>NC_091267.1:17500-1267500 GCF_042477335.2 Ovis canadensis | reverse complement strand
GCCCTCCACAACGACGCCTGGGGCCTAGGTGTAAAGGCAAGGCAGGAGCGGAGCTGATGCCTGGAAGGCGCCAGTGGCGTCTCCCAGCCTCGCGCAGCCTGCCTCTTCCTGGGCCGGAAGCCTAGCAGTGAGGCGAGTCTGGGCAAGGCTCGCCCAGAGCAGAGCAGCCTCACGCCAGCAACTCGGCCACATCGGGCCTCTGAGCAGAGCTGGAGCTCTGCCGTACTGGAGGCGCACTCGGCTCCAGCCAAGCAGGGCTTGAGCCGCACGCGGCTCGACTGCCTCTTCTTCCCTCGAGGAGGCTCGCCTACCCGCCGGCTGTTCACTCGGCTTCCAGGCGGGGGAGCACTACGCCTCCTGCAGGTCTTGTCTCAGGGGCTGCTTGCCCTGAGCTGGGGCTGTGGGAGGAAGCCCAGGCACACAGGGGCAGGCCCCAACCACCTGAACACGTCTCTGCTGGGGAGGAGAGCGCTAGAGAAGCAACGTGTGTGAGGCAGCTGCTGGGCACCCAGGGAGACAACCTCCGGGTGTGCGGGGCTGCAGACCCCAGCCAGGGGCCCATGGGGCCTGGTGCACTCCGCGCGGTACTGAGTCTGGGCGGCCAAGCAACCGCTGGAGGAGCCCTGCACTTGCCCTTCCCTTCCCTCTCACAGAGCTCTCCCTGCTGGAGCCCTTGGCAGTGTGCAAGCCACCGGCCCCTAAGCCCTTCACAAGGAGGCCTGGGGCCTAGGTGCAAAGGCAAGGCAGGAGCGGAGCTGATGCCTGGAAGGCGCCAGGGGCGAATCCCAGCCTCGCGCACCCTGCTCCTTCCTGGGCAGGAAGCCTAGCAGCAAGGCAAGTCTGGGCAAGGCTCGCTCAAGGCAGAGCAGCCTCGCGCCAGCAACTCTGCCACATGGAGCCTCTGAGCAGAGCTGGAGCTCTGCCATACAGGATGCGCGCTCGGTTCCAGCCAAGCAGGGCTTGAGCCGCACGCGGCTCGACTGCCTCTTCTTCCCTCGAGGAGGCTCGCCTCCCCGCCGGCTGTTCACTCGGCTTCCAGGCGGGGGCGCACTGCGCCTCCTGCAGGTCTTGGCTCAGGGGCTGCTTGACCTGAGCTGGGGCTGTGGGGGGAAGCCCAGGCACGCAGGGGCAGGCCCCAACCAGCTGCACACGTCTCTGCTGGGGAGGAGAGCGCTAGGGAAACTACGTGTTTGAGGCAGCTGCTGGGCGCCCAGGGAGACAGCCTCCGGGTGTGCGGGGCTTCAGACCCCAGCCAGGGGCCCTGGGAGGCTGGTGCACTCCATGCGGTACCTAGTCTGGGCGGCCAAGCAACCGCTGGAGGAGCCCTGCACTAGCCCTTCCCTTCCCTCTGACAGAGCTTTCACTGCCGGCGCCCTTGGCAGTGTGCAACCCACAAGCCCCTACGCCCTCCCCTAGGACCCCTGGGGCCTAGGTGCAAAGGCAAGGCAGGAGCGGAGCTGAGGCCAGGAAGGCGCCAGTGGCATCTCCCAGCCTCGCACAGGCGGCTCCTTCCTGGGGAGGGAGTCTAAAGTCAAGGCAAGTCTGGGCAAGCTTCGCCCACGACAGTGCAGCCTCGCGCCAGGAACTCTGCCATATGGGTCCTCTGAGCAGAGCTAGGGCTCTGCCTTACTGGAGGCGCACTTGGCTCCGGGCAAGCAAGGCTTTCAGCTTCACGGGGCTGGGCTGCCTCCTCTTCCCCGAGGAGGCTCGCTTCCCTGTTGGCTGTGCACTCGCCGATCAGGCTGGGGCACAGGGCTCCTCCAGCAGGTCTTGCCTCGGGGGCTGTTTCCACTGAGTTGGGGCTATGGGCTGGAACCCAGACAGGCAGTATCAGTCCCCAACCAACTGCACATGTCTCTGCTGGGGAGGAGGGTGCTAGGGAACCTACGTCTGTCATGCACTTGCTGGGCGCCCACGAAGTCAGCCTCCGGGTGTGCGGGGCTGCAGACCCCAGCCAGGGTCCCTGGGAACCTGGTGCTCTCCGTGCGGCGCTGAGTCTGGCAGGCCAAGCTAACGCTGGAGGAGCCCTGCAGGTGCCCGTCCCATCCGTCTGACAGAGTTCTCACTGCTGGAGCCCTTGGCAGTGTGCAAGGCACCGGCCCCTAAGCCCTCCCCTAGGACGCCTGGGGCCTAGGTGCAAAGGCAAGGCAGGAGCGGAGCTGACGCCAGAAAGGCGCCAGTGGCATCTCCCAACCTCGTGCAGCCTGCTCCTTCCTGGGCAGGAAGCCTAGCAGCGAGGCAAGTCTGGGCAAGGCGCGCCCAGAGCAGAGCAGCTTCGTGCCAGCAACTATGCCAGATCGGGCCTCTGAGCAGAGCTGGAGCTCTGCCGTCCTGGAGGCGCACTCGGGCCCAGCTAAGTAGGGCTAGAGCCGCACGCGGCTGGGCTGCCTCTTCTTCCCTCAAGGAGGCTCGCCTCCCGCCTGCTGTTCAGTCGGCTTCCAGGCGGGGGCGCTCTGCGCCTCCTGCAGGTCTTGGCTCAGGGGCTGCTTGCCCTGAGCTGGGGCTGGGGGCGGGAGCCCAGGCACGCAGGTGCAGGCCCCAACCAGCTGCACACGTCTCTGCTGGGGAGGAGAGCGCTAGGGAATCTACGTGTGTGAGGCAGCTGCTGGGCGCCCAGAGAGTCAGCCTCCGGGTGTGCGGGGCTGCAGACCCCAGCCAGGGGCCCTAGGAGCCTTGTGCACTCCGTGCGGCGCTGAATCTGGGCGGCCCAGCAACCGCTCGAGGATCCCTGCACTTGCCTTTCCCTTCCCTCTCACAGAGCTCTCCCTGCTGGAGCCCTGGCAGTGTGCATGTGACCGGCCCCTAAGCCCTCCCCAAGGACGCCTGGGGCCTAGGTGCAAAGGCAAGGCAGGAGCGGAGCTGAGGACATTAAGGCGCCAGTGGCGTCTCCCAGCCTCGCGCAGCCTGCTCCTTCCTGGGCAGGAAGCCTAGCAGCGAGGCAATTCTGTGCAAGGCTCGCCCATGGCAGAGAAGCCTTGCGCCAGGAACTCTGCCAGATCGGGCCTCTGAGCAGAGCTCGAGCTCTGCTGTACTGGAGGCTCACTTAGCTCCAGGCAAGCAGGGCTTTCAGCTTGACGGGGCTGGGCTGCCTATTCTTCCCCCGAGGGGCTCGCTTCCCTGCTTGCTGTGCACTCGCCGATCAGGTGGGAGCGCAGGGCTCCTCCAGCAGGTCTTGCCTCATGGGCTGCTTCCCCTGAGTTGGGGCTGTGGGCGGGAACCCAGACATGCAGTATCAGTCCCCAACCAACTGCACATGTCTCTGCTGGGGAGGAGAGTGCTAGGGAAGCTACGTCTGTCATGCACTTGCTGGGCGCCCACGGAGTCAGCCTCCGGTGTGGGAGTCTGCAGACCCCAGCCAGGGGCCCTGGGAGCCTGGTGCTCTCCGTGTGGCGATGAGTCTGGGCGGCCAAGCAACCGCTGGAGGAGCCCTGCAGGTGCCCTTCACTTCCGTCTGACAGAGCTCTCACTGCTGGAGCCCTTGGCAGTGTGCAACCCACAAGCCCCTAAGCACTCCCCAAGGAAGCCTGGGGCCTAGGTCCAAAGGCAAGGCAGGAGCGGAGCTGAGGCCAGGAAGGCGCCAGTGGCATCTCCCAGCCTTGCGCAGCCGGCTCCTTCCTGAGGAGGGAGCATAAAAGCAAGGCAAGTCTGGGCAAGGCTCGCCCATGGCAGAGAAGCCTCGCGCAAGGAACTCTGCCAGATAGGGCCTCTGAGCAGAGCTGGAGCTCTGCTGTACTGGAGGCACACTAGGCTCCAGCAAGCACGGCTTTCAGCTTGACGGGGCTGGGCTGCCTCCTCTTCCCCCTAGGAGGCTCGCTTCCCTGCTGGCTGTGCACTCGCCAATCAGACGGGGGAGCAGGGCTCCTCCAGCAGGTCTTGCCTCAGGGGCTGCTTCCCCTGAGTTGGGGCTGTGGGCGGGAACCCAGACACGCAGGATCAGGCCCGAACCACCGGCACATGTCTGTGCTGGGGAGGAGAGTGCTAGGGAACCTACGTCTGTCATGCACTTGCTGGGCGCCCAGGGAGTCAGCCTCCGGGTGTGCGGGGCTGCAGACCCCAGCCAGGGGCCCTGGGATCCTGGTTCTGTCCATGCTGCGCTGAGCCTTGGCGGCAAAGGAACCGCTGAAGGATCCCTGCACTTGCCCTTCCATTCCCTCTCACAGAGCTCTCCCTGCTGGAGCCCTGGCAGTGTGCATGTCCCCGGCCCCTAAGCCCTCCCCAAGGACGCCTGGGGCCTAGGTGCAAAGGCAAGGAAGGAGCGGAGCTGAGGCTAGGAAGGCGCCAGGGGTGTCACCCAGCCTCGCGCAGCCTGCTCCTTCCTGCGCAAGAAGCCTAGCAGAGAGGCAATTCTGGGCAAGGCTCGCCCATGGCAGAGAAGCCTTGCGCCAGGAACTCTGCCAGATCGGGCCTCTGAGCAGAGCTCGAGCTCTGCTGTACTGGAGGCACACTTGGCTAGGGCAAGAGGACTTTCAGCTTGAAGGGGCTGGGCTGCCTCCTCTTCCCCCGAGGAGGCTCGCTTCCCTGCTGGCTGTGCACTCGCCAATCAGACGGGGGAGCAGGGCTCCTCCAGCAGGTCTTGCCTCAGGGGCTGCTTCCCCTGAGTTGGGGCTGTGGGCGGGAACCCAGACAGGCAGGATCAGGCCCAAACCACCGGCACATGTCTGTGCTGGGGAGGAGAGTGCTAGGGAACCTACGTCTGTCATGCACTTGCTGGGCGCCGAGGGAGTCAGCCTCCTGGTGTGCGGGGCTGCAGACCCCAGCCAGGGGCCCTGGGATCCTGGTTCTGTCCATGCGGCGCTGAGCCTTGGCGGCAAAGGAACCGCTGGAGGAGCCCTGCACTTGCTCTTCCCTACCCTCTGACAGAGCTCTCACTGCCTGGGCCATTGGCAGTGTGCAACCCACCAGCCCCTAAGCCCTGCCCAGGACGCCTGGGGCCTAGGTGCAAAGGAAAAGCAGGAGCGGAGCTGAGGCCAGGAAGGCGCCAGTGGCATCTCCCAGCCTCGCGCAGCCTGCTCCTTCCTGGGGAGGGTGCCTAAAAGCAAGGCAAGTCTGGGCAAGGCTTGCCCAGGGCAGAGCAGCCTCGCGCCAGGAACTCTGCCAGATCGGGCCTCTGAGCAGAGCTGGAGCCTGCTCTACTGGAGGCACACTTGGCTCGGGCAAGCAGGGCTTTCAGCTTGAAGGGGCTGGGCGGCCTCCTCTTCCCCCAAGGAGGCTCGCTTCCCTGCTGGCTGTGCACTCACCAATCAGGCGGGGTAGCAGGGCTCCTCCAGCAGGTCTTGCCTCAGGGGCTGCTTCCCTGAGTTGGGGCTGTGGGCGGGACCCAGACTTGCAGGATCAGGCCCCAACCACTGGCACATGTCTGTGCTGGGGAGGAGAGTGCTAGGGAACCTACGTCTGTCATGCACTTGCTGGGCGCCCACGGAGTCAGCCTCCAGGTGTGCGGGGCTGCAGACCCCAGCCAGGGGCCCTGGGAGCCTGGTGCTCTTCGTGAGGCGCTGAGTCTTGGCTGCCAAGCAACCACTGGAGGAGCCATGCAGGTGCCCTTCCCTTCCCTCTGACAGAGCTCTCACTGCCGGCGCCCTTGGCAGTGTGCAACCCACCAACCCCTAAGCCCTGCCCTAGGACCCCTGGGGCCTAGGTGCAAAGGCAAGGCAGGAGCGGAGCTGAGGCCAGGAAGGCGCCAGTGGCATCTCCCAGCCTCGCGCAGCCTGCTCCTTCCTGGGGAGGGTGCCTAAAAGCAAGGCAAGTCTGGGCAAGTCTCGCCCAGGGCAGAGCAGCCTCGCGACAGGAACTCTGCCAGATCGGGCCTCTTAGCAGAGCTAGAGCTCTGCCTTACAGGCGGCTCACTTGGCTCCGGGCAAGCAGGGCTTTCCGCTTGACGGGGCTGGGCTGCCTCCTCTTCCCCCGAGGGGGCTCGGTTCCCTGCTGGCTGTGCACTCGCCAATCAGACGGGGGAGCAGGGCTCCTCCAGCAGGTTTTGACTCAGGGGCTGAGTTCCCAGAGTTGGGGCTGTGGGCGGGAACCCAGACACGCAGGATCAGGCCGGAACCACCGGCACATGTCTCTGCTGGGCAGGAGAGTGCTAGGGAACCTACGTCTGTCATGCACTTGCTGGGCGCCCACGGAGTCAGCCTCAGGGTGTGCGGGGCTGCAGACCCCAGCCAGGGGCCCTGGCAGCTTGGTGCTCTCCGTGGGGCCCTGAGTCTGGGCGGCCAAGCAACCGCTGGAGGAGCCTTGCAGGTGCCCTTCCCTTCCCTCTGACAGAGCTCTCACTGCCGGCGCCCTTGGCAGTGTGCAACCCACAAGCCCCTACGCCCTCCCCTAGGACGCCTGGGGCCTAGGTGCAAAGGCAAGGCAGGAGCGGAGCTGAGGCCAGGAAGGCGCCAGTGGCATCTCCCAGCCTCGCGCAGCCGGCTCCTTCCTGAGGAGGGAGCATAAAAGCAAGGCAAGTCTGGGCAAGGCTCCCCCATGGCAGAGAAGCCTCGCGTCAGGAACTCTGCCAGATCGGGCCTCTGAGCAGAGCTGGAGCTCTGCTGTACTGGAGGCACACTTGGCTCCGGCAAGCAGGGCTTTCAGCTTGACGGGGCTGGGCTGCCTCCTCTTCCCCCTAGGAGGCTCGCTTCCATGCTGGCTGTGCACTCGCCAATCAGACGGGGGAGCAGGGCTCCTCCAGCAGGTCTTGCCTCAGGGGCTGCTTCCCCTGAGTTGGGGCTGTGGGCGGGAACCCAGACACGCAGAATCAGGCCCGAACCACCAGCACATGTCTGTGCTGGGGAGGAGAGTGCTAGGGAACCTACGTCTGTCATGCACTTGCTGGGCGCCGAGGGAGTCAGCCTCCAGGTGTGCGGGGCTGCAGACCCCAGCCAGGGGCCCTGGGAACCTGGTGCTCTTCGTGAGGCCCTGAGTCTGGGCGGCCAAGCACCCGCTGGAGGAGCCCTGCAGGTGCCCTTCCCTTCCCTCTGACAGAGCTCTCACTGCCTGCGCCCGTGGCAGTGTGCAACCCACCAGCCCCTAAGCCCTCCCCTAGGACGCCTGGGGCCTAGGTGCAAAGGCAATGCAGGAGCGGAGCTGAGGCCAGGAAGCCGCCAGTGGCATCTCCCAGCCTCGCCCAGCATGCCCCTTCCTGGGTAGGGTGCCTAAAAGCAAGGCAAGTATGGGCAAGTCTCGCCCAGGGCAGAGCAGCCTCGCACCAGGAACTCTGCCAGATCGGGCCTCTGAGCAGAGCTGGAGCCTGCTCTACTGGAGGCACACTTGGCTCGGGCAAGCAGGGCTTTCAGCTTGAAGGGTCTGGGAGGCCTCCGCTTCCCCTGAGGAGGCTCGCTTCCCTGCTGGCTCTGCACTCGCCAATCAGACGGGGGAGCAGGGCTCCTCCAGCAGGTCTTGCCTCAGGGGCTGCTTCCCTGAGTTGGGGCTGTGGGCGCGACCCAGACTTGCAGGATCAGGCCCCAACCACCCTCACATGTCTGTGCTGGGGAGGAGAGTGCTAGGGAACCTTCGTCTGTCATGCACTTGCTGGGCGCCCACGGAGTCAGCCTCCAGGTGTGCGGGGCTGCAGACCCCAGCCAGGGGCCCTGGGAGCCTGAGCTCTCCGTGTGGCGATGAGTCTGGGCGGCCCAGCAACCGCTCGAGGATCCCTGCACTTGCCCTTCCCTTCCCTCTCACAGAGCTCTCCCTGCTGGAGCCCTGGCAGTGTGCATGTCACCGGCCCCTAAGTCCTCCGCAAGGACGCCTGGGGCCTAGGTGCAAAGGCAAGGCAGGAGCAGAGCTGAGGACATTAAGGCGCCAGTGGCGTCTCCCAGCCTCGCGCAGCCTGCTCCTTCCTGGGGAGGGTGCCTAAAAGCAAGGCAAGTCTGGTCAAGTCTCGCCCATGGCAGAGCAGCCTCGCGACAGGAACTCTGCCAGATGGGGCTTCTGAGAAGACCTAGAGCTCTGCTGTACTGGAGGCTCACGTAGACCCTGGCAAGCAGAGCTTTCAGCTTGATGGAGCTGTGCTGCCTCCTCTTCCCCGAGGAGCCTCACTTCCCTGCTGGCTGTACACTCGCTGTTCAGGCGGGGGCACAGGGCTCCTCCAGCAGGTTTTGACTCAGGGGCTGTTTCCACTGAGTTGGTGTTGTGGGCGGGTACCCAGACATGCAGGAACAAGCCCGAACCACCTGCACATGTCTCTGCTGGGGAGGAAAGTGCTAGGGAACCTACGTCTGTCATGCACTTGCTGGGCGCCCACGGAGTCAGCCTCCGGATGTGCGCGGCTGCAGACCCCAGCCAGGGGCCCTGGGAGCCTGGTGCTCTTCGTGAGGCGCTGAGTCTGGGCAGCCAACAACCGCTGGAGGAGCCCTGCAGGTTTCCTTCACTTCTGTCTGACAGAGCTCTCACTGCTGGAGCCCTTGGCAGTGTGCAACCCACAAGCCCCTAAGCACTCCCCAAGGAAGCCTGGGGCCTAGGTGCAAAGGCAAGGCAGGAGTGGATCTGAGGCCAGGAATGCGCCAGTGGCATCTCCCAGCCTCGCGCAGCCTGCTCCTTCCTGGGGAGGGTGCCTAAAAGCAAGGGAAGTCTGGGCAAGGCTCGCCCATGGCAGAGAAGCCTTGCGCCAGGAACTCTGCCAGATCGGGCCTCTGAGCAGAGCTGGAGCTCTGCTGTTCTGGAGGCCCACTTGGCTCCGGCGAGCACGGCTTTCAGCTTGACGGGGCTGGGCTGCCTCCTCTTCCCCCGAGGAGGCTCGCTTCCCTGCTGGCTGTGCACTCGCCAATCAGACAGGGGAGCAGGGCTCCTCCAGCAGGTCTTGCCTCAGGGGCTGCTTCCCCTGAGTTGGGGCTGTGGGCGGGAACCCAGACACGCAGGATCAGGCCCGAACCACCGGCACATGTCTGTGCTGGGGAGGAGAGTGCTAGGGAACCTACGTCTGTCATGCACTTGCTGGGCGCCCACGGAATCAGCCTCCGGGTGTGAGGGGCTGCAGACCCCAGCCAGGGGCCCTGGGAGCCTGGTGGTCTCCGTGAGGCGCTGAGTCTGGTCGGCCAAGGAACCGCTGGAGGAGCGCTGCACTTGCCCTTCCCTTCCCTCTCACAGAGCTCTCACTGCTGGAGCCCTTGGCAGTGTGCAAGCCACCGGCCCCTAAGCCCTTGCCAAGGACTCCTGGGGCCAAGGTGCAAAGGCAAGGCAGGAGCGGAGCTGACACCAGGAAGGCGCCAGCGGCATCTCCCAGCCTCGTGCAGCCTGCTCCTTCCTGGGCAGGAAGCCTATCAGCGAGCCAAGTCTGGGCAAGGCTCGCCCAGAGCAGAGCATCCTCGTGCCAGCAACTATGCCAGATCGGGCCTCTGAGCAGAGCTGGAGCTCTGCCGTACTGGAGGCGCACTGGGGCCCAGCCAAGTAGGGCTAGAGCCACACGCGGCTGGGCTGCCTCTTCTTCCCTGGAGGAGGCTGGCCTCCCCCTGCTGTTCACTCGGCTTCCAGGCGGGGGCGCTCTGCCCCTCCTGCAGGTCTTGGCTCAGGGGCTGCTTGCCCTGAGCTGGGGCTGGGGGCGGGAGCCCAGGCAGAGGCACACTTCGCTCGGGCAAGCAGGGCTTTCAGCCTGAAGGGGCTGGGCAGCCTCCTCTTCCCCCGAGGAGGCTCGCTTCCCTGCTGGCTGTGCACTCGCCAATCAGGCGAGGTAGCTGGGCTCCTCCAGCAGGTCTTGCCTCAGGGGCTGCTTCCCTGAGTTGGGGCTGTGGGCGGGACCCAGACTTGCAGGATCAGGCCCGAACCACCGGCACATGTCTGTGCTGGGGAGGAGAGTGCTAGGGAATCTACGTCTGTCATGCACTTGCTGGGCGCCCACGGAGTCAGCCTCCAGGTGTGCGGGGCTGCAGACCCCAGCCAGGGGCCCTGGGAGCCTGGTGCTCTTCGTGAGCCGCTGAGTCTTGGCTGCCAAGCAACCGCTCGAGGATTCCTGCACTTACCTTTCCCTTCCCTCTCACAGAGCTCTCACTGCTGGAGCCCTTGGCAGTGTGCAATCCACCAGGCCCTAAGCAATCCCCAAGGACCCCTGGGGCCTAGGTTCAAAGGCAAGGGAGGAGCGGAGCTGAGCCCAGGAAGGCTCCAGTGGCTTCTCCCAGCCTTGCGCAGCATGCTCCTTCCTGGGGAGGTAGCGTAAAAGCAAGGCAAGTCTGGGCAAGGCTCGCCCATGGCAGAGAAGCCTCGCGCCAGGAACTCTGCCAGATCGGGCCGCTGATCAGAGCTGGAACTCTGCTGTACTGGAGGCACACTTGGCCTGGGCAAGCAGGGATTTCAGCTTGACGGGGCTGGGCTGCCTCCTCTTTCCCCGAGGTGGCTCGCTTCCCTCTTGGCTGTGCACTCGCCGATCAGGCGGGGGCGCAGGGCTCCTCCAGCAGGTCTTGCCTCAGGGGCTGCTTCCCCTGAGTTGGTGCTGTGGGTGGGAACCCAGACAGGCAGGATCAGACCCCAACCACTTGCAGATGTCTCTGCTGGGGAGGAGAGTGCTAGGGAACCTACGTCTGTCATGCACTTGCTGGGCGCCCACGGAGTCAGCCTCCGGGTGTGCGGGGCTGCAGACCCCAGCCAGGGGCCCTGGGAGCCTGGTGCTCTCCGTTAGGCGCTGAGCCTGGGCGGCCAAGCAACCGCTGGAGGAGCCCTGCACCTGCCCTTCCCTTCCGTCTGACAGAGCTCACACTGCTGGAGCCCTTGGCAGTGTGCAACCCACTGGCATCTAAGCCCTCCCCAAGGAGGCCTGGGGCTTTGGTGCAAAGGCAAGGCAGAAGAGGAACTGAGGCCAGGAAGGCGCCAGTGGCGTCTCCCAGCCTCGCGCAGCATGCTCCTTCCTGGGCAGGAAGCCTAGCAGCGATGCAAGTCTGGGCAAGGCTTGCCCAGGGCAGAGCAACCTCCCGCCAGTAACTCTGCTAGATCGGGCCCCTAACGAGAGCTGAATCTCTGTGGTACTGAAGTCGCACTGGGCTCCGCCCAAGCAGGGCTTGCAGCTGCTCGCGGCTGGGCTTCCTCACGCGGCTGGGCTGCCTTTCTTCCCTGGAGTAGGCTCTTTTCCCCGCATGCTGTTCACTTGGCTTCCGGGGGGGGGGGGGGGGGGCACGCTCTGTTCCTGCTGCAGGTCTTGGCTCAGGGGCTGCTCCCCCTGAGCTGGGGCTGTGGGCGGGAGCCCAGACAGGCAGGGGCAGGCCCCAACCAGCTGCACACCCCCCTGCTGGGGAGCAGAGGGCTAGGGAAGCTACGTGTGTGAGGCAGCTGCTGGGCGCCCACGAGTCAGCCTCCCAGGCATTCTTCAAGCCTCAGCCCACCAGGGCAGGCTAATAAAGAACTATGGACCCTCTTAGCCCTCACTTTAACCTATAACCCTAATGGTAACGCCCCGAACTCTAAGAAGAGGGGGGTCCCCGAATTCTAACCTGAACCCGAACCCTAACAAGTGGGGGGGGGTTGCCCGAACCCTAACCCTAAGCTTAACAATAAACCTCTAAAATAAAAAAATTTTCTGGTCTAAGCCCTGGCTCTTGCAGTCCCCTGCCCCTTAAAAGCGAAAAGGTCAGACTAGAGACTTGAACTCCTGATTTAGAGGCCATAGTCTGCCTGCCTACTGGCCCGCCTAACCCCTATGCTACAGAGGCTTACTGCTTTCAGCAGGGCTCCCGAACCCTCTTCAAGCCTCGGCCCGCCAGGGCAGGCTAATAAAGAACTATGGGCCCTATTAGGGCTCACTTTAAGCTGTAACCCCAACACTAATGCTAACCCTAACCGTAACCCGAACCCTGACCCTGACATGAACCCTAACCCAAACCCGAACTCTTAGAAGAGGGGGGATCCCCAAATTCTAACCCTAACCCTGAACCCGAACCTGAACAAGTTGGGGGGTTGCCCGAACCCTAACCCTAAGCTAAACAATAAACCTCTAAAATAAAAATAAACGTTTCTGGTCTAAGTCCCGCCTGTTGCTGTCCCCCGCCCCCTAAGAGCAAAAGAGTTAAGCTGCAGACTTGAACTCCTGACTTACAGACCATCGTCTGCCTGCTCACCAGCGCACCCAACCGCTACGCTACAGAGGCTTGCTGTTCTGACAGAGCTCCCGGACCCTCTTCAAGCCTCTGCCCGCCAGGGTCTGGCTCTATAGACTATCATGGCTGTCCTAGGTCATCTTTGCTTTCTATAGTCATAGTTTTATCCCTAAATCATAGACAGATCAGCTGAGAAAAAGCTTGGATTGTCTCGGTGGGGTGGATTTGCTTGTCCTTGTGTTTCACCTGGAGGCAGTCGCGGTCCCGCGGGCCTGTCCTGGAAGGGGGCGTGGGGGTGGGGCGCACCGTGAGCGCGTCGGGGGCGGGGCGAGCCTGGGCGGCTGGTCAGGAGCGCGGCTCACGTGAGCGGGTCTGGGGCGGGATGAACATGGCGGCGCGTCGGGGGCCAGGCTTCCCAGTTGTGCTCTCAGGGCTCGCCATTGCAGCTGGGAATGCTCGTTTCGTGGGCTCCTGGGTCCCCGTCGATTGGCATCCAGCGAGTAGAGCGCAGGGCTGTGGGCCACAGGTAAGGGAACTCGGACTGGGTGGAGCAGGGAACCATGTATTCTGCCCTCTTTGTTTGCAGTCTCGGAGCCGACTAAAATGGCGGTCGCAGAAAAGCCTCGCCTTTGGGGCCAAGGGTTTTGCCGCTTTACCCCTTTGCATAAAGCTCAGACCCGCGCGGTTTTCCCAAGCAGCCTAGTGTGTTGCTTCCTACAGGCCTGGAGAGGATAACAGGCAGGAAGGCCAGGGGTCTCCAGCCAGAGAAAATAGACTGCAAGTGTCAGACGTTTTTTTCTCTGTCTTAAGAGGCAGGAGGAGACAAAAGAGTGCTGCATTTTTTTTTCTCCATCTTGATACAAATTTAAAAGGAGGTTTCTCTGAAAATTCTGTGTTGCCATGACCACTCCTGGCTCCACCTGAATTTAACTTTTCTCAAACCTGGAACTAAGCAATGCATTTTTCTTATGGAAATGTTTGTCTTAAGGTATGCTAATGTGCTATGTATTTACCCAAGGCTCTGTCTTCAGGTCACTTCCCCCTAAAGGCTCAGAAACGACTTGACAAACCAGTATGTTTTACTCATACCTTGTTCTCTTAATCTATGTGAATGAAACTATATATTTGCTTGGAAATCTGCCTTTCTTCAAGATTCATGTCCATCATTTTATGGCCTGGGATGACTCATCTGCTGCCAATGTTATCTCAATGCTTGCTGTGGGTGAGGGGCCTGGTGCCACTCTCTGAGACATTGTCTTTCTTTCATTAGCAGACTGCTAGTGGCTCTATAACATCTGGCTAAAGACTAGCAGGGGGTACTCTTTCTTCCCCCTTTTAATGTCTATGTCAGCAGCTCTCTCGATCTCTTTTATACTTTAATAAAACTTTTAAACAGAAAACCTCTGAGCCATCAAGCTTCTTCACTTGCCCTGGATTGAATTCTCTGGAGGCCGAGAATGCTGGCATCTTTTGTGGTTTAGCAGCCACGTTTCAGCCTTTTGTAATTCATATTGAATCTTCATTTCAGATTGAAGATGCCTTCCACGGTATTGCCAACTGAAGCCTTTTCATCACTATGGAGTATCTGTCCATGTCTTTAGGGTATTTTTCAGCAATCATGTATCATTTCCAGTGTGCCAGTCTTGTCATCCTCATTCTGTCCATAGCAAAGTCTTTTATTACTGTTGATATGATTGAAAGGGAATTGTTTGTTTAAATTCCCTTTCAGATTGTTATTTGCTGGTGTATACAGATAACACTGTGTCATCATTCATTTGTATCAGTTTGGACAGCTTGATAGTTGTCTTTAGTTTCTTTAATTTCTCATAATTTAAGATGACCCTGGCTCATATATTTACAGTCTCACCCCTAGTCTCAGTCATTTCTTCAAAGAACTGTCCCTTTATTAACATTACATTATTTTTGACTGTGCTGGGTCTTTATTGCTCGTTTGTCTAGTTGTAGTGAGCAGAGGCTACCCTCTAGTTGCTGTGCCATGGCTTCTCATTGCAGTGCTTTCTCTGTTTGCAGAACTTGGGCTCTGGAGCATGCAAACTTCAAGAGTTGTTCAAGGGCTTCGTTGTCCCTGGGTGTGTGGAATCTTCTACACAGGGATTGAACCCGTGTTCCCTGCATCGGTAGGCAGATTCTTTACCACTGGGCCATCAGAGATGTTTCCTGTTCCCTTTTATTAGAGAATGATATTTAAAACATACATGTAGGAGCTCAATATGCTCACCTTTGAACATATTCAGTTAAAGGTAATTTGTGATGTCTCCAACCTGATCCACCACGACATGGACATTGTAACGTTTCCTTTTGTTTATCTGTAACTTTGCCTTCCAATGGTAAGATACCTGGCTTCCACCGCTTGTCATACACAGAATTCAGTGCTTGTCCCATGTGGTTACTGAAAAAAAAAAACCTGTCAGATTGTCTTTCAAAGGGGGCTCTGCATGCATTGCACCAGTATCTTGAGTATGTTTTTCTATGATAGTTTACTATCAGTATACCCTCAGTGGCCTATTTCAGTCACTACCAATTATGAATGGGCTTGTTTGCTCTAGTGTTCTTGGACAATTTGAGTACAGTTTCTTTGTCAGATATGCATTTTTTTAGGAAAACAGTTTTATTGATTGTTGGCTGTGTTGCATCTTTGTGTGTGGGCTTTTCTCTAGTTTTGGTGAGCATGGGCCATAACTAGTGGTTTGCAGGCTTCTCACTGCAGTGTCTCCTCTTGTTGAGGGGCACAGGCTCACGGGCTTCAGTGGCTGCAGCATGTGAACTCGGCATCGTGGCTTCCAGGATCTAGAGCACAGGTTCGGCTGTTGTGGCACACAGACTCCATAGGATGTGGGATCTTCCCATCGTAGGGATCGCACATGCATCTCCAGCACTGGCAGGTGGATTCTTTACTATGGAACCACCAGGGCATATTTTAGATTCTAGTTTTCCACACATGTATCTAGTGAAAGAGGCCAGGATCAAGAGGCATGGCAGCTGGGAATCCTCAGCCCCAGCTCTGGTGTGCTATCCAAAGCTCTGGGGCCTTTGGTGAGCAGCTCAGCTTCCCTGGGACTGTTTCCTCCCATCAGAAATGCCCTGCTTTTGGACTGTAGCCCACCAAGCTCCTCTATCCCTGGGATTTCTGAGACCAGAGTACTGTAGGTGGTGCCATTTCCTTCTCTGCTGCTGCTGCTGCTGCTGCTGCGGCTGCGTCGCTTCAGTCGTGCCTGACTCTGCGCGACCCCATAGACAGCAGCCTACCAGGCTCCTCTGTCCCTGGGATTCTCCAGGCAAGAACACTGGAGTGGGTTGCCATGTCCTTCTCCAGTGCATGAAAGTGAAAAGTGAAAGTGAAGTCACTCAGTGAAGTCGTGTCCGTCTCTTAGTGACCCCGGGGTTGCAGCCTACCAGGCTTCTCTGTCCATGGGATTCTCCAGGCAATGGTACTGGAGCGGGCTGCCATTGCCATTTCCTTCTCTACAAGATAACGTTTTGAAGATATTTTCTCCTGGATATTGCTTTTGATGAAGGAAGGGGGATCCCTTCCCAGGGCTTGAGAGTGAGTTCTTGTCTGACACTGGGCAATGAGTTGTCTGAGGAGAGGAGTGCTGTCCAAGCGAGAGGCTTTATTGGGAAGGGCTGCCGGGGTGGAGGGCAGGAGGGTGAGGGAAACGGAGAGAACCACTCTGTCACGTGGCTCACAGTCTCAGGTTTTATGGTCATTGGGTTAATTTCTGGTTTGTCTCTTGCCAGGCATTCTGAATTGGGATCTCTCTTGGGGGCACACGCATCACTCAGCTGAGATGGATTCCAGCAATGTGGATCCTGGGAGGTTGGTAGGACCTCTGAACTGGAGCCTCCCATCACCTGACCTCTCCAGAATTCTGGTTGGTGGTAGCTTGTTCGTTCCTTGTTCCTTCCCAGGGCCTCCTGTTGTAAGATGACTCCTGCAAGTGTTTTCTTTTCTCTGTTGCCTGGCCAGGGTGGGTGGTCCGTGGTTCATTTAACAGTTTGTTTTTGGTTCTCTTGAGTAAGGTCCTCCACGGGGTAAATGTATGAAATGATAAAAGGCAATGTTTTAACTAATTTATATTCATAATTTGGTAAGTTGGCTTGTTTTGTGTATGTTAGACCTGATTACCAGACCAAAGGTCATGTAGAACTTTAGTAGTTTTCTAAAATTCTATAGTTTTTAAAATGGAGTTACCTTGTTGCAAAGTTTGTGTTTATGTTCAGATTTTTTAAAAGTTATTTCTTTTTAGTTGATTGATCATTGCTTTACAATATTGGTTTGATTTGTCATACATCCACATTAGGTGTACCTATGTCCTCTTGCTCTTGAATCTCCCTCCCACCTCGCACGCATTCCCACCTCTCCAGGTTACTACTGAGCCCCAGTTTGAGTTCCCTGAATCATACAGCAAATTCCCATTGGTTGTCTATTTACAAATGTAGGTGTACCTGCATCCATGCTGCTCTCTCCATTCATCTCACCCTCTCCCTCTTGTTCCCCACCCTCGTCTGTAAGTCTGTTCTCTATGTCTGCACCTCCATTGCTGCTCTGTGAACAGACTCGTCAGTACCATCCTTCTAGATTCCATGTTTTTCTCTCTTTGACTGACTTCCCTCCCCTTTATTAGAACAAACTCAAATGTGTTCCTTTTTATGGCTGCATTCCATGCAGGCTCTGATTGTTCCTTAGCCATGTTTTGCGGAGGGTCATGGAGCTATTCTGCTCCATTTCAGTTTGGGCTTCCAGTCTGAGTGCTCGCAGCAGAGCTGCTTCTGGGTGAGCCCTCTGAGGTCTGTGAGCACCGGGCTGCCCGCTCTTCTCTTGTGGCCCGCAGGGGGCGCCAAAGGCCCCTCTGACCCGCGGGCGCAGGACGCTTTGCCTTTAGACTCTGCTCCGTGAGCAGCTGGCGGGAGCTTTGTCTCCTCAGGACCATCGGGGCTCAGGCTTCTGGATAACAGGGCTGCATCCAGGCTGAGAGGAGCAGGGTTGCCTCAGTGCCCACCAGCAGGGAGGCGCTGCAAGAGCGAAAAATGAGGATGGAGTAGACGTTTCCTGTGTCCAGCTGAGGGCTGACTGGAGGTCCATCTCAGAGGACTCAGGGGGAAAGAGCTCCGTGTGCAAAGCGGTGGGTTTTCAGTTAGATTTGCCTTAGATGATGTAGAGGATGAACACTGATGTTCTTCCGTGTAGGTGGCCATTTTCCTGTCACTGTTTCTTGAGAAGACTGTCCTTTCCTCTTCGCTCGTTCCTGGTTTGATTTTCAGGAACTGACCATGTACAGGTGGGTTCGTTTCTGGGCTCTCTATTCTCTCCTGGAGTCCATGTGTCTGTGTTCCTGCCAGTTCCTCACTGTGGTGGTCACTACAGCTCCGTGATGTAGTTTGAAGAGGGATAGGAAGATGCCTCCAGCTGTGTTCCTCTTTCTCAGAGTCTTTTTGGCCGTTTAAGGTCCTGTTCAACAGTAGCAGCCTAATATTAGGAATATTTCTATTTCTGTGAAAAATGCCATTGAATATTATTTTGTGATTGCAGTCCGTGTATTTGTTGATGACTTTGGTTGGAATGGACCTTTTAATTCCTCATTGTTCCAGTGCATGAGCGTGGAATAATTTTCTGTGTGTTTGTATTTTCTTTGGTTTCTTTATCAGTGCCTTCTAGTTTTCTGACTACTGGTTTTTTATGTTCTTGATTAAGTTTGTTGCTAGATGTTTTATTTAAGTGGGATTTTCTTAATATTTTTTTCTGATTGTTATTAGTGTATAGAAATGCAAGTGATTTTTGGACTGTAAAGGGTAGTATTTTATGATTGTAAATTAATCCAAAATGATTCAGCTTTACTGAATGTAGTCTAACAACTTTTTGTGAAGTGATGTGGAACATTTTATCTGTAAGATCTGTTTCTCCTGCAGTAGGTCATCCAGAGGACCCAAGACATGGTGGTTACTAATAGACTTCCCACACTACTTCTTCATTCCACGTGGACTCCTTCACGGGCAGTGAGCATCGCAGCTTCCCTTGAACTTCATCTGGGTAAGTCTTGGCCTGTATCAGAAAGTTTCCTGCCTGTCTGCTCTAAATTTCTTTTGTGGTATTGACATGGTTGTTTTGAAACCTAGTATACTTTCCAGTCATTTAAAATGTACAGAAAATGCCTAGCAATGGGAACAAGTGCTAGCATTTGCCACATCATCTAAAATACTCTATGTGTTTTATCCAAAATGGGTACCTTCTGCAGAACCAGCACATAATCTCCAAAATCAGGAAATCATATGGTACCTACATTATAATGTAATCCACTGCCCCACTTCCACTTTTAGCAATTGTTCAAGTGTATGAATATATCTTTTGTTTCCATCGTCATCCTTTTTTCTTTATTTAGAGTGTTACTGAGATTTTCAGTTATTTGGACAAACTTGATGGATTGAAAGCAGACATGGTGAATAAGGGTTCTGGGTGGCCTTTTCTATGTGGATTTCTTTTTCACTGAAGATGGTTTTAATATTTATTCATGTGGTAACATGTATGAATCCTGCATTCTTTCTCCCCCCCCCCCCATAGTAATTAAAAATAAATAATATGCCATTTACCGTTTAGATATTTGTAAGCATACAGTGTTGTAGCAGACAACCTTTTCTTGTTTTGCAAACCAGTTTAATAATGTGCACCTTGTGCGTGCTTTGGAGAAACTCAGGAAACTGAGTCAGTGACTGAAATGGCCCAAGATATCACCTTAGATTCCATCTTCATCTGAAAACAAAACAGGCACTTTCTGGTGGTCCAGTGGCTGAGACTGGACACTCCCAAAGAAGGAGGCCCAGGTTCATTCCCTGATCCAAGAGCTAGATCTCCCATGCCACAAAGGAGAATTTGCATGTTGTAGCTAAATATCTGGCTTACCTCAATGAAGGTTGACCTGGCGCAGCCAAATTAAAAAAGAAACAAATATTTTACAGATACAACCAAAGGAAAGGAAGGGTATGGTTGTTGTGCAGATTTACGGCTTAGCTTTCCCTATCGATAGAAAAGAAAAAAGAGTTTCAAAAGACTGTGTCTCATCCTTCTATCTGGCATATAGAGAGGATTCCTTTGAAATGAGATTTCTCTGGTAAATGTGACTCACAGAAGAGCTGTCTTGAACTTGGGTTTCAGAGATGATCATGTGTCCTCTAAAAAAAAAAGTTAATTGGGTCCCACTAATTCTCATGCTGAGGTGGTATATTTTGTGGTAGCATTTGCTCCCCTTCACTTTGGATGTATCCCCATTTGTTTACACTGTCATCTACTGAAGACATCCTGATATTTGAAAGTTTTTAGTTATTACAAGTAGAGCTGTTGTATATAATCATGTGATACTTTTTGTCTGGACGTTTTCAAAGCTGTTTAGTAAGTGCTAGCCATATAGTATTCAGGTCACAGGTGAGCTTTGTTTAGCTGTGGAAAAATCCAGCTATGTTTCTCTGTGGCATGTGGGATCTTCTGGGGTAAGGGATCAAACTAGAGTGTCTTGCATTGTCAGGCAGATTCTTTACCACTGAGCCACCGGAGAAGTTGTGCCCTACCCCCGTTTTTTTTTTTTGAGTTTACTGGATCTAATAGGTGTGCAGTGCTACCTCACTGTTATTTTAGTTTGTAATTTCCTAATGATATGTGATTTTGAGTCTTTTTGATAGGCTTATTTGCTATCTTTATATTTTTGTAGGCCAGGTGTTTAGGTGTATACATTTTTTATGAGATTGTTCTAGATTTTTTGGTATATTTGGAGTACAATCCTTTATCAGATATGTATTTTATAAATATATTTTCCTGTGGCTTGTGTTTAAGTTTTGTGAATAAGGTTTTTCACAGTTTAAATGTCTAATTCTTTAAAGTTAATGTTATATATGTTTTATATCCTTTTTTGGATAGACTTTAGTGTGTTGTTGTTGTTGTTGTTAAATTTTATAAGCAGAAGTGAGGTACTGTAGATACAGTTTTAAGCTAAGCTGAGGTACCATAGATACAGTTTTGCCTTTTGTCTGTTAAGAAGTTTGAGTGAGTTTGGTGTACACTGTATATAACATTATGTCTACATTCATTTGACTGGATATAGCTTCCAATTATTTGTCTAATTGGTTTTGGAGATATCACGGGAAGTCAGTTTTTCCAAGGGAAACTGAGGTCCATGAAACATGAACTCTTTTCGATCGGTCGGAATCACTCTCTGCTATTTCTGACAGATTTGACTTGTTTGGATATCTCATATGAGTGGAATCACAGAACGTTTGTCTTTTCTTGGTCTGGTTTATTTCACATGATCTAATGACCATAAGGTTTGTCCACATTGTCGCATTGTCAGAATTACTGACTTTGAAGGGCCGAATCAGATTCCATTGTGTGTATACCACAGTTTGTTTATGGAATTGGCTGCCATGGACACTTAGATCACTTCTGTTTGTTTGCCAGTGTGAATCATGCTGTTGTGAGTATGACGGAAGAAGTATCCATTTTTTCAGCCCCCTTTCCCAATCCTTTTGGGTACATAGCTTGAATTGGAATCGAACTATGTATTTATTCCATGTGTTTGTTTTGGAGTCATTTCTGTAATGTCTTGCAGAGTGGCAGCACCATTTAATGTACTTTTTCGTATGGTGGAATACCGTTCAAGCTTCTGAATATACCTTGTGTTGCATATTCAGTCTCCCACCAACGGACACTTGAATGAGTTCTACCTTTGAGCTATTGTGAATGTCACTATGAGTATTTGTGTACCAGTTTTTGTTTGAATTATTAACAAGTACATTACTATATATAAAAGAAGCCACAAGGACCTACTGTACAGTTTAGGAAACTATTAAATATCTTATGATAATGTATAATGGAAGAGAATCTCAAAAGGAATATATGAAAAGCACATAGTAACCATGATATTTATTGTGCCAACACTATGAGTTATCATAGCACTACTCAACGTGTATTTATACATGTCAGTAAAATATTCACATCTGTAAGGATATTATAAAAAATTATATAAAAAATCAAGAATTCAAACAGAGATTAAATAAACTTCCTGTCATTGCTCATCATCATTTATACATTCATACTACCTGTAACACTCATTGTATAAGTGCTGGACTAGCAATTGATGTTCTCGTAAACCAAGAGATTGTGAAGGTGTAAGGAAATATAGCTTATTGAATTCCTTAATGAAGGATTATAGAACTCTATGTCCATGAAGTGAATGAAATTCCATTTTATTGAACCACATTCTTACTAGAGTGATGAGCTTCCACCCCACCCAACGTTAGTTCACAATGAAATCCTGCAGTCCTCTGGCCTCAATGTCTGCTTCCTGCTACCGAGAAAGAAAAGATGAGGAAGTCCTGACAAAACCGATGCTATTTTTCTTTTTCTGATTTGTATTTTATCGCAGGGCTTGGCAAAAAGAGGGCCCAACCTGTTTTTAGAGTTCCATCCCAAGGGTCCCTCTGGCATGTTCCCTATGTTGACAAAGTGCTGATTATTTTCAACAAAGGACAATGATCTGCACTTCACTATCTGTTGCTTGAGCTGGAATAGCGGGCATCCCTTGAAGTGCATTCCTTCATGCTGAAGTAGGCATCCCTGAAGCAATAGTATAAGAGGAACACATTTATCACGTAGACATCGCAGCCCATGCATTTGTAATAATTTTTCAGTTATACCCATCATCATCGGAGGAACTGACTTGTCCCAGTAACAACGAGAGTACCCAGTATAACAGTTCCTTGACTTATGAGTACTTCCTATGAGTACCCTTATGAGTACTTCTTCCAATGTTGTTTCTCCTACTTTGGTCATGAACAGTAGAAGCTGATGGCAGTGGTCCTTGAAATGTATGTCGATTCCTAGGTGGCACAGTTGATAAATAAAAAATCTGCCTACCAGTGCAGGAGGGGGAAGTGATGTGGGTTTGATCCCTGGTTCAGGAAGATAACAATTCATACACATGTTTTATGTGAACCAGTTTGATACTCATGAGTTTTTTCTTCTGTATACAGAAAAACAAATGCTGTTCAAGGACACTGAAAGAACCCTGATGTTGAAAATCAGATCTGTATTGTGAGCAATGCTTAGATATCCATGAGTCGAAGCATAGTATTATGCCTATCATCCTTGTATTTCTCTCAGTGAAATATGTTGAGGAAAACTCTTCATTCGTGGTCTAGATTCACGAAGAAGCTAAATAGCATTCATCCTTTACGTTGACAACTGTGAATTTAAATCTCCTGTGAATCCTATGTGACAACCACACATACCAACATGAGTTATCAGTATTATATCAATATTTTTAGTCCTATTGTATGTCAACTAAAAAAATCAGTATATAATTGTACATGAAGTCAAGACATAAAATCAGTGCAAATACAAAATGTTCCATCCTTTGAGAAAGGGAGAAAAACATCTCTGTGCTTAGCCTATTGCATTTTTATGTATTAGACCCTTAAGTAGTTTATTCACCACACCCTGTGAATGATTCACAAATCTTCAGAGAAGAAAGGATCATTTCTCTTGAACAATGAGTAGTTCAACTATTCTCAAAGCAAAGCCATAAGTGAGTCTTATTTTGGGTGAGACCATGAAAACTCAGCGTTTTCATTATGCTTGTGCTTATGATGGGAGGAGGTCTGAGAAAGCACTTCTGAAGGTTTATTCATACCAGTCGTTCTCATATGTATCGAGTCTTTAAAGGTCGAATCACCAAGGTGTTGCTTCTACACTTGTACTAGGCTGAGCAGCAACATTCCCTTTCTCCGTAAGTGCAGTAGACGTGTTCCCAACCTGTCTGTCTTCTGTCCTCTGGAGTATGCATTGCTTGAGCTCATCACAGCCTAGTAGATGGAAATCATCAGGATATTCTGGAAACCCTTTTTATTTCAGTCTGTTCAGGAGGTTACCACTGCTGCAAACCTCTGGATTTTACCAAGCGCTTTTAACAACCTCAGATGAAGGATATAAGTCAACACTGGTGACAGCCACGGGCTTCCATGGCCTATCCATGATTGTTGGCTTTGCTTTCATAATCATCCTGTTTCTTATACCAGCTAAACTGTCAGTGTATTTTTTAATTACCATTTTATCTTTGATGGTTTTTAGAGCTATTATGGATTTTCCTATATATCTTCACTTATCGGTGAGGGTCTTATGTTAGTAGTAGTTATGACAACTGACTTTCTGTCTGTTAGCTGTGGCAGAATAAAAAAAGAATGACCCACTGTATATTATTAATATTATGTATCAATATATTGTTAGTTTTATTGTTTGCAGTCATCCAATTCCAAGTTTCTGAAATAAACTTTCAGAAAAATCACATCCTTTTGAATGCCCATTTGACTGAATAGGAGCACGGAAATGTTCTTCCATAAAATTGTTTACAGTTTCCATTCCGTTTCTCCTGTTTGATGTAGATATTGGCCTTTGGTTCTATCAGTAGCTTTGCAAGTAAAAAAAAAAATTAATTAGAGCTCGTATGGTAATTTTACTGTTAGCAATAAGTTTAGCATAAAATGAACACAGAAGAGGTTACAGTAGACCAAATATGAAAGTCAGTTTAAAAGAAAACATAGTGTTGAATGTTTACAGTAGGAATATAGTTATGAAGTTCCTTTATTATTATTCTATCCTTTCCTTTTGTTTTGCAGGGGTGTTAATGTACAGATTCCAGTACTATGGCTAGAGCGAATAATAGTATCATTATTCTTGAGAGCAACTCTACTAAGTCTTCACGCTCATGTCACTCAAGGTTTTTTAATACCTATTATGTTAGTCGTGTTTGTAGTTTGTGAAGTCACATAAGTTGCATTCATTCAAGCAATAGTATCAAACAGCTATGGCATCAATTATAGATGTGAATCGATATCGAATGTGAATCCATTTCACTGTGACAAGTTATTATTGTAGATATTCTATTCATGCCAGTAACAAAGCTGTGCAGAAATAATACAATGTTTATTAAGAAAATAAGATTTACTAATTTGTTTTATTATTCTATTTCTTTTAAACAGATTTAATGACAACAGGCTCAACTTTTCATTCACTTGTATGACTATGAGCAGTTTGACCAAGTTGAAGAAGATGACTCGTTTGTAGTCTTCCTCATCAGCTCATTCCATCTACTGGCTTTAAAATCATTTAGTACAGAGCTCACCGTCTAGGTGTTCATCCAGTGTTTTGTTTGCTTATCATGCAGGATCATTTTAAAAGGAAAAGTATGTGTGTATGAGTTAGAGCTCTGATCCCAGGAGTCCATGTAGAAGCTTCCCCTGAGAAATGTATCGTTTTTGCACCAATGCTACTGAAATGTGTGAATGTGGTATACCACGCGTCCCAATAAGTGTAAACAGCGTCATAGGCTACTTATTTGAAATGACCAGTACTCATGACATTCCATTCAACTGAGGACTAAATATAGCCAACGTAGGCTGTGTTTGCCAAATAGACTTTGAAGTATTCTTCACACAGTCCTTCATCGATGCCAGTTTTCAGATCGAAGAAACCCTTGCTCCATGAAGTTTGTGAACACATATACTCATGTTTTGTTTGAGATTTTAAAGTCATTCTTCAGTTTTGTTGGAGGAATGGTTCTGTATATGCCCCGTGGATCCCCAAATCCACTGATGTTCATGTGTCTTGGGGCTTCCCAGGTGGTTCTAGTGGTAAAGAACATGCAGAACATACCCATGCAGGAGACATGGGAGGTATGGATTCCATCCCTGGGGCAGGAAGATCTCCTGAGGGAGAGCATGGCAACCCCCTCCAGTATCTTTGCCTAGAGAATCTCATGGAGAGAGGAGCCTGGTGGGGCCTAGTCCATATGATCCCAAGGAGTTGGACACAATGTAAGTGACTTCGCACAGCACATGATTCGTTGTCATAGCTAATATAATGGAGATGACATAAAAAGAAGCACCAGCGGGCGAAAGTCAATATCCATCACTTTTAAACTTTGGAATGTATTGTGATATTTTACATCCATATTTGTATGACTTGATAGTTGGAGAATCGATGCATGTGAAGGCCTGGTTGTGTTATATGTATGTTGAGGGAAGATATATTTTTATGTGGTTTGACATATAGGTCCCATTTCATTCGTAGACATATGCATACTCATCACTTATCATCATTTTTTTTTTTTTGAAAAGACCATTGTTTGGAAAGGTTGTTGTCTAACCATGAAAGATGCTTGAATTCTTGGGCTCCTTAGAGGAAGAATTCAACCCGGGGCCAGTGATGAGGCTTGATCAGTCAGAGCTTTTGTGTCCCAACGTTTTATTAAAGTATAAAAGAGAGAAAGCTTCTGACATAGACATCAGAAGGGGGCAGAAAGAGTGCCCCCCTACTCATCTTTGGCTGGATGTTATCTAGCTACTAGCAGTCTACTCATTAGAGAAAGGAATGGCAGCAGACCCCTCACCCACAAGATATATGGAGATGACCGTGGCACCAGGTGAGTCATCCTGGGCCATAAAACGATTGATATGAGCAAATGGATAGCTTCATTCACATAGATCAGGAGAGCCATGTATGAGTAAAGCATATTGGTTTGTCAAGTCAGTTCTGAGCCTTTAGGCAGAACCTACTTGAAGATAGAGTCTAGGGTAAATACATAGTACATTCACATAGCTTAAGGCAAACCTTTCCATGAGAAAAATGCCTTGGTCAGCTCAAAGTATGAGAAAAGTGAAGTTCAGGCGGAACCAGGTGTCATTATAGCAACACAGAATTGTAAGAGAAAATCTCTGTTTAAATTTGTATCAAGAAGGGGAAAAAAGATAACAGCTTGTTTCCTCCTGCCTCGGAAGTGACAGATAACAACTGTCTGACACTTGCACCCCATTTCCTCCCTTTGGAGACCCCTGGCCTTCCTGGCTGTTACCCTCTCAGTTTCATTCATTGAGCGTTTTCTGCCTTGTGAAACATTGGGCATAGAAGTATGTGTTTATTTAGGGGTATTTCATCCAATTTCATTTAAATGCATATGTGAATTAGAAAGTTTGACATGCTGTTGCTTTGTATACCGATTGGGAAATGTGAGCCTCCAAGCTTAATTTAGTTTTTCATGTTCATTTTTCTTTTTAGGGGTACAAAGAAAAATAATATGACTGTTAAGATCAGCTTTCGTATTTTTTGCCAAATATGAATTGGGATCACATCGATCAGAGATGAGTCTGTGCATGAAAGCCCTAATAACTAATGCTAATTGACTTCACTACCATGGGATGTTTTCATATCTATTGAGGATTTACTTCATGTATTTCGATTTTAACTTTCTGTCTTACAGCCTTGTTTGTAGATCAAAGCTATTTGAAATTGTCATCTGGTTTCAAATGGCTTGTGAGGTTATTCATGAGTGGTTCATAAAACCGAATGGATTGTACGTAGCCATACTTTGTTGTCATTCTATGAATTTGAAGAATGTCTGAAGAATGTCTGCAGTTATGCCTTAAAGATTCATACAATTGATGTCCAATATTTATCTCAAAAGACTTGCTTTCAATTTGTAGTTTCCTATGCGTATGTCTTTCTTTATGGATTTGGGTAGAACTTGTATTGGAACACTGAAAAATCTGTGATATCAACCGTGCTGACCTTTCTGGTGGTCATCATTAAGATTTTCACGCTCTATGGATCCTAGTGGAAACAGGTGCTGTTCATCCTACTTTTGTGAAGATTGAACTCATCGTAGAAAGTGGAATTTGTTGAAATATTTATGGTATAAATAAATCTTGTCTCTATAATTACCCAGAGTCCTGGTGCGTATTTGATTGCTAAGTTATAAAATGTATGAGATAGATGTGATCCATCAATGGCGACTGGATAAGTGGTGGAGAGGTATTTTGGTGATGCAAGAGATTTAAATGATATGATCATAGTATTTATATCCCTTTTATGTGGATAATGGGTCTTGGATCCATGTTTGAAACCTTACAACCTCGTCTTTTGTTATGCATGGGAAGTGTCAAAAATGAAGAAGATGCAGGTAGGTACTTCAAGGGTAAGTATAGGGCTGAGGGCGTGACTATGATGTGGGTTAGGGTTAGGATGTGGATGGGGGTCCGGTTAGGGTAGGGTAAAGGTTAGAGTTCGTGGAGGAGCCCTCCAAACTTGTTAGGGTGAGGGGTGAGGTGTGAGGGTTCAGGATGAGGGTGAGGGTAAGGATTCAGGGTGAGGGTTAGGATTCAGGATGAGGGTGAGGATTCAGGGAGAGGGTGAGGGTGAGGGTTCAGGGAGAGGGTGAGGGTGAGGGTTCAGGGAGAGGGTGAGGGTGAGGGTTCAGGGTGAGGGCGTGGGTGAGGGTAAGGGTTCGGGGTGAGGGTTCAGAGTGAGCGTTCAGGGTGAAGGTGTGGGCCTCACATCTGATACAGGATTGTACTCCAAATATACCCATCCCTTCCCTTGAACAGACCTCTCACTATGGGAGCCCTTGGCAGTGTGGAACCCACCGGCCCCTAAGGCCTCCCAAAGGACGCCTGGGGCCTAGGTGCAAAGGCAATACAGGAGTGGAGCTGAGGCCAGGAAGGCGCCAGTGGCGTCTCCCAACTTCGCAAAGGCTGCTCCTTCCTGGGTAGGAAGCCTAGCAGCGAGGCAAGTCTGGGCAAGGTTCGCCCAGGGCAGAGCAGCCTCGCACCAGGAACTCTGCCAGATCGGGCCTCTGAGCAGAGCTGGAGCTCTGCCATCCTGGAGGCGCACTCGACTCCGCCCAAGCAGGGCTTGCAGCCTAAGGCGGCTGGGCTGCTTCGTCTTCCCCCTAGGAAGCTCGATTCCCGCATGCTGTTCACTCGGCTTCCAGGCGCCGGCTCCCTGCCCCTCCTTACGGTCTAGGATCAGGGGCTGCTTCCCCTGAGCTGGGGCTGTGGGCAGGAGCCCAGACACACAGGTGCAGGACCCAACCACCTGCACACGTCTCTGCTGGAGAGGAGAGCGCTAGGGAACCTACGTGTGTGAGGCAGCTACTGGGCGCTCACGGAGTCAGACTCGAGGTGTGCGGGGCTCCAGAGCCCCGCCAGGGGTCCAAGGAGCCTGGTGCTCACCGTGCGGCGCTGAGTCTGGGCTGTCAAGCAACCGCTGGAGGAGACCTGCACTTGCCCTTCCCTTGCATCTGACAGAGCTCTCCCTGCTGGAGCCCTTGGCAGTGTGCAACCCACCGGCCCCTAAGCCATCCCCAAGGACGCCTGGTGCAAAGGCAAGGCAGGAGCAGAGCTGAGGCCAGGAAGGCGACAGTGGCATCTCCCAGGCTCAAGGAGCCTGCTCCTTCCATGGCAGGAAGCCTAGCAGCCAGGCAAGTCAGGGCAAGGCTCGGCCAGGGCAGAGCAGCCTCAGACCAGGAACTCTGCCAGATCGGGCCTCTGAGCAGAGCTGGAGATCTGCCATACTGGAGGCGCGCTCAGATCCAGCCAAGCAGGGCTTGAGCCGCACGTGGCTGGGCTGCCTCTTCTTACCTCGAGGAGGCTTGCCACCTTGAATGCTCTTCCTTCGGCTTCCAGGCGCGGAAGCTCTGTGCCTCCTGCAGGTCTTGGCTCAGGGGCTGCTTGCCCTGAGCTGGGGCTGTGGGCGGGAGTCAAGACACGCAGGGGCATACCCCAAACTGCTGCACACTTCTCTGCTGGGGAAGAGAGTGCAAGGGAACGACATGTGAGAGGCAGCTGATCGGCACCCACGGAGTCAGCCTCCAGGTATGCCGGGATGGAGACCCCAGCCAGTGGCCCTGGGAGGTGCGTTTCTTCGTGCGGCGCTGAGTCTCGGCGACCAAGCAACCGCTGGAGGATCCCTGCACTTGCCCTTCCCTTCCCTCTCACAGAGCTCGCCCTGCCTGAGCTCTTGGCAGCATGCAAGCCACCGGCCCCTAAGCATTACCCACGGACGCCTGGGGTCTAGGTTCAAAGGCAAGGCAGATGAGGAGCTGAGGTCAGGAAGGCGCCAGTGGCGTCTCCCAGGCTCACGCAGCCTGCTCCTTCCTGGGCAGGAAGCCTAGCAGTGAGGCAAGTCTGGGCAAGGCTCGCCCAGGGCAGAGCAGCCTCGCGCCAGCAACTCTGCCAGATCGGGCCTCTGAGCAGAGCTGGAGCCCTGCCGTCCTGGAGGCACACTCGGCTCCAGCCAAGTAGGGCTTGAATCAAAGGGGGCTGGGCTGCCTCTTCTTCCCTCGAGGAGGCTCGCCTCCCCGCCAGCTGTTCACTCGGCTTCCAGGTGGGGGCGCTCTGCGCCTCCTGCAGGTCTTGGCTCAGGGGCTGCTTGCCCTGAGCTGGGGCTGTGGGCGGGAGCCCAGGCACGCAGGGGCAGGCCCCAACCAGCTGCACACGTCTCTGCTAGGGAGGAGAGCGCTAGGGAAGCTACGTGTGTGAGTCAGCTGCTGGGTGCCCAGGGAGTCAGCCTCCGGGTGTGCGGGGCTGCAGACCCCAGCCAGGGGCCCTGGGAGCCTGGTGCACTCCGTGCGGCGCTGAGTCTGGGCGGCCAAGCAACCGCTGGAGGAGCCCTGCACTAGCCCTTCTCTTCCCTCGCACAGAGCTCTTCCGGCTTGAGCCCGTGGCAGTGTGCAACCACTGGCCCCTAAGCCCTCCCAATGGACGCCTGGGGCCTAGGTGCAAGGGCAAGGCAGGAGCGGAGCTGAGGCCAGGAAGGGGCCAGTGGCGTCTCCCAGCCTCGCTCAGCCGGCTCCTTCCTGGGCAGGAAGCCTAGCAGCGAGGCAAGTCTGGGCAAGGCTTGCCCAGGGTAGAGCAGCCTCGCGCCAGCAACTCTGCCAGATCGGTGCTCTCAGCAGAGCTCGAGCTTTGCCGTCCTGGAGGCGCACTCGGCTCCAGCCAAGTAGGGCTTGAGACAAACGACGCTGGGCTGCCTCTTCTTCCCTCGAGGGCGCTCGCCTCCCCGCCAGCTGTTCACTCGGCTTCCAGGTGGGGGCGCTCAGCGACTCGTGCAAGTCTTGGCTCAGGGGCTGCTTGCCCTGAACTGGGGCTGTGGGCGGGAGCCCAGCCACGCAGGGGCAGGCCCCAACCAGCTGCACACGTCTCTGCTGGGGAGGAGAGCGCTAGGGAAGCTACGTGTGTGAGGAAGCTGCTGGGCGCCCAGTGAGTCAGCCTCCGGGTGTGCGGGGCTGCAGACCCCAGCCAGGGGTCCTGGGAGGCTGCTGCACTCCGTTCGGCGCTGAGTCTGGGCGGCCAAGCAACCGCTGGAGGTGCCCTGCACTTGCCTTTCCTTCCCTCTCACAGAGCTCTCCCTGCTGGAACCCTTGGCAGTGTGCAAGCCACCGGCTCCTAAGCCCTCCCTAAGGACGCCTGGGGCCTAGGTGCAAAGGCAAGGTAGGAGGGGAAATGAGGCCAGGAAGGCGCCAGTGGCGTCTCCCAGCCTCGCGCAGCCTGCTTCTTCCGCGCAGGAAGCCTTGCAGCGAGGCAAATCTGGGCAAGGCTCGCCCAGGGCAGTGCAGCCTCGCGCCAGCAACTCTGCCAGATCGGGGCTCTGAGCAGAGCTGGAGCTCTGCCGTTCTGGAGGCGCACTCGGCTCCAGCCAAGTAGGGCTTGAGCCAAACGAGGCTGGGCTGCCTCTTCTTCCCTCGAGGAGTATCACCTACCTCCCAGCTGTTCACTCGGCTTCCAGGTGGGGGCGCTCTGCTCCTCCTGCAGGTCTTGGGTCAGGGGCTGCTTGCCCTGAGCTGAGGCTGTGGGCGGGAGCCCAGGCACGCAGGGGCAGGCCCCAACCAGCTGCACACGTCTCTGCTGGGGAGGAGAGCGCTAGGGAAGCTACGTGTGAGAGGCAGCTGCTGGGCGCCCAGGGAGTCAGCCTCCGGGTGTGCGGGGCTGCAGACCCCAGCCAGGGGCCATGGGAGCCTGGTGCACTCCGTGCAGCGCTGAGTCTGGGCGGCCAAGCAACCGCTGGAGGAGCCCTGCACTAACCCTTCCCTTCCCTCACACAGAGCTCTTCCTGCTGGAGCCCTAGCCACGGGCCCCTAAGCCCTCCCCAAGGACGCCTGGGGCCTAGGTGCAAAGGCGAGGAAGGAGAGGAGCTGAGGCGAGGAAGGAGCCGGTGGCGTCTCCCAGCCTCGCGCAGCCTGCTCCTTCCGGGGCAGGAAGCCTAGCAGCGAGGCAAGTCTGGGCAAGGCTCGCCCAGGGCAGAGCAGCCTCGCGCCAGCAACTCTGCCAGATCGGGGCTCTGAGCAGAGCTGGAGCTCTGCCGTCCTGGAGGCGCACTCGGCTCCAGCCAAGTAGGGCTTGAGCCAAACGAGGCTGGGCTGCCTCTTCTTCCCTCGAGTAGGCTCGGCCCCCCGCCAGTTGTTCACTCGGCTTCCAGGTGGGGGCGCTCTGCGCCTCCTGCAGGTCTTGGCTCAGGGGCTGCTTGCCCTGAGCTGGGGCTGTGGGCGGGAGCCCAGGCACGCAGGGGCAGGCCCCAACCAGCTGCACACGTCTCTGCTGGAGAGGAGAGCGCTAGGGAAGCTACGTGTGTGAGGCAGCTGCTGGGCGCCCAGGGAGTCAGCGTCCGGGTGTGCGGGGCTGCAGACCCCAGCCAGGGGCCCTGGGAGCCTGGTGCACTCAGTGCGGGGCTGAGTCTGGGCGGTCAAGAAACCGCTGGAGGAGCCCAGCACTAACCCTTCCCTTCCCTCGCACAGAGTTCTTCCTGCTGGAGCCCTTGGCAGTGTGCAAGCCACCGGCCCCTAAGCCCTCCCAATGGACGCCTGGGAACTAGGTGCAAGGGCCAGGCAGGAGCGGAGCTGAGGACAGGAAGGCGCCAGTGGCGGCTCCCAGCCTCGCGCAGCCGGCTCCTTCCTGGGCAGGAAGCCTAGCAGTGAGGCAAGTCTGGGCAAGGCTCGCCCAGGCCAGAGCATCCTCGCGCCTGCAACTCTGCCAGATCGGGGCTCTGAGCAGAGCTGGAGCTCTGCCGTTCTGGAGGCGCACTCGGCTCCAGCCAAGTAGGGCTTGAGCCAAACGAGGCTGGGCTGCCTCTTCTTCCCTCAAGGAGGCTCACCTACCCGCCAGCTGTTCACTCGGCTTCCAGGTGGGGGCGCTCTGCGCCTCCTTCAGTTCTTGGCTCAGGGGCTGCTTGCCCTGAGCTGGGGCTGTGGGCGGGAGCCCAGCCACGCAGGGGCAGGCCCCAACCAGCTGCACACGTCTCTGCTGGGGAGGAGAGCGCTAGGGAAGCTACGTGTGAGAGGCAGCTGCTGGGCGCCCAGGGAGTCAGCCTCCGGGTGTGCAGGGCTGCAGACCCCAGCCAGGGGCCATGGGAGCCTGGTGCACTCCGTGCAGCGCTGAGTCTGGGAGGCCAAGCAACCGCTGGAGGAGCCCTGCACTAACCCTTCCCTTCCTTCGCACAGAGCTCTTCCTGCTGGAGCCCTAGCCACGGGCCCCTAAGCCCTCCCCAAGGACGCCTGGGGCCTAGGTGCAAAGGCGAGGCAGGAGCGGAGCTGAGGCGAGGAAGGAGCCGGTGGCGTCTCCCAGCCTCGCGCAGCCGGCTCCTTCCTGGGCAGGAAGCCTAGCAGCGAGGCAAGTCTGGGCAAGGCTCGCCCAGGGCAGAGCAGCCTCGCGCCATCAACTCTGCCAGATCGGGGCTCTGAGCAGAGCTGGAGCTCTGCCGTCCTGGAGGCGCACTCGGCTCCAGCCAAGTAGGGCTTGAGCCAAAGGAGGCTGGGCTGCCTCTTCTTCCCTCGAGGGGGCTCGCCTCCCCGCCAGCTGTTCACTCGGCTTCCAGGTGGGGGCGCTCAGCGACTCGTGCAGGTCTTGGCTCAGGGGCTACTTGCCCTGAGCTGGGGCTGTGGGCGGGATCCCAGGCACGCAGGGGCAGGCCCCAACCAGCTGCACACGTCTCTGCTGGGGAGGAGAACGCTAGGGAATCTACGTGTGAGAGGCAGCTGCTGGGCGCCCAGGGAGTCAGCCTCAGGGTGTGCGGGGCTGCAGACCCCAGCCAGGGACCCTGGGAGCCTTTTGCACTCCGTGCGGCGATGAGTCTGGGCAGCCCAGCAACCGCTGGATGAGCCCTGCACTAGCCCTTCCCTTCCCTCGCACAGAGCTCTTCCTACTGGAGCCCTTGGCAGTGTGCAAGCCACCGGCCCCAAAGCCCTCCCAAAGGACGCCTGGGGCCTAGGAGGCCAGGAAGGCGCCAGTGGCGTCTCCCAGCCTCGCGCAGCCGGCTCCTTCCTGGGCAGGAAGCCTAGCAGCGAGGCAAGTCTGGGCAAGGCTCGCCCAGGGCAGAGCAGTCTCGCGCCAGCAACTCTGCCAGATCGGGCCTCTGAGCAGAGCTGGAGCTCTGCCGTCCTGGAGGCGCACTCGGCTCCAGCCAAGTAGGGCTTGAGCCAAACGAGGCTGGGCTGCCTCTTCTTCCCTCGAGGAGGCTCGGCTCCCCTCCAGCTGTTCACTCGGCTTCCAGGTGGGGGCGCTCTGCGCCTCCTGCAGGTCGTGGCTCAGGGGCTGCTTGCCCTGAGCTGGGGCTGTGGGCGGGAGCCCAGGCACGCAGGGGCAGGCCCCAACCAGCTGCACACGTCTCTGCTGGGGAGGAGAGCGCTAGGGAAGCTACGTGTGTGAGTCAGCTGCTGGGCGCCCAGGGAGTCAGCCTCCATGTGGGCGGGGATGCAGACCCCAGCCAGGGTCCCTGGCAGCCTGGTGCACTCCCTGCGGCGCTGAGTCTGGGCGGCCAAGCAACCGCTGGAGGAGCCCTGCACTAGCCCTTCTCTTCCCTCGCACAGAGCTCTTCTGGCTTGAGCCCTTGGCAGTGTGCAAGCCACTGGCCCCTAAGCCCTCCCAATGGACGCCTGGGGCCTAGGTGCAAGGGCAAGGCAGGAGCGGAGCTGAGGCCAGGAAGGCGCCAGTGGCGTCTCCCAGCCTCGCGCAGCCGGCTCCTTCCTGGGCAGGAAGCCTAGCAGCGAGGCAAGTCTGGGCAATGTTCGGCCAGGGCACAGCAGCCTCGCGCCAGCAACTCTGCCAGATCGGGCCTCTGAGCAGAGCTGGAGCTCTGCCGTCCTGGAGGCGCACTCGGCTCCAGCCAAGCAGGGCTTGAGCCAAACGAGGCTGGGCTGCCTCTTCTTCCCTCAAGGAGGCTCACCTCCCCGCCAGCTGTTCACTCGGCTTCCAGGTGGGGGCGCTCTGCGCCTCCTGCAGGTCTTGGCTCAGGGGCTACTTGCCCTGAGCTGGGGCTGTGGGCGTGAGCCCAGGGACGCAGGGGCAGGCCCCAACCAGCTGCACACGTCTCTGCTGGGGAGGAGAGCGCTAGGGAAGCTACGTGTGTGAGGCAGCTGCTGGGCGCCCAGGGAGTCAGCCTCCGGGTGTGCGGGGCTGCAGACAAAAGCCACGGGCCCTGGGAGGCTGGTACACTCCGTTCGGCGCTGAGTCTGTGCGGCCAAGCAACCGCTGGAGGTGCCCTACATTTGCCTTTCTTTCCCTCTCACAGAGCTCTCCCTGCTGGAACCCTTGGCAGTGTGCAAGCCACCGGTCCCTAAGCCCTCCCTAAGGACGCCTGGGGCCTAGGTGCAAAGGCAAGGCAGGACCAGAGCTGAGGCCAGGAAGGGGCAAATGGCGTCTCCCAGCCTCGCGCAGCCTGCTTCTTCCGGGCAGGAAGCCTAGCAGCCGGGCAAGTCTGGGCAAGGCTCGCCGAGGGCAGAGCAGCCTCGCGCGAGCAACTCTGCCAGATCGGGCCTCTGAGCAGAGCTGGAGCTCTGCCGTCCTGGAGGCGCACTCGGCTCCATCCAAGTAGGGCTTGAGCCAAACGAGGCTGGGCTGCCTCTTCTTCCCTCGAGGGGGCTCGCCTCCCCGCCAGCTGTTCACTAGGCTTCCAGGTGGGGGGGCTCAGCGACTCGTGCAGGTCTTCGCTCAGGGGCTGCTTGCCCTGATCTGGGGCTGTGGGCGGGAGCCCAGGCACGCAGGGGCAGGCCCCAACCAGCTGCACACGTCTCTGCTGGGGAGCAGAGCGCTAGGGAATCTTCGTGTGTGAGGCAGCTGCTGGGCGCCCAGGGAGTCAGCCTCCGGGTGTGCGGGGCTGAAGACCCCAGCCAGCGGCCCAGGGAGCCTGGTGCACTCCGTGCGGCACTGAGTCTGGGCGGCCAAGCAACCGCTGGAGGAGCCCAGCACTAACCCTTCCCTTCCCTCGCACAGAGCTCTTCCTGCTGGAGCCCTTGGCATGGGCAAGCCACCGGCCCCTAAGCCCTCCCAAAGGACGCCTGGGGCCTAGGTCCAAAGGTGAGGCAGGAGCGGAGCTGAGGCCAGGAAGGCGCCAGTGGCGTCTCCCAGCCTCGCGCAGCCTGCTCCTTCCTGGGCAGGAAGCCTAGCAGCCAGGCAAGTCTGGGCAAGGCTCGCCCAGGGCAGAGCAGCCTCGCGCCAGCATCTCTGCCAGATCGGGCCTCTGAGCAGAGCTGGAGCTCTGCCGTTCTGGAGGCGCACTCGGCTCCAGCCAAGTAGGGCTTGAGCCAAACGAGGCTGGGCTGCCTCTTCTTCCCTCGAGGAGGCTCGCCTCCCCGCCAGCTCTTCACTCGGCTTCCAGGTGGGGGCGCTCTTCGCCTCTTGCAGGTCTTGGCTCAGTGGCTGCTTGCCCTGAGCTGGGCCTGTGGGCCGGAGCCCAGGCACGCAGGGGCATTCCCCCAACCAGCTGCACACGTCTCTGCTGGGGAGGAGAGCGCTAGGGAAGCCAAGTGTGTAAGGCAGCTGCTAGGCGCCCAGGGAATCAGCCTCCAGGTGTGCGGGGCTGCAGACCCCAGCCAGGGGCCCTGGGAGCCTGGTGCACTCCGTGCGGCGCTGAGTCTGGGCGGCCAAGCAACTGCTGGAGGAGCCCTGCACTTGCCCTTCCCTTCCCTCTCACAGAGCTCTCCCTGCTGGAGCCCTTGACAGTGTGCAAGCCACCGGCCCTTAAGCCCTTCCCAAGGACGCCTGGGGCCTAGGTGCAAAGGCAAGGCAGGAGCGGAGCTAAGGCCAGAAAGGCGCCAGTAGCGTCTCCCAGCTTCTCGCAGCCTGCTTTTACTGCTGGAACCCTTGCCTCTGCGGCACTCAGTAGCCCCTAATCGCGACTCCAATCCCGGAACTCCACCCTGACCTCAAAACCCTATATCCCAAACCTGTAAACTGAATGCCTAGCTCGAATCCCCAAACAATGAACCTGAAACCTGATACCTTAACCCTAACCCGACCTCAAACCAAAACACCTACCCCTTAATACCAAACCCAAACTCCAATCTCCAAACCGCAACCCCAAACCGCAAACCTCTAACCCCGAAGCCGAACCCCAAACCCCAAGCCCCTAATCAGAACAAGAACCCCCAAACTCCGAACCCCAAACCCCTAACTCGAACACCATACCATGAACCCCAACCCATTTCCCGAATCCAAATCTCTAACCCCAAGCACCGAACTCCCAACCTGAACCCGAATCCCCTAACCCAATCCCCTACCTGAACCCTTTACCATAACCCGAAAACGAAACACCAAACCCCTAACCCATAACCTGAACTGCGACCCCCTACCCTAAAACAGAAGCCCCTGTCACTAACCCCTAACCAGAACAGCGAACCCCTTAACCGAACCTCAAAGGCCGAACCCCAAACCCCTAACCCGATCCGTGAACCCCTAACTCGAACCCGAACCCCTAACCCGAGCCCCAAACCCAAACCCCGACCCCCAAACCCCATACCACAAACCCCGAACCATGTAGCCCAAACCCCGAATCCATAACTCAAACCCCGAACCCCAAATCTGGAACCCGAACCCCCAACCCCAAACCGCTAACACGAACCCCACACCCAGACCGCACACCCCTAATGCCTTACCGGAAACGCAAACCCATAAAGTGAACCCCAAACCCTGAACCCAAACCCCTAACCCGTACCCCACACCCCACACCCCCAACCCAAACCCCAAACCCCTAACCCAAACTGCGAACACCTAACCCGAATTCTAAACCCCGAAACCCAAACCCCAAAACCCAACCCTCAAACCCAAACTCCAAACCCCTGATCCGAACCCCAAACCCCAAACCCCTAGCCGGAACCCCAAACCTCAAACCCCAAACCGCACACCCCAAACCCCTAAGCCGAACCCCGAACTCCCAACCCCTAACTCCTAACCTGAACAGCAAAACTCGAAACTGCACCTCACACCCCCATCCCCAAACCCTGAACCCAAACCCCCGAAGCCCAAACCCCAAACCTCAAATCTTGACCCCCGATCCACAAATCTCACTTACTGAACCTCTAATCGGAACCCCCAACCCCAATCCTCGAATCCCAATTCCCGAACCCCAAACCCAAACCCCAAACCCCTAATCCGTAACCCAAACTGCAAACCCAAAAACCGAACCCCAAACCCCCAACCCACAACCCTGAACCCAAACCCCAAACCCATAACTGGAACCCCAAACCACGAACCCCTGACCCAAATCCCAGACTCCAAACCCCAAATCCCTAACCCCTAACCAAATCCGCGAACCCCTATCCCAAACCGCGAACCCCAAACCCCAACCCTCAACCCCTAACCTGAAACGCGAACCCCAAACCTCGAACTCCAAACCCCAAACCCGAACCCCGAACCCCTAACCAGAACCCCAAACCCAAACCGCGAACCCCAAAACCCAAACCCATAACCCGAATCCCAAACCCAAAACCCCTAACCCGAATCCCAAACCTCCAACCCAAACCGCGAACCCCAAACCCCAAACCCTTCACCCTAACCTCAAACCCAAACCCGAACTGTGAACCCCTAACCCAATCCGAGAGCCCCTAACCTGATCCCCAAACCCCAAACCCAAACCTCAAACCACAAACCCAAACCGCGAACCCCAAACCCTTTACCTGAACCTCAAACCCCAAACCCAAACTGCGAACCCCGAACCTGAACTGAGAACCCATAACCTGATCCCCAAATCTGAAACGCGAACCCCTAACCCGAACCCCAAACCCCAAACCCAAACCGCGAACCCCTAACCCGAACCCCAAACCCCTAAGCTGAACCTTGAACCCCTAATCGGAACCCCAAACTTCAAACTAGAACCGCGAACCCCTAACCCCAAACGCTGAACCCCAAACCACAAACACGAACCCTGAACCCGAACCCTAAGTAGAGAGGGGATTCCCCGCACCCGAACTCTGAACCTGAACCCTAACAAGTTGGGGGGATGCCAGAACCCTAAACCTAACCCTAACAATAAAACTCTAACATAAACATAAACTTTTCTGGCCTAAGCCCCGCCCCTTGCTGTCCCTCACCCCCTAAAAGCAAACGAGGCAAAACTGGGACTTGAATGCCTGACCTACAGAGCCAAGTTGGATGTTTAACTGGTTGTCAGCCTAACCGCTTCGCTAGAGAGGATTACTGGGTTTTGTTTTGCTCCCAGGCGCTCTTCAAGCCTCACCCCGCCACTGCAGGCTAATAAAGAACTATGGACCCTATTAGCGCTCACTTTACCTGTAACCCTAGAGTTAATGCCAACCCTAACCGTAACCCGAACCCTGACCCTGACATGAACCCTAACCCAAACCCGAACTCTAAGAAGAGGGGGGTCCCCGAATTCTAACCTGAACCCGAACCCTAACAAGTGGGGGGGGGGTTGCCCGAACCCTAACCCTAAGCTTAACAATAAACCTCTAAAATAAAAAAATTTTCTGGTCTAAGCCCTGGCTCTTGCAGTCCCCTGCCCCTTAAAAGCGAAAAGGTCAGACTGGAGACTTGAACTCCTGATTTACAGGCCATAGTCTGCCCGCCTACTGGCCCGCCTAACCCCTATGATACAGAGGCTTGCTGCTTTCAGCAGGGCTCCCGAACCCTCTTCAAGCCTCGGCCCGCCAGGGCAGGCTAATAAAGAACTATGGGCCCTATTAGGGCTCACTTTAAGCTGTAACCCCAACACTAATGCTAACCCTAACCGTAACCCGAACCCTGACCCTGACATGAACCCTAACCCAAACCCGAACTCTTAGAAGAGGGGGGATCCCCAAATTCTAACCCTAACCCTGAACCCGAACCTGAACAAGTTGGGGGGTTGCCCGAACCCTAACCCTAAGCTAAACAATAAACCTCTAAAATAAAAATAAACGTTTTTGGTCTAAGTCCCGCCTGTTGCTGTCCCCCGCCCCCTAAGAGCAAAAGAGTTAAGCTGCAGACTTGAACTCCTGACTTACAGACCATCGTCTGCCTGCTCACCAGTGCACCTAACCGCTACGCTACAGAGGCTTGCTGTTCTGACAGAGCTCCCGGACCCTCTTCAAGCCTCTGCCCGCCAGGGTCTGGCTCTATAGACTATCATGGCTGTCCTAGGTCATCTTTGCTTTCTATAGTCATAGTTTTATCCCTAAATCATAGACAGATCAGCTGAGAAAAAGCTTGGATTGTCTCGGTGGGGTGGATTTGCTTGTCCTTGTGTTTCACCTGGAGGCAGTCGCGGTCCCGCGGGCCTGTCCTGGAAGGGGGCGTGGGGGTGGGGCGCACCGTGAGCGCGTCGGGGGCGGGGCGAGCCTGGGCGGCTGGTCAGGAGCGCGGCTCACGTGAGCGGGTCTGGGGCGGGATGAACATGGCGGCGCGTCGGGGGCCAGGGCTCTCAGGGCTCGCCATTGCAGCTGGGAATGCTCGTTTCGTGGGCTCCTGGGTCCCCGTCGATTGGCATCCAGCGAGCAGAGCGCAGGGCTGTGGGCCACAGGTAAGGGAACTCGGACTGGGCGGAGCAGGGAACCATGTATTCTGCCCTCTTTGTTTGCAGTCTCGGAGCCGACTAAAATGGCGGTCGCAGAAAAGCCTCGCCTTTGAGGTCAAGGGTTTTACTGCTTTACCCCTTTGCATAAAGCTCAGACCCGCGCGGTTTTCCCAAGCAGCCTAGTGTATTGCTTCCTACAGGCCTGGAGAGGATAACAGGCAGGAAGGCCAGGGGTCTCCAGACAGAGAAAATAGACTGCAAGTGTCAGACGTTTTTTTCTCTCTCTTAAGAGGCCGGAGGAGACAAAAGAGTGCTGCATTTTTTTTTCTCCATGTTGATACAAATTTAAAAGGTTTCTCAGAAATTTCTGTGTTGCCATGACCACTCCTGGCTCCACCTGAATTTAACTTTCCTCAAACCTTGAACTAAGCAATGCATTTTTCTTATGGAAATGTTTGTCTTAAGGTATGCTAATGTACTATGTATTTACCCAAGGCTCTGTCTTCAGGTCAGTTTCCCCTAAAGGCTCAGAAAAAACTTGACAAACCAGTATGTTTTACTCATACCTTGTTCTCTTAATCTATGTGAATGAAACTATATATTTGCTTGGAAATCTGCCTTTCTTCAAGATTCATGTCCATCATTTTATGGCCTGGGATGACTCATCTGCTGCCAATGTTATCTCAATGCATGCTGTGGGTGAGGGGCCTGGTGCCATTCTCTGACACATTGTCTTTCTTTCATTAGCAGACTGCTAGTGGCTCTATAACATCTGGCTAAAGACTAGCAGGGGGTACTCTTCCCCCTTTTACTGTCTACGTCAGCAGCTCTCTCGATCTCTTTTATATTTTAATAAAACTTTTTAACAGAAAACCTCTGAGCCATCAAGCTTCGTCACTTGCCCTGGATTGAATTCTCCTCTGGAGTCCAAGAATGCTGGCATCTTTTGTGGTTTAGCAACCACCTTTCAGCCTTTTGAAATTCATATTGAATCTTCATTTCAGATTGAAGATGCATTCCATGGTATTGCCAACTGAAGCCTTTTCATCGCTATGGCATATCTGTCCATGTCTTTAGGGTATTTTTCAGCAATCATGTATCATTTCCAGTGTGCCAGTCTTGTTATCCTCATTCTGTCCATAGCAAAGTCTTTTATTAATGTTGACATGACTGAAAGGGAATCGTTTGTTTAAATTCCTTTTCAGATTGTTATTTGCTGGTGTATACAGATAACACTGTGTCATCATTCATTTGTATCAGTTTGGACAGCTTGATAGTTGTCTTTAGTTTCTTTAATTTCTCATAATTTAAGATGACCCTGTCTCATATATTTACAGTCTCACCCCTAGTCTCAGTCATTTCTTCAAAGAACTGTCCTTTTTTTAAACATTACATTATTTTTGACTGTGCTGGGTCTTTATTGCTCGTTTGTCTAGTTGTAGTGAGCAGAGGCTACCCTCTAGTTGCTGTGCCATGGCTTCTCATTGCAGTGCTTTCTCTGTTTGCAGAACTTGGGCTCTGGAGCATGCAAACTTCAAGAGCTGTTCAAGGGCTTCATTGCCCCTGGGCGTGTGGAATCTCCTACACAGGAATTGAACCCGTGTTCCCTGCATCGGTAGGCAGATTCTTTACCACCGGGCCATTGGAGATGTTTCCTGTTCCCTTTTATTAGAGAATGATATTTAAAACATACATGTAGGAGCTCAATATGCTCAGCTGACAATACATGGATATATATATATATATATATATACATGTATTCCAGCTCACCTTTGAACATATTCAGTTAAAGGTAATTTGTGATGTCTCCAACCTGATCCACCACGACATGGACATTGTAACGTTTCCTTTTGTTTATCTGTAACTTTGCATTCCAATGGTAAGATACCTGGCTTCCACCGCTTGTCATACACAGAATTCAGTGCTTGTCCCACGTGGTTACTGAAAAAAAAACTGTCAGATTGTCTTTCAAAGGGGGCTCTGCATGCATTGCACCAGTATCTTGAGTATGTTTTTGTATGATAGTTTACTATCAGTATACCCTCAGTGGCCAGGTGTCTATTTCAGTCGCTACCAATTATGAATGGGCTTGTTTGCTCTAGTGTTCTTGGACAATTCGAATACAGTTTCTTTGTCAGATATGCATTGTTTTAGGAAAACAGTTTTATTGATTGTTGGCTGTGTTGCCTCTTTGTGTGTGGGCTTTTCTCTAGTTTTGGTGAGCATGGGCCATAACTAGTGGTTTGCAGGCTTCTCACTGCAGTGTCTCCTCTTGTTGAGGGGCACAGGCTCACGGGCTTCAGTGGCTGCAGCATGTGAACTCGGCATCGTGGCTTCCAGGATCTAGAGCACAGGCTCGCTCGGCTGTTGTGGCACACGGGCTCCATAGGATGTGGGATCTTCCCATCCTAGGGATCGCACATGCATCTCCAGCACCGGGGGGTGGATTCTTTACTATGGAACCACCAGGGCATATTTTAGACTAGTTTTCCACACATGTATCTAGTGAAAGAGGCCAGGATCAAGAGGCATGGCAGCTGGGAATCCTCAGCCCCAGCTCTGGTGTGCTATCCAAAGCTCTGGGGCCTTTGGTGAGCAGCTCAGCTTCCCTGGGACTGTTTCCTCCCATCAGAAATGCCCTGCTTTTGGACTGTAGCCCACCAAGCTCCTCTGTCCCTGGGATTTCTGAGACCAGAGTACTGCAGGTGGTGCCATTTCCTTCTCTGCTGCTGCTGCTGCTGCTGCTGCTGCTGCTGCTGCTGCTGCTGCTGCTGCGTCGCTTCAGTCGTGCCTGACTCTGCGCGATCCCATAGACAGCAGCCTACCAGGCTCCTCTGTCCCTGGGATTCTCCAGGCAAGAACACTGGAGTGGGTTGCCATGTCCTTCTCCAGTGCATGAAAGTGAAAAGTGAAAGTGAAGCCACTCAGTGAAGTCGTGTCCGTCTCTTAGTGACCCCGGGGTTGCAGCCTACCAGGCTCCTCTGTCCGTGGGATTCTCCAGGCAATGGTACTGGAGTGGGCTGCCATTGCCTTCTCTGATTTCCTTCTCTGCAAGATAGCGTTTTGAAGATATTTTCTCCTGGATATTGCTTTTGATGAAGGAAGGGGGATCCCTTTCAGGGCTTGAGAGTGAGTTCTTGTCTGACACTGGGCAATGAGTTGTCTGAGGAGAGGAGTGCTGTCCAAGCGAGAGGCTTTATTGGGAAGGGCTGCCAGGGTGGAGGGCAGGAGGGTGAGGGAAACGGAGAGAACCACTCTGTCACGTGGCTCACAGTCTCAGGTTTTATGGTCATCGGGCTCATTTCTGGTTTGTCTCTTGCCAGGCATTCTGAATTGGGATCCTTCTTGGGGGCACACGCATCACTCAGCTGAGATGGATTCCAGCGAAGTGGATCCTGGGAGGTTGGTAGGACCTCTGAACTGGAGCCTCCCATCTCCTGACCTCTCCAGAATTCTGGTTGGTGGTAGCTTGTTCGTTCCTTGTTCCTTCCCAGGACCTCCTGTTGTAAGATGATTCCTGCAAGTGTTTTCTTTTCTCTGTTGCCTGGCCAGGGTGGGTGGTCCGTGGTTCATTTAACAGTTTGTTTTTGGTTCTCTCGAGTAAGGTCCTCCACAGGGTAAATGTATGAAATGATAAAAGGCAATGTTTTAAATAATTTATATTCATAATTTGGTAAGTTGGCTTGTTTTGTGTATGTTAGACCTGATCACCAGACCAACGGTCATGTAGAACTTTTGCAGTTTTCTAAAATTCTATAGTTTTTTAAATGGAGTTACCTTGTTGCAAAGTTTGTGTTTATGTTCATATTTTTTTAAAGTTATTTCTTTTAGTTGATTGATCATTGCTTTACAATATTGGTTTGATTTGTCATACATCCACATGAATTAACCATAGGTGTACCTATGTCCTCTTGCTCTTGAATCTCCCTCCCACCTCGCACGCATTCCCACCTCTCCAGGTTACTACTGAGCCCCAGTTTGAGTTCCCTGAATCATACAGCAAATTCCCATTGGTTGTCTATTTACAAATGTAGGTGTACCTGCATCCATGCTGCTCTCTCCATTCATCTCACCCTCTCCCTCTTGTTCCCCACCCTCGTCTGTAAGTCTGTTCTCTATGTCTGCACCTCCATTGCTGCTCTGTGAACAGACTCGTCAGTACCATCCTTCTAGATTCCATGTTTTTCTCTCTTTGACTGACTTCCCTCCCCTTTATTAGAACAAACTCAAATGTGTTCCTTTTTATGGCTGCATTCCATGCAGGCTCTGATTGTTCCTTAGCCATGTTTTGCGGAGGGTCATGGAGCTATTCTGCTCCATTTCAGTTTGGGCTTCCAGTCTGAGTGCTCGCAGCAGAGCTGCTTCTGGGTGAGCCCTCTGAGGTCTGTGAGCACCGGGCTGCCCGCTCTTCTCTTGTGGCCCGCAGGGGGCGCCAAAGGCCCCTCTGACCCGCGGGCGCAGGACGCTTTGCCTTTAGACTCTGCTCCGTGAGCAGCTGGCGGGAGCTTTGTCTCCTCAGGACCATCGGGGCTCAGGCTTCTGGATAACAGGGCTGCATCCAGGCTGAGAGGAGCAGGGTTGCCTCAGTGCCCACCAGCAGGGAGGCGCTGCAAGAGCGAAAAATGAGGATGGAGTAGACGTTTCCTGTGTCCAGCTGAGGGCTGACTGGAGGTCCATCTCAGAGGACTCAGGGGGAAAGAGCTCCGTGTGCAAAGCGGTGGGTTTTCAGTTAGATTTGCCTTAGATGATGTAGAGGATGAACACTGATGTTCTTCCGTGTAGGTGGCCATTTTCCTGTCACTGTTTCTTGAGAAGACTGTCCTTTCCTCTTCGCTCGTTCCTGGTTTGATTTTCAGGAACTGACCATGTACAGGTGGGTTCGTTTCTGGGCTCTCTATTCTCTCCTGGAGTCCATGTGTCTGTGTTCCTGCCAGTTCCTCACTGTGGTGGTCACTACAGCTCCGTGATGTAGTTTGAAGAGGGATAGGAAGATGCCTCCAGCTGTGTTCCTCTTTCTCAGAGTCTTTTTGGCCGTTTAAGGTCCTGTTCAACAGTAGCAGCCTAATATTAGGAATATTTCTATTTCTGTGAAAAATGCCATTGAATATTATTTTGTGATTGCAGTCCGTGTATTTGTTGATGACTTTGGTTGGAATGGACCTTTTAATTCCTCATTGTTCCAGTGCATGAGCGTGGAATAATTTTCTGTGTGTTTGTATTTTCTTTGGTTTCTTTATCAGTGCCTTCTAGTTTTCTGACTACTGGTTTTTTATGTTCTTGATTAAGTTTGTTGCTAGATGTTTTATTTAAGTGGGATTTTCTTAATATTTTTTTCTGATTGTTATTAGTGTATAGAAATGCAAGTGATTTTTGGACTGTAAAGGGTAGTATTTTATGATTGTAAATTAATCCAAAATGATTCAGCTTTACTGAATGTAGTCTAACAACTTTTTGTGAAGTGATGTGGAACATTTTATCTGTAAGATCTGTTTCTCCTGCAGTAGGTCATCCAGAGGACCCAAGACATGGTGGTTACTAATAGACTTCCCACACTACTTCTTCATTCCACGTGGACTCCTTCACGGGCAGTGAGCATCGCAGCTTCCCTTGAACTTCATCTGGGTAAGTCTTGGCCTGTATCAGAAAGTTTCCTGCCTGTCTGCTCTAAATTTCTTTTGTGGTATTGACATGGTTGTTTTGAAACCTAGTATACTTTCCAGTCATTTAAAATGTACAGAAAATGCCTAGCAATGGGAACAAGTGCTAGCATTTGCCACATCATCTAAAATACTCTATGTGTTTTATCCAAAATGGGTACCTTCTGCAGAACCAGCACATAATCTCCAAAATCAGGAAATCATATGGTACCTACATTATAATGTAATCCACTGCCCCACTTCCACTTTTAGCAATTGTTCAAGTGTATGAATATATCTTTTGTTTCCATCGTCATCCTTTTTTCTTTATTTAGAGTGTTACTGAGATTTTCAGTTATTTGGACAAACTTGATGGATTGAAAGCAGACATGGTGAATAAGGGTTCTGGGTGGCCTTTTCTATGTGGATTTCTTTTTCACTGAAGATGGTTTTAATATTTATTCATGTGGTAACATGTATGAATCCTGCATTCTTTCTCCCCCCCCCCCATAGTAATTAAAAATAAATAATATGCCATTTACCATTTAGATATTTGTAAGCATACAGTGTTGTAGCAGACAACCTTTTCTTGTTTTGCAAACCAGTTTAATAATGTGCACCTTGTGCGTGCTTTGGAGAAACTCAGGAAACTGAGTCAGTGACTGAAATGGCCCAAGATATCACCTTAGATTCCATCTTCATCTGAAAACAAAACAGGCACTTTCTGGTGGTCCAGTGGCTGAGACTGGACACTCCCAAAGAAGGAGGCCCAGGTTCATTCCCTGATCCAAGAGCTAGATCTCCCATGCCACAAAGGAGAATTTGCATGTTGTAGCTAAATATCTGGCTTACCTCAATGAAGGTTGACCTGGCGCAGCCAAATTAAAAAAGAAACAAATATTTTACAGATACAACCAAAGGAAAGGAAGGGTATGGTTGTTGTGCAGATTTACGGCTTAGCTTTCCCTATCGATAGAAAAGAAAAAAGAGTTTCAAAAGACTGTGTCTCATCCTTCTATCTGGCATATAGAGAGGATTCCTTTGAAATGAGATTTCTCTGGTAAATGTGACTCACAGAAGAGCTGTCTTGAACTTGGGTTTCAGAGATGATCATGTGTCCTCTAAAAAAAAAAGTTAATTGGGTCCCACTAATTCTCATGCTGAGGTGGTATATTTTGTGGTAGCATTTGCTCCCCTTCACTTTGGATGTATCCCCATTTGTTTACACTGTCATCTACTGAAGACATCCTGATATTTGAAAGTTTTTAGTTATTACAAGTAGAGCTGTTGTATATAATCATGTGATACTTTTTGTCTGGACGTTTTCAAAGCTGTTTAGTAAGTGCTAGCCATATAGTATTCAGGTCACAGGTGAGCTTTGTTTAGCTGTGGAAAAATCCAGCTATGTTTCTCTGTGGCATGTGGGATCTTCTGGGGTAAGGGATCAAACTAGAGTGTCTTGCATTGTCAGGCAGATTCTTTACCACTGAGCCACCGGAGAAGTTGTGCCCTACCCCCGTTTTTTTTTTTTGAGTTTACTGGATCTAATAGGTGTGCAGTGCTACCTCACTGTTATTTTAGTTTGTAATTTCCTAATGATATGTGATTTTGAGTCTTTTTGATAGGCTTATTTGCTATCTTTATATTTTTGTAGGCCAGGTGTTTAGGTGTATACATTTTTTATGAGATTGTTCTAGATTTTTTGGTATATTTGGAGTACAATCCTTTATCAGATATGTATTTTATAAATATATTTTCCTGTGGCTTGTGTTTAAGTTTTGTGAATAAGGTTTTTCACAGTTTAAATGTCTAATTCTTTAAAGTTAATGTTATATATGTTTTATATCCTTTTTTGGATAGACTTTAGTGTGTTGTTGTTGTTGTTGTTAAATTTTATAAGCAGAAGTGAGGTACTGTAGATACAGTTTTAAGCTAAGCTGAGGTACCATAGATACAGTTTTGCCTTTTGTCTGTTAAGAAGTTTGAGTGAGTTTGGTGTACACTGTATATAACATTATGTCTACATTCATTTGACTGGATATAGCTTCCAATTATTTGTCTAATTGGTTTTGGAGATATCACGGGAAGTCAGTTTTTCCAAGGGAAACTGAGGTCCATGAAACATGAACTCTTTTCGATCGGTCGGAATCACTCTCTGCTATTTCTGACAGATTTGACTTGTTTGGATATCTCATATGAGTGGAATCACAGAACGTTTGTCTTTTCTTGGTCTGGTTTATTTCACATGATCTAATGACCATAAGGTTTGTCCACATTGTCGCATTGTCAGAATTACTGACTTTGAAGGGCCGAATCAGATTCCATTGTGTGTATACCACAGTTTGTTTATGGAATTGGCTGCCATGGACACTTAGATCACTTCTGTTTGTTTGCCAGTGTGAATCATGCTGTTGTGAGTATGACGGAAGAAGTATCCATTTTTTCAGCCCCCTTTCCCAATCCTTTTGGGTACATAGCTTGAATTGGAATCGAACTATGTATTTATTCCATGTGTTTGTTTTGGAGTCATTTCTGTAATGTCTTGCAGAGTGGCAGCACCATTTAATGTACTTTTTCGTATGGTGGAATACCGTTCAAGCTTCTGAATATACCTTGTGTTGCATATTCAGTCTCCCACCAACGGACACTTGAATGAGTTCTACCTTTGAGCTATTGTGAATGTCACTATGAGTATTTGTGTACCAGTTTTTGTTTGAATTATTAACAAGTACATTACTATATATAAAAGAAGCCACAAGGACCTACTGTACAGTTTAGGAAACTATTAAATATCTTATGATAATGTATAATGGAAGAGAATCTCAAAAGGAATATATGAAAAGCACATAGTAACCATGATATTTATTGTGCCAACACTATGAGTTATCATAGCACTACTCAACGTGTATTTATACATGTCAGTAAAATATTCACATCTGTAAGGATATTATAAAAAATTATATAAAAAATCAAGAATTCAAACAGAGATTAAATAAACTTCCTGTCATTGCTCATCATCATTTATACATTCATACTACCTGTAACACTCATTGTATAAGTGCTGGACTAGCAATTGATGTTCTCGTAAACCAAGAGATTGTGAAGGTGTAAGGAAATATAGCTTATTGAATTCCTTAATGAAGGATTATAGAACTCTATGTCCATGAAGTGAATGAAATTCCATTTTATTGAACCACATTCTTACTAGAGTGATGAGCTTCCACCCCACCCAACGTTAGTTCACAATGAAATCCTGCAGTCCTCTGGCCTCAATGTCTGCTTCCTGCTACCGAGAAAGAAAAGATGAGGAAGTCCTGACAAAACCGATGCTATTTTTCTTTTTCTGATTTGTATTTTATCGCAGGGCTTGGCAAAAAGAGGGCCCAACCTGTTTTTAGAGTTCCATCCCAAGGGTCCCTCTGGCATGTTCCCTATGTTGACAAAGTGCTGATTATTTTCAACAAAGGACAATGATCTGCACTTCACTATCTGTTGCTTGAGCTGGAATAGCGGGCATCCCTTGAAGTGCATTCCTTCATGCTGAAGTAGGCATCCCTGAAGCAATAGTATAAGAGGAACACATTTATCACGTAGACATCGCAGCCCATGCATTTGTAATAATTTTTCAGTTATACCCATCATCATCGGAGGAACTGACTTGTCCCAGTAACAACGAGAGTACCCAGTATAACAGTTCCTTGACTTATGAGTACTTCCTATGAGTACCCTTATGAGTACTTCTTCCAATGTTGTTTCTCCTACTTTGGTCATGAACAGTAGAAGCTGATGGCAGTGGTCCTTGAAATGTATGTCGATTCCTAGGTGGCACAGTTGATAAATAAAAAATCTGCCTACCAGTGCAGGAGGGGGAAGTGATGTGGGTTTGATCCCTGGTTCAGGAAGATAACAATTCATACACATGTTTTATGTGAACCAGTTTGATACTCATGAGTTTTTTCTTCTGTATACAGAAAAACAAATGCTGTTCAAGGACACTGAAAGAACCCTGATGTTGAAAATCAGATCTGTATTGTGAGCAATGCTTAGATATCCATGAGTCGAAGCATAGTATTATGCCTATCATCCTTGTATTTCTCTCAGTGAAATATGTTGAGGAAAACTCTTCATTCGTGGTCTAGATTCACGAAGAAGCTAAATAGCATTCATCCTTTACGTTGACAACTGTGAATTTAAATCTCCTGTGAATCCTATGTGACAACCACACATACCAACATGAGTTATCAGTATTATATCAATATTTTTAGTCCTATTGTATGTCAACTAAAAAAATCAGTATATAATTGTACATGAAGTCAAGACATAAAATCAGTGCAAATACAAAATGTTCCATCCTTTGAGAAAGGGAGAAAAACATCTCTGTGCTTAGCCTATTGCATTTTTATGTATTAGACCCTTAAGTAGTTTATTCACCACACCCTGTGAATGATTCACAAATCTTCAGAGAAGAAAGGATCATTTCTCTTGAACAATGAGTAGTTCAACTATTCTCAAAGCAAAGCCATAAGTGAGTCTTATTTTGGGTGAGACCATGAAAACTCAGCGTTTTCATTATGCTTGTGCTTATGATGGGAGGAGGTCTGAGAAAGCACTTCTGAAGGTTTATTCATACCAGTCGTTCTCATATGTATCGAGTCTTTAAAGGTCGAATCACCAAGGTGTTGCTTCTACACTTGTACTAGGCTGAGCAGCAACATTCCCTTTCTCCGTAAGTGCAGTAGACGTGTTCCCAACCTGTCTGTCTTCTGTCCTCTGGAGTATGCATTGCTTGAGCTCATCACAGCCTAGTAGATGGAAATCATCAGGATATTCTGGAAACCCTTTTTATTTCAGTCTGTTCAGGAGGTTACCACTGCTGCAAACCTCTGGATTTTACCAAGCGCTTTTAACAACCTCAGATGAAGGATATAAGTCAACACTGGTGACAGCCACGGGCTTCCATGGCCTATCCATGATTGTTGGCTTTGCTTTCATAATCATCCTGTTTCTTATACCAGCTAAACTGTCAGTGTATTTTTTAATTACCATTTTATCTTTGATGGTTTTTAGAGCTATTATGGATTTTCCTATATATCTTCACTTATCGGTGAGGGTCTTATGTTAGTAGTAGTTATGACAACTGACTTTCTGTCTGTTAGCTGTGGCAGAATAAAAAAAGAATGACCCACTGTATATTATTAATATTATGTATCAATATATTGTTAGTTTTATTGTTTGCAGTCATCCAATTCCAAGTTTCTGAAATAAACTTTCAGAAAAATCACATCCTTTTGAATGCCCATTTGACTGAATAGGAGCACGGAAATGTTCTTCCATAAAATTGTTTACAGTTTCCATTCCGTTTCTCCTGTTTGATGTAGATATTGGCCTTTGGTTCTATCAGTAGCTTTGCAAGTAAAAAAAAAAATTAATTAGAGCTCGTATGGTAATTTTACTGTTAGCAATAAGTTTAGCATAAAATGAACACAGAAGAGGTTACAGTAGACCAAATATGAAAGTCAGTTTAAAAGAAAACATAGTGTTGAATGTTTACAGTAGGAATATAGTTATGAAGTTCCTTTATTATTATTCTATCCTTTCCTTTTGTTTTGCAGGGGTGTTAATGTACAGATTCCAGTACTATGGCTAGAGCGAATAATAGTATCATTATTCTTGAGAGCAACTCTACTAAGTCTTCACGCTCATGTCACTCAAGGTTTTTTAATACCTATTATGTTAGTCGTGTTTGTAGTTTGTGAAGTCACATAAGTTGCATTCATTCAAGCAATAGTATCAAACAGCTATGGCATCAATTATAGATGTGAATCGATATCGAATGTGAATCCATTTCACTGTGACAAGTTATTATTGTAGATATTCTATTCATGCCAGTAACAAAGCTGTGCAGAAATAATACAATGTTTATTAAGAAAATAAGATTTACTAATTTGTTTTATTATTCTATTTCTTTTAAACAGATTTAATGACAACAGGCTCAACTTTTCATTCACTTGTATGACTATGAGCAGTTTGACCAAGTTGAAGAAGATGACTCGTTTGTAGTCTTCCTCATCAGCTCATTCCATCTACTGGCTTTAAAATCATTTAGTACAGAGCTCACCGTCTAGGTGTTCATCCAGTGTTTTGTTTGCTTATCATGCAGGATCATTTTAAAAGGAAAAGTATGTGTGTATGAGTTAGAGCTCTGATCCCAGGAGTCCATGTAGAAGCTTCCCCTGAGAAATGTATCGTTTTTGCACCAATGCTACTGAAATGTGTGAATGTGGTATACCACGCGTCCCAATAAGTGTAAACAGCGTCATAGGCTACTTATTTGAAATGACCAGTACTCATGACATTCCATTCAACTGAGGACTAAATATAGCCAACGTAGGCTGTGTTTGCCAAATAGACTTTGAAGTATTCTTCACACAGTCCTTCATCGATGCCAGTTTTCAGATCGAAGAAACCCTTGCTCCATGAAGTTTGTGAACACATATACTCATGTTTTGTTTGAGATTTTAAAGTCATTCTTCAGTTTTGTTGGAGGAATGGTTCTGTATATGCCCCGTGGATCCCCAAATCCACTGATGTTCATGTGTCTTGGGGCTTCCCAGGTGGTTCTAGTGGTAAAGAACATGCAGAACATACCCATGCAGGAGACATGGGAGGTATGGATTCCATCCCTGGGGCAGGAAGATCTCCTGAGGGAGAGCATGGCAACCCCCTCCAGTATCTTTGCCTAGAGAATCTCATGGAGAGAGGAGCCTGGTGGGGCCTAGTCCATATGATCCCAAGGAGTTGGACACAATGTAAGTGACTTCGCACAGCACATGATTCGTTGTCATAGCTAATATAATGGAGATGACATAAAAAGAAGCACCAGCGGGCGAAAGTCAATATCCATCACTTTTAAACTTTGGAATGTATTGTGATATTTTACATCCATATTTGTATGACTTGATAGTTGGAGAATCGATGCATGTGAAGGCCTGGTTGTGTTATATGTATGTTGAGGGAAGATATATTTTTATGTGGTTTGACATATAGGTCCCATTTCATTCGTAGACATATGCATACTCATCACTTATCATCATTTTTTTTTTTTGAAAAGACCATTGTTTGGAAAGGTTGTTGTCTAACCATGAAAGATGCTTGAATTCTTGGGCTCCTTAGAGGAAGAATTCAACCCGGGGCCAGTGATGAGGCTTGATCAGTCAGAGCTTTTGTGTCCCAACGTTTTATTAAAGTATAAAAGAGAGAAAGCTTCTGATATAGACATCAGAAGGGGGCAGAAAGAGTGCCCCCCTACTCATCTTTGGCTGGATGTTATCTAGCTACTAGCAGTCTACTCATTAGAGAAAGGAATGGCAGCAGACCCCTCACCCACAAGATATATGGAGATGACCGTGGCACCAGGTGAGTCATCCTGGGCCATAAAACGATTGATATGAGCAAATGGATAGCTTCATTCACATAGATCAGGAGAGCCATGTATGAGTAAAGCATATTGGTTTGTCAAGTCAGTTCTGAGCCTTTAGGCAGAACCTACTTGAAGATAGAGTCTAGGGTAAATACATAGTACATTCACATAGCTTAAGGCAAACCTTTCCATGAGAAAAATGCCTTGGTCAGCTCAAAGTATGAGAAAAGTGAAGTTCAGGCGGAACCAGGTGTCATTATAGCAACACAGAATTGTAAGAGAAAATCTCTGTTTAAATTTGTATCAAGAAGGGGAAAAAAGATAACAGCTTGTTTCCTCCTGCCTCGGAAGTGACAGATAACAACTGTCTGACACTTGCACCCCATTTCCTCCCTTTGGAGACCCCTGGCCTTCCTGGCTGTTACCCTCTCAGTTTCATTCATTGAGCGTTTTCTGCCTTGTGAAACATTGGGCATAGAAGTATGTGTTTATTTAGGGGTATTTCATCCAATTTCATTTAAATGCATATGTGAATTAGAAAGTTTGACATGCTGTTGCTTTGTATACCGATTGGGAAATGTGAGCCTCCAAGCTTAATTTAGTTTTTCATGTTCATTTTTCTTTTTAGGGGTACAAAGAAAAATAATATGACTGTTAAGATCAGCTTTCGTATTTTTTGCCAAATATGAATTGGGATCACATCGATCAGAGATGAGTCTGTGCATGAAAGCCCTAATAACTAATGCTAATTGACTTCACTACCATGGGATGTTTTCATATCTATTGAGGATTTACTTCATGTATTTCGATTTTAACTTTCTGTCTTACAGCCTTGTTTGTAGATCAAAGCTATTTGAAATTGTCATCTGGTTTCAAATGGCTTGTGAGGTTATTCATGAGTGGTTCATAAAACCGAATGGATTGTACGTAGCCATACTTTGTTGTCATTCTATGAATTTGAAGAATGTCTGAAGAATGTCTGCAGTTATGCCTTAAAGATTCATACAATTGATGTCCAATATTTATCTCAATAGACTTGCTTTCAATTTGTAGTTTCCTATGCGTATGTCTTTCTTTATGGATTTGGGTAGAACTTGTATTGGAACACTGAAAAATCTGTGATATCAACCGTGCTGACCTTTCTGGTGGTCATCATTAAGATTTTCACGCTCTATGGATCCTAGTGGAAACAGGTGCTGTTCATCCTACTTTTGTGAAGATTGAACTCATCGTAGAAAGTGGAATTTGTTGAAATATTTATGGTATAAATAAATCTTGTCTCTATAATTACCCAGAGTCCTGGTGCGTATTTGATTGCTAAGTTATAAAATGTATGAGATAGATGTGATCCATCAATGGCGACTGGATAAGTGGTGGAGAGGTATTTTGGTGATGCAAGAGATTTAAATGATATGATCATAGTATTTATATCCCTTTTATGTGGATAATGGGTCTTGGATCCATGTTTGAAACCTTACAACCTCGTCTTTTGTTATGCATGGGAAGTGTCAAAAATGAAGAAGATGCGGGTAGGTACTTCAAGGGTAAGTATAGGGCTGAGGGCGTGACTATGATGTGGGTTAGGGTTAGGATGTGGATGGGGGTCGGGTTAGGGTAGGGTAAAGGTTAGAGTTCGTGGAACAGCCCTCCAAACTTGTTAGGGTGAGGGGTGAGGTGTGAGGGTTCAGGATGAGGGTGAGGGTAAGGATTCAGGGTGAGGGTTAGGATTCAGGATGAGGGTGAGGATTCAGGGAGAGGGTGAGGGTGAGGGTTCAGGGAGAGGGTGAGGGTGAGGGTTCAGGGTGAGGGCGTGGGTGAGGGTAAGGGTTCGGGGTGAGGGTTCAGAGTGAGCGTTCAGGGTGAAGGTGTGGGCCTCACATCTGATACAAGATTGTACTCCAAATATACCCATCCCTTCCCTTGAACAGACCTCTCACTATGGGAGCCCTTGGCAGTGTGGAACCCACCGGCCCCTAAGGCCTCCCAAAGGACGCCTGGGGCCTAGGTGCAAAGGCAATACAGGAGTGGAGCTGAGGCCAGGAAGGCGCCAGTGGCGTCTCCCAACTTCGCAAAGGCTGCTCCTTCCTGGGTAGGAAGCCTAGCAGCGAGGCAAGTCTGGGCAAGGTTTGCCCAGGGCAGAGCAGCCTCGCACCAGGAACTCTGCCAGATCGGGCCTCTGAGCAGAGCTGGAGCTCTGCCATCCTGGAGGCGCACTCGACTCCGCCCAAGCAGGGCTTGCAGCCTAAGGCGGCTGGGCTGCTTCGTCTTCCCCCTAGGAAGCTCGATTCCCGCATGCTGTTCACTCGGCTTCCAGGCGCCGGCTCCCTGCCCCTCCTTACGGTCTAGGATCAGGGGCTGCTTCCCCTGAGCTGGGGCTGTGGGCAGGAGCCCAGACACACAGGTGCAGGACTCAACCACCTGCACACGTCTCTGCTGGAGAGGAGAGCGCTAGGGAACCTACGTGTGTGAGGCAGCTACTGGGCGCCCACGGAGTCAGACTCGAGGTGTGCGGGGCTCCAGAGCCCCGCCAGGGGTCCAAGGAGCCTGGTGCTCACCGTGCGGCGCTGAGTCTGGGCTGTCAAGCAACCGCTGGAGGAGACCTGCACTTGCCCTTCCCTTGCCTCTGACAGAGCTCTCCCTGCTGGAGCCCTTGGCAGTGTGCAACCCACCGGCCCCTAAGCCATCCCCAAGGACGCCTGGTGCAAAGGCAAGGCAGGAGCAGAGCTGAGGTCAGGAAGGCGACAGTGGCATCTCCCAGGCTCAAGGAGCCTGCTCCTTCCATGGCAGGAAGCCTAGCAGCCAGGCAAGTCAGGGCAAGGCTCGGCCAGGGCAGAGCAGCCTCAGACCAGGAACTCTGCCAGATCGGGCCTCTGAGCAGAGCTGGAGATCTGCCATACTGGAGGCGCGCTCAGATCCAGCCAAGCAGGGCTTGAGCCGCACGTGGCTGGGCTGCCTCTTCTTACCTCGAGGAGGCTTGCCACCTTGAATGCTCTTCCTTCGGCTTCCAGGCGCGGAAGCTCTGTGCCTCCTGCAGGTCTTGGCTCAGGGGCTGCTTGCCCTGAGCTGGGGCTGTGGGCGGGAGTCAAGACACGCAGGGGCATACCCCAAACTGCTGCACACTTCTCTGCTGGGGAAGAGAGCGCAAGGGAACGACATGTGAGAGGCAGCTGATCGGCACCCACGGAGTCAGTCTCCAGGTATGCCGGGATGGAGACCCCAGCCAAGGCCCTGGGAGGTGCGTTTCTTCGTGCGGCGCTGAGTCTCGGCGACCAAGCAACCGCTGGAGGATCCCTGCACTTGCCCTTCCCTTCCCTCTCACAGAGCTCGCCCTGCCTGAGCTCTTGGCAGTATGCAAGCCACCGGCCCCTAAGCATTACCCACGGACGCCTGGGGTCTAGGTTCAAAGGCAAGGCAGATGCGGAGCTGAGGTCAGGAAGGCGCCAGTGGCGTCTCCCAGGCTCACGCAGCCTGCTCCTTCCTGGGCAGGAAGCCTAGCAGTGAGGCAAGTCTGGGCAAGGCTCGCCCAGGGCAGAGCAGCCTCGCGCCAGCAACTCTGCCAGATCGGGACTCTGAGCAGAGTTGGAGCTCTGCCGTCCTGGAGGCACACTCGGCTCCAGCCAAGTAGGGCTTGAGACAAACGACGCTGGGCTGCCTCTTCTTCCCTCGAGGGCGCTCGCCTCCCCGCCAGCTGTTCACTCGGCTTCCAGGTGGGGGCGCTCAGCGACTCGTGCAAGTCTTGGCTCAGGGGCTGCTTGCCCTGAACTGGGGCTGTGGGCGGGAGCCCAGCCACGCAGTGGCAGGCCCCAACCAGCTGCACACGTCTCTGCTGGGGAGGAGAGCGCTAGGGTAGCTACGTGTGTGAGGCAGCTGCTGGGCGCCCAGTGAGTCAGCCTCCGGGTGTGCGGGGCTGCAGACCCCAGCCAGGGGCCCTGGGAGGCTGCTGCACTCCGTTCGGCGCTGAGACTGGGCGGCCAAGCAACCGCTGGAGGTGCTCTGCACTTGCCTTTCCTTCCCTCTCACAGAGCTCTCCCTGCTGGAACCCTTGGCAGGGTGCAAGCCACCGGCTCCTAAGCCCTCCCTAAGGACGCCTGGGGCCTAGGTGCAAAGGCAAGGTAGGAGCGGAAATGAGGCCAGGAAGGCGCCAGTGGCGTCTCCCAGCCTCGCGCAGCCTGCTTCTTCCGGGCAGGAAGCCTTGCAGCGAGGCAAATCTGGGCAAGGCTCGCCCAGGGCAGTGCAGCCTCGCGCCAGCAACTCTGCCAGATCGGGGCTCTGAGCAGAGCTGGAGCTCTGCCGTTCTGGAGGCGCACTCGGCTCCAGCCAAGTAGGGCTTGAGCCAAACGAGTTTGGGCTGCCTCTTCTTCCCTCGAGGAGGCTCACCTACCCGCCAGCTGTTCACTCGGCTTCCAGGTGGGGGCGCTCTGCGCCTCCTGCAGGTCTTGGCTCAGGGGCTGCTTGCCCTGAGCTGAGGCTGTGGGCGGGAGCCCAGGCACGCAGGGGCAGGCCCCAACCAGCTGCACACGTCTCTGCTGGGGAGGACAGCGCTAGGGAAGCTACGTGTGAGAGGCAGCTGCTGGGCGCCCAGGGAGTCAGCCTCCGGGTGTGCGGGGCTGCAGACCCCAGCCAGGGGCCATGGGAGCCTGGTGCAATCCGTGCGGCGCTGAGTCTGGGCGGCCAAGTAACCGCGGGAGGAGCCCGGCACTAGCCCTTCCTTTCCTTCGCACAGAGTTCTTCCTGCTGGAGCCCTTGGCAGTGTGCAAGCCACCGGCCCCTAAGCCCTCCCAATGGACGCCTGGGGACTAGGTGCAAGGGCAAGGCAGGAGCGGAGCTGAGGCCAGGAAGGCGCCAGTGGCGGCTCCCAGCCTCGCCCAGCCGGCTCCTTCCTGGGCAGGAAGCCTAGCAGCGAGGCAAGTCTGGGCAAGGCTCGCCCAGGGCAGAGCAGCCTCGCGCCAGCAACTCTGCCAGATCGGGCCTCTGAGGAGAGCTGGAGCTCTGCCGTCCTGGAGGCGCACTCGGCTCCAGCCAAGTAGGCCTTGAGCCAAACGAGGCTGGGCTGCCTCTTCTTCCCTCGAGGAGGCTCGCCTCCCCGCCAGCTGTTCACTCGGCTTCCAGGTGGGGGCGCTCTGCGCCTCCTGCAGGTCTTGGCTCAGGGCTGCTTGCCCTGAGCTGGGGCTGTGGGCGGGTGCCCAGGCACGCAGGTGCAGGCCCCAACCAGCTGCACACGTCTCTGCTGGGGAGCAGAGCGCTAGGGAAGCTACGTGTGTGAGGCAACTGCTGGGCGCCCAGGGAGTCAGCCTCCGGGTGTGCGGGGCTGCAGACCCCAGCCAGGGGCCCTGGGAGCCTGGTGTACTCCGTGTGGCGCTGAGTCTGGGCGGCCAAGTAACCGCTGGAGGAGCCCGGCACTAGCCCTTCCTTTCCTTCGCACAGAGTTCTTCCTGGTGGAGCCCTTGGCAGTGTGCAAGCCACCGGCCCCTAAGCCCTCCCATGGACGCCTGGGGCCTAGGTGCAAAGGCAAGGCAGGAGCAGAGCTGAGGCCAGGAAGGGGCCAATGGCGTCTCCCAGCCTCGCGCAGCCTGCTTCTTCCGGGCAGGAAGCCTAGCAGCGAGGCTAGTCTGGGAAAGGCTTGCCCAGGGCAGAGCAGCCTCGCCAGCAACTCTGCTTTTATCGGGCCTCTGAGCAGAGATGAAGCTCTGCCGTCCTGGAGGCGCACTCGGCTCCAGCCAAGTAGGGCTTGAGCCAAACGAGGCTGGGCTGCCTCTTCTTCCCTCGAGGGGGCTCGCCTCCCCGCCAGCTGTTCATTCGGCTTCCAGGTGGGGAGGCTCAGCGACTCGTGCAGGTCTTCGCTCAGGGGCTGCTTGCCCTGAGCTGGGGCTGTGGGCGGGAGCCCAGGCACTCAGGGGCAGTCCCCAACCAGCTGCACACGTCTCTGCTGGGGAGGAGAGCGCTAGGGAAGCTATGTGTGTGAGGCAGCTGCTGAGCGCCCAGGGAGTCAGCCTCCGGGTGTGCGGGGCTGGAGACCCCAGCCAGGGGCCCTAGGAGCCTGGTGCACTCCGTTTGGCGCTGAGTCTGGGCGGCAAAGCAACCGCTGGAGGTGCCCTGCACTAGCCCTTCCTTTCCCTGGCACAGAGCTCTTCCTCCTGGAGCCCTTGGCAGTGTGCAAGACACCGGCCCCTAAGCCCTTCCAAAGGAAGCCAGGGGCCTAGGTTCAAAGGCAAGGCAGGAGTGGAGCTGCGGCCAGGAAGGCGCCAGTGGCGTTTCCCAGCCTCGCGCAGCCGGCTCCTTCCTGGGCAGGAAGCCTAGAAGCGAGGCAAGTCTGGGCAAGGCTCGCCCAGGGCAGAGCAGCCTCGCGCCACCAACTCTGCCAGATCGGGCCTCTGAGCAGAGCTGGAGCTCTGCCGACCTGGAGGCGCACTCGGCTCCAGCCAAGTAGGGCTTGAGCCAAACGAGGCTGGGCTGCCTCTTCTTCCCTCGAGGAGGCTCGCCTCCCCGCCAGCTGTTCACTCGGCTTCCAGGTGGGGGCGCTCTGCGCCTCCTACAGGTCTTGGCTCAGGGGCTGCTTGCCCTGAGCTGGGGCTGTGGGCGGGAGCCCAGGCACGCAGGGGCAGGCCCCAACCAGCTGCACACGTCTCTGCTGGGGAGGAGAGCGCTAGGGAAGCTACGTGTGTCAGGCAGCTGCTGGGCGCCCAGGGAGTCAGCCTCCGGGTGTGCGGGGTTGCAGACCCCAGCCAGGGGCCCTGGGAGCCTGGTGCACTCCCTGGGGCGCTGAATCTGGGCGGCCAAGCAACCGCTGGAGGAGCCCTGCTCTAGCCCTTCCTTTCCCTGGCACAGAGCTCTTCCTGCTGAGGCCCTTGGCAGTGTGCAAGCCACCGGCCCCTAAGCCCTCCCAAAGGACGCCAGGGGCCTAGGTGCAAAGGCAAGGCAAGAGCAGAGATGAGGCCAGGAAGGGGCCAATGGCGTCTCCCAGCCTCGCGCATCCTGCTCCTTCCTGGGCAGGAAGCCTAGCAGCGAGGCAAGTCTGGGCAAGGCTCGCCCAGGGCAGAGCAGCCTTGCGCCAGCAACTCTGCTTGATCGGGCCTCTGAGCAGAGCTGGAGCTCTGCCATCCTGGAGGCGCACTCGGCTCCAGCCAAATAGGGCTTTAGCCAAACGAGGCTGGGCTGCCTCTTCTTCCCTCGAGGAGGCTCGCCTCCCCACCAGCTCTTCACTGGGCTTCCAGATTGGGGGCTCTCTGCGCCTCCTGCACGTCTTGGCTCAGGGGCTGTTTGCCCTGAGCTGGGGCTGTGGGCGGGAGCCCAGGCACGCAGGGGCAGGCCCCAACCAGCTGCACACGACTCTGCTGGGGAGGAGAGCGCTAGGGAAGCTACGTGTGTGAGGCAGCTGCTGGGCGCCCAGGGAGTCAGCCTCTGGGTGTGCGGGGCTGCAGACCCCAGCCAGGGGCCCTGGAAGCCTGGTGCACTCCGTGCAGCGCTGAGTCTGGGCGGCCAAGCAACCGCTGGAGGAGCCCTGCACTGCCCTTCTCTTCCCTCGCACAGAGCTCTTCCTGCTTGAGCCCTTGGCAGTGTGCAAGCCACCGGCCCCTAACCCCTCCCAAAGGACGCCTGGGGCCTAGGTGCAAAGGCAAGGCAGGAGCAGAGCTGAGGCCAGGAAGGCCCAGTGGCGTCTCCCAGCCTCGCGCAGCCTGCTCCTTCCTGATCAGGAAGTCTAGCAGCGAGGCAAGTCTGGGCAAGGCTCGCCCAGGGAAGAGCAGCCTCGGGCCAGCAACTCTTCCAGATCGGGCCTCTGAGCAGAGCTGGAGCTCTGCCGTCCTGGAGGCGCACTTGGCCCCAGCCAAGTAGGACTTGAGCGAAAAGAGGCTGGGCTGCCTCTTCTTTCCTCGAGGAGGCTCGCCTCCCCGCCAGCTCTTCACACGGCTTCCAGGTGGGGGCGCTCTGCGCCTCCTGCAGGTCTTGGCTCAGGGGCTGCTTGCCCTGAGCTGGGGCAGTGGGCGGGAGCCCAGGCACGCAGGGGTAGGCCCCAACCAGCTGCACACGTCTCTGCTGGGGAGGAGAGCGCTAGGGAAGCTACGTGTGTGAGGCAGCTGCTGGGCGACCCGGGAGTCACCCTCCGGGTGTGCGGGGCTGCAGACAAGAGCCACGGTCCCTCGGAGGCTGGTGCACTCCGTGCGGCGCTGAGTCTTGGGGGCCAAGCAACCGCTGGAGGTGCCCTGCACTTGCCTTTCATTCCCTCTCACAGAGCTCTCCCTGCTGGAACCCTTGGCAGTGTGCAAGCCACCGGCCCCTAAGCCCTCCCTAAGGACGTCTGGGGCCTAGGTGCAAACGCAAGGAGCGAGGGGAGCTGAGGCCAGGAAGGCAACAGTGGCGTCTCCCAGCCTCGCGCAGCCTGCTTCTTCCGGGCAAGAAGCCTAGCAGCGAGGCAAGTCTGGGCAAGGCTCGCCCAGGGCAGAGCAGCCTCGCGCCAGCAACTCAGCCAGATCGGGCCTCTGAGCAGAGCTGGAGCTCTGCCGTCCTGGAGGCGCACTCGGCTCCAGCCAAGTAGGACTTGGGCCAAAAGAGGCTGGGCTGCCTCTTCTTCCCTCGAGGAGGCTCGCTTCCCCGCCAGCTGTTCCCTCGGCTTCCAGGTGGGGGCGCTCTGGGCCTCCTACATTTCTAGGCTCAGGGGCTGCTTGCCCTGAGCTGGGACTGTGGGCGGGAGCCCAGGCACGCAGGGGCAGGACCCAACCAGCTGCACATGTCTCCGCTGGGGAGGACAGCGCTAGGGAAGCTACGTGTGAGAGCCAGCTGCTGGGCGCCCAGGGAGTCAGCCTCCGTGTGTGCGGGGTTGCAGACCCCAGCCAGGGGCCCTGGGAGCCTGGTGCACTCCGTGCGGGGCTGAGTCTGGGCGTCCAAGCAACCGCTGGAGGAGCCCTGCACTGCCCTTCTATTCCCTCGCAAACAGCTCTTCCTGCTTGAGCCCTTGGCAGTGTGCAAGCCACCGGCCCCTAAGCCCTCCCAAAGGACTAATGGGGCCTAGGTGCAAAGGCAAGGCAGGAGTGGAGCTGAGGCCAGGAAGGCGCCAGTGGCATATCCCAGGCTCGCGAAGCCTGCTTCTTCCGGGCAGGAAGCCTAGCAGCGAGGCAAGTCTGGGCAAGGCTCGCCCAGGGCAGAGCAGCCTCGCGCCAGCAACTCTGCCAGATCGGGCCTCTGAGCAGAGCTGGAGCTCTGCCGTCCTGGAGGCGCACTCGGCTCCAGCCAAGTAGGCCTTGAGCCAAACGAGGCTGGGCTGCCTCTTCTTCCCTCGAGGAGGCTCGCCTCCCCGCCAGCTCTTCACTCGGCTACCAGGTGAGGGCGCTCTGCGCCTCCTGCAGGTCTTGGCTCAGGGGCTGCTTGTCCTGAGCTGGGGCTGTGGGCGGGTGCCCTGGTACTCAGGGGCAGGACCCAACCAGCTGCACACGTCTCTGCTGGGGAGGAGAGCGCTAGGGAAGCTACGTGTGTGAGGCAGCTGCTGGGCGCCCAGCGAGTCAGCCTCCGGGTGTGCGGGGCTGCAGACAAGAGCCACGGGCCCTGGGAGGCTGGTGCACTCCGTTCGGCGCTGAGTCTGGGCGGCCAAGGAACCGCTGGAGGTGCCCTGCACTTGCCTTTCCTTCCCTCTCACAGAGCTCTCCCTGCTGGAACCCTTGGCAGTGTGCAAGCCACCGGCCCCTAAGCCCTCCCTAAGGACGCCTGGGGCCTAGGTGCAAAGGCAAGGCAGGAGCAGAGCTGAGGCCAGGAAGGGGCCAATGGCGTCTCCCAGCCTCGCAAAGCCTGCTTCTTCCGGGCAGGAAGCCTAGCAGCGAGGCTAGTCTGGGAAAGGCTCGCCCAGGGCAGAGCAGCCTCGCCAGCAACTCTGCCTTATCGGGCCTCTGAGCAGAGATGGAGCTCTGCCGTCCTGGAGGCGCACTCGGCTCCAGCCAAGTAGGGCTTGAGCCAAACGAGGCTGGGCTGCCTCTTCTTCCCTCGAGGGGGCTCGCCACCCCGCCAGCTGTTCATTCGGCTTCCAGGTGGGGAGGCTCAGCGCCTCGTGCAGGTCTTCGCTCAGGGGCTTCTTGCCCTGAGCTGGGGCTGTGGGCGGGAGCCCAGGCACTCAGGGGCAGGCCCCAACCAGCTGCACACGTCTCTGCTGGGGAGGAGAGCGCTAGGGAAGCTACGTGTGTGAGGCAGCTGCTGAGCGCCCAGGGAGTCAGCATCTGGGTGTGCGGGGCTGCAGACCCCAGCCAGGGGCCCTGGGAGCCTGGTGCACTCCGTTTGGCGCTGAGTCTGGGCGGCCAAGCAACCGCTGGAAGTGCCCTGCACTAACCCTTCCTTTCCCTGGCACAGAGCTCTTCCTCCTGGAGCCCTTGGCAGTGTGCAAGACACCGGCCCCTAAGCCCTTCCAAAGGAAGCCAGGGGCCTAGGTTCAAAGGCAAGGCAGGAGCGGAGCTGCGGCCAGGAAGGCGCCAGTGGCGTTTCCCAGCCTCGCGCAGCTGGCTCCTTCCTGGCAGGAAGCCTAGAAGCGAGGCAAGTCTGGGCAAGGCTCGCCCAGGGCAGAGCAGCCTCGCGCCAGCAACTCTGCCAGATTGGGCCTCTGAGCAGAGCTGGAGCTCTGCCGACCTGGAGGCGCACTCGGCTCCAGCCAAGTAGGGCTTGAGCCAAACGAGGCTGGGCTGCCTCTTCTTCCCTCGAGGAGGCTCGCCTCCCCGCCAGCTGTTCACCCGGCTTCCAGGTGGGGGCGCTCTGTGCCTCCTACAAATCATGGCTCAGGGGCTCCTTACCCTGAGCTGGGGCTGTGGACGGGAGCCCAGGCACGCAGGGGCAGGCCCCAACCAGCTGCACAGGTCTTTGCTGGGGAGGAGAGCGCTTGGGAAGCTACGTGTGTGAGGCAGCTGCTGGGCACCCATGGAGTCAGCCTCCCGGTGTGCGGGGCTGCAGACCCCAGCCAGGGGCCCTGGGAGGCTGGTGCACTCCGTTCGGCACTGAGTCTGGGCGGCCAAGCAACCGCAGGAGGTGCCCTGCACTTGCCTTTCCTTCCCTCTCACAGAGCTCTCCCTGCTGGAACCCTTGGCAGTGTGCAAGCCACCGGCTCCTAAGCCCTCCCAAAGGACGCCTGGGGCCTAAGTGCAAAGGCAAGGCAGGAGCGGAAATGAGGCCAGGAAGGCGCCAGTGGCGTCTCCCAGCCTCGCGCAGCAGGCTCTTTCCGGGCAGGAAGCCTAGCAGCGAGGAAAGTCTGGGCAAGGCTCGCCCAGGGCAGAGCAGCCTCGCGCCAGCAACTCTGCCAGATCGAGCCTCTGAGCCGAGCTGGAGCTCTGCCGTCCTGGAGGCGCACTCGGCTCCAGCCAAGTAGGGCTTGAGCCAAACGAGGCTGGGCTGCCTCTTCTTCCCTCTAGGAGGCTCACCTCCCCGCCAGCTGTTCACTCGGCTTCCAGGTGGGGGCGCTCTGCGCCTCCTACAGGTCTTGGCTCAGGGGCTGCTTGCCCTGAGCTGGGGCTGTGGGCGGGAGCCCAGGCACGCAGGGGCAGGCCCCAACCAGCTGCACACGTCTCTGCTGGGGAGGAGAGCGCTAGGGAAGCTACGTGTGTCAGGCAGCTGCTGGGCGCCCAGGGAGTCAGCCTCCGGGTGTGCGGGGTTGCAGACCCCAGCCAGGGGCCCTGGGAGCCTGGTGCACTCCCTGGGGCGCTGAATCTGGGCGGCCAAGCAACCGCTGGAGGAGCCCTGCTCTAGCCCTTCCTTTCCCTGGCACAGAGCTCTTCCTGCTGAGGCCCTTGGCAGTGTGCAAGCCACCGGCCCCTAAGCCCTCCCAAAGGACGCCAGGGGCCTAGGTGCAAAGGCAAGGCAAGAGCAGAGATGAGGCCAGGAAGGGGCCAATGGCGTCTCCCAGCCTCGCGCATCCTGCTCCTTCCTGGGCAGGAAGCCTAGCAGCGAGGCAAGTCTGGGCAAGGCTCGCCCAGGGCAGAGCAGCCTTGCGCCAGCAACTCTGCTTGATCGGGCCTCTGAGCAGAGCTGGAGCTCTGCCATCCTGGAGGCGCACTCGGCTCCAGCCAAATAGGGCTTTAGCCAAACGAGGCTGGGCTGCCTCTTCTTCCCTCGAGGAGGCTCGCCTCCCCACCAGCTCTTCACTGGGCTTCCAGATTGGGGGCTCTCTGCGCCTCCTGCACGTCTTGGCTCAGGGGCTGTTTGCCCTGAGCTGGGGCTGTGGGCGGGAGCCCAGGCACGCAGGGGCAGGCCCCAACCAGCTGCACACGACTCTGCTGGGGCGGAGAGCGCTCGGGACGCTACGTGTGTGAGGCAGCTGCTGGGCGCCCAGGGAGTCAGCCTCTGGGTGTGCGGGGCTGCAGACCCCAGCCAGGGGCCCTGGAAGCCTGGTGCACTCCGTGCAGCGCTGAGTCTGGGCGGCCAAGCAACCGCTGGAGGAGCCCTGCACTGCCCTTCTCTTCCCTCGCACAGAGCTCTTCCTGCTTGAGCCCTTGGCAGTGTGCAAGCCACCGGCCCCTAACCCCTCCCAAAGGACGCCTGGGGCCTAGGTGCAAAGGCAAGGCAGGAGCAGAGCTGAGGCCAGGAAGGCCCAGTGGCGTCTCCCAGCCTCGCGCAGCCTGCTCCTTCCTGATCAGGAAGTCTAGCAGCGAGGCAAGTCTGGGCAAGGCTCGCCCAGGGAAGAGCAGCCTCGGGCCAGCAACTCTTCCAGATCGGGCCTCTGAGCAGAGCTGGAGCTCTGCCGTCCTGGAGGCGCACTTGGCCCCAGCCAAGTAGGACTTGAGCGAAAAGAGGCTGGGCTGCCTCTTCTTTCCTCGAGGAGGCTCGCCTCCCCGCCAGCTCTTCACACGGCTTCCAGGTGGGGGCGCTCTGCGCCTCCTGCAGGTCTTGGCTCAGGGGCTGCTTGCCCTGAACTGGGGCAGTGGGCGGGAGCCCAGGCACGCAGGGGTAGGCCCCAACCAGCTGCACACGTCTCTGCTGGGGAGGAGAGCGCTAGGGAAGCTACGTGTGTGAGGCAGCTGCTGGGCGACCCGGGAGTCACCCTCCGGGTGTGCGGGGCTGCAGACAAGAGCCACGGTCCCTCGGAGGCTGGTGCACTCCGTGCGGCGCTGAGTCTTGGGGGCCAAGCAACCGCTGGAGGTGCCCTGCACTTGCCTTTCATTCCCTCTCACAGAGCTCTCCCTGCTGGAACCCTTGGCAGTGTGCAAGCCACCGGCCCCTAAGCCCTCCCTAAGGACGTCTGGGGCCTAGGTGCAAACGCAAGGAGCGAGGGGAGCTGAGGCCAGGAAGGCAACAGTGGCGTCTCCCAGCCTCGCGCAGCCTGCTTCTTCCGGGCAAGAAGCCTAGCAGCGAGGAAAGCCTGGGCAAGGCTCGCCCAGGGCAGAGCAGCCTCGCGCCAGCAACTCTGCCAGATCGGGCCTCTGAGCAGAGCTGGAGCTCTGCCGTCCTGGAGGCGCACTCGGCTCCAGCCAAGTAGGACTTGGGCCAAAAGAGGCTGGGCTGCCTCTTCTTCCCTCGAGGAGGCTCGCTTCCCCGCCAGCTGTTCCCTCGGCTTCCAGGTGGGGGCGCTCTGGGCCTCCTACATTTCTAGGCTCAGGGGCTGCTTGCCCTGAGCTGGGACTGTGGGCGGGAGCCCAGGCACGCAGGGGCAGGACCCAACCAGCTGCACATGTCTCCGCTGGGGAGGACAGCGCTAGGGAAGCTACGTGTGAGAGCCAGCTGCTGGGCGCCCAGGGAGTCAGCCTCCGTGTGTGCGGGGTTGCAGACCCCAGCCAGGGGCCCTGGGAGCCTGGTGCACTCCGTGCGGGGCTGAGTCTGGGCGTCCAAGCAACCGCTGGAGGAGCCCTGCACTGCCCTTCTATTCCCTCGCAAACAGCTCTTCCTGCTTGAGCCCTTGGCAGTGTGCAAGCCACCGGCCCCTAAGCCCTCCCAAAGGACTAATGGGGCCTAGGTGCAAAGGCAAGGCAGGAGTGGAGCTGAGGCCAGGAAGGCGCCAGTGGCATATCCCAGGCTCGCGAAGCCTGCTTCTTCCGGGCAGGAAGCCTAGCAGCGAGGCAAGTCTGGGCAAGGCTCGCCCAGGGCAGAGCAGCCTCGCGCCAGCAACTCTGCCAGATCGGGCCTCTGAGCAGAGCTGGAGCTCTGCCGTCCTGGAGGCGCACTCGGCTCCAGCCAAGTAGGCCTTGAGCCAAACGAGGCTGGGCTGCCTCTTCTTCCCTCGAGGAGGCTCGCCTCCCCGCCAGCTCTTCACTCGGCTACCAGGTGAGGGCGCTCTGCGCCTCCTGCAGGTCTTGGCTCAGGGGCTGCTTGTCCTGAGCTGGGGCTGTGGGCGGGTGCCCTGGTACTCAGGGGCAGGACCCAACCAGCTGCACACGTCTCTGCTGGGGAGGAGAGCGCTAGGGAAGCTACGTGTGTGAGGCAGCTGCTGGGCGCCCAGCGAGTCAGCCTCCGGGTGTGCGGGGCTGCAGACAAGAGCCACGGGCCCTGGGAGGCTGGTGCACTCCGTTCGGCGCTGAGTCTGGGCGGCCAAGGAACCGCTGGAGGTGCCCTGCACTTGCCTTTCCTTCCCTCTCACAGAGCTCTCCCTGCTGGAACCCTTGGCAGTGTGCAAGCCACCGGCCCCTAAGCCCTCCCTAAGGACGCCTGGGGCCTAGGTGCAAAGGCAAGGCAGGAGCAGAGCTGAGGCCAGGAAGGGGCCAATGGCGTCTCCCAGCCTCGCAAAGCCTGCTTCTTCCGGGCAGGAAGCCTAGCAGCGAGGCTAGTCTGGGAAAGGCTCGCCCAGGGCAGAGCAGCCTCGCCAGCAACTCTGCCTTATCGGGCCTCTGAGCAGAGATGGAGCTCTGCCGTCCTGGAGGCGCACTCGGCTCCAGCCAAGTAGGGCTTGAGCCAAACGAGGCTGGGCTGCCTCTTCTTCCCTCGAGGGGGCTCGCCACCCCGCCAGCTGTTCATTCGGCTTCCAGGTGGGGAGGCTCAGCGCCTCGTGCAGGTCTTCGCTCAGGGGCTTCTTGCCCTGAGCTGGGGCTGTGGGCGGGAGCCCAGGCACTCAGGGGCAGGCCCCAACCAGCTGCACACGTCTCTGCTGGGGAGGAGAGCGCTAGGGAAGCTACGTGTGTGAGGCAGCTGCTGAGCGCCCAGGGAGTCAGCATCTGGGTGTGCGGGGCTGCAGACCCCAGCCAGGGGCCCTGGGAGCCTGGTGCACTCCGTTTGGCGCTGAGTCTGGGCGGCCAAGCAACCGCTGGAAGTGCCCTGCACTAACCCTTCCTTTCCCTGGCACAGAGCTCTTCCTCCTGGAGCCCTTGGCAGTGTGCAAGACACCGGCCCCTAAGCCCTTCCAAAGGAAGCCAGGGGCCTAGGTTCAAAGGCAAGGCAGGAGCGGAGCTGCGGCCAGGAAGGCGCCAGTGGCGTTTCCCAGCCTCGCGCAGCTGGCTCCTTCCTGGCAGGAAGCCTAGAAGCGAGGCAAGTCTGGGCAAGGCTCGCCCAGGGCAGAGCAGCCTCGCGCCAGCAACTCTGCCAGATTGGGCCTCTGAGCAGAGCTGGAGCTCTGCCGACCTGGAGGCGCACTCGGCTCCAGCCAAGTAGGGCTTGAGCCAAACGAGGCTGGGCTGCCTCTTCTTCCCTCGAGGAGGCTCGCCTCCCCGCCAGCTGTTCACCCGGCTTCCAGGTGGGGGCGCTCTGTGCCTCCTACAAATCATGGCTCAGGGGCTCCTTACCCTGAGCTGGGGCTGTGGACGGGAGCCCAGGCACGCAGGGGCAGGCCCCAACCAGCTGCACAGGTCTTTGCTGGGGAGGAGAGCGCTTGGGAAGCTACGTGTGTGAGGCAGCTGCTGGGCACCCATGGAGTCAGCCTCCCGGTGTGCGGGGCTGCAGACCCCAGCCAGGGGCCCTGGGAGGCTGGTGCACTCCGTTCGGCACTGAGTCTGGGCGGCCAAGCAACCGCAGGAGGTGCCCTGCACTTGCCTTTCCTTCCCTCTCACAGAGCTCTCCCTGCTGGAACCCTTGGCAGTGTGCAAGCCACCGGCTCCTAAGCCCTCCCAAAGGACGCCTGGGGCCTAAGTGCAAAGGCAAGGCAGGAGCGGAAATGAGGCCAGGAAGGCGCCAGTGGCGTCTCCCAGCCTCGCGCAGCAGGCTCTTTCCGGGCAGGAAGCCTAGCAGCGAGGAAAGTCTGGGCAAGGCTCGCCCAGGGCAGAGCAGCCTCGCGCCAGCAACTCTGCCAGATCGAGCCTCTGAGCCGAGCTGGAGCTCTGCCGTCCTGGAGGCGCACTCGGCTCCAGCCAAGTAGGGCTTGAGCCAAACGAGGCTGGGCTGCCTCTTCTTCCCTCTAGGAGGCTCACCTCCCCGCCAGCTGTTCACTCGGCTTCCAGGTGGGGGCGCTCTGCGCCTCCTACAGGTCTTGGCTCAGGGGCTGCTTGCCCTGAGCTGGGGCTGTGGGCGGGAGCCCAGGCACGCAGGGGCAGGCCCCAACCAGCTGCACACGTCTCTGCTGGGGAGGAGAGCGCTAGGGAAGCTACGTGTGTCAGGCAGCTGCTGGGCGCCCAGGGAGTCAGCCTCCGGGTGTGCGGGGTTGCAGACCCCAGCCAGGGGCCCTGGGAGCCTGGTGCACTCCCTGGGGCGCTGAATCTGGGCGGCCAAGCAACCGCTGGAGGAGCCCTGCTCTAGCCCTTCCTTTCCCTGGCACAGAGCTCTTCCTGCTGAGGCCCTTGGCAGTGTGCAAGCCACCGGCCCCTAAGCCCTCCCAAAGGACGCCAGGGGCCTAGGTGCAAAGGCAAGGCAAGAGCAGAGATGAGGCCAGGAAGGGGCCAATGGCGTCTCCCAGCCTCGCGCATCCTGCTCCTTCCTGGGCAGGAAGCCTAGCAGCGAGGCAAGTCTGGGCAAGGCTCGCCCAGGGCAGAGCAGCCTTGCGCCAGCAACTCTGCTTGATCGGGCCTCTGAGCAGAGCTGGAGCTCTGCCATCCTGGAGGCGCACTCGGCTCCAGCCAAATAGGGCTTTAGCCAAACGAGGCTGGGCTGCCTCTTCTTCCCTCGAGGAGGCTCGCCTCCCCACCAGCTCTTCACTGGGCTTCCAGATTGGGGGCTCTCTGCGCCTCCTGCACGTCTTGGCTCAGGGGCTGTTTGCCCTGAGCTGGGGCTGTGGGCGGGAGCCCAGGCACGCAGGGGCAGGCCCCAACCAGCTGCACACGACTCTGCTGGGGAGGAGAGCGCTAGGGAAGCTACGTGTGTGAGGCAGCTGCTGGGCGCCCAGGGAGTCAGCCTCTGGGTGTGCGGGGCTGCAGACCCCAGCCAGGGGCCCTGGAAGCCTGGTGCACTCCGTGCAGCGCTGAGTCTGGGCGGCCAAGCAACCGCTGGAGGAGCCCTGCACTGCCCTTCTCTTCCCTCGCACAGAGCTCTTCCTGCTTGAGCCCTTGGCAGTGTGCAAGCCACCGGCCCCTAACCCCTCCCAAAGGACGCCTGGGGCCTAGGTGCAAAGGCAAGGCAGGAGCAGAGCTGAGGCCAGGAAGGCCCAGTGGCGTCTCCCAGCCTCGCGCAGCCTGCTCCTTCCTGATCAGGAAGTCTAGCAGCGAGGCAAGTCTGGGCAAGGCTCGCCCAGGGAAGAGCAGCCTCGGGCCAGCAACTCTTCCAGATCGGGCCTCTGAGCAGAGCTGGAGCTCTGCCGTCCTGGAGGCGCACTTGGCCCCAGCCAAGTAGGACTTGAGCGAAAAGAGGCTGGGCTGCCTCTTCTTTCCTCGAGGAGGCTCGCCTCCCCGCCAGCTCTTCACACGGCTTCCAGGTGGGGGCGCTCTGCGCCTCCTGCAGGTCTTGGCTCAGGGGCTGCTTGCCCTGAACTGGGGCAGTGGGCGGGAGCCCAGGCACGCAGGGGTAGGCCCCAACCAGCTGCACACGTCTCTGCTGGGGAGGAGAGCGCTAGGGAAGCTACGTGTGTGAGGCAGCTGCTGGGCGACCCGGGAGTCACCCTCCGGGTGTGCGGGGCTGCAGACAAGAGCCACGGTCCCTCGGAGGCTGGTGCACTCCGTGCGGCGCTGAGTCTTGGGGGCCAAGCAACCGCTGGAGGTGCCCTGCACTTGCCTTTCATTCCCTCTCACAGAGCTCTCCCTGCTGGAACCCTTGGCAGTGTGCAAGCCACCGGCCCCTAAGCCCTCCCTAAGGACGTCTGGGGCCTAGGTGCAAACGCAAGGAGCGAGGGGAGCTGAGGCCAGGAAGGCAACAGTGGCGTCTCCCAGCCTCGCGCAGCCTGCTTCTTCCGGGCAAGAAGCCTAGCAGCGAGGAAAGCCTGGGCAAGGCTCGCCCAGGGCAGAGCAGCCTCGCGCCAGCAACTCTGCCAGATCGGGCCTCTGAGCAGAGCTGGAGCTCTGCCGTCCTGGAGGCGCACTCGGCTCCAGCCAAGTAGGACTTGGGCCAAAAGAGGCTGGGCTGCCTCTTCTTCCCTCGAGGAGGCTCGCTTCCCCGCCAGCTGTTCCCTCGGCTTCCAGGTGGGGGCGCTCTGGGCCTCCTACATTTCTAGGCTCAGGGGCTGCTTGCCCTGAGCTGGGACTGTGGGCGGGAGCCCAGGCACGCAGGGGCAGGACCCAACCAGCTGCACATGTCTCCGCTGGGGAGGACAGCGCTAGGGAAGCTACGTGTGAGAGCCAGCTGCTGGGCGCCCAGGGAGTCAGCCTCCGTGTGTGCGGGGTTGCAGACCCCAGCCAGGGGCCCTGGGAGCCTGGTGCACTCCGTGCGGGGCTGAGTCTGGGCGTCCAAGCAACCGCTGGAGGAGCCCTGCACTGCCCTTCTATTCCCTCGCAAACAGCTCTTCCTGCTTGAGCCCTTGGCAGTGTGCAAGCCACCGGCCCCTAAGCCCTCCCAAAGGACTAATGGGGCCTAGGTGCAAAGGCAAGGCAGGAGTGGAGCTGAGGCCAGGAAGGCGCCAGTGGCATATCCCAGGCTCGCGAAGCCTGCTTCTTCCGGGCAGGAAGCCTAGCAGCGAGGCAAGTCTGGGCAAGGCTCGCCCAGGGCAGAGCAGCCTCGCGCCAGCAACTCTGCCAGATCGGGCCTCTGAGCAGAGCTGGAGCTCTGCCGTCCTGGAGGCGCACTCGGCTCCAGCCAAGTAGGCCTTGAGCCAAACGAGGCTGGGCTGCCTCTTCTTCCCTCGAGGAGGCTCGCCTCCCCGCCAGCTCTTCACTCGGCTACCAGGTGAGGGCGCTCTGCGCCTCCTGCAGGTCTTGGCTCAGGGGCTGCTTGTCCTGAGCTGGGGCTGTGGGCGGGTGCCCTGGTACTCAGGGGCAGGACCCAACCAGCTGCACACGTCTCTGCTGGGGAGGAGAGCGCTAGGGAAGCTACGTGTGTGAGGCAGCTGCTGGGCGCCCAGCGAGTCAGCCTCCGGGTGTGCGGGGCTGCAGACAAGAGCCACGGGCCCTGGGAGGCTGGTGCACTCCGTTCGGCGCTGAGTCTGGGCGGCCAAGGAACCGCTGGAGGTGCCCTGCACTTGCCTTTCCTTCCCTCTCACAGAGCTCTCCCTGCTGGAACCCTTGGCAGTGTGCAAGCCACCGGCCCCTAAGCCCTCCCTAAGGACGCCTGGGGCCTAGGTGCAAAGGCAAGGCAGGAGCAGAGCTGAGGCCAGGAAGGGGCCAATGGCGTCTCCCAGCCTCGCAAAGCCTGCTTCTTCCGGGCAGGAAGCCTAGCAGCGAGGCTAGTCTGGGAAAGGCTCGCCCAGGGCAGAGCAGCCTCGCCAGCAACTCTGCCTTATCGGGCCTCTGAGCAGAGATGGAGCTCTGCCGTCCTGGAGGCGCACTCGGCTCCAGCCAAGTAGGGCTTGAGCCAAACGAGGCTGGGCTGCCTCTTCTTCCCTCGAGGGGGCTCGCCACCCCGCCAGCTGTTCATTCGGCTTCCAGGTGGGGAGGCTCAGCGCCTCGTGCAGGTCTTCGCTCAGGGGCTTCTTGCCCTGAGCTGGGGCTGTGGGCGGGAGCCCAGGCACTCAGGGGCAGGCCCCAACCAGCTGCACACGTCTCTGCTGGGGAGGAGAGCGCTAGGGAAGCTACGTGTGTGAGGCAGCTGCTGAGCGCCCAGGGAGTCAGCATCTGGGTGTGCGGGGCTGCAGACCCCAGCCAGGGGCCCTGGGAGCCTGGTGCACTCCGTTTGGCGCTGAGTCTGGGCGGCCAAGCAACCGCTGGAAGTGCCCTGCACTAACCCTTCCTTTCCCTGGCACAGAGCTCTTCCTCCTGGAGCCCTTGGCAGTGTGCAAGACACCGGCCCCTAAGCCCTTCCAAAGGAAGCCAGGGGCCTAGGTTCAAAGGCAAGGCAGGAGCGGAGCTGCGGCCAGGAAGGCGCCAGTGGCGTTTCCCAGCCTCGCGCAGCTGGCTCCTTCCTGGCAGGAAGCCTAGAAGCGAGGCAAGTCTGGGCAAGGCTCGCCCAGGGCAGAGCAGCCTCGCGCCAGCAACTCTGCCAGATTGGGCCTCTGAGCAGAGCTGGAGCTCTGCCGACCTGGAGGCGCACTCGGCTCCAGCCAAGTAGGGCTTGAGCCAAACGAGGCTGGGCTGCCTCTTCTTCCCTCGAGGAGGCTCGCCTCCCCGCCAGCTGTTCACCCGGCTTCCAGGTGGGGGCGCTCTGTGCCTCCTACAAATCATGGCTCAGGGGCTCCTTACCCTGAGCTGGGGCTGTGGACGGGAGCCCAGGCACGCAGGGGCAGGCCCCAACCAGCTGCACAGGTCTTTGCTGGGGAGGAGAGCGCTTGGGAAGCTACGTGTGTGAGGCAGCTGCTGGGCACCCATGGAGTCAGCCTCCCGGTGTGCGGGGCTGCAGACCCCAGCCAGGGGCCCTGGGAGGCTGGTGCACTCCGTTCGGCACTGAGTCTGGGCGGCCAAGCAACCGCAGGAGGTGCCCTGCACTTGCCTTTCCTTCCCTCTCACAGAGCTCTCCCTGCTGGAACCCTTGGCAGTGTGCAAGCCACCGGCTCCTAAGCCCTCCCAAAGGACGCCTGGGGCCTAAGTGCAAAGGCAAGGCAGGAGCGGAAATGAGGCCAGGAAGGCGCCAGTGGCGTCTCCCAGCCTCGCGCAGCAGGCTCTTTCCGGGCAGGAAGCCTAGCAGCGAGGAAAGTCTGGGCAAGGCTCGCCCAGGGCAGAGCAGCCTCGCGCCAGCAACTCTGCCAGATCGAGCCTCTGAGCCGAGCTGGAGCTCTGCCGTCCTGGAGGCGCACTCGGCTCCAGCCAAGTAGGGCTTGAGCCAAACGAGGCTGGGCTGCCTCTTCTTCCCTCTAGGAGGCTCACCTCCCCGCCAGCTGTTCACTCGGCTTCCAGGTGGGGGCGCTCTGCGCCTCCTACAGGTCTTGGCTCAGGGGCTGCTTGCCCTGAGCTGGGGCTGTGGGCGGGAGCCCAGGCACGCAGGGGCAGGCCCCAACCAGCTGCACACGTCTCTGCTGGGGAGGAGAGCGCTAGGGAAGCTACGTGTGTCAGGCAGCTGCTGGGCGCCCAGGGAGTCAGCCTCCGGGTGTGCGGGGTTGCAGACCCCAGCCAGGGGCCGTGGGAGCCTGGTGCACTCCCTGGGGCGCTGAATCTGGGCGGCCAAGCAACCGCTGGAGGAGCCCTGCTCTAGCCCTTCCTTTCCCTGGCACAGAGCTCTTCCTGCTGAGGCCCTTGGCAGTGTGCAAGCCACCGGCCCCTAAGCCCTCCCAAAGGACGCCAGGGGCCTAGGTGCAAAGGCAAGGCAATAGCAGAGATGAGGCCAGGAAGGGGCCAATGGCGTCTCCCAGCCTCGCGCATCCTGCTCCTTCCTGGGCAGGAAGCCTAGCAGCGAGGCAAGTCTGGGCAAGGCTCGCCCAGGGCAGAGCAGCCTTGCGCCAGCAACTCTGCTTGATCGGGCCTCTGAGCAGAGCTGGAGCTCTGCCATCCTGGAGGCGCACTCGGCTCCAGCCAAATAGGGCTTTAGCCAAACGAGGCTGGGCTGCCTCTTCTTCCCTCGAGGAGGCTCGCCTCCCCACCAGCTCTTCACTGGGCTTCCAGATTGGGGGCTCTCTGCGCCTCCTGCACGTCTTGGCTCAGGGGCTGTTTGCCCTGAGCTGGGGCTGTGGGCGGGAGCCCAGGCACGCAGGGGCAGGCCCCAACCAGCTGCACACGACTCTGCTGGGGAGGAGAGCGCTAGGGAAGCTACGTGTGTGAGGCAGCTGCTGGGCGCCCAGGGAGTCAGCCTCTGGGTGTGCGGGGCTGCAGACCCCAGCCAGGGGCCCTGGAAGCCTGGTGCACTCCGTGCAGCGCTGAGTCTGGGCGGCCAAGCAACCGCTGGAGGAGCCCTGCACTGCCCTTCTCTTCCCTCGCACAGAGCTCTTCCTGCTTGAGCCCTTGGCAGTGTGCAAGCCACCGGCCCCTAACCCCTCCCAAAGGACGCCTGGGGCCTAGGTGCAAAGGCAAGGCAGGAGCAGAGCTGAGGCCAGGAAGGCCCAGTGGCGTCTCCCAGCCTCGCGCAGCCTGCTCCTTCCTGATCAGGAAGTCTAGCAGCGAGGCAAGTCTGGGCAAGGCTCGCCCAGGGAAGAGCAGCCTCGGGCCAGCAACTCTTCCAGATCGGGCCTCTGAGCAGAGCTGGAGCTCTGCCGTCCTGGAGGCGCACTTGGCCCCAGCCAAGTAGGACTTGAGCGAAAAGAGGCTGGGCTGCCTCTTCTTTCCTCGAGGAGGCTCGCCTCCCCGCCAGCTCTTCACACGGCTTCCAGGTGGGGGCGCTCTGCGCCTCCTGCAGGTCTTGGCTCAGGGGCTGCTTGCCCTGAGCTGGGGCAGTGGGCGGGAGCCCAGGCACGCAGGGGTAGGCCCCAACCAGCTGCACACGTCTCTGCTGGGGAGGAGAGCGCTAGGGAAGCTACGTGTGTGAGGCAGCTGCTGGGCGACCCGGGAGTCACCCTCCGGGTGTGCGGGGCTGCAGACAAGAGCCACGGTCCCTCGGAGGCTGGTGCACTCCGTGCGGCGCTGAGTCTTGGGGGCCAAGCAACCGCTGGAGGTGCCCTGCACTTGCCTTTCATTCCCTCTCACAGAGCTCTCCCTGCTGGAACCCTTGGCAGTGTGCAAGCCACCGGCCCCTAAGCCCTCCCTAAGGACGTCTGGGGCCTAGGTGCAAACGCAAGGAGCGAGGGGAGCTGAGGCCAGGAAGGCAACAGTGGCGTCTCCCAGCCTCGCGCAGCCTGCTTCTTCCGGGCAAGAAGCCTAGCAGCGAGGAAAGCCTGGGCAAGGCTCGCCCAGGGCAGAGCAGCCTCGCGCCAGCAACTCTGCCAGATCGGGCCTCTGAGCAGAGCTGGAGCTCTGCCGTCCTGGAGGCGCACTCGGCTCCAGCAAAGTAGGGCTTGAGCCAAACGCGCTGGGCTGCATCTTCTTCCCTCGAGGAGGCTCGCCTCCCCGCCAGCTGTTCACTCGGCTTCCAGGTGGAGGCGCTCTGCGCGTCCTGCAGGTCCTGGCTCAGGGGCTGCTTGCCCTGAGCTGGGGCTGTGGGCGGGAGCCCAGACACGCAGGGCCAGGCCCCAACCAGCTGCACACGTCTCTGCTGGGGAGGAGAGCGCTAGGGAAGCTACGTGTGTGAGGCAGCTGCTGGGCGCCCAGGGAGTCTGCCTCCGGGTGTGCGGGGCTGCAGACCCCAGCCAGGGGCCCTGGGAGCCTGGTGCACTCCGTTTGGCGCTGAGTCTGGGCGGCCAAGCAACCGCTGGATGTGCCCTGCACTAGCCCTTCCTTTCCCTGGCACAGAGCTCTTCCTGCTTGAGCCCTTGGCAGTGTGCAAGACACTGGCCCCTAAGCCCTTCCAAAGGAAGCCAGGGGCCTAGGTTCAAAGGCAAGGCAGGAGCGGAGCTGCGGCCAGGAAGGCGCCAGTGGCGTTTCCCAGCCTCCCGCAGCCGGCTCCTTCCTGGGCCGGAAGCCTAGAAGCGAGGCAAGTCTGGGCAAGGCTCGCCCAGGGCAGAGCAGCCTCGCGCCAGCAACTCTGCCAGATCGGGCCTCTGAGCAGAGCTGGAGCTCTGCCGACCTGGAGGAGCACTCGGCTCCAGCCAAGTAGGGCTTGAGCCAAATGAGGCTGGGCTGCCTCTTCTTCCCTCCAGGAGGCTCGCCTCCCCGCCAGCTGTTCACCCGGCTTCCAGGTGGGGGCGCTCTGGGCCTCCTACAATTCATGGCTCAGGGGCTCCTTACCCTGAGCTGGGGCTGTGGACGGGAGCCCAGGCACGCAGGGGCAGGCCCCAACCAGCTGCACAGGTCTTTGCTGGGGAGGAGAGCGCAAGGGAAGCTACGTGTGTGAGGCAGCTGCTGGGCGCCCATGGAGTCAGCCTCCGGGTGTGCGGGGCTGCAGACCCCAACCAGGGGCCCTGGGAGCATGGTGCACTCCGTGCGGCGCTGAGTCTGGGCGGCCAAGCAACCGCTGGAGGAGCTCTGCACTGCCCTTCTCTTCCCTCGCACAGAGCTCTTCCTGCTTGAGCCCTTGGCAGTGTGCAAGCCACCGGCCCCTAAGCCCTCCAAAGGACGCCTGGGGCCTAGGTGCAAAGGCAAGGCAGGAGCGGAGCTGAGGCCAGAAAGGCGCCAGTGGCGTCTCCCAGCCTCGCGCAGCCTGCTTCTTCCGGGCAGGAAGCCTAGCAGCGAGGCAAGTCTGGGCAAGGCTCGCCCAGGGCAGAGTAGCCTCGCGCCAGCAACTCTGCCAGATCGGGCCTCTGAGCAGAGCTGTAGCTCTGCCGTCCTGGAGGCACACTCGGCTCCAGCCAAGTAGGGCTTGAGCCAAACGAGGCTGGGCTGCCTCTTCTTCCCTCGAGGGGGCTCGCCTCCCCGCCAGCTGTTCACTCGGCTTCCAGGTGGGGGCGCTCTGCGTCTCCGGCAGGTCTTGACTCAGGTGCTGCTTGTCCTGATCTGGGGCTGTGGGCGGGAGCCCAGACACGCTGGGCCAGGCCCCAACCAGCTGCACACGGCTCTGCTGGGGAGGAGAGCGCTAGGGAATCTACATGTGTGAGGCAGCTGCTGGGCGCCCAGGGAGTCAGCCTCCGGGTGTGCAGGGCTGCAGACCCCAGCCAGCGGCCCTGGGAGCCTGGTGCACTCCGTTTGGAGCTGAGTCTGGGCGGCCAAGCAACCGCTGGAGGAGCCCTGCACTGCCCTTCTCTTCCCTCGCACAGAGCTCTTCCTGCTTGAGCCCTTGGCAGTGTGCAAGCCACCGGCCCCTAAGCCCTCCCAAAGGACTCCTGGGGCCTAGGTTCAAAGGCGAGGCAGGAGCGCAGCTGCGGCCAGGAAGCCGCCAGTGGGGAATCCCAGCCTCGCGCAGCCAGCTCCTTCCTGGGCAGGAAGCCTAGCAGCGAGGCAAGTCTGGGCAAGGCTTGCCCAGGGCAGAGCAGCCTCGCGCCAGCAACTCTGCCAGATCGGGCCTCTGAGCAGAGCTGGAGCTCTGCCGACCTGGAGGCGCACTCGGCTCCAGCCAAGTAGGGCTTGAGCCAAACCAGGCTGGGCTGCCTCTTCGTCGCTCGAGGGGGCTCGCCTCCTCGCCAGGTGTTCACTCGGGTTCCAGGTGGTGGCGCTCTGCGTCTCCTGCAGGTCTTGGCTCAGGGGCTGCTTGTCCTGATCTGGGGCTGTGGGCGGGAACCCAGGCACGCTGGGCCAGGCCCCAACCAGCTGCACACGTCTCTGCTGGGGAGAGAGCGCTACGGAAGCTACGTGTGTGAGGCAGCTGCTGGGCGCCCAGGAAATCAGCCTCCCGGTGTGCGGGGCTGCAGACAAGAGCCACGGGCCCTAGGAGGCTGGTGCATTCCGTTCGGCGCTGAGTCTGGGGGACCAAGCAACCGCTGGAGGTGCCCTGCACTTGCCTTTCCTTCCCTCTCACAGAACTCTCCCTGTTGAAACCCTTGGCAGTGTGCAAGCCACCGGCCCCTAAGCCCTCCCTAAGGACGCCTGGGGCCTAGGTGCAAAGGCAAGGCAGGAGCAGAGCTGAGGCCAGGAAGGGGCCAATGGCGTCTCCCAGCCTCCCGCATCCTGCTTCTTCCGTGCAGGAAGCCTAGCAGCTAGGAAAGTCTGGGCAAGGCTCGCCCAGGGCAGAGCAGCCTCGCGCCAGCAACTCTGCCAGATCGGGCCTCTGAGCAGAGCTGGAGCTCTGCCGTCCTGGAGGCGCACTCGGCTCCAGCCAAGTAGGCCTTGAGCCAAACGAGGCTGGACTGCCTCTTCTTCCCTCGAGGAGGTTCACCTCCCCGCCAGCTGTTTACTTGGCTTCCAGGTGGGGGCGCTCTGCGCCTCCTGCAGGTCTTGGCTCAGGGGCTGCTTGCCCTGTGCTGGGGCTGTGGGCGGGAACCCAGGCACGCAGGGGCAGGCCCCAACCAGCTGCACACGTCTCTGCTGGGGAGGAGAGCGCTAGGGAAGCTACGTGTGTGAGGCAGCTGCTGGGCGCCCAGGGAGTCAGCCTCCGGGTGTGCGGGGCTGCAGACCCCAGCCAGGGGCCCTGGGAGCCTGGTGCACTCCGTTTGGCGCTGAGTCTGGGCGGCCAAGCAACCGCTGGAGGAGCCCTGCACTAACCCTTCCCTTCCCTCGCACAGAGTTCTTCCTGCTGGATCCCTTGGCAGTGTGCAAGCCACCGGCCCCTAAGCCCTCCCAAAGGACGCCTGGGGCCTAGGTGCAAAGGCGAGGGGGGAGCGGAGCTGAGGACAGGAAGACGCCAGTGGCGACTCCCAGCCTCGCGCAGCCTGCTCCTTCCTGGGCAGGAAGCTTAGCAGAGAGGCAAGTCTGGGCAACGCTCGCCCAGGGCAGAGCAACCTCGCGCCAGCAACTCTGCCAGATCGGGCCTCTGAGCAGAGCTGGAGCTCTGCCGTCCTGGAGACGCACTCGGCTCCAGCCAAGTAGGACTTGAGCCAAACGAGGCTGGGCTGCCTCTTCTTCCCTCGAGGAGGCTCGCCTCCCCGCCAGCTGTTCCCTCGGCTTCCAGGTGGGGGCGCTCTGGGCCTCCTACAGTTCTTGGCTCAGGGGCTGCTTGCCCTGAGCTGGGACTGTGGGCGGGAGCCCAGGCACGCAGGGGCAGGGCCCAACCAGCTGCACATGTCTCTGCTGGGGAGGACAGCGCTAGGGAAGCTTTGTGTGAGAGGCAGCTGCTGGGGGCCCAGGGAGTCAGCCTCCGTGTGTGCGAGGTTGCAGACCCCAGCCAGGGGCCCTGGGAGCCTGGTGCACTCCGTGCGGGGCTGAGTCTGGGCGGCCAAGCAACTGCTGGAGGAGCCCTGCACTGCCCTTCTATTCCCTCGCAGAGAGCTCTTCCTGCTTGAGCCCTTGGCAGTGTGCAAGCCACCGGCCCCTAAGCCCTCCCAAAGGACTAATGGGGCCTAGGTGCAAAGGCAAGGCAGGAGTGGAGCTGAGGCCAGGAAGGCGCCAGTGGCGTCACCCAGGCTCGCGAAGCCTGCTTCTTCCGGGCAGGAAGCCTAGCAGCGAGGCAAGTTTGGGCAAGGCTCGCCCAGGGCAGAGCAGCCTCGCGCCAGCAACTCTGCCAGATCGGGCCTCTGAGCAGAGCTGGAGCTCTGCAGTCCTGGAGGCGCACTCGGCTCCAGCCAAGTAGGCCTTGAGCCAAACGAGGCTGGGCTGCCTCTTCTTCCCTCGAGGAGGCTCGCCTCCCAGCCAGTTCTTCACTCGGCTACCAGGTGAGGGCGCTCTGCGCCTCCTGCAGGTCTTGGCTCAGGGGCTGCTTGTCCTGAGCTGGGGCTGTGGGCGGGTGCCCAGGCACTCACGGGCAGGACCCAACCAGCTGCACACGTCTCTGCTGGGGAGGAGAGCGCTAGGGAAGCTACGTGTGTGAGGCAGCTGCTGGGCGCCCAGCGAGTCAGCCTCCGGGTGTGCGGGGCTGCAGACAAGAGCCACGGGCCCTGGGAGGCGGTGCACTCCGTTCGGCACTGAGTCTTGGCGGCCCAGGAACCGCTGGAGGTGCCCTGCACTTGCCTTTCCTTCCCTCTCACAGAGCTCTCCCTGCTGGAACCCTTGGCAGTGTGCAAGCCACCGGCCCCTAAGCCCTCCCTAAGGACGCCTGGGGCCTAGGTGCAAAGGCAAGGCAGGAGCAGAGCTGAGGCCAGGAAGGGGCCAATGGCGTCTCCCAGCCTCGCAAAGCCTGCTTCTTCCGGGCAGGAAGCCTAGCAGTGAGGCTAGTCTGGGAAAGGCTCGCCCAGGGCAGAGCAGCCTCGCGCCAGCAACTCTGCCTTATCGGGCCTCTGAGCAGAGATGGAGCTCTGCCGTCCTGGAGGCGCACTCGGCTCCAGCCAAGTAGGGCTTGAGCCAAACGAGGCTGGGCTGCCTCTTCTTCCCTCGAGGGGGCTCGCCACCCCGCCAGCTGTTCGTTCGGCTTCCAGGTGGGGAGGCTCAGCGCCTCGTGCAGGTCTTCGCTCAGGGGCTTCTTGCCCTGAGCTGGGGCTGTGGGCGGGAGCCCAGGCACTCAGGGGCAGGCCCCAACCAGCTGCACACGTCTCTGCTGGGGAGGAGAGCGCAAGGGAAGCTACGTGTGTGAGGCAGCTGCTGAGCGCCCAGGGAGTCAGCATCTGGGTGTGCGGGGCTGCAGACCCCAGCCAGGGGCCCTGGGAGCCTGGTGCACTCCGTTTGGCGCTGAGTCTGGGCGGCCAAGCAACCGCTGGAGGTGCCCTGCACTAGCCCTTCCTTTCCCTGGCACAGAGCTCTTCCTGCTTGAGCCCTTGGCAGTGTGCAAGACACCGGCCCCTAAGCCCTTCCAAAGGAAGCCAGGGGCCTAGGTTCAAAGGCAAGGCAGGAGCGGAGCTGCGGCCAGGAAGGCGCCAGTGGCGTTTCCCAGCCTCGCGCAGCCGACTCCTTCCTGGCAGGAAGCCTAGAAGCGAGGCAAGTCTGGGCAAGGCTCGCCCAGGGCAGAGCAGCCTCGCGCCAGCAACTCTGCCAGATTGGGCCTCTGAGCAGAGCAGGAGCTCTGCCGTCCTGGAGGCGCACTCGGCTCCAGCCAAGTAGGGCTTGAGCCAAACGAGGCTGGGCTGCCTCTTCTTCCCTCGAGGAGGCTCGCCTCCCCGCCAGCTGTTCACCCGGCTTCCAGGTGGGGGCGCTCTGTGCCTCCTACAAATCATGGCTCAGGGGCTCCTTACCCTGAGCTGGGGCTGTGGACGGGAGCCCAGGCACGCAGGGGCAGGCCCCAACCAGCTGCACAGGTCTTTGCTGGGGAGGAGAGCGCTTGGGAAGCTACGTGTGTGAGGCAGCTGCTGGGCACCCATGGAGTCAGCCTCCCGGTGTGCGGGGCTGCAGACCCCAGCCAGGGGCCCTGTGAGGCTGGTGCACTCCGTTCGGCACTGAGTCTGGGCGGCCAAGCAACCGCAGGAGGTGCCCTGCACTTGCCTTTCCTTCCCTCTCACAGAGCTCTCCCTGCTGGAACTCTTGGCAGTGTGCAAGCCACCGGCTCCTAAGCCCTCCCAAAGGACGCCTGGGGCCTAAGTGCAAAGGCAAGGAAGGAGCGGAAATGAGGCCAGGAAGGCGCCAGTGGCGTCTCCCAGCCTCGCGCAGCAGGCTCTTTCCGGGCAGGAAGCCTAGCAGCGAGGAAAGTCTGGGCAAGGCTCGCCCAGGGCAGAGCAGCCTCGCGCCAGCAACTCTGCCAGATCGAGCCTCTGAGCCGAGCTGGAGCTCTGCCGTCCTGGAGGCGCACTCGGCTCCAGCCAAGTAGGGCTTGAGCCAAACGAGGCTGGGCTGCCTCTTCTTCCCTCTAGGAGGCTCACCTCCCCGCCAGCTGTTCACTCGGCTTCCAGGTGGGGGCGCTCTGCGCCTCCTACAGGTCTTGGCTCAGGGGCTGCTTGCCCTGAGCTGGGGCTGTGGGCGGGAGCCCAGGCACGCAGGGGCAGGCCCCAACCAGCTGCACACGTCTCTGCTGGGGAGGAGAGCGCTAGGGAAGCTACGTGTGTCAGGCAGCTGCTGGGCGCCCAGGGAGTCAGCCTCCGGGTGTGCGGGGTTGCAGACCCCAGCCAGGGGCCCTGGGAGCCTGGTGCACTCCCTGGGGCGCTGAGTCTGGGCGGCCAAGCAACCGCTGGAGGAGCCCTGCTCTAGCCCTTCCTTTCCCTGGCACAGAGCTCTCCCTGCTGAGGCCCTTGGCAGTGTGCAAGCCACCGGCCCCTAAGCCCTCCCAAAGGACGCCAGGGGCCTAGGTGCAAAGGCAAGGCAAGAGCAGAGATGAGGCCAGGAAGGGGCCAATGGCGTCTCCCAGCCTCGCGCATCCTGCTCCTTCCTGGGCAGGAAGCCTAGCAGCGAGGCAAGTCTGGGCAAGGCTCGCCCAGGGCAGAGCAGCCTTGCGCCAGCAACTCTGCTTGATCGGGCCTCTGAGCAGAGCTGGAGCTCTGCCGTCCTGGAGGCGCACTCGGCTCCAGCCAAATAGGGCTTGAGCCAAACGAGGCTGGGCTGCCTCTTCTTCCCTCGAAGGGGCTCGGCTCCCCGCCAGCTGTTCACTCGGCTTCCAGGTGGGGGCGCTCAGCGACTCATGCAGGTCTTCGATCAGGGGATGCTTGCCCTGAGCTGGGGCTGTGGGCGGGAGCCCAGGCACCCAGGGGCAGGCCCCCACCAGCTGCACACGTCTCTGCTGGGGAGGAGAGCGCTAGGGAAGCTACGTGTGTGAGGCAGCTGCTGGGCGCCCAGGGAGTCAGCCTCCGGGTGTGCGGGGCTGCAAACAAGAGCCACGGGCCCTGGGAGGCTGGTGCACTCCGTTCGGCGCTGAGTCTGGGCAGCCAAGCAACCGCTGGAGGTGCCCTGCACTTGCCTTTCCTTCCCTCTCACAGAGCTCTCCCTGCTGGAACCCTTGGCAGTGTGCAAGCCACCGGCCCCTAAGCCCTCCCTAAGGACCTGGGGCCTAGATGCAAAGGCAAGGCAGGAGCAGAGCTGAGGCCAGGAAGGGGCCAATGGCATCTCCCAGCTCGAGCTGCCTGCTTCTTCCGGGCAGGAAGCCTAGCAGCGAGGAAAGTCTGGGCAAGGCTCGCCCAGGGCAGAGCAGCCTCGCGCCAGCAACTCTGCCAGATAGGGCCTCTGGGCAGAGCTGAAGCTCTGCCATCCTGGAGGCGCACTCGGCACCAGCCAAGTAGGGCTTGAGCCAAACGAGGCTGGGCTGCCTCTTCTTCCCTCGAGGAGGCTCGCCTCCCCACCAGCTCTTCACTGGGCTTCCAGATGGGGGCTCTCTGCGCCTCCTGCACGTCTTGGCTCAGGGGCTGTTTGCCCTGAGCTGGGGCTGTGGGCGGGAGCCCAGGCACGCAGGGGCAGGCCCCAACCAGCTGCACACGACTCTGCTGGGGAGGAGAGCGCTAGGGAAGCTACGTGTGTGAGGCAGCTGCTGGGCGCCCAGGGAGTCAGCCTCTGGGTGTGCGGGGCTGCAGACCCCAGCCAGGGGCCCTGGAAGCCTGGTGCACTCCGTGCAGCGCTGAGTCTGGGCGGCCAAGCAACCGCTGGAGGAGCCCTGCACTGCCCTTCTCTTCCCTCGCACAGAGCTCTTCCTGCTTGAGCCCTTGGCAGTGTGCAAGCCACCGGCCCCTAACCCCTCCCAAAGGACGCCTGGGGCCTAGGTGCAAAGGCAAGGCAGGAGCAGAGCTGAGGCCAGGAAGGCGCAGTGGCGTCTCCCAGCCTCGCGCAGCCTGCTCCTTCCTGGGCAGGAAGTCTAGCAGCGAGGCAAGTCTGGGCAAGGCTCGCCCAGGGAAGAGCAGCCTCGGGCCAGCAACTCGTCCAGATCGGGCCTCTGAGCAGAGCTGGAGCTCTGCCGTCCTGGAGGCGCACTTGGCCCCAGCCAAGTAGGACTTCAGCGAAAAGAGGCTGGGCTGCCTCTTCTTTCCTCGAGGAGGCTCGCCTCCCCGCCAGCTCTTCACACGGCTTCCAGGTGGGGGCGCTCTGCGCCTCCTGCAGGTCTTGGCTCAGGGGCTGCTTGCCCTGAGCTGGGGCAGTGGGCGGGAGCCCAGGCACGCAGGGGTAGGCCCCAACCAGCTGCACGCGTCTCTGCTGGGGAGGAGAGCGCTAGGGAAGCTACGTGTGTGAGGCAGCTGCTGGGCGACCCGGGAGTCACCCTCCGGGTGTGCGGGGCTGCAGACAAGAGCCACGGTCCCTCGGAGGCTGGTGCACTCCGTGCGGCGCTGAGTCTTGGGGGCCAAGCAACCGCTGGAGGTGCCCTGCACTTGCCTTTCATTCCCTCTCACAGAGCTCTCCCTGCTGGAACCCTTGGCAGTGTGCAAGCCACCGGCCCCTAAGCCCTCCCTAAGGACGTCTGGGGCCTAGGTGCAAACGCAAGGAGCGAGGGGAGCTGAGGCCAGGAAGGCAACAGTGGCGTCTCCCAGCCTCGCGCAGCCTGCTTCTTCCGGGCAAGAAGCCTAGCAGCGAGGAAAGCCTGGGCAAGGCTCGCCCAGGGCAGAGCAGCCTCGCGCCAGCAACTCTGCCAGATCGGGCCTCTGAGCAGAGCTGGAGCTCTGCCGTCCTGGAGGCGCACTCGGCTCCAGCAAAGTAGGGCTTGAGCCAAACGCGCTGGGCTGCCTCTTCTTCCCTCGAGGAGGCTCGCCTCCCCGCCAGCTGTTCACTCGGCTTCCAGGTGAGGCGCTCGGCGCGTCCTGCAGGTCCTGGCTCAGGGGCTGCTTGCCCTGAGCTGGGGCTGTGGGCGGGAGCCCAGACACGCAGGGCCAGGCCCCAACCAGCTGCACACGACTCTGCTGGGGAGGAGAGCGCTAGGGAAGCTACGTGTGTGAGGCAGCTGCTGGGCGCCCAGGGAGTCAGCCTCCGGGTGTGCGGGGCTGCAGACCCCAGCCAGGGGCCCTGGGAGCCTGGTGCACTCCGTTTGGCGCTGAGTCTGGGCGGCCAAGCAACCGCTGGAGGTGCCCTGCACTAGCCCTTCCTTTCCCTGGCACAGAGCTCTTCCTGCTTGAGCCCTTGGCAGTGTGCAAGACACTGGCCCCTAAGCCCTTCCAAAGGAAGCCAGGGGCCTAGGTTCAAAGGCAAGGCAGGAGCGGAGCTGCGGCCAGGAAGGCGCCAGTGGCGTTTCCCAGCCTCGCGCAGCCGGCTCCTTCCTGGGCCGGAAGCCTAGAAGCGAGGCAAGTCTGGGCAAGGCTCGCCCAGGGCAGAGCAGCCTCGCGCCAGCAACTCTGCCAGATCGGGCCTCTGAGCAGAGCTGGAGCTCTGCCGACCTGGAGGAGCACTCGGCTCCAGCCAAGTAGGGCTTGAGCCAAACGAGGCTGGGCTGCCTCTTCTTCCCTCGAGGAGGCTCGCCTCCCCGCCAGCTGTTCACCCGGCTTCCAGGTGGGGGCGCTCTGGGCCTCCTACAATTCATGGCTCAGGGGTTCCTTACCCTGAGCTGGGGCTGTGGACGGGAGCCCAGGCACGCAGGGGCAGGCCCCAACCAGCTGCACAGGTCTTTGCTGGGGAGGAGAGCGCAAGGGAAGCTACGTGTGTGAGGCAGCTGCTGGGCGCCCATGGAGTCAGCCTCCGGGTGTGCGGGGCTGCAGACCCCAACCAGGGGCCCTGGGAGCATGGTGCACTCCGTGCAGCGCTGAGTCTGGGCGGCCAAGCAACCGCTGGAGGAGCTCTGCACTGCCCTTCTCTTCCCTCGCACAGAGCTCTTCCTGCTTGAGCCCTTGGCAGTGTGCAAGCCACCAGCCCCTAAGCCCTCCAAAGGACGCCTGGGGCCTAGGTGCAAAGGCAAGGCAGGAGCGGAGCTGAGGCCAGAAAGGCGCCAGTGGCGTCTCCCAGCCTCGCGCAGCCTGCTTCTTCCGGGCAGGAAGCCTAGCAGCGAGGCAAGTCTGGGCAAGGCTCGCCCAGGGCAGAGTAGCCTCGCGCCAGCAACTCTGCCAGATCGGGCCTCTGAGCAGAGCTGTAGCTCTGCCGTCCTGGAGGCACACTCGGCTCCAGCCAAGTAGGGCTTGAGCCAAACGAGGCTGGGCTGCCTCTTCTTCCCTCGAGGGGGCTCGCCTCCCCGCCAGCTGTTCACTCGGCTTCCAGGTGGGGGCGCTCTGCGTCTCCGGCAGGTCTTGACTCAGGTGCTGCTTGTCCTGATCTGGGGCTGTGGGCGGGAGCCCAGACACGCTGGGCCAGGCCCCAACCAGCTGCACACGGCTCTGCTGGGGAGGAGAGCGCTAGGGAATCTACATGTGTGAGGCAGCTGCTGGGCGCCCAGGGAGTCAGCCTCCGGGTGTGCAGGGCTGCAGACCCCAGCCAGCGGCCCTGGGAGCCTGGTGCACTCCGTTTGGAGCTGAGTCTGGGCGGCCAAGCAACCGCTGGAGGAGCCCTGCACTGCCCTTCTCTTCCCTCGCACAGAGCTCTTCCTGCTTGAGCCCTTGGCAGTGTGCAAGCCACCGGCCCCTAAGCCCTCCCAAAGGACTCCTGGGGCCTAGGTTCAAAGGCGAGGCAGGAGCGCAGCTGCGGCCAGGAAGCCGCCAGTGGGGAATCCCAGCCTCGCGCAGCCAGCTCCTTCCTGGGCAGGAAGCCTAGCAGCGAGGCAAGTCTGGGCAAGGCTTGCCCAGGGCAGAGCAGCCTCGCGCCAGCAACTCTGCCAGATCGGGCCTCTGAGCAGAGCTGGAGCTCTGCCGACCTGGAGGCGCACTCGGCTCCAGCCAAGTAGGGCTTGAGCCAAACCAGGCTGGGCTGCCTCTTCTTCGCTCGAGGGGGCTCGCCTCCTCGCCAGGTGTTCACTCGGGTTCCAGGTGGTGGCGCTCTGCGTCTCCTGCAGGTCTTGGCTCAGGGGCTGCTTGTCCTGATCTGGGGCTGTGGGCGGGAACCCAGGCACGCTGGGCCAGGCCCCAACCAGCTGCACACGTCTCTGCTGGGGAGAGAGCGCTACGGAAGCTACGTGTGTGAGGCAGCTGCTGGGCGCCCAGGAAATCAGCCTCCCGGTGTGCGGGGCTGCAGACAAGAGCCACGGGCCCTAGGAGGCTGGTGCATTCCGTTCGGCGCTGAGTCTGGGCGACCAAGCAACCGCTGGAGGTGCCCTGCACTTGCCTTTCCTTCCCTCTCACAGAACTCTCCCTGCTGAAACCCTTGGCAGTGTGCAAGCCACCGGCCCCTAAGCCCTCCCTAAGGACGCCTGGGGCCTAGGTGCAAAGGCAAGGCAGGAGCAGAGCTGAGGCCAGGAAGGGGCCAAAGGCGTCTCCCAGCCTCCCGCATCCTGCTTCTTCCGTGCAGGAAGCCTAGCAGCTAGGAAAGTCTGGGCAAGGCTCGCCCAGGGCAGAGCAGCCTCGCGCCAGCAACTCTGCCAGATCGGGCCTCTGAGCAGAGCTGGAGCTCTGCCGTCCTGGAGGCGCACTCGGCTCCAGCCAAGTAGGCCTTGAGCCAAACGAGGCTGGACTGCCTCTTCTTCCCTCGAGGAGGCTCACCTCCCCGCCAGCTGTTTACTTGGCTTCCAGGTGGGGGCGCTCTGCGCCTCCTGCAGGTCTTGGCTCAGGGGCTGCTTGCCCTGTGCTGGGGCTGTGGGCGGGAACCCAGGCACGCAGGGGCAGGCCCCAACCAGCTGCACACGTCTCTGCTGGGGAGGAGAGCGCTAGGGAAGCTACGTGTGTGAGGCAGCTGCTGGGCGCCCAGGGAGTCAGCCTCCGGGTGTGCGGGGCTGCAGACCCCAGCCAGGGGCCCTGGGAGCCTGGTGCACTCCGTTTGGCGCTGAGTCTGGGCGGCCAAGCAACCGCTGGAGGAGCCCTGCACTAACCCTTCCCTTCCCTCGCACAGAGTTCTTCCTGCTGGAGCCCTTGGCAGTGTGCAAGCCACCGGCCCCTAAGCCCTCCCAAAGGACGCCTGGGGCCTAGGTGCAAAGGCGAGGGGGGAGCGGAGCTGAGGACAGGAAGGCGCCAGTGGCGACTCCCAGCCTCGCGCAGCCTGCTCCTTCCTGGGCAGGAAGCTTAGCAGAGAGGCAAGTCTGGGCAACGCTCGCCCAGGGCAGAGCAACCTCGCGCCAGCAACTCTGCCAGATCGGGCCTCTGAGCAGAGCTGGAGCTCTGCCGTCCTGGAGACGCACTCGGCTCCAGCCAAGTAGGACTTGAGCCAAACGAGGCTGGGCTGCCTCTTCTTCCCTCGAGGAGGCTCGCCTCCCCGCCAGCTGTTCCCTCGGCTTCCAGGTGGGGGCGCTCTGGGCCTCCTACAGTTCTTGGCTCAGGGGCTGCTTGCCCTGAGCTGGGACTGTGGGCGGGAGCCCAGGCACGCAGGGGCAGGGCCCAACCAGCTGCACATGTCTCTCCTTGGGAGGACAGCGCTAGGGAAGCTATGTGTGAGAGGCAGCTGCTGGGGGCCCAGGGAGTGAGCCTCCGTGTGTGCGAGGTTGCAGACCCCAGCCAGGGGCCCTGGGAGCCTGGTGCACTCCGTGCGGGGCTGAGTCTGGGCGGCCAAGCAACTGCTGGAGGAGCCCTGCACTGCCCTTCTATTCCCTCGCAGAGAGCTCTTCCTGCTTGAGCCCTTGGCAGTGTGCAAGCCACCGGCCCCTAAGCCCTCCCAAAGGACTAATGGGGCCTAGGTGCAAAGGCAAGGCAGGAGTGGAGCTGAGGCCAGGAAGGCGCCAGTGGCGTCACCCAGGCTCGCGAAGCCTGCTTCTTCCGGGCAGGAAGCCTAGCAGCGAGGCAAGTTTGGGCAAGGCTCGCCCAGGGCAGAGCAGCCTCGCGCCAGCAACTCTGCCAGATCGGGCCTCTGAGCAGAGCTGGAGCTCTGCAGTCCTGGAGGCGCACTCGGCTCCAGCCAAGTAGGCCTTGAGCCAAACGAGGCTGGGCTGCCTCTTCTTCCCTCGAGGAGGCTCGCCTCCCAGCCAGTTCTTCACTCGGCTACCAGGTGAGGGCGCTCTGCGCCTCCTGCAGGTCTTGGCTCAGGGGCTGCTTGTCCTGAGCTGGGGCTGTGGGCGGGTGCCCAGGCACTCACGGGCAGGACCCAACCAGCTGCACACGTCTCTGCTGGGGAGGAGAGCGCTAGGGAAGCTACGTGTGTGAGGCAGCTGCTGGGCGCCCAGCGAGTCAGCCTCCGGGTGTGCGGGGCTGCAGACAAGAGCCACGGGCGCTGGGAGGCGGTGCACTCCGTTCGGCGCTGAGTCTTGGCGGCCCAGGAACCGCTGGAGGTGCCCTGCACTTGCCTTTCCTTCCCTCTCACAGAGCTGTCCCTGCTGGAACCCTTGGCAGTGTGCAAGCCACCGGCCCCTAAGCCCTCCCTAAGGACGCCTGGGGCCTAGGTGCAAAGGCAAGGCAGGAGCAGAGCTGAGGCCAGGAAGGGGCCAATGGCGTCTCCCAGCCTCGCAAAGCCTGCTTCTTCCGGGCAGGAAGCCTAGCAGTGAGGCTAGTCTGGGAAAGGCTCGCCCAGGGCAGAGCAGCCTCGCGCCAGCAACTCTGCCTTATCGGGCCTCTGAGCAGAGATGGAGCTCTGCCGTCCTGGAGGCGCACTCGGCTCCAGCCAAGTAGGGCTTGAGCCAAACGAGGCTGGGCTGCCTCTTCTTCCCTCGAGGGGGCTCGCCACCCCGCCAGCTGTTCATTCGGCTTCCAGGTGGGGAGGCTCAGCGACTCGTGCAGGTCTTCGCTCAGGGGCTTCTTGCCCTGAGCTGGGGCTGTGGGCGGGAGCCCAGGCACTCAGGGGCAGGCCCCAACCAGCTGCACACGTCTCTGCTGGGGAGGAGAGCGCAAGGGAAGCTACGTGTGTGAGGCAGCGGCTGAGCGCCCAGGGAGTCAGCATCTGGGTGTGCGGGGCTGCAGACCCCAGCCAGGGGCCCTGGGAGCCTGGTGCACTCCGTTTGGCGCTGAGTCTGGGCGGCCAAGCAACCGCTGGAGGTGCCCTGCACTAGCCCTTCCTTTCCCTGGCACAGAGCTCTTCCTGCTTGAGCCCTTGGCAGTGTGCAAGACACCGGCCCCTAAGCCCTTCCAAAGGAAGCCAGGGGCCTAGGTTCAAAGGAAGGCAGGAGCGGAGCTGCGGCCAGGAAGGCGCCAGTGGCGTTTCCCAGCCTCGCGCAGCCGGCTCCTTCCTGGCAGGAAGCCTAGAAGCGAGGCAAGTCTGGGCAAGGCTCGCCCAGGGCAGAGCAGCCTCGCGCCAGCAACTCTGCCAGATTGGGCCTCTGAGCAGAGCTGGAGCTCTGCCGACCTGGACGCGCACTCGGCTCCAGCCAAGTAGGGCTTGAGCCAAACGAGGCTGGGCTGCCTCTTCTTCCCTCGAGGAGGCTCGCCTCCCCGCCAGCTGTTCACCCGGCTTCCAGGTGGGGGCGCTCTGTGCCTCCTACAAATCATGGCTCAGGGGCTCCTTACCCTGAGCTGGGGCTGTGGACGGGAGCCCAGGCACGCAGGGGCAGGCCCCAACCAGCTGCACAGGTCTTTGCTGGGGAGGAGAGCGCTTGGGAAGCTACGTGTGTGAGGCAGCTGCTGGGCACCCATGGAGTCAGCCTCCCGGTGTGCGGGGCTGCAGACCCCAGCCAGGGGCCCTGGGATGCTGGTGCACTCCGTTCGGCACTGAGTCTGGGCGGCCAAGCAACCGCAGGAGGTGCCCTGCACTTGCCTTTCCTTCCCTCTCACAGAGCTCTCCCTGCTGGAACCCTTGGCAGTGTGCAAGCCACCGGCTCCTAAGCCCTCCCAAAGGACGCCTGGGGCCTAAGTGCAAAGGCAAGGCAGGAGCGGAAATGAGGCCAGGAAGGCGCCAGTGGCGTCTCCCAGCCTCGCGCAGCAGGCTCTTTCCGGGCAGGAAGCCTAGCAGCGAGGAAAGTCTGGGCAAGGCTCGCCCAGGGCAGAGCAGCCTCGCGCCAGCAACTCTGCCAGATCGAGCCTCTGAGCCGAGCTGGAGCTCTGCCGTCCTGGAGGCGCACTCGGCTCCAGCCAAGTAGGGCTTGAGCCAAACGAGGCTGGGCTGCCTCTTCTTCCCTCGAGGAGGCTCACCTCCCCGCCAGCTGTTCACTCGGCTTCCAGGTGGGGGCACTCTGCGCCTCCTACAGGTCTTGGCTCAGGGGCTGCTTGCCCTGAGCTGGGGCTGTGGGCGGGAGCCCAGGCACGCAGCGGCAGGCCCCAACCAGCTGCACACGTCTCTGCTGGGGAGGAGAGCGCTAGGGAAGCTACGTGTGTCAGGCAGCTGCTGGGCGCCCAGGGAGTCACCCTCCGGGTGTGCAGGGCTGCAGACCCCAGCCAGCGGCCCAGGGAGCCTGGTGCACTCCGTTTGGAGCTGAGTCTGGGCGGCCAAGCAACCGCTGGAGGAGCCCTGCACTGCCCTTCTCTTCCCTCGCACAGAGCTCTTCCTGCTTGAGCCCTTGGCAGTGTGCAAGCCACCGGCCCCTAAGCCCTCCCAAAGGACTCCTGGGGCCTAGGTTCAAAGGCGAGGCAGGAGCGCAGCTGCGGCCAGGAAGCCGCCAGTGGCGAATCCCAGCCTCGCGCAGCCGGCTCCTTCCTGGGCAGGAAGCCTAGCAGCGAGGCAAGTCTGGGCAAGGCTTGCCCAGGGCAGAGCAGCCTCGCGCCAGCAACTCTGCCTGATCCGGCCTCTGAGCAGAGCTGGAGCTCTGCCGACCTGGAGGCGCACTCGGCTCCAGCCAAGTAGGGCTTGAGCCAAACCAGGCTGGGCTGCCTCTTCTTCGCTCGAGGGGGCTCGCCTCCTCGCCAGGTGTTCACTCGGGTTCCAGGTGGGGGCGCTCTGCGTCTCCTGCAGGTCTTGGCTCAGGGGCTGCTTGTCCTGATCTGGGGCTGTGGGCGGGAACCCAGGCACGCTGGGCCAGGCCCCAACCAGCTGCACACGTCTCTGCTGGGGAGAGAGCGCTACGGAAGCTACGTGTGTGAGGCAGCTGCTGGGCGCCCAGGAAATCAGCCTCCCGGTGTGCGGGGCTGCAGACAAGAGCCACGGGCCCTAGGAGGCTGGTGCATTCCGTTCGGCGCTGAGTCTGGGCGGCCAAGCAACCGCTGGAGGTGCCCTGCACTTGCCTTTCCTTCCCTCTCACAGAACTCTCCCTGCTGAAACCCTTGGCAGTGTGCAAGCCACCGGCCCCTAAGCCCTCCCTAAGGACGCCTGGGGCCTAGGTGCAAAGGCAAGGCAGGAGCAGAGCTGAGGCCAGGAAGGGGCCAATGGCGTCTCCCAGCCTCCCGCATCCTGCTTCTTCCGTGCAGGAAGCCTAGCAGCTAGGAAAGTCTGGGCAAGGCTCGCCCAGGGCAGAGCAGCCTCGCGCCAGCAACTCTGCCAGATCGGGCCTCTGAGCAGAGCTGGAGCTCTGCCGTCCTGGAGGCGCACTCGGCTCCAGCCAAGTAGGCCTTGAGCCAAACGAGGCTGGACTGCCTCTTCTTCCCTCGAGGAGGCTCACCTCCCCGCCAGCTGTTTACTTGGCTTCCAGGTGGGGGCGCTCTGCGCCACCTGCAGGTCTTGGCTCAGGGGCTGCTTGCCCTGAGCTGGGGCTGTGGGCGGGAACCCAGGCACGCAGGGGCAGGCCCCAACCAGCTGCACACGTCTCTGCTGGGGAGGAGAGCGCTAGGGAAGCTACGTGTGTGAGGCAGCTGCTGGGCGCCCAGGGAGTCAGCCTCCGGGTGTGCGGGGCTGCAGACCCCAGCCAGGGGCCCTGGGAGCCTGGTGCACTCCGTTTGGCGCTGAGTCTGGGCGGCCAAGCAACCGCTGGAGGAGCCCTGCACTAACCCTTCCCTTCCCTCGCACAGAGTTCTTCCTGCTGGAGCCCTTGGCAGTGTGCAAGCCACCGGCCCCTAAGCCCTCCCAAAGGACGCCTGGGGCCTAGGTGCAAAGGCGAGGGGGGAGCGGAGCTGAGGACAGGAAGGCGCCAGTGGCGACTCCCAGCCTCGCGCAGCCTGCTCCTTCCTGGGCAGGAAGCTTAGCACAGAGGCAAGTCTGGGCAACGCTCGCCCAGGGCAGAGCAGCCTCGCGCCAGCAACTCTGCCAGATCGGGCCTCTGAGCAGAGCTGGAGCACTGCCGTCCTGGAGACGCACTCGGCTCCAGCCAAGTAGGACTTGAGCCAAACGAGGCTGGGCTGCCTCTTCTTCCCTCGAGGAGGCTCGCCTCCCCGCCAGCTGTTCCCTCGGCTTCCAGGTGGGGGCGCTCTGGGTCTCCTACAGTTCTTGGCTCAGGGGCTGCTTGCCCTGAGCTGGGACTGTGGACGGGAGCCCAGGCACACAGGGGCAGGGCCCAACCAGCTGCACATGTCTCTGCTGGGGAGGACAGCGCTAGGGAAGCTACGTGTGAGAGGCAGCTGCTGGGCGCCCAGGGAGTCAGCCTCCGTGTGTGCGAGGTTGCAGACCCCAGCCAGGGGCCCTGGGAGCCTGGTGCACTCCGTGCGGGGCTGAGTCTGGGCGGCCAAGCAACTGCTGGAGGAGCCCTGCACTGCCCTTCTATTCCCTCGCAGAGAGCTCTTCCTGCTTGAGCCCTTGGCAGTGTGCAAGCCACCGGCCCCTAAGCCCTCCCAAAGGACTAATGGGGCCTAGGTGCAAAGGCAAGGCAGGAGCAGAGCTGAGGCCAGGAAGGGGCCAATTGCGTCTCCCAGCCTCGCGCAGCCTGCTTCTTCCGGGCAGGAAGCCTAGCAGCGAGGCTAGTCTGGGCAAGGCTCGCCCAGGGCAGAGCAGCCTCGCGCCAGCAACTCTGCCAGATCGGGCCTCTGAGCAGAGCTGGAGCTGTGCCGTCCTGGAGGCGCACTTGGCTCCAGCCAAGTAGGGCTTGAGCCAAACGAGGCTGGGCTGCCTCTTCTTCCCTCGAGGAGGCTCGCCTCCCCTCCAGCTGTTCACCCGGCTTCCAGGTGGGGGCGCTCTGGGCCTCCTACAATTCATGGCTCAGGGGCTCCTTACCCTGAGCTGGGGCTGTGGACGGGAGCCCAGGAACGCAGGGGCAGGCCCCAACCAGCTGCACAGGTCTTTGCTGGGGAGGAGAGCGCTAGGGAATCTACGTGTGTGAGGCAGCTGCTGGGCGCCCATGGAGTCAGCCTCCGGGTGTGCGGGGCTGCAGACCACAGCCAGGGGCCCTGGGAGGCTGGTGCACTCCGTTCGGCACTGAGTCTGGGCGGCCAAGCAACCGCTGGACGTGCCCTGCACTTGCCTTTCCTTCCCTCTCACAGAGCTCTCCCTGCTGGAACCCTTGGCAGTGTGCAAGCCACCGGCTCCTAAGCCCTCCCTAAAGACGCCTGGTACCTAGGTGCAAAGGCAAGGCAGGAGCGGAAATGAAGCCAGGAAGGCGCCAGTGGCGTCTCCCAGCCTCGCGCAGCAGGCTCCTTCCGGGCAGGAAGCCTAGCAGCGAGGCAAGTCTGGGCAAGGCTCGCCCAGGGCAGAGCAGCCTCGCGCCAGCAACTCTGCCAGATCGGGCCTCTGAGCAGAGCTGGAGCTCTGCCATCCTGGAGGCGCACTCGGCTCCAGCCAAGTAGGGCTTGAGCCAAACGAGGCTGGGCTGCCTCTTCTTCCCTCGAGGGGGCTCGCCTCCCCGCGAGCTGTTCACTCGGCTTCCAGGTGGGGGCGCTAGGCGACTCATGCAGGTCTTCGCTCAGGGGCTGCTTGCCCTGAGCTGGGGCTGTGGGCGGGAGCCCAGGCACCCAGGGGCAGGCCCCCACCAGCTGCACACGTCTCTGCTGGGGAGGAGAGCGCTAGGGAAGCTACGTGTGTGAGGCAGCTGCTGGGCGCCCAGGGAGTCAGCCTCCGGGTGTGCGGGGCTGCAGACCCCAGCCAGGGGCCCTGGGAGGCTGGTGCACTCCGTTCGGCACTGAGGCTGGCCGGCCAAGCAACCGCTGGAGGTACCCTGCACTTGCCTTTCCTTCCCTCTCACAGAGCTCTCCCTGCTGGAACCCTTGGCAGTGTGCAAGACACCGGCCCCTAAGCCCTTCCAAAGGAAGCCAGGGGCCTAGGATCAAAGGCAAGGCAGGAGTGGAGCTGCGGCCAGGAAGGCACCAGTGGCGTTTCCAAGCCTCGCGCAGCCGGCTCCTTCCTGGGCACGAAGCCTAGAAGCGAGGAAAGTCTGGGCAAGGCTCGCCCAGGGAAGAGCAGCCTCGCGCCAGCAACTCTGCCAGATCGGGCCTCTGAGCAGAGCTGGAGCTCTGCCGTCCTGGAGGCGCACTCGGCTCCAGCAAAGTAGGGCTTGAGCCACACGACGCTGGGCTGCCTCTTCTTCCCTCGAGGAGGCTCGCCTCCCCGCCAGCTGTTCACTCGGCTTCCAGGTGGAAGCGCTCTGCGCGTCCTGCAGGTCCTGGCTCAGGGGTTGCTTGCCCTGAGCTGGGGCTGTGGGCGGGAGCCCAGACACGCAGGGCCAGGCCCCAACCAGCTGCACAGGTCTTTGCTGGGGAGGAGAGCGCTAGGGAAGCTACGTGTGTGAGGCAGCTGCTGGGCGCCCATGGAGTCAGCCTCCGGGTGTGCGGGGCTGCAGACCCCAGCCAGGGGCCCTGGGAGGCTGGTGCACTCCGTTTGGCACTGAGTTTGGGCGGCCAAGCAACCGCTGGAGGTGCCCTGCACTTGCCTTTCCTTCCCTCTCACAGAGCTCTCCCTGCTGGAACCCTTGGCAGTGTGCAAGCCACCGGCTCCTAAGCCCTCCCTAAGGAGGCCTGGGGCCTAGGTGCAAAGGCAAGGCAGGAGCGGAAATGAGACCAGGAAGGCACGAGTGGCGTCTCCCAGCCTCGCGCAGCAGGCTCCTTCCAGGCAGGAAGCCTAGCAGCGAGGCAAGTCTGGGCAAGGCTCGCCCAGGGCAGAGCAGCCTTCCGCCAGCAACTCTGCCTTATCGGGCCTCTGAGCAGAGCTGGAGCTCTGCCGTCCTGGAGGCGCACTCGGCTCCAGCCAAGTAGGGCTTGAGCCAAACCAGGCTGGGCTGCCTCTTCTTCGCTCGAGGGGGCTCGCCTCCTCGCCAGGTGTTCACTCGGGTTCCAGGTGGGGGCGCTCTGCGTCTCCTGCAGGTCTTGGCTCAGGGGCTGCTTGTCCTGATCTGGGGCTGTGGGCGGGAACCCAGGCACGCTGGGCCAGGCCCCAACCAGCTGCACACGTCTCTGCTGGGGAGAGAGCGCTACGGAAGCTACGTGTGTGAGGCAGCTGCTGGGCGCCCAGGAAATCAGCCTCCCGGTGTGCGGGGCTGCAGACAAGAGCCACGGGCCCTAGGAGGCTGGTGCATTCCGTTCGGCGCTGAGTCTGGGCGGCCAAGCAACCGCTGGAGGTGCCCTGCACTTGCCTTTCCTTCCCTCTCACAGAACTCTCCCTGCTGAAACCCTTGGCAGTGTGCAAGCCACCGGCCCCTAAGCCCTCCCTAAGGACGCCTGGGGCCTAGGTGCAAAGGCAAGGCAGGAGCAGAGCTGAGGCCAGGAAGGGGCCAATGGCGTCTCCCAGCCTCCCGCATCCTGCTTCTTCCGTGCAGGAAGCCTAGCAGCTAGGAAAGTCTGGGCAAGGCTCGCCCAGGGCAGAGCAGCCTCGCGCCAGCAACTCTGCCAGATCGGGCCTCTGAGCAGAGCTGGAGCTCTGCCGTCCTGGAGGCGCACTCGGCTCCAGCCAAGTAGGCCTTGAGCCAAACGAGGCTGGACTGCCTCTTCTTCCCTCGAGGAGGCTCACCTCCCCGCCAGCTGTTTACTTGGCTTCCAGGTGGGGGCGCTCTGCGCCACCTGCAGGTCTTGGCTCAGGGGCTGCTTGCCCTGAGCTGGGGCTGTGGGCGGGAACCCAGGCACGCAGGGGCAGGCCCCAACCAGCTGCACACGTCTCTGCTGGGGAGGAGAGCGCTAGGGAAGCTACGTGTGTGAGGCAGCTGCTGGGCGCCCAGGGAGTCAGCCTCCGGGTGTGCGGGGCTGCAGACCCCAGCCAGGGGCCCTGGGAGCCTGGTGCACTCCGTTTGGCGCTGAGTCTGGGCGGCCAAGCAACCGCTGGAGGAGCCCTGCACTAACCCTTCCCTTCCCTCGCACAGAGTTCTTCCTGCTGGAGCCCTTGGCAGTGTGCAAGCCACCGGCCCCTAAGCCCTCCCAAAGGACGCCTGGGGCCTAGGTGCAAAGGCGAGGGGGGAGCGGAGCTGAGGACAGGAAGGCGCCAGTGGCGACTCCCAGCCTCGCGCAGCCTGCTCCTTCCTGGGCAGGAAGCTTAGCACAGAGGCAAGTCTGGGCAACGCTCGCCCAGGGCAGAGCAGCCTCGCGCCAGCAACTCTGCCAGATCGGGCCTCTGAGCAGAGCTGGAGCACTGCCGTCCTGGAGACGCACTCGGCTCCAGCCAAGTAGGACTTGAGCCAAACGAGGCTGGGCTGCCTCTTCTTCCCTCGAGGAGGCTCGCCTCCCCGCCAGCTGTTCCCTCGGCTTCCAGGTGGGGGCGCTCTGGGTCTCCTACAGTTCTTGGCTCAGGGGCTGCTTGCCCTGAGCTGGGACTGTGGACGGGAGCCCAGGCACACAGGGGCAGGGCCCAACCAGCTGCACATGTCTCTGCTGGGGAGGACAGCGCTAGGGAAGCTACGTGTGAGAGGCAGCTGCTGGGCGCCCAGGGAGTCAGCCTCCGTGTGTGCGAGGTTGCAGACCCCAGCCAGGGGCCCTGGGAGCCTGGTGCACTCCGTGCGGGGCTGAGTCTGGGCGGCCAAGCAACTGCTGGAGGAGCCCTGCACTGCCCTTCTATTCCCTCGCAGAGAGCTCTTCCTGCTTGAGCCCTTGGCAGTGTGCAAGCCACCGGCCCCTAAGCCCTCCCAAAGGACTAATGGGGCCTAGGTGCAAAGGCAAGGCAGGAGCAGAGCTGAGGCCAGGAAGGGGCCAATTGCGTCTCCCAGCCTCGCGCAGCCTGCTTCTTCCGGGCAGGAAGCCTAGCAGCGAGGCTAGTCTGGGCAAGGCTCGCCCAGGGCAGAGCAGCCTCGCGCCAGCAACTCTGCCAGATCGGGCCTCTGAGCAGAGCTGGAGCTGTGCCGTCCTGGAGGCGCACTTGGCTCCAGCCAAGTAGGGCTTGAGCCAAACGAGGCTGGGCTGCCTCTTCTTCCCTCGAGGAGGCTCGCCTCCCCTCCAGCTGTTCACCCGGCTTCCAGGTGGGGGCGCTCTGGGCCTCCTACAATTCATGGCTCAGGGGCTCCTTACCCTGAGCTGGGGCTGTGGACGGGAGCCCAGGCACGCAGGGGCAGGCCCCAACCAGCTGCACAGGTCTTTGCTGGGGAGGAGAGCGCTAGGGAATCTACGTGTGTGAGGCAGCTGCTGGGCGCCCATGGAGTCAGCCTCTGGGTGTGCGGGGCTGCAGACCACAGCCAGGGGCCCTGGGAGGCTGGTGCACTCCGTTCGGCACTGAGTCTGGGCGGCCAAGCAACCGCTGGACGTGCCCTGCACTTGCCTTTCCTTCCCTCTCACAGAGCTCTCCCTGCTGGAACCCTTGGCAGTGTGCAAGCCACCGGCTCCTAAGCCCTCCCTAAAGACGCCTGGTACCTAGGTGCAAAGGCAAGGCAGGAGCGGAAATGAAGCCAGGAAGGCGCCAGTGGCGTCTCCCAGCCTCGCGCAGCAGGCTCCTTCCGGGCAGGAAGCCTAGCAGCGAGGCAAGTCTGGGCAAGGCTCGCCCAGGGCAGAGCAGCCTCGCGCCAGCAACTCTGCCAGATCGGGCCTCTGAGCAGAGCTGGAGCTCTGCCATCCTGGAGGCGCACTCGGCTCCAGCCAAGTAGGGCTTGAGCCAAACGAGGCTGGGCTGCCTCTTCTTCCCTCGAGGGGGCTCGCCTCCCCGCGAGCTGTTCACTCGGCTTCCAGGTGGGGGCGCTAGGCGACTCATGCAGGTCTTCGCTCAGGGGCTGCTTGCCCTGAGCTGGGGCTGTGGGCGGGAGCCCAGGCACCCAGGGGCAGGCCCCCACCAGCTGCACACGTCTCTGCTGGGGAGGAGAGCGCTAGGGAAGCTACGTGTGTGAGGCAGCTGCTGGGCGCCCAGGGAGTCAGCCTCCGGGTGTGCGGGGCTGCAGACCCCAGCCAGGGGCCCTGGGAGGCTGGTGCACTCCGTTCGGCACTGAGGCTGGGCGGCCAAGCAACCGCTGGAGGTGCCCTGCACTTGCCTTTCCTTCCCTCTCACAGAGCTCTCCCTGCTGGAACCCTTGGCAGTGTGCAAGACACCGGCCCCTAAGCCCTTCCAAAGGAAGCCAGGGGCCTAGGATCAAAGGCAAGGCAGGAGTGGAGCTGCGGCCAGGAAGGCACCAGTGGCGTTTCCAAGCCTCGCGCAGCCGGCTCCTTCCTGGGCACGAAGCCTAGAAGCGAGGAAAGTCTGGGCAAGGCTCGCCCAGGGAAGAGCAGCCTCGCGCCAGCAACTCTGCCAGATCGGGCCTCTGAGCAGAGCTGGAGCTCTGCCGTCCTGGAGGCGCACTCGGCTCCAGCAAAGTAGGGCTTGAGCCACACGACGCTGGGCTGCCTCTTCTTCCCTCGAGGAGGCTCGCCTCCCCGCCAGCTGTTCACTCGGCTTCCAGGTGGAAGCGCTCTGCGCGTCCTGCAGGTCCTGGCTCAGGGGTTGCTTGCCCTGAGCTGGGGCTGTGGGCGGGAGCCCAGACACGCAGGGCCAGGCCCCAACCAGCTGCACAGGTCTTTGCTGGGGAGGAGAGCGCTAGGGAAGCTACGTGTGTGAGGCAGCTGCTGGGCGCCCATGGAGTCAGCCTCCGGGTGTGCGGGGCTGCAGACCCCAGCCAGGGGCCCTGGGAGGCTGGTGCACTCCGTTTGGCACTGAGTTTGGGCGGCCAAGCAACCGCTGGAGGTGCCCTGCACTTGCCTTTCCTTCCCTCTCACAGAGCTCTCCCTGCTGGAACCCTTGGCAGTGTGCAAGCCACCGGCTCCTAAGCCCTCCCTAAGGAGGCCTGGGGCCTAGGTGCAAAGGCAAGGCAGGAGCGGAAATGAGACCAGGAAGGCACGAGTGGCGTCTCCCAGCCTCGCGCAGCAGGCTCCTTCCAGGCAGGAAGCCTAGCAGCGAGGCAAGTCTGGGCAAGGCTCGCCCAGGGCAGAGCAGCCTTCCGCCAGCAACTCTGCCTTATCGGGCCTCTGAGCAGAGCTGGAGCTCGGCCGTCCTGGAGGCGCACTCGGCTCCAGCCAAGTAGGGCTTGAGCCAAACCAGGCTGGGCTGCCTCTTCTTCCCTCGAGGGGGCTCGCCTCCCCGCCAGCTGTTCATTCGGCTTCCAGGTGGGGAGGCTCAGCGACTCGTGCAGGTCTTGGCTCAGGGGCTGCTTGCCCTGAGCTGGGGCAGTGGGCGGGAGCCCAGGCACGCAGGGGCAGGCCCCAACCAGCTGCACATGTCTCTGCTGGGGAGGAGAGCGTTAGGGATGCTACGTGTGTGAGGCAGCTGCTGGGCGCCCAGGGAGTCAGCCTCCGGGTGTGCGGGGCTGCAGACCCCAGCCAGGGGCCCTGGGAGCCTGGTGCACTCCGTTTGGCGCTGAGTCTGGGCGGCCAAGCAACCACTGAAGGAGCCCTGCACTAGCCCTTCCTTTCCCTGGCACAGAGCTCTTCCTCCTGGAGCCCTTGGCAGTGTGCAAGACACCGGCCCCAAAGCACTTCCAAAGGCAGCCAGGGGCCTAGGTTCAAAGGAAAGGCAGGAGCGTAGCTGAGGCCAGGAATGCGCCAGTGGCGAATCCCAGCCTCACGCAGCCTGCTCCTCTTGGGCAGGAAGCCTAGCAGCGAGGCAAGTCTGGGCAAGGCTTGCCCAGGGCAGAGCAGCCTCGCGCCAGCAACTCTGCCAGATCGGGCCTCTGAGCAGAGGTGGAGCTCTGCCGACCTGGAGGCGCACTCGGCTCCAGCCAAGTAGGGCTTGAGCCAAAGGAGGCTGGGCTGCCTCTTCTTCCCTCGAGGGGGCTCGGCTCCCCGCCAGCTGTTCACCCGGCTTCCCGGTGGGGGCGCTCAACGACTGGTGCAGGTCTTTGCTCAGGGGCTGCTTGCCCTGAGCTGGGGCTGTGGGCAGGAGCCCAGGCACGCAGGGGCAGGCCCCAACCAGCTGCACACGTCTCTGCTGGGGAGGAGAGCGCTAGGGAAGCTACGTGTGTGAGGCAGCTGCTGGACGCCCAGGGAGTCAGCCTCCGGGTGTGCGGGGCTGCAGACCCCAGCCAGGGGCCCTGGGAGGCTGGTGCACTCCGTTCGGCGCTAAGTCTGGGCGGCCAAGCAACCGCTGGAGGTGCCCTGCACTAGCCCTTCTTTCCCTGGCACAGAGCTTTTCGTCCTGGAGCCCTTGGCAGTGTGCAAGACACCGGCCCCTAAGCCCTTCCAAAGGAAGCCAGGGGCCTAGGTTCAAAGGCAACCAGGAGCGGAGCTGAGGCCAGGAAGGCACCAGTGGCGTCTCCTAGCCTCGCACAGACGGCTCCTTCCTGGGCAGGAAGCCTAGCAGCGAGGCAAGTCTGGGCAAGGCTCGCCCAGGGCAGAGCAGCCTTGCCCCTGCAACTCTGCCAGATCGGGCCTCTGAACAGAGCTGGAGCTCTGCCGTCCTAGAGGCGCACTCGGCTCCAGCCAAGTAGGGCTTGAGCCACACAAGGCTGGGCTGCCTCTTCTTCCCTCGAGGAGGCTCGCCTCCCCGCCAGCTGTTCACTCGGCTTCCAGGTGGAGGCGCTCTGCGCGTCCTGCAGGTCCTGGCTCAGGGGCTGCTTGCCCTGAGCTGGGGCTGTGGGCGGGAGCCCAGGCACGCAGGGGCAGGCCCCAACCAGCTGCACACGTCTCTGCTGGGGAGGAGAGCGCTAGGGAAGCTACGTGTGTGAGGCAGCTGCTGGGCGCCCAGGGAGTCAGCCTCCGGGTGTGCGGGGCTGCAGACCACAGCCAGGGGCCCTGGGAGCCTGGTGCACTCCGTGCGGGGCTGAGTCTGGGCGGCCAAGCAACCGCTGGAGGAGCCCTGCACTGCCCTTCTCTTCCCTCGCACATAGCTCTTCCTGCTTGAGCCCTTGGCAGTGTGCAAGCCACCGGCCCCTAAGCCCTCCAAAGGACGCCTGGGGCCTAGGTGCAAAGGCAAGGCAGGAGCGGAGCTGGGGCCAGAAAGGCGCCAGTGGCGTCTCCCAGCCTCGCGAAGCCTGCTTCTTCCGGGCAGGAAGCCTAGCAGCGAGGCTAGTCTGGGAACGGCTCGCCCAGGGCAGAGCAGCCTCGCGCCAGCAACTCTGCCTTATCGGGCCTCTGAGCAGAGCTGGAGCTCTGCCATCCTGGAGGCGCACTCGTCTCCAGCCAAGTAGGGCTTGAGCCAAACGAGGCTGGGCTGCCTCTTCTTCCCTCGAGGGGGCTCGCCTCCCCGCCAGCTGTTCATTCGGCTTCCAGGTGGGGAGGCTCAGCGACTCGAGCAGGTCTTCGCTCAGGGGCTGCTTGCCCTGAGCTGGGGCTGTGGGCGGGAGCCCAGGCACTCAGGGGCAGGCCCCAACCAGCTGCACACGTCTCTGCTGGGGAGGAGAGCGCTAGGGAAGCTACGTGTGTGAGGCAGCTGCTGGGCGCCCAGGGAGTCAGCCTCCGGGTGTGCGGGGCTGCAGACCCCAGCCAGGGGCCCTGGGAGCCTGGTGCACTCCGTTTGGCGCTGAGTCTGGGCGGCCAAGCAACCGCTGGAGGTGCCCTGCACTAGCCCTTCCTTTCCCTGGCACAGAGCTCTTCCTGCTTGAGCCCTTGGCAGTGTGCAAGACACCGGCCCCTAAGCCCTTCCAAAGGAAGCCAGGGGCCTAGGTTCAAAGGCAAGGCAGGAGCGGAGCTGCGGCCAGGAAGGCGCCAGTGGCGTTTCCAAGCCTCGCGCAGCCTGCTCCTTCCGGGCAGGAAACCTAGCAGCGAGGCTAGTCTGGGAAAGGCTCGCCCAGGGCAGAGCAGCCTCGCGCCAGCAACTCTGCCAGATCGGGCCTCTGAGCAGAGCTGCAGCTGTGCCGTCCTGGAGGCGCACTCGGCTCCAGCCAAGTAGGGCTTGAGCCAAACGAGGCTGGGCTGCCTCTTCTTCCCTCGAGGAGGCTCGCCTCCCCGCCAGCTGTTTACCCGGCTTCCAGGTGGGGGCGCTCTGGGCCTCCTGCAGGTCTTGGCTCAGGGGCTGCTTGTCCTGAGCTGGGGCTGTGGGCGGGTGCCCAGGCACGCAGGGGCAGGACCCAACCAGCCTCAAACGTCTCTGCTGGGGAGGAGAGCGCTAGGGAAGCTACGTGTGTGAGGCAGCTGCTGGGCGCCCAGGGAGTCAGCCTCCGGGTGTGCGGGGCTGCAAACAAGAGCCACGGGCCCTGGGAGGCTGGTGCACTCCGTGCGGCGCTGAATCTGGGCGGCCAAGCAACCGCTGGAGGTGCCCTGCACTTGCCTTTCCTTCCCTCTCACAGAGCTCTCCCTGCTGGAACCCTTGGCAGTGTGCAAGCCACCGGCCCCTAAGCCCTCCCTAAGGACCTGGGGCCTAGGTACAAAGGCAAGGCAAGAGCAGAGCTGAGGCCAGGAAGGGGCCAATGGCATCTCCCAGCCTCGCGCAGCCTGCTTCTTCCGGGCAGGAAGCCTAGCAGCGAGGAAAGTGTGGGCAAGTCTCGCCCAGGGCAGAGCAGCCTCGCGCCAGCAACTCTGCCAGATCGGGCCTCTGAGCAGAGGTGGAGCTCTGCCATCCTGGAGGCGCACTCGGCTCCAGCCAAGTAGGGCTTGAGCCAAACGAGGTTGGGCTGCTTCGTCTTCCCTCGAGGGACTCGCCTCCCCGCCAGCTGTTCATTCGGCTTCCAGGTGGGGAGGCTCAGCGACTCGTGCAGGTCTTCGCTCAGGGGCTGCTTGCCTTGAGCTGGGGCAGTGGGCGGGAGACCAGGCACTCAGGGGCAGGCCCCAACCAGCTGCACACGTCTCTGCTGGGGAGGAGAGCGCTAGGGAAGCTACGTGTGTGAGGCAGCTGCTGGGCGCCCAGGGAGTCAGCCTCCGGGTGTGCGGGGCTGCAGACAAGAGCCACGGTCCCTGGGAGGCTGGTGCACTCCTTTTGGCGCTGAGTCTGGTCGGCCAAGCAACCGCAGGAGGTGCCCTGCACTAGCCCTTCCTTTCCCTGGCACAGAGCTCTCCCTGCTGGAACCCTTGGCAGTGTGCAATCCACCGGCCCCTAAGCCCTCCCTAAGGACGCATGGGGCCTAGGTTCAATGGCAAGGAGCGAGGGGAGCTGAGGCCAGGAAGGCACCAGTGGCGTCTCCCAGCCTCGCGCAGCCTGCTTCTTCCGGGCAAGAAGCCTAGCAGCGAGGAAAGTCTGGGCAAGGCTCGCCCAGGGCAGAACAGCCTCGCGCCAGCAACTCTGCTTGATCGGGCCTCTGAGCAGAGCTGGAGCTCTGACGTCCTGGAGGCTCACTCGGCTCCAGCCAAATAGGGCTTGAGCCAAACGAGGCCGGGCTGCCTCTTCTTCCCTCGAAGGGGCTCGGCTCCCCGCCAGCTGTTCACTCGGCTTCCAGGTGGGGGCGCTCAGCGACTCATGCAAGTCTTCGCTCATGGGCTGCTTGGCTGAGCTGGGGATGTGGGCGGGAGCCCAGGCACCCAGGGGCAGGCCCCCACCAGCTGCACACGTCTCTGCTGGGGAGGAGAGCGCTAGGGAAGCTACGTGTGTGAGGCAGCTGCTGGGCGCCCAGGGAGTCAGCCTCCGGGTGTGCGGGGCTGCAGACCCCAGCCAGGGCCCTGGGAGCCTGGTGCACACCGTGCAGCACTGAGTCTGTGCGGCCAAGCAACCTCTGGCGGAGCCCTGCACTAGCCCTTCCTTTCCCTGGCACAGAGTTCTTCCTGCTGAAGCCCTTGGCAGTGTGCAAGCCACCGGCCGGTAAGCCCTCCCAAAGGATGCCTGGGGCCTAGGTGCAAAGGCAAGGAGCGAGGGTAGCTGAGGCCAGGAAGGCACCAGTGGCGTCTCCCAGCCTCGCGCAGCCTGCTTCTTCCGGGCAACAAGCCTAGCAGCCTGGAAAGTCTGGGCAAGGCTCGCCCAGGGCAGAGCAGCCTCGGGCCAGCAACTCTGCCAGATCGAGCCTCTGAGCAGAGCTGGAGCTCTGCCGTCCTGGAGGCACACTCGGCTCCAGCCAAGTAGGGCTTGAGCCAAACGAGGCTGGGCTGCCTCTTCTTCCCTCAGGGAGGCTCGCCTCCCCGCCAGCTGTTCACTCGGCTTCCAGGTGGAAGCGCTCTGCGCGTCCTGCAGGTCCTGGCTCAGGGGCTGCTTGCCCTGAGCTGGGGCTGTGGGTGGGAGCCCAGACACGCAGGGCCAGGCCCCAACCAGCTGCACACGTCTCTGCTGGGGAGGAGAGCGCTAGGGAACCTACGTGTGTGAGGCAGCTGCTGGGCGCCCAGGGAGTCAGCCTCCGGGTGTGCGGGGCTGCAAACCCCAGCCAGGGGCCCTGGGAGCCTGGTGCACTCCGTGCGGCGCTGAGACTGGGCGGCCAAGCAACCGCTGGAGGAGCCCTGCACTGCCCTTCTCTTCCCTTGCACAGAGCTCTTCCTGCTTGAGTCCTTGGCAGTGTGCAAGCCACCGGCCCCTAAGCCCTCCAAAGGACGCCTGGGGCCTAGGTGTAAAGGCAAGGCAGGAGCGGAGCTGAGGCCAGGAAGGCACCAGTGGCGTCTCCCAGCCTCGCGCAGCCTGCTTCTTCCGGGCAGGAAGCCTAGCAGCGAGGCTAGTCTGGGAAAGGCTCGCCCAGGGCAGAGCAGCCTCGCGCCAGCAACTCTGCCTTATCGGGCCTCTGAGCAGAGCTGGAGCTCTGCCATCCTGAAGGCGCACTCGGCTCCAGCCAAGTAGGGCTTGAGCCAAACGAGGCTGGGCTGCCTCTTCTTCCCTGGAGCAGGCTCGCCTCCCCGCCAGCTGTTCATTCGGCTTCCAGGTGGGGAGGCTCAGCGACTCGTGCAGGTCTTCGCTCAGGGGCTGCTTCCCCTGAGCTGGGGCTGTGGGCGGGAGCCCAGGCACGCAGGGCCAGGCCCCAACCAGCTGCACACGTCTCTGCTGGGGAGGAGAGCGCTAGGGAAGCTACGTGTGTGAGGCAGCTGCTGGGCGCCCAGGGAGTCAGCCTCCGGGTGTGTGGGGCTGCAGACAAGAGCCACGGTCCCTGGGAGGCTGGTGCACTCCGTGCGGCGCTGAGTCTGGGCGGCCAAGCAACCGCTGGAGGTGCCCTGCACTAGCCCTTCCTTTCCCTGGCACAGAGCTCTTCCTCCTGGAGCCCTTGGCAGTGTGCAAGACACCGGCCCCTAAGCCCTCCCGAAGGACGCCTGGGGCCTAGGTGCAAAGGCATGGCAAGAGCAGAGATGAGGCCAGGAAGGGGCCAATGGCGTCTCGCAGCCTCGCGCAGCCTGCTTCTTCCGGGCAGGAAGCCTAGCAGCGAGGCAAGTCTGGGCAAGGCTCGCCCAGGGCAGAGCAGCCTCGCGCCAGCAACTCTGCTTGATCGGGCCTCTGAGCAGAGCTGGAGCTCTGCCGTCCTGGAGGCGCACTCGGACCAGCCAAGTAGGGCTTAAGCCAAACGAGGCTGGGCTGCCTCTTCTTCCCTCGAGGGGGCTCGGCTCCCCGCCAGCTGTTCACTCGGCTTCCAGGTGAGGCGCTCGGCGCGTCCTGCAGGTCCTGGCTCAGGGGCTGCTTGCCCTGAGCTGGGGCTGTGGGCGGGAGCCCAGACACGCAGGGCCAGGCCCCAACCAGCTGCACACGACTCTGCTGGGGAGGAGAGCGCTAGGGAAGCTACGTGTGTGAGGCAGCTGCTGGGCGCCCAGGGAGTCAGCCTCCGGGTGTGCGGGGCTGCAGACCCCAGCCAGGGGCCCTGGGAGCCTGGTGCACTCCGTTTGGCGCTGAGTCTGGGCGGCCAAGCAACCGCTGGAGGTGCCCTGCACTAGCCCTTCCTTTCCCTGGCACAGAGCTCTTCCTGCTTGAGCCCTTGGCAGTGTGCAAGACACTGGCCCCTAAGCCCTTCCAAAGGAAGCCAGGGGCCTAGGTTCAAAGGCAAGGCAGGAGCGGAGCTGCGGCCAGGAAGGCGCCAGTGGCGTTTCCCAGCCTCGCGCAGCCGGCTCCTTCCTGGGCCGGAAGCCTAGAAGCGAGGCAAGTCTGGGCAAGGCTCGCCCAGGGCAGAGCAGCCTCGCGCCAGCAACTCTGCCAGATCGGGCCTCTGAGCAGAGCTGGAGCTCTGCCGACCTGGAGGAGCACTCGGCTCCAGCCAAGTAGGGCTTGAGCCAAACGAGGCTGGGCTGCCTCTTCTTCCCTCGAGGAGGCTCGCCTCCCCGCCAGCTGTTCACCCGGCTTCCAGGTGGGGGCGCTCTGGGCCTCCTACAATTCATGGCTCAGGGGTTCCTTACCCTGAGCTGGGGCTGTGGACGGGAGCCCAGGCACGCAGGGGCAGGCCCCAACCAGCTGCACAGGTCTTTGCTGGGGAGGAGAGCGCAAGGGAAGCTACGTGTGTGAGGCAGCTGCTGGGCGCCCATGGAGTCAGCCTCCGGGTGTGCGGGGCTGCAGACCCCAACCAGGGGCCCTGGGAGCATGGTGCACTCCGTGCAGCGCTGAGTCTGGGCGGCCAAGCAACCGCTGGAGGAGCTCTGCACTGCCCTTCTCTTCCCTCGCACAGAGCTCTTCCTGCTTGAGCCCTTGGCAGTGTGCAAGCCACCAGCCCCTAAGCCCTCCAAAGGACGCCTGGGGCCTAGGTGCAAAGGCAAGGCAGGAGCGGAGCTGAGGCCAGAAAGGCGCCAGTGGCGTCTCCCAGCCTCGCGCAGCCTGCTTCTTCCGGGCAGGAAGCCTAGCAGCGAGGCAAGTCTGGGCAAGGCTCGCCCAGGGCAGAGTAGCCTCGCGCCAGCAACTCTGCCAGATCGGGCCTCTGAGCAGAGCTGTAGCTCTGCCGTCCTGGAGGCACACTCGGCTCCAGCCAAGTAGGGCTTGAGCCAAACGAGGCTGGGCTGCCTCTTCTTCCCTCGAGGGGGCTCGCCTCCCCGCCAGCTGTTCACTCGGCTTCCAGGTGGGGGCGCTCTGCGTCTCCGGCAGGTCTTGACTCAGGTGCTGCTTGTCCTGATCTGGGGCTGTGGGCGGGAGCCCAGACACGCTGGGCCAGGCCCCAACCAGCTGCACACGGCTCTGCTGGGGAGGAGAGCGCTAGGGAATCTACATGTGTGAGGCAGCTGCTGGGCGCCCAGGGAGTCAGCCTCCGGGTGTGCAGGGCTGCAGACCCCAGCCAGCGGCCCTGGGAGCCTGGTGCACTCCGTTTGGAGCTGAGTCTGGGCGGCCAAGCAACCGCTGGAGGAGCCCTGCACTGCCCTTCTCTTCCCTCGCACAGAGCTCTTCCTGCTTGAGCCCTTGGCAGTGTGCAAGCCACCGGCCCCTAAGCCCTCCCAAAGGACTCCTGGGGCCTAGGTTCAAAGGCGAGGCAGGAGCGCAGCTGCGGCCAGGAAGCCGCCAGTGGGGAATCCCAGCCTCGCGCAGCCAGCTCCTTCCTGGGCAGGAAGCCTAGCAGCGAGGCAAGTCTGGGCAAGGCTTGCCCAGGGCAGAGCAGCCTCGCGCCAGCAACTCTGCCAGATCGGGCCTCTGAGCAGAGCTGGAGCTCTGCCGACCTGGAGGCGCACTCGGCTCCAGCCAAGTAGGGCTTGAGCCAAACCAGGCTGGGCTGCCTCTTCTTCGCTCGAGGGGGCTCGCCTCCTCGCCAGGTGTTCACTCGGGTTCCAGGTGGTGGCGCTCTGCGTCTCCTGCAGGTCTTGGCTCAGGGGCTGCTTGTCCTGATCTGGGGCTGTGGGCGGGAACCCAGGCACGCTGGGCCAGGCCCCAACCAGCTGCACACGTCTCTGCTGGGGAGAGAGCGCTACGGAAGCTACGTGTGTGAGGCAGCTGCTGGGCGCCCAGGAAATCAGCCTCCCGGTGTGCGGGGCTGCAGACAAGAGCCACGGGCCCTAGGAGGCTGGTGCATTCCGTTCGGCGCTGAGTCTGGGCGACCAAGCAACCGCTGGAGGTGCCCTGCACTTGCCTTTCCTTCCCTCTCACAGAACTCTCCCTGCTGAAACCCTTGGCAGTGTGCAAGCCACCGGCCCCTAAGCCCTCCCTAAGGACGCCTGGGGCCTAGGTGCAAAGGCAAGGCAGGAGCAGAGCTGAGGCCAGGAAGGGGCCAATGGCGTCTCCCAGCCTCCCGCATCCTGCTTCTTCCGTGCAGGAAGCCTAGCAGCTAGGAAAGTCTGGGCAAGGCTCGCCCAGGGCAGAGCAGCCTCGCGCCAGCAACTCTGCCAGATCGGGCCTCTGAGCAGAGCTGGAGCTCTGCCGTCCTGGAGGCGCACTCGGCTCCAGCCAAGTAGGCCTTGAGCCAAACGAGGCTGGACTGCCTCTTCTTCCCTCGAGGAGGCTCACCTCCCCGCCAGCTGTTTACTTGGCTTCCAGGTGGGGGCGCTCTGCGCCTCCTGCAGGTCTTGGCTCAGGGGCTGCTTGCCCTGTGCTGGGGCTGTGGGCGGGAACCCAGGCACGCAGGGGCAGGCCCCAACCAGCTGCACACGTCTCTGCTGGGGAGGAGAGCGCTAGGGAAGCTACGTGTGTGAGGCAGCTGCTGGGCGCCCAGGGAGTCAGCCTCCGGGTGTGCGGGGCTGCAGACCCCAGCCAGGGGCCCTGGGAGCCTGGTGCACTCCGTTTGGCGCTGAGTCTGGGCGGCCAAGCAACCGCTGGAGGAGCCCTGCACTAACCCTTCCCTTCCCTCGCACAGAGTTCTTCCTGCTGGAGCCCTTGGCAGTGTGCAAGCCACCGGCCCCTAAGCCCTCCCAAAGGACGCCTGGGGCCTAGGTGCAAAGGCGAGGGGGGAGCGGAGCTGAGGACAGGAAGGCGCCAGTGGCGACTCCCAGCCTCGCGCAGCCTGCTCCTTCCTGGGCAGGAAGCTTAGCAGAGAGGCAAGTCTGGGCAACGCTCGCCCAGGGCAGAGCAACCTCGCGCCAGCAACTCTGCCAGATCGGGCCTCTGAGCAGAGCTGGAGCTCTGCCGTCCTGGAGACGCACTCGGCTCCAGCCAAGTAGGACTTGAGCCAAACGAGGCTGGGCTGCCTCTTCTTCCCTCGAGGAGGCTCGCCTCCCCGCCAGCTGTTCCCTCGGCTTCCAGGTGGGGGCGCTCTGGGCCTCCTACAGTTCTTGGCTCAGGGGCTGCTTGCCCTGAGCTGGGACTGTGGGCGGGAGCCCAGGCACGCAGGGGCAGGGCCCAACCAGCTGCACATGTCTCTCCTTGGGAGGACAGCGCTAGGGAAGCTATGTGTGAGAGGCAGCTGCTGGGGGCCCAGGGAGTGAGCCTCCGTGTGTGCGAGGTTGCAGACCCCAGCCAGGGGCCCTGGGAGCCTGGTGCACTCCGTGCGGGGCTGAGTCTGGGCGGCCAAGCAACTGCTGGAGGAGCCCTGCACTGCCCTTCTATTCCCTCGCAGAGAGCTCTTCCTGCTTGAGCCCTTGGCAGTGTGCAAGCCACCGGCCCCTAAGCCCTCCCAAAGGACTAATGGGGCCTAGGTGCAAAGGCAAGGCAGGAGTGGAGCTGAGGCCAGGAAGGCGCCAGTGGCGTCACCCAGGCTCGCGAAGCCTGCTTCTTCCGGGCAGGAAGCCTAGCAGCGAGGCAAGTTTGGGCAAGGCTCGCCCAGGGCAGAGCAGCCTCGCGCCAGCAACTCTGCCAGATCGGGCCTCTGAGCAGAGCTGGAGCTCTGCAGTCCTGGAGGCGCACTCGGCTCCAGCCAAGTAGGCCTTGAGCCAAACGAGGCTGGGCTGCCTCTTCTTCCCTCGAGGAGGCTCGCCTCCCAGCCAGTTCTTCACTCGGCTACCAGGTGAGGGCGCTCTGCGCCTCCTGCAGGTCTTGGCTCAGGGGCTGCTTGTCCTGAGCTGGGGCTGTGGGCGGGTGCCCAGGCACTCACGGGCAGGACCCAACCAGCTGCACACGTCTCTGCTGGGGAGGAGAGCGCTAGGGAAGCTACGTGTGTGAGGCAGCTGCTGGGCGCCCAGCGAGTCAGCCTCCGGGTGTGCGGGGCTGCAGACAAGAGCCACGGGCGCTGGGAGGCGGTGCACTCCGTTCGGCGCTGAGTCTTGGCGGCCCAGGAACCGCTGGAGGTGCCCTGCACTTGCCTTTCCTTCCCTCTCACAGAGCTGTCCCTGCTGGAACCCTTGGCAGTGTGCAAGCCACCGGCCCCTAAGCCCTCCCTAAGGACGCCTGGGGCCTAGGTGCAAAGGCAAGGCAGGAGCAGAGCTGAGGCCAGGAAGGGGCCAATGGCGTCTCCCAGCCTCGCAAAGCCTGCTTCTTCCGGGCAGGAAGCCTAGCAGTGAGGCTAGTCTGGGAAAGGCTCGCCCAGGGCAGAGCAGCCTCGCGCCAGCAACTCTGCCTTATCGGGCCTCTGAGCAGAGATGGAGCTCTGCCGTCCTGGAGGCGCACTCGGCTCCAGCCAAGTAGGGCTTGAGCCAAACGAGGCTGGGCTGCCTCTTCTTCCCTCGAGGGGGCTCGCCACCCCGCCAGCTGTTCATTCGGCTTCCAGGTGGGGAGGCTCAGCGACTCGTGCAGGTCTTCGCTCAGGGGCTTCTTGCCCTGAGCTGGGGCTGTGGGCGGGAGCCCAGGCACTCAGGGGCAGGCCCCAACCAGCTGCACACGTCTCTGCTGGGGAGGAGAGCGCAAGGGAAGCTACGTGTGTGAGGCAGCGGCTGAGCGCCCAGGGAGTCAGCATCTGGGTGTGCGGGGCTGCAGACCCCAGCCAGGGGCCCTGGGAGCCTGGTGCACTCCGTTTGGCGCTGAGTCTGGGCGGCCAAGCAACCGCTGGAGGTGCCCTGCACTAGCCCTTCCTTTCCCTGGCACAGAGCTCTTCCTGCTTGAGCCCTTGGCAGTGTGCAAGACACCGGCCCCTAAGCCCTTCCAAAGGAAGCCAGGGGCCTAGGTTCAAAGGAAGGCAGGAGCGGAGCTGCGGCCAGGAAGGCGCCAGTGGCGTTTCCCAGCCTCGCGCAGCCGGCTCCTTCCTGGCAGGAAGCCTAGAAGCGAGGCAAGTCTGGGCAAGGCTCGCCCAGGGCAGAGCAGCCTCGCGCCAGCAACTCTGCCAGATTGGGCCTCTGAGCAGAGCTGGAGCTCTGCCGACCTGGACGCGCACTCGGCTCCAGCCAAGTAGGGCTTGAGCCAAACGAGGCTGGGCTGCCTCTTCTTCCCTCGAGGAGGCTCGCCTCCCCGCCAGCTGTTCACCCGGCTTCCAGGTGGGGGCGCTCTGTGCCTCCTACAAATCATGGCTCAGGGGCTCCTTACCCTGAGCTGGGGCTGTGGACGGGAGCCCAGGCACGCAGGGGCAGGCCCCAACCAGCTGCACAGGTCTTTGCTGGGGAGGAGAGCGCTTGGGAAGCTACGTGTGTGAGGCAGCTGCTGGGCACCCATGGAGTCAGCCTCCCGGTGTGCGGGGCTGCAGACCCCAGCCAGGGGCCCTGGGATGCTGGTGCACTCCGTTCGGCACTGAGTCTGGGCGGCCAAGCAACCGCAGGAGGTGCCCTGCACTTGCCTTTCCTTCCCTCTCACAGAGCTCTCCCTGCTGGAACCCTTGGCAGTGTGCAAGCCACCGGCTCCTAAGCCCTCCCAAAGGACGCCTGGGGCCTAAGTGCAAAGGCAAGGCAGGAGCGGAAATGAGGCCAGGAAGGCGCCAGTGGCGTCTCCCAGCCTCGCGCAGCAGGCTCTTTCCGGGCAGGAAGCCTAGCAGCGAGGAAAGTCTGGGCAAGGCTCGCCCAGGGCAGAGCAGCCTCGCGCCAGCAACTCTGCCAGATCGAGCCTCTGAGCCGAGCTGGAGCTCTGCCGTCCTGGAGGCGCACTCGGCTCCAGCCAAGTAGGGCTTGAGCCAAACGAGGCTGGGCTGCCTCTTCTTCCCTCGAGGAGGCTCACCTCCCCGCCAGCTGTTCACTCGGCTTCCAGGTGGGGGCACTCTGCGCCTCCTACAGGTCTTGGCTCAGGGGCTGCTTGCCCTGAGCTGGGGCTGTGGGCGGGAGCCCAGGCACGCAGCGGCAGGCCCCAACCAGCTGCACACGTCTCTGCTGGGGAGGAGAGCGCTAGGGAAGCTACGTGTGTCAGGCAGCTGCTGGGCGCCCAGGGAGTCACCCTCCGGGTGTGCAGGGCTGCAGACCCCAGCCAGCGGCCCAGGGAGCCTGGTGCACTCCGTTTGGAGCTGAGTCTGGGCGGCCAAGCAACCGCTGGAGGAGCCCTGCACTGCCCTTCTCTTCCCTCGCACAGAGCTCTTCCTGCTTGAGCCCTTGGCAGTGTGCAAGCCACCGGCCCCTAAGCCCTCCCAAAGGACTCCTGGGGCCTAGGTTCAAAGGCGAGGCAGGAGCGCAGCTGCGGCCAGGAAGCCGCCAGTGGCGAATCCCAGCCTCGCGCAGCCGGCTCCTTCCTGGGCAGGAAGCCTAGCAGCGAGGCAAGTCTGGGCAAGGCTTGCCCAGGGCAGAGCAGCCTCGCGCCAGCAACTCTGCCTGATCCGGCCTCTGAGCAGAGCTGGAGCTCTGCCGACCTGGAGGCGCACTCGGCTCCAGCCAAGTAGGGCTTGAGCCAAACCAGGCTGGGCTGCCTCTTCTTCGCTCGAGGGGGCTCGCCTCCTCGCCAGGTGTTCACTCGGGTTCCAGGTGGGGGCGCTCTGCGTCTCCTGCAGGTCTTGGCTCAGGGGCTGCTTGTCCTGATCTGGGGCTGTGGGCGGGAACCCAGGCACGCTGGGCCAGGCCCCAACCAGCTGCACACGTCTCTGCTGGGGAGAGAGCGCTACGGAAGCTACGTGTGTGAGGCAGCTGCTGGGCGCCCAGGAAATCAGCCTCCCGGTGTGCGGGGCTGCAGACAAGAGCCACGGGCCCTAGGAGGCTGGTGCATTCCGTTCGGCGCTGAGTCTGGGCGGCCAAGCAACCGCTGGAGGTGCCCTGCACTTGCCTTTCCTTCCCTCTCACAGAACTCTCCCTGCTGAAACCCTTGGCAGTGTGCAAGCCACCGGCCCCTAAGCCCTCCCTAAGGACGCCTGGGGCCTAGGTGCAAAGGCAAGGCAGGAGCAGAGCTGAGGCCAGGAAGGGGCCAATGGCGTCTCCCAGCCTCCCGCATCCTGCTTCTTCCGTGCAGGAAGCCTAGCAGCTAGGAAAGTCTGGGCAAGGCTCGCCCAGGGCAGAGCAGCCTCGCGCCAGCAACTCTGCCAGATCGGGCCTCTGAGCAGAGCTGGAGCTCTGCCGTCCTGGAGGCGCACTCGGCTCCAGCCAAGTAGGCCTTGAGCCAAACGAGGCTGGACTGCCTCTTCTTCCCTCGAGGAGGCTCACCTCCCCGCCAGCTGTTTACTTGGCTTCCAGGTGGGGGCGCTCTGCGCCACCTGCAGGTCTTGGCTCAGGGGCTGCTTGCCCTGAGCTGGGGCTGTGGGCGGGAACCCAGGCACGCAGGGGCAGGCCCCAACCAGCTGCACACGTCTCTGCTGGGGAGGAGAGCGCTAGGGAAGCTACGTGTGTGAGGCAGCTGCTGGGCGCCCAGGGAGTCAGCCTCCGGGTGTGCGGGGCTGCAGACCCCAGCCAGGGGCCCTGGGAGCCTGGTGCACTCCGTTTGGCGCTGAGTCTGGGCGGCCAAGCAACCGCTGGAGGAGCCCTGCACTAACCCTTCCCTTCCCTCGCACAGAGTTCTTCCTGCTGGAGCCCTTGGCAGTGTGCAAGCCACCGGCCCCTAAGCCCTCCCAAAGGACGCCTGGGGCCTAGGTGCAAAGGCGAGGGGGGAGCGGAGCTGAGGACAGGAAGGCGCCAGTGGCGACTCCCAGCCTCGCGCAGCCTGCTCCTTCCTGGGCAGGAAGCTTAGCACAGAGGCAAGTCTGGGCAACGCTCGCCCAGGGCAGAGCAGCCTCGCGCCAGCAACTCTGCCAGATCGGGCCTCTGAGCAGAGCTGGAGCACTGCCGTCCTGGAGACGCACTCGGCTCCAGCCAAGTAGGACTTGAGCCAAACGAGGCTGGGCTGCCTCTTCTTCCCTCGAGGAGGCTCGCCTCCCCGCCAGCTGTTCCCTCGGCTTCCAGGTGGGGGCGCTCTGGGTCTCCTACAGTTCTTGGCTCAGGGGCTGCTTGCCCTGAGCTGGGACTGTGGACGGGAGCCCAGGCACACAGGGGCAGGGCCCAACCAGCTGCACATGTCTCTGCTGGGGAGGACAGCGCTAGGGAAGCTACGTGTGAGAGGCAGCTGCTGGGCGCCCAGGGAGTCAGCCTCCGTGTGTGCGAGGTTGCAGACCCCAGCCAGGGGCCCTGGGAGCCTGGTGCACTCCGTGCGGGGCTGAGTCTGGGCGGCCAAGCAACTGCTGGAGGAGCCCTGCACTGCCCTTCTATTCCCTCGCAGAGAGCTCTTCCTGCTTGAGCCCTTGGCAGTGTGCAAGCCACCGGCCCCTAAGCCCTCCCAAAGGACTAATGGGGCCTAGGTGCAAAGGCAAGGCAGGAGCAGAGCTGAGGCCAGGAAGGGGCCAATTGCGTCTCCCAGCCTCGCGCAGCCTGCTTCTTCCGGGCAGGAAGCCTAGCAGCGAGGCTAGTCTGGGCAAGGCTCGCCCAGGGCAGAGCAGCCTCGCGCCAGCAACTCTGCCAGATCGGGCCTCTGAGCAGAGCTGGAGCTGTGCCGTCCTGGAGGCGCACTTGGCTCCAGCCAAGTAGGGCTTGAGCCAAACGAGGCTGGGCTGCCTCTTCTTCCCTCGAGGAGGCTCGCCTCCCCTCCAGCTGTTCACCCGGCTTCCAGGTGGGGGCGCTCTGGGCCTCCTACAATTCATGGCTCAGGGGCTCCTTACCCTGAGCTGGGGCTGTGGACGGGAGCCCAGGCACGCAGGGGCAGGCCCCAACCAGCTGCACAGGTCTTTGCTGGGGAGGAGAGCGCTAGGGAATCTACGTGTGTGAGGCAGCTGCTGGGCGCCCATGGAGTCAGCCTCCGGGTGTGCGGGGCTGCAGACCACAGCCAGGGGCCCTGGGAGGCTGGTGCACTCCGTTCGGCACTGAGTCTGGGCGGCCAAGCAACCGCTGGACGTGCCCTGCACTTGCCTTTCCTTCCCTCTCACAGAGCTCTCCCTGCTGGAACCCTTGGCAGTGTGCAAGCCACCGGCTCCTAAGCCCTCCCTAAAGACGCCTGGTACCTAGGTGCAAAGGCAAGGCAGGAGCGGAAATGAAGCCAGGAAGGCGCCAGTGGCGTCTCCCAGCCTCGCGCAGCAGGCTCCTTCCGGGCAGGAAGCCTAGCAGCGAGGCAAGTCTGGGCAAGGCTCGCCCAGGGCAGAGCAGCCTCGCGCCAGCAACTCTGCCAGATCGGGCCTCTGAGCAGAGCTGGAGCTCTGCCATCCTGGAGGCGCACTCGGCTCCAGCCAAGTAGGGCTTGAGCCAAACGAGGCTGGGCTGCCTCTTCTTCCCTCGAGGGGGCTCGCCTCCCCGCGAGCTGTTCACTCGGCTTCCAGGTGGGGGCGCTAGGCGACTCATGCAGGTCTTCGCTCAGGGGCTGCTTGCCCTGAGCTGGGGCTGTGGGCGGGAGCCCAGGCACCCAGGGGCAGGCCCCCACCAGCTGCACACGTCTCTGCTGGGGAGGAGAGCGCTAGGGAAGCTACGTGTGTGAGGCAGCTGCTGGGCGCCCAGGGAGTCAGCCTCCGGGTGTGCGGGGCTGCAGACCCCAGCCAGGGGCCCTGGGAGGCTGGTGCACTCCGTTCGGCACTGAGGCTGGCCGGCCAAGCAACCGCTGGAGGTGCCCTGCACTTGCCTTTCCTTCCCTCTCACAGAGCTCTCCCTGCTGGAACCCTTGGCAGTGTGCAAGACACCGGCCCCTAAGCCCTTCCAAAGGAAGCCAGGGGCCTAGGATCAAAGGCAAGGCAGGAGTGGAGCTGCGGCCAGGAAGGCACCAGTGGCGTTTCCAAGCCTCGCGCAGCCGGCTCCTTCCTGGGCACGAAGCCTAGAAGCGAGGAAAGTCTGGGCAAGGCTCGCCCAGGGAAGAGCAGCCTCGCGCCAGCAACTCTGCCAGATCGGGCCTCTGAGCAGAGCTGGAGCTCTGCCGTCCTGGAGGCGCACTCGGCTCCAGCAAAGTAGGGCTTGAGCCACACGACGCTGGGCTGCCTCTTCTTCCCTCGAGGAGGCTCGCCTCCCCGCCAGCTGTTCACTCGGCTTCCAGGTGGAAGCGCTCTGCGCGTCCTGCAGGTCCTGGCTCAGGGGTTGCTTGCCCTGAGCTGGGGCTGTGGGCGGGAGCCCAGACACGCAGGGCCAGGCCCCAACCAGCTGCACAGGTCTTTGCTGGGGAGGAGAGCGCTAGGGAAGCTACGTGTGTGAGGCAGCTGCTGGGCGCCCATGGAGTCAGCCTCCGGGTGTGCGGGGCTGCAGACCCCAGCCAGGGGCCCTGGGAGGCTGGTGCACTCCGTTTGGCACTGAGTTTGGGCGGCCAAGCAACCGCTGGAGGTGCCCTGCACTTGCCTTTCCTTCCCTCTCACAGAGCTCTCCCTGCTGGAACCCTTGGCAGTGTGCAAGCCACCGGCTCCTAAGCCCTCCCTAAGGAGGCCTGGGGCCTAGGTGCAAAGGCAAGGCAGGAGCGGAAATGAGACCAGGAAGGCACGAGTGGCGTCTCCCAGCCTCGCGCAGCAGGCTCCTTCCAGGCAGGAAGCCTAGCAGCGAGGCAAGTCTGGGCAAGGCTCGCCCAGGGCAGAGCAGCCTTCCGCCAGCAACTCTGCCTTATCGGGCCTCTGAGCAGAGCTGGAGCTCTGCCGTCCTGGAGGCGCACTCGGCTCCAGCCAAGTAGGGCTTGAGCCAAACCAGGCTGGGCTGCCTCTTCTTCGCTCGAGGGGGCTCGCCTCCTCGCCAGGTGTTCACTCGGGTTCCAGGTGGGGGCGCTCTGCGTCTCCTGCAGGTCTTGGCTCAGGGGCTGCTTGTCCTGATCTGGGGCTGTGGGCGGGAACCCAGGCACGCTGGGCCAGGCCCCAACCAGCTGCACACGTCTCTGCTGGGGAGAGAGCGCTACGGAAGCTACGTGTGTGAGGCAGCTGCTGGGCGCCCAGGAAATCAGCCTCCCGGTGTGCGGGGCTGCAGACAAGAGCCACGGGCCCTAGGAGGCTGGTGCATTCCGTTCGGCGCTGAGTCTGGGCGGCCAAGCAACCGCTGGAGGTGCCCTGCACTTGCCTTTCCTTCCCTCTCACAGAACTCTCCCTGCTGAAACCCTTGGCAGTGTGCAAGCCACCGGCCCCTAAGCCCTCCCTAAGGACGCCTGGGGCCTAGGTGCAAAGGCAAGGCAGGAGCAGAGCTGAGGCCAGGAAGGGGCCAATGGCGTCTCCCAGCCTCCCGCATCCTGCTTCTTCCGTGCAGGAAGCCTAGCAGCTAGGAAAGTCTGGGCAAGGCTCGCCCAGGGCAGAGCAGCCTCGCGCCAGCAACTCTGCCAGATCGGGCCTCTGAGCAGAGCTGGAGCTCTGCCGTCCTGGAGGCGCACTCGGCTCCAGCCAAGTAGGCCTTGAGCCAAACGAGGCTGGACTGCCTCTTCTTCCCTCGAGGAGGCTCACCTCCCCGCCAGCTGTTTACTTGGCTTCCAGGTGGGGGCGCTCTGCGCCACCTGCAGGTCTTGGCTCAGGGGCTGCTTGCCCTGAGCTGGGGCTGTGGGCGGGAACCCAGGCACGCAGGGGCAGGCCCCAACCAGCTGCACACGTCTCTGCTGGGGAGGAGAGCGCTAGGGAAGCTACGTGTGTGAGGCAGCTGCTGGGCGCCCAGGGAGTCAGCCTCCGGGTGTGCGGGGCTGCAGACCCCAGCCAGGGGCCCTGGGAGCCTGGTGCACTCCGTTTGGCGCTGAGTCTGGGCGGCCAAGCAACCGCTGGAGGAGCCCTGCACTAACCCTTCCCTTCCCTCGCACAGAGTTCTTCCTGCTGGAGCCCTTGGCAGTGTGCAAGCCACCGGCCCCTAAGCCCTCCCAAAGGACGCCTGGGGCCTAGGTGCAAAGGCGAGGGGGGAGCGGAGCTGAGGACAGGAAGGCGCCAGTGGCGACTCCCAGCCTCGCGCAGCCTGCTCCTTCCTGGGCAGGAAGCTTAGCACAGAGGCAAGTCTGGGCAACGCTCGCCCAGGGCAGAGCAGCCTCGCGCCAGCAACTCTGCCAGATCGGGCCTCTGAGCAGAGCTGGAGCACTGCCGTCCTGGAGACGCACTCGGCTCCAGCCAAGTAGGACTTGAGCCAAACGAGGCTGGGCTGCCTCTTCTTCCCTCGAGGAGGCTCGCCTCCCCGCCAGCTGTTCCCTCGGCTTCCAGGTGGGGGCGCTCTGGGTCTCCTACAGTTCTTGGCTCAGGGGCTGCTTGCCCTGAGCTGGGACTGTGGACGGGAGCCCAGGCACACAGGGGCAGGGCCCAACCAGCTGCACATGTCTCTGCTGGGGAGGACAGCGCTAGGGAAGCTACGTGTGAGAGGCAGCTGCTGGGCGCCCAGGGAGTCAGCCTCCGTGTGTGCGAGGTTGCAGACCCCAGCCAGGGGCCCTGGGAGCCTGGTGCACTCCGTGCGGGGCTGAGTCTGGGCGGCCAAGCAACTGCTGGAGGAGCCCTGCACTGCCCTTCTATTCCCTCGCAGAGAGCTCTTCCTGCTTGAGCCCTTGGCAGTGTGCAAGCCACCGGCCCCTAAGCCCTCCCAAAGGACTAATGGGGCCTAGGTGCAAAGGCAAGGCAGGAGCAGAGCTGAGGCCAGGAAGGGGCCAATTGCGTCTCCCAGCCTCGCGCAGCCTGCTTCTTCCGGGCAGGAAGCCTAGCAGCGAGGCTAGTCTGGGCAAGGCTCGCCCAGGGCAGAGCAGCCTCGCGCCAGCAACTCTGCCAGATCGGGCCTCTGAGCAGAGCTGGAGCTGTGCCGTCCTGGAGGCGCACTTGGCTCCAGCCAAGTAGGGCTTGAGCCAAACGAGGCTGGGCTGCCTCTTCTTCCCTCGAGGAGGCTCGCCTCCCCTCCAGCTGTTCACCCGGCTTCCAGGTGGGGGCGCTCTGGGCCTCCTACAATTCATGGCTCAGGGGCTCCTTACCCTGAGCTGGGGCTGTGGACGGGAGCCCAGGCACGCAGGGGCAGGCCCCAACCAGCTGCACAGGTCTTTGCTGGGGAGGAGAGCGCTAGGGAATCTACGTGTGTGAGGCAGCTGCTGGGCGCCCATGGAGTCAGCCTCTGGGTGTGCGGGGCTGCAGACCACAGCCAGGGGCCCTGGGAGGCTGGTGCACTCCGTTCGGCACTGAGTCTGGGCGGCCAAGCAACCGCTGGACGTGCCCTGCACTTGCCTTTCCTTCCCTCTCACAGAGCTCTCCCTGCTGGAACCCTTGGCAGTGTGCAAGCCACCGGCTCCTAAGCCCTCCCTAAAGACGCCTGGTACCTAGGTGCAAAGGCAAGGCAGGAGCGGAAATGAAGCCAGGAAGGCGCCAGTGGCGTCTCCCAGCCTCGCGCAGCAGGCTCCTTCCGGGCAGGAAGCCTAGCAGCGAGGCAAGTCTGGGCAAGGCTCGCCCAGGGCAGAGCAGCCTCGCGCCAGCAACTCTGCCAGATCGGGCCTCTGAGCAGAGCTGGAGCTCTGCCATCCTGGAGGCGCACTCGGCTCCAGCCAAGTAGGGCTTGAGCCAAACGAGGCTGGGCTGCCTCTTCTTCCCTCGAGGGGGCTCGCCTCCCCGCGAGCTGTTCACTCGGCTTCCAGGTGGGGGCGCTAGGCGACTCATGCAGGTCTTCGCTCAGGGGCTGCTTGCCCTGAGCTGGGGCTGTGGGCGGGAGCCCAGGCACCCAGGGGCAGGCCCCCACCAGCTGCACACGTCTCTGCTGGGGAGGAGAGCGCTAGGGAAGCTACGTGTGTGAGGCAGCTGCTGGGCGCCCAGGGAGTCAGCCTCCGGGTGTGCGGGGCTGCAGACCCCAGCCAGGGGCCCTGGGAGGCTGGTGCACTCCGTTCGGCACTGAGGCTGGGCGGCCAAGCAACCGCTGGAGGTGCCCTGCACTTGCCTTTCCTTCCCTCTCACAGAGCTCTCCCTGCTGGAACCCTTGGCAGTGTGCAAGACACCGGCCCCTAAGCCCTTCCAAAGGAAGCCAGGGGCCTAGGATCAAAGGCAAGGCAGGAGTGGAGCTGCGGCCAGGAAGGCACCAGTGGCGTTTCCAAGCCTCGCGCAGCCGGCTCCTTCCTGGGCACGAAGCCTAGAAGCGAGGAAAGTCTGGGCAAGGCTCGCCCAGGGAAGAGCAGCCTCGCGCCAGCAACTCTGCCAGATCGGGCCTCTGAGCAGAGCTGGAGCTCTGCCGTCCTGGAGGCGCACTCGGCTCCAGCAAAGTAGGGCTTGAGCCACACGACGCTGGGCTGCCTCTTCTTCCCTCGAGGAGGCTCGCCTCCCCGCCAGCTGTTCACTCGGCTTCCAGGTGGAAGCGCTCTGCGCGTCCTGCAGGTCCTGGCTCAGGGGTTGCTTGCCCTGAGCTGGGGCTGTGGGCGGGAGCCCAGACACGCAGGGCCAGGCCCCAACCAGCTGCACAGGTCTTTGCTGGGGAGGAGAGCGCTAGGGAAGCTACGTGTGTGAGGCAGCTGCTGGGCGCCCAGGGAGTCAGCCTCCGGGTGTGCGGGGCTGCAGACCCCAGCCAGGGGCCCTGGGAGGCTGGTGCACTCCGTTCGGCACTGAGTTTGGGCGGCCAAGCAACCGCTGGAGGTGCCCTGCACTTGCCTTTCCTTCCCTCTCACAGAGCTCTCCCTGCTGGAACCCTTGGCAGTGTGCAAGCCACCGGCTCCTAAGCCCTCCCTAAGGAGGCCTGGGGCCTAGGTGCAAAGGCAAGGCAGGAGCGGAAATGAGACCAGGAAGGCACGAGTGGCGTCTCCCAGCCTCGCGCAGCAGGCTCCTTCCAGGCAGGAAGCCTAGCAGCGAGGCAAGTCTGGGCAAGGCTCGCCCAGGGCAGAGCAGCCTTCCGCCAGCAACTCTGCCTTATCGGGCCTCTGAGCAGAGCTGGAGCTCTGCCGTCCTGGAGGCGCACTCGGCTCCAGCCAAGTAGGGCTTGAGCCAAACCAGGCTGGGCTGCCTCTTCTTCCCTCGAGGGGGCTCGCCTCCCCGCCAGCTGTTCATTCGGCTTCCAGGTGGGGAGGCTCAGCGACTCGTGCAGGTCTTGGCTCAGGGGCTGCTTGCCCTGAGCTGGGGCAGTGGGCGGGAGCCCAGGCACGCAGGGGCAGGCCCCAACCAGCTGCACATGTCTCTGCTGGGGAGGAGAGCGTTAGGGATGCTACGTGTGTGAGGCAGCTGCTGGGCGCCCAGGGAGTCAGCCTCCGGGTGTGCGGGGCTGCAGACCCCAGCCAGGGGCCCTGGGAGCCTGGTGCACTCCGTTTGGCGCTGAGTCTGGGCGGCCAAGCAACCACTGAAGGAGCCCTGCACTAGCCCTTCCTTTCCCTGGCACAGAGCTCTTCCTCCTGGAGCCCTTGGCAGTGTGCAAGACACCGGCCCCAAAGCACTTCCAAAGGCAGCCAGGGGCCTAGGTTCAAAGGAAAGGCAGGAGCGTAGCTGAGGCCAGGAATGCGCCAGTGGCGAATCCCAGCCTCACGCAGCCTGCTCCTCTTGGGCAGGAAGCCTAGCAGCGAGGCAAGTCTGGGCAAGGCTTGCCCAGGGCAGAGCAGCCTCGCGCCAGCAACTCTGCCAGATCGGGCCTCTGAGCAGAGGTGGAGCTCTGCCGACCTGGAGGCGCACTCGGCTCCAGCCAAGTAGGGCTTGAGCCAAAGGAGGCTGGGCTGCCTCTTCTTCCCTCGAGGGGGCTCGGCTCCCCGCCAGCTGTTCACCCGGCTTCCCGGTGGGGGCGCTCAACGACTGGTGCAGGTCTTTGCTCAGGGGCTGCTTGCCCTGAGCTGGGGCTGTGGGCAGGAGCCCAGGCACGCAGGGGCAGGCCCCAACCAGCTGCACACGTCTCTGCTGGGGAGGAGAGCGCTAGGGAAGCTACGTGTGTGAGGCAGCTGCTGGACGCCCAGGGAGTCAGCCTCCGGGTGTGCGGGGCTGCAGACCCCAGCCAGGGGCCCTGGGAGGCTGGTGCACTCCGTTCGGCGCTAAGTCTGGGCGGCCAAGCAACCGCTGGAGGTGCCCTGCACTAGCCCTTCTTTCCCTGGCACAGAGCTTTTCGTCCTGGAGCCCTTGGCAGTGTGCAAGACACCGGCCCCTAAGCCCTTCCAAAGGAAGCCAGGGGCCTAGGTTCAAAGGCAACCAGGAGCGGAGCTGAGGCCAGGAAGGCACCAGTGGCGTCTCCTAGCCTCGCACAGACGGCTCCTTCCTGGGCAGGAAGCCTAGCAGCGAGGCAAGTCTGGGCAAGGCTCGCCCAGGGCAGAGCAGCCTTGCCCCTGCAACTCTGCCAGATCGGGCCTCTGAACAGAGCTGGAGCTCTGCCGTCCTAGAGGCGCACTCGGCTCCAGCCAAGTAGGGCTTGAGCCACACAAGGCTGGGCTGCCTCTTCTTCCCTCGAGGAGGCTCGCCTCCCCGCCAGCTGTTCACTCGGCTTCCAGGTGGAGGCGCTCTGCGCGTCCTGCAGGTCCTGGCTCAGGGGCTGCTTGCCCTGAGCTGGGGCTGTGGGCGGGAGCCCAGGCACGCAGGGGCAGGCCCCAACCAGCTGCACACGTCTCTGCTGGGGAGGAGAGCGCTAGGGAAGCTACGTGTGTGAGGCAGCTGCTGGGCGCCCAGGGAGTCAGCCTCCTGGTGTGCGGGGCTGCAGACCACAGCCAGGGGCCCTGGGAGCCTGGTGCACTCCGTGCGGGGCTGAGTCTGGGCGGCCAAGCAACCGCTGGAGGAGCCCTGCACTGCCCTTCTCTTCCCTCGCACAGAGCTCTTCCTGCTTGAGCCCTTGGCAGTGTGCAAGCCACCGGCCCCTAAGCCCTCCAAAGGACGCCTGGGGCCTAGGTGCAAAGGCAAGGCAGGAGCGGAGCTGGGGCCAGAAAGGCGCCAGTGGCGTCTCCCAGCCTCGCGAAGCCTGCTTCTTCCGGGCAGGAAGCCTAGCAGCGAGGCTAGTCTGGGAACGGCTCGCCCAGGGCAGAGCAGCCTCGCGCCAGCAACTCTGCCTTATCGGGCCTCTGAGCAGAGCTGGAGCTCTGCCATCCTGGAGGCGCACTCGTCTCCAGCCAAGTAGGGCTTGAGCCAAACGAGGCTGGGCTGCCTCTTCTTCCCTCGAGGGGGCTCGCCTCCCCGCCAGCTGTTCATTCGGCTTCCAGGTGGGGAGGCTCAGCGACTCGAGCAGGTCTTCGCTCAGGGGCTGCTTGCCCTGAGCTGGGGCTGTGGGCGGGAGCCCAGGCACTCAGGGGCAGGCCCCAACCAGCTGCACACGTCTCTGCTGGGGAGGAGAGCGCTAGGGAAGCTACGTGTGTGAGGCAGCTGCTGGGCGCCCAGGGAGTCAGCCTCCGGGTGTGCGGGGCTGCAGACCCCAGCCAGGGGCCCTGGGAGCCTGGTGCACTCCGTTTGGCGCTGAGTCTGGGCGGCCAAGCAACCGCTGGAGGTGCCCTGCACTAGCCCTTCCTTTCCCTGGCACAGAGCTCTTCCTGCTTGAGCCCTTGGCAGTGTGCAAGACACCGGCCCCTAAGCCCTTCCAAAGGAAGCCAGGGGCCTAGGTTCAAAGGCAAGGCAGGAGCGGAGCTGCGGCCAGGAAGGCGCCAGTGGCGTTTCCAAGCCTCGCGCAGCCGGCTCCTTCCGGGCAGGAAACCTAGCAGCGAGGCTAGTCTGGGAAAGGCTCGCCCAGGGCAGAGCAGCCTCGCGCCAGCAACTCTGCCAGATCGGGCCTCTGAGCAGAGCTGCAGCTGTGCCGTCCTGGAGGCGCACTCGGCTCCAGCCAAGTAGGGCTTGAGCCAAACGAGGCTGGGCTGCCTCTTCTTCCCTCGAGGAGGCTCGCCTCCCCGCCAGCTGTTTACCCGGCTTCCAGGTGGGGGCGCTCTGGGCCTCCTGCAGGTCTTGGCTCAGGGGCTGCTTGTCCTGAGCTGGGGCTGTGGGCGGGTGCCCAGGCACGCAGGGGCAGGACCCAACCAGCCTCAAACGTCTCTGCTGGGGAGGAGAGCGCTAGGGAAGCTACGTGTGTGAGGCAGCTGCTGGGCGCCCAGGGAGTCAGCCTCCGGGTGTGCGGGGCTGCAAACAAGAGCCACGGGCCCTGGGAGGCTGGTGCACTCCGTGCGGCGCTGAGTCTGGGCGGCCAAGCAACCGCTGGAGGTGCCCTGCACTTGCCTTTCCTTCCCTCTCACAGAGCTCTCCCTGCTGGAACCCTTGGCAGTGTGCAAGCCACCGGCCCCTAAGCCCTCCCTAAGGACCTGGGGCCTAGGTACAAAGGCAAGGCAAGAGCAGAGCTGAGGCCAGGAAGGGGCCAATGGCATCTCCCAGCCTCGCGCAGCCTGCTTCTTCCGGGCAGGAAGCCTAGCAGCGAGGAAAGTGTGGGCAAGTCTCGCCCAGGGCAGAGCAGCCTCGCGCCAGCAACTCTGCCAGATCGGGCCTCTGAGCAGAGGTGGAGCTCTGCCATCCTGGAGGCGCACTCGGCTCCAGCCAAGTAGGGCTTGAGCCAAACGAGGTTGGGCTGCTTCGTCTTCCCTCGAGGGACTCGCCTCCCCGCCAGCTGTTCATTCGGCTTCCAGGTGGGGAGGCTCAGCGACTCGTGCAGGTCTTCGCTCAGGGGCTGCTTGCCTTGAGCTGGGGCAGTGGGCGGGAGACCAGGCACTCAGGGGCAGGCCCCAACCAGCTGCACACGTCTCTGCTGGGGAGGAGAGCGCTAGGGAAGCTACGTGTGTGAGGCAGCTGCTGGGCGCCCAGGGAGTCAGCCTCCGGGTGTGCGGGGCTGCAGACAAGAGCCACGGTCCCTGGGAGGCTGGTGCACTCCTTTTGGCGCTGAGTCTGGTCGGCCAAGCAACCGCAGGAGGTGCCCTGCACTAGCCCTTCCTTTCCCTGGCACAGAGCTCTCCCTGCTGGAACCCTTGGCAGTGTGCAATCCACCGGCCCCTAAGCCCTCCCTAAGGACGCATGGGGCCTAGGTTCAATGGCAAGGAGCGAGGGGAGCTGAGGCCAGGAAGGCACCAGTGGCGTCTCCCAGCCTCGCGCAGCCTGCTTCTTCCGGGCAAGAAGCCTAGCAGCGAGGAAAGTCTGGGCAAGGCTCGCCCAGGGCAGAACAGCCTCGCGCCAGCAACTCTGCTTGATCGGGCCTCTGAGCAGAGCTGGAGCTCTGACGTCCTGGAGGCTCACTCGGCTCCAGCCAAATAGGGCTTGAGCCAAACGAGGCCGGGCTGCCTCTTCTTCCCTCGAAGGGGCTCGGCTCCCCGCCAGCTGTTCACTCGGCTTCCAGGTGGGGGCGCTCAGCGACTCATGCAAGTCTTCGCTCAGGGGCTGCTTGGCTGAGCTGGGGATGTGGGCGGGAGCCCAGGCACCCAGGGGCAGGCCCCCACCAGCTGCACACGTCTCTGCTGGGGAGGAGAGCGCTAGGGAAGCTACGTGTGTGAGGCAGCTGCTGGGCGCCCAGGGAGTCAGCCTCCGTGTGTGCGGGGCTGCAGACCCCAGCCAGGGCCCTGGGAGCCTGGTGCACACCGTGCAGCACTGAGTCTGTGCGGCCAAGCAACCTCTGGCGGAGCCCTGCACTAGCCCTTCCTTTCCCTGGCACAGAGTTCTTCCTGCTGAAGCCCTTGGCAGTGTGCAAGCCACCGGCCGGTAAGCCCTCCCAAAGGATGCCTGGGGCCTAGGTGCAAAGGCAAGGAGCGAGGGTAGCTGAGGCCAGGAAGGCACCAGTGGCGTCTCCCAGCCTCGCGCAGCCTGCTTCTTCCGGGCAACAAGCCTAGCAGCCTGGAAAGTCTGGGCAAGGCTCGCCCAGGGCAGAGCAGCCTCGGGCCAGCAACTCTGCCAGATCGAGCCTCTGAGCAGAGCTGGAGCTCTGCCGTCCTGGAGGCACACTCGGCTCCAGCCAAGTAGGGCTTGAGCCAAACGAGGCTGGGCTGCCTCTTCTTCCCTCAGGGAGGCTCGCCTCCCCGCCAGCTGTTCACTCGGCTTCCAGGTGGAAGCGCTCTGCGCGTCCTGCAGGTCCTGGCTCAGGGGCTGCTTGCCCTGAGCTGGGGCTGTGGGTGGGAGCCCAGACACGCAGGGGCAGGCCCCAACCAGCTGCACACGTCTCTGCTGGGGAGGAGAGCGCTAGGGAACCTACGTGTGTGAGGCAGCTGCTGGGCGCCCAGGGAGTCAGCCTCCGGGTGTGCGGGGCTGCAAACCCCAGCCAGGGGCCCTGGGAGCCTGGTGCACTCCGTGCGGCGCTGAGACTGGGCGGCCAAGCAACCGCTGGAGGAGCCCTGCACTGCCCTTCTCCTCCCTCGCACAGAGCTCTTCCTGCTTGAGTCCTTGGCAGTGTGCAAGCCACCGGCCCCTAAGCCCTCCAAAGGACGCCTGGGGCCTAGGTGTAAAGGCAAGGCAGGAGCGGAGCTGAGGCCAGGAAGGCACCAGTGGCGTCTCCCAGCCTCGCGCAGCCTGCTTCTTCCGGGCAGGAAGCCTAGCAGCGAGGCTAGTCTGGGAAAGGCTCGCCCAGGGCAGAGCAGCCTCGCGCCAGCAACTCTGCCTTATCGGGCCTCTGAGCAGAGCTGGAGCTCTGCCATCCTGAAGGCGCACTCGGCTCCAGCCAAGTAGGGCTTGAGCCAAACGAGGCTGGGCTGCCTCTTCTTCCCTGGAGCAGGCTCGCCTCCCCGCCAGCTGTTCATTCGGCTTCCAGGTGGGGAGGCTCAGCGACTCGTGCAGGTCTTCGCTCAGGGGCTGCTTCCCCTGAGCTGGGGCTGTGGGCGGGAGCCCAGGCACGCAGGGCCAGGCCCCAACCAGCTGCACACGTCTCTGCTGGGGAGGAGAGCGCTAGGGAAGCTACGTGTGTGAGGCAGCTGCTGGGCGCCCAGGGAGTCAGCCTCCGGGTGTGTGGGGCTGCAGACAAGAGCCACGGTCCCTGGGAGGCTGGTGCACTCCGTGCGGCGCTGAGTCTGGGCGGCCAAGCAACCGCTGGAGGTGCCCTGCACTAGCCCTTCCTTTCCCTGGCACAGAGCTCTTCCTCCTGGAGCCCTTGGCAGTGTGCAAGACACCGGCCCCTAAGCCCTCCCGAAGGACGCCTGGGGCCTAGGTGCAAAGGCATGGCAAGAGCAGAGATGAGGCCAGGAAGGGGCCAATGGCGTCTCGCAGCCTCGCGCAGCCTGCTTCTTCCGGGCAGGAAGCCTAGCAGCGAGGCAAGTCTGGGCAAGGCTCGCCCAGGGCAGAGCAGCCTCGCGCCAGCAACTCTGCTTGATCGGGCCTCTGAGCAGAGCTGGAGCTCTGCCGTCCTGGAGGCGCACTCCGACCAGCCAAGTAGGGCTTAAGCCAAACGAGGCTGGGCTGCCTCTTCTTCCCTCGAGGGGGCTCGGCTCCCCGCCAGCTGTTCACTCGGCTTCCAGGTGGGGGCGCTCAGAGACTCATGCAGGTCTTCGCTCAGGGGCTGCTTACCCTGAGCTGGGGCTGTGGGCGGGAGCCCAGGCACCCAGGGGCAGGCCCCCACCAGCTGCACACGTCTCTGCTGGGGAGGAGAGCGCTAGGGAAGCTACGTGTGTGAGGCACCTGCTGGGCCCCCAGGGAGTCAGCCTCCGTGTGTGCGGGGCTGCAGACCCCAGCCAGGGGCCCTGGGAGCCTGGTGCACTCCGTGCAGCACTGAGTCTGTGCGGCCAAGCAACCTCTGGTGGAGCCCTGCACTAGCCCTTCCTTTCCCTGGCACAGAGTTCTTCCTGCTGAAGCCCTTGGCAGTGTGCAAGCCACCGGCCCCTAAGCCCTCCCAAAGGACGCCTGGGGCCTAGGTGCACAGGCGAGGGGGGAGCCGAGCTGAGGTCAGGCAGGCGCCAGTGGCGACTCCCAGCCTCGCGCAGCCTGCTCCTTCCTGGGCAGGAAGCCTAGCAGCGAGGCAAGTCTGGGCAAGGCTCGCCCAGGGCAGAGCAGTCTTGCCCCAGCAACTCTGCCAGATCGGGGCTCTGAGCAGAGCTGGAGCTCTGCCGTCCTGGAGGCGCACTCGGCTCCAGCCAAGTAGGGCTTAAGCCAAACGAGGCTGGGCTGCCTCTTCTTCCCTCGAGGAGCCTCGGCTCCCCGCCAGCTGTTCACTCGGCTTCCAGGTGGGGGCGATCTGGGCCTCCTAAAATTCTTGGCTCAGGGGCTCCTTACCCTGAGCTGGGTCTGTGGGCTGGTGCCCAGGCACGCAGGGGCAGGCCCCAACCAGCTGCACACGACTCTGCTGGGGAGGAGAGCGCTAGGGAAGCTACGTGTGTGAGGCAGCTGCTGGGTGCCGAGGGAGTCAGCCTCCGGGTGGGCGATGCTGCAGACCCCAGCCAGGGGCCTGGGAGCCTGGTGCACACCTTGCGGGGCTGAGTCTGGGCGGCCAAGCAACCGCTGGGGGAGCCCTGCACTAACCCTTCCCTTCCCTCCCACAGAGTTCTTCCTGCTGGAGCCCTTGGAAGTGTGCAAGCCACCGGCCCCTAAGCCCTTCCAAAGGAAGCCAGGGGACTAGGTGCAAAGGCGAGGGGGGAGCGGAGCTGAGGACAGGAAGGCGCCAGTGGCGACTCCCAGCCTCGCGCAGCCTGCTCCTTCCTGGGCAGGAAGCCTAGCAGAGAGGCAAGTCTGGGCAAGGCTCGCCCAGGGCAGAGCAGCCTCGCGCCAGCAACTCTGCCAGATCGGGCCTCTGAGCAGAGCTGGAGCTCTGCCGTCCTGGAGGCGCAATTGGCTCCAGCCAAGTAGGACTTGAGCCAAAAGAGGCTGGGCTGCCTCTTCTTCCCTCGAGGAGGCTCGCCTCCACGCCAGCTGTTCCCTCGGCTTCCAGGTGGGGGCGCTCTGGGCCTCCTACAGTTCTTGGCTCAGGGTTGCTTGCCCTGAGCTGGGACTGTGGGCGGGAGCCCAGGCACGTAGGGGCAGGCCCCAACCAGCTGCACACGTCTCTGCTGGGGAGGAGAGCGCTAGGGAAGCTACGTGTGTGAGGCAGCTGCTGGGCGCCCAGGGAGTCAGCCTCCGGGTGTGCGGGGCTGCAGACAAGAGCCACGGTCCCTGGGAGGCTGGTGCACTCCGTGCGGCGCTGAGTCTGTGCGGCCAAGCAACCGCTGGAGGTGCCCTGCACTTGCCTTTCCTTACCTCTCACAGAGCTCTCCCTGCTGGAACCCTTGGCAGTGTGCAATCCAGCGGCCCCTAAGCCCTCCCTAAGGACGCATGGGGCCTAGGTGCAAAGGCAAGGAGCGAGGGGAGCTGAGGCCAGGAAGGCACCAGTGGCGTCTCCCAGCCTCGCGCAGCCTGCTTCCTCCGGGCAAGAAGCCTAGCAGCCAGGAAAGTCTGGGCAAGGCTCGCCCAGGGCAGAGCAGCCTCGGGCCAGCAACTCTGCCAGATCGAGCCTCTGAGCAGAGCTGGAGCTCTGCCGTCCTGGAGGCACACTCGGCTCCAGCCAAGTAGGGCTTGAGCCAAACGAGGCTGGGCTGCCTCTTCTTCCCTCGAGGAGGCTTGCCTCCCCGCCAGCTGTTCACTCGGCTTCCAGGTGGAAGCGCTCTGCGCGTCCTGCAGGTCCTGGCTCAGGGGCTGCTTGCCCTGAGCTGGGGCTGTGGGCGGGAGCCCAGACACGCAGGGCCAGGCCCCAACCAGCTGCACACGTCTCTGCTGGGGAGGAGAGCGCTAGGGAACCTACGTGTGTGAGGCAGCTGCTGGGCGCCCAGGGAGTCAGCCTCCGGGTGTGCGGGGCTGCAGACAAGAGCCACGGTCCCTGGGAGCCTGGTGCACTCCGTGCGGCGCTGAGCCTGGGCGGCCAAGCAACCGCTGGAGGTGCCCTGCACTAGCCCTTCCTTTCCCTGGCACAGAGCTCTTCCTCCTGGAGCCCTTGGCAGTGTGCAAGCCACCGGCCCCTAAGCCCTCCCAAAGGACTAATGGGGCCTAGGTGCAAAGGCATGGCAAGACCAGAGATGAGGCCAGGAAGGGGCCAATGGCGTCTCCCAGCCTCGCGCAGCCTGCTTCTTCCGGGCAGGAAGCCTAGCAGCGAGGCAAGTCTGGGCAAGGCTCGCCCAGGGCAGAGCAGCCTCGCGCCATCAACTCTGCTTGATCGGGCCTCTGAGCAGAGCTGGAGCTCTGCCGCCCTGGAGGCGCACTCGGCTCCAGCCAAGTAGGGCTTAAGCCAAACGAGGCTGGGCTGCCTCTTCTTCCCTCGAGGGGGCTCGGCTCCCCGCCAGCTGTTTACTCGGCTTCCAGGTGGGGGCGCTCAGCGACTCATGCAGGTCTTGGCTCAGGGGCTGCTTGCCCTGAGCTGGGGCTGTGGGCGGGAGCCCAGGCACCCAGGGGCAGGCCCCCACCAGCTGCACACGTCTCTGCTGGGGAGGAGAGCGCTAGGGAAGCTACGTGTGTGAGGCACCTGCTGGGCCCCCAGGGAGTCAGCCTCCGGGTGTGCGGGGCTGCAGACCCCAGCCAGGGGCCCTGGGAGCCTGATGCACTCCGTGCAGCACTGAGTCTGTGCGGCCAAGCAACCTCTGGCGGAGCCCTGCACTAGCCCTTCCTTTCCCTGGCACAGAGTTCTTCCTGCTGAAGCCCTTGGCAGTGTGCAAGCCACCGGCCCCTAAGCCCTCCCAAAGGACGCCTGGGGCCTAGGTGCACAGGCGAGGGGGGAGCCGAGCTGAGGTCAGGCAGGCGCCAGTGGCGACTCCCAGCCTCGCGCAGCCTGCTCCTTCCTGGGCAGGAAGCCTAGCAGCGAGTCAAGTCTGGGCAAGGCTCGCCCAGGGCAGAGCAGCCTCGCGCCAGCAACTCTGCCAGATCGGGCCTCTGAGCAGAGCTGGAGCTCTGCCGTCCTGGAGGCACACTCGGCTCCAGCCAAGTAGGGCTTGAGCCTAACGAGGCTGGGCTGCCTCTTCTTCCCTCGAGGGGGCTCGCCTCCCCGGCAGCTGTTCACTCGGCTTCCAGGTGGGGGCGCTCTTCGCCTCGTGCAGGTCTTGGCTCAGGGGCTGCTTGCCCTGAGCTGGGGCTGTGGGCCGGAGCCCAGGCACCCAGGGGCAGGCCCCCACCAGCTGCACACGTCTCTGCTGGGGAGGAGAGCGCTAGGGAAGCCAAGTGTGTGAGGCAGCTGCTAGGCGCCCAGGGAATCAGCCTCCAGGTGTGCGGGGCTGCAGACCCCAGCCAGGGGCCCTGGGAGCCTTGTGCACTCCGGGCGGCGGTGAGTCTGGGCGGCCAAGCAACCGCTGGAGGAGCCCTGCACTTGCCCTTCCTTTCCCTGGCACAGAGCTCTCCCTGCTGGAGCCCTTGGCAGTGTGCAAGCCACCGGCCCTTTAGCCCTTCCCAAGAACGCCTGGGGCCTAGGTGCAAAGGCAAGGCAGGAGCGGAGCTGAGGCCAGGAAGGCGCCAGTGCCGTCTCCCAGCCTCGCGCAGCCTGCTTTTACTGCTGGAGCCCTTGCCTCTGCGGCACTCAGTAGCCCCTAATCGCGACTCCAATCCCCGAACTCCACCCTGACCTCAAAACCCTATATCCCAAACCCGTATACTGAATGCCTAGATCGAATCCCCAAACAATGAACCTGAAACCTGATACCTTAACCCTAACCCGACCTCAAACCAAAACACCTACCCGTTAATCCCAAACCCAAACTCCAATCTCCAAACCGCAACCCCAAACCGCAAACCTCTAACCCCGAAGCCGAACCCCATACCCCAAACCCCAAGCCCCTATTCAGAGCAAGAACCCCCAAACTCCGAACCCCAAACCCCTAACTCGAACACCATACCATGAACCCCAACCCATTTCCCGAATCCAAATCTCTAACCCCAAGCACCGAACTCCCAACCTGAACCCGAATCCCCTAACCCAATCCCCTACCTGAACCCTTTACCATAACCCGAAAACAAAACACCAAACCCCTAACCCATAACCTGAACTGCGACCCCCTACCCTAAAACAGAAGCCCCTGTCACTAACCCCTAACCAGAACAGCGAACCCCTTAACCGAACCTCAAACGCCGAACCCCAAACCCCTAACCTGATCCGTGAACCCCTAACTCGAACCCGAACCCCTAACCCGAGCCCCAAACCCAAACCCCGACCCCCAAACCCCATACCACAAACCCCGAACCATGTTGCCCAAACCCCGAATCCATAACTCAAACTCCGAACCCCAAATCTGGAACCCGAACCCCCAACCCCAAACCGCTAACACGAACCCCACACCCAGACCGCACACCCCTAATGCCTTTCCGGAAACGCAAACCCATAAAGTGAACCCCAAACCCTGAACCCAAACCCCTAACCCGTACCCCACACCCCACACCCCCAACCCAAACCCCAAACCCCTAACCCAAACTGCGAACACCTAACCCGAATTCTAAACCCCGAAACCCAAACCCCAAAACCCAACCCTCAAACCCAAACTCCAAACCCCTGATCTGAACCCCAAACCGCAAACCCCTAGCCGGAACCCCAAACCTCAAAACCCCAAACCGCACACCCCAAACCCCTAAGCCGAACCCCGAACTCCCAACCCCTAACTCCTAACCTGAACAGCAAAACTCGAAACTGCACCTCACACCCCCATCCCCAAAACCTGAACCCAAACCCCCGAACCCCAAACCCCAAACCTCAAATCTTGACCCCCGATCCACAAATCTCACTTACTGAACCTCTAATCGGAACCCCCAACCCCAATCCTCGAATCCCAATTCCCGAACCCCAAACCCAAACCCCAAACCCCTAATCCGTAACCCAAACTGCAAACCCAAAAACCGAACCCCAAACCCCCAACCCACAACCCTGAACCCAAACCCCAAACCCATAACTGGAACCCCAAACCACGAACCCCTGACCCAAATCCCAGACTCCAAACCCCAAATCCCTAACCCCTAACCAAATCCGCGAACCCCTATCCCAAACTGCGAACCCCAAACCCCAACCCTCAACCCCTAACCTGAAACACGAACCCCAAACCTCGAACTCCAAACCCCAAACCCGAACCCCGAACCCCTAACCAGAACCCCAAACCCAAACCGCGAACCCCAAAACCCAAACCCATAACCCGAATCCCAAACCCAAAACCCCTAACCCGAATCCCAAACCTCCAACCCAAACCGCGAACCCCAAACCCCAAACCCTTCACCCTAACCTCAAACCCAAACCCGAACTGTGAACCCCTAACCCAATCCGAGAGCCCCTAACCTGATCCCCAAACCCCAAACCCAAACCTCAAACCACAAACCCAAACCGCGAACCCCAAACCCTTTACCTGAACCTCAAACCCCAAACCCAAACTGCGAACCCCGAACCTGAACTGAGAACCCATAACCTGATCCCCAAATCTGAAACGCGAACCCCTAACCCGAACCCCAAACCCCAAACCCAAACCGCGAACCCCTAACCCGAACCCCGAACCCCAAACCCCTAAGCTGAACCTTGAACCCCTAATCGGAACCCCAAACTTCAAACTAGAACCGCGAACCCCTAACCCCAAACGCTGAACCCCAAACCACAAACACGAACCCTGAACCCGAACCCTAAGTAGAGAGGGGATTCCCCGCACCCGAACTCTGAACCTGAACCCTAACAAGTTGGGGGGATGCCAGAACCCTAAACCTAACCCTAACAATAAAACTCTAACATAAACATAAACTTTTCTGGCCTAAGCCCCGCCCCTTGCTGTCCCTCACCCCCTAAAAGCAAACGAGGCAAAACTGGGACTTGAATGCCTGACCTACAGAGCCAAGTTGGATGTTTAACTGGTTGTCAGCCTAACCGCTTCGCTAGAGAGGATTACTGGGTTTTGTCTTGCTCCCAGGCGCTCTTCAAGCCTCACCCCGCCACTGCAGGCTAATAAAGAACTATGGACCCTATTAGCGCTCACTTTAGCTGTAACCCTAGAGCTAATGCCAACCCTAACCGTAACCCGAACCCTGACCCTGACATGAACCCTAACCCAAACCCGAACTCTAAGAAGAGGGGGGTCCCCGAATTCTAACCTGAACCCGAACCCTAACAAGTGGGGGGGGTTGCCCGAACCCTAACCCTAAGCTTAACAATAAACCTCTAAAATAAAAAAATTTTCTGGTCTAAGCCCTGGCTCTTGCAGTCCCCTGCCCCTTAAAAGCGAAAAGGTCAGACTGGAGACTTGAACTCCTGATTTACAGGCCATAGCCTACCTGCCTAGTGGCCCACCTAACCCCTATGCTACAGAGGCTTGCTGCTTTCAGCAGGGCTCCCGAACCCTCTTCAAGCCTCTGCCCGCCAGGGCAGGCTAATAAAGAACTATGGGCCCTATTAGGGCTCACTTTAAGCTGTAACCCCAACACTAATGCTAACCCTAACCGTAACCCGAACCCTGACCCTGACATGAACCCTAACCCAAACCCGAACTCTTAGAAGAGGGGGGATCCCCAAATTCTAACCCTAACCCTGAACCCGAACCTGAACAAGTTGGGGGGTTGCCCGAACCCTAACCCTAAGCTAAACAATAAACCTCTAAAATAAAAATAAACGTTTTTGGTCTAAGTCCCGCCTGTTGCTGTCCCCCGCCCCCTAAGAGCAAAAGAGTTAAGCTGCAGACTTGAACTCCTGACTTACAGACCATCGTCTGCCTGCTCACCAGTGCACCTAACCGCTACGCTACAGAGGCTTGCTGTTCTGACAGAGCTCCCGGACCCTCTTCAAGCCTCTGCCCGCCAGGGTCTGGCTCTATAGACTATCATGGCTGTCCTAGGTCATCTTTGCTTTCTATAGTCATAGTTTTATCCCTAAATCATAGACAGATCAGCTGAGAAAAAGCTTGGATTGTCTCGGTGGGGTGGATTTGCTTGTCCTTGTGTTTCACCTGGAGGCAGTCGCGGTCCCGCGGGCCTGTCCTGGAAGGGGGCGTGGGGGTGGGGCGCACCGTGAGCGCGTCGGGGGCGGGGCGAGCCTGGGCGGCTGGTCAGGAGCGCGGCTCACGTGAGCGGGTCTGGGGCGGGATGAACATGGCGGCGCGTCGGGGGCCAGGGCTCTCAGGGCTCGCCATTGCAGCTGGGAATGCTCGTTTCGTGGGCTCCTGGGTCCCCGTCGATTGGCATCCAGCGAGCAGAGCGCAGGGCTGTGGGCCACAGGTAAGGGAACTCGGACTGGGCGGAGCAGGGAACCATGTATTCTGCCCTCTTTGTTTGCAGTCTCGGAGCCGACTAAAATGGCGGTCGCAGAAAAGCCTCGCCTTTGAGGTCAAGGGTTTTACTGCTTTACCCCTTTGCATAAAGCTCAGACCCGCGCGGTTTTCCCAAGCAGCCTAGTGTATTGCTTCCTACAGGCCTGGAGAGGATAACAGGCAGGAAGGCCAGGGGTCTCCAGACAGAGAAAATAGACTGCAAGTGTCAGACGTTTTTTTCTCTCTCTTAAGAGGCCGGAGGAGACAAAAGAGTGCTGCATTTTTTTTTCTCCATGTTGATACAAATTTAAAAGGTTTCTCAGAAATTTCTGTGTTGCCATGACCACTCCTGGCTCCACCTGAATTTAACTTTCCTCAAACCTTGAACTAAGCAATGCATTTTTCTTATGGAAATGTTTGTCTTAAGGTATGCTAATGTACTATGTATTTACCCAAGGCTCTGTCTTCAGGTCAGTTTCCCCTAAAGGCTCAGAAAAAACTTGACAAACCAGTATGTTTTACTCATACCTTGTTCTCTTAATCTATGTGAATGAAACTATATATTTGCTTGGAAATCTGCCTTTCTTCAAGATTCATGTCCATCATTTTATGGCCTGGGATGACTCATCTGCTGCCAATGTTATCTCAATGCATGCTGTGGGTGAGGGGCCTGGTGCCATTCTCTGACACATTGTCTTTCTTTCATTAGCAGACTGCTAGTGGCTCTATAACATCTGGCTAAAGACTAGCAGGGGGTACTCTTCCCCCTTTTACTGTCTACGTCAGCAGCTCTCTCGATCTCTTTTATATTTTAATAAAACTTTTTAACAGAAAACCTCTGAGCCATCAAGCTTCGTCACTTGCCCTGGATTGAATTCTCCTCTGGAGTCCAAGAATGCTGGCATCTTTTGTGGTTTAGCAACCACCTTTCAGCCTTTTGAAATTCATATTGAATCTTCATTTCAGATTGAAGATGCATTCCATGGTATTGCCAACTGAAGCCTTTTCATCGCTATGGCATATCTGTCCATGTCTTTAGGGTATTTTTCAGCAATCATGTATCATTTCCAGTGTGCCAGTCTTGTTATCCTCATTCTGTCCATAGCAAAGTCTTTTATTAATGTTGACATGACTGAAAGGGAATCGTTTGTTTAAATTCCTTTTCAGATTGTTATTTGCTGGTGTATACAGATAACACTGTGTCATCATTCATTTGTATCAGTTTGGACAGCTTGATAGTTGTCTTTAGTTTCTTTAATTTCTCATAATTCAAGATGACCCTGTCTCATATATTTACAGTCTCACCCCTAGTCTCAGTCATTTCTTCAAAGAACTGTCCTTTTTTTAAACATTACATTATTTTTGACTGTGCTGGGTCTTTATTGCTCGTTTGTCTAGTTGTAGTGAGCAGAGGCTACCCTCTAGTTGCTGTGCCATGGCTTCTCATTGCAGTGCTTTCTCTGTTTGCAGAACTTGGGCTCTGGAGCATGCAAACTTCAAGAGCTGTTCAAGGGCTTCGTTGCCCCTGGGCGTGTGGAATCTCCTACACAGGAATTGAACCCGTGTTCCCTGCATCGGTAGGCAGATTCTTTACCACCGGGCCATTGGAGATGTTTCCTGTTCCCTTTTATTAGAGAATGATATTTAAAACATACATGTAGGAGCTCAATATGCTCAGCTGACAATACATGGATATATATATATATATATATCCATGTATTCCAGCTCACCTTTGAACATATTCAGTTAAAGGTAATTTGTGATGTCTCCAACCTGATCCACCACGACATGGACATTGTAACGTTTCCTTTTGTTTATCTGTAACTTTGCATTCCAATGGTAAGATACCTGGCTTCCACCGCTTGTCATACACAGAATTCAGTGCTTGTCCCACGTGGTTACTGAAAAAAAAACTGTCAGATTGTCTTTCAAAGGGGGCTCTGCATGCATTGCACCAGTATCTTGAGTATGTTTTTGTATGATAGTTTACTATCAGTATACCCTCAGTGGCCAGGTGTCTATTTCAGTCGCTACCAATTATGAATGGGCTTGTTTGCTCTAGTGTTCTTGGACAATTCGAATACAGTTTCTTTGTCAGATATGCATTGTTTTAGGAAAACAGTTTTATTGATTGTTGGCTGTGTTGCCTCTTTGTGTGTGGGCTTTTCTCTAGTTTTGGTGAGCATGGGCCATAACTAGTGGTTTGCAGGCTTCTCACTGCAGTGTCTCCTCTTGTTGAGGGGCACAGGCTCACGGGCTTCAGTGGCTGCAGCATGTGAACTCGGCATCGTGGCTTCCAGGATCTAGAGCACAGGCTCGCTCGGCTGTTGTGGCACACGGGCTCCATAGGATGTGGGATCTTCCCATCCTAGGGATCGCACATGCATCTCCAGCACCGGGGGGTGGATTCTTTACTATGGAACCACCAGGGCATATTTTAGACTAGTTTTCCACACATGTATCTAGTGAAAGAGGCCAGGATCAAGAGGCATGGCAGCTGGGAATCCTCAGCCCCAGCTCTGGTGTGCTATCCAAAGCTCTGGGGCCTTTGGTGAGCAGCTCAGCTTCCCTGGGACTGTTTCCTCCCATCAGAAATGCCCTGCTTTTGGACTGTAGCCCACCAAGCTCCTCTGTCCCTGGGATTTCTGAGACCAGAGTACTGCAGGTGGTGCCATTTCCTTCTCTGCTGCTGCTGCTGCTGCTGCTGCTGCTGCTGCTGCTGCTGCTGCTGCTGCTGCTGCGTCGCTTCAGTTGTGCCTGACTCTGCGCGACCCCATAGACAGCAGCCTACCAGGCTCCTCTGTCCCTGGGATTCTCCAGGCAAGAACACTGGAGTGGGTTGCCATGTCCTTCTCCAGTGCATGAAAGTGAAAAGTGAAAGTGAAGCCACTCAGTGAAGTCGTGTCCGTCTCTTAGTGACCCCGGGGTTGCAGCCTACCAGGCTCCTCTGTCCGTGGGATTCTCCAGGCAATGGTACTGGAGTGGGCTGCCATTGCCTTCTCTGATTTCCTTCTCTGCAAGATAGCGTTTTGAAGATATTTTCTCCTGGATATTGCTTTTGATGAAGGAAGGGGGATCCCTTTCAGGGCTTGAGAGTGAGTTCTTGTCTGACACTGGGCAATGAGTTGTCTGAGGAGAGGAGTGCTGTCCAAGCGAGAGGCTTTATTGGGAAGGGCTGCCAGGGTGGAGGGCAGGAGGGTGAGGGAAACGGAGAGAACCACTCTGTCACGTGGCTCACAGTCTCAGGTTTTATGGTCATCGGGCTCATTTCTGGTTTGTCTCTTGCCAGGCATTCTGAATTGGGATCCTTCTTGGGGGCACACGCATCACTCAGCTGAGATGGATTCCAGCGAAGTGGATCCTGGGAGGTTGGTAGGACCTCTGAACTGGAGCCTCCCATCTCCTGACCTCTCCAGAATTCTGGTTGGTGGTAGCTTGTTCGTTCCTTGTTCCTTCCCAGGACCTCCTGTTGTAAGATGATTCCTGCAAGTGTTTTCTTTTCTCTGTTGCCTGGCCAGGGTGGGTGGTCCGTGGTTCATTTAACAGTTTGTTTTTGGTTCTCTCGAGTAAGGTCCTCCACAGGGTAAATGTATGAAATGATAAAAGGCAATGTTTTAAATAATTTATATTCATAATTTGGTAAGTTGGCTTGTTTTGTGTATGTTAGACCTGATCACCAGACCAACGGTCATGTAGAACTTTTGCAGTTTTCTAAAATTCTATAGTTTTTTAAATGGAGTTACCTTGTTGCAAAGTTTGTGTTTATGTTCATATTTTTTTAAAGTTATTTCTTTTAGTTGATTGATCATTGCTTTACAATATTGGTTTGATTTGTCATACATCCACATGAATTAACCATAGGTGTACCTATGTCCTCTTGCTCTTGAATCTCCCTCCCACCTCGCACGCATTCCCACCTCTCCAGGTTACTACTGAGCCCCAGTTTGAGTTCCCTGAATCATACAGCAAATTCCCATTGGTTGTCTATTTACAAATGTAGGTGTACCTGCATCCATGCTGCTCTCTCCATTCATCTCACCCTCTCCCTCTTGTTCCCCACCCTCGTCTGTAAGTCTGTTCTCTATGTCTGCACCTCCATTGCTGCTCTGTGAACAGACTCGTCAGTACCATCCTTCTAGATTCCATGTTTTTCTCTCTTTGACTGACTTCCCTCCCCTTTATTAGAACAAACTCAAATGTGTTCCTTTTTATGGCTGCATTCCATGCAGGCTCTGATTGTTCCTTAGCCATGTTTTGCGGAGGGTCATGGAGCTATTCTGCTCCATTTCAGTTTGGGCTTCCAGTCTGAGTGCTCGCAGCAGAGCTGCTTCTGGGTGAGCCCTCTGAGGTCTGTGAGCACCGGGCTGCCCGCTCTTCTCTTGTGGCCCGCAGGGGGCGCCAAAGGCCCCTCTGACCCGCGGGCGCAGGACGCTTTGCCTTTAGACTCTGCTCCGTGAGCAGCTGGCGGGAGCTTTGTCTCCTCAGGACCATCGGGGCTCAGGCTTCTGGATAACAGGGCTGCATCCAGGCTGAGAGGAGCAGGGTTGCCTCAGTGCCCACCAGCAGGGAGGCGCTGCAAGAGCGAAAAATGAGGATGGAGTAGACGTTTCCTGTGTCCAGCTGAGGGCTGACTGGAGGTCCATCTCAGAGGACTCAGGGGGAAAGAGCTCCGTGTGCAAAGCGGTGGGTTTTCAGTTAGATTTGCCTTAGATGATGTAGAGGATGAACACTGATGTTCTTCCGTGTAGGTGGCCATTTTCCTGTCACTGTTTCTTGAGAAGACTGTCCTTTCCTCTTCGCTCGTTCCTGGTTTGATTTTCAGGAACTGACCATGTACAGGTGGGTTCGTTTCTGGGCTCTCTATTCTCTCCTGGAGTCCATGTGTCTGTGTTCCTGCCAGTTCCTCACTGTGGTGGTCACTACAGCTCCGTGATGTAGTTTGAAGAGGGATAGGAAGATGCCTCCAGCTGTGTTCCTCTTTCTCAGAGTCTTTTTGGCCGTTTAAGGTCCTGTTCAACAGTAGCAGCCTAATATTAGGAATATTTCTATTTCTGTGAAAAATGCCATTGAATATTATTTTGTGATTGCAGTCCGTGTATTTGTTGATGACTTTGGTTGGAATGGACCTTTTAATTCCTCATTGTTCCAGTGCATGAGCGTGGAATAATTTTCTGTGTGTTTGTATTTTCTTTGGTTTCTTTATCAGTGCCTTCTAGTTTTCTGACTACTGGTTTTTTATGTTCTTGATTAAGTTTGTTGCTAGATGTTTTATTTAAGTGGGATTTTCTTAATATTTTTTTCTGATTGTTATTAGTGTATAGAAATGCAAGTGATTTTTGGACTGTAAAGGGTAGTATTTTATGATTGTAAATTAATCCAAAATGATTCAGCTTTACTGAATGTAGTCTAACAACTTTTTGTGAAGTGATGTGGAACATTTTATCTGTAAGATCTGTTTCTCCTGCAGTAGGTCATCCAGAGGACCCAAGACATGGTGGTTACTAATAGACTTCCCACACTACTTCTTCATTCCACGTGGACTCCTTCACGGGCAGTGAGCATCGCAGCTTCCCTTGAACTTCATCTGGGTAAGTCTTGGCCTGTATCAGAAAGTTTCCTGCCTGTCTGCTCTAAATTTCTTTTGTGGTATTGACATGGTTGTTTTGAAACCTAGTATACTTTCCAGTCATTTAAAATGTACAGAAAATGCCTAGCAATGGGAACAAGTGCTAGCATTTGCCACATCATCTAAAATACTCTATGTGTTTTATCCAAAATGGGTACCTTCTGCAGAACCAGCACATAATCTCCAAAATCAGGAAATCATATGGTACCTACATTATAATGTAATCCACTGCCCCACTTCCACTTTTAGCAATTGTTCAAGTGTATGAATATATCTTTTGTTTCCATCGTCATCCTTTTTTCTTTATTTAGAGTGTTACTGAGATTTTCAGTTATTTGGACAAACTTGATGGATTGAAAGCAGACATGGTGAATAAGGGTTCTGGGTGGCCTTTTCTATGTGGATTTCTTTTTCACTGAAGATGGTTTTAATATTTATTCATGTGGTAACATGTATGAATCCTGCATTCTTTCTCCCCCCCCCCATAGTAATTAAAAATAAATAATATGCCATTTACCATTTAGATATTTGTAAGCATACAGTGTTGTAGCAGACAACCTTTTCTTGTTTTGCAAACCAGTTTAATAATGTGCACCTTGTGCGTGCTTTGGAGAAACTCAGGAAACTGAGTCAGTGACTGAAATGGCCCAAGATATCACCTTAGATTCCATCTTCATCTGAAAACAAAACAGGCACTTTCTGGTGGTCCAGTGGCTGAGACTGGACACTCCCAAAGAAGGAGGCCCAGGTTCATTCCCTGATCCAAGAGCTAGATCTCCCATGCCACAAAGGAGAATTTGCATGTTGTAGCTAAATATCTGGCTTACCTCAATGAAGGTTGACCTGGCGCAGCCAAATTAAAAAAGAAACAAATATTTTACAGATACAACCAAAGGAAAGGAAGGGTATGGTTGTTGTGCAGATTTACGGCTTAGCTTTCCCTATCGATAGAAAAGAAAAAAGAGTTTCAAAAGACTGTGTCTCATCCTTCTATCTGGCATATAGAGAGGATTCCTTTGAAATGAGATTTCTCTGGTAAATGTGACTCACAGAAGAGCTGTCTTGAACTTGGGTTTCAGAGATGATCATGTGTCCTCTAAAAAAAAAAGTTAATTGGGTCCCACTAATTCTCATGCTGAGGTGGTATATTTTGTGGTAGCATTTGCTCCCCTTCACTTTGGATGTATCCCCATTTGTTTACACTGTCATCTACTGAAGACATCCTGATATTTGAAAGTTTTTAGTTATTACAAGTAGAGCTGTTGTATATAATCATGTGATACTTTTTGTCTGGACGTTTTCAAAGCTGTTTAGTAAGTGCTAGCCATATAGTATTCAGGTCACAGGTGAGCTTTGTTTAGCTGTGGAAAAATCCAGCTATGTTTCTCTGTGGCATGTGGGATCTTCTGGGGTAAGGGATCAAACTAGAGTGTCTTGCATTGTCAGGCAGATTCTTTACCACTGAGCCACCGGAGAAGTTGTGCCCTACCCCCGTTTTTTTTTTTTTGAGTTTACTGGATCTAATAGGTGTGCAGTGCTACCTCACTGTTATTTTAGTTTGTAATTTCCTAATGATATGTGATTTTGAGTCTTTTTGATAGGCTTATTTACTATCTTTATATTTTTGTAGGCCAGGTGTTTAGGTGTATACATTTTTTATGAGATTGTTCTAGATTTTTTGGTATATTTGGAGTACAATCCTTTATCAGATATGTATTTTATAAATATATTTTCCTGTGGCTTGTGTTTAAGTTTTGTGAATAAGGTTTTTCACAGTTTAAATGTCTAATTCTTTAAAGTTAATGTTATATATGTTTTATATCCTTTTTTGGATAGACTTTAGTGTGTTGTTGTTGTTGTTAAATTTTATAAGCAGAAGTGAGGTACTGTAGATACAGTTTTAAGCTAAGCTGAGGTACCATAGATACAGTTTTGCCTTTTGTCTGTTAAGAAGTTTGAGTGAGTTTGGTGTACACTGTATATAACATTATGTCTACATTCATTTGACTGGATATAGCTTCCAATTATTTGTCTAATTGGTTTTGGAGATATCACGGGAAGTCAGTTTTTCCAAGGGAAACTGAGGTCCATGAAACATGAACTCTTTTCGATCGGTCGGAATCACTCTCTGCTATTTCTGACAGATTTGACTTGTTTGGATATCTCATATGAGTGGAATCACAGAACGTTTGTCTTTTCTTGGTCTGGTTTATTTCACATGATCTAATGACCATAAGGTTTGTCCACATTGTCGCATTGTCAGAATTACTGACTTTGAAGGGCCGAATCAGATTCCATTGTGTGTATACCACAGTTTGTTTATGGAATTGGCTGCCATGGACACTTAGATCACTTCTGTTTGTTTGCCAGTGTGAATCATGCTGTTGTGAGTATGACGGAAGAAGTATCCATTTTTTCAGCCCCCTTTCCCAATCCTTTTGGGTACATAGCTTGAATTGGAATCGAACTATGTATTTATTCCATGTGTTTGTTTTGGAGTCATTTCTGTAATGTCTTGCAGAGTGGCAGCACCATTTAATGTACTTTTTCGTATGGTGGAATACCGTTCAAGCTTCTGAATATACCTTGTGTTGCATATTCAGTCTCCCACCAACGGACACTTGAATGAGTTCTACCTTTGAGCTATTGTGAATGTCACTATGAGTATTTGTGTACCAGTTTTTGTTTGAATTATTAACAAGTACATTACTATATATAAAAGAAGCCACAAGGACCTACTGTACAGTTTAGGAAACTATTAAATATCTTATGATAATGTATAATGGAAGAGAATCTCAAAAGGAATATATGAAAAGCACATAGTAACCATGATATTTATTGTGCCAACACTATGAGTTATCATAGCACTACTCAACGTGTATTTATACATGTCAGTAAAATATTCACATCTGTAAGGATATTATAAAAAATTATATAAAAAATCAAGAATTCAAACAGAGATTAAATAAACTTCCTGTCACTGCTCATCATCATTTATACATTCATACTACCTGTAACACTCATTGTATAAGTGCTGGACTAGCAATTGATGTTCTCGTAAACCAAGAGATTGTGAAGGTGTAAGGAAATATAGCTTATTGAATTCCTTAATGAAGGATTATAGAACTCTATGTCCATGAAGTGAATGAAATTCCATTTTATTGAAACACATTCTTACTAGAGTGATGAGCTTCCACCCCACCCAACGTTAGTTCACAATGAAATCCTGCAGTCCTCTGGCCTCAATGTCTGCTTCCTGCTACCGAGAAAGAAAAGATGAGGAAGTCCTGACAAAACCGATGCTATTTTTCTTTTTCTGATTTGTATTTTATCGCAGGGCTTGGCAAAAAGAGGGCCCAACCTGTTTTTAGAGTTCCATCCCAAGGGTTCCTCTGGCATGTTCCCTATGTTGACAAAGTGCTGATTATTTTCAACAAAGGACAATGATCTGCACTTCACTATTTGTTGCTTGAGCTGGAATAGCGGGCATCCCTTGAAGTGCATTCCTTCATGCTGAAGTAGGCATCCCTGAAGCAATAGTATAAGAGGAACACATTTATCACGTAGACATCGCAGCGCATGCATTTGTAATAATTTTTCAGTTATACCCATCATCATCGGAGGAACTGACTTGTCCCAGTAACAACGAGAGTACCCAGTATAACAGTTCCTTGACTTATGAGTACTTCCTATGAGTACCCTTATGAGTACTTCTTCCAATGTTGTTTCTCCTACTTTGGTCATGAACAGTAGAAGCTGATGGCAGTGGTCCTTGAAATGTATGTCGATTCCTAGGTGGCACAGTTGATAAATAAAAAATCTGCCTACCAGTGCAGGAGGGGGAAGTGATGTGGGTTTGATCCCTGGTTCAGGAAGATAACAATTCATACACATGTTTTATGTGAACCAGTTTGATACTCATGAGTTTTTTCTTCTGTATACAGAAAAACAAATGCTGTTCAAGGACACTGAAAGAACCCTGATGTTGAAAATCAGATCTGTATTGTGAGCAATGCTTAGATATCCATGAGTCGAAGCATAGTATTATGCCTATCATCCTTGTATTTCTCTCAGTGAAATATGTTGAGGAAAACTCTTCATTCGTGGTCTAGATTCACGAAGAAGCTAAATAGCATTCATCCTTTATGTTGACAACTGTGAATTTAAATCTCCTGTGAATCCTATGTGACAACCACACATACCAACATGAGTTATCAGTATTATATCAATATTTTTAGTCCTATTGTATGTCAACTAAAAAAATCAGTATATAATTGTACATGAAGTCAAGACATAAAATCAGTGCAAATACAAAATGTTCCATCCTTTGAGAAAGGGAGAAAAACATCTCTGTGCTTAGCCTATTGCATTTTTATGTATTAGACCCTTAAGTAGTTTATTCACCACACCCTGTGAATGATTCACAAATCTTCAGAGAAGAAAGGATCATTTCTCTTGAACAATGAGTAGTTCAACTATTCTCAAAGCAAAGCCATAAGTGAGTCTTATTTTGGGTGAGACCATGAAAACTCAGCGTTTTCATTATGCTTGTGCTTATGATGGGAGGAGGTCTGAGAAAGCACTTCTGAAGGTTTATTCATACCAGTCGTTCTCATATGTATCGAGTCTTTAAAGGTCGAATCACCAAGGTGTTGCTTCTACACTTGTACTAGGCTGAGCAGCAACATTCCCTTTCTCCGTAAGTGCAGTAGACGTGTTCCCAACCTGTCTGTCTTCTGTCCTCTGGAGTATGCATTGCTTGAGCTCATCACAGCCTAGTAGATGGAAATCATCAGGATATTCTGGAAACCCTTTTTATTTCAGTCTGTTCAGGAGGTTACCACTGCTGCAAACCTCTGGATTTTACCAAGCGCTTTTAACAACCTCAGATGAAGGATATAAGTCAACACTGGTGACAGCCACGGGCTTCCATGGCCTATCCATGATTGTTGGCTTTGCTTTCATAATCATCCTGTTTCTTATACCAGCTAAACTGTCAGTGTATTTTTTAATTACCATTTTATCTTTGATGGTTTTTAGAGCTATTATGGATTTTCCTATATATCTTCACTTATCGGTGAGGGTCTTATGTTAGTAGTAGTTATGACAACTGACTTTCTGTCTGTTAGCTGTGGCAGAATAAAAAAAGAATGACCCACTGTATATTATTAATATTATGTATCAATATATTGTTAGTTTTATTGTTTGCAGTCATCCAATTCCAAGTTTCTGAAATAAACTTTCAGAAAAATCACATCCTTTTGAATGCCCATTTGACTGAATAGGAGCACGGAAATGTTCTTCCATAAAATTGTTTACAGTTTCCATTCCGTTTCTCCTGTTTGATGTAGATATTGGCCTTTGGTTCTATCAGTAGCTTTGCAAGTAAAAAAAAAAATTAATTAGAGCTCGTATGGTAATTTTACTGTTAGCAATAAGTTTAGCATAAAATGAACACAGAAGAGGTTACAGTAGACCAAATATGAAAGTCAGTTTAAAAGAAAACATAGTGTTGAATGTTTACAGTAGGAATATAGTTATGAAGTTCCTTTATTATTATTCTATCCTTTCCTTTTGTTTTGCAGGGGTGTTAATGTACAGATTCCAGTACTATGGCTAGAGCGAATAATAGTATCATTATTCTTGAGAGCAACTCTACTAAGTCTTCACGCTCATGTCACTCAAGGTTTTTTAATACCTATTATGTTAGTCGTGTTTGTAGTTTGTGAAGTCACATAAGTTGCATTCATTCAAGCAATAGTATCAAACAGCTATGGCATCAATTATAGATGTGAATCGATATCGAATGTGAATCCATTTCACTGTGACAAGTTATTATTGTAGATATTCTATTCATGCCAGTAACAAAGCTGTGCAGAAATAATACAATGTTTATTAAGAAAATAAGATTTACTAATTTGTTTTATTATTCTATTTCTTTTAAACAGATTTAATGACAACAGGCTCAACTTTTCATTCACTTGTATGACTATGAGCAGTTTGACCAAGTTGAAGAAGATGACTCGTTTGTAGTCTTCCTCATCAGCTCATTCCATCTACTGGCTTTAAAATCATTTAGTACAGAGCTCACCGTCTAGGTGTTCATCCAGTGTTTTGTTTGCTTATCATGCAGGATCATTTTAAAAGGAAAAGTATGTGTGTATGAGTTAGAGCTCTGATCCCAGGAGTCCATGTAGAAGCTTCCCCTGAGAAATGTATCGTTTTTGCACCAATGCTACTGAAATGTGTGAATGTGGTATACCACGCGTCCCAATAAGTGTAAACAGCGTCATAGGCTACTTATTTGAAATGACCAGTACTCATGACATTCCATTCAACTGAGGACTAAATATAGCCAACGTAGGCTGTGTTTGCCAAATAGACTTTGAAGTATTCTTCACACAGTCCTTCATCGATGCCAGTTTTCAGATCGAAGAAACCCTTGCTCCATGAAGTTTGTGAACACATATACTCATGTTTTGTTTGAGATTTTAAAGTCATTCTTCAGTTTTGTTGGAGGAATGGTTCTGTATATGCCCCGTGGATCCCCAAATCCACTGATGTTCATGTGTCTTGGGGCTTCCCAGGTGGTTCTAGTGGTAAAGAACATGCAGAACATACCCATGCAGGAGACATGGGAGGTATGGATTCCATCCCTGGGGCAGGAAGATCTCCTGAGGGAGAGCATGGCAACCCCCTCCAGTATCTTTGCCTAGAGAATCTCATGGAGAGAGGAGCCTGGTGGGGCCTAGTCCATATGATCCCAAGGAGTTGGACACAATGTAAGTGACTTCGCACAGCACATGATTCGTTGTCATAGCTAATATAATGGAGATGACATAAAAAGAAGCACCAGCGGGCGAAAGTCAATATCCATCACTTTTAAACTTTGGAATGTATTGTGATATTTTACATCCATATTTGTATGACTTGATAGTTGGAGAATCGATGCATGTGAAGGCCTGGTTGTGTTATATGTATGTTGAGGGAAGATATATTTTTATGTGGTTTGACATATAGGTCCCATTTCATTCGTAGACATATGCATACTCATCACTTATCATCATTTTTTTTTTGAAAAGACCATTGTTTGGAAAGGTTGTTGTCTAACCATGAAAGATGCTTGAATTCTTGGGCTCCTTAGAGGAAGAATTCAACCCGGGGCCAGTGATGAGGCTTGATCAGTCAGAGCTTTTGTGTCCCAACATTTTATTAAAGTATAAAAGAGAGAAAGCTTCTGACATAGACATCAGAAGGGGGCAGAAAGAGTGCCCCCCTACTCACCTTTGGCTGGATGTTATCTAGCTACTAGCAGTCTACTCATTAGAGAAAGGAATGGCAGCAGACCCCTCACCCACAAGATATATGGAGATGACCGTGGCACCAGGTGAGTCATCCTGGGCCATAAAACGATTGATATGAGCAAATGGATAGCTTCATTCACATAGATCAGGAGAGCCATGTATGAGTAAAGCATATTGGTTTGTCAAGTCAGTTCTGAGCCTTTAGGCAGAACCTACTTGAAGATAGAGTCTAGGGTAAATACATAGTACATTCACATAGCTTAAGGCAAACCTTTCCATGAGAAAAATGCCTTGGTCAGCTCAAAGTATGAGAAAAGTGAAGTTCAGGCGGAACCAGGTGTCATTATAGCAACACAGAATTGTAAGAGAAAATCTCTGTTTAAATTTGTATCAAGAAGGGGAAAAAAGATAACAGCTTGTTTCCTCCTGCCTCGGAAGTGACAGATAACAACTGTCTGACACTTGCACCCCATTTCCTCCCTTTGGAGACCCCTGGCCTTCCTGGCTGTTACCCTCTCAGTTTCATTCATTGAGCGTTTTCTGCCTTGTGAAACATTGGGCATAGAAGTATGTGTTTATTTAGGGGTATTTCATCCAATTTCATTTAAATGCATATGTGAATTAGAAAGTTTGACATGCTGTTGCTTTGTATACCGATTGGGAAATGTGAGCCTCCAAGCTTAATTTAGTTTTTCATGTTCATTTTTCTTTTTAGGGGTACAAAGAAAAATAATATGACTGTTAAGATCAGCTTTCGTATTTTTTGCCAAATATGAATTGGGATCACATCGATCAGAGATGAGTCTGTGCATGAAAGCCCTAATAACTAATGCTAATTGACTTCACTACCATGGGATGTTTTCATATCTATTGAGGATTTACTTCATGTATTTCGATTTTAACTTTCTGTCTTACAGCCTTGTTTGTAGATCAAAGCTATTTGAAATTGTCATCTGGTTTCAAATGGCTTGTGAGGTTATTCATGAGTGGTTCATAAAACCGAATGGATTGTACGTAGCCATACTTTGTTGTCATTCTATGAATTTGAAGAATGTCTGAAGAATGTCTGCAGTTATGCCTTAAAGATTCATACAATTGATGTCCAATATTTATCTCAATAGACTTGCTTTCAATTTGTAGTTTCCTATGCGTATGTCTTTCTTTATGGATTTGGGTAGAACTTGTATTGGAACACTGAAAAATCTGTGATATCAACCGTGCTGACCTTTCTGGTGGTCATCATTAAGATTTTCACGCTCTATGGATCCTAGTGGAAACAGGTGCTGTTCATCCTACTTTTGTGAAGATTGAACTCATCGTAGAAAGTGGAATTTGTTGAAATATTTATGGTATAAATAAATCTTGTCTATATAATTACCCAGAGTCCTGGTGCGTATTTGATTGCTAAGTTATAAAATGTATGAGATAGATGTGATCCATCAATGGCGACTGGATAAGTGGTGGAGAGGTATTTTGGTGATGCAAGAGATTTAAATAGTATTTATATCCCTTTTATGTGGATAATGGGTCTTGGATCCATGTTTGAAACCTTACAACCTCGTCTTTTGTTATGCATGGGAAGTGTCAAAAATGAAGAAGATGCGGGTAGGTACTTCAAGGGTAAGTATAGGGCTGAGGGCGTGACTATGATGTGGGTTAGGGTTAGGATGTGGATGGGGGTCGGGTTAGGGTAGGGTAAAGGTTAGAGTTTGTGGAACAGCCCTCCAAACTTGTTAGGGTGAGGGGTGAGGTGTGAGGGTTCAGGATGAGGGTGAGGGTAAGGATTAAGGGTGAGGGTTCAGGGTGAGGGTTAGGATTCAGGATGAGGGTGAGGATTCAGGGAGAGGGTGAGGGTTCAGGGAGAGGGTGAGGGTGAGGGTTCAGGGAGAGGGTGAGGGTGAGGGTTCAGGGAGAGGGTGAGGGTGAGGGTTCAGGGTGAGGGTGTGGGTGAGGGTAAGGGTTCGGGGTGAGGGTTCAGAGTGAGCATTCAGGGTGAAGGTGTGGGCCTCACATCTGATACAGGATTGTACTCCAAATATACCCATCCCTTCCCTTGAACAGACCTCTCACTATGGGAGCCCTTGGCAGTGTGGAACCCACCGGCCCCTAAGGCCTCCCAAAGGACGCCTGGGGCCTAGGTGCAAAGGCAATGCAGGAGTGGAGCTGAGGCCAGGAAGGCGCCAGTAGCGTCACCCAACTTCGCAAAGGCTGCTCCTTCCTGGGTAGGAAGCCCAGCAGAGAGGCAAGTCTGGGCAGGGTTCGCCCAGGGCAGAGTAGCCTCGCGCCAGGAACTCTGCCAGATCGGGCCTCTGAGCAGAGCTGGAGCTCTGCCATCCTGGAGGCGCACTCGACTCCACCGAAAAAGGGCTTGCAGCCTAAGGCGGCTGGGCTGCTTCGTCTTCCCCCTAGGAAGCTCGATTCCCGCATGCTGTTCACTCGGCTTCCAGGCGCCGGCTCCCTGCCCCTCATTCTGGTCTAGGATCAGGGGCTGCTTCCCCTGAGCTGGGGCTGTGGGCGGGAGCCCAGACACACAGGTGCAGGACCCAACCACCTGCACACGTCTCTGCTGGAGAGGAGAGCGCAAGGGAACGACGTGTGAGAGGCAGCTGATGGGCACCCACGGAGTCAGCCTCCAGGTATGCCAGGCTGGAGACCCCAGCCAGTGGCCCTGGGAGGTGCGGTTCTTCGTGCGGCGCTGAGTCTGGGCGACCAAGCAACCGCTGAAGGAGCCCTGCACTTGCCCTACCCTTCGCTCTAGCAGAGCTCTCCCTGCTGGAGTCCTTGGCAGTGTGCAAGCCACAGGCCCCTAAGCCTTCCCCAAGGACGCCGGGGGCCTAGGTGCAAAGGCAAGGCAGGAGCGGAGCTGAGGCCAGGAAGGCGCCAGTGGCGTCTACCAGCCTCGCGCAGCCTGCTCCTTCCTGAGGAGGGAGCGTAAAAGCAAGGCAAGTCTGGGCAAGGTTCGCCCACGGCAGAGCAGCCTCGCCCCAGCAACTCTGCCAGATCGGGCCTCTGAGCAGAGCTCGAGCTCTGCTGTACTGGAGGCACAATTGGCTCGGGCAAGCAGGGCTTTCAACTTGACGGGGCTGGGCTGCCTTCTCTTCCCCCAAGGAGGCTCCCTTCCCTGCTGGTTGTGCATTCGCCAATCAGGCGGGGGCGCAGGGCTCCTCCAGCAGGTCTTGCCTCAGGGGCTGCTTCCCTGAGTTGGGGCTGTGGGCGGGAACCCAGACACGCAGGATCAGGCCCCAAACACCAGCACATGTCTGTGCTGGGGAGGAGAGTGCTAGGGAACCTACGTCTGTCATGCACTTGCTGGGCGCCCACGGAGTCAGCCTCCAGGTGTGCGGGGCTGCAGACCCCAGCCAGGGGCCCTGGGAGCCTGGGGCTCTCCGTGTGGCCCTGAGTCTGGGCGGCCAAGCAACCGCTGGAGGAGCCCTGCAGCCGCCCTTCCCTTCCGTCTGACAGAGCTCTCACTGCTGGAGCCCTTGGAAGTGTGCAACCCACCAGCCCCTAAGCCCTCCCCAAGGACGCCTGGGGCCTAGGTGCAAAGGCAAGGCAGGAGCGGAGCTGAGGCCAGGAAGGCGCCAGTGGCGTCTCCCAGCCTTGCGCACCCTGTCCTTCCTGGGGAGGGTGCCTAAAAGCAAGGAAAGTCTGGGCAACGATCGCCCTAACCAGAGCAGCCTCGCGCTAGGAACTCTGCCAGATCGGGCTTCTGAGCAGAGCTAGAGATCTGCAGTACTGGAGGGGCACTTGGCCTGGGCTGCAGGGCTTTCAGCTTGACGGGGCTGTGCTGCCTCGTCTTCCCCCGAGGAGCCTCACTTCCCTGCTGGCTGTGCACTCCCCGATCAGGTGGGGGCACAGGTCTCCTCCAGCAGGTCTTGCCTCAGGAGCTATTTCCACTGAGTTGGGGCTGTGGGCGGGTACCCAGACACGCAGGATCAGGCCCGAACCACCGGCACATGTCTCTGCTGGGGAGGAGAGTGCTAGGGAACCTACGTCTGTCATGGACTTGCTGGGCTTCCACGGAGTCAGCCTCCGGGTGTGCAGGGCTGCAGACTCAAGCCAGGGGCCCTGGGAGCCTGGTGCTCTACGTGTGGCGCTTAGTCTGCGCGGCCAAGCAACCGCTGGAGGAGCCCTGCACCCGCCCTTCCCTTCCGTCGGACAGAGCTCTCACTGCTGGAGCCCTTGGCAGTGTGCAATCCACCAGTCCCTAAGCACTCCCCAAGGACCCCTGGGGGCTAGGTTCAAAGGCAAGGGAGGAGCGGAGCTGAGCAGAGGAAGGCGCCAGTGGCTTCTCCCAGCCTCGAGCACGCAGCCTGCCCCTTCCTGGGGAGGGAGTGTAAAAGCAAGGTAAGTCTGGGCAAGGCTCGCCCATGGCAGAGAAGCCTCGCGCCAGTAACTCTGCCAGATCGGACTTCTGAGAAGTGCTATAGCTGTGCTGTACTGGAGGCTCACTTAGCTCCGGGCAAGCAGGGCTTTCAGCTTGAGGGGGCTGTGCTGCCTCGTCTTCCCCCGAGGAGCCTCACTTCCCTGCTGGCTGTGCACTCGCCGATCAGGCGGGGGCACAGCGCTCCTCCAGCAGGTCTTGCCTCAGGAGCTGTTTCCACTGAGTTGGGGCTGTGGGCGGGTACCCAGACACGCAGGATCAGGCCCCAACCACCGGCACATGTCTCTCCTGGGGAGGAGAGTGCTAGGGAACCTTCGTCTGTGATGCACTTGCTGGGCACCCACGGAGTCAGCCTCCAGTTGTGCGGGGCTGCAGACCCCAGCCAGGGGCCCTGGGAGCCTGGTGCTCTTCGTGAGGCTCTGAGTCTTGGCGGCCAAGGAACCGCTGGAGGAGCCCTGCAGGTGCCCTTCCCTTCCCTCTGACAGAGCTCTCACTGCCGGCGCCCTTGGCATTGTGCAACCCACAAGCCCCTAAGCCCAGCTCTCGGACGCCTGGGGCCTAGGTGCAAAGGCAAGGCAGGAGCGGAGCAGAGGCCAGAAAGACGCCAGTGGCATCTCCCAACCTCGCGCAGCCTGCTCCTTCCTGGGGAGGGTGCCTAAAAGCAAGGCAAGTCTGGGCAAGGCTCGCCCATGGCAGAGCAGCTTCCCACAGGAACTCTGCCAGATCGGGCTTCTGAGAAGAGCTAGAGCTCTGCCTTACTGGCGGCTCACTCGGCTCCGGGCAAGCAGGGCTTTCCACTTGACGGGGCTGGGCTGCCTCCTCTTCCCCCGTGGGGGCTCGCTTCCCTGCTGGCTGTGCACTCGCCAATCAGACGGGGGAGCAGGGCTCCTCCATCAGGTCTTGCCTCAGGAGCTATTTCCACTGAGTTGGGGCTGTGGGCGGGTACCCAGACACGCAGGATCAGGCCCGAACCACCGGCACATGTCTCTGCTGGGGAGGAGAGTGCTAGGGAACCTACGTCTGTCATGGACTTGCTGGGCGTCCACGGAGTCAGCCTCCGGGTGTGCAGGGCTGCAGACTCAAGCCAGGGGCCCTGGGAGCCTGGTGCTCTACGTGTGGCGCTTAGTCTGCGCGGCCAAGCAACCGCTGGAGGAGCCCTGCAGGTGCCCTTCCCTTTCCTCTGACAGAGCTCTCACTGCTGGAGCCCTTGGCAGTGGGCAATCCACCAACCCCTAAGCACTCCCCAAGGACCCCTGGGGCCTAAGAGCAAAGGCAAGGCAGGAGCGGAGCTGACACCAGGAAGGCGCCAGTGGCATCTCCCAGCCTCGTGCAGCCTGCTCCTTCCTGGGGAGGGTGCCTAAAAGCAAGGCAAGTCTGGGCAAGGCTCGCCCATGGCAGAGCAGCCTCGCGACAGGAACTCTGCCAGATCGGGCCTCTGAGCAGAGCTAGAGCTCTGCCTTACTGGCGGCTCACTGGGCTCCGGGCAAGCAGGGCTTTCCACTTGACGAGGCTGGGCTGCCTCCTCTTCCCCCGTGGGGGCTCGCTTCCCTGCTGGCTGTGCACTCGCCAATCTGACGGGGGAGCAGGGCTCCTCCAGCAGGTCTTGCCTCAGGGGCTGCTTCCCTGAGTTGGGGCCGTGGGCGGGAACCCAGACACGCAGGATCAGGCCCCAACCACCGGCACATGTCTGTGCTGGGGAGGAGAGTGCTAGGGAACCTACGTCTGTCATGCACTTGCTGGGCGCCCACGGAGTCTGCCTCCGGGTGTGCGGGGCTGCAGACCCCAGCCAGGGGCCCTGGGAGCCTGGCGCTCTTCGTGAGGCGCTGAGTCTTGGCGGCCAAGCAACGGCTGGAGGAGCCCTGCAGGTGTCCTTCCCTTCCCTCTGACAGAGCTCTCACTGTCGGTGCCCTTGGCAGTGTGCAACCCACCAGCCCCTAAGCCCTGCCCTAAGACGCCTGGGGCCTTGGTGCAAAGGCAAGGCAAGAGCGGAGCAAGGCCAGGAAGGCGCCAGTGGCATCTCCCAGCCTCGCGCAGCCTGCTCCTTCCTGGGGAGGGTGCCTAAAAGCAAGGCAAGTCTGGGCAAGTCTCGCCCATGGCAGAGCAGCCTCGCGACAGGAACTCTGCCAGATCGGGCTTCTGAGAAGAGCCAGAGCTCTGCTGTACTGGAGGCACACCTGGCTCGGGCAAGCAGGGCTTTCAGCTTGACGGGGCTGGGCTGCCTCCTCTTCCCCCGAGGGGGCTCGCTTCCCGGCTGGCTGTGCACTCGACAATCAGGCGGGGGCGCAGGGCTCCTCCAGCAGGTCTTGCCTCAGGGGCTGCTTCCCTGAGTTGGGGCTGTGTGCGGGAACCCAGACTCGCAGGATCAGGCCCCAACCACCGGCACATGTCTGTGCTGGGGAGGAGAGTGCTAGGGAACCTACGTCTGTCATGCACTTGCTGGGCGCCCACGGAGTCTGCCTCTGGGTGTGCGGGGCTGCAGACCCCAGCCAGGGGCCCTGGGAGCCTGGTGCTCTTCGTGAGGCGCTGAGTCTTGGCGCCAAGCAACCGCTGGAGGAACCCTGCACCCGCCCTTCCCTTCCGTCTGACAGAGCTCTCACTGCTGGAGCCCCTGGCAGTGGGCAATCCACCAGCCCCTAAGCACTCCACAAGGACCCCTGGGGCCTAGGTTCAAAGGCACGGGAGGAGCGGAGCTGAGCCCAGGAAGGCGCCAGTGGTTTCTCCCATCCTCGCGCAGCCTGCTCCTTCCTGGGGAGGGAGCCTGAAAGCAAGGAAAGTCTGGACAACGCTGGCCCTTGGCAGAGAAGCCTCGCGCCAGTAACTCTGCCAGATCGGGCCTTTTAGCAAAGCTAGAGCTCTGCTGTACTGGAGGCGCACTTGGCCTGGGCAAGCAGGTCTTTCAGCTTGACGGCGCTGGGCTGCCTCCTCTTCCCCAGAGGAGGCTCGCTTCCCTGCTGGCTGTGCACTCGCTGATCAGGCGGGGGCGCAGGGCTCCTCCAGCAGGTTTTGCCTCAGGGGCTTCTTCCCTGAGTTGTGTCTGTGGGCGGCAACCGAGACACGCAGGATCAGGCCCCAACCACCTGCACATGTCTCTGCTGGGGAGGAGAGTGCTAGGGAACCTTCGTCTGTGATGCACTTGCTGGGCACCCACGGAGTCAGCCTCCAGTTGTGCGGGGCTGCAGACCCCAGCCAGGGGCCCTGGGAGCCTGGTGCTCTTCGTGAGGCGCTGAGTCTTGGCGGCCAAGCAATGGCTGGAGGAGCCCTGCAGGTGCCCTTCCCTTCCCTCTGACAGAGCTCTCACTGCCGGCGCCCTTGGCATTGTGCAACCCACAAGCCCCTAAGCCCAGCTCTCGGACGCCTGGGGCCTAGGTGCAAAGGCAAGGCAGGAGCGGAGCAGAGGCCAGAAAGACGCCAGTGGCATCTCCCAACCTCGCGCAGCCTGCTCCTTCCTGGGGAGGGTGCCTAAAAGCAAGGCAAGTCTGGGCAAGGCTCGCCCATGGCAGAGCAGCTTCCCACAGGAACTCTGCCAGATCGGGCTTCTGAGAAGAGCTAGAGCTCTGCCTTACTGGCGGCTCACTCGGCTCCGGGCAAGCAGGGCTTTCCACTTGACGGGGCTGGGCTGCCTCCTCTTCCCCCGTGGGGGCTCGCTTCCCTGCTGGCTGTGCACTCGCCAATCAGACGGGGGAGCAGGGCTCCTCCATCAGGTCTTGCCTCAGGAGCTATTTCCACTGAGTTGGGGCTGTGGGCGGGTACCCAGACACGCAGGATCAGGCCCGAACCACCGGCACATGTCTCTGCTGGGGAGGAGAGTGCTAGGGAACCTACGTCTGTCATGGACTTGCTGGGCGTCCACGGAGTCAGCCTCCGGGTGTGCAGGGCTGCAGACTCAAGCCAGGGGCCCTGGGAGCCTGGTGCTCTACGTGTGGCGCTTAGTCTGCGCGGCCAAGCAACCGCTGGAGGAGCCCTGCAGGTGCCCTTCCCTTTCCTCTGACAGAGCTCTCACTGCTGGAGCCCTTGGCAGTGGGCAATCCACCAACCCCTAAGCACTCCCCAAGGACCCCTGGGGCCTAAGAGCAAAGGCAAGGCAGGAGCGGAGCTGACACCAGGAAGGCGCCAGTGGCATCTCCCAGCCTCGTGCAGCCTGCTCCTTCCTGGGGAGGGTGCCTAAAAGCAAGGCAAGTCTGGGCAAGGCTCGCCCATGGCAGAGCAGCCTCGCGACAGGAACTCTGCCAGATCGGGCCTCTGAGCAGAGCTAGAGCTCTGCCTTACTGGCGGCTCACTGGGCTCCGGGCAAGCAGGGCTTTCCACTTGACGAGGCTGGGCTGCCTCCTCTTCCCCCGTGGGGGCTCGCTTCCCTGCTGGCTGTGCACTCGCCAATCTGACGGGGGAGCAGGGCTCCTCCAGCAGGTCTTGCCTCAGGGGCTGCTTCCCTGAGTTGGGGCCGTGGGCGGGAACCCAGACACGCAGGATCAGGCCCCAACCACCGGCACATGTCTGTGCTGGGGAGGAGAGTGCTAGGGAACCTACGTCTGTCATGCACTTGCTGGGCGCCCACGGAGTCTGCCTCCGGGTGTGCGGGGCTGCAGACCCCAGCCAGGGGCCCTGGGAGCCTGGCGCTCTTCGTGAGGCGCTGAGTCTTGGCGGCCAAGCAACGGCTGGAGGAGCCCTGCAGGTGTCCTTCCCTTCCCTCTGACAGAGCTCTCACTGTCGGTGCCCTTGGCAGTGTGCAACCCACCAGCCCCTAAGCCCTGCCCTAAGACGCCTGGGGCCTTGGTGCAAAGGCAAGGCAAGAGCGGAGCAAGGCCAGGAAGGCGCCAGTGGCATCTCCCAGCCTCGCGCAGCCTGCTCCTTCCTGGGGAGGGTGCCTAAAAGCAAGGCAAGTCTGGGCAAGTCTCGCCCATGGCAGAGCAGCCTCGCGACAGGAACTCTGCCAGATCGGGCTTCTGAGAAGAGCCAGAGCTCTGCTGTACTGGAGGCACACCTGGCTCGGGCAAGCAGGGCTTTCAGCTTGACGGGGCTGGGCTGCCTCCTCTTCCCCCGAGGGGGCTCGCTTCCCGGCTGGCTGTGCACTCGACAATCAGGCGGGGGCGCAGGGCTCCTCCAGCAGGTCTTGCCTCAGGGGCTGCTTCCCTGAGTTGGGGCTGTGTGCGGGAACCCAGACTCGCAGGATCAGGCCCCAACCACCGGCACATGTCTGTGCTGGGGAGGAGAGTGCTAGGGAACCTACGTCTGTCATGCACTTGCTGGGCGCCCACGGAGTCTGCCTCTGGGTGTGCGGGGCTGCAGACCCCAGCCAGGGGCCCTGGGAGCCTGGTGCTCTTCGTGAGGCGCTGAGTCTTGGCGCCAAGCAACCGCTGGAGGAACCCTGCACCCGCCCTTCCCTTCCGTCTGACAGAGCTCTCACTGCTGGAGCCCCTGGCAGTGGGCAATCCACCAGCCCCTAAGCACTCCACAAGGACCCCTGGGGCCTAGGTTCAAAGGCACGGGAGGAGCGGAGCTGAGCCCAGGAAGGCGCCAGTGGTTTCTCCCATCCTCGCGCAGCCTGCTCCTTCCTGGGGAGGGAGCCTGAAAGCAAGGAAAGTCTGGACAACGCTGGCCCTTGGCAGAGAAGCCTCGCGCCAGTAACTCTGCCAGATCGGGCCTTTTAGCAAAGCTAGAGCTCTGCTGTACTGGAGGCGCACTTGGCCTGGGCAAGCAGGTCTTTCAGCTTGACGGCGCTGGGCTGCCTCCTCTTCCCCAGAGGAGGCTCGCTTCCCTGCTGGCTGTGCACTCGCTGATCAGGCGGGGGCGCAGGGCTCCTCCAGCAGGTTTTGCCTCAGGGGCTTCTTCCCTGAGTTGTGTCTGTGGGCGGCAACCGAGACACGCAGGATCAGGCCCCAACCACCTGCACATGTCTCTGCTGGGGAGGAGAGTGCTAGGGAACCTTCGTCTGTGATGCACTTGCTGGGCACCCACGGAGTCAGCCTCCAGTTGTGCGGGGCTGCAGACCCCAGCCAGGGGCCCTGGGAGCCTGGTGCTCTTCGTGAGGCGCTGAGTCTTGGCGGCCAAGCAATGGCTGGAGGAGCCCTGCAGGTGCCCTTCCCTTCCCTCTGACAGAGCTCTCACTGCCGGCGCCCTTGGCATTGTGCAACCCACAAGCCCCTAAGCCCAGCTCTCGGACGCCTGGGGCCTAGGTGCAAAGGCAAGGCAGGAGCGGAGCAGAGGCCAGAAAGACGCCAGTGGCATCTCCCAACCTCGCGCAGCCTGCTCCTTCCTGGGGAGGGTGCCTAAAAGCAAGGCAAGTCTGGGCAAGGCTCGCCCATGGCAGAGCAGCCTCCCACAGGAACTCTGCCAGATCGGGCTTCTGAGAAGAGCTAGAGCTCTGCCTTACTGGCGGCTCACTTGGCTCCGGGCAAGCAGGGCTTTCCACTTGACGGGGCTGGGCTGCCTCCTCTTCCCCCGTGGGGGCTCGCTTCCCTGCTGGCTGTGCACTCGCCAATCAGACGGGGGAGCAGGGCTCCTCCATCAGGTCTTGCCTCAGGAGCTATTTCCACTGAGTTGGGGCTGTGGGCGGGTACCCAGACACGCAGGATCAGGCCCGAACCACCGGCACATGTCTCTGCTGGGGAGGAGAGTGCTAGGGAACCTACGTCTGTCATGGACTTGCTGGGCGTCCACGGAGTCAGCCTCCGGGTGTGCAGGGCTGCAGACTCAAGCCAGGGGCCATGGGAGCCTGGTGCTCTACGTGTGGCGCTTAGTCTGCGCGGCCAAGCAACCGCTGGAGGAGCCCTGCAGGTGCCCTTCCCTTTCCTCTGACAGAGCTCTCACTGCTGGAGCCCTTGGCAGTGGGCAATCCACCAGCCCCTAAGCACTCCCCAAGGACCCCTGGGGCCTAAGAGCAAAGGCAAGGAAGGAGCGGAGCTGACACCAGGAAGGCGCCAGTGGCATCTCCCAGCCTCGCGCAGCCTGCTCCTTCCTGGGGAGGGTGCCTAAAAGCAAGGCAAGTCTGGGCAAGGCTCACCCATGGCAGAGCAGCCTCGCGACAGGAACTCTGCCAGATCGGGCCTCTGAGCAGAGCTAGAGCTCTGCCTTACTGGCGGCTCCCTGGGCTCCGGGCAAGCAGGGCTTTCCACTTGACGAGGCTGGGCTGCCTCCTCTTCCCCCGTGGGGGCTCGCTTCCCTGCTGGCTGTGCACTCGCCGATCAGACGGGGGAGCAGGGCTTCTCCAGCAGGTCTTGCCTCAGGGGCTGCTTCCCTGAGTTGGGGCTGTGGGCGGGAACCCAGACACGCAGGATCAGGCCCCAACCACCGGCACATGTCTGTGCTGGGGAGGAGAGAGCTAGGGACCCTACGTCGGTCATGCACTTGCTGGGCGCCCACGGAGTCTGCCTCCGGGTGTGCGGGGCTGCAGACCCCAGCCAGGGGCCCTGGGAGCCTGGCGCTCTTCGTGAGGCGCTGAGTCTTGGCGGCCAAGCAACGGCTGGAGGAGCCCTGCAGGTGTCCTTCCCTTCCCTCTGACAGAGCTCTCACTGTCGGTGCCCTTGGCAGTGTGCAACCCACCAGCCCCTAAGCCCTGCCCTAAGACGCCTGGGGCCTTGGTGCAAAGGCAAGGCAAGAGCGGAGCAAGGCCAGGAAGGCGCCAGTGGCATCTCCCAGCCTCGCGCAGCCTGCTCCTTCCTTGGGAGGGTGCCTAAAAGCAAGGCAAGTCAGGGCAAGTCTCGCCCATGGCAGAGCAGCCTCGCGACAGGAACTCTGCCAGATCGGGCTTCTGAGAAGAGCCAGAGCTCTGCTGTACTGGAGGCACACTTGGCTCGGGCAAGCAGGGCTTTCAGCTTGACGGGGCTGGGCTGCCTCCTCTTCGCCTGAGGGGGCTCGCTTCCCTGCTGGCTGTGCACTCGACAATCAGGCGGGGGCGCAGGGCTCCTCCAGCAGGTCTTGCCTCAGGGGCTGCTTCCCTGAGTTGGGGCTGTGGGCAGGAACCCAGACACGCAGGATCAGGCCCCAACCACTGGCACATGTCTGTGCTGGGGAGGAGAGTGCTAGGGAACCTACGTCTGTCATGCACTTGCTGGGCGCCCACGGAGTCTGCCTCTGGGTGTGCGGGGCTGCAGACCCCAGCCAGGGGCCCTGGGAGCCTGGTGCTCTTCGTGAGGCTCTGAGTCTTGGCGCCAAGCAACCGCTGGAGGAGCCCTGCACCCGCCCTTCCCTTCCGTCTGACAGAGCTCTCACTGCTGGAGCCCCTGGCAGTGGGCAATGCACCAGCCCCTAAGCACTCCACAAGGACCCCTGGGGCCTAGGTTCAAAGGCACGGGAGGAGTGGAGCTGAGCCCAGGAAGGCGCCAGTGGTTTCTCCCATCCTCGCGCAGCCTGCTCCTTCCTGGGGAGGGAGCCTGAAAGCAAGGAAAGTCTGGACAAGGCTGGCCCTTGGCAGAGAAGCCTCGCGCCAGTAACTCTGCCAGATCGGGCCTTTGAGCAGAGCTAGAGCTCTGCTGTACTGGAGGCGCACTTGGCCTGGGCAAGCAGGTCTTTCAGCTTGACGGCGCTGGGCTGCCTCCTCTTCCCGAGAGGAGGCTCGCTTCCCTGCTGGCTGTGCACTCGACAATCAGACGGGGGCGCAGGGCTCCTCCAGCAGGTCTTGCCTCAGGGGCTGCTTCCCTGAGTTGGGGCTGTGGGCGGGAACCCAGACACGCAGGATCAGGCCCCAACCACCGGCACATGTCTGTGCTGGGGAGGAGAGTGCTAGGGAACCTACGTCTGTCATGCACTTGCTGGGCGCCCACGGAGTCAGCCTCCGGGTGTGCGGGGCTGCAGGCCCCAGCCAGGGGCCCTGGGAGCCTGGTGCTCTCCGTGCGGCCCTGAGTCTGGGCGGCCAAGCAACCGCTGGAGGAGCCCTGCAGGTGCCCTTCCCTTCCCTCTGACAGAGCTCTCACTGCTGGAGCCCTTGGCAGTGTTCAACCCACAAGGCCCTAAGCCCTGCCCTAAGACGCCTGGGGCCTTGGTGCAAAGGCAAGGCAAGAGCGGAGCAAGGCCAGGAAGGCGCCAGTGGCATCTCCCAGCCTCGCGCAGCCTGCTCCTTCCTGGGGAGGGTGCCTAAAAGCAAGGCAAGTCTGGGCAAGCCTCGCCCATGGCAGAGCAGCCTCGCGACAGGAACTCTGCCAGATCGGGCTTCTGAGAAGAGCCAGAGCTCTGCTGTACTGGAGGCACACTTGGCTCGGGCAAGCAGGGCTTTCAGCTTGTCGGGGCTGGGCTGCCTCCTCTTCCCCCGAGGGGGCTCGCTTCCCTGCTGGCTGTGCACTCGACAATCAGGCGGGAGGGCTGTGCTCCTCCAGCAGGTCTTGCCTCAGGGGCTGCTTCCACTGAGTTGGGGTTGTGGGCGGGAACCCAGACACGCAGGATCAGGCCCCAACCACCGGCACATGTCTGTGCTGGGGAGGAGAGTGCTAGGGAACCTACGTCTGTCATGCACTTGCTGGGCGCCCATGGAGTCTGCCTCTGGGTGTGCGGGGCTGCAGACCCCAGCCAGGGGCCCTGGGAGCCTGGTGCTCTTCGTGAGGCGCTGAGTCTTGGCGCCAAGCAACCGCTGTAGGAGCCCTGCACCCGCCCTTCCCTTCCGTCTGACAGAGCTCTCACTGCTGGAGCCCCTGGCAGTGGGCAATGCACCAGCCCCTAAGCACTCCACAAGGACCCCTGGGGCCTAGGTTCAAAGGCACGGGAGGAGCGGAGCTGAGCCCAGGAAGGCGCCAGTGGTTTCTCCCATCCTCGCGCAGCCTGCTCCTTCCTGGGGAGGGAGCCTGAAAGCAAGGAAAGTCTGGACAAGGCTGGCCCTTGGCAGAGAAGCCTCGCGCCAGTAACTCTGCCAGATCGGGCCTCTGAGCAGAGCTAGAGCTCTGCTGTACTGGAGGCGCACTTGGCCTGGGCAAGCAGGTCTTTCAGCTTGACGGCGCTGGGCTGCCTCCTCTTCCCGAGAGGAGGCTCGCTTCCCTGCTGGCTGTGCACTCGCCGATCAGGCGGGGGCACAGCGCTCCTCCAGCAGGTTTTGCCTCAGGGGCTTCTTCCCTGAGTTGTGTCTGTGGGCGGCAACCGAGACAGGCAGGATCAGGCCCCAACCACCGGCACATGTCTGTGCTGGGGAGGAGAGTGCTAGGGAACCTTCGTCTGTGATGCACTTGCTGGGCACCCACGGAGTCAGCCTCCAGTTGTGCGGGGCTGCAGACCCCAGCCAGGGGCCCTGGGAGCCTGGTGCTCTTCGTGAGGCGCTGAGTCTTGGCGGCCAAGGAACCGCTGGAGGAGCCCTGCAGGTGCCCTTCCCTTCCCTCTGACAGAGCTCTCACTGCCGGCGCCCTTGGCATTGTGCAACCCACAAGCCCCTAAGCCCAGCTCTCGGACGCCTGGGGCCTAGGTGCAAAGGCAAGGCAGGAGCGGAGCGGAGGCCAGGAAGGCGCCAGTGGCATCTCCCAACCTCGCGCAGCCTGCTCCTTCCTGGGGAGGGTGCCTAAAAGCAAGGCAAGTCTGGGCAAGGCTCGCCCATGGCAGAGCAGCCTCCCACAGGAACTCTGCCAGATCGGGCTTCTGAGAAGAGCTAGAGCTCTGCTGTACTGGAGGCTCACTTAGCTCCGGGCAAGCAGGGCTTTCAGCTTGACGGGGCTGTGCTGCCTCGTCTTCCCCCGAGGAGCCTCACTTCCCTGCTGGCTGTGCACTCCCCGATCAGGTGGGGGCACAGGTCTCCTCCAGCAGGTCTTGCCTCAGGAGCTATTTCCACTGAGTTGGGGCTGTGGGCGGGTACCCAGACACGCAGGATCAGGCCCGAACCACCGGCACATGTCTCTGCTGGGGAGGAGAGTGCTAGGGAACCTACGTCTGTCATGGACTTGCTGGGCGTCCACGGAGTCAGCCTCCGGGTGTGCAGGGCTGCAGACTCAAGCCAGGGGCCCTGGGAGCCTGGTGCTCTACGTGTGGCGCTTAGTCTGCGCGGCCAAGCAACCGCTGGAGGAGCCCTGCACCCGCCCTTCCCTTCCGTCGGACAGAGCTCTCACTGCTGGAGCCCTTGGCAGTGTGAAATCCACCAGTCCCTAAGCACTCCCCAAGGACCCCTGGGGGCTAGGTTCAAAGGCAAGGGAGGAGCGGAGCTGAGCCCAGGAAGGCGCCAGGGGCTTCTCCCAGCCTCGAGCACGCATCCTGCCCCTTCCTGGGGAGGGAGTGTAAAAGCAAGGTAAGTCTGGGCAAGGCTCGCCCATGGCAGAGAAGCCTCGCGCCAGTAACTCTGCCAGATAGGGCTTCTGAGAAGTGCTATAGCTGTGCTGTACTGGAGGCTCACTTAGCTCCGGGCAAGCAGGGCTTTCAGCTTGAGGGGGCTGTGCTGCCTCGTCTTCCCCCGAGGAGCCTCACTTCCCTGCTGGCTGTGCACTCGCCGATCAGGCGGGGGCACAGGGCTCCTCCAGCAGGTCTTGCCTCAGGAGCTGTTTCCACTGAGTTGGGGCTGTGGGCGGGTACCCAGACACGCAGGATCAGGCCCCAACCACCGGAACATGTCTCTCCTGGGGAGGAGAGTGCTAGGGAACCTACGTCTGTCATGCACTTGCTGGGCGCCCAGGGAGTCAGCTTAAGGGTTTTCGGGGCTGCAGAACCCAGCCATGGCCCTGGGAGCCTGGTGCTCTCCGTGCGGTGCTGAGTCTGGGCGGCCAAGCAACCGCTGGAGGAGCCATGCAGGTGCCCTTCCCTTCCCTCTGACAGAGCTCTTACTGCCGGCCCCCTTGGCAGTGTGCAACCCACCAGCCCCTACGCCCTGCCCTAGGACGCCTGGGGCTTAGGTGCAAAGGCAAGGCAGGAGCAGAGCTGAGGCCAGGAAGGCTCCATTGGCATCTCCCAGCCACGCGCAGCCTGCTCCTTCCTGGGGAGGGAGTCTAAAATCAAGGCAAGTCTGGGCAAGCCTCGCCCATGGCAGAGCAGCCTCGCGACAGGAACTCTGCCAGATCGGGCTTCTGAGAAGAGCCAGAGCTCTGCTGTACTGGAGGCACACTTGGCTCGGGCAAGCAGGGCTTTCAGCTTGACGGGGCTGGGCTGCCTCCTCTTCCCCCGAGGGGGCTCGCTTCCCTGCTGGCTGTGCACTCGACAATCAGGCGGGGGCACAGGGCTCCTCCAGCAGGTCTTGCCTCAGGGGCTGCTTCCCTGAGTTGGGGCTGTGGGCGGGAACCCAGACTCGCAGGATCAGGCCCCAACCACCGGCACATGTCTGTGCTGGGGAGGAGAGTGCTAGGGAACCTACGTCTGTCATGCACTTGCTGGGCGCCCACGGAGTCTGCCTCTGGGTGTGCGGGGCTGCAGACCCCAGCCAGGGGCCCTGGGAGCCTGGTGCTCTTCGTGAGGCGCTGAGTCTTGGCGCCAAGCAACCGCTGGAGGAGCCCTGCACCCGCCCTTCCCTTCCGTCTGACAGAGCTCTCACTGCTGGAGCCCCTGGCAGTGGGCAATCCACCAGCCCCTAAGCACTCCACAAGGACCCCTGGGGCCTAGGTTCAAAGGCACGGGAGGAGTGGAGCTGAGCCCAGGAAGGCGCCAGTGGTTTCTCCCATCCTCGCGCAGCCTGCTCCTTCCTGGGGAGGGAGCCTGAAAGCAAGGAAAGTCTGGACAAGGCTGGCCCTTGGCAGAGAAGCCTCGCGCCAGTAACTCTGCCAGATCGGGCCTCTGAGCAGAGCTAGAGCTCTGCTGTACTGGAGGCGCACTTGGCCTGGGCAAGCAGGTCTTTCAGCTTGACGGCACTGGGCTGCCTCCTCTTCCCCCGTGGGGGCTCGCTTCCCTGCTGGCTGTGCACTCGCCAATCAGACGGGGGAGCAGGGCTCCTCCAGCAGGTCTTGCCTCAGGGGCTGCTTCCCTGAGTTGGGGCTGTGGGCGGGAACCCAGACACGCAGGATCAGGCCCCAACCACCGGCACATGTCTGTGCTGGGGAGGAGAGTGCTAGGGAACCTACGTCTGTCATGCACTTGCTGGGCGCCCACGGAGTCTTCTTCCGGGTGTGCGGGGCTGCAGACCCCAGCCATGGGCCCTGAGAGCCTGGCGCTCTTCGTGAGGCGCTGAGTCTTGGCGGCCAAGCAATGGCTGGAGGAGCCCTGCAGGTGTCCTTCCCTTCCCTCTGACAGAGCTCTCACTGTCGGTGCCCTTGGCAGTGTGCAACCCACCAGCCCCTAAGCCCTGCCCTAATACGCCTGGGGCCTTGGTGCAAAGGCAAGGCAAGAGCGGAGCAAGGCCAGGAAGGCGCCAGGGGCATCTCCCAGCCTCGCGCAGCCTGCTCCTTCCTTGGGAGGGTGCCTAAAAGCAAGGCAAGTCTGGGCAAGGCTCGCCCATGGCAGAGCAGCCTCGCGACAATAACTCTGCCAGATCGGGCTTCTGAGAAGAGCCAGAGCTCTGCTGTACTGGAGGCACACTTGGCTCGGGCAAGCAGGGCTTTCAGCTTGACGGGGCCCGGGATGCCTCCTCTTCCCTGCTGGCTGTGCACTCCCCAATCAGGCTGGGGCTCAAGGCTCCTCTAGCAGGTTTTGCCTCAGGGGCTGCTTCACTAAGTTGGGGCTGTGGGCGGGAACCCAGACACGCAGGATCAGGCCCCAACCACCGGCACATGTCTGTGCTGGGGAGGAGAGTGCAAGCGAACATACGTCTGTCATGCACTTGTTGGGCGCCCACGGAGTCAGCCTCCGGGTGTGCGGGGCTGGAGACACCAGCCAGGGGCCCTGGGAGCGTGGTGCTCTCCTTGCGGCGCTGAGTCGTGGCGCCAAGCAACCCCTGGAGGAGCCCTGCACCCGCCCTTCCCTTCCGTCTGACAGAGCTCTCACTGCTGGAGCCCCTGGCAGTGGGCAATGCACCAGCCCCTAAGCACTCCCCAAGGACACCTGTGGCCTAAGAGCAAAGGCAAGGCAGGAGCGGAGCTGAGGCCAGGAAGGCGCCAGTGGCATCTCCCAGCCTCCCGCAGTCTGCTCCTTCCTTGGGAGGGTGCCTAAAAGCAAGGCAAGTCTGGGCAAGGCTCGCCCATGACAAAGCAGCCTCGCGACAGGAACTCTGCCAGATCGGGCCTCTGAGCAGAGCTAGAGCCTTGCCTTACTGGCGGTTCACTTGGCTCAGGGTAAGCAGGGCTTTCCACTTGACGGGGCTGGGCTGCCTCCTCTTCCCCCGTGGGGGCTCTCTTCCCTGTTGGCTGTGCACTCGCCAATCAGACGGGGGAGCAGGGCTCCTCCAGCAGGTCTTGCCTCGGCGGTGGCTTCCCTGAGTTGGGGCTGTGTGCGGGAACCCAGACACGCAGGTTCAGGCCGCAACCACCTGTGCATGTCTGTGCTGGGGAGGATAGTGCTAGGGAACCTATGTCTGTCATGCACTTGCTTGGCGCCAAAGGAACCAGCCTCCGTGTGTGCGGGTCTGCAGACCCCAGCCAGGGGCCCTGGGCGCCAGGTGCTCTCCGTGCGGCGCTGCGTCTGGGCGGCCATGCAACCGCTGGAGGAGCCATGAAGGTGCCCTTCCCTTCCCTCTGACAGAGCTCTCACTGCCGGCGCCCTTGGCAGTGCGCAACACACCAGCCCCTAAGCCCTGCCCTAGGAAGCCTGGTGCCTAGGTGCAAAGGCAAGGCAGGAGCGGAGCTGACACCAGGAAGGCGCCAGTGGCATCTCCCAGCCTCGGGCAGCCTGCTCCTTCCTGGGGAGGGAGTCTAAAATGAACGAAAGTCTGGGGAAGCCTAGCCCACGACAGTGCAGCCTCGCGCCAGGAACTCTGCCATATGGGGCCTATGAGCAGAGCTAGAGCTCTGCCTTACTGGAGGCTCGCTTGGCTCGGGCAAGCACGGCTTTCAGCTTGACGGGGCAGGGCTGCTTCCTCTTCCCCCGAGGAGGTTCGCTTCTCTGTTGGCTTGGCAGTAGCCAAATAGGTGTGGGCGCAGGGCTTCTCCAGCAGGTCTTGCCTCAGGGGCTTCTTCCCTGAGTTGGGGCTGTGGGCGGGAACCCAGACACGCAGGATCAGGCCCCAACAACCGGCACATGTCTGTGCTGGGGAGGAGAGTGCTAGGGAACCTACGTCTGTCATGCACTTGCTTGGCGCCCACGGAGTCAGTCTCCGGGTGTGCGGGGCTGCAGACCCCAGCCAGGGTCCCTGGGAGCCTGGTGCTCTCTGTGCGATGCTGAGTTTGGGCGGCCAAGCAACCGCTGGAGGACCTCTGCAGGTGCCCTTCCCTTCCGTCTGACAGAGCTCTCAGTGCTGGAGCCCTTGGCAGTGTGCCATCCACCAGCCGCTAAACACTCCCCAAGGACCCCTGGGGGCTAGGTTCAAAGGCAAGGAAGGAGCGGAGCGGAGCCCAGGAAGGCGCCAGTGGTTTCTCCCAGCCTCTCGCAGCCTGCTCCTTCCTGGGGAGGGAGACTGAAAGCAAGGAAAGTCTGGACAAGTCTGGCCCTTGGCAGAGAAGCATCGTGCCAGTAACTCTGTCAGATCGGGCCTCTGAGCAGAGCTAGAGCTCTGCTGTACTGGAGGCGCACTTGGCATGGGCAAGCAGGGCTTTCAGCTTGACGGGGCTGCGCTGCCTCTTCTTCCCCCGAGGGGGCTCGCTTCCCTGCTGGCTGTGCACTCGCCGATGGCAGGAGCGTTGGGCTCCTCCAGCAGGTCCTGCCTCAGGGGCTGCCTCCCCTGAGTTGGAGGTGTGGGCAAGAACCCAGACAGCTAGGATCAGGCCCCAACCACCTGCAGATGTCTCTGCTGGAGAGGAGAGCGATAGGAAAGCTACGTGTGTGAGGCAGCTGCTGGGCGCCCAGGGAGTCAGCCTCCGGGTGTGCGGGGCTGCAGACCACAGCCAGGGACCCTGGCAGCCTGGTGCACTCCATGCGGCGCTGAGTCGGGGCGGCCAAGAAACCGCTGGAGGAGCCCTGCTCTAGCCCTTCCCTTCCCTCGCACAGAGCTCTTCCTGCTGGAGCCCTTGGCAGTTACAAGCCATCGGCATCTATGAGCTCCCCAAGGACGCCTGGGGCCTACGTGAAAAGGCAAGGCAGGAGCGGAGCTGAGGCCAGGAAGGCGCCAGTGGCGTCTCCCAGCCGCGCGCAGCCTGCTCCTTCCTGGGAAGGAAGCCTAGCAGCGAGGCAAGTCTGGACAAAGCTCGCCCAGGGAAGAGCAGCCTCGCGCCAGCAACTCTGCCAGATCGGGCCTCAACAGGGCTGGAGCTCTGCCGTCCTGGAGGCTCACTCGCCTTCAGCCAAGTAGGGCTTGAGCCAACGAGGCTTGTCTGCCTCTTCTTCCCTCGAGGAGGCTCGCCTCCCTGCCAGCTGTTCACTCGGCTTCCAGGTGGGGGCGCTCTGCGCCTCCTGCAGGTCTTGGCTCAGGGGCTGATTGCCCTGAGCTGGGGCTGTGGGCGGGAGACCAGGCACGCAGGGGCAGGCCCCAACCAGCTGCACACGTCTCTGCTGGGGAGGAGAGCGCTAGGGAAGCTACGTGTGTGAGGCAGCTGCTGGGCGCCCAGGGAGTCAGCCTCCGGGTGTGTGGGGCTGCAGACCCCAGCCAGGGACCCTGGGAGCCTGGTGCACTCCGTGCAGCGTTGAGTCTGTGCGGCCAAGCAACCGCTGGAGGAGCCCTGCACTAGCCCTTTCCTTCGCTTACACAGAGCTCTTTCTGCTGGAGCCCTTGGCAGTGTGCAAGCCACCGGCCCCTAAGCCCTCCCCAAGGACGCCTGGGGCCTAGGTGAAAAGGTAAGGCAGGAGCGGAGCTGAGGTCAGGAAGCGCCAGTGGCGTCTCCCAGCCTCGCGCAGCCTGCTCCTTCCTGGCAGGAAGCCTAGCACCGTGGCAAGTCTGGTAAGGCTCGCCCAGGGCAGATCAGCCTCGCCCCAGCAACTCTGCCAGATCGGGCCTCTGAGCAGAGCTGGAGCTCTGCCGTCCTGGAGGCGCACTCGGCTCCAGCCAAGTAGGGCTTGAGCCAAACGAGGCTGGGCTGCCTCTTGTTCCCTCGAGGAGGCTCGCCTCCCCGCCAGCTGTTCACTCGGCTTCCAGGTGGGGGCGCTCTGCGCCTCCTGCAGGTCTTGGCTCAGGGGCTGCTTGCGCTGAGGTGAGGCTGTGGGCGGGAGCCCAGGCACGCAGGGGCAGGCCCCAACCAGCTGCACACGTCTCTGCTGGGGAGGAGAGCGCTAGGGAAACTACGTGTGTGAGGCATCTGCTGGGCGCCCAGGGAGTCAGCCTCCGGCTGTGCGGGGCTGCAGACCCCAGCCAGGGGCCCTCAGAGCCTGGTGCACTCCGTGCGGTGCTGAGTCTGGGCGGCCAAGCAACCGCTGGAGGAGCCCTGCACTAGCCCTTCCCTTCCCTCGCACAGAGCTCTTCCTGCTGGAGCCCTTGGCAGTGTGCAAGCCACCGGCCCCTAAGCCCTCCCCAAGGACGCCTGGGGCCTAGGTGCAAAGGCAAGGCAGGAGCGGAGCTGAGGCCAGGAAGGCGCCAGTGGCGTCTCCCAGCCTCGCGCAGCCTGCTCCTTCCTGGGCAGGAAGCCTAGCAGCGAGGCAAGTCTGGGCAAGGCTCGCCCAGGGCAGAGCAGCCTCGGGCCAGCAACTCTGCGTGAACGGGCCTCTGAGCAGAGCAGGAGCTCTGCCGTCCTGGAGGCTCACTCGCCTCCAGCCAAGTAAGGCTTGAGCCAAACGAGGCTGGGCTGCCTCTTCTTCCCTCGAGGAGGCTCGCCTCCCCGCCAGCTGTTCACTCGGCTTCCAGGTGGGGGCGCTCTGCGCCTCCTGCAGGTCTTGGCTCATTGGCTGCTTGCCCTGAGCTAGGGCTGTGGGCGGGAGCCCAGGCACGCAGGGGCAGGCCCCTACCAGCTGCACACGTCTCTGCTGGGGAGGAGAGCGCTAGGGAAGCTACGTGTGTGAGGCAGCTGCTGGGCGCCCAGGGAGTCAGCCTCCGGGTGTGCGAGGCTGCAGACCCCAGCCAGGGACCCTGGGAGCCTGGTGCACTCTGTGCAGCGTTGAGTCTGGGCGGCCAAGCAACCGCTGGAGGAGCCCTGCACTAGCCCTTTCCTTCGCTCACACAGAGCTCTTCCTGCTGGAGCCCTTGGCAGTGTGCAAGCCACCGGCCCCTAAGCCCTCCCCAAGGACGCCTGGGGCCTAGGTGCAAAGGCAAGGCAGGAGCGGAGCTGAGGCCAGGAAGGCTCCAGTGGCGTCTCCCAGCCGCGCGCAGCCTGCTCCTTCCTGGGAAGGAAGCCTAGCAGTGAGGCAAGTGTGGGCAAGGCTCGCCTAGGGCAGAGCAGCCTCGAGCCAGCAACTCTGCCAGATCGGGCCTCTGAGCAGAGCAGGAGCTCTGCCGTCCTGGAGGCGCACTCGGCTCCAGCTAAGTAGGGCATGAGCCAAAGGAGGCTGGGCTGCCTCTTCTTCCCTCGAGGAGGCTCGCCTCCCCGCCAGCTGTTCACTCGGCTTCCAGGTGGGGGCGCTCTGCGCCTCTTGCAGGTCTTGGCTCAGGGGCTGCTTGCCCTGAGCTGGGGCTGTGCGCGGGAGCCCAGGCACGCAGGGGCAGGCCCCAACCAGCTGCACACGTCTCTGCTGGGGAGGAGAGCGCTAGGGAAGCTACGTGTGTGAGGCAGCTGCTGGGCGCCCAGCGAGTCAGCCTCCGGGTGTGCGGGCTGCAGACCCCAGCCAGGGGCCCTGGGAGCCTGGTGCACTCCGTGCGGCGCTGAGTCTGGGCGGCCAAGCAACCGCTGGAGGAGCCCTGCACTAGCCCTTCCCTTCCCTCGCACAGAGCTCTTCCTGCTGGAGCCCTTGGCAGTGTGCAAGCCACCGGCCCCTAAGCCCTCCCCAAGGACGCCTGGGGCCTAGGTGCAAAGGCAAGGCAGGAGCGGAGCTGAGGCCAGGAAGGCGCCAGTGGCGTCTCCCAGCCTCGCGCAGCCTGCTCCTTCCTGGGCAGCAAGACTAGCAGCGAGGCAAGTCTGGGCAAAGCTCGACCAGGGCAGAGCAGCCTCGCGACAGCAACTCTGCCAGATCGGGCCTCTGAGCAGAGCTGGAGCTCTGCCGTCCTGGAGGCTCACTCGCCTCCAGCCAAGTAGGGCTTGAGCCAAACGAGGCTTGTCTGCCTCTTCTTCCCTCGAGGAGGCTCGCCTCCCCGCCAGCTGTTCACTCGGCTTCCAGGTGGGGGCGCTCTGCGCCTCCTGCAGGTCTTGGCTCAGGGGCTGCTTGCCCTGAGCTGGGGCTGTGGGCGGGAGCCCAGGCACGCAGGGGCAGGCCCCAACCAGCTGCACACGTCTCTGCTGGGGAGGAGAGCGCTAGGGAAGCTACGTGTGTGAGGCAGCTGCTGGGCGCCCAGGGAGTCAGCCTCCGGGTGTGCGGGGCTGCAGACCCCAGCCAGGGGCCCTGGAAGCCTGGTGCAGTCCGTGCGGCGCTGAGTCTGGCAGGCCAAGCAACCGCTGGAAGAGCCCTGCACTAGCCCTTCCCTTCCCTCGCACAGAGCTCTTCCTGCTGGAGCCCTTGGCAGTGTGATAGCCACCGGCCCCTAAGCCCTCCCCAAGGACGCCTGGGGCCTAGGTGCAAAGGCAAGGCAGGAGCGGAGCTGAGGCCAGGAAGGCGCCAGTGGCGTCTCCCAGCCGCGCGCAGCCTGCTCCTTCCTGGGAAGGAAGCCTAGCAGCGAGGCAAGTCTGGACAAAGCTCGCCCAGGGCAGAGCAGCCTCGCGCCAGCAACTCTGCCGGATCGGGCCTCTGAGCAGGGCTGGAGCTCTGCCGTCCTGGAGGCGCACTCGGCTACAGCCAAGTAGAGCTTGAGCCAAACGAGGCTGGGCTGCCTCTTCTTCCCTCGAGGAGGCTCGCCTCCCCGCCAGCTGTTCACTCGGCTTCCAGGTGGGGGCGCTCTGCGCCTCCTGCAGGTCTTGGCTCAGGGGCTGCTTGCCCTGAGCTGGGGCTGTGGGCGGGAGCCCAGGCAGCAGGGCAGGCCCCAACCAGCTGCACACGTCTCTGCTGGGGAGGAGCGCGATAGGGAATCTACGTGTGTGAGGCAGCTGCTGGGCGCCCAGGGAGTCAGCCTCCGGGTGTGTGGGGCTGCAGACCCCAGCCAGGGACCCTGGGAGCCTGGTGCACTCCGTGCAGCGTTGAGTCTGTGCGGCCAAGCAACCGCTGGAGGAGCCCTGCACTAGCCCTTTCCTTCGCTTACACAGAGCTCTTTCTGCTGGAGCCCTTGGCAGTGTGCATGCCACCGGCCCCTAAGCCCTCCCCAAGGAGGCCTGGGGCCTAGGTGAAAAGGTAAGGCAGGAGCGGAGCTGAGGTCAGGAAGCGCCAGTGGCGTCTCCCAGCCTCGCGCAGCCTGCTCCTTCCTGGGCAGGAAGCCTAGCAGCGAGACAAGCCTGGGCAAGGCTCGCCCAGGGCAGAGCAGCCTCGCGCCAGGAACTCTGCCAGATCGGGCCTCTGAGCAGAGCTGGAACTCTGCCCTCTTGGAGGCGCACTCGGCTCCAGCCAAGTAGGGCTTGAGCCAAACGAGGCTGGGCTGCCTCTTGTTCCCTTGAGGAGGCTCGCCTCCCCGCCAGCTGTTCACTCGGCTTCCAGGTGGGGGCGCTCTGCGCCTCCTGCAGGTCTTGGCTCAGGGGCTGCTTGCCCTGAGCTGGGTCTGCGGGCGGGAGCCCAGGCACGCAGGTGCAGGACCCAACCAGCTGCACACGTCTCTGCTGGGGAGGAGAGCGCTAGGAAAGCTACGTGTGTGAGGCAGATGCTGGGAGCCCAGGGAGTCAGCCTCCGGGTGTGCGGGGCTGAAGACCCCAACCAGGGGCCATAGGAGCCCCGTGCTCTCCGTGCGGCGCTGAGTCTGGGCGGCCAAGCAACCGCTGGAGGAGCCCTGCACTAGCCCTTCCCTTCCCTCGCACAGAGCTCTTCCTGCTGGAGCCCTTGGCAGTGCGCAAGCCACAGGCCCCTAAGCCCTCCCCAAGGCCGCCTGGGGCCTAGGTGCAAAGGCAAGGCAGGAGCGGAGCTGAGGCCAGGAAGGCGCCAGTGGCGTCTCCCAGCCTCGCGCAGCCTGCTCCTTCCTGGGCAGGAAGCCAAGCAGCGAGGCAAGTCTGGGCAAGGCTCGCCCAGGGCAGAGCAGCCTCACTCCAGCAACTCTGCCAGATCGGGCCTCTGAGCAGAGCTGGAGCTCTGCCGTCCTGGAGGAGCACTCGGCTCCAGCCAAGTAGGGCTTGAGCCAAACGAGGCTGGGCTGCCTCTTCTTCCCTCGAGGAGGCTCGCCACCCCGCCAGCTCTTCACTCGGCTTCCAGGTGGGGGCGCTCTGCGCCTCCTGCAGGTCTTGGCTCAGGGGCTGCTTGCCCTGAGCTGGGGCTGTGGGCGGGAGCACAGGCATGCAGGGGCAGGCCCCAACCAGCTGCACACGTCTCTGCTGGGGAGGAGAGCGCTAGGGAAGCTACGTGTGTGAGGCAGCTGCTGGGCGCCCAGGGAGTCAGCCTCCGGGTGTGCGGGGCTGCAGACCCCAGCCAGGGGCCCTGGGAGCCTGGTGCTCTCCGTGCGGCGCTGAGTCTGGGCGGCCAAGCAACCGCTGGAGGAGCCCTGCACTAGCCCTTCCCTTCCCTCGCACAGAGCTCTTCCTGCTGGAGCCCTTGGCAGTGTGCAAGCCACCGGCCCCTAAACTTTCCCCAAGGACGCCTGGGGCCTAGGTGCAAAGGCAATGCAGGAGCGGAGCTGAGGCCAGGAAGGCGCCAGTGGCGTCTCCCAGCCTCGCGCAGCCTGCTCCTTCCTGGGCAGGAAGCCTAGCAGCGAGGCAACTCTGGGCAAGGCTCGCCCAGGGCAGAGCAGCCTCGCGCCAGCAACTCTGCCAGATCGGCCCTCCGAGCAGAGCTGAAGCTCTGCCGTCCTGAAGGCGCACTCGGCTCCTGCCAAGTAGGGCTTGAGCCAAACGGGGCTGGGCTGCCTCTTCTTCCCTCGAGGAGGCTCGCCTCCCCGCCAGCTGTTCACTCGGCTTCCAGGTGGGGGCCCTCAGCGCTTCCTGCTGGTCTTGGCTCAGGGGCTGCGTGCCCTGAGCTGGGGCTGCGGACGGGAGCCCAGGCACGCAGGGGCAGGCCCCAACCAGCTGCACACATCTCTGCTGGGGAGGAGAGCGCTAGGGAAGCTACATGTGTGAGGCAGCTGCTGGGCACCCAGGGAGTCAGCCTCCGGGTGTGCGGAGCTGCAGACCCCAGCCAGGGGCCCTGGAAGCCCCGTGCTCTCCGTGCGGCGCTGAGTCTGGGCGGCCAAGCAACCGCTGGAGGAGCCCTGCACTAGCCCTTCCCTTCCCTCGCACAGAGCTCTTCCTGCTGGAGCCCTTGGCAGTGTGCAAGACACCGGCCCCAAAGCCCTCCCCAAGGACGCCTGGGGCCTAGGTGCAAAGGCAAGGCAGGAGCGGAGCTGAGGCCAGGAAGGCGCCAGTGGCGTCTCCCAGCCTCGCGCAGCCTGCTCCTTCCTGGGGAGGAAGCCTAGCAGCGAGACAAGCCTGGGCAAGGCTCGCCCAGGGCAGAGCAGCCTCGCGCCAGGAACTCTGCCAGATCGGGCCTCTGAGCAGAGCTGGAGCTCTGCCCTCTTGGAGGCCCACTCGAATCCAGCCAAGTAGGGCTTGAGCCAAACGAGGCTGGGCTGCCTCTTCTTCCCTGGAGCAGGCTCGCCTCCCCGCCAGCTGTTCACTCGGCTTCCAGGTGGGGGCGCTCTGCGCCTCCTGCAGGTCTTGGCTCAGCGGCTGCTTGCCCTGAGCTGGGGCTGCGGGCGGGAGCCCAGGCACGCAGGGGCAGGCCCCAACCAGCTGCACACGTCTCTGCTGGGGAGGAGAGCGCTAGGGAAGCTACGTGTGTGAGGCAGCTGCTGGGCGCCCAGGGAGTCAGCCTCCGGGTGTGAGGGGCTGCAGACCCCAGCCAGGGGCCCTGGGAGCCTGGTGCTCTCCGTGCGGCGCTGAGTCTGGGCGGCCAAGCAACCGCTGGAGGAGCCCTGCACTAGCCCTTCCCTTCCCTCGCACAGAGCTCTTCCTGCTGGAGCCCTTGGCAGTGTGCAAGCCACCGGCCCCTAAGCCCTCCCCAAGGACGCCTGGGGCCTAGGTGCAAAGGCAAGGCAGGAGCAGAGCTGAGGCCAGGAAGGCGCCAGTGGCGTCTCCCAGCCTCGCGCAGCCTGCTCCTTCCTGGGCAGGAAGCCTAGCAGCGAGGCAAGTCTGGACAAAGCTCGCCCAGGGCAGAGCAGCCTCACTCCAGCAACTCTGCCAGATCGGGCCTCTGAGCAGAGCTGGAGCTCTGCCGTCCTGGAGGAGCACTCGGTTCCAGCCAAGTAGGGCTTGAGCCAAACGAGGTTGGGCTGCCTCTTCTTCCCACGAGGAGGCTCGCCACCCCGCCAGCTCTTCACTCGGCTTCCAGGTGGGGGCGCTCTGCGCCTCCTGCAGGTCTTGGCTCAGGGGCTGCTTGCCCTGAGCTGGGGCTGTGGGCGGGAGCCCAGGCACGCAGGGGCAGGCCCCAACCAGCTGCACACGTCTCTGCTGGGGAGGAGAGCGCTAGGGAAGCTACGGGTGTGAGGCAGCTGCTGGGCACCCAGGGAGTCAGCCTCCGGGTGTGCGGGGCTGCAGACCCCAGCCAGGGGCCCTGGGAGCCTGGTGCTCTCCGTTCGGCGCTGAGTCTGGGCGGCCAAGCAACCGCTGGAGGAGCCCTGCACTAGCCCTTCCCTTCCCTTGCACAGAACTCTTCCTGCTGGAGCCCTTGGCAGTGTGCCAGCCACCGGCCCCTAAGCCCTCCCCAAGGACGCCTGGGGCCTAGGTGCAAAGGCAAGGCAGGAGCGGAGCTGAGGCCAGGAAGGCGCCAGTGGCGTCTCCCAGCCTCGCACAGCCTGCTCCTTCCTGGGCAGGAAGCCTAGCAGCGAGGCAAGTGTGGGCAAGGCTCGCCCAGGGCAGAGCAGCCTCGCGCCAGCAACTCTGCCATATCGGGCCTCTGAGCAGAGATGGAGCTCTGCCGTCCTGGAGGCGCACTGGGCTCCAGCCAAGTAGGGCTTGAGCCAAACGAGGTTGGGCTGCCTCTTCTTCCCTTGAGGAGGCTCGCCTCCCCACCAGCTGTTCACTCGGCTTCCAGGTGGGGGCGCTCTGCGCCTCCTGCAGGTCTTGGCTCAGGGGCTGCTTGCCCTGAGCTGGGGCTGCGGGCGGGAGCCCAGGCACGCAGGTGCAGGCCCCAACCAGCTGCACACGTCTCTGCTGGGGAGGAGAGCGCTAGGGAAGCTACGTGTGTGAGGCAGCTGCTGGGCGCCCAGGGAGTCAGCCTCCGGGTGTGCGGGGCTGCAGACAACAACCAGGGGCCCTGGGAGCCTGGTGCTATCCGTGCGGCGCTGAGTCTGGGCGGCTAAGCAACCGCTGGAGGAGCCCTGCACTAGCCCTTCCCTTCCCTCGCACAGAGCTCTTCCTGCTGGAGCCCTTGGCAGTGTGCAAGCCACCGGCCCCTAAGCCCTCCCCAAGGACGCCTGGGGCCTAGGTGCAAAGGCAAGGCAGGAGCGGAGCTGAGGCCAGGAAGGCGCCAGTGGCGTCTCCCAGCCTCGCGCAGCCTGCTCCTTCCTGGGCAGGAAGCCTAGCATTGAGACAAGCCTGGGCAAGGCTCGCCCAGGGCAGAGCAGCCTCGCGCCAGGAACTCTGCCAGATCGGGCCTCTGAGCAGAGCTGGAGCTCTGCTCTCTTGGAGGCGCACTCGACTCCAGCCAAGTAGGGCTTGAGCCAAACGAGGCTGGGCTGCCTCTTCTTCCCTCGAGGAGGCTCGCCTCCCCGCCAGATGTTCACTCGGGTTCCAGGTGGGGGCGCTCTGCGCCTTCTGCAGGTCTTGGCTCAGGGGCTGCTTGCCCTGAGCTGGGGCTGTGGGCGGGAGCCCAGGCACGCAGGGGCAGGCCCCAACCAGCTGCACACGTCTCTGCTGGGGAGGAGAGCGCTAGGGAACCTACGTGTGTGAGGCCGCTGCTAGGCGCCCAGGGAGTCAGCCTCCGGGTGTGCGGGGCTGCAGACCCCAGCCAGGGGCCCTGGGAGCCTGGTGCTCTCAGTGCGGCGCTGAGTCTTGGCAGCCAAGCAACCGCTGGAGGAGCCCTGCACTAGCCCTTCCCTTCCCTCGCACAGAGCTCTTCCTGCTGGAGCCCTTGGCAGTGTGCAAGCCACCGGCCCCTAAGCCCTCCCCAAGGACGCCTGGGGCCTAGGTGCAAAGGCAAGGCAGGAGCGGAGCTGAGGCCAGGAAGGCGCCAGTGGCGTCTCCCAGCCTCGCGCAGCCTGCTCCTTCCTGGGCAGGAAGCCTAGCATTGAGACAAGCCTGGGCAAGGCTCGCCCAGGGCAGAGCAGCCTCGCGCCAGGAACTCTGCCAGATCGGGCCTCTGAGCAGAGCTGGAGCTCTGCCCTCTTGGAGGCGCACTCGACTCCAGCCAAGTAGGGCTTGAGCCAAACGAGGCTGGGCTGCCTCTTCTTCCCACGAGGAGGCTCGCTTCCCCGCCAGCTTTTCACTCGGCTTCCAGGTGGGGGCGCTCTGCGCCTTCTGCAGGTCTTGGCTCAGGGGCTGCTTGCCCTGAGCTGGGGCTGCGGGCGGGAGCCCAGGCACGCAGGACCAGGCCCCAAACCGCTGCACACGTCTCTGCTGGGGAAGAGAGCGCTAGGGAAGCTACGTGTGTGAGGCAGCTGCTGGGCGCCCAGCGAGTCACCACCAGGTGTGCGGGGATGAAGACCGCAGGCAGGGGCCCTGGGAGCCTTGTGCTCTCCGTGCCGAGCTGAGTCTGGGCGGCCAAGCAACCGCTGGAGGAGCCCTGCACAAGCCCTTCCCTTCCCTCGCACAGAGCTCTTCCTGCTGGAGCCCTTGGCAGTGTGCAAGCCACCGGCGCCTAAGCCCTCCCCAAGGACGCCTGGGGCCTAGGTGCAAAGGCAAGGCAGGAGCGGAGCTGAGGCCAGGAAGGCGCCAGTGGCGTCTCCCAGCCTCGCGCAGCCTGCTCCTTCCTGGGCAGGAAGCCTAGCAGCGAGGCAAGTCTGGGCAAGGCTCGCCCAGGGCAGAGCAGCCTCGTGCCAGCAACTCTGCCAGATCAGGCCTCTGAGCAGAGCAGGTGCTCTGCCCTCCTGGAGGCGCACTCGGCTCCAGCCAAGTAGGGCTTGAGCCAAACGAGGCTGGGCTGCCTCTTCTTCCCTCGAGGAGGCTCGCCTCCCCGCCAGCTGTTCACTCGGCTTCCAGTTGGGGGTGCTGTGCGCCTCCTGCAGGTCTTGGCCAGGGGCAGCTTGCCCTGAGCTGCGGCTGTGGGCGGGAGCCCAGGCACTCAGGGGCAGGCCCCAACCAGCAGCACACGTCTCTGTTGGGGAGGAGAGCGCTAGGGAAGCTACATGTGTGAGTCAGTGCTGGGCACCCAGGGAGTCAGCCTCCGGGTGTGCAGGGCTGCAGACCCCAGGCAGGGGCCCTGGGAGCCTGGTGCACTCCGTGCGGCGCTGAGCCTGGGCGGCCAAGCAACCGCTGGAGGAGCCCTGCACTGGCCCTTCCCTTCCCTCGCACAGAGCTCTTCCTGCTGGAGCCCTTGGCAGTGTGCAAGCCACCGGCCCCTAAGCCCTCCCAAAGGACGCCTGGGGCCTAGGTGCAAAGGCAAAGCAGGAGCGGAGCTGAGGCCAGGAAGGCGCCAGTGGCGTCTCCCAGCCTCGCGCAGCCTGCTCCTTCCTGGACAGGAAGCCTAGCAGCGAGGCAAGTCTGGGCAAGGCTCGCCCAGTGCAGAGCAGCCTCGCGCCAGCAACTCTGCCAGATCGGGCCTCTGAGCAGAGCTGGAGCTCTGCCGTCCTGGAGGCGCACTCGGCTCCAGCCAAGTAGGGCTTGAGCCAAACGAGGCTGGGCGGCCTCTTCTTTCCTCGAGGAGGCTCGCCTCCCCGCCAGCTGTTCACTCGGCTTCCAGGTGGGGGCGCTCTGCGCCTCCTGCAGGTCTTGGCTCAGGGGCTGCTTGCCCTGAGCTGGGGCTGTGGGCGGGAGCCCAGGCACGCAGGGGCAGGCCCCAACCAGCTGCACACGTCTCTGCTGGGGAGGAGAGCGCTAGGGAAGCTACGGGTGTGAGGCAGCTGCTGGGCACCCAGGGAGTCAGCCTCCGGGTGTGCGGGGCTGCAGACCCCAGCCAGGGGCCCTGGGAGCCTGGTGCTCTCCGTTCGGCGCTGAGTCTGGGCGGCCAAGCAACCGCTGGAGGAGCCCTGCACTAGCCCTTCCCTTCCCTTGCACAGAACTCTTCCTGCTGGAGCCCTTGGCAGTGTGCCAGCCACCGGCCCCTAAGCCCTCCCCAAGGACGCCTGGGGCCTAGGTGCAAAGGCAAGGCAGGAGCGGAGCTGAGGCCAGGAAGGCGCCAGTGGCGTCTCCCAGCCTCGCGCAGCCTGCTCCTTCCTGGGCAGGAAGCCTAGCAGCGAGGCAAGTCTGGGCAAGGCTCGCCCAGGGCAGAGCAGCCTCGCGCCAGCAACTCTGCCATATCGGGCCTCTGAGCAGAGATGGAGCTCTGCCGTCCTGGAGGCGCACTGGGCTCCAGCCAAGTAGGGCTTGAGCCAAACGAGGTTGGGCTGCCTCTTCTTCCCTTGAGGAGGCTCGCCTCCCCGCCAGCTGTTCACTCGGCTTCCAGGTGGGGGCGCTCTGCGCCTCCTGCAGGTCTTGGCTCAGGGGCTGCTTGCCCTGAGCTGGGGCTGCGGGCGGGAGCCCAGGCACGCAGGTGCAGGCCCCAACCAGCTGCACACGTCTCTGCTGGGGAGGAGAGCGCTAGGGAAGCTACGTGTGTGAGGCAGCTGCTGGGCGCCCAGGGAGTCAGCCTCCGGGTGTGCGGGGCTGCAGACAACAACCAGGGGCCCTGGGAGCCTGGTGCTATCCGTGCGGCGCTGAGTCTGGGCGGCTAAGCAACCGCTGGAGGAGCCCTGCACTAGCCCTTCCCTTCCCTCGCACAGAGCTCTTCCTGCTGGAGCCCTTGGCAGTGTGCAAGCCACCGGCCCCTAAGCCCTCCCCAAGGACGCCTGGGGCCTAGGTGCAAAGGCAAGGCAGGAGCGGAGCTGAGGCCAGGAAGGCGCCAGTGGCGTCTCCCAGCCTCGCGCAGCCTGCTCCTTCCTGGGCAGGAAGCCTAGCATTGAGACAAGCCTGGGCAAGGCTCGCCCAGGGCAGAGCAGCCTCGCGCCAGGAACTCTGCCAGATCGGGCCTCTGAGCAGAGCTGGAGCTCTGCCCTCTTGGAGGCGCACTCGACTCCAGCCAAGTAGGGCTTGAGCCAAACGAGGCTGGGCTGCCTCTTCTTCCCTCGAGGAGGCTCGCCTCCCCGCCAGATGTTCACTCGGGTTCCAGGTGGGGGCGCTCTGCGCCTTCTGCAGGTCTTGGCTCAGGGGCTGCTTGCCCTGAGCTGGGGCTGTGGGCGGGAGCCCAGGCACGCAGGGGCAGGCCCCAACCAGCTGCACACGTCTCTGCTGGGGAGGAGAGCGCTAGGGAACCTACGTGTGTGAGGCCGCTGCTAGGCGCCCAGGGAGTCAGCCTCCGGGTGTGCGGGGCTGCAGACCCCAGCCAGGGGCCCTGGGAGCCTGGTGCTCTCCGTGCGGCGCTGAGTCTTGGCAGCCAAGCAACCGCTGGAGGAGCCCTGCACTAGCCCTTCCCTTCCCTTGCACAGAACTCTTCCTGCTGGAGCCCTTGGCAGTGTGCCAGCCACCGGCCCCTAAGCAGTCCCCAAGGACGACTGGTGCCTAGGTGCAAAGGCAAGGCAGGAGCGGAGCTGAGGCCAGGAAGGCGCCAGTGGCGTCTCGCAGCCTCGCGCAGCCTGCTCCTTCCTGGGCAGGAAGCCTAGCAGCGAGGCAAGTCTGGGCAAGGCTCGCCCAGGGCAGAGCAGCCTTGCGGAGCAACTCTGCCAGATAGGGCTTCTGAGCAGAGTGGAGCTCTGCCGTCCTGGAGGCGCACTCGGCTCCAGCCAAGTAGGGCTTGAGCCAAGCGAGGCTGGGCTGCCTCTTCTTCCCTCGAGGAGGCTCGCCTCCCCGCCAGCTGTTCACTCGGCTTCCTGGTGGGGGCGCTCTGCGCCTCCTGCAGGTCTTGGCTCAGGGGCTGCTTGCCCTGAGCTGGGGCTGTGGGCGGGAGCCAAGGCACGCAGGGGCAGGCCCCAACCAGCTGCAAACGTCTCTGCTGGGGAGGAGAGCGCTAGGGAAGCTACGTGTGTGAGGAAGCTGCTGGGTGCCCAGGGAGTCAGCCTCCGGGTGTGCGGGGCTGCAGAACCCAGCCAGGGGCCTGGGAGCCTGGTGCTCTCCGTGCGGCGCTGAGTCTGGGCGGCCAAGCAACCGCTGGATTAGCCCTGCACTAGCCCTTCCCTTCCCTCGCACAGAGCTCTTCCTGCTGGAGCCCTTGGCAGTGTGCAAGCCACCGGCCCCTAAGCCCTCCCCAAGGACGCCTGGGGCCTAGGTGCAAAGGCAAGGCAGGAGCGGAGCTGAGGCCAGGAAGGCGCCAGTGGCGACTCCCAGCCTCGCGCAGCCTGCTCCTTCCTGGGCAGGAAGCCTAGCAGCGAGGCAAGTCTGGGCAAGGCTCGCCCAGGGCAGAGCAGCCTCGCGCCAGCAACTCTGCCAGATCGGGCCTATGAGCAGAGTGGAGCTCTGCCGTCTTGGAGGCGCACTCGGCTCCAGCCAAGTAGGGCTTGAGCCAAACGAGGCTGGGCTGCCTCTTCTTCCCACGAGGAGGCTCGCTTCCCGCCAGCTTTTCACTCGGCTTCCAGGTGGGGGCGCTCTGCGCCTTCTGCAGGTCTTGGCTCAGGGGCTGCTTGCCCTGAGCTGGGGCTGCGGGCGGGAGCCCAGGCACGCAGGACCAGGCCCCAAACCGCTGCACACGTCTCTGCTGGGGAAGAGAGCGCTAGGGAAGCTACGTGTGTGAGGCAGCTGCTGGGCGCCCAGCGAGTCACCACCAGGTGTGCGGGGATGAAGACCGCAGGCAGGGGCCCTGGGAGCCTTGTGCTCTCCGTGCCGAGCTGAGTCTGGGCGGCCAAGCAACCGCTGGAGGAGCCCTGCACAAGCCCTTCCCTTCCCTCGCACAGAGCTCTTCCTGCTGGAGCCCTTGGCAGTGTGCAAGCCACCGGCGCCTAAGCCCTCCCCAAGGACGCCTGGGGCCTAGGTGCAAAGGCAAGGCAGGAGCGGAGCTGAGGCCAGGAAGGCGCCAGTGGCGTCTCCCAGCCTCGCGCAGCCTGCTCCTTCCTGGGCAGGAAGCCTAGCAGCGAGGCAAGTCTGGGCAAGGCTCGCCCAGGGCAGAGCAGCCTCGTGCCAGCAACTCTGCCAGATCAGGCCTCTGAGCAGAGCAGGTGCTCTGCCCTCCTGGAGGCGCACTCGGCTCCAGCCAAGTAGGGCTTGAGCCAAACGAGGCTGGGCTGCCTCTTCTTCCCTCGAGGAGGCTCGCCTCCCCGCCAGCTGTTCACTCGGCTTCCAGTTGGGGGTGCTGTGCGCCTCCTGCAGGTCTTGGCCAGGGGCAGCTTGCCCTGAGCTGCGGCTGTGGGCGGGAGCCCAGGCACTCAGGGGCAGGCCCCAACCAGCAGCACACGTCTCTGTTGGGGAGGAGAGCGCTAGGGAAGCTACATGTGTGAGTCAGTGCTGGGCACCCAGGGAGTCAGCCTCCGGGTGTGCAGGGCTGCAGACCCCAGCCAGGGGCCCTGGGAGCCTGGTGCACTCCGTGCGGCGCTGAGCCTGGGCGGCCAAGCAACCGCTGGAGGAGCCCTGCACTGGCCCTTCCCTTCCCTCGCACAGAGCTCTTCCTGCTGGAGCCCTTGGCAGTGTGCAAGCCACCGGCCCCTAAGCCCTGCCCAAGGACGCCTGGGGCCTAGGTGCAAAGGCAAAGCAGGAGCGGAGCTGAGGCCAGGAAGGCGCCAGTGGCGTCTCCCAGCCTCGCGCAGCCTGCTCCTTCCTGGACAGGAAGCCTAGCAGCGAGGCAAGTCTGGGCAAGGCTCGCCCAGGGCAGAGCAGCCTCGCGCCAGCAACTCTGCCAGATCGGGCCTCTGAGCAGAGCTGGAGCTCTGCCGTCCTGGAGGCGCACTCGGCTCAAGCCAAGTAGGGCTTGAGCCAAACGAGGCTGGGCGGCCTCTTCTTTCCTCGAGGAGGCTCGCCTCCCCGCCAGCTGTTCACTCGGCTTCCAGGTGTGGGCGCTCTGCGCCTCCTGCAGGTCTTGGCTCAGGGGCTGCTTGCCCTGAGCTGGGGCTGTGGGCGGGAGCCCAGACACGCAGGGGCTGGCCCCAACCAGCTGCACACGTCTCTGCTGGGGAGGAGAGTGCTAGGGAAGCTACGTGTGTGAGGCAGCTGCTGGGCGCCCAGGGAGTCAGCCTCCGTGTGTGCGGGGCTGCAGACCCCAGCCAGGGGCCCTGGGAGCCTGGTGCACTCCATGCGGCCCTGAGCCTGGGCGGCCAAGCAACCGCTGGAGGAGCCCTGCACTGTCCCTTCCCTTCCCTCGCACAGAGCTCTTCCTGCTGGAGCACTTGGCAGTGTGCAAGCCACCGGCCCCTAAGCCCTCCCCAAGGACGCCTGGGGCCTAGGTGCAAAGGCAAGGCAGGAGCGGAGCTGAGGCCAGGAAGGCGCCAGTGGCGTCTCCCAGCCTCGCGCAGCCTGCTCCTTCCTGGGCAGGAAGCCTAGCAGCGAGGCAAGCCTGGGCAAGGCTCGCCCAGGGCAGAGCAGCCTCGCGCCAGGAACTCTGCCAGATCGGGCCTCTGAGCAGAGCTGGAGCTCTGCCCTCTTGGAGGCCCACTCGACTCCAGCCAAGTAGGGCTTGAGCCAAACGAGGCTGGGCTGCCTCTTCTTCCCTCGAGCAGGCTCGCCTCCCCGCCAGCTGTTCACTCGGCTTCCAGGTGGGGGCGCTCTGCGCCTCCTGCAGGTCTTGGCTCAGCGGCTGCTTGCCCTGAGCTGGGGCTGCGGGCGGGAGCCCAGGCACGCAGGGGCAGGCCCCAACCAGCTGCACACGTCTCTGCTGGGGAGGAGAGCGCTAGGGAAGCTACGTGTGTGAGGCAGCTCCTGGGCGCCCAGGGAGTCAGCCTCCGTGTGTGAGGGCTGCAGACCCCAGCCAGGGGCCCTGGGAGCCTGGTGCTCTCCGTGCGGCGCTGAGTCTGGGCGGCCAAGCAACCGCTGGAGGAGCCCTGCACTAGCCCTTCCCTTCCCTCGCACAGAGCTCTTCCTGCTGGAGCCCTTGGCAGTGTGCAAGCCACCGGCCCCTAAGCCCTCCCCAAGGACGCCTGGGGCCTAGGTGCAAAGGCAAGGCAGGAGCGGAGCTGAGGCCAGGAAGGCGCCAGTGGCGTCTCCCAGCCTCGCGCAGCCTGCTCCTTCCTGGGCAGGAAGCCAAGCAGCGAGGCAAGTCTGGGCAAAGCTCGCCCAGGGCAGAGCAGCCTCACTCCAGAAACTCTGCCAGATCGGGCCTCTGAGCAGAGCTGGAGCTCTGCCGTCCTGGAGGAGCACTCGGCTCCAGCCAAGTAGGGCTTGAGTCAAACGAGGTTGGGCTGCCTCTTCTTCCCACGAGGAGGCTCGCCACCCCGCCAGCTCTTCACTCGGCTTCCAGGTGGGGGCGCTCTGCGCCTCCTGCAGGTCTTGGCTCAGGGGCTGCTTGCCCTGAGCTGGGGCTGTGGGCGGGAGCCCAGGCACGCAGGGGCAGGCCCCAACCAGCTGCACACGTCTCTGCTGGGGAGGAGAGCGCTAGGGAAGCTACGTGTGTGAGGCAGCTGCTGGGCGCCCAGGGAGTCAGCCTCCGGGTGTGCGGGGCTGCAGACCCCAGCCAGGGTCCTGGGAGCCTGGTGCTCTCCGTGCGGCGCTGAGTCTGGGCGGCCAAGCAACCGCTGGAGGAGCCCTGCACTAGCCCTTCCCTTCCCTTACACAGAACTCTTCCTGCTGGAGCCCTTGGCAGTGTGCCAGCCACCGGCCCCTAATCCCTCCCCAAGGACGCCTGGGGCCTAGGTGCAAAGGCAAGGCAGGAGCGGAGCTGAGGCCAGGAAGGCGCCAGTGGCATCTCCCAGCCTCGCGCAGCCTGCTCCTTCCTGGGCAGGAAGCCTAGCAGCGAGGCAAGTCTGGGCAAGGCTCGTCCAGGGCAGAGCAGCCTCGCGCCAGCAACTCTGCCAGATCGGGCCTCTGAGCAGAGCTGGAGCTCTGCCCTCTTGGAGGCGCACACGACCCCAGCCAAGTAGGGCCTGAGCCAAAGGAGGCTGGGCTGCCTCTTCTTCCCTCGTGGAGGCTCGCCTCACGGCCAGCTGTTCACTCGGCTTCCAGGTGGGGGCGCTCAGAGCTTCCTGCTGGTCTTGGCTCAGGGGCTGCTTGCCCTGAGCTGGGGCTGCGGGCGGGAGCCGAGGCACGCAGGGGCAGTCCCCAACCAGCTGCACACGTCTCTGCTGGGAAGGAGAGCGCTAGGAAATCTACGTGTCTGAGGCAGATGCTGGGCGCCCAGGGAGTCAGCCTCCGGGTGTGCGGGGCTGCAGACCCCGGCCAGGGGCCCTGGGAGCCCCGTGCTCTCCGTGCGGCGCTGAGTCTGGGCGGCCAAGCAACCGCTGGAGGAGCCCTGCACTAGCCCTTCCCTTCCCTCGCACAGAGCTCTTCCTGCTGGAGCCCTTGGCAGTGTGCAAGCCACCGGCCCCTAAGCAGTCCCCAAGGACACCTGGGGCCTAGGTGCAAAGGCAAGGCAGGAGCGGAGCTGAGGCCAGGAAGGCGCCAGTGGCGTCTCCCAGCCTCGCGCAGCCTGCTCCTTCCTGGACAGGAAGCCTAGCAGCGAGGCAAGTCTGGGCAAGGCTCGCCCAGGGCAGAGCAGCCTCACTCCAGCAACTCTGCCAGATCGGGCCTCTGAGCAGAGCTGGAGCTCTGCCGTCCTGGAGAAGAACTCGGCTCCAGCCAAGTAGGGCTTGAGCCAAACGAGGCTGGGCTGCCTCTTCTTCCCTCGAGGAGGCTCGCCACACCGCCAGCTCTTCACTCGGCTTCCAGGTGGGGGCGCTCTGCGCCTTCTGCAGGTCTTGGCTCAGGGGCTGCTTGCCCTGAGCTGGGGCTGTGGGTGGGAGCCCAGGCACGCAGGGGCAGGCCCCAACCAGCTGCACACGTCTCTGCTGGGGAGGAGAGCGCTAGGGAAGCTACGTGTGTGAGGCAGCTGCTGGGCGCCCAGGGAGTCAGCCTCCGGGTGTGCGGGGCTGCAGACCCCAGCCAGGGTCCTGGGAGCCTGGTGCTCTCCGTGCGGCGCTGAGTCTGGGCGGCCAAGCAACCGCTGGAGGAGACCTGCACTAGCCCTTCCCTTCCCTTACACAGAACTCTTCCTGCTGGAGCCCTTGGCAGTGTGCCAGCCACCGGCCCCTAATCCCTCCCCAAGGACGCCTGGGGCCTAGGTGCAAAGGCAAGGCAGGAGCGGAGCTGAGGCCAGGAAGGCGCCAGTGGCATCTCCCAGCCTCGCGCAGCCTGCTCCTTCCTGGGCAGGAAGCCTAGCAGCGAGGCAAGTCTGGGAAAGGCTCGCCCAGGGCAGAGCAGCCTCGCGCCAGCAACTCTGCCAGATCGGGCCTCTGAGCAGAGCTGGAGCTCTGCCGTCCTGGAGGCGCACTCGGCTCCAGCCAAGTAGGGCTTGAGCCAATCGAGGCTGGGCTGCCTCTTCTTCCCTTGAGGAGGCTCGCCTCCCCGCCAGCTGTTCACTCGGCTTCCAGGTTGGGGCGCTCTGCGCCTCCTGCAGGTCTTGGCTCAGGGGCTGCTTGCCCTGAGCTGAGGCTGCGGGCGGGAGCCCAGGCACGCAGGGGCAGGCCCCAACCAGCTGCACACGTCTCTGCTGGGGAGGAGAGCGCTAGGGAAGCTACGTGTGTGAGGCAGCTGCTGGGCGCCCAGGGGGTCAGCCTCCGGGTGTGCGGGGCTGCAGGCCCCAACCAGGGGCCCTGGGAGCCTGGTGCTATCCGTGCGGCGCTGATTCTGGGCGGCCAAGCAACCGCTGGAGGAGCCCTGCACTAGCCCTTCCCTTCCATCGCACAGAGCTCTTCCTCCTGGAGCCCTTGGCAGTGTGCAAGCCACCGGCCCCTAAGCCCTCCCCAAGGACGCCTGGGGCCTAGGTGCAAAGGCAAGGCAGGAGCGGAGCTGAGGCCAGGAAGGCGCCAGTGGCGTCTCCCAGCCTCGCGCAGCCTGCTCCTTCCTGGGCAGGAAGCCTAGCAGCGAGACAAGCCTGGGCAAGGCTCGCCCAGGGCAGAGCAGCCTCGCGCCAGGAACTCTGCCAGATCGGGCCTCTGAGCAGAGCTGGAGCTCTGCACTCTTGGAGGCGCACTCGACTCCAGCCAAGTAGGGCTTGAGCCAAACGAGGCTGGGCTGCCTCTTCTTCCCTCGAGGAGGCTCGCCTCCCCGCCAGATGTTCACTCGGGTTCCAGGTGGGGGCGCTCTGCGCCTTCTGCAGGTCTTGGCTCAGGGGCTGCTTGCCCTGAGCTGGGGCTGTGGGCGGGAGCCCAGGCACGCAGGGGCAGGCCCCAACCAGCTGCACACGTCTCTGCTGGGGAGGAGAGCGCTAGGGAACCTACGTGTGTGAGGCAGCTGCTGGGCGCCCAGGGAGTCAGCCTCCGGGTGTGCGGGGCTGCAGACCCCAGCCAGGGGCCCTGGGAGCCTGGTGCTCTCCGTGCGGCGCTGAGTCTGGGCAGCCAAGAAACCGCTGGAGGAGCCCTGCACTAGCCCTTCCCTTCCCTTGCACAGAACTCTTCCTGCTGGAGCCCTTGGCAGTGTGCCAGCCACCGGCCCCTAAGCCCTCCCCAAGGACGCCTGGGGCGTATGTGCAAAGGCAGGGCAAGAGCGGAGCTGAGGCCAGGAAGGCGCCAGTGGCGTCTCCCAGCCTCGCGCAGCCTGCTCCTTCCTGGGCAGGAAGCCTAGCAGCGAGGCAAGTCTGGGCAAGGCTCGCCCAGGGCAGAGCAGCCTTGCGGAGCAACTCTGCCAGATAGGGCCTCTGAGCAGAGTGGAGCTCTGCCGTCCTGGAGGCGCACTCGGCTCCAGCCAAGTAGGGCTTGAGCCAAGCGAGGCTGTGCTGCCTCTTCTTCCCTCGAGGAGGCTCGCCTCCCCGCCAGCTGTTCACTCGGCTTCCAGGTGGGGGCGCTCTGCGCCTTCTGCAGGTCTTGGCTCCGGGGCTGCTTGCCCTGAGCTGGGGCTGTGGGCTGGAGCCCAGGCACGCAGGGGCAGGCCCCAACCAGCTGCACACGTCTCTGCTGGGGAGGATAGCGCTAGGGAAACTACATGTGTGAGGCAGCTGCTGGGCGCCCAGGGAGTCAGCCTCCGGGTGTGCGGGGCTGCAGACCCCAGCCAGGGGCCCTGGGAGCCCCGTGCTCTCCGTGCGGCGCTGAGTCTGGGCGGCCAAGCAACCGCTGGAGGAGCCCTGCACTAGCCCTTCCCTTCCCTCGCACAGAGCTCTTCCTGCTGGAGCCCTTGGCAGTGTGCAAGCCACCGGCCCCTAAGCCGTCCCCAAGGACGCCTGGGGACTAGGTGCAAAGGCAAGGCAGGAGCGGAGCTGAGGCCAGGAAGGCGCCAGTGGCGTCTCCCAGCCTCGCGCAGCCTGCTCCTTCCTGGGCAGGAAGCCTAGCAGCGAGGCAAGTCTGGGCAAGGCTCGCCCAGGGCAGAGCAGCCTCGTGCCAGCAACTCTGCCAGATCAGGCCTCTGAGCAGAGCAGGAGCTCTGCCCTCCTGGAGGCGCACTCGGCTCCAGCCAAGTAGGGCTTGAGCCAAACGAGGCTGGACTGCCTCTTCTTCCCTCGAGGAGGCTAGCCTCCCCGCCAGCTGTTCACTCGGCTTCCTGGTGGGGGCGCTCTGCGCCTCCTGCAGGTCTTGGCTCAGGGGTTGCTTGCCCTGAGCTGGGGCTGCGGGCGGGAGCCCAGGCACGCAGGGGCAGGCCACCACCAGCTGCACACGTCTCTGCTGGCAAGGAGAGCGCTAGGAAAGCTACGTGTGTGAGGCAGATGCTGGGCGCCCAGGGAGTCAGCCTCCGGGTGTGCGGGGCTGCAGACCCCAGCCAGGGGCCCTGGGAGCCCCGTGCTCCCCGTGCAGCGCTGAGTCTGGGCGGCCAAGCAACCGCTGGAGGAGCCCTGCACTAGCCCTTCCCTTCCCTCGCACAGAGCTCTTCCTGCTGGAGCCCTTGGCCATGTGTAAGCCACCGGCCCCTAAGCCCTCCCCAAGGACGCCTGGGGCCTAGGTGCAAAGGCAAGGCAGGAGCGGAGCTGAGGCCAGGAAGGCGCCAGTGGCGTCTCCCAGCCTCGCGCAGCCTGCTCCTTCCTGGGCAGGAAGCCTAGCAGCGAGGCAAGTCTGGGCAAGGCTCGCCCAAGGCAGAGCAGCCTCGCGCCAGCAACTCTGCCAGATCGGGCCTCTGAGCAGAGCTGGAGCTCTGCCCTCTTGGAGGCGCACACGACCCCAGCCAAGTAGGGCCTGAGCCAAACGAGGCTGGGCTGCCTCTTCTTCCCTCGTGGAGGCTCGCCTCCCCGCCAGATTTTCACTCGGCTTCCAGGTGGGGGCGCTCTGCGCCTCCTGCAGGTCTTGGCTCAGGGGCTGCTTGCCCTGAGCTGGGGCTGCGGGCGGGAGCCCAGGCACGCAGGGTCAGTCCCCAACCAGCTGCACACGTCTCTGCTGGGGAGGAAAGCGCTAGGGAAGCTACGTGTGTGAGGCAGCTGCTGGGCGCCCAGGGAGTCAGCCTCCGGGTGTGCGGGGCTGCAGACCCCAGCCAGGGGCCCTGGGAGCCTTGTGCACTCCGTGCGGCGCTGAGCCTGGGTGGCCAAGCAACCGCTGGAGGAGCCCTGCACTGGCGCGTCCATTCCCTCGCACAGAGCTCTTCCTGCTGGAGCCCTTGGCACTGTGCAAGCCACCGGCCCCTAAGCCCTGCCCAAGGACGCCTGGGGCCTAGGTGCAAAGGCAAGGCAGGAGCGGAGCTGAGGCCAGGAAGCCGCCAGTGGCGTCTCCCAGCCTCGCGCAGCCTGCTCCTTCCTGGGCAGGAAGCCTAGCAGCGAGGCAAGTCTGGGCAAGGCTCGCCGAGGGCAGAGCAGCCTCGCGCCAGCAACTGTGGCAGATCGGGCCTCTGAGCAGAGCTGGAGCTCTGCCGTCCTGGAGGCGCACTCGGCTCAGGCCAAGTAGGGCTTGAGCCAAACGAGGCTGGGCTGCCTCTTCTTCCCTCGAGCAGGCTCGCCTCCCCGCCAACTGTTCACTCGGCTTCCAGGTTGGGGCGCTCTGCGCCTCCTGCAGGTCTTGGCTCAGCGGCTGCTTGCCCTGAGCTGGGGCTGCGGGCGGGAGCCCAGGCACGCAGGGGCAGGCCCCAACCAGCTGCACACGTCTCTGCTGGGGAGGAGAGCGCTAGGGAAGCTACGTGTGTGAGGCAGCTCCTGGGCGCCCAGGGAGTCAGCCTCCGTGTGTGAGGGCTGCAGACCCCAGCCAGGGGCCCTGGGAGCCTGGTGCTCTCCGTGCGGCGCTGAGTCTGGGCGGCCAAGCAACCGCTGGAGGAGCCCTGCACTAGCCCTTCCCTTCCCTCGCACAGAGCTCTTCCTGCTGGAGCCCTTGGCAGTGTGCAAGCCACCGGCCCCTAAGCCCTCCCCAAGGACGCCTGGGGCCTAGGTGCAAAGGCAAGGCAGGAGCGGAGCTGAGGCCAGGAAGGCGCCAGTGGCGTCTCCCAGCCTCGCGCAGCCTGCTCCTTCCTGGGCAGGAAGCCAAGCAGCGAGGCAAGTCTGGGCAAAGCTCGCCCAGGGCAGAGCAGCCTCACTCCAGAAACTCTGCCAGATCGGGCCTCTGAGCAGAGCTGGAGCTCTGCCGTCCTGGAGGAGCACTCGGCTCCAGCCAAGTAGGGCTTGAGTCAAACGAGGTTGGGCTGCCTCTTCTTCCCACGAGGAGGCTCGCCACCCCGCCAGCTCTTCACTCGGCTTCCAGGTGGGGGCGCTCTGCGCCTCCTGCAGGTCTTGGCTCAGGGGCTGCTTGCCCTGAGCTGGGGCTGTGGGCGGGAGCCCAGGCACGCAGGGGCAGGCCCCAACCAGCTGCACACGTCTCTGCTGGGGAGGAGAGCGCTAGGGAAGCTACGTGTGTGAGGCAGCTGCTGGGCGCCCAGGGAGTCAGCCTCCGGGTGTGCGGGGCTGCAGACCCCAGCCAGGGTCCTGGGAGCCTGGTGCTCTCCGTGCGGCGCTGAGTCTGGGCGGCCAAGCAACCGCTGGAGGAGCCCTGCACTAGCCCTTCCCTTCCCTTACACAGAACTCTTCCTGCTGGAGCCCTTGGCAGTGTGCCAGCCACCGGCCCCTAATCCCTCCCCAAGGACGCCTGGGGCCTAGGTGCAAAGGCAAGGCAGGAGCGGAGCTGAGGCCAGGAAGGCGCCAGTGGCATCTCCCAGCCTCGCGCAGCCTGCTCCTTCCTGGGCAGGAAGCCTAGCAGCGAGGCAAGTCTGGGCAAGGCTCGTCCAGGGCAGAGCAGCCTCGCGCCAGCAACTCTGCCAGATCGGGCCTCTGAGCAGAGCTGGAGCTCTGCCCTCTTGGAGGCGCACACGACCCCAGCCAAGTAGGGCCTGAGCCAAACGAGGCTGGGCTGCCTCTTCTTCCCTCGTGGAGGCTCGCCTCACGGCCAGCTGTTCACTCGGCTTCCAGGTGGGGGCGCTCAGAGCTTCCTGCTGGTCTTGGCTCAGGGGCTGCTTGCCCTGAGCTGGGGCTGCGGGCGGGAGCCGAGGCACGCAGGGGCAGTCCCCAACCAGCTGCACACGTCTCTGCTGGGAAGGAGAGCGCTAGGAAAGCTACGTGTCTGAGGCAGATGCTGGGCGCCCAGGGAGTCAGCCTCCGGGTGTGCGGGGCTGCAGACCCCGGACAGGGGCCCTGGGAGCCCCGTGCTCTCCGTGCGGCGCTGAGTCTGGGCGGCCAAGCAACCGCTGGAGGAGCCCTGCACTAGCCCTTCCCTTCCCTCGCACAGAGCTCTTCCTGCTGGAGCCCTTGGCAGTGTGCAAGCCACCGGCCCCTAAGCAGTCCCCAAGGACGCCTGGGGCCTAGGTGCAAAGGCAAGGCAGGAGCGGAGCTGAGGCCAGGAAGGCGCCAGTGGCGTCTCCCAGCCTCGCGCAGCCTGCTCCTTCCTGGACAGGAAGCCTAGCAGCGAGGCAAGTCTGGGCAAGGCTCGCCCAGGGCAGAGCAGCCTCACTCCAGCAACTCTGCCAGATCGGGCCTCTGAGCAGAGCTGGAGCTCTGCCGTCCTGGAGAAGAACTCGGCTCCAGCCAAGTAGGGCTTCAGCCAAACGAGGCTGGGCTGCCTCTTCTTCCCTCGAGGAGGCTCGCCACACCGCCAGCTCTTCACTCGGCTTCCAGGTGGGGGCGCTCTGCGCCTTCTGCAGGTCTTGGCTCAGGGGCTGCTTGCCCTGAGCTGGGGCTGTGGGTGGGAGCCCAGGCACGCAGGGGCAGGCCCCAACCAGCTGCACACGTCTCTGCTGGGGAGGAGAGCGCTAGGGAAGCTACGTGTGTGAGGCAGCTGCTGGGCGCCCAGGGAGTCAGCCTCCGGGTGTGCGGGGCTGCAGACCCCAGCCAGGGTCCTGGGAGCCTGGTGCTCTCCGTGCGGCGCTGAGTCTGGGCGGCCAAGCAACCGCTGGAGGAGCCCTGCACTAGCCCTTCCCTTCCCTTACACAGAACTCTTCCTGCTGGAGCCCTTGGCAGTGTGCCAGCCACCGGCCCCTAATCCCTCCCCAAGGACGCCTGGGGCCTAGGTGCAAAGGCAAGGCAGGAGCGGAGCTGAGGCCAGGAAGGCGCCAGTGGCATCTCCCAGCCTCGCGCAGCATGCTCCTTCCTGGGCAGGAAGCCTAGCAGCGAGGCAAGTCTGGGAAAGGCTCGCCCAGGGCAGAGCAGCCTCGCGCCAGCAACTCTGCCAGATCGGGCCTCTGAGCAGAGCTGGAGCTCTGCCGTCCTGGAGGCGCACTCGGCTCCAGCCAAGTAGGGCTTGAGCCAATCGAGGCTGGGCTGCCTCTTCTTCCCTTGAGGAGGCTCGCCTCCCCGCCAGCTGTTCACTCGGCTTCCAGGTGGGGGCGCTCTGCGCCTCCTGCAGGTCTTGGCTCAGGGGCTGCTTGCCCTGAGCTGAGGCTGCGGGCGGGAGCCCAGGCACGCAGGGGCAGGCCCCAACCAGCTGCACACGTCTCTGCTGGGGAGGAGAGCGCTAGGGAAGCTACGTGTGTGAGGCAGCTGCTGGGCGCCCAGGGAGTCAGCCTCCGGGTGTGCGGGGCTGCAGGCCCCAACCAGGGGCCCTGGGAGCCTGGTGCTATCCGTGCGGCGCTGATTCTGGGCGGCCAAGCAACCGCTGGAGGAGCCCTGCACTAGCCCTTCCCTTCCATCGCACAGAGCTCTTCCTCCTGGAGCCCTTGGCAGTGTGCAAGCCACCGGCCCCTAAGCCCTCCCCAAGGACGCCTGGGGCCTAGGTGCAAAGGCAAGGCAGGAGCGGAGCTGAGGCCAGGAAGGCGCCAGTGGCGTCTCCCAGCCTCGCGCAGCCTGCTCCTTCCTGGGCAGGAAGCCAAGCAGCGAGGCAAGTCTGGGCAAAGCTCGCCCAGGGCAGAGCAGCCTCACTCCAGAAACTCTGCCAGATCGGGCCTCTGAGCAGAGCTGGAGCTCTGCCGTCCTCGAGGAGCACTCGGCTCCAGCCAAGTAGGGCTTGAGTCAAACGAGGTTGGGCTGCCTCTTCTTCCCACGAGGAGGCTCGCCACCCCGCCAGCTCTTCACTCGGCTTCCAGGTGGGGGCGCTCTGCGCCTCCTGCAGGTCTTGGCTCAGGGGCTGCTTGCCCTGAGCTGGGGCTGTGGGCGGGAGCCCAGGCACGCAGGGGCAGGCCCCAACCAGCTGCACACGTCTCTGCTGGGGAGGAGAGCGCTAGGGAAGCTACGTGTGTGAGGCAGCTGCTGGGCGCCCAGGGAGTCAGCCTCCGGGTGTGCGGGGCTGCAGACCCCAGCCAGGGTCCTGGGAGCCTGGTGCTCTCCGTGCGGCGCTGAGTCTGGGCGGCCAAGCAACCGCTGGAGGAGCCCTGCACTAGCCCTTCCCTTCCCTTACACAGAACTCTTCCTGCTGGAGCCCTTGGCAGTGTGCCAGCCACCGGCCCCTAATCCCTCCCCAAGGACGCCTGGGGCCTAGGTGCAAAGGCAAGGCAGGAGCGGAGCTGAGGCCAGGAAGGCGCCAGTGGCATCTCCCAGCCTCGCGCAGCCTGCTCCTTCCTGGGCAGGAAGCCTAGCAGCGAGGCAAGTCTGGGCAAGGCTCGTCCAGGGCAGAGCAGCCTCGCGCCAGCAACTCTGCCAGATCGGGCCTCTGAGCAGAGCTGGAGCTCTGCCCTCTTGGAGGCGCACACGACCCCAGCCAAGTAGGGCCTGAGCCAAACGAGGCTGGGCTGCCTCTTCTTCCCTCGTGGAGGCTCGCCTCACGGCCAGCTGTTCACTCGGCTTCCAGGTGGGGGCGCTCAGAGCTTCCTGCTGGTCTTGGCTCAGGGGCTGCTTGCCCTGAGCTGGGGCTGCGGGCGGGAGCCGAGGCACGCAGGGGCAGTCCCCAACCAGCTGCACACGTCTCTGCTGGGAAGGAGAGCGCTAGGAAAGCTACGTGTCTGAGGCAGATGCTGGGCGCCCAGGGAGTCAGCCTCCGGGTGTGCGGGGCTGCAGACCCCGGCCAGGGGCCCTGGGAGCCCCGTGCTCTCCGTGCGGCGCTGAGTCTGGGCGGCCAAGCAACCGCTGGAGGAGCCCTGCACTAGCCCTTCCCTTCCCTCGCACAGAGCTCTTCCTGCTGGAGCCCTTGGCAGTGTGCAAGCCACCGGCCCCTAAGCAGTCCCCAAGGACGCCTGGGGCCTAGGTGCAAAGGCAAGGCAGGAGCGGAGCTGAGGCCAGGAAGGCGCCAGTGGCGTCTCCCAGCCTCGCGCAGCCTGCTCCTTCCTGGACAGGAAGCCTAGCAGCGAGGCAAGTCTGGGCAAGGCTCGCCCAGGGCAGAGCAGCCTCACTCCAGCAACTCTGCCAGATCGGGCCTCTGAGCAGAGCTGGAGCTCTGCCGTCCTGGAGAAGAACTCGGCTCCAGCCAAGTAGGGCTTCAGCCAAACGAGGCTGGGCTGCCTCTTCTTCCCTCGAGGAGGCTCGCCTCCCCGCCAGATGTTCACTCGGGTTCCAGGTGGGGGCGCTCTGCGCCTTCTGCAGGTCTTGGCTCAGGGGCTGCTTGCCCTGAGCTGGGGCTGTGGGCGGGAGCCCAGGCACGCAGGGGCAGGCCCCAACCAGCTGCACACGTCTCTGCTGGGGAGGAGAGCGCTAGGGAACCTACGTGTGTGAGGCAGCTGCTGGGCGCCCAGGGAGTCAGCCTCCGGGTGTGCGGGGCTGCAGACCCCAGCCAGGGGCCCTGGGAGCCTGGTGCTCTCCGTGCGGCGCTGAGTCTGGGCAGCCAAGCAACCGCTGGAGGAGCCCTGCACTAGCCCTTCCCTTCCCTTGCACAGAACTCTTCCTGCTGGAGCCCTTGGCAGTGTGCCAGCCACCGGCCCCTAAGCCCTCCCCAAGGACGCCTGGGGCGTATGTGCAAAGGCAGGGCAAGAGCGGAGCTGAGGCCAGGAAGGCGCCAGTGGCGTCTCCCAGCCTCGCGCAGCCTGCTCCTTCCTGGGCAGGAAGCCTAGCAGCGAGGCAAGTCTGGGCAAGGCTCGCCCAGGGCAGAGCAGCCTTGCGGAGCAACTCTGCCAGATAGGGCCTCTGAGCAGAGTGGAGCTCTGCCGTCCTGGAGGCGCACTCGGCTCCAGCCAAGTAGGGCTTGAGCCAAGCGAGGCTGTGCTGCCTCTTCTTCCCTCGAGGAGGCTCGCCTCCCCGCCAGCTGTTCACTCGGCTTCCAGGTGGGGGCGCTCTGCGCCTTCTGCAGGTCTTGGCTCCGCGGCTGCTTGCCCTGAGCTGGGGCTGTGGGCGGGAGCCCAGGCACGCAGGGGCAGGCCCCAACCAGCTGCACACGTCTCTGCTGGGGAGGATAGCGCTAGGGAAACTACATGTGTGAGGCAGCTGCTGGGCGCCCAGGGAGTCAGCCTCCGGGTGTGCGGGGCTGCAGACCCCAGCCAGGGGCCCTGGGAGCCCCGTGCTCTCCGTGCGGCGCTGAGTCTGGGCGGCCAAGCAACCGCTGGAGGAGCCCTGCACTAGCCCTTCCCTTCCCTCGCACAGAGCTCTTCCTGCTGGAGCCCTTGGCAGTGTGCAAGCCACCGGCCCCTAAGCCGTCCCCAAGGACGCCTGGGGACTAGGTGCAAAGGCAAGGCAGGAGCGGAGCTGAGGCCAGGAAGGCGCCAGTGGCGTCTCCCAGCCTCGCGCAGCCTGCTCCTTCCTGGGCAGGAAGCCTAGCAGCGAGGCAAGTCTGGGCAAGGCTCGCCCAGGGCAGAGCAGCCTCGTGCCAGCAACTCTGCCAGATCAGGCCTCTGAGCAGAGCAGGAGCTCTGCCCTCCTGGAGGCGCACTCGGCTCCAGCCAAGTAGGGCTTGAGCCAAACGAGGCTGGACTGCCTCTTCTTCCCTCGAGGAGGCTAGCCTCCCCGCCATCTGTTCACTCGGCTTCCTGGTGGGGGCGCTCTGCGCCTCCTGCAGGTCTTGGCTCAGGGGTTGCTTGCCCTGAGCTGGGGCTGCGGGCGGGAGCCCAGGCACGCAGGGGCAGGCCACCACCAGCTGCACACGTCTCTGCTGGCAAGGAGAGCGCTAGGAAAGCTACGTGTGTGAGGCAGATGCTGGGCGCCCAGGGAGTCAGCCTCCGGGTGTGCGGGGCTGCAGACCCCAGCCAGGGGCCCTGGGAGCCCCGTGCTCTCCGTGCGGCGCTGAGTCTGGGCGGCCAAGCAACCGCTGGAGGAGCCCTGCACTAGCCCTTCCCTTCCCTCGCACAGAGCTCTTCCTGCTGGAGCCCTTGGCCATGTGTAAGCCACCGGCCCCTAAGCCCTCCCCAAGGACGCCTGGGGCCTAGGTGCAAAGGCAAGGCAGGAGCGGAGCTGAGGCCAGGAAGGCGCCAGTGGCGTCTCCCAGCCTAGCGCAGCCTGCTCCTTCCTGGGCAGGAAGCCTAGCAGCGAGGCAAGTCTGGGCAAGGCTCGCCCAGGGCAGAGCAGCCTCGCGCCAGCAACTCTGCCAGATCGGGCCTCTGAGCAGAGCTGGAGCTCTGCCCTCTTGGAGGCGCACACGACCCCAGCCAAGTAGGGCCTGAGCCAAACGAGGCTGGGCTGCCTCTTCTTCCCTCGTGGAGGCTCGCCTCCCCGCCAGATTTTCACTCGGCTTCCAGGTGGGGGCGCTCTGCGCCTCCTGCAGGTCTTGGCTCAGGGGCTGCTTGCCCTGAGCTGGGGCTGCGGGCGGGAGCCCAGGCACGCAGGGTCAGTCCCCAACCAGCTGCACACGTCTCTGCTGGGGAGGAAAGCGCTAGGGAAGCTACGTGTGTGAGGCAGCTGCTGGGCGCCCAGGGAGTCAGCCTCCGGGTGTGCGGGGCTGCAGACCCCAGCCAGGGGCCCTGGGAGCCTTGTGCACTCCGTGCGGCGCTGAGCCTGGGTGGCCAAGCAACCGCTGGAGGAGCCCTGCACTGGCGCGTCCATTCCCTCGCACAGAGCTCTTCCTGCTGGAGCCCTTGGCACTGTGCAAGCCACCGGCCCCTAAGCCCTGCCCAAGGACGCCTGGGGCCTAGGTGCAAAGGCAAGGCAGGAGCGGAGCTGAGGCCAGGAAGCCGCCAGTGGCGTCTCCCAGCCTCGCGCAGCCTGCTCCTTCCTGGGCAGGAAGCCTAGCAGCGAGGCAAGTCTGGGCAAGGCTCGCCGAGGGCAGAGCAGCCTCGCGCCAGCAACTGTGGCAGATCGGGCCTCTGAGCAGAGCTGGAGCTCTGCCGTCCTGGAGGCGCACTCGGCTCAGGCCAAGTAGGGCTTGAGCCAAACGAGGCTGGGCGGCCTCTTCTTTCCTCGAGGAGGCTCCCCTCCCCGCCAGCTGTTCACTCGGCTTCCAGGTGGGGGCGCTCTGCGCCTCCTGCAGGTCTTGGCTCAGGGGCTGCTTGCCCTGAGCTGGGGCTGTGGGCGGGAGCCCAGACACGCAGGGGCTGGCCCCAACCAGCTGCACACGTCTCTGCTGGGGAGGAGAGTGCTAGGGAAGCTACGTGTGTGAGGCAGCTGCTGGGAGCCCAGGGAGTCAGCCTCCGTGTGTGCGGGGCGGCAGACCCCAGTCAGGGGCCCTGGGAGCCTGGTGCACTCCATGCGGCCCTGAGCCTGGGCGGCCAAGCAACCGCTGGAGGAGCCCTGCACTGTCCCTTCCCTTCCCTCGCACAGAGCTCTTCCTGCTGGAGCTCTTGGCAGTGTGCAAGCCACCGGCCCCTAAGCCCTCCCCAAGGACGCCTGGGGCCTAGGTGCAAAGGCAAGGCAGGAGCGGAGCTGAGGCCAGGAAGGCGCCAGTGGCGTCTCCCAGCCTCGCGCAGCCTGCTCCTTCCTGGGCAGGAAGCCTAGCAGCGAGGCAAGTCTGGGCAAGGCTCTCCCAGGGCAGAGCAGCCTCGCGCCTCAACTCTGCAAGATCGGGCCTCTGAGCAGAGCTGGAGCTCGGCCGTCCTGGAGGCGCACTCCGCTCCAGCCAAGTAGGGCTTGAGCCAAACGAGGCTGGGCTGCCTCTTCTTCCCTTGAGGAGGCTCGCCTCCCCGCCAGCTGTTCACTCGGCTTCCAGGTGGGGGCGCTCTGCGCTTCCTGCAGGTCTTGGCTCAGGGGCTGCTTGCCCTGAGCTGAGGCTGCGAGCGGGAGCCCAGGCACGCAGGTGCAGGCCCCAACCAGCTGCACACGTCTCTGCTGGGGAGGAGAGCGCTAGGGAAGCTACGTGTGTGAGGCAGCTGCTGGGCGCCCAGGGAGTCAGCCTCCGGGTGTGCGGGGCTGCAGACCCCAACCAGGGGCCCTGGGAGCCTGGTGCTATCCGTGCGGCGCTGATTCTGGGCGGCCAAGCAACCGCTGGAGGAGCCCTGCATAGCCCTTCCCTTCCATCGCACAGAGCTCTTCCTCCTGGAGCCCTTGGCAGTGTGCAAGCCACCGGCCCCTAAGCCCTCTCCAAGGACGCCTGGGGCCTAGGTGCAAAGGCAAGGCAGGAGCGGAGCTGAGGCCAGGAAGGCGCCAGTGGCGTCTCCCAGCCTCGCGCAGCCTGCTCCTTCCTGGGCAGGAAGCCTAGCAGCGAGACAAGCCTGGGCAAGGCTCGCCCAGGGCAGAGCAGCCTCGCGCCAGGAACTCTGCCAGATCGGGCCTCTGAGCAGAGCTGGAGCTCTGCCCTCTTGGAGACGCACTCGACTCCAGCCAAGTAGGGCTTGAGCCAAACGAGGCTGGGCTGCCTCTTCTTCCCTCGAGGAGGCTCGCCTCCCCGCCAGATGTTCACTCGGGTTCCAGGTGGGGGCGCTCTGCGCCTTCTGTATGTCTTGGCTCAGGGGCTGCTTGCCCTGAGCTGGGGCTGTGGGCGGGAGCCCAGGCACGCAGGGGCAGGCCCCAACCAGCTGCACACGTCTCTGCTGGGGAGGAGAGCGCTAGGGAACCTACGTGTGTGAGGCAGCTGCTGGGCGCCCAGGGAGTCAGCCTCCGGGTGTGCGGGGCTGCAGACCCCAGCCAGGGGCCCTGGGAGCCTGGTGCTCTCCGTGCGGCGCTGAGTCTGGGCGGCCAAGCAACCGCTGGAGGAGCCCTGCACTAGCCCTTCCCTTCCCTTGCACAGAACTCTTCCTGCTGGAGCCCTTGGCAGTGTGCCAGCCACCGGCCCCTAAGCCCTCCCCAAGGACGCCTGGTGCCTAGGTGCAAAGGCAAGGCAGGAGCGGAGCTGAGGCCAGGAAGGCGCCAGTGGCGTCTCCCAGCCTCGCGCAGCCTGCTCCTTCCTGGGCAGGAAGCCTAGCAGCGAGGCAAGTCTGGGCAAGGCTCGCCCAGGGCAGAGCAGCCTCGTGCCAGCAACTCTGCCAGATCAGGCCTCTGAGCAGAGCAGGAGCTCTGCCCTCCTGGAGGCGCACTCGGCTCCAGCCAAGTAGGGCTTGAGCCAAACGAGGCTGGACTGCCTCTTCTTCCCTCGAGGAGGCTCGCCTCCCCGCCAGCTGTTCACTCGGCTTCCTGGTGGGGGCGCTCTGCGCCTCCTGCAGGTCTTGGCTCAGGGGTTGCTTGCCCTGAGCTGGGGCTGCGGGCGGGAGCCCAGGCACGCAGGGGCAGGCCACCACCAGCTGCACACGTCTCTGCTGGCAAGGAGAGCGCTAGGAAAGCTACGTGTGTGAGGCAGATGCTGGGCGCCCAGGGAGTCAGCCTCCGGGTGTGCGGGGCTGCAGACCCCAGCCAGGGGCCCTGGGAGCCCCGTGCTCTCCGTGCGGCGCTGAGTCTGGGCGGCCAAGCAACCGCTGGAGGAGCCCTGCACTAGCCCTTCCCTTCCCTCGCACAGAGCTCTTCCTGCTGGAGCCCTTGGCCATGTGCAAGCCACCGGCCCCTAAGCCCTCCCCAAGGACGCCTGGGGCCTAGGTGCAAAGGCAAGGCAGGAGCGGAGCTGAGGCCAGGAAGGCGCCAGTGGCGTCTCCCAGCCTAGCGCAGCCTGCTCCTTCCTGGGCAGGAAGCCTAGCAGCGAGGCAAGTCTGGGCAAGGCTCGCCCAGGGCAGAGCAGCCTCGCGCCAGCAACTCTGCCAGATCGGGCCTCTGAGCAGAGCTGGAGCTCTGCCGTCCTGGAGGCTCACTCGCCTCCAGCCAAGTAGGGCTTGAGCCAAACGAGGCTTGTCTGCCTCTTCTTCCCTCGAGGAGGCTCGCCTCCCCGCCAGCTGTTCACTCGGCTTCCAGGTGGGGGCGCTCTGCGCCTCCTGCAGGTCTTGGCTCAGGGGCTGCTTGCCCTGAGCTGGGGCTGTGGGCGGGAGCCCAGGCACGCAGGGGCAGGCCCCAACCAGCTGCACACGTCTCTGCTGGGGAGGAGAGCGCTAGGGAAGCTACGTGTGTGAGGCAGCTGCTGGGCGCCCAGGGAGTCAGCCTCCGGGTGTGCGGGGCTGCAGACCCCAGCCAGGGGCCCTGGAAGCCTGGTGCAGTCCGTGCGGCGCTGAGTCTGGCAGGCCAAGCAACCGCTGGAAGAGCCCTGCACTAGCCCTTCCCTTCCCTCGCACAGAGCTCTTCCTGCTGGAGCCCTTGGCAGTGTGATAGCCACCGGCCCCTAAGCCCTCCCCAAGGACGCCTGGGGCCTAGGTGCAAAGGCAAGGCAGGAGCGGAGCTGAGGCCAGGAAGGCGCCAGTGGCGTCTCCCAGCCGCGCGCAGCCTGCTCCTTCCTGGGAAGGAAGCCTAGCAGCGAGGCAAGTCTGGACAAAGCTCGCCCAGGGCAGAGCAGCCTCGCGCCAGCAACTCTGCCGGATCGGGCCTCTGAGCAGGGCTGGAGCTCTGCCGTCCTGGAGGCGCACTCGGCTACAGCCAAGTAGAGCTTGAGCCAAACGAGGCTGGGCTGCCTCTTCTTCCCTCGAGGAGGCTCGCCTCCCCGCCAGCTGTTCACTCGGCTTCCAGGTGGGGGCGCTCTGCGCCTCCTGCAGGTCTTGGCTCAGGGGCTGCTTGCCCTGAGCTGGGGCTGTGGGCGGGAGCCCAGGCAGCAGGGCAGGCCCCAACCAGCTGCACACGTCTCTGCTGGGGAGGAGCGCGATAGGGAATCTACGTGTGTGAGGCAGCTGCTGGGCGCCCAGGGAGTCAGCCTCCGGGTGTGTGGGGCTGCAGACCCCAGCCAGGGACCCTGGGAGCCTGGTGCACTCCGTGCAGCGTTGAGTCTGTGCGGCCAAGCAACCGCTGGAGGAGCCCTGCACTAGCCCTTTCCTTCGCTTACACAGAGCTCTTTCTGCTGGAGCCCTTGGCAGTGTGCATGCCACCGGCCCCTAAGCCCTCCCCAAGGAGGCCTGGGGCCTAGGTGAAAAGGTAAGGCAGGAGCGGAGCTGAGGTCAGGAAGCGCCAGTGGCGTCTCCCAGCCTCGCGCAGCCTGCTCCTTCCTGGGCAGGAAGCCTAGCAGCGAGACAAGCCTGGGCAAGGCTCGCCCAGGGCAGAGCAGCCTCGCGCCAGGAACTCTGCCAGATCGGGCCTCTGAGCAGAGCTGGAGCTCTGCCCTCTTGGAGGCCCACTCGACTCCAGCCAAGTAGGGCTTGAGCCAAACGAGGCTGGGCTGCCTCTTCTTCCCTGGAGCAGGCTCGCCTCCCCGCCAGCTGTTCACTCGGCTTCCAGGTGGGGGCGCTCTGCGCCTCCTGCAGGTCTTGGCTCAGCGGCTGCTTGCCCTGAGCTGGGGCTGCGGGCGGGAGCCCAGGCACGCAGGGGCAGGCCCCAACCAGCTGCACACGTCTCTGCTGGGGAGGAGAGCGCTAGGGAAGCTACGTGTGTGAGGCAGCTGCTGGGCGCCCAGGGAGTCAGCCTCCGGGTGTGAGGGGCTGCAGACCCCAGCCAGGGGCCCTGGGAGCCTGGTGCTCTCCGTGCGGCGCTGAGTCTGGGCGGCCAAGCAACCGCTGGAGGAGCCCTGCACTAGCCCTTCCCTTCCCTCGCACAGAGCTCTTCCTGCTGGAGCCCTTGGCAGTGTGCAAGCCACCGGCCCCTAAGCCCTCCCCAAGGACGCCTGGGGCCTAGGTGCAAAGGCAAGGCAGGAGCAGAGCTGAGGCCAGGAAGGCGCCAGTGGCGTCTCCCAGCCTCGCGCAGCCTGCTCCTTCCTGGGCAGGAAGCCTAGCAGCGAGGCAAGTCTGGGCAAAGCTCGCCCAGGGCAGAGCAGCCTCACTCCAGCAACTCTGCCAGATCGGGCCTCTGAGCAGAGCTGGAGCTCTGCCGTCCTGGAGGAGCACTCGGCTCCAGCCAAGTAGGGCTTGAGCCAAACGAGGTTGGGCTGCCTCTTCTTCCCACGAGGAGGCTCGCCACCCCGCCAGCTCTTCACTCGGCTTCCAGGTGGGGGCGCTCTGCGCCTCCTGCAGGTCTTGGCTCAGGGGCTGCTTGCCCTGAGCTGGGGCTGTGGGCGGGAGCCCAGGCACGCAGGGGCAGGCCCCAACCAGCTGCACACGTCTCTGCTGGGGAGGAGAGCGCTAGGGAAGCTACGGGTGTGAGGCAGCTGCTGGGCACCCAGGGAGTCAGCCTCCAGGTGTGCGGGGCTGCAGACCCCAGCCAGGGGCCCTGGGAGCCTGGTGCTCTCCGTTCGGCGCTGAGTCTGGGCGGCCAAGCAACCGCTGGAGGAGCCCTGCACTAGCCCTTCCCTTCCCTTGCACAGAACTCTTCCTGCTGGAGCCCTTGGCAGTGTGCCAGCCACCGGCCCCTAAGCCCTCCCCAAGGACGCCTGGGGCCTAGGTGCAAAGGCAAGGCAGGAGCGGAGCTGAGGCCAGGAAGGCGCCAGTGGCGTCTCCCAGCCTCGCACAGCCTGCTCCTTCCTGGGCAGGAAGCCTAGCAGCGAGGCAAGTCTGGGCAAGGCTCGCCCAGGGCAGAGCAGCCTCGCGCCAGCAACTCTGCCATATCGGGCCTCTGAGCAGAGATGGAGCTCTGCCGTCCTGGAGGCGCACTGGGCTCCAGCCAAGTAGGGCTTGAGCCAAACGAGGTTGGGCTGCCTCTTCTTCCCTTGAGGAGGCTCGCCTCCCCACCAGCTGTTCACTCGGCTTCCAGGTGGGGGCGCTCTGCGCCTCCTGCAGGTCTTGGCTCAGGGGCTGCTTGCCCTGAGCTGGGGCTGCGGGCGGGAGCCCAGGCACGCAGGTGCAGGCCCCAACCAGCTGCACACGTCTCTGCTGGGGAGGAGAGCGCTAGGGAAGCTACGTGTGTGAGGCAGCTGCTGGGCGCCCAGGGAGTCAGCCTCCGGGTGTGCGGGGCTGCAGACAACAACCAGGGGCCCTGGGAGCCTGGTGCTATCCGTGCGGCGCTGAGTCTGGGCGGCTAAGCAACCGCTGGAGGAGCCCTGCACTAGCCCTTCCCTTCCCTCGCACAGAGCTCTTCCTGCTGGAGCCCTTGGCAGTGTGCAAGCCACCGGCCCCTAAGCCCTCCCCAAGGACGCCTGGGGCCTAGGTGCAAAGGCAAGGCAGGAGCGGAGCTGAGGCCAGGAAGGCGCCAGTGGCGTCTCCCAGCCTCGCGCAGCCTGCTCCTTCCTGGGCAGGAAGCCTAGCATTGAGACAAGCCTGGGCAAGGCTCGCCCAGGGCAGAGCAGCCTCGCGCCAGGAACTCTGCCAGATCGGGCCTCTGAGCAGAGCTGGAGCTCTGCTCTCTTGGAGGCGCACTCGACTCCAGCCAAGTAGGGCTTGAGCCAAACGAGGCTGGGCTGCCTCTTCTTCCCTCGAGGAGGCTCGCCTCCCCGCCAGATGTTCACTCGGGTTCCAGGTGGGGGCGCTCTGCGCCTTCTGCAGGTCTTGGCTCAGGGGCTGCTTGCCCTGAGCTGGGGCTGTGGGCGGGAGCCCAGGCACGCAGGGGCAGGCCCCAACCAGCTGCACACGTCTCTGCTGGGGAGGAGAGCGCTAGGGAACCTACGTGTGTGAGGCCGCTGCTAGGCGCCCAGGGAGTCAGCCTCCGGGTGTGCGGGGCTGCAGACCCCAGCCAGGGGCCCTGGGAGCCTGGTGCTCTCCGTGCGGCGCTGAGTCTTGGCAGCCAAGCAACCGCTGGAGGAGCCCTGCACTAGCCCTTCCCTTCCCTCGCACAGAGCTCTTCCTGCTGGAGCCCTTGGCAGTGTGCAAGCCACCGGCCCCTAAGCCCTCCCCAAGGACGCCTGGGGCCTAGGTGCAAAGGCAAGGCAGGAGCGGAGCTGAGGCCAGGAAGGCGCCAGTGGCGTCTCCCAGCCTCGCGCAGCCTGCTCCTTCCTGGGCAGGAAGCCTAGCATTGAGACAAGCCTGGGCAAGGCTCGCCCAGGGCAGAGCAGCCTCGCGCCAGCAACTCTGCCAGATCGGGCCTCTGAGCAGAGCTGGAGCTCTGCCCTCTTGGAGGCGCACTCGACTCCAGCCAAGTAGGGCTTGAGCCAAACGAGGCTGGGCTGCCTCTTCTTCCCACGAGGAGGCTCGCTTCCCCGCCAGCTTTTCACTCGGCTTCCAGGTGGGGGCGCTCTGCGCCTTCTGCAGGTCTTGGCTCAGGGGCTGCTTGCCCTGAGCTGGGGCTGCGGGCGGGAGCCCAGGCACGCAGGACCAGGCCCCAAACCGCTGCACACGTCTCTGCTGGGGAAGAGAGCGCTAGGGAAGCTACGTGTGTGAGGCAGCTGCTGGGCGCCCAGCGAGTCACCACCAGGTGTGCGGGGATGAAGACCGCAGGCAGGGGCCCTGGGAGCCTTGTGCTCTCCGTGCCGAGCTGAGTCTGGGCGGCCAAGCAACCGCTGGAGGAGCCCTGCACAAGCCCTTCCCTTCCCTCGCACAGAGCTCTTCCTGCTGGAGCCCTTGGCAGTGTGCAAGCCACCGGCGCCTAAGCCCTCCCCAAGGACGCCTGGGGCCTAGGTGCAAAGGCAAGGCAGGAGCGGAGCTGAGGCCAGGAAGGCGCCAGTGGCGTCTCCCAGCCTCGCGCAGCCTGCTCCTTCCTGGGCAGGAAGCCTAGCAGCGAGGCAAGTCTGGGCAAGGCTCGCCCAGGGCAGAGCAGCCTCGTGCCAGCAACTCTGCCAGATCAGGCCTCTGAGCAGAGCAGGTGCTCTGCCCTCCTGGAGGCGCACTCGGCTCCAGCCAAGTAGGGCTTGAGCCAAACGAGGCTGGGCTGCCTCTTCTTCCCTCGAGGAGGCTCGCCTCCCCGCCAGCTGTTCACTCGGCTTCCAGTTGGGGGTGCTGTGCGCCTCCTGCAGGTCTTGGCCAGGGGCAGCTTGCCCTGAGCTGCGGCTGTGGGCGGGAGCCCAGGCACTCAGGGGCAGGCCCCAACCAGCAGCACACGTCTCTGTTGGGGAGGAGAGCGCTAGGGAAGCTACATGTGTGAGTCAGTGCTGGGCACCCAGGGAGTCAGCCTCCGGGTGTGCAGGGCTGCAGACCCCAGCCAGGGGCCCTGGGAGCCTGGTGCACTCCGTGCGGCGCTGAGCCTGGGCGGCCAAGCAACCGCTGGAGGAGCCCTGCACTGGCCCTTCCCTTCCCTCGCACAGAGCTCTTCCTGCTGGAGCCCTTGGCAGTGTGCAAGCCACCGGCCCCTAAGCCCTCCCCAAGGACGCCTGGGGCCTAGGTGCAAAGGCAAAGCAGGAGCGGAGCTGAGGCCAGGAAGGCGCCAGTGGCGTCCCCCAGCCTCGCGCAGCCTGCTCCTTCCTGGACAGGAAGCCTAGCAGCGAGGCAAGTCTGGGCAAGGCTTGCCCAGTGCAGAGCAGCCTCGCGCCAGCAACTCTGCCAGATCGGGCCTCTGAGCAGAGCTGGAGCTCTGCCGTCCTGGAGGCGCACTCGGCTCAAGCCAAGTAGGGCTTGAGCCAAACGAGGCTGGGCGGCCTCTTCTTTCCTCGAGGAGGCTCGCCTCCCCGCCAGCTGTTCACTCGGCTTCCAGGTGTGGGCGCTCTGCGCCTCCTGCAGGTCTTGGCTCAGGGGCTGCTTGCCCTGAGCTGGGGCTGTGGGCGGGAGCCCAGACACGCAGGGGCAGGCCCCAACCAGCTGCACACGTCTCTGCTGGGGAGGAGAGTGCTAGGGAAGCTACGTGTGTGAGGCAGCTGCTGGGCGCCCAGGGAGTCAGCCTCCGTGTGTGCGGGGCTGCAGACCCCAGCCAGGGGCCCTGGGAGCCTGGTGCACTCCATGCGGCCCTGAGCCTGGGCGGCCAAGCAACCGCTGGAGGAGCCCTGCACTGTCCCTTCCCTTCCCTCGCACAGAGCTCTTCCTGCTGGAGCACTTGGCAGTGTGCAAGCCACCGGCCCCTAAGCCCTCCCCAAGGACGCCTGGGGCCTAGGTGCAAAGGCAAGGCAGGAGCGGAGCTGAGGCCAGGAAGGCGCCAGTGGCGTCTCCCAGCCTCGCGCAGCCTGCTCCTTCCTGGGCAGGAAGCCTAGCAGCGAGGCAAGTCTGGGCAAGGCTCGCCCAGGGCAGAGCAGCCTCGCGCCAGCAACTCTGCCAGATCGGGCCTCTGAGGAGAGCTGGAGCTCTGCCGTCCTGGAGGCGCACTCGGCTCCAGCCAAGTAGGGCTTGAGCCAAACGAGGCTGGGCTGCCTCTTCTTCCCTTGAGGAGGCTCGCCTCCCCGCCAGCTGTTCACTCGGCTTCCAGGTGGGGGCGCTCTGCGCCTCCTGCAGGTCTTGGCTCAGGGGCTGCTTGCCCTGAGCTGAGGCTGAGGGCGGGAGCCCAGGCACGCAGGTGCAGGCCCCAACCAGCTGCACACGTCTCTGCTGGGGAGGAGAGCGCTAGGGAAGCTACGTGTGTGAGGCAGCTGCTGGGCGCCCAGGGAGTCAGCCTCCGGGTGTGCGGGGCTGCAGACCCCAACCAGGGGCCCTGGGAGCCTGGTGCTATCCGTGCGGCGCTGAGTCTGGGCGTCCAAGCCACCGCTGGAGGAGGCCTGCACTAGCCCTTCCCTTCCCTCGCACAGAGCTCTTCCTGCTGGAGCCCTTGGCAGTGTGCAAGCCACCGGCCCCTAAGCCCTCCCCAAGGACGCCTGGGGCCTAGGTGCAAAGGCAAGGCAGGAGCGGAGCTGATGCCAGGAAAGCGCCAGTGGCGTCTCCCAGCCTCGCGCAGCCTGCTCCTTCCTGGGCAGGAAGCCTAGCAGCGAGACAAGCCTGGGCAAGGCTCGCCCAGGGCAGAGCAGCCTCGCGCCAGGAACTCTGCCAGATCGGGCCTCTGAGCAGAGCTGGAGCTCTGCCCTCTTGGAGGCGCACTCGACTCCAGCCAAGTAGGGCTTGAGCCAAACGAGGCTGGGCTGCCTCTTCTTCCCTCGAGCAGGCTCGCCTCCCCGCCAGCTGTTCACTCGGCTTCCAGGTGGGGGCGCTCTGCGCCTCCTGCAGGTCTTGGCTCAGCGGCTGCTTGCCCTGAGCTGGGGCTGCGGGCGGGAGCCCAGGCACGCAGGGGCAGGCCCCAACCAGCTGCACACGTCTCTGCTGGGGAGGAGAGCGCTAGGGAAGCTACGTGTGTGAGGCAGCTCCTGGGCGCCCAGGGAGTCAGCCTCCGTGTGTGAGGGCTGCAGACCCCAGCCAGGGGCCCTGGGAGCCTGGTGCTCTCCGTGCGGCGCTGAGTCTGGGCGGCCAAGCAACCGCTGGAGGAGCCCTGCACTAGCCCTTCCCTTCCCTCGCACAGAGCTCTTCCTGCTGGAGCCCTTGGCAGTGTGCAAGCCACCGGCCCCTAAGCCCTCCCCAAGGACGCCTGGGGCCTAGGTGCAAAGGCAAGGCAGGAGCGGAGCTGAGGCCAGGAAGGCGCCAGTGGCGTCTCCCAGCCTCGCGCAGCCTGCTCCTTCCTGGGCAGGAAGCCAAGCAGCGAGGCAAGTCTGGGCAAAGCTCGCCCAGGGCAGAGCAGCCTCACTCCAGAAACTCTGCCAGATCGGGCCTCTGAGCAGAGCTGGAGCTCTGCCGTCCTGGAGGAGCACTCGGCTCCAGCCAAGTAGGGCTTGAGTCAAACGAGGTTGGGCTGCCTCTTCTTCCCACGAGGAGGCTCGCCACCCCGCCAGCTCTTCACTCGGCTTCCAGGTGGGGGCGCTCTGCGCCTCCTGCAGGTCTTGGCTCAGGGGCTGCTTGCCCTGAGCTGGGGCTGTGGGCGGGAGCCCAGGCACGCAGGGGCAGGCCCCAACCAGCTGCACACGTCTCTGCTGGGGAGGAGAGCGCTAGGGAAGCTACGTGTGTGAGGCAGCTGCTGGGCGCCCAGGGAGTCAGCCTCCGGGTGTGCGGGGCTGCAGACCCCAGCCAGGGTCCTGGGAGCCTGGTGCTCTCCGTGCGGCGCTGAGTCTGGGCGGCCAAGCAACCGCTGGAGGAGCCCTGCACTAGCCCTTCCCTTCCCTTACACAGAACTCTTCCTGCTGGAGCCCTTGGCAGTGTGCCAGCCACCGGCCCCTAATCCCTCCCCAAGGACGCCTGGGGCCTAGGTGCAAAGGCAAGGCAGGAGCGGAGCTGAGGCCAGGAAGGCGCCAGTGGCATCTCCCAGCCTCGCGCAGCCTGCTCCTTCCTGGGCAGGAAGCCTAGCAGCGAGGCAAGTCTGGGCAAGGCTCGTCCAGGGCAGAGCAGCCTCGCGCCAGCAACTCTGCCAGATCGGGCCTCTGAGCAGAGCTGGAGCTCTGCCCTCTTGGAGGCGCACACGACCCCAGCCAAGTAGGGCCTGAGCCAAACGAGGCTGGGCTGCCTCTTCTTCCCTCGTGGAGGCTCGCCTCACGGCCAGCTGTTCACTCGGCTTCCAGGTGGGGGCGCTCAGAGCTTCCTGCTGGTCTTGGCTCAGGGGCTGCTTGCCCTGAGCTGGGGCTGCGGGCGGGAGCCGAGGCACGCAGGGGCAGTCCCCAACCAGCTGCACACGTCTCTGCTGGGAAGGAGAGCGCTAGGAAAGCTACGTGTCTGAGGCAGATGCTGGGCGCCCAGGGAGTCAGCCTCCGGGTGTGCGGGGCTGCAGACCCCGGCCAGGGGCCCTGGGAGCCCCGTGCTCTCCGTGCGGCGCTGAGTCTGGGCGGCCAAGCAACCGCTGGAGGAGCCCTGCACTAGCCCTTCCCTTCCCTCGCACAGAGCTCTTCCTGCTGGAGCCCTTGGCAGTGTGCAAGCCACCGGCCCCTAAGCAGTCCCCAAGGACACCTGGGGCCTAGGTGCAAAGGCAAGGCAGGAGCGGAGCTGAGGCCAGGAAGGCGCCAGTGGCGTCTCCCAGCCTCGCGCAGCCTGCTCCTTCCTGGACAGGAAGCCTAGCAGCGAGGCAAGTCTGGGCAAGGCTCGCCCAGGGCAGAGCAGCCTCACTCCAGCAACTCTGCCAGATCGGGCCTCTGAGCAGAGCTGGAGCTCTGCCGTCCTGGAGAAGAACTCGGCTCCAGCCAAGTAGGGCTTGAGCCAAACGAGGCTGGGCTGCCTCTTCTTCCCTCGAGGAGGCTCGCCACACCGCCAGCTCTTCACTCGGCTTCCAGGTGGGGGCGCTCTGCGCCTTCTGCAGGTCTTGGCTCAGGGGCTGCTTGCCCTGAGCTGGGGCTGTGGGTGGGAGCCCAGGCACGCAGGGGCAGGCCCCAACCAGCTGCACACGTCTCTGCTGGGGAGGAGAGCGCTAGGGAAGCTACGTGTGTGAGGCAGCTGCTGGGCGCCCAGGGAGTCAGCCTCCGGGTGTGCGGGGCTGCAGACCCCAGCCAGGGTCCTGGGAGCCTGGTGCTCTCCGTGCGGCGCTGAGTCTGGGCGGCCAAGCAACCGCTGGAGGAGCCCTGCACTAGCCCTTCCCTTCCCTTACACAGAACTCTTCCTGCTGGAGCCCTTGGCAGTGTGCCAGCCACCGGCCCCTAATCCCTCCCCAAGGACGCCTGGGGCCTAGGTGCAAAGGCAAGGCAGGAGCGGAGCTGAGGCCAGGAAGGCGCCAGTGGCATCTCCCAGCCTCGCGCAGCCTGCTCCTTCCTGGGCAGGAAGCCTAGCAGCGAGGCAAGTCTGGGAAAGGCTCGCCCAGGGCAGAGCAGCCTCGCGCCAGCAACTCTGCCAGATCGGGCCTCTGAGCAGAGCTGGAGCTCTGCCGTCCTGGAGGCGCACTCGGCTCCAGCCAAGTAGGGCTTGAGCCAATCGAGGCTGGGCTGCCTCTTCTTCCCTTGAGGAGGCTCGCCTCCCCGCCAGCTGTTCACTCGGCTTCCAGGTGGGGGCGCTCTGCGCCTCCTGCAGGTCTTGGCTCAGGGGCTGCTTGCCCTGAGCTGAGGCTGCGGGCGGGAGCCCAGGCACGCAGGGGCAGGCCCCAACCAGCTGCACACGTCTCTGCTGGGGAGGAGAGCGCTAGGGAAGCTACGTGTGTGAGGCAGCTGCTGGGCGCCCAGGGAGTCAGCCTCCGGGTGTGCGGGGCTGCAGGCCCCAACCAGGGGCCCTGGGAGCCTGGTGCTATCCGTGCGGCGCTGATTCTGGGCGGCCAAGCAACCGCTGGAGGAGCCCTGCACTAGCCCTTCCCTTCCATCGCACAGAGCTCTTCCTCCTGGAGCTCTTGGCAGTGTGCAAGCCACCGGCCCCTAAGCCCTCCCCAAGGACGCCTGGGGCCTAGGTGCAAAGGCAAGGCAGGAGCGGAGCTGAGGCCAGGAAGGCGCCAGTGGCGTCTCCCAGCCTCGCGCAGCCTGCTCCTTCCTGGGCAGGAAGCCTAGCAGCGAGACAAGCCTGGGCAAGGCTCGCCCAGGGCAGAGCAGCCTCGCGCCAGGAACTCTGCCAGATCGGGCCTCTGAGCAGAGCTGGAGCTCTGCACTCTTGGAGGCGCACTCGACTCCAGCCAAGTAGGGCTTGAGCTAAACGAGGCTGGGCTGCCTCTTCTTCCCTCGAGGAGGCTTGCCTCCCCGCGAGATGTTCACTCGGGTTCCAGGTGGGGGCGCTCTGCGCCTTCCGCAGGTCTTGGCTCAGGGGCTGCTTGCCCTGAGCTGGGGCTGTGGGCGGGAGCCCAGGCACGCAGGGGCAGGCCCCAACCAGCTGCACACGTCTCTGCTGGGGAGGAGAGCGCTAGGGAACCTACGTGTGTGAGGCAGCTGCTGGGCGCCCAGGGAGTCAGCCTCCAGGTGTGCGGGGCTGCAGACCCCAGCCAGGGGCCCTGGGAGCCTGGTGCTCTCCGTGCGGCGCTGAGTCTGGGCAGCCAAGAAACCGCTGGAGGAGCCCTGCACTAGCCCTTCCCTTCCCTTGCACAGAACTCTTCCTGCTGGAGCCCTTGGCAGTGTGCCAGCCACCGGCCCCTAAGCCCTCCCCAAGGACGCCTGGGGCGTATGTGCAAAGGCAGGGCAAGAGCGGAGCTGAGGCCAGGAAGGCGCCAGTGGCGTCTCCCAGCCTCGCGCAGCCTGCTCCTTCCTGGGCAGGAAGCCTAGCAGCGAGGCAAGTCTGGGCAAGGCTCGCCCAGGGCAGAGCAGCCTTGCGGAGCAACTCTGCCAGATAGGGCCTCTGAGCAGAGTGGAGCTCTGCCGTCCTGGAGGCGCACTCGGCTCCAGCCAAGTAGGGCTTGAGCCAAGCGAGGCTGTGCTGCCTCTTCTTCCCTCGAGGAGGCTCGCCTCCCCGCCAGCTGTTCACTCGGCTTCCAGGTGGGGGCGCTCTGCGCCTTCTGCAGGTCTTGGCTCCGGGGCTGCTTGCCCTGAGCTGGGGCTGTGGGCGGGAGCCCAGGCACGCAGGGGCAGGCCCCAACCAGCTGCACACGTCTCTGCTGGGGAGGATAGCGCTAGGGAAACTACCTGTGTGAGGCAGCTGCTGGGCGCCCAGGGAGTCAGCCTCCGGGTGTGCGGGGCTGCAGACCCCAGCCAGGGGCCCTGGGAGCCCCGTGCTCTCCGTGCGGCGCTGAGTCTGGGCGGCCAAGCAACCGCTGGAGGAGCCCTGCACTAGCCCTTCCCTTCCCTCGCACAGAGCTCTTCCTGCTGGAGCCCTTGGCAGTGTGCAAGCCACCGGCCCCTAAGCCGTCCCCAAGGACGCCTGGGGACTAGGTGCAAAGGCAAGGCAGGAGCGGAGCTGAGGCCAGGAAGGCGCCAGTGGCGTCTCCCAGCCTCGCGCAGCCTGCTCCTTCCTGGGCAGGAAGCCTAGCAGCGAGGCAAGTCTGGGCAAGGCTCGCCCAGGGCAGAGCAGCCTCGTGCCAGCAACTCTGCCAGATCAGGCCTCTGAGCAGAGCAGGAGCTCTGCCCTCCTGGAGGCGCACTCGGCTCCAGCCAAGTAGGGCTTGAGCCAAACGAGGCTGGACTGCCTCTTCTTCCCTCGAGGAGGCTAGCCTCCCCGCCAGCTGTTCACTCGGCTTCCTGGTGGGGGCGCTCTGCGCCTCCTGCAGGTCTTGGCTCAGGGGTTGCTTGCCCTGAGCTGGGGCTGCGGGCGGGAGCCCAGGCACGCAGGGGCAGGCCACCACCAGCTGCACACGTCTCTGCTGGCAAGGAGAGCGCTAGGAAAGCTACGTGTGTGAGGCAGATGCTGGGCGCCCAGGGAGTCAGCCTCCGGGTGTGCGGGGCTGCAGACCCCAGCCAGGGGCCCTGGGAGCCCCGTGCTCTCCGTGCGGCGCTGAGTCTGGGCGGCCAAGCAACCGCTGGAGGAGCCCTGCACTAGCCCTTCCCTTCCCTCGCACAGAGCTCTTCCTGCTGGAGCCCTTGGCCATGTGTAAGCCACCGGCCCCTAAGCCCTCCCCAAGGACGCCTGGGGCCTAGGTGCAAAGGCAAGGCAGGAGCGGATCTGAGGCCAGGAAGGCGCCAGTGGCGTCTCCCAGCCTCGCGCAGCCTGCTCCTGCCTGGGCAGGAAGCCTAGCAGCGAGGCAAGTCTGGGCAAGGCTCGCCCAGGGCAGAGCAGCCTCGCGCCAGCAACTCTGGCAGATCGGGCCTCTGAGCAGAGCTGGAGCTCTGCCCTCTTGGAGGCGCACACGACCCCAGCCAAGTAGGGCCTGAGCCAAACGAGGCTGGGCTGCCTCTTCTTCCCTCGTGGAGGCTCGCCTCCCCGCCAGATTTTCACTCGGCTTCCAGGTGGGGGCGCTCTGCGCCTCCTGCAGGTCTTGGCTCAGGGGCTGCTTGCCCTGAGCTGGGGCTGCGGGCGGGAGCCCAGGCACGCAGGGTCAGTCCCCAACCAGCTGCACACGTCTCTGCTGGGGAGGAAAGCGCTAGGGAAGCTACGTGTGTGAGGCAGCTGCTGGGCGCCCAGGGAGTCAGCCTCCGGGTGTGCGGGGCTGCAGACCCCAGCCAGGGGCCCTGGGAGCCTTGTGCACTCCGTGCGGCGCTGAGCCTGGGTGGCCAAGCAACCGCTGGAGGAGCCCTGCACTGGCGCGTCCATTCCCTCGCACAGAGCTCTTCCTGCTGGAGCCCTTGGCACTGTGCAAGCCACCGGCCCCTAAGCCCTGCCCAAGGACGCCTGGGGCCTAGGTGCAAAGGCAAGGCAGGAGCGGAGCTGAGGCCAGGAAGCCGCCAGTGGCGTTTCCCAGCCTCGCGCAGCCTGCTCCTTCCTGGGCAGGAAGCCTAGCAGCGAGGCAAGTCTGGGCAAGGCTCGCCGAGGGCAGAGCAGCCTCGCGCCAGCAACTGTGGCAGATCGGGCCTCTGAGCAGAGCTGGAGCTCTGCCGTCCTGGAGGCGCACTCGGCTCAGGCCAAGTAGGGCTTGAGCCAAACGAGGCTGGGCGGCCTCTTCTTTCCTCGAGGAGGCTCCCCTCCCCGCCAGCTGTTCACTCGGCTTCCAGGTGGGGGCGCTCTGCGCCTCCTGCAGGTCTTGGCTCAGGGGCTGCTTGCCCTGAGCTGGGGCTGTGGGTGGGAGCCCAGACACGCAGGGGCTGGCCCCAACCAGCTGCACACGTCTCTGCTGGGGAGGAGAGTGCTAGGGAAGCTACGTGTGTGAGGCAGCTGCTGGGAGCCCAGGGAGTCAGCCTCCGTGTGTGCGGGGCGGCAGACCCCAGTCAGGGGCCCTGGGAGCCTGGTGCACTCCATGCGGCCCTGAGCCTGGGCGGCCAAGCAACCGCTGGAGGAGCCCTGCACTGTCCCTTCCCTTCCCTCGCACAGAGCTCTTCCTGCTGGAGCTCTTGGCAGTGTGCAAGCCACCGGCCCCTAAGCCCTCCCCAAGGACGCCTGGGGCCTAGGTGCAAAGGCAAGGCAGGAGCGGAGCTGAGGCCAGGAAGGCGCCAGTGGCGTCTCCCAGCCTCGCGCAGCCTGCTCCTTCCTGGGCAGGAAGCCTAGCAGCAAGGCAAGTCTGGGCAAGGCTCTCCCAGGGCAGAGCAGCCTCGCGCCTCAACTCTGCAAGATCGGGCCTCTGAGCAGAGCTGGAGCTCTGCCGTCCTGGAGGCGCACTCCGCTCCAGCCAAGTAGGGCTTGAGCCAAACGAGGCTGGGCTGCCTCTTCTTCCCTTGAGGAGGCTCGCCTCCCCGCCAGCTGTTCACTCGGCTTCCAGGTGGGGGCGCTCTGCGCTTCCTGCAGGTCTTGGCTCAGGGGCTGCTTGCCCTGAGCTGAGGCTGCGAGCGGGAGCCCAGGCACGCAGGTGCAGGCCCCAACCAGCTGCACACGTCTCTGCTGGGGAGGAGAGCGCTAGGGAAGCTACGTGTGTGAGGCAGCTGCTGGGCGCCCAGGGAGTCAGCCTCCGGGTGTGCGGGGCTGCAGACCCCAACCAGGGGCCCTGGGAGCCTGGTGCTATCCGTGCGGCGCTGATTCTGGGCGGCCAAGCAACCGCTGGAGGAGCCCTGCATAGCCCTTCCCTTCCATCGCACAGAGCTCTTCCTCCTGGAGCCCTTGGCAGTGTGCAAGCCACCGGCCCCTAAGCCCTCTCCAAGGACGCCTGGGGCCTAGGTGCAAAGGCAAGGCAGGAGCGGAGCTGATGCCAGGAAAGCGCCAGTGGCGTCTCCCAGCCTCGCGCAGCCTGCTCCTTCCTGGGCAGGAAGCCTAGCAGCGAGACAAGCCTGGGCAAGGCTCGCCCAGGGCAGAGCAGCCTCGCGCCAGGAACTCTGCCAGATCGGGCCTCTGAGCAGAGCTGGAGCTCTGCCCTCTTGGAGGCCCACTCGACTCCAGCCAAGTAGGGCTTGAGCCAAACGAGGCTGGGCTGCCTCTTCTTCCCTCGAGCAGGCTCGCCTCCCCGCCAGCTGTTCACTCGGCTTCCAGGTTGGGGCGCTCTGCGCCTCCTGCAGGTCTTGGCTCAGCGGCTGCTTGCCCTGAGCTGGGGCTGCGGGCGGGAGCCCAGGCACGCAGGGGCAGGCCCCAACCAGCTGCACACGTCTCTGCTGGGGAGGAGAGCGCTAGGGAAGCTACGTGTGTGAGGCAGCTCCTGGGCGCCCAGGGAGTCAGCCTCCGTGTGTGAGGGCTGCAGACCCCAGCCAGGGGCCCTGGGAGCCTGGTGCTCTCCGTGCGGCGCTGAGTCTGGGCGGCCAAGCAACCGCTGGAGGAGCCCTGCACTAGCCCTTCCCTTCCCTCGCACAGAGCTCTTCCTGCTGGAGCCCTTGGCAGTGTGCAAGCCACCGGCCCCTAAGCCGTCCCCAAGGACGCCTGGGGCCTAGGTGCAAAGGCAAGGCAGGAGCGGAGCTGAGGCCAGGAAGGCGCCAGTGGCGTCTCCCAGCCTCGCGCAGCCTGCTCCTTCCTGGGCAGGAAGCCAAGCAGCGAGGCAAGTCTGGGCAAATCTCGCCCAGGGCAGAGCAGCCTCACTCCAGAAACTCTGCCAGATCGGGCCTCTGAGCAGAGCTGGAGCTCTGCCGTCCTGGAGGAGCACTCGGCTCCAGCCAAGTAGGGCTTGAGTCAAACGAGGTTGGGCTGCCTCTTCTTCCCACGAGGAGGCTCGCCACCCCGCCAGCTCTTCACTCGGCTTCCAGGTGGGGGCGCTCTGCGCCTCCTGCAGGTCTTGGCTCAGGGGCTGCTTGCCCTGAGCTGGGGCTGTGGGCGGGAGCCCAGGCACGCAGGGGCAGGCCCCAACCAGCTGCACACGTCTCTGCTGGGGAGGAGAGCGCTAGGGAAGCTACGTGTGTGAGGCAGCTGCTGGGCGCCCAGGGAGTCAGCCTCCGGGTGTGCGGGGCTGCAGACCCCAGCCAGGGTCCTGGGAGCCTGGTGCTCTCCGTGCGGCGCTGAGTCTGGGCGGCCAAGCAACCGCTGGAGGAGCCCTGCACTAGCCCTTCCCTTCCCTTACACAGAACTCTTCCTGCTGGAGCCCTTGGCAGTGTGCCAGCCACCGGCCCCTAATCCCTCCCCAAGGACGCCTGGGGCCTAGGTGCAAAGGCAAGGCAGGAGCGGAGCTGAGGCCAGGAAGGCGCCAGTGGCATCTCCCAGCCTCGCGCAGCCTGCTCCTTCCTGGGCAGGAAGCCTAGCAGCGAGGCAAGTCTGGGCAAGGCTCGTCCAGGGCAGAGCAGCCTCGCGCCAGCAACTCTGCCAGATCGGGCCTCTGAGCAGAGCTGGAGCTCTGCCCTCTTGGAGGCGCACACGACCCCAGCCAAGTAGGGCCTGAGCCAAACGAGGCTGGGCTGCCTCTTCTTCCCTCGTGGAGGCTCGCCTCACGGCCAGCTGTTCACTCGGCTTCCAGGTGGGGGCGCTCAGAGCTTCCTGCTGGTCTTGGCTCAGGGGCTGCTTGCCCTGAGCTGGGGCTGCGGGCGGGAGCCGAGGCACGCAGGGGCAGTCCCCAACCAGCTGCACACGTCTCTGCTGGGAAGGAGAGCGCTAGGAAAGCTACGTGTCTGAGGCAGATGCTGGGCGCCCAGGGAGTCAGCCTCCGGGTGTGCGGGGCTGCAGACCCCGGCCAGGGGCCCTGGGAGCCCCGTGCTCTCCGTGCGGCGCTGAGTCTGGGCGGCCAAGCAACCGCTGGAGGAGCCCTGCACTAGCCCTTCCCTTCCCTCGCACAGAGCTCTTCCTGCTGGAGCCCTTGGCAGTGTGCAAGCCACCGGCCCCTAAGCAGTCCCCAAGGACGCCTGGGGCCTAGGTGCAAAGGCAAGGCAGGAGCGGAGCTGAGGCCAGGAAGGCGCCAGTGGCGTCTCCCAGCCTCGCGCAGCCTGCTCCTTCCTGGACAGGAAGCCTAGCAGCGAGGCAAGTCTGGGCAAGGCTCGCCCAGGGCAGAGCAGCCTCACTCCAGCAACTCTGCCAGATCGGGCCTCTGAGCAGAGCTGGAGCTCTGCCGTCCTGGAGAAGAACTCGGCTCCAGCCAAGTAGGGCTTCAGCCAAACGAGGCTGGGCTGCCTCTTCTTCCCTCGAGGAGGCTCGCCACACCGCCAGCTCTTCACTCGGCTTCCAGGTGGGGGCGCTCTGCGCCTTCTGCAGGTCTTGGCTCAGGGGCTGCTTGCCCTGAGCTGGGGCTGTGGGTGGGAGCCCAGGCACGCAGGGGCAGGCCCCAACCAGCTGCACACGTCTCTGCTGGCGAGGAGAGCGCTAGGGAAGCTACGTGTGTGAGGCAGCTGCTGGGCGCCCAGGGAGTCAGCCTCCGGGTGTGCGGGGCTGCAGACCCCAGCCAGGGTCCTGGGAGCCTGGTGCTCTCCGTGCGGCGCTGAGTCTGGGCGGCCAAGCAACCGCTGGAGGAGCCCTGCACTAGCCCTTCCCTTCCCTTACACAGAACTCTTCCTGCTGGAGCCCTTGGCAGTGTGCCAGCAACCGGCCCCTAATCCCTCCCCAAGGACGCCTGGGGCCTAGGTGCAAAGGCAAGGCAGGAGCGGAGCTGAGGCCAGGAAGGCGCCAGTGGCATCTCCCAGCCTCACGCAGCCTGCTCCTTCCTGGGCAGGAAGCCTAGCAGCGAGGCAAGTCTGGGAAAGGCTCGCCCAGGGCAGAGCAGCCTCGCGCCAGCAACTCTGCCAGATCGGGCCTCTGAGCAGAGCTGGAGCTCTGCCGTCCTGGAGGCGCACTCGGCTCCAGCCAAGTAGGGCTTGAGCCAATCGAGGCTGGGCTGCCTCTTCTTCCCTTGAGGAGGCTCGCCTCCCCGCCAGCTGTTCACTCGGCTTCCAGGTGGGGGCGCTCTGCGCCTCCTGCAGGTCTTGGCTCAGGGGCTGCTTGCCCTGAGCTGAGGCTGCGGGCGGGAGCCCAGGCACGCAGGGGCAGGCCCCAACCAGCTGCACACGTCTCTGCTGGGGAGGAGAGCGCTAGGGAAGCTACGTGTGTGAGGCAGCTGCTGGGCGCCCAGGGAGTCAGCCTCCGGGTGTGCGGGGCTGCAGGCCCCAACCAGGGGCCCTGGGAGCCTGGTGCTATCCGTGCGGCGCTGATTCTGGGCGGCCAAGCAACCGCTGGAGGAGCCCTGCACTAGCCCTTCCCTTCCATCGCACAGAGCTCTTCCTCCTGGAGCCCTTGGCAGTGTGCAAGCCACCGGCCCCTAAGCCCTCCCCAAGGACGCCTGGGGCCTAGGTGCAAAGGCAAGGCAGGAGCGGAGCTGAGGCCAGGAAGGCGCCAGTGGCGTCTCCCAGCCTCGCGCAGCCTGCTCCTTCCTGGGCAGTAAGCCAAGCAGCGAGGCAAGTCTGGGCAAAGCTCGCCCAGGGCAGAGCAGCCTCACTCCAGAAACTCTGCCAGATCGGGCCTCTGAGCAGAGCTGGAGCTCTGCCGTCCTGGAGGAGCACTCGGCTCCAGCCAAGTAGGGCTTGAGTCAAACGAGGTTGGGCTGCCTCTTCTTCCCACGAGGAGGCTCGCCACCCCGCCAGCTCTTCACTCGGCTTCCAGGTGGGGGCGCTCTGCGCCTCCTGCAGGTCTTGGCTCAGGGGCTGCTTGCCCTGAGCTGGGGCTGTGGGCGGGAGCCCAGGCACGCAGGGGCAGGCCCCAACCAGCTGCACACGTCTCTGCTGGGGAGGAGAGCGCTAGGGAAGCTACGTGTGTGAGGCAGCTGCTGGGCGCCCAGGGAGTCAGCCTCCGGGTGTGCGGGGCTGCAGACCCCAGCCAGGGTCCTGGGAGCCTGGTGCTCTCCGTGCGGCGCTGAGTCTGGGCGGCCAAGCAACCGCTGGAGGAGCCCTGCACTAGCCCTTCCCTTCCCTTACACAGAACTCTTCCTGCTGGAGCCCTTGGCAGTGTGCCAGCCACCGGCCCCTAATCCCTCCCCAAGGACGCCTGGGGCCTAAGTGCAAAGGCAAGGCAGGAGCGGAGCTGAGGCCAGGAAGGCGCCAGTGGCATCTCCCAGCCTCGCGCAGCCTGCTCCTTCCTGGGCAGGAAGCCTAGCAGCGAGGCAAGTCTGGGCAAGGCTCGTCCAGGGCAGAGCAGCCTCGCGCCAGCAACTCTGCCAGATCGGGCCTCTGAGCAGAGCTGGAGCTCTGCCCTCTTGGAGGCGCACACGACCCCAGCCAAGTAGGGCCTGAGCCAAAGGAGGCTGGGCTGCCTCTTCTTCCCTCGTGGAGGCTCGCCTCACGGCCAGCTGTTCACTCGGCTTCCAGGTGGGGGCGCTCAGAGCTTCCTGCTGGTCTTGGCTCAGGGGCTGCTTGCCCTGAGCTGGGGCTGCGGGCGGGAGCCGAGGCACGCAGGGGCAGTCCCCAACCAGCTGCACACGTCTCTGCTGGGAAGGAGAGCGCTAGGAAAGCTACGTGTCTGAGGCAGATGCTGGGCGCCCAGGGAGTCAGCCTCCGGGTGTGCGGGGCTGCAGACCCCGGCCAGGGGCCCTGGGAGCCCCGTGCTCTCCGTGCGGCGCTGAGTCTGGGCGGCCAAGCAACCGCTGGAGGAGCCCTGCACTAGCCCTTCCCTTCCCTCGCACAGAGCTCTTCCTGCTGGAGCCCTTGGCAGTGTGCAAGCCACCGGCCCCTAAGCAGTCCCCAAGGACGCCTGGGGCCTAGGTGCAAAGGCAAGGCAGGAGCGGAGCTGAGGCCAGGAAGGCGCCAGTGGCGTCTCCCAGCCTCGCGCAGCCTGCTCCTTCCTGGACAGGAAGCCTAGCAGCGAGGCAAGTCTGGGCAAGGCTCGCCCAGGGCAGAGCAGCCTCACTCCAGCAACTCTGCCAGATCGGGCCTCTGAGCAGAGCTGGAGCTCTGCCGTCCTGGAGAAGAACTCGGCTCCAGCCAAGTAGGGCTTCAGCCAAACGAGGCTGGGCTGCCTCTTCTTCCCTCGAGGAGGCTCGCCTCCCCGCCAGATGTTCACTCGGGTTCCAGGTGGGGGCGCTCTGCGCCTTCTGCAGGTCTTGGCTCAGGGGCTGCTTGCCCTGAGCTGGGGCTGTGGGCGGGAGCCCAGGCACGCAGGGGCAGGCCCCAACCAGCTGCACACGTCTCTGCTGGGGAGGAGAGCGCTAGGGAACCTACGTGTGTGAGGCAGCTGCTGGGCGCCCAGGGAGTCAGCCTCCGGGTGTGCGGGGCTGCAGACCCCAGCCAGGGGCCCTGGGAGCCTGGTGCTCTCCGTGCGGCGCTGAGTCTGGGCAGCCAAGCAACCGCTGGAGGAGCCCTGCACTAGCCCTTCCCTTCCCTTGCACAGAACTCTTCCTGCTGGAGCCCTTGGCAGTGTGCCAGCCACCGGCCCCTAAGCCCTCCCCAAGGACGCCTGGGGCGTATGTGCAAAGGCAGGGCAAGAGCGGAGCTGAGGCCAGGAAGGCGCCAGTGGCGTCTCCCAGCCTCGCGCAGCCTGCTCCTTCCTGGGCAGGAAGCCTAGCAGCGAGGCAAGTCTGGGCAAGGCTCGCCCAGGGCAGAGCAGCCTTGCGGAGCAACTCTGCCAGATAGGGCCTCTGAGCAGAGTGGAGCTCTGCCGTCCTGGAGGCGCACTCGGCTCCAGCCAAGTAGGGCTTGAGCCAAGCGAGGCTGTGCTGCCTCTTCTTCCCTCGAGGAGGCTAGCCTCCCCGCCAGCTGTTCACTCGGCTTCCTGGTGGGGGCGCTCTGCGCCTCCTGCAGGTCTTGGCTCAGGGGTTGCTTGCCCTGAGCTGGGGCTGCGGGCGGGAGCCCAGGCACGCAGGGGCAGGCCACCACCAGCTGCACACGTCTCTGCTGGCAAGGAGAGCGCTAGGAAAGCTACGTGTGTGAGGCAGATGCTGGGCGCCCAGGGAGTCAGCCTCCGGGTGTGCGGGGCTGCAGACCCCAGCCAGGGGCCCTGGGAGCCCCGTGCTCTCCGTGCGGCGCTGAGTCTGGGCGGCCAAGCAACCGCTGGAGGAGCCCTGCACTAGCCCTTCCCTTCCCTCGCACAGAGCTCTTCCTGCTGGAGCCCTTGGCCATGTGTAAGCTACCGGCCCCTAAGCCCTCCCCAAGGACGCCTGGGGCCTAGGTGCAAAGGCAAGGCAGGAGCGGAGCTGAGGCCAGGAAGGCGCCAGTGGCGTCTCCCAGCCTCGCGCAGCCTGCTCCTTCCTGGGCAGGAAGCCTAGCAGCGAGGCAAGTCTGGGCAAGGCTCGCCCAGGGCAGAGCAGCCTCGCGCCAGCAACTCTGCCAGATCGGGCCTCTGAGCAGAGCTGGAGCTCTGCCCTCTTGGAGGCGCACACGACCCCAGCCAAGTAGGGCCTGAGCCAAACGAGGCTGGGCTGCCTCTTCTTCCCTCGTGGAGGCTCGCCTCCCCGCCAGATTTTCACTCGGCTTCCAGGTGGGGGCGCTCTGCGCCTCCTGCAGGTCTTGGCTCAGGGGCTGCTTGCCCTGAGCTGGGGCTGCGGGCGGGAGCCCAGGCACGCAGGGTCAGTCCCCAACCAGCTGCACACGTCTCTGCTGGGGAGGAAAGCGCTAGGGAAGCTACGTGTGTGAGGCAGCTGCTGGGCGCCCAGGGAGTCAGCCTCCGGGTGTGCGGGGCTGCAGACCCCAGCCAGGGGCCCTGGGAGCCTTGTGCACTCCGTGCGGCGCTGAGCCTGGGTGGCCAAGCAACCGCTGGAGGAGCCCTGCACTGGCGCGTCCATTCCCTCGCACAGAGCTCTTCCTGCTGGAGCCCTTGGCACTGTGCAAGCCACCGGCCCCTAAGCCCTGCCCAAGGACGCCTGGGGCCTAGGTGCAAAGGCAAGGCAGGAGCGGAGCTGAGGCCAGGAAGCCGCCAGTGGCGTCTCCCAGCCTCGCGCAGCCTGCTCCTTCCTGGGCAGGAAGCCTAGCAGCGAGGCAAGTCTGGGCAAGGCTCGCCGAGGGCAGAGCAGCCTCGCGCCAGCAACTGTGGCAGATCGGGCCTCTGAGCAGAGCTGGAGCTCTGCCGTCCTGGAGGCGCACTCGGCTCAGGCCAAGTAGGGCTTGAGCCAAACGAGGCTGGGCGGCCTCTTCTTTCCTCGAGGAGGCTCCCCTCCCCGCCAGCTGTTCACTCGGCTTCCAGGTGGGGGCGCTCTGCGCCTCCTGCAGGTCTTGGCTCAGGGGCTGCTTGCCCTGAGCTGGGGCTGTGGGCGGGAGCCCAGACACGCAGGGGCTGGCCCCAACCAGCTGCACACGTCTCTGCTGGGGAGGAGAGTGCTAGGGAAGCTACGTGTGTGAGGCAGCTGCTGGGAGCCCAGGGAGTCAGCCTCCGTGTGTGCGGGGCGGCAGACCCCAGTCAGGGGCCCTGGGAGCCTGGTGCACTCCATGCGGCCCTGAGCCTGGGCGGCCAAGCAACCGCTGGAGGAGCCCTGCACTGTCCCTTCCCTTCCCTCGCACAGAGCTCTTCCTGCTGGAGCTCTTGGCAGTGTGCAAGCCACCGGCCCCTAAGCCCTCCCCAAGGACGCCTGGGGCCTAGGTGCAAAGGCAAGGCAGGAGCGGAGCTGAGGCCAGGAAGGCGCCAGTGGCGTCTCACAGCCTCGCGCAGCCTGCTCCTTCCTGGGCAGGAAGCCTAGCAGCGAGGCAAGTCTGGGCAAGGCTCTCCCAGGGCAGAGCAGCCTCGCGCCTCAACTCTGCAAGATCGGGCCTCTGAGCAGAGCTGGAGCTCTGCCGTCCTGGAGGCGCACTCCGCTCCAGCCAAGTAGGGCTTGAGCCAAACGAGGCTGGGCTGCCTCTTCTTCCCTTGAGGAGGCTCGCCTCCCCGCCAGCTGTTCACTCGGCTTCCAGGTGGGGGCGCTCTGCGCTTCCTGCAGGTCTTGGCTCAGGGGCTGCTTGCCCTGAGCTGAGGCTGCGAGCGGGAGCCCAGGCACGCAGGTGCAGGCCCCAACCAGCTGCACACGTCTCTGCTGGGGAGGAGAGCGCTAGGGAAGCTACGTGTGTGAGGCAGCTGCTGGGCGCCCAGGGAGTCAGCCTCCGGGTGTGCGGGGCTGCAGACCCCAACCAGGGGCCCTGGGAGCCTGGTGCTATCCGTGCGGCGCTGATTCTGGGCGGCCAAGCAACCGCTGGAGGAGCCCTGCATAGCCCTTCCCTTCCATCGCACAGAGCTCTTCCTCCTGGAGCCCTTGGCAGTGTGCAAGCCACCGGCCCCTAAGCCCTCTCCAAGGACGCCTGGGGCCTAGGTGCAAAGGCAAGGCAGGAGCGGAGCTGAGGCCAGGAAGGCGCCAGTGGCGTCTCCCAGCCTCGCGCAGCCTGCTCCTTCCTGGGCAGGAAGCCTAGCAGCGAGACAAGCCTGGGCAAGGCTCGCCCAGGGCAGAGCAGCCTCGCGCCAGGAACTCTGCCAGATCGGGCCTCTGAGCAGAGCTGGAGCTCTGCCCTCTTGGAGACGCACTCGACTCCAGCCAAGTAGGGCTTGAGCCAAACGAGGCTGGGCTGCCTCTTCTTCCCTCGAGGAGGCTCGCCTCCCCGCCAGATGTTCACTCGGGTTCCAGGTGGGGGCGCTCTGCGCCTTCTGCAGGTCTTGGCTCAGGGGCTGCTTGCCCTGAGCTGGGGCTGTGGGCGGGAGCCCAGGCACGCAGGGGCAGGCCCCAACCAGCTGCACACGTCTCTGCTGGGGAGGAGAGCGCTAGGGAACCTACGTGTGTGAGGCAGCTGCTGGGCGCCCAGGGAGTCAGCCTCCGGGTGTGCGGGGCTGCAGACCCCAGCCAGGGGCCCTGGGAGCCTGGTGCTCTCCGTGCGGCGCTGAGTCTGGGCGGCCAAGCAACCGCTGGAGGAGCCCTGCACTAGCCCTTCCCTTCCCTTGCACAGAACTCTTCCTGCTGGAGCCCTTGGCAGTGTGCCAGCCACCGGCCCCTAAGCCCTCCCCAAGGACGCCTGGTGCCTAGGTGCAAAGGCAAGGCAGGAGCGGAGCTGAGGCCAGGAAGGCGCCAGTGGCGTCTCCCAGCCTCGCGCAGCCTGCTCCTTCCTGGGCAGGAAGCCTAGCAGCGAGGCAAGTCTGGGCAAGGCTCGCCCAGGGCAGAGCAGCCTCGTGCCAGCAACTCTGCCAGATCAGGCCTCTGAGCAGAGCAGGAGCTCTGCCCTCCTGGAGGCGCACTCGGCTCCAGCCAAGTAGGGCTTGAGCCAAACGAGGCTGGACTGCCTCTTCTTCCCTCGAGGAGGCTCGCCTCCCCGCCAGCTGTTCACTCGGCTTCCTGGTGGGGGCGCTCTGCGCCTCCTGCAGGTCTTGGCTCAGGGGTTGCTTGCCCTGAGCTGGGGCTGCGGGCGGGAGCCCAGGCACGCAGGGGCAGGCCACCACCAGCTGCACACGTCTCTGCTGGCAAGGAGAGCGCTAGGAAAGCTACGTGTGTGAGGCAGATGCTGGGCGCCCAGGGAGTCAGCCTCCGGGTGTGCGGGGCTGCAGACCCCAGCCAGGGGCCCTGGGAGCCCCGAGCTCTCCGTGCGGCCCTGAGTCTGGGCGGCCAAGCAACCGCTGGAGGAGCCCTGCACTAGCCCTTCCCTTCCCTCGCACAGAGCTCTTCCTGCTGGAGCCCTTGGCCATGTGCAAGCCACCGGCCCCTAAGCCCTCCCCAAGGACGCCTGGGGCCTAGGTGCAAAGGCAAGGCAGGAGCGGAGCTGAGGCCAGGAAGGCGCCAGTGGCGTCTCCCAGCCTAGCGCAGCCTGCTCCTTCCTGGGCAGGAAGCCTAGCAGCGAGGCAAGTCTGGGCAAGGCTCGCCCAGGGCAGAGCAGCCTCGCGCCAGCAACTCTGCCAGATCGGGCCTCTGAGCAGAGCTGGAGCTCTGCCCTCTTGGAGGCGCACACGACCCCAGCCAAGTAGGGACTGAGCCAAACGAGGCTGGGCTGCCTCTTCTTCCCTCGTGGAGGCTCGCCTCCCCGCCAGATTTTCACTCGGCTTCCAGGTGGGGGCGCTCTGCGCCTCCTGCAGGTCTTGGCTCAGGGGCTGCTTGCCCTGAGCTGGGGCTGCGGGCGGGAGCCCAGGCACGCAGGGTCAGTCCCCAACCAGCTGCACACGTCTCTGCTGGGGAGGAAAGCGCTAGGGAAGCTACGTGTGTAAGGCAGCTGCTGGGCGCCCAGGGAGTCAGCCTCCGGGTGTGCGGGGCTGCAGACCCCAGCCAGGGGCCCTTGGAGCCTGGTGCTCTCCGTGCGGCGCTGAGTCTGAGCGGCCAAGCAACCGCTGGAGGAGCCCTGCACTAGCCCTTACTTCCCTCGCACAGAGCTCTTCCTGCTGGAGCCCTTGGCAGTGTGCAAGCCACCGGCCTCTAAGCCCTCCCCAAGGACGCCTGGGGCCTATGTGCAAAGGCAAGGCAGGAGCGGAGCTGAGGCCAGGAAGGCGCCAGTGGCGTCTCCCAGCCTCGCGCAGCCTGCTCCTTCCTGGGCAGGAAGCCTAGCAGCGAGGCAAGTCTGGGCAAGGCTCGCCCAGGGCAGAGCAGCCTCGCGCCATCAACTCTGCCCGATCGGGCCTCTGAGCAGAGCTGGAGCTCTGCCGTCCTGGAGGCGCACTCAGCTCCAGCCAAGTAGGGCTTGAGCCAAACGAGGCTGGGCTGCCTCTTCTTCCCTCGAGGAGTCTCGCCTCCCCGCCAGCTGTTCACTCGACTTCCAGGTGGGGGCTCTCTGCGCATCCTGCAGGTCTTGGCTCAGGGGCTGCTTGCCCTGAGCTGAGGATGTGGGAGGGAGCCCAGGCACGCAGGGGCAGGCCCCAACCAGCTGCACACGTCTCAGCTGGGGAGGAGAGCGTGAGGGAAGCTACGTGTGTGAGGCAGCTGCTGGACACCCAGGGAGTCAGCCTCCGGGTGTTCGGGGCTGCAGACCCCAGCCAGGGGCCCTGGGAGCCTGGTGCACTCCGTGCGGCGCTGAGCCTGGGCGGCCAAGCAACCGCTGGAGGAGCCCTGCACTGGCCCTTCCCTTCCCTCGCACAGAGCTCTTCCTGCTGGAGCCCTTGGCAGTGTGCAAGCCACCGGCCCCTAAGCCCTGCCCAAGGACGCCTGGGGACTAGGTGCAAAGGCAAGGCAGGAGCGGAGCTGAGGCCAGGAAGGCGCCAGTGGCGTCTCCCAGCCTCGCGCAGCCTGCTCCTTCCTGGGCAGGAAGCCTAGCAGCGAGGCAAGTCTGGGCAAGGCTCGCCCAGGGCAGAGCAGCCGCGCCAGCAACTCTGCCAGATCGGGCCTCTCAGCAGAGCTGGAGCTCTGCCGTCCTGGAGGCGCACTCGGCTCCAGCCAAGTAGGGCTTGAGCCAAACGAGGCTGGGCTGCCTCTTCTTCCCACGAGGAGGCTCGCCTCCCCGCCAGCTGTTCACTCGGCTTCCTGGTGGGGGCGCTCTGCGCCTGCTGCAGGTCTTGGCTCAGGGGCTGCTTGCCCTGAGCTGGGGCTGTGGGCGGGAGCCCAGGCACGCAGGGGCAGGCCCCAACCAGCTGCACACGTCTCTGCTGGGGAGGACAGCGCTAGGGAAGCTACGTGTGTGAGGCAGCTGCTGGGCGCCCAGGGAGTCAGCCTCCGGGTGTGCGGGGCTGCAGACCCCAGCCAGGGGCCCTGGGAGCCTGGTGCACTCCGTGCGGCGCTGAGTCTGGGCGGCCAAGCAACCGCTGGAGGAGCCCTGCACTGGACCTTCCCTTCCGTCGCACAGAGCTCTTCCTGCTGGAGCCCTTGGCAGTGTGCAAATCACCGGCCCCTAAGCCCTCCCCAAGGACGCCTGGGGCCTATGTGCAAAGGCAAGGCAGGAGCGGAGCTGAGGCCAGGAAGGCGCCAGTGGCGTCTCCCAGCCTCGCGCAGCCTGCTCCTTCCTGGGCAGGAAGCCTAGCAGCGAGGAAAGTCTGGGCAAGGCTCACCCAGGGCAGAGCAGCCTCGCACCAGCAACTCTGCCAGATCGGGCCTCTGAGCAGAGCTGGAGCTCTGCCGTCCTGGAGGCGCACTCGGCTCCAGCCAAGTAGGGCTTGAGCCAAACGAGGCTGGGCTGCCTCTTCTTCCCTCGAGGAAGCTCGCCTCCCGCCAGCTGTTCACTCAGCTTCCAGGTGGGGGCGCTTGCGCCTCTTGCAGGTCCTGGCTCAGGGGCTGCTTGCCCTGAGCTGGGGCTGTGGGCGGGAGCCCAGGCACGCAGGGGCAGGCCCCAACCAGCTGCACACGTCTCTGCTGTGGAGGAGAGCGCTAGGGAAGCTACGTGTGTGAGGCAGCTGCTGGGCGCCCAGGGAGTCAGCCTCCGGGTGTGCGGGGATGCAGACCCCAGCCAGGGGCCATGGGAGCCTGGTGCACCCCGTGCGGCGCTGAGCCTGGGCGGCCAAGCAACCGCTAGAGGAACCCTGCACTGGCCCTTCCATTCCCTCGCACAGAGCTCTTCCTGCTGGAGCCCTTGGCAGTGTGCAAGCCACCGGCCCCTAAGCCCTCCCCAAGGACGCCTGGGGCCTAGGTGCAAAGGCAAGGCAGGAGCGGAGCTGAGGCCAGGAAGGCGCCAGTGGTGTCTCCCAGGCTCGCGCAGCCTGCTCCTTCCTGGGCAGGAAGCCTAGCAGCGAGGCAAGTCTGGGCAAGGCTCGCCCAGGGAAAGAGCAGCCTCGCGCCAACAACTCTGCCAGATCGGGCCTCTGAGCAGAGCTGGAGCTCTGCCGTCCTGGAGGCGCACTCAGCCCCAGCCAAGTAGGGCTTGAGCTAAACGAGGCTGGTCTGCCTCTTCTTCCCTCGAGGAGGCTCGCCTCCCCGCCAGCTGTTCACTCGACTTCCAGGTGGGGGCGCTCTGCGCATCCTGCAGATCTTGGCTCAGGGGCTGCTTGCCCTGAGCTGGGGCTGTGGGCGGGAGCCCAGGCACGCAGGGGCAGGCCCCAACCAACTGCACACGTCTCTGCTGGGGAGGAGAGTGCTAGGGAAGCTACGTGTGTGAGGCAGCTGCTGGGCGCCCAGGGAGTCAGCCTCCGGGTGTGCGGGGCTGCAGACCCCAGCCAGGGGCCCTTGGAGCCTGGTGCTCTCCGTGCGGCGCTGAGTCTGAGCGGCCAAGCAACCGCTGGAGGAGCCCTGCACTAGCCCTTACTTCCCTCGCACAGAGCTCTTCCTGCTGGAGCCCTTGGCAGTGTGCAAGCCACCGGCCTCTAAGCCCTCCCCAAGGACGCCTGGGGCCTATGTGCAAAGGCAAGGCAGGAGCGGAGCTGAGGCCAGGAAGGCGCCAGTGGCGTCTCCCAGCCTCGCGCAGCCTGCTCCTTCCTGGGCAGGAAGCCTAGCAGCGAGGCAAGTCTGGGCAAGGCTCGCCCAGGGCAGAGCAGCCTCGCGCCATCAACTCTGCCCGATCGGGCCTCTGAGCAGAGCTGGAGCTCTGCCGTCCTGGAGGCGCACTCAGCTCCAGCCAAGTAGGGCTTGAGCCAAACGAGGCTGGGCTGCCTCTTCTTCCCTCGAGGAGTCTCGCCTCCCCGCCAGCTGTTCACTCGACTTCCAGGTGGGGGCGCTCTGCGCATCCTGCAGGTCTTGGCTCAGGGGCTGCTTGCCCTGAGCTGAGGATGTGGGAGGGAGCCCAGGCACGCAGGGGCAGGCCCCAACCAGCTGCACACGTCTCAGCTGGGGAGGAGAGCGTGAGGGAAGCTACGTGTGTGAGGCAGCTGCTGGACACCCAGGGAGTCAGCCTCCGGGTGTTCGGGGCTGCAGACCCCAGCCAGGGGCCCTGGGAGCCTGGTGCACTCCGTGCGGCGCTGAGCCTGGGCGGCCAAGCAACCGCTGGAGGAGCCCTGCACTGGCCCTTCCCTTCCCTCGCACAGAGCTCTTCCTGCTGGAGCCCTTGGCAGTGTGCAAGCCACCGGCCCCTAAGCCCTGCCCAAGGACGCCTGGGGACTAGGTGCAAAGGCAAGGCAGGAGCGGAGCTGAGGCCAGGAAGGCGCCAGTGGCGTCTCCCAGCCTCGCGCAGCCTGCTCCTTCCTGGGCAGGAAGCCTAGCAGCGAGGCAAGTCTGGGCAAGGCTCGCCCAGGGCAGAGCAGCCGCGCCAGCAACTCTGCCAGATCGGGCCTCTCAGCAGAGCTGGAGCTCTGCCGTCCTGGAGGCGCACTCGGCTCCAGCCAAGTAGGGCTTGAGCCAAACGAGGCTGGGCTGCCTCTTCTTCCCACGAGGAGGCTCGCCTCCCCGCCAGCTGTTCACTCGGCTTCCTGGTGGGGGCGCTCTGCGCCTGCTGCAGGTCTTGGCTCAGGGGCTGCTTGCCCTGAGCTGGGGCTGTGGGCGGGAGCCCAGGCACGCAGGGGCAGGCCCCAACCAGCTGCACACGTCTCTGCTGGGGAGGACAGCGCTAGGCAAGCTACGTGTGTGAGGCAGCTGCTGGGCGCCCAGGGAGTCAGCCTCCGGGTGTGCGGGGCTGCAGACCCCAGCCAGGGGCCCTGGGAGCCTGGTGCACTCCGTGCGGCGCTGAGTCTGGGCGGCCAAGCAACCGCTGGAGGAGCCCTGCACTGGACCTTCCCTTCCGTCGCACAGAGCTCTTCCTGCTGGAGCCCTTGGCAGTGTGCAAATCACCGGCCCCTAAGCCCTCCCCAAGGACGCCTGGGGCCTATGTGCAAAGGCAAGGCAGGAGCGGAGCTGAGGCCAGGAAGGCGCCAGTGGCGTCTCCCAGCCTCGCGCAGCCTGCTCCTTCCTGGGCAGGAAGCCTAGCAGCGAGGAAAGTCTGGGCAAGGCTCACCCAGGGCAGAGCAGCCTCGCACCAGCAACTCTGCCAGATCGGGCCTCTGAGCAGAGCTGGAGCTCTGCCGTCCTGGAGGCGCACTCGGCTCCAGCCAAGTAGGGCTTGAGCCAAACGAGGCTGGGCTGCCTCTTCTTCCCTCGAGGAAGCTCGCCTCCCGCCAGCTGTTCACTCAGCTTCCAGGTGGGGGCGCTTGCGCCTCTTGCAGGTCCTGGCTCAGGGGCTGCTTTCCCTGAGCTGGGGCTGTGGGCGGGAGCCCAGGCACGCAGGGGCAGGCCCCAACCAGCTGCACACGTCTCTGCTGTGGAGGAGAGCGCTAGGGAAGCTACGTGTGTGAGGCAGCTGCTGGGCGCCCAGGGAGTCAGCCTCCGGGTGTGCGGGGATGCAGACCCCAGCCAGGGGCCATGGGAGCCTGGTGCACCCCGTGCGGCGCTGAGCCTGGGCGGCCAAGCAACCGCTAGAGGAACCCTGCACTGGACCTTCCATTCCCTCGCACAGAGCTCTTCCTGCTGGAGCCCTTGGCAGTGTGCAAGCCACCGGCCCCTAAGCCCTCCCCAAGGACGCCTGGGGCCTAGGTGCAAAGGCAAGGCAGGAGCGGAGCTGAGGCCAGGAAGGCGCCAGTGGTGTCTCCCAGGCTCGCGCAGCCTGCTCCTTCCTGGGCAGGAAGCCTAGCAGCGAGGCAAGTCTGGGCAAGGCTCGCCCAGGGAAAGAGCAGCCTCGCGCCAACAACTCTGCCAGATCGGGCCTCTGAGCAGAGCTGGAGCTCTGCCGTCCTGGAGGCGCACTCAGCCCCAGCCAAGTAGGGCTTGAGCTAAACGAGGCTGGTCTGCCTCTTCTTCCCTCGAGGAGGCTCGCCTCCCCGCCAGCTGTTCACTCGACTTCCAGGTGGGGGCGCTCTGCGCATCCTGCAGATCTTGGCTCAGGGGCTGCTTGCCCTGAGCTGGGGCTGTGGGCGGGAGCCCAGGCACGCAGGGGCAGGCCCCAACCAACTGCACACGTCTCTGCTGGGGAGGAGAGTGCTAGGGAAGCTACGTGTGTGAGGCAGCTGCTGGGCGCCCAGGGAGTCAGCCTCCGGGTGTGCGGGGCTGCAGACCCCAGCCAGGGGCCCTGGGAGCCTGGTGCACTCCGTGCGGCGCTGAGTCTGGGCGGCCAAGCAACCGCTGGAGGAGCCCTGCACTGGCCCTTCCCTTCCCTCGCACAGAGCTCTTCCTGCTGGAGCCCTTGGCAGTGTGCAAGCCACCGGCCCCTAAGCCCTCCCCAAGGACGCCTGGGGCCTAGGTGCAAAGGCAAGGCAGGAGCGGAGCTGAGGCCAGGAAGGCGCCAGTGGCGTCTCCCAGCCTCGCGCAGCCTGCTCCTTCCTGGGCAGGAAGCCTAGCAGCGAGGCAAGTCTGGGCAAGGCTCTCCCAGGGCAGAGCAGCCTCGCGCCAGCAACTCTGCCATATCGGGCCTCTGAGCAGAGCTGGAGCTCTGCCGTCCTGGAGGCGCACTCGGCTCCAGCCAAGTAGGGCTTGATCCAAACGAGGCTGGGCTGCCTCTTCTTCCCTCGAGGAAGCTCGCCTCCCGCCAGCTGTTCACTCAGCTTCCAGGTGGGGGCGCTTGCGCCTCTTGCAGGTCCTGGCTCAGGGGCTGCTTGCCCTGAGCTGGGGCTGTGGGCGGGAGCCCAGGCACGCAGGGGCAGGCCCCAACCAGCTGCACACGTCTCTGCTGGGGAGGAGAGCGCTAGCGAAGCTACGTGTGTGAGGCAGCTGCTGGGCGCCCAGGGAGTCAGCCTCCGGGTGTGCGGGGCTGCAGACCCCAGCCAGGGGCCCTTGGAGCCTGGTGCACTCCGTGCGGCACTGAGCCTGGGCGGCCAAGCAACCGCTGGAGGAGCCCTGCACTGGCCCTTCCCTTCCCTCGCACAGAGCTCTTCCTGCTGGAGCCCTTGGCAGTGTGCAAGCCACCGGCCCCTAAGCCCTCCCCAAGGACGCCTGGGGCCTAGGTGCAAAGGCAAGGCAGGAGCGGAGCTGAGGCGAGGAAGGCGCCAGTGGCGTCTCCCAGCCTCGCGCAGCCTGCTCCTTCCTGGGCAGGAAGCCTAGCAGCGAGGCAAGTCTGGGCAAGGCTCTCCCAGGGCAGAGCAGCCTCGCGCCAACAACTCTGCCAGATCGGGCCTCTGAGCAGAGCTGGAGCTCTGCCGTCCTGGAGGCGCACTCGGCTCCAGCCAAGTAGGGCTTGAGCCAAACGAGGCTGGGCTGCCTCTTCTTCCCTCGAGGAGGCTCGCCTCCCCGCCAGCTGTTCACTCGGCTTCCAGGTGGGGGCGCTCTGCGCCTCCTGCAGGTCTTGGCTCAGGGGCTGCTTGCCCTGAGCTGGGGCTGTGGGCGGGAGCCCAGGCACGCAGGGGCAGGCCCCAACCAGCTGCACACGTCTCAGCTGGGGAGCAGAGCGCTAGGGAAGCTACGTGTGTGAGGCAGCTGCTGGGCGCCCAGGGAGTCAGCCTCCGGGTGTGCGGGGCTGCAGACCCCAGCCAGGGGCCCTGGGAGCCTGATGCACTCCGTGCGGCGCTGACTCTGGGCGGCCAAGCAACCGCTGGAGGAGCCCTGCACTGGACCTTCCCTTCCCTCGCACAGAGCTCTTCCTGCTGGAGCCCTTGGCAGTGTGCAAGCCACCGGCCCCTAAGCCCTCCCCAAGGACGCCTGGGGCCTAGGTGCAAAGGCAAGGCAGGAGCGGAGCTGAGGCCAGGAAGGCGCCAGTGGTGTCTCCCAGGCTCGCGCAGCCTGCTCCTTCCTGGGCAGGAAGCCTAGCAGCGAGGCAAGTCTGGGCAAGGCTCGCCCAGGGAAAGAGCAGCCTCGCGCCAACAACTCTGCCAGATCGGGCCTCTGAGCAGAGCTGGAGCTCTGCCGTCCTGGAGGCGCACTCAGCCCCAGCCAAGTAGGGCTTGAGCTAAACGAGGCTGGTCTGCCTCTTCTTCCCTCGAGGAGGCTCGCCTCCCCGCCAGCTGTTCACTCGACTTCCAGGTGGGGGCGCTCTGCGCATCCTGCAGATCTTGGCTCACTGGCTGCTTGCCCTGAGCTGGGGCTGTGGGCGGGAGCCCAGGCACGCAGGGGCAGGCCCCAACCAACTGCACACGTCTCTGCTGGGGAGGAGAGTGCTAGGGAAGCTACGTGTGTGAGGCAGCTGCTGGGCGCCCAGGGAGTCAGCCTCCGGGTGTGCGGGGCTGCAGACCCCAGCCAGGGGCCCTGGGAGCCTGGTGCACTCCGTGCGGCGCTGAGTCTGGGCGGCCAAGCAACCGCTGGAGGAGCCCTGCACTGGCCCTTCCCTTCCCTCGCACAGAGCTCTTCCTGCTGGAGCCCTTGGCAGTGTGCAAGCCACCGGCCCCTAAGCCCTCCCCAAGGACGCCTGGGGCCTAGGTGCAAAGGCAAGGCAGGAGCGGAGCTGAGGCCAGGAAGGCGCCAGTGGCGTCTCCCAGCCTCGCGCAGCCTGCTCCTTCCTGGGCAGGAAGCCTAGCAGCGAGGCAAGTCTGGGCAAGGCTCTCCCAGGGCAGAGCAGCCTCGCGCCAGCAACTCTGCCATATCGGGCCTCTGAGCAGAGCTGGAGCTCTGCCGTCCTGGAGGCGCACTCGGCTCCAGCCAAGTAGGGCTTGATCCAAACGAGGCTGGGCTGCCTCTTCTTCCCTCGAGGAAGCTCGCCTCCCGCCAGCTGTTCACTCAGCTTCCAGGTGGGGGCGCTTGCGCCTCTTGTAGGTCCTGGCTCAGGGGCTGCTTGCCCTGAGCTGGGGCTGTGGGCGGGAGCCCAGGCACGCAGGGGCAGGCCCCAACCAGCTGCACACGTCTCTGCTGGGGAGGAGAGCGCTAGCGAAGCTACGTGTGTGAGGCAGCTGCTGGGCGCCCAGGGAGTCAGCCTCCGGGTGTGCGGGGCTGCAGACCCCAGCCAGGGGCCCTTGGAGCCTGGTGCACTCCGTGCGGCACTGAGCCTGGGCGGCCAAGCAACCGCTGGAGGAGCCCTGCACTGGCCCTTCCCTTCCCTCGCACAGAGCTCTTCCTGCTGGAGCCCTTGGCAGTGTGCAAGCCACCGGCCCCTAATCCCTCCCCAAGGACGCCTGGGGCCTAGGTGCAAAGGCAAGGCAGGAGCGGAGCTGAGGCCAGGAAGGCGCCAGTGGCGTCTCCCAGCCTCGCGCAGCCTGCTCCTTCCTGGGCAGGAAGCCTAGCAGCGAGGCAAGTCTGGGCAAGGCTCTCCCAGGGCAGAGCAGCCTCGCTCCAGCAACTCTGCCAGATCGGGCCTCTGAGCAGAGCTGGAGCTCTGCCGTCCTGGAGGCGCACTCGGCTCCAGCCAAGTAGGGCTTGAGCCAAACGAGGCTGGGCTGCCTCTTCTTCCCTCGAGGAGGCTCGCCTCCCCGCCAGCTGTTCACTCGGCTTCCAGGTGGGGGCGCTCTGCGCCTCCTGCAGGTCTTGGCTCAGGGGCTGCTTGCCCTGAGCTGGGGCTGTGGGCGGGAGCCCAGGCACGCAGGGGCAGGCCCCAACCAGCTGCACACGTCTCTGCTGGGGAGGAGAGCGCTAGGGAAGCTACGTGTGTGAGGCAGCTGCTGGGCGCCCAGGGAGTCAGCCTCCGGGTGTGCGGGGCTGCAGACCCCAGCCAGGGGCCCTGGGAGCCTGATGCACTCCGTGCGGCGCTGACTCTGGGCGGCCAAGCAACCGCTGGAGGAGCCCTGCACTGGACCTTCCCTTCCCTCGCACAGAGCTCTTCCTGCTGGAGCCCTTGGCAGTGTGCAAGCCACCGGCCCCTAAGCCCTCCCCAAGGACGCCTGGGGCCTAGGTGCAAAGGCAAGGCAGGAGCGGAGCTGAGGCCAGGAAGGCGCCAGTGGCGTCTCCCAGCCTCGCGCAGCCTGCTCCTTCCTGGGCAGGAAGCCTAGCAGCGAGGCAAGTCTGGGCAAGGCTCTCCCAGGGCAGAGCAGCCTCGCGCCAGCAACTCTGCCATATCGGGCCTCTGAGCAGAGCTGGAGCTCTGCCGTCCTGGAGGCGCACTCGGCTCCAGCCAAGTAGGGCTTGATCCAAACGAGGCAGGGCTGCCTCTTCTTCCCTCGAGGAAGCTCGCCTCCCGCCAGCTGTTCACTCAGCTTCCAGGTGGGGGCGCTTGCGCCTCTTGCAGGTCCTGGCTCAGGGGCTGCTTGCCCTGAGCTGGGGCTGTGGGCGGGAGCCCAGGCACGCAGGGGCAGGCCCCAACCAGCTGCACACGTCTCTGCTGGGGAGGTGAGCGCTAGCGAAGCTACGTGTGTGAGGCAGCTGCTGGGCGCCCAGGGAGTCAGCCTCCGGGTGTGCGGGGCTGCAGACCCCAGCCAGGGGCCCTGGGAGCCTGGTGCACTCCGTGCGGCGCTGAGCCTGGGGGGCCAGGCAACCGCTGGAGGAGCCCTGCACTGGCCCTTCCCTTCCCTCGCACAGAGCTCTTCCTGCTGGAGCCCTTGGCAGTGTGCAAGCCACCGGCCCCTAAGCCCTCCCCAAGGACGCCTGGGGCCTAGGTGCAAAGGCAAGGCAGGAGCCGAGCTGAGGCCAGGAAGGCGCCAGTGGCGTCTCCCAGCCTCGCGCAGCCTGCTCCTTCCTGGGCAGGAAGCCTAGCAGCGAGGCAAGTCTGGGCAAGGCTCTCCCAGGGCAGAGCAGCCTCGCTCCAGCAACTCTGCCAGATCGGGCCTCTGAGCAGAGCTGGAGCTCTGCCGTCCTGGAGGCGCACTCGGCTCCAGCAAAGTAGGGCTTGAGCCAAACGAGGCTGGGCTGCCTCTTCTTCCCTCGAGGAGGCTCGCCTCCCCGCCAGCTGTTCACTCGGCTTCCAGGTGGGGGCGCTATGCGCCTCCTGCAGGTCTTGGCTCAGGGGCTGCTTGCCCTGAGCTGGGGCTGTGGGCGGGAGCCCAGGCACGCAGGGGCAGGCCCCAACCAGCTGCACACGTCTCTGCTGGGGAGGAGAGCGCTAGGGAAGCTACGTGTGTGAGGCAGCTGCTGGGCGCCCAGGGAGTCAGCCTCCGGGTGTGCGGGGCTGCAGACCCCAGCCAGGGGCCCTGGGAGCCTGATGCACTCCGTGCGGCGCTGACTCTGGGCGGCCAAGCAACCGCTGGAGGAGCCCTGCACTGGACCTTCCCTTCCCTCGCACAGAGCTCTTCCTGCTGGAGCCCTTGGCAGTGTGCAAGCCACCGGCCCCTAAGCCCTCCCCAAGGACGCCTGGGGCCTAGGTGCAAAGGCAAGGCAGGAGCGGAGCTGAGGCCAGGAAGGCGCCAGTGGCGTCTCCCAGCCTCGCGCAGCCTGCTCCTTCCTGGGCTGGAAGCCTAGCAGCGAGGCAAGTCTGGGCAAGCTCGCCCAGGGCAGAGCAGCCTCGCGCCAGCAACTCTGCCAGATCGGGCCTCTGAGCAGAGCTGGAGCTCTGCCGTCCTGGGGGCGCACTCAGCTCCAGCCAAGTAGGGCTTGAGCCAAACGAGGCTGGGCTGCCTCTTCTTCCCTCGAGGAAGCTCGCCTCCCGCCAGCTGTTCACTCAGCTTCCAGGTGGGGGCGCTTGCGCCTCTTGCAGGTCCTGGCTCAGGGGCTGCTTGCCCTGAGCTGGGGCTGTGGGCGGGAGCCCAGGCACGCAGGGGCAGGCCCCAACCAGCTGCACACGTCTCTGCTGGGGAGGAGAGCGCTAGGGAAGCTACGTGTGTGAGGCAGCTGCTGGGCGCCCAGGGAGTCAGCCTCCGGGTGTGCGGGGCTGCAGACCCCAGCCAGGGGCCCTTGGAGCCTGGTGCACTCCGTGCGGCGCTGAGCCTGGGCGGCCAAGCAACCGCTGGAGGAGCCCTGCACTGGCCCTTCCCTTCCCTCGCACATAGCTCTTCCTGCTGGAGCCCTAGGCAGTGTGCAAGACACCGGCCCCTAAGCCCTCCCCAAGGACGCCTGGGGCCTAGCTGCAAAGGCAAGGCAGGAGCGGAGCTGAGGCCAGGAAGGCGCCAGTGGCGTCTCCCAGCCTCGCGCAGCCTGCTCCTTCCTGGGAAGGAAGCCTAGCAGCGAGGCAAGTCTGGGCAAGGCTCTCCCAGGGCAGAGCAGCCTCGCGCCAGCAACTCTGCCATATCGGGCCTCTGAGCAGAGCTGGAGCTCTGCCGTCCTGGAGGCGCACTCGGCTCCAGCCAAGTAGGGCTTGAGCCAAACGAGGCTGGGCTGCCTCTTCTTCCCTCGAGGAGGCTCGCCTCCCCGCCAGCTCTTCACTCGGCTTCCAGGTGGGGGCGCTCTGCGCCTCCTGCAGGTCTTGGCTCAGGGGCTGCTTGCCCTGAGCTGGGGCTGTGGGCGGGAGCCCAGGCACGCAGGGGCAGGCCGCAACCAGCTGCACACGTCTCTGCTGGGGAGGAGAGCGCTAGGGAAGCTACGTGTGTGAGGCAGCTGCTGGGCGCTCAGGGAGTCAGCCTCCGGGTGTGCGGGGCTGCAGACCCCAGCCAGGGGCCCTGGGAGCCTGATGCACTCCGTGCGGCGCTGACTCTGGGCGGCCAAGCAACCGCTGGAGGAGCCCTGCACTGGACCTTCCCTTCCCTCGCACAGAGCTCTTCCTGCTGGAGCCCTTGGCCGTGTGCAAGCCACCGGCCCCTAAGCCCTCCCCAAGGACGCCTGGGGCCTAGGTGCAAAGGCAAGGCAGGAGCGGAGCTGAGGCCAGGAAAGCGCCAGTGGCGTCTCCCAGCCTCGCACAGCCTGCTCCTTCCTGGGCTGGAAGCCTAGCAGCGAGGCAAGTCTGGGCAAGCTCGCCCAGGGCAGAGCAGCCTGGCGCCAGCAACTCTGCCAGATCGGGCCTCTGAGCAGAGCTGGAGCTCTGCCGTCCTGGAGGCGCACTCGGCTCCAGCCAAGTAGGGCTTGAGCCAAACGAGGCTGGGCTGCCTCTTCTTCCCTCGAGGAGGCTCGCGTCCCCGCCAGCTGTTCACTCGGCTTCCAGGTGGGGGCGCTCTTCCCCTCCTGCAGGTCTTGGCTCAGGGGCTGCTTGCCCTGAGCTGGGGCTGTGCGCGGGAGCCCAGGCACGCAGGGGCAGGCCCCAACCAGCTGCACACGTCTCTGCTGTGGAGGAGAGCGCTAGGGAAGCTACGTGTGTGAGGCAGATGCTGGGCGCCCAGGGAGACAGCCTCCGGGTGTGCGGGGCTGCAGACCCCAGCCAGGGGCCCTGGGAGCCTGGTGCACTCCGTGCGGCGCTGAGCCTGGGTGGCCAAGCAACCGCTGGAGGACCCGTGCACTGGCCCTTCCCTTCCCTCGCACAGAGCTCTTCCTGCTGGAGCCCTTGGCAGTGTGCAAGCCACCCGCCCCTAAGCCCTCCCCAAGGACGCCTGAGGCCTAGGTGCAAAGGCAAGGAAGGAGCGGAGCTGAGGCCAGGAAGGCGCCAGTGGCGCCTCCCAGCCTCGCGCAGCCTGCTCCTTCCTGGGCAGGAAGCCTAGCAGCGAGGCAAGTCTGGGTAAGGCTCGCCCAGGGCAGAGCAGCCTCGCGCCAGCAACTCTGCCAGATCGGGCCTCTGAGCAGAGCTGGAGCTCTGCCGTCCTGGAGGCGCACTCGGATCCAGCCAAGTAGGGCTTGAGCCAAACGAGGCTGGGCGGCCTCTTCTTTCCTCGAGGAGGCTCGCCTCCCCGCCAGCTGTTCACTCGGCTTCCAGGTGGGGGCGCTCTGCGCCTCCTGCAGGTCTTGGCTCAGGGGCTGCTTGCCCGGAGCTGGGGCTGTGGGCGGGAGCCCAGACACGCAGGGGCTCGCCCCAACCAGCTGCACACGTCTCTGCTGGGGAGGAGAGTGCTAGGGAAGCTACGTGTGTGAGGCAGCTGCTGGGCGCCAAGGGAGTCAGCCTCCGTGTGTGCGGGGCGGCAGACCCCAGCCAGGGGCCCTGGGAGCCTGGTGCACTCCATGCGGCCCTGAGCCTGGGCGGCCAAGCAACCGCTGGAGGAGCCCTGCACTGTCCCTTCCCTTCCCTCGCACAGAGCTCTTCCTGCTGGAGCTCTTGGCAGTGTGCAAGCCACTGGTCCCTAAGCCCTGCCCAAGGACGCGTGTGGCCTAGGTGCAAAGGCAAGGCAGGAGGGGAGCTGAGGCCAGGAAGGCGCCAGTGGCGTCTCCCAGCCTCGCGCAGCCTGCTCCTTCCTGGGCAGGAAGCCTAGCAGCGAGGCAAGTCTGGGCAAGGCTCGCCCAGGGCAGAGCAGCCTCGCGCCATCAACTCTGCCAGATCGGGCCTCTGAGCAGAGCTGGAGCTCTGCCGTCCTGGAGGCGCACTCGGCTCCAGCCAAGTAGGGCTTGAGCCAAACGGGGCTGGGCTGCCTCTTCTTCCCTCGAGGAGGCTCGCCTCCCCGCCAGCTGTTCACTCGCCTTCCAGGTGGGGGTGCTCTGCGCCTCCTGCAGGTCTTGGCTCAGGGGCTGCTTGCCCTGAACTGCGGCTGCGGGCGGGAGCCCAGTCACGCAGGGGCAGGCCCCAACCAGCTGCACACGTCTCTGCTGGGGAGGAGAGCGCTAGGGAAGCTACGTGTGTGAGGCAGCTGCTAGGCGCCCAGGGAGTCAGCCTCCGGGTGTGCGGGGCTGCAGACCCCAGCCAGGGGCCCTGGGAGCCTGGTGCACTCCGTGAGGCGCTGAGCCTGGGCGGCCAAGCAACCGCTGGAGGAGCCCTGCACTGGCCCTTCCCTTCCCTCGCACAGAGCTCTTCCTGCTGGAGCCCTTGGCAGTGTGCAAGCCACCGGCCCCTAAGCCCTCCCCAAGGACGCCTGGGGCCTAGGTGCAAAGGCAAGGCAGGAGCGGAGCTGAGGCCAGGAAGGCGCCAGTGGCGTCTCCCAGCCTCGCGCAACCTGCTCCTTCCTGGGCAGGAAGCCTAGCAGCAAGGCAAGTCTTGACAAGGCTCTCCCAGGGCAGAACAGCCTCGCGCCAGCAACTCTGCCATATCGGGCCTCTGAGCAGAGCTGGAGCTCTGCCGTCCTGGAGGCGCACTCGGCTCCAGCCAAGTAGGGCTTGAGCCAAACGAGGCTGGGCTGCCTCTTCTTCCCTCGAGGAGGCTCGCCTCCCCGCCAGCTGTTCACTCGGCTTCCAGGTGGGGGCGCTCTGTGCCTGCTGCAGGTCTTGGCTCAGGGGCTGCTTGCCCTGAGCTGGGGCTGCGGGCGGGAGCCCAGTCACGCAGGGGCAGGCCCCAAACTGCTGCACACGTCTCTGCTGGGGAGGAGAGCGCTAGCGAAGCTACGTGTGTGAGGCAGCTGCTGGGCGCCCAGGGAGTCAGCCTCCGGGTGTGCGGGGCTGCAGACCCCAGCCAGGGGCCCTGGGAGCCTGGTGCACTCCGTGCGGCGCTGAGCCTGGGCGGCCAAGCAACCGCTGGAGGAGCCCTGCACTGGCCCTTCCCGTCCCTCGCACAGAGCTCTTCCTGCTGGAGCCCTAGGCAGTGTGCAAGCCACCGGCCCCTAAGCCCTGCCCAAGGACGCCTGGGGCCTATGTGCAAAGGCAAGGCAGGAGCGGAGCTGAGGCCAGGAAGGCGCCAGTGGCGTCTCCCAGCCTCGCGCAGCCTGCTCCTTCCTGGGCAGGAAGACTAGCAGCGAGGCAAGTCTGGGCAAGGCTCGCCCAGGGCAGAGCAGCCTCGCGCCAGCAACTCTGCCAGAATGGGCCTCTGAGCAGAGCTGGAGCTCTGCCGTCCTGGAGGCGCACTCGGCTCCAGCCAAGTAGGGCTTGAGCCAAACGAGGCTGGGCTGCCTCTTCTTCCCTCGAGGAGGCTCGCCTCCCCGCCAGCTGTTCACTCGGCTTCCAGGTGGGGGCGCTCTGCGCCTCCTGCAGGTCTTGGCTCAGGGGCTGCTTGCCCTGAGCTGGGGCTGTGGGCGGGAGCCCAGGCACGCAGGGGCAGACCCCAACCAGGTGCACTCGTCTCTGCTGGGGAGGAGAGCGCTAGGGAAGCTACGTGTGTGAGGCAGCTGCTGGGCGCCCAGGGAGTCAGCCTCCGGGTGTGCGGGGCTGCAGACCCCAGCCAGGGGCCATGGGAGCCTGGTGCACTCCGTGCGGCGCTGAACCTGGGGGGCCAAGCAACCGCTGGAGGAGCCCTGCACTAACCCTTCCCTTCCTTCACACAGAGCTCTTCCTGCTGGAGCCCTTGGCAGTGTGCAAGCCACCAGCCCCTAAGCCCTCCCCAAGGACGCCTGGGGCCTAGGTGCAAATTCAAGGCAGGAGCGGAACTGAGGCCAGGAAGGCGCCAGTGCCGTCTGCCAGCCTCGCGCAGCCTGCTCCTTCCTGGGCAGGAAGCCTAGCAGCGAGGCAAGTCTGGGCAAGGCTCGCCCAGGGCAGAGCAGCTTCGCGCCAGCAACTATGCCAGATCAGGCCTCTTAGCAGAGCTGGAGCTCTGCCGTCCTGGAGGCGCACTCGGCTCCAGCCAATTAGGGCTTGAGCCAAACGAGGCTGGGCTGCCTCTTCTTACCTCGAGGAGGCTCGCCTCCCCGCCAGCTGTTCACTCGGCTTACAGGTGGGGGCGCTCTGCGCCTCCTGCAGGTCTTGGCTCAGGGGCTGCTTGCCCTGAGCTGGGGCTGTGCGCAGGAGCCCAGGCACGAAGGGGCAGGCCCCAGCAGCTGCACACGTCTCTGCTGGGGAGGACAGCGCTGGGGAAGCTACGTGTGTGAGGCAGCTGCTGGGCGCCCAGGGAGGCAGCGTCCGGGTGTGCGGGGCTGCAGACCCCAGCCAGGGGCCCTGGGAGCCTGGTGCACTCCGTGCGGCGCTGAGTCTGGGCGGCCAAGCAACCTCTGGAGGAGCCCTGCACTAGCCCTTCCATTCCCTCGCACAGAGCTCTTCCTGCTGGAGCCCTTGGCAGTGTGCAAGCCACCGGCCCCTAAGCAGTCCCCAAGGACGCCTGGGGCCTAGGTGCAAAGGCAAGGCAGGAGCGGAGCTGAGGCCAGGAAGGCGCCAGTGGCGTCTCCCAGCCTCGCGCAGCCTGCTCCTTCCTGGGCAGGAAGACTAGCAGCGAGGCAAGTCTGGGCAAGGCTCGCCCAGGGCAGAGCAGCCTCGCGCCAGCAACTCTGCCAGAACGGGCCTCTGAGCAGAGCTGGAGCTCTGCCGTCCTGGAGGCGCACTCGGCTCCAGCCAAGTAGGGCTTGAGCCAAACGAGGCTGGGCTGCTTCTTCTTCCCTCGAGGAGGCTCGCCTCCCCGCCAGCTGTTCACTCGGCTTCCAGGTGGGGGCGCTCTGCGCCTCCTGCAGGTCTTAGCTCAGGGGCTGCTTGCCCTGAGCTGGGGCTGTGGGCGGGAGCCCAGGCACGCAGGGGCAGGCCCCAACCAGCTGCACACGTCTCTGCTGGGGAGGAAAGCGCTAGGGAAGCTACGTGTGTGAGGCAGCTGCTGGGCGCCCAGGGAGTCAGCCTCCGGGTGTGCGGGGCTGCAGACCCCAGCCAGGGGCCCTGGGAGCCTGGTGCACTCCGTGCGGCGCTGAGCCTGGGCGGCCAAGCAACCGCTGGAGGAGCCCTGCACTGGCCCTTCCCTTCCCTCGCACAGAGCTCTTCCTGCTGGAGCCCTTGGCAGTTTGCAAGCCACCGGCCCCGAAACCCTCCCCAAGGCCGCCTGGGGCCTAGGTGCAAAGGCAAGGCAGGAGCGGAGCTGAGGCCGGGAAGGCGCCAGGGGCGTCTCCCAGCCTCGCGCAGCCTGCTCCTTCCTGGGCAGGAAGCCTACCAGCGAGGCAAGTCTGGACAAGGCTCGCCCAGGGCAGAGCAGCCTCGCGCCAGCAACTCTGCCAGATCGGGCCTCTGAGCAGAGCTGGATCTCTGCCGTCCTGGAGGCGCACTCGGCTCCAGCCAAGTAGGGCTTGAGCCAAACGAGTCTGGGCTGCCTCTTCTCCCTCGAGGAGGCTCGCCTCCCAGCCAGCTGTTCACTCGGCTTCCAGGAGGGGGCGCTCTGCGCCTCCTGCAGGTCTTGGCTCAGGGGCTGCTTGCCCTGAGCTGGGGCTGTGGGCGGGAGCCCAGGCACGCAGGGGCAGGCCCCAACCAGCTGCACACGTCTCTGCTGGGGAGGAGAGCGCTAGGGAAGCTACGTGTGTGAGGCAGCAGCTGGGCGCCCAGGGAGTCAGCCTCCGGGTGTGCGGGGCTGCAGACCCCAGCCAGGGGCCCTGGGAGCCTGGTGCACTCCGTGCGGCGCTGAGCCTGGGCGGCCAAGCAACCGCTGGAGGAGCCCTGCACTGGCCCTTCCTTTCCCTCGCACAGAGCTCTTCCTGCTGGAGCCCTTGGCAGTGTGCAAGCCACCGGCCCCTAAGCCCTCCCCAAGGACGCCTGGGGCCTAGGTGCAAAGGCAAGGCAGGAGCGGAGCTGAGGCCAGGAAGGCGCCAGTATCGTCTCCCAGCCTCGCGCAGCCTGCTCCTTCCTGGGCAGGAAGCCTAGCAGCGAGGCAAGTCTGGGCAAGGCTCACCCAGGGCAGAGCAGCCTCGCGCCAGCAACTCTGCCAGAACGGGCCTCTGAGCAGAGCTGGAGCTCTGCCGTCCTGGAGGCGCACTCGGCTCCAGCCAAGTAGGGCTTGAGCCAAACGAGGCTGGGCTGCCTCTTCTTCCCTCGAGGAGGCTCGCCTCCCCGCCAGCTGTTCACTCGGCTTCCAGGTGGGGGCGCTCTGCGCCTCCTGCAGGTCGTGGCTCAGGGGCTGCTTGCCCTGAGCAGGGGCTGTGCGCGGGAACCCAGGCACGCAGGGGCAGGCCCCAACCAGCTGTACAGGTCTCTGCTGGGGAGGAGAGCGCTAGCGAAGCTACGTGTGTGAGGCAGCTGCTGGGCGCCCAGGGAGTCAGCCTCCGGGTGTGTGGGGCTGCAGACCCCAGCCAGGGGCCATGGGAGCCTGGTGCACTCCGTGCGGCGCTGAGCCTGGGCGGCCAAGCAACTGCTGGAGGAACCCTGCACTGGCCCTTCCCTTCCCTCGCACAGAGCTCTTCCTGCTGGAGCCCTTGGCAGTGTGCAAGCCACCGGCCCCTAAGCCCTCCCCAAGGACGCCTGGGGCCTAGGTGCAAAGGCAAGGCAGGAGCGGAGCTGAGGCCTGAAAGGCGCCAGTGGCGTCTCCCAGCCTCCCGCAGCCGGCTCCTTCCTGGGCAGGAAGCCTAGCAGCGAGGCAAGTCTGGGCAAGGCTCGCCCAGGGCAGAGCAGCCTCGCGCCAGCAACTCTGCCAGAACGGGCCTCTGAGCAGAGCTGCAGCTCTGCCGTCCTGGGGGCGCACTCGGCTCCAGCCAAGTAGGGCTTGAGCCAAACGAGGCTGGGCTGCCTCTTCTTCCCTCGAGGAGGCTCGCCTCCCCGCCAGCTGTTCACTCGGCTTCCAGGTGGGGGCGCTCTGCGCCTCCTGCAGGTCTTGGCTCAGGGGCTGCTTGCCCTGAGCTGGGGCTGTGCGCGGGAACCCAGGCACGCAGGGGCAGGCCCCTACCAGCTGCACACGTCTCTGCTGGGGAGGAGAGCGCTAGGGAAGCTACGTGTGTGAGGCAGCTGCTGGGCGCTCAGGGAGTCAGCCTCTGGGTGTGCGGGGCTGCAGACCCCAGCCAGGGGCCCTGGGAGCCTGGTGCACTCCGTGCGGCGCTGAGCCTGGGCGGCCAAGCAACCGATGGAGAAGCCCTGCACTGGCCCTTCCCTTCCCTCGCACAGAGCTCTTCCTGCTGGAGCCCTTGGCAGTGTGCAAGCCACCGGCCCCTAAGCCCTCCCCAAGGACGCCTGGGGCCTAGGTGCAAAGGCAAGGCAGGAGCAGAGCTGAGGCCAGGAAGGTGCCAGTGGCGTCTCCCAGCCTCGCGCAGCCTGCTCCTTCCTGGGCAGGAAGCCTAGCAGCGAGGCAAGTCTGGGCAAGGCTCGCCCAGGGCAGAGCAGCCTCGCGCCTGCAACTCTGCCAGAACGGGCCTCTGAGCAGAGCTGGAGTTCTGCCGTCCTGGATGCGCACTCGGCACCAGCCAAGTAGGGCTTGAGCCAAACGAGGCTGCGCTGCCTCTTCTTCCCTCGAGGAGGCTCGCCTCCCCGCCAGCTGTTCACTCGGCTTCCAGGTGGTGGCGCTCTGCGCCTCCTGCAGGTCTTGGCTCAGGGGCTGCTTGCCCTGAGCGGGGGCTGTGGGCGGGAGCCCAGGCACGCAGGGGCAGGCCCCAACCAGCTGCACACGTCTCTGCTGGGGAGGAGAGCGCTAGGGAAGCTACGTGTGTGAGGCAGCTGCTGGGCGCCCAGGGAGTCAGCCTCCGGGTGTGCGGGGCTGCGGACCCCAGCCAGGGGCCCTGGGAGCCTGGGGCACTCCGTGCGGCGCTGAGCCTGGGCGGCCAAGCAACCGCTGGAGAAGCCCTGCACTGGCCCTTCCCTTCCCTCGCACAGAGCTCTTCCTGCTGGAGCCCTTGGCAGTGTGCAAGCCACCGGCCCCTAAGCCCTCCCCAAGGACGCCTGGGGCCTAGGTGCAAAGGCAAGGCAGGCGCGGAGCTGAGGCCAGGAAGGCGCCAGTGGCGTCTCCCAGCCTCGCGCAGCCTGCTCCTTCCTGGGCAGGAAGCCTAGCAGCGAGGCAAGTCTGGACAAGGCTCGCCCAGGGCAGAGCAGCCTCGCGCCAGCAACTCTGCCAGAACGGGCCTCTGAGCAGAGCTGGAGCTCTGCCGTCCTGGAGGCGCACTCGGCTCCACCCAAATAGGGCTTGAGCCAAACGAGGCTGGGCTGCCTCTTCTTCCCTCGAGGAGGCTCGCCTCCCCGCCAGCTGTTCACTCGGAATCCAGGTGGGGGCGCTCTGCGCCTCCTGCAGGTCTTGGCTCAGGGGCTGCTTGCCCTGAGCTGGGGCTGTGCGCAGGAACCCAGGCACGCAGGGGCAGGCCCCAACCAGCTGCACATGTCTCTGCTGGGGAGGAGAGCGCAAGGGATGCTACGTGTGTGAGGCAGCTGCTGGGCGCCCAGGGAGTGAGCCTCCGGGTGTGCGGGGCTGCAGACCCCAGCCAGGGGCCCTGGGAGCCTGGTGCAGTCCATGCGGCCCTGAGCCTGGGCGGCCAAGCAACCGCTGGAGGAGCCCTGCACTGGCCCTTCCCTTCCCTCGCACAGAGCTCTTCCTGCTGGAGCCCTTGGCAGTGTGCAAGCCACCGGCCCCTAAGCCCTCTCCAAGGCCCCCTGGGGCCTAGGTCCAAAGGCAAGGCAGGAGCGGAGCTGCGGCCAGGAAGGCGCCAGTGGGGTCTCCCAGCCTCGCGCAGCCTGTTCCTTCCTGGGCAGGAAGCCTAGCAGCGAGGCAAGTCTGGGCAAGGCTCGCCCAGGGCAGAGCAGCCTCGCGCCAGTAACTCTGCCAGATCGGGCCTCTGAGCAGAGCTGGAGCTCTGCCGTCCTGGAGGCGCACTCGGCTCCAGCCAAGTAGGGCTTGAGCCAAACGAGGCTGGGCTGCCTCTTCTTCCCTCGAGGAGGCTCGCCTCCCCGCCAGCTGTTCACTCGGCTTCCAGGTGGGGGCGCTCTGCGCCTCCTGCAGGTCTTGGCTCAGGGGCTGCTTGCCCTGAGCTGGGGCTGTGCGCGGGAACCCAGGCACGCAGGGGCAGGCCCCTACCAGCTGCACACGTCTCTGCTGGGGAGGAGAGCGCTAGGGAAGCTACGTGTGTGAGGCAGCTGCTGGGCGCTCAGGGAGTCAGCCTCTGGGTGTGCGGGGCTGCAGACCCCAGCCAGGGGCCCTGGGAGCCTGGTGCACTCCGTGCGGCGCTGAGCCTGGGCGGCCAAGCAACCGATGGAGAAGCCCTGCACTGGCCCTTCCCTTCCCTCGCACAGAGCTCTTCCTGCTGGAGCCCTTGGCAGTGTGCAAGCCACCGGCCCCTAAGCCCTCCCCAAGGACGCCTGGGGCCTAGGTGCAAAGGCAAGGCAGGAGCAGAGCTGAGGCCAGGAAGGTGCCAGTGGCGTCTCCCAGCCTCGCGCAGCCTGCTCCTTCCTGGGCAGGAAGCCTAGCAGCGAGGCAAGTCTGGGCAAGGCTCGCCCAGGGCAGAGCAGCCTCGCGCCTGCAACTCTGCCAGAACGGGCCTCTGAGCAGAGCTGGAGTTCTGCCGTCCTGGATGCGCACTCGGCACCAGCCAAGTAGGGCTTGAGCCAAACGAGGCTGCGCTGCCTCTTCTTCCCTCGAGGAGGCTCGCCTCCCCGCCAGCTGTTCACTCGGCTTCCAGGTGGGGGCGCTCTGCGCCTCCTGCAGGTCTTGGCTCAGGGGCTGCTTGCCCTGAGCGGGGGCTGTGGGCGGGAGCCCAGGCACGCAGGGGCAGGCCCCAACCAGCTGCACACGTCTCTGCTGGGGAGGAGAGCGCTAGGGAAGCTACGTGTGTGAGGCAGCTGCTGGGCGCCCAGGGAGTCAGCCTCCGGGTGTGCGGGGCTGCGGACCCCAGCCAGGGGCCCTGGGAGCCTGGGGCACTCCGTGCGGCGCTGAGCCTGGGCGGCCAAGCAACCGCTGGAGAAGCCCTGCACTGGCCCTTCCCTTCCCTCGCACAGAGCTCTTCCTGCTGGAGCCCTTGGCAGTGTGCAAGCCACCGGCCCCTAAGCCCTCCCCAAGGACGCCTGGGGCCTAGGTGCAAAGGCAAGGCAGGCGCGGAGCTGAGGCCAGGAAGGCGCCAGTGGCGTCTCCCAGCCTCGCGCAGCCTGCTCCTTCCTGGGCAGGAAGCCTAGCAGCGAGGCAAGTCTGGACAAGGCTCGCCCAGGGCAGAGCAGCCTCGCGCCAGCAACTCTGCCAGAACGGGCCTCTGAGCAGAGCTGGAGCTCTGCCGTCCTGGAGGCGCACTCGGCTCCACCCAAATAGGGCTTGAGCCAAACGAGGCTGGGCTGCCTCTTCTTCCCTCGAGGAGGCTCGCCTCCCCGCCAGCTGTTCACTCGGAATCCAGGTGGGGGCGCTCTGCGCCTCCTGCAGGTCTTGGCTCAGGGGCTGCTTGCCCTGAGCTGGGGCTGTGCGCAGGAACCCAGGCACGCAGGGGCAGGCCCCAACCAGCTGCACATGTCTCTGCTGGGGAGGAGAGCGCAAGGGATGCTACGTGTGTGAGGCAGCTGCTGGGCGCCCAGGGAGTGAGCCTCCGGGTGTGCGGGGCTGCAGACCCCAGCCAGGGGCCCTGGGAGCCTGGTGCAGTCCATGCGGCCCTGAGCCTGGGCGGCCAAGCAACCGCTGGAGGAGCCCTGCACTGGCCCTTCCCTTCCCTCGCACAGAGCTCTTCCTGCTGGAGCCCTTGGCAGTGTGCAAGCCACCGGCCCCTAAGCCCTCTCCAAGGACCCCTGGGGCCTAGGTCCAAAGGCAAGGCAGGAGCGGAGCTGCGGCCAGGAAGGCGCCAGTGGGGTCTCCCAGCCTCGCGCAGCCTGTTCCTTCCTGGGCAGGAAGCCTAGCAGCGAGGCAAGTCTGGGCAAGGCTCGCCCAGGGCAGAGCAGCCTCGCGCCAGTAACTCTGCCAGATCGGGCCTCTGAGCAGAGCTGGAGCTCTGCCGTCCTGGAGGCGCACTCGGCTCCAGCCAAGTAGGGCTTGAGCCAAACGAGGCTGGGCTGCCTCTTCTTCCCTCGAGGAGGCTCGCCTCCCCGCCAGCTGTTCACTCGCCTTCCAGGTGGGGGTGCTCTGCGCCTCCTGCAGGTCTTGGCTCAGGGGCTGCTTGCCCTGAACTGCGGCTGCGGGCGGGAGCCCAGTCACGCAGGGGCAGGCCCCAAACTGCTGCACACGTCTCTGCTGGGGAGGAGAGCGCTAGCGAAGCTACGTGTGTGAGGCAGCTGCTGGGCGCCCAGGGAGTCAGCCTCCGGGTGTGCGGGGCTGCAGACCCCAGCCAGGGGCCCTGGGAGCCTGGTGCACTCCGTGCGGCGCTGAGCCTGGGCGGCCAAGCAACCGCTGGAGGAGCCCTGCACTGGCCCTTCCCTTCCCTCGCACAGAGCTCTTCCTGCTGGAGCCCTAGGCAGTGTGCAAGCCACCGGCCCCTAAGCCCTGCCCAAGGACGCCTGGGGCCTATGTGCAAAGGCAAGGCAGGAGCGGAGCTGAGGCCAGGAAGGCGCCAGTGGCGTCTCCCAGCCTCGCGCAGCCTGCTCCTTCCTGGGCAGGAAGACTAGCAGCGAGGCAAGTCTGGGCAAGGCTCGCCCAGGGCAGAGCAGCCTCGCGCCAGCAACTCTGCCAGAACGGGCCTCTGAGCAGAGCTGGAGCTCTGCCGTCCTGGAGGCGCACTCGGCTCCAGCCAAGTAGGGCTTGAGCCAAACGAGGCTGGGCTGCCTCTTCTTCCCTCGAGGAGGCTCGCCTCCCCGCCAGCTGTTCACTCGGCTTCCAGGTGGGGGCGCTCTGCGCCTCCTGCAGGTCTTGGCTCAGGGGCTGCTTGCCCTGAGCTGGGGCTGTGGGCTGGAGCCCAGGCACGCAGGGGCACACCCCAACCAGGTGCACTCGTCTCTGCTGGGGAGGAGAGCGCTAGGGAAGCTACGTGTGTGAGGCAGCTGCTGGGCGCCCAGGGAGTCAGCCTCCGGGTGTGCGGGGCTGCAGACCCCAGCCAGGGGCCATGGGAGCCTGGTGCACTCCGTGCGGCGCTGAACCTGGGGGGCCAAGCAACCGCTGGAGGAGCCCTGCACTAACCCTTCCCTTCCTTCACACAGAGCTCTTCCTGCTGGAGCCCTTGGCAGTGTGCAAGCCACCAGCCCCTAAGCCCTCCCCAAGGACGCCTGGGGCCTAGGTGCAAATTCAAGGCAGGAGCGGAACTGAGGCCAGGAAGGCGCCAGTGGCGTCTCCCAGCCTCGCGCAGCCTGCTCCTTCCTGGGCAGGAAGCCTATCAGCGAGGCACGTCTGGGCAAGGCTCGCCCAGGGCAGAGCAGCCTCGCGCCAGCAACTCTGCCAGATTGGGCCTCTGAGCAGAGCTGGAGCTCTGCCGTCCTGGAGGCGCACTCGGCTCCAGCCAAGTAGGGCTTGAGCCAAACGAGGCTGGGCTGCCTCTTCTTCCCTCGAGGAGGCTCGCCTCCCCGCCAGCTGTTCACTCGGCTTCCAGGTGGGGGCGCTCTGCGCCTCCTGCAGGTCTTGGCTCAGGGGCTGCTTGACCTGAGCGGGGGCTGTGGGCGGGAGCCCAGGCACGCAGGTGCAGGCCCCAACCAGCTGCACACGTCTCTGCTGGGGAGGAGAGCGCTAGGGAAGCTACGTGTGTGAGGCAGCTGCTGGGCGCCCAGGGAGTCAGCCTCCGGGTGTGCGGGGCTGCAGACCCCAGCCAGGGGCCCTGGGAGCCTGGTGCACTCCGTGCGGCGCTGAGCCTGGGCGGCCAAGCAACCGCTGGAGGAGCCCTGCACTGGCCCTTCCTTTCCCTCGCACAGAGCTCTTCCTGCTGGAGCCCTTGGCAGTGTGCAAGCCACCGGCCCCTAAGCCCTCCCCAAGGACGCCTGGGGCCTAGGTGCAAAGGCAAGGCATTAGCGGAGCTGAGGCCAGGAAGGTGCCAGTGGCGTCTCCCAGCCTCGCGCAGCCTGCTCCTTCCTGGGCAGGAAGCCTAGCAGCGAGGCAAGTCTGGGGAAGGCTCGCCCAGGGCAGAGCAGCCTCGCGCCAGCAACTCTGCCAGAACGGGCCTCTGAGCAGAGCTGGAGCTCTGCCGTCCTGGAGGCGCACTCAGCACCAGCCAAGTAGGGCTTGAGCCAAACGAGGCTGCGCTGCCTCTTCTTCCCTCGAGGAGGCTCGCCTCCCCGCCAGCTGTTCACTCGGCTTCCAGGTGGTGGCGCTCTGCGCCTCCTGCAGGTCTTGGCTCAGGGGCTGCTTGCCCTGAGCGGGGGCTGTGGGCAGGAGCCCAGGCACGCAGGGGCAGGCCCCAACCAGCTGCACACGTCTCTGCTGGGGAGGAGAGCGCTAGGGAAGCTACGTGTGTGAGACAGCTGCTGGGCGCCCAGGGAGTCAGCCTCCGGGTGTGCGGGGCTGCAGACCCCAGCCAGGGGCCCTGGGAGCCTGGGGCACTCCGTGCGGCGCTGAGCCTGGGCGGCCAAGCAACCGCTGGAGAAGCCCTGCACTGGCCCTTCCCTTCCCTCGCACAGAGCTCTTCCTGCTGGAGCCCTTGGCACTGTGCAAGCCACCGGCCCCTAAGCCCTCCCCAAGGACGCCTGGGGCCTAGGTGCAAAGGCAAGGCAGGCGCGGAGCTGAGGCCAGGAAGGCGCCAGTGGCGTCTCCCAGCCTCGCGCAGCCTGCTCCTTCCTGGGCAGGAAGCCTAGCAGCGAGGCAAGTCTGGACAAGGCTCGCCCAGGGCAGAGCAGCCTCGCGCCAGGAACTCTGCCAGAACGGGCCTCTGAGCAGAGCTGGAGCTCTGCCGTCCTGGAGGCGCACTCGGCTCCAGCCAAATAGGGCTTGAGCCAAACGAGGCTGGGCTGCCTCTTCTTCCCTCGAGGAGGCTCGCCTCCCCGCCAGCTGTTCACTCGGCTTCCAGGTGGGGGCGCTCTGCGCCTCCTGCAGGTCTTGGCTCAGGGGCTGCTTGCCCTGAGCTGGGGCTGTGCGCGGGAACCCAGGCACGCAGGGGCAGGCCCCAACCAGCTGCACACGTCTCTGCTGGGGAGGAGAGCGCTAGGGAAGCTACGTGTGTGAGGCAGCTGCTGGGCGCCCAGGGAGTCAGCCTCCGGGTGTGCGGGGCTGCAGACCCCAGCCAGGGGCCCTGGGAGCCTGGTGCACTCCGTGCGGCGCTGAGCCTGGGCGGCCAAGCAACCGCTGGAGAAGCCCTGCACTGGCCCTTCCCTTCCCTCGCACAGAGCTCTTCCTGCTGGAGCCCTTGGCAGTGTGCAAGCCACCGGCCCCTAAGCCCTCCCCAAGGACGCCTGGGGCCTAGGTGCAAAGGCAAGGCAGGAGCGGAGCTGAGGCCAGGAAGGCGCCAGTGGCGTCTCCCAGCCTCGCGCAGCCTGCTCCTTCCTGGGCAGGAAGCCTACCAGCGAGGCAAGTCTGGACAAGGCTCGCCCAGGGCAGAGCAGCCTCGCGCCAGCAACTCTGCCAGATCGGGCCTCTGAGCAGAGCTGGATCTCTGCCGTCCTGGAGGCGCACTCGGCTCCAGCCAAGTAGGGCTTGAGCCAAACGAGGCTGGGCTGCCTCTTCTCCCTCGAGGAGGCTCGCCTCCCAGCCAGCTGTTCACTCGGCTTCCAGGAGGGGGCGCTCTGCGCCTCCTGCAGGTCTTGGCTCAGGGGCTGCTTGCCCTGAGCTGGTGCTGTGGGCGGGAGCCCAGGCACGCAGGGGCAGGCCCCAACCAGCTGCACACGTCTCTGCTGAGGAGGAGAGCGCTAGGGAAGCTACGTGTGTGAGGCAGCAGCTGGGCGCCCAGGGAGTCAGCCTCCGGGTGTGTGGGGCTGCAGACCCCAGCCAGGGGCCATGGGAGCCTGGTGCACTCCGTGCGGCGCTGAGCCTGGGCGGCCAAGCAACTGCTGGAGGAACCCGGCACTGGCCCTTCCCTTCCCTCGCACAGAGCTCTTCCTGCTGGAGCCCTTGGCAGTGTGCAAGCCACCGGCCCCTAAGCCCTCCCCAAGGACGCCTGGGGCCTAGGTGCAAAGGCAAGGCAGGAGCGGAGCTGAGGCCAGAAAGGCGCCAGTGGCGTCTCACAGCCTCGCGCAGCCGGCTCCTTCCTGGGCAGGAAGCCTAGCAGCGAGGCAAGTCTGGGCAAGGCTCGCCCAGGGCAGAGCAGCCTCGCGCCAGCAACTCTGCCAGAACGGGCCTCTGAGCAGAGCTGGAGCTCTGCCGTCCTGGGGGCGCACTCGGCTCCAGCCAAGTAGGGCTTGAGCCAAACGAGGCTGGGCTGCCTCTTCTTTCCTCGAGGAGGCTCGCCTCCCCGCCAGCTGTTCACTCGGCTTCCAGGTGGGGGCGCTATGCGCCTCCTGCAGGTCTTGGCTCAGGGGCTGCTTGCCCTGAGCTGGGGCTGTGCGCGGGAACCCAGGCACGCAGGGGCAGGACCCTACCAGCTGCACACGTCTCTGCTGGGGAGGAGAGCGCTAGGGAAGCTACGTGTGTGAGGCAGCTGCTGGGCGCTCAGGGAGTCAGCCTCTGGGTGTGCGGGGCTGCGGACCCCAGCCAGGGGCCCTGGGAGCCTGGTGCACTCCGTGCGGCGCTGAGCCTGGGCGGCCAAGCAACCGATGGAGAAGCCCTGCACTGGCCCTTCCCTTCCCTCGCACAGAGCTCTTCCTGCTGGAGCCCTTGGCAGTGTGCAAGCCACCGGCCCCTAAGCCCTCCCCAAGGACGCCTGGGGCCTAGGTGCAAAGGCAAGGCAGGAGCGGAGCTGAGGCCAGGAAGGCGCCAGTGGCGTCTACCAGCCTCGCGCAGCCTGCTCCTTCCTGGGCAGCAAGACTAGCTGCGAGGCAAGTCTGGGCAAGGCTCGCCCAGGGCAGAGCAGCCTCGCGCCAGCAACTCTGCCAGAACGGGCCTCTGAGCAGAGCTGGAGCTCTGCCGTCTTGGAGGCGCACTCGGCTCCAGCCAAGTAGGGCTTGAGCCAAACGAGGCTGGGCTGCCTCTTCTTCCCTCGAGGAGGCTCGCCTCCCCGCCAGCTGTTCACTCGGCTTCCAGGTGGGGGCGCTCTGCGCCTCCTGCATGTCTTGGCTCAGGGGCTGATTGCATTGAGCTGGGGCTGTGCGCGGGAGCCCAGGCACGCAGGGGCAGGCCCCAACCAGCTGCACACGTCTCTGCTGGGGAGGAGAGCGCTAGGGAATCTACGTGTGTGAGGCAGCTGCTGGGCGCCCAGGGAGTCAGCCTCCGGGTGTGCGGGGCTACAGACCCCAGCCAGGGGCCCTGGGAGCCTGGTGCACTCCGTGCGGCGCTGAGCCTGGGCGGCCAAGCAACCGCTGGAGGAGACCTGCACTGGCCCTTCCCTTCCCTCGCACAGAGCTCTTCCTGCTGGAGCCCTTGGCAGTGTGCAAGCCACCGGCCCCTAAGCCCTCCCCAAGGACGCCTGGGGCCTAGGTGCAAAGGCAAGGCAGGTGCGGAGCTGAGGCCAGGAAGGAGCCAGTGGCGTCTCCCAGCCTCGCGCAGCCTGCTCCTTCCTGGGCAGGAAGCCTAGCAGCGAGGCAAGTCTGGGCAAGGCTCGCCCAGGGCAGAGCAGCCTCGCGCCAGCAACTCTGCCAGAACGGGCCCCTGAGCAGAACTGGAGCTCTGCCGTCCTGGAGGCGCACTCGGCTCCAGCCAAGTAGGGCTTGAGCCAAACGAGGCTGGGCTGCCTCTTCTTCCCACGAGGAGGCTCGCCTCCCCGCCAGGTGTTCACTCGGCTTCCAGGTGGGGGCGCTCAGCGCCTCCTGCAGGTCTTGGCTCAGGGGCTGCTTGCCCTGAGCTGGGGCTGTGGGCGGGAGCCCAGGCACGCAGGGGCAGGCCCCAACCAGCTGCACACGTCTCTGCTGGGGAGGAGAGCACTAGGGAAGCTACGTGTGTGAGGCAGCTGCTGGGCGCCCAGGGAGTCAGCCTCCGGGTGTGCGGGGCTGCAGACCCCAGCCAGGGGCCCTGGGAGCCTGGGGCACTCCGTGCGGCGCTGAGCCTGGGCGGCCAAGCAACCGCTGGAGGAGCCCTGCACTGGCCCTTCCCTTCCCTCGCACAGAGCTCTTCCTGCTGGAGCCCTTGGCAGTGTGCAAGCCACCGGCCCCTAAGCCCTCCCCAAGGACGCCTGGGGCCTAGGTGCAAAGGCAAGGCAGGAGCGGAGCTGAGGCCAGGAAGGCGCCAGTGGCGTCTCCCAGCCTCGCGCAGCCTGCTCCTTCCTGGGCAGGAAGCCTAGCAGCGAGGCAAGTCTGGGCAAGGCTCGCCCAGGGCAGAGCAGCCTCGCGCCAGCAACTCTGCCAGAACGGGCCTCTGAGCAGGGCAGGAGCTCTGCCGTCCTGGATGCGCACTCGGCTCCAGTCAAGTAGGGCTTGAGCCAAACGAGGCTGGGCTGCCTCTTCTTCCCTCGAGGAGGCTCGCCTCCCCGCCAGCTGTTCACTCGGCTTCCAGGTGGGGGCGCTCTGCACCTCCTGCAGGTCTTGGCTCAGGGGCTGCTTGCCCTGAGCTGGGGCTGTGGGCGGGAGTCCAGGCACGCAGGGGCAGGCCCCAACCAGCTGCACACTTCTCTGCTGGGGAGGAGAGCGCTAGGGAAGCTACGTGTGTGAGGCAGCTGCTGGGCGCCCAGGGAGTCAGCCTCCGGGTGTGCGGGGCTGCAACCCCAGCCAGGGGCCCTGGGAGCCTGGTGCACTCCGTGCGGCGCTGAGCCTGGGCGGCCAAGCAACCGCTGGAGGAGCCCTGCACTGGCCCTTCCCTTCCCTCGCACAGAGCTCTTCCTGCTGGAGCCCTTAGCAGTGTGGAAGCCACCGGCCCCTAAGCCTTCCCCAAGGACGCCTGGGGCCTAGGTGCAAAGGCAAGGCAGGAGCGGAGCTGAGGCCAGGAAGGCGCCAGTGGCGTCTCCCAGCCTCGCGCAGCCTGCTCCTTCCAGGGCAGGAAGCCTAGCCGCGAGGCAAGTCTGGGCAAGGCTCGCCCAGGGCAGAGCATCCTCGCGCCAGCAACTCTGCCAGAACGGGCCTCTGAACAGAGCTGGAGCTCTGCCGTCCTGGAGACGCACTCGGCTCCAGCCAAGTAGGGCTTGAGCCAAACGAGGCTGGGCTGCCTCTTCTTCCCTCCAGGAGGCTCGCCTCCCCGCCAGCTGTTCACTCGGCTTCCAGGTGGGGGCGCTCTGCGCCTCCTGCAGGTCTTGGCTCAGGGGCGGCTTGCCCTGAGCTGGGGCTCTGCGCGGGAGCCCAGGCACGCAGGGGCAGGCCCCAACCAGCTGCACACGTCTCTGCTGGGGAGGAGAGCGCTAGGGAAGCTACGTGTGTGAGGCAGCTGCTGGGCGCCCAGGGAGTCAGCCTCCGGGTGTGCGGGGCTGCAGACCCCAGCCAGGGGCCCTGGGAGCCTGGTACTCTTTGTGCGGCGCTGAGCCTGGGCGGCCAAGCAACCGCTGGAGGAGCCCTGCACTGGCCCTTCCCTTCCCTCGCACAGAGCTCTTCCTGCTGGAGCCCTTGGCAGTGTGCAAGCCACCGGCCCCTAAGCCCTCCCCAAGGACGCTTGGGGCCTAGGTGCAAAGGCAAGGCAGGAGCGGAGCTGAGGCAGGAAGGCGCCAGTGGCGTCTCCCAGCCTCGCGCAGCCTGCTCCATCCTGGGCAGGAAGCCTAGCAGCGAGGCAAGTCTGGGCAAGGCTCGCCCAGGGCAGAGCAGCCTCGCGCCAGCAACTCTGCCAGAACGGGCCTCTGAGCAGAGCTGGAGCTCTGCCGTCCTGGGGGCGCACTCGGCTCCAGCCAAGTAGGGCTTGAGCCAAACGAGGCTGCGCTGCCTCTTCTACCCTCGAGGAGGCTTGCCTACCCGCCAGCTGTTCACTCGGCTTCCAGGTTGGGGCGCTCTGCGCCTCCTGCAGGTCTTGGCTCAAGGGCTGCTTGCCCTGAGCTGGGGCTGTGGGCGGGAGCCCAGGCACGCAGGGGCAGGCCCCAACCAGCTGCACACGTCTCTGCTGGGGAGGAGAGCGCTAGGGAAGCTACGTGTGTGAGGCAGCTGCTGGGCGCCCAGGGAGTCAGCCTCCGGGTGTGCGGGGCTGCAGACCCCAGCCAGGGGCCCTGGCAGCCTGGTGCTCTACGTGCGGCGCTGAGCCTGGGCGGCCAAGCAACCGCCGGAGGAGCCTGCACTGGCCCTTCCCTTCCCTCGCACAGAGCTCTTCCTGCTGGAGCCCTTGGCAGCGTGCAAGCCTACGGCCCCTAAGCCCTCCCCAAGGACGCCTGGGGACTAGGTGCAAAGGCAAGGCAGGAGCGGAGCTGAGGCCAGGAAGGCGCCAGTGGCGTCTCCCAGCCTCGTATAGCCTGCTCCTTCCAGGGCAGGAAGCCTAGCAGCGAGGCAAGTCTGGGCAAGGCTCGCCAAGGGCAGAGCAGCCTCGCGCCAGCAACTCTGCCAGAACGGGCCTCTGAGCAGAGCTGGAGCTCTGCCGTCCTGGAGGCGCACTCGGCTCCCGCCAAGTAGGGCTTGAGCCAAACGAGGCTGGGCTGCCTCTTCTTCCCTCGAGGAGGCTCGCTTCCCCGCGAGCTGTTCACTCGGCTTCCAGGTGGGGGCGCTCTGCGCCTCCTGCAGGTCTTGGCTCAGGGGCTGCTTACCCTGAGCTGGGGCTGTGCGCGGGAGCCCAGGCACGCAGGGCCAGGCCCCATCCAGCTGCACACGTCTCTGCTGGGGAGGAGAGCGCTAGGGAAGCTACGTGTGTGAGGCAGCTGCTGGGCGCCCAGGGAGTCAGCCTCCGGGTGTGCGGGGCTGCAGACCCCAGCCACGGGCCCTGGGAGCCTGGTGCTCTACGTGCGGCGCTGAGCCTGGGCGGCCAAGCAACCGCTGGAGGAGCCCTGCACTGGCCCTTCCCTTCCCTCGCACCGAGCTCTTCCTGCTGGAGCCCTTGGCAGTGTGCAAGCCACCGGCCCCTAAGCCCTCCCCAAGGACGCCTGGGGCCTAGGTGCAAAGGCAAGGCAGGAGCGGAGCTGAGGCCAGGAAGGCGCCAGTGGCGTCTCCCAGCCTCGCGCAGCCTGCTCCTTCCTGGGCAGGAAGCCTAGCAGCGAGGCAAGTCTGGGCAAGGCTCGCCCAGGGCAGAGCAGCCTCGCGCCAGCAACTCTGCCAGAACGGGCCTCTGAGCAGAGCTGGAGCTCTGCCGTCCTGGAGGCGCACTCGGCTCCAGCCAAGTAGGGCTTGAGCCAAACGAGGCTGGGCTGCCTCTTCTTCCCTCGAGGAGGCTCGCCTCCCTGCCAGCTGTTCACTCGGCTTCCAGGTGGGGGCGCTCTGCGCCTCCTGCAGGTCTTGGCTCAGGGGCTGCTTGCCCTGAGCTGGGGCTGTGGGCGGGAGCCTAGGCACGCAGGGGCAGGCCCCAACCAGCTGCACACGTCTCTGCTGGGGAGGAGAGCGCTAGGGAAGCTACGTGTGTGAGGCAGCTGCTGGGCGCCCAGGGAGTCAGCCTCCGGGTGTGCGGGGCTGCAGACCCCAGCCAGGGGCCCTTGGAGCCTGGTGCACTCCGTGCGGCGCTGAGCCTGGGCGGCCAAGCAACCGCTGGAGGAGCCCTGCACTGGTCCTTCCCTTCCCTCGCACAGAGCTCTTCCTGCTGGAGCCCTTGGCAGTGTGCAAGCCACCGGCCCCTAAGCCCTCCCCAAGGACGCCTGGGGCCTAGGTGCAAAGGCAAGGCAGGAGCGGAGCTGAGGCCAGGAAGGCGCCAGTGGCGTCTCCCAGCCTCGCGCAGCCTGCCCCTTCCTGGGCAGGAAGCCTAGCAGCGAGGCAAGTCTGGGCAAGGCTCGCCCAGGGCAGAGCAGCCTCGCACCAGCAACTCTGCCAGAACGGGCCTCTGAGCAGAGCTGGAGCTCTGCCGTCCTGGAGGCGCACTCGGCTCCAGCCAAGTAGGGCTTGAGCCAAACGAGGCTGGGCTGCCTCTTCTACCCTCGAGGAGGCTCGCCTCCCCGCCAGCTGTTCACTCGGCTTCCAGGTGGTGGCGCTCTGCGCCTCCTGCAGGTCTTGGCTCAGGGGCGGCTTGCCCTGAGCTGGGGCTGTGCGCGGGAGCCCAGGCACGCAGGGGCAGGCCCCAACCAGCTGCACACGTCTCTGCTGGGGAGGAGAGCGCTAGGGAAGCTACGTGTGTGAGGCAGCTCCTGGGCGCCCAGGGAGTCAGCCTCCGGGTGTGCGGGGCTGCAGACCCAAGCAAGCGGCCCTGGGAGCCTGGTGCTCTACGTGCGGCGCTGAGCCTGGGCGGCCAAGCAACCGCTGGAGGAGCCCTGCACTGGCCCTTCCCTTCCCTCGCACAGAGCTCTTCCTGCTGGAGCCCTTGGCAGTGTGCAAGCCACCGGCCCCTAAGCCCTCCCCAAGGACGCCTGGGGCCTAGGTGCAAAGGCAAGGCAGGAGCGGAGCTGAGGCCAGGAAGGCGCCAGTGGCGTCTCCCAGCCTCGCGCAGCCTGCTCCTTCCTGAGCAGGAAGTCTAGCAGCGAGTCAAGTCTGGGCAAGGCTCGCCCAGGGCAGAGCAGCCTGGCGCCAGCAACTCTGCCAGAACGGGCCTCTGAGCAGAGCTGGAGCTCTGCCGTCCTGGAGGCGCACTCGGATCCAGCCAAGTAGGGCTTGAGCCAAACGAGGCTGGGCTGCCTCTTCTTCCCTCGAGGAGGCTCGCCTCCCCGCCAGCTGTTCACTCGGCTTCCAGGTGGGGGCGCTCTGCGCCTCCTGCAGGTCTTGGCTCAGGGGCTGCTTGCCCTGAGCTGGGGCTGTGGGCGGGAGCCCAGACACGCAGGGGCAGGCCCCAACCAGCTGCACACGTCTCTGCTGGGGAGGAGAGCGCTAGGGAAGCTACGTGTGTGAGGCAGCTGCTGGGCGCCCAGGGAGTCAGCCTCCGGGTGTGCGGGGCTGCAGACCCCAGCCAGGGGCCCTGGGAGCCTGGTGCACTCCGTGCGGCGCTGAGCCTGGGCGGCCAAGCAACCGCTGGAGGAGCCCTGCACTGGCCCTTCCCTTCCCTCGCACAGAGCTCTTCCTGCTGGAGCCCTTGGCAGTGTGCAAGCCACCGGCCCCTAAGCCCTCCCCAAGGACGCCTGGGGCCTAGGTGCAAAGGCAAGGCAGGAGCGGAGCTGAGGCCAGGAAGGCGCCAGTGGCGTCTCCCAGCCTCGCGCAGCCTGCTCCTTCCTGGGCAGGAAGCCTAGCAGCGCGGCAAGTCTGGGCAAGGCTCGCCCAGGGCAGAGCAGCCTCGCGCCAGCAACTCTGCCAGAACGGGCCTCTGACCAGAGCTGGAGCTCTGCCGTCCTGGGGGCGCACTCGGCTCCAGCCAAGTAGGGCTTGAGCCAAACGAGGCTGGGCTGCCTCTTCTACCCTCGAGGAGGCTCGCCTCCCCGCCAGCTGTTCACTCGGCTTCCAGGTGGGGGCGCTCTGCGCCTCCTGCAGGTCTTGGCTCAAGGGCTGCTTGCCCTGAGCTGGGGCTGTGGGCGGGAGCCCAGGCACGCATGGGCAGGCCCCAACCAGCTGCACACTTCTCTGCTGGGGAGGAGAGCGCTAGGGAAGCTACGTGTGTGAGGCAGCTGCTGGGCGCCCAGGGAGTCAGCCTCCGTGTGTGCGGGGCTGCAGACCCCAGCCAGGGGCCCTGGTAGCCTGGTGCTCTACGTGCGGCGCTGAGCCTGGGCGGCCAAGCAACCGCTGGAGGAGCCCTGCACTGGCCCTTCCCTTCCCTCGCACAGAGCTCTTCCTGCTGGAGCCCTTGGCAGTGTGCAAGCCTCCGGCCCCTAAGCCCTCCCCAAGGACGCCTGGGGCCTAGGTGCAAAGGCAAGGCAGGAGCGGAGCTGAGGCCAGGAAGGCGCCAGTGGCGTCTCCCAGCCTCGCGTAGCCTGCTCCTTCCAGGGCAGGAAGCCTAGCAGCGAGGCAAGTCTGGGCAAGGCTCGCCCAGGGCAGAGCAGCCTCGTGCCAGCAACTCTGCCAGAACGGGCCTCTGAGCAGAGCTGGAGCTCTGCCGTCCTGGAGGCGCACTCGGCTCCCGCCAAGTAGGGCTTGAGCCAAACGAGGCTGGGCTGCCTCTTCTTCCCTCGAGGAGGCTCGCTTCCCCGCCAGCTGTTCACTCGGCTTCCAGGTGGGGGCGCTCTGCGCCTCCTGCAGGTCTTGGCTCAGGGGCTGCTTGCCCTGAGCTGGGGCTGTGCGCGGGAACCCAGGCACGCAGGGGCAGGCCCCATCCAGCTGCACACGTCTCTGCTGGGGAGGAGAGCGCTAGGGAAGCTACGTGTGTGAGGCAGCTGCTGGGCGCCCAGGGAGTCAGCCTCCGGGTGTGCGGGGCTGCAGACCCCAGCCAGGGGCCCTGGGAGCCTGGTGCACTCCGTGCCGAGCTGAGTCTGGGCGGCCAAGCAACCGCTGGAGGGGCCCTGCACTAGCCCTTCCCTTCCCTCGCACAGAGCTCTTCCTGCTGGAGCCCTTGGCAGTGTGCAAGCCACCGGCCCCTAAGCCCTCCCCAAGGACGCCTGGGGCCTAGGTGCAAAGGCAAGGCAGGAGCGGAGCTGAGGCCAGGAAGGCGCCAGTGGCGTCTCCCAGCCTCGCGCAGCCTGCTCCTTCCTTGGCAGGAAGCCTAGCAGCGAGGCAAGTCTGGGCAAGGCTCGCCCAGGGCAGAGCAGCCTCGCGCCAGCAACTCTGCCAGATCGGGCCTCTGAGCAGAGCTGGAGCTCTGCCGTCCTGGAGGCGCACTCGGCTCCAGCCAAGTAGGGCTTGAGCCAAACGAGGCTGGGCTGCCTCTTCTTCCCTCGAGGAGGCTCGCCTCCCCGCCAGCTGTTCACTCGGCTTCCAGGTGGGGGCGCTCTGCGCCTCCTGCAGGTCTTGGCTCAGGGGCTGCTTGCCCTGAGCTGGGGCTGTGGGCGCGAAGCCAGGCACGCAGGGGCAGGCCCCAACCAGCTGCACACGTCTCTGCTGGGGAGGAGAGCGCTAGGGAAGCTACGTGTGTGAGGCAGCTGATGGGCGCCCAGGGAGTCAGCCTCCGGGTGTGCGGGGCTGCAGACCCCAGCCAGGGGCCCTGGGAGCCTGGTGCACTCCGTGCGGCGCTGAGCCTGGGCGGCCAAGCAACCGCTGAAGGAGCCCTGCACTGGCCCTTCCCTTCCCTCGCACAGAGCTCTTCCTGCTGGAGCCCTTGGCAGTGTGCAAGCCACCGGCCCCTTAAGCCCTCCCCAAGGAAACCTTGGGCCTAAGTGCAAAGGCAAGGCAGGAGCGGAGCTGAGGCCAGGAAGGCGCCAGTGGCGTCTCCCAGCCTCGCGCAGCCTGCTCCTTCCTGGGCAGGAAGCCTAGCAGCGAGGCAAGTCTGGGCAAGGCTTGCCCAGGGCAGAGCAGCCTCGCGCCAGCAACTCTGCCAGATCGGGCCTCTGAGCAGAGCTGGAGCTCTGCCGTCCTGGAGGCGCACTCGGCTCCAGCCAAGTAGGGCTTGAGCCAAACGAGGCTGGGCTGCCTCTTCTTCCCTCGAGGAGGCTCGCCTCCCCGGCAGCTGTTCACTCGGCTTCCAGGTGGGGGCGCTCTGCGCCTCCTGCAGGTCTTGGCTCAGGGGCTGCTTGCCCTGAGCTGGGGCTGTGGGCGGGAGCCCAGGCACGCATGGGCAGGCCCCAACCAGCTGCACACGTCTTTGCTGGGGAGGAGAGTTCTAGGGAAGCTACGTGTGTGAGGCAGCTGCTGGGCGCCCAGGGAGTCAGCCTCCGGGTGTGCGGGGCTGCAGACCCCAGCCAGGGGCCCTGGGAGCCTGGGGCACTCCGTGCGGCGCTGAGCCTGGGCGGCAAGCAACCACTGGAGGAGCCCTGCACTGGCCCTTCCCTTCCCTCGCACAGAGCTCTTCCTGCTGGAGCCCTTGGCAGTGTGCAAGCCACCGGCCCCTAAGCCCTCCCCAAGGACGCATGGGGCCTAGGTGCAAAGGCAAGGCAGGAGCCGAGCTGAGGCCAAGAAGGCGCCAGTGGCGTCTCCCAGCCTCGCGCAGCCTGCTCCTTCCTGGGCAGGAAGCCTAGCAGCGAGGCAAGTCTGGGCAAGGCTCGCCCAGGGCAGAGCAGCCTCGCGCCAGCAACTCTGCCAGAACGGGCCTCTGAGCAGAGCTGGAGCTCTGCCGTCCTGGAGGCGCACTCGGCTCCAGCCAGGTAGGGCTTGAGCCAAACGAGGCTGGGCTGCCTCTTCTTCCCTCGAGGAGGCTCGCTTCCCCTCCAGCTGTTCACTCGGCTTCCAGGTGGGGGCGCTCTGCGCCTCCTGCAGGTCTTGGCTCAGGGGATGCTTGCCCTGAGCTGGGGCTGTGCGCGGGAGCCCAGGCACGCAGGGGCAGGCCCCAACCAGCTGCACACGTCTCTGCTGGGGAGGAGAGAGCTAGGGAAGCTACGTGTGTGAGGCAGCTGCTGGGCGCCCAGGGAGTCAGCCTCCGGGTGTGCGGGGCTGCAGACCCCAGCCAGGGGCTCTGGGAGCCTGGTGCACTCCGTGCGGCGCTGAGTCTGGCCGGCCAAGCAACCGCTGAAGGAGCCCTGCACTGGCCCTTCCCTTCCCTCGCACAGAGCTCTTCCTGCTGGAGCCCTTGGCAGTGTGCAAGCCACCGGCCCCTAAGCCCTCCCCAAGGACGCCTGAGGCCTAAGTGCAAAGGCAAGGCAGGAGCGGAGCTGAGACCAGGAAGGCGCCAGTGGCGTCTCCCAGCCTCGCGCAGCCTGCTCCTTCCTGGGCAGGAAGCCTAGCAGCGAGGCAAGTCTGGGCAAGGCTCGCCCAGGGCAGAGCAGCCTCGCGCCAGCAACTCTGCCAGATCGGGCCTCTGAGCAGAGCTGGAGCTCTGCCGTCCTGGAGGCGCACTCGGCTCCAGCCAAGTAGGGCTTGAGCCAAACGAGGCTGAGCTGCATCTTCTTCCCTCGAGGAGGCTCGCGTCCCCGCCAGCTGTTCACTCGGCTTCCAGGTGGGGGCGCTCTGCGCCTCCTGCAGGTCTTGGTTCAGGGGCTGCTTGCCCTGAGCTGGGGCTGTGCGCGGGAGCCCAGGCACGCAGGGGCAGGCCCCAACCAGCTGCACACGTCTCTGCTGGGGAGGAGAGCGTTAGGGAAGCTACGTGTGTGAGGCAGCTGCTGGGCGCCCAGGGAGTCAGCCTCCGGGTGTGCGGGGCTGCAGACCCCAGCCAGGGGCCCTGGGAGCTTGGGGCACTCCGTTCGGCGCTGAGCCTGGGCGGCCAAGCAACCACTGGAGGAGCCCTGCACTGGCCCTTCCCTTCCCTCGCACAGAGCTCTTCCTGCTGGAGCCCTTGGCAGTGTGCAAGCCACCGGCCCCTAAGCCCTCCCCACGGACGCCTGGGGCCTAGGTTCAAAGGCAAGGCAGGAGCCAAGCTGAGGCCAGGAAGGCGCCAGTGGCGTCTCCCAGCCTCGCGCAGCCTGCTCCTTCCTGGGCAGGAAGCCTAGCAGCGAGGCAAGTCTGGGCAAGGCTCGCCCAGGGCAGAGCAGCCTCGCGCCAGCAACGTTGCCAGAACGGGCCTCTGAGCAGAGCTGGAGCTCTGCCGTCCTGGAGGCGCACTCGGCTCCAGCCAAGTAGGGCTTGAGCCAAACGAGGCTGGGCTGCCTCTTCTTCCCTCGAGGAGGCTCGCCTCCCCGCCAGCTGTTCACTCGGCTTCCAGGTGGGGGCGCTCTGCGCCTCCTGCAGGTCTTTGCTCAGGGGCTGCTTGCCCTGAGCTGGGGCTGTGGGCGGGAGCCCAGGCACGCAGGGGCAGGCCCCAACCAGCTGCACACGTCTCTGCTGGGGAGGAGAGCGCTAGGGAAGCTACGTGTGTGAGGCAGCTGCTGGGCGCCCAGGGAGTCAGCCTCCGGGTGTGCGGGGCTGCAGACCCCAGCCAGGGGCTCTGGGAGCCTGGTGCACTCCGTGCGGCGCTGAGTCTGGGCGGCCAAGCAACCGCTGAAGGAGCCCTGCATGGCCCTTCCCTTCCCTCGCACAGAGCTCTTCCTGCTGGAGCCCTTGGCAGTGTGCAAGCCACCGGCCCCTAAGCCCTCCCCAAGGACGCCTGCCTGGGGCCTAGGTGCAAAGGCAAGGCAGGAGCGGAGCTGAGGCCAGGAAGGCGCCATTGGCGTCTCCCAGCCTCGCGCAGCCTGCTCCTTCCTGGGCAGGAAGCCTAGCAGCGAGGCAAGTCTGGGCAAGGCTCGCCCAGGGCAGAGCAGCCTCGCGCCAGCAACTCTGCCAGATCGGGCCTCTGAGCAGAGCTGGAGCTCTGCCGTCCTGGAGGCGCACTCGGCTCCAGCCATGTAGGGCTTGAGCCAAACGAGCCTGGGCTGCCTCTACTTCCCTCAAGCAGGCTCGCCTCCCCGCCAGCTGTTCACTCGGCTTCCAGGTGGGGGCGCTCTGCGCCTCCTGCAGGTCTTGGCTCAGGGGCTGCTTGCCCTTAGCTGGGGCTGTGGGCGGAGCCCAGGCACGCAGGGGTAGGCCCCAACCAGCTGCACACGTCTCTGCTGGGGAGGAGAGCGCTAGGGAAGCTACGTGTGTGAGGCAGCTGCTGGGCGCCCAGGGAGTCAGCCTCCGGGTGTGCGGGGCTGCAGACCCCAGCCAGGGGCCCTGGGAGCCTGGTGCACTCCGTGCGGCGCTGAGTCTGGGCGGCCAAGCAACCGCTGGAGGAGCCCTGCACTAGCCCTTCCCTTCCCTCGCACAGAGCTCTTCCTGCTGGAGCCCGTGGCAGTGTGCAAGCCACCGGCCCCTAAGCCCTCCCCAAGGACGCCTGGGGCCTAGGTGCAAAGGCAAGGCAGGAGCGGAGCTGAGGCCAGGAAGGCGCCAGTGGCGTCTTCCAGCCTCGCGCAGCCAGCTGCTTCCTGGGCAGGAAGCCTAGCAGCGAGGCAAGTCTGGGCAAGGCTTGCCCAGGGCAGAGCAGCCTCGCGCCAGCAACTCTGCCAGATCGGGCCTCTGAGCAGAGCTGGAGCTCTGCCGTCCTGGAGGCGCACTCGGTTCCAGCCAAGTAGGGCTTGAGCCAAACGAGGCTGGGCTGCCTCTTCTTCCCTCGAGGAGGCTCTCCTCTCCGCAGGCTGTTCACTCGGCTTCGAGGTGGGGGCGCTCTGCGCCTCCTGCAGGTCTTGGCTCAGGGGCTGCTTGCCCTGAGCTGGGGCTGGGCGCGGGAGCCCAGGCACGCAGGGGCAGGCCCCAACCAGCTGCATACGTCTCTGCTGGGGAGGAGAGCGCAAGGGAAGCTACGTGTGTGAGGCAGCTGCTGGGTGCCCAGGGAGTCAGCCTCCGGGTGTGCGGGGCTGCAGACCCCAGCCAGGGGCCCTGGGAGCCTGGTGCACTCCGTGCGGCGCTGAGCCTGGGCGGCCAAGCAACCGCTGGAGGAGCCCTGCACTGGCCCTTCCCTTCCCTCGCACAGAGCTCTTCCTGCTGGAGTCCTTGGCACTGCGCAAGCCACCGGCCCCTAAGCCATACCGAAGGACGCCTGGGGCCTAGGTGCAAAGGCAAGGCAGGAGCGGAGCTGAGGCCAGGAAGGCGCCAGTGGCGTCTCCCAGCCTCGCGCAGCCTACTCCTTCCTGGGCAGGAAGCCTAGCAGCGAGGCAAGTGTGGGCAAGGCTCGCCCAGGGCAGAGCAGCCTCGCGCCAGCAACTCGGCCAGAACGGGCCTCTGAGCAGAGCTGGAGCTCTGCCGTCCTGGAGGCGCACTCGGCTCCAGCCAAGTAGGGCTTGAGCCAAACGAGGCTGGGCTGCCTCTTCTTCCCTCAAGGAGGCTCGCCTCCCCGCCAGCTGTTCACTCGGCTTCCAGGTGGGGGCGCTCTGCGCCTCCTGCAGGTCTTGGCTCAGGGGCTGCTTGCCCTGAGCTGGGGCTGTGGGCGGGAGCCTAGGCACGCAGGGGCAGGCCCCAACCAGCTGCACACGTCTCTGCTGGGGAGGAGAGCGCTAGGGAAGCTACGTGTGTGAGGCAGCTGCTGGGCGCCCAGGGAGTCAGCCTCCGGGTGTGCGGAGCTGCAGACCCCAGCCAGGGGCCCTGGGAGCCTGGTGCACTCCGTGCGGCGCTGAACCTGGGCGGTCTAGCAACCGATGGAGGAGCCCTGCACTGGCCCTTCCCTTCCCTCGCACAGAGCTCTTCCTGCTGGAGCCCTTGGCAATTTGCAAGCCACCGGCCCCTAAGCCCTCCCCAAGGACGCCTGGGTCCTAGGTGCAAAGGAAAGGCACTAGTGGGGCTGAGGCCAGGAAGGCGCCAGTGGTGTCTCCCAGCCTCGCGCAGCCTGCTCCTGCCTGGGCAGGAAGCCTAGCAGTGAGGCAAGTCTGGGCAAGGCTCGCCCAGGGCAGAGCAGCCTCGCGCCAGCAACTCTGCCAGAACGGGCCTCTGAGCAGAGCTGGAGCTCTGCCGTCCTGGAGGCGCACTCGGGTCCAGCCAAGTAGGGCTTGAGCCAAACGAGGCTGGGCTGCCTCTTCTTCCCTCCAGGAGGCTCGCCTCCCCGCCAGCTGTTCACTCGGCTTCCAGGTGGGGGCGCTCTGCGCCTCCTGCTGGTCTTGGCTCAGGGGCTGCTTGCCCTGAGCTGGGGCTGTGGGCGGGAGCCCAGGCACGCAGGGGTAGGCCCCAACCAGCTGCACACGTCTCTGCTGGGGAGGAGAGCGCTAGGGAAGCTACGTGTGTGAGGCAGCTGCTGGGCGTCCAGGGAGTCAGCCTCCGGGTGTGCGGGGCTGCAGACTCCAGCCAGGGGCCCTGGGAGCCTGGTGCACTCCGTGCGGCGCTGAGCCTGGGCGGCCAAGCAACCGCTGGAGGAGCCCTGCACTGGCCCTTCCTTCCCTCGCACAGAGCTCTTCCTGCTGGAGCCCTTGGCAGTGTGCAAGCCACCGGCCCCTAAGCCCTCCCCAAGGACGCCTGGGGCCTAGGTGCAAAGGCAAGGCAGGAGCGGAGCTGAGGCCAGGAAGGCGCCAGTGGCGTCTCCCAACCTCGCGCAGCCTGCTCCTTCCTGGGCAGGAAGCCTAGCAGCGAGGCAAGTCTGGGCAAGACTCGCCCAGGGCAGAGAAGCCTCGCGCCAGCAACTCTGCCAGAACGGGCCTCTGAGCAGAGCTGGAGCTCTGCCGTCCTGGAGGCGCACTCGGCTCCAGCCAAGTAGGGCTTGAGCCAAACGAGGCTGGGCTGCCTCTTCTTCCCTCGAGGAGGCCGCTTCCCCGCCAGCTGTTCACTCGGCTTCCAGGTGGGGGCGCTCTGCGCCTCCTGCAGGTCTTGGCTCCGGGGATGCTTGCCCTGAGCTGGGGCTGTGCGCGGGAGCCCAGGCACCCAGGGGCAGGCCCCAACCAGTTGCACACGTCTCTGCTGGGGAGGAGAGCGCTAGGGAAGCTACGTGTGTGAGGCAGCTGCTGGGCGCCCAGGGAGTCAGCCTCCGGGTGTGCGGGGCTGCAGACCCTAGCCAGGGGCCCTGGGAGCCTGGTGCACTCCGTGAGGCGCTGAGCCTGGGCGGCCAAGCAACCGCTGGAGGAGCCCTGCACTGGCCCTTCCTTTCCCTCGCACAGAGCTCTTCCTGCTGGAGCCCTTGGCAGTGTGCAAGCCACCGGCCCCTAAGCCCTCCCCAAGGACGCCTGGGGCCTAGGTGCAAAGGCAAGGCAGGAGCGGAGCTGAGGCCAGGAAGGCGCCAGTGGCGTCTCCCAGCCTCGCGCAGCCTGCTCCTTCCTGGGCAGGAAGCCTAGCAGCGAGGCAAGTCTGGGCAAGGCTCGCCCAGGGCAGAGCAGCCTCGCGCCAGCAACTCTGCCAGAACGGGCCTCTGAGCAGAGCTGGAGCTCTGCCGTCCTGGAGGCGCACTCGGCTCCAGCCAAGTAGGGCTTGAGCCAAACGAGGCTGGGCTGCCTCTTCTTCCCTCCAGGAGGCTCGCCTCCCCACCAGCTGTTCACTCGGCTTCGAGGTGGGGGCGCTCTGCGCCTCCTGCAGGTCTTGGCTCAGGGGCTGCTTGCCCTGAGCTGGGGCTGTGCGCGGGAGCCCAGGCACGCAGGGGTAGGCCCCAACCAGCTGCACACGTCTCTGCTGGGGAGGAGAGCGCTAGGGAAGCTACGTGTGTGAGGCAGCTGCTGGGCGCCCAGGGAGTCAGCCTCCGTGTGTGCGGGGCGGCAGACCCCAGCCAGGGGCCCTGGGAGCCTGGTGCACTCCATGCGGCCCTGAGCCTGGGCGGCCAAGCAACCGCTGGAGGAGCCCTGCACTGTCCCTTCCCTTCCCTCGCACAGAGCTCTTCCTGCTGGAGCTCTTGGCAGTGTGCAAGCCACTGGTCCCTAAGCCCTGCCCAAGGACGCGTGTGGCCTAGGTGCAAAGGCAAGGCAGGAGGGGAGCTGAGGCCAGGAAGGCGCCAGTGGCGTCTCCCAGCCTCGCGCAGCCTGCTCCTTCCTGGGCAGGAAGCCTAGCAGCGAGGCAAGTCTGGGCAAGGCTCGCCCAGGGCAGAGCAGCCTCGCGCCATCAACTCTGCCAGATCGGGCCTCTGAGCAGAGCTGGAGCTCTGCCGTCCTGGAGGCGCACTCGGCTCCAGCCAAGTAGGGCTTGAGCCAAACGGGGCTGGGCTGCCTCTTCTTCCCTCGAGGAGGCTCGCCTCCCCGCCAGCTGTTCACTCGCCTTCCAGGTGGGGGTGCTCTGCGCCTCCTGCAGGTCTTGGCTCAGGGGCTGCTTGCCCTGAACTGCGGCTGCGGGCGGGAGCCCAGTCACGCAGGGGCAGGCCCCAACCAGCTGCACACGTCTCTGCTGGGGAGGAGAGCGCTAGGGAAGCTACGTGTGTGAGGCAGCTGCTAGGCGCCCAGGGAGTCAGCCTCCGGGTGTGCGGGGCTGCAGACCCCAGCCAGGGGCCCTGGGAGCCTGGTGCACTCCGTGAGGCGCTGAGCCTGGGCGGCCAAGCAACCGCTGGAGGAGCCCTGCACTGGCCCTTCCCTTCCCTCGCACAGAGCTCTTCCTGCTGGAGCCCTTGGCAGTGTGCAAGCCACCGGCCCCTAAGCCCTCCCCAAGGACGCCTGGGGCCTAGGTGCAAAGGCAAGGCAGGAGCGGAGCTGAGGCCAGGAAGGCGCCAGTGGCGTCTCCCAGCCTCGCGCAACCTGCTCCTTCCTGGGCAGGAAGCCTAGCAGCAAGGCAAGTCTTGACAAGGCTCTCCCAGGGCAGAACAGCCTCGCGCCAGCAACTCTGCCATATCGGGCCTCTGAGCAGAGCTGGAGCTCTGCCGTCCTGGAGGCGCACTCGGCTCCAGCCAAGTAGGGCTTGAGCCAAACGAGGCTGGGCTGCCTCTTCTTCCCTCGAGGAGGCTCGCCTCCCCGCCAGCTGTTCACTCGGCTTCCAGGTGGGGGCGCTCTGTGCCTGCTGCAGGTCTTGGCTCAGGGGCTGCTTGCCCTGAGCTGGGGCTGCGGGCGGGAGCCCAGTCACGCAGGGGCAGGCCCCAAACTGCTGCACACGTCTCTGCTGGGGAGGAGAGCGCTAGCGAAGCTACGTGTGTGAGGCAGCTGCTGGGCGCCCAGGGAGTCAGCCTCCGGGTGTGCGGGGCTGCAGACCCCAGCCAGGGGCCCTGGGAGCCTGGTGCACTCCGTGCGGCGCTGAGCCTGGGCGGCCAAGCAACCGCTGGAGGAGCCCTGCACTGGCCCTTCCCTTCCCTCGCACAGAGCTCTTCCTGCTGGAGCCCTAGGCAGTGTGCAAGCCACCGGCCCCTAAGCCCTGCCCAAGGACGCCTGGGGCCTATGTGCAAAGGCAAGGCAGGAGCGGAGCTGAGGCCAGGAAGGCGCCAGTGGCGTCTCCCAGCCTCGCGCAGCCTGCTCCTTCCTGGGCAGGAAGACTAGCAGCGAGGCAAGTCTGGGCAAGGCTCGCCCAGGGCAGAGCAGCCTCGCGCCAGCAACTCTGCCAGAATGGGCCTCTGAGCAGAGCTGGAGCTCTGCCGTCCTGGAGGCGCACTCGGCTCCAGCCAAGTAGGGCTTGAGCCAAACGAGGCTGGGCTGCCTCTTCTTCCCTCGAGGAGGCTCGCCTCCCCGCCAGCTGTTCACTCGGCTTCCAGGTGGGGGCGCTCTGCGCCTCCTGCAGGTCTTGGCTCAGGGGCTGCTTGCCCTGAGCTGGGGCTGTGGGCGGGAGCCCAGGCACGCAGGGGCAGACCCCAACCAGGTGCACTCGTCTCTGCTGGGGAGGAGAGCGCTAGGGAAGCTACGTGTGTGAGGCAGCTGCTGGGCGCCCAGGGAGTCAGCCTCCGGGTGTGCGGGGCTGCAGACCCCAGCCAGGGGCCATGGGAGCCTGGTGCACTCCGTGCGGCGCTGAACCTGGGGGGCCAAGCAACCGCTGGAGGAGCCCTGCACTAACCCTTCCCTTCCTTCACACAGAGCTCTTCCTGCTGGAGCCCTTGGCAGTGTGCAAGCCACCAGCCCCTAAGCCCTCCCCAAGGACGCCTGGGGCCTAGGTGCAAATTCAAGGCAGGAGCGGAACTGAGGCCAGGAAGGCGCCAGTGCCGTCTGCCAGCCTCGCGCAGCCTGCTCCTTCCTGGGCAGGAAGCCTAGCAGCGAGGCAAGTCTGGGCAAGGCTCGCCCAGGGCAGAGCAGCTTCGCGCCAGCAACTATGCCAGATCAGGCCTCTTAGCAGAGCTGGAGCTCTGCCGTCCTGGAGGCGCACTCGGCTCCAGCCAATTAGGGCTTGAGCCAAACGAGGCTGGGCTGCCTCTTCTTACCTCGAGGAGGCTCGCCTCCCCGCCAGCTGTTCACTCGGCTTACAGGTGGGGGCGCTCTGCGCCTCCTGCAGGTCTTGGCTCAGGGGCTGCTTGCCCTGAGCTGGGGCTGTGCGCAGGAGCCCAGGCACGAAGGGGCAGGCCCCAGCAGCTGCACACGTCTCTGCTGGGGAGGACAGCGCTGGGGAAGCTACGTGTGTGAGGCAGCTGCTGGGCGCCCAGGGAGGCAGCGTCCGGGTGTGCGGGGCTGCAGACCCCAGCCAGGGGCCCTGGGAGCCTGGTGCACTCCGTGCGGCGCTGAGTCTGGGCGGCCAAGCAACCTCTGGAGGAGCCCTGCACTAGCCCTTCCATTCCCTCGCACAAAGCTCTTCCTGCTGGAGCCCTTGGCAGTGTGCAAGCCACCGGCCCCTAAGCAGTCCCCAAGGACGCCTGGGGCCTAGGTGCAAAGGCAAGGCAGGAGCGGAGCTGAGGCCAGGAAGGCGCCAGTGGCGTCTCCCAGCCTCGCGCAGCCTGCTCCTTCCTGGGCAGGAAGACTAGCAGCGAGGCAAGTCTGGGCAAGGCTCGCCCAGGGCAGAGCAGCCTCGCGCCAGCAACTCTGCCAGAACGGGCCTCTGAGCAGAGCTGGAGCTCTGCCGTCCTGGAGGCGCACTCGGCTCCAGCCAAGTAGGGCTTGAGCCAAACGAGGCTGGGCTGCTTCTTCTTCCCTCGAGGAGGCTCGCCTCCCCGCCAGCTGTTCACTCGGCTTCCAGGTGGGGGCGCTCTGCGCCTCCTGCAGGTCTTAGCTCAGGGGCTGCTTGCCCTGAGCTGGGGCTGTGGGCGGGAGCCCAGGCACGCAGGGGCAGGCCCCAACCAGCTGCACACGTCTCTGCTGGGGAGGAAAGCGCTAGGGAAGCTACGTGTGTGAGGCAGCTGCTGGGCGCCCAGGGAGTCAGCCTCCGGGTGTGCGGGGCTGCAGACCCCAGCCAGGGGCCCTGGGAGCCTGGTGCACTCCGTGCGGCGCTGAGCCTGGGCGGCCAAGCAACCGCTGGAGGAGCCCTGCACTGGCCCTTCCCTTCCCTCGCACAGAGCTCTTCCTGCTGGAGCCCTTGGCAGTTTGCAAGCCACCGGCCCCGAAACCCTCCCCAAGGCCGCCTGGGGCCTAGGTGCAAAGGCAAGGCAGGAGCGGAGCTGAGGCCGGGAAGGCGCCAGGGGCGTCTCCCAGCCTCGCGCAGCCTGCTCCTTCCTGGGCAGGAAGCCTACCAGCGAGGCAAGTCTGGACAAGGCTCGCCCAGGGCAGAGCAGCCTCGCGCCAGCAACTCTGCCAGATCGGGCCTCTGAGCAGAGCTGGATCTCTGCCGTCCTGGAGGCGCACTCGGCTCCAGCCAAGTAGGGCTTGAGCCAAACGAGTCTGGGCTGCCTCTTCTCCCTCGAGGAGGCTCGCCTCCCAGCCAGCTGTTCACTCGGCTTCCAGGAGGGGGCGCTCTGCGCCTCCTGCAGGTCTTGGCTCAGGGGCTGCTTGCCCTGAGCTGGGGCTGTGGGCGGGAGCCCAGGCACGCAGGGGCAGGCCCCAACCAGCTGCACACGTCTCTGCTGGGGAGGAGAGCGCTAGGGAAGCTACGTGTGTGAGGCAGCAGCTGGGCGCCCAGGGAGTCAGCCTCCGGGTGTGCGGGGCTGCAGACCCCAGCCAGGGGCCCTGGGAGCCTGGTGCACTCCGTGCGGCGCTGAGCCTGGGCGGCCAAGCAACCGCTGGAGGAGCCCTGCACTGGCCCTTCCTTTCCCTCGCACAGAGCTCTTCCTGCTGGAGCCCTTGGCAGTGTGCAAGCCACCGGCCCCTAAGCCCTCCCCAAGGACGCCTGGGGCCTAGGTGCAAAGGCAAGGCAGGAGCGGAGCTGAGGCCAGGAAGGCGCCAGTATCGTCTCCCAGCCTCGCGCAGCCTGCTCCTTCCTGGGCAGGAAGCCTAGCAGCGAGGCAAGTCTGGGCAAGGCTCACCCAGGGCAGAGCAGCCTCGCGCCAGCAACTCTGCCAGAACGGGCCTCTGAGCAGAGCTGGAGCTCTGCCGTCCTGGAGGCGCACTCGGCTCCAGCCAAGTAGGGCTTGAGCCAAACGAGGCTGGGCTGCCTCTTCTTCCCTCGAGGAGGCTCGCCTCCCCGCCAGCTGTTCACTCGGCTTCCAGGTGGGGGCGCTCTGCGCCTCCTGCAGGTCGTGGCTCAGGGGCTGCTTGCCCTGAGCAGGGGCTGTGCGCGGGAACCCAGGCACGCAGGGGCAGGCCCCAACCAGCTGTACAGGTCTCTGCTGGGGAGGAGAGCGCTAGCGAAGCTACGTGTGTGAGGCAGCTGCTGGGCGCCCAGGGAGTCAGCCTCCGGGTGTGTGGGGCTGCAGACCCCAGCCAGGGGCCATGGGAGCCTGGTGCACTCCGTGCGGCGCTGAGCCTGGGCGGCCAAGCAACTGCTGGAGGAACCCTGCACTGGCCCTTCCCTTCCCTCGCACAGAGCTCTTCCTGCTGGAGCCCTTGGCAGTGTGCAAGCCACCGGCCCCTAAGCCCTCCCCAAGGACGCCTGGGGCCTAGGTGCAAAGGCAAGGCAGGAGCGGAGCTGAGGCCTGAAAGGCGCCAGTGGCGTCTCCCAGCCTCCCGCAGCCGGCTCCTTCCTGGGCAGGAAGCCTAGCAGCGAGGCAAGTCTGGGCAAGGCTCGCCCAGGGCAGAGCAGCCTCGCGCCAGCAACTCTGCCAGAACGGGCCTCTGAGCAGAGCTGCAGCTCTGCCGTCCTGGGGGCGCACTCGGCTCCAGCCAAGTAGGGCTTGAGCCAAACGAGGCTGGGCTGCCTCTTCTTCCCTCGAGGAGGCTCGCCTCCCCGCCAGCTGTTCACTCGGCTTCCAGGTGGGGGCGCTCTGCGCCTCCTGCAGGTCTTGGCTCAGGGGCTGCTTGCCCTGAGCTGGGGCTGTGCGCGGGAACCCAGGCACGCAGGGGCAGGCCCCTACCAGCTGCACACGTCTCTGCTGGGGAGGAGAGCGCTAGGGAAGCTACGTGTGTGAGGCAGCTGCTGGGCGCTCAGGGAGTCAGCCTCTGGGTGTGCGGGGCTGCAGACCCCAGCCAGGGGCCCTGGGAGCCTGGTGCACTCCGTGCGGCGCTGAGCCTGGGCGGCCAAGCAACCGATGGAGAAGCCCTGCACTGGCCCTTCCCTTCCCTCGCACAGAGCTCTTCCTGCTGGAGCCCTTGGCAGTGTGCAAGCCACCGGCCCCTAAGCCCTCCCCAAGGACGCCTGGGGCCTAGGTGCAAAGGCAAGGCAGGAGCAGAGCTGAGGCCAGGAAGGTGCCAGTGGCGTCTCCCAGCCTCGCGCAGCCTGCTCCTTCCTGGGCAGGAAGCCTAGCAGCGAGGCAAGTCTGGGCAAGGCTCGCCCAGGGCAGAGCAGCCTCGCGCCTGCAACTCTGCCAGAACGGGCCTCTGAGCAGAGCTGGAGTTCTGCCGTCCTGGATGCGCACTCGGCACCAGCCAAGTAGGGCTTGAGCCAAACGAGGCTGCGCTGCCTCTTCTTCCCTCGAGGAGGCTCGCCTCCCCGCCAGCTGTTCACTCGGCTTCCAGGTGGTGGCGCTCTGCGCCTCCTGCAGGTCTTGGCTCAGGGGCTGCTTGCCCTGAGCGGGGGCTGTGGGCGGGAGCCCAGGCACGCAGGGGCAGGCCCCAACCAGCTGCACACGTCTCTGCTGGGGAGGAGAGCGCTAGGGAAGCTACGTGTGTGAGGCAGCTGCTGGGCGCCCAGGGAGTCAGCCTCCGGGTGTGCGGGGCTGCGGACCCCAGCCAGGGGCCCTGGGAGCCTGGGGCACTCCGTGCGGCGCTGAGCCTGGGCGGCCAAGCAACCGCTGGAGAAGCCCTGCACTGGCCCTTCCCTTCCCTCGCACAGAGCTCTTCCTGCTGGAGCCCTTGGCAGTGTGCAAGCCACCGGCCCCTAAGCCCTCCCCAAGGACGCCTGGGGCCTAGGTGCAAAGGCAAGGCAGGCGCGGAGCTGAGGCCAGGAAGGCGCCAGTGGCGTCTCCCAGCCTCGCGCAGCCTGCTCCTTCCTGGGCAGGAAGCCTAGCAGCGAGGCAAGTCTGGACAAGGCTCGCCCAGGGCAGAGCAGCCTCGCGCCAGCAACTCTGCCAGAACGGGCCTCTGAGCAGAGCTGGAGCTCTGCCGTCCTGGAGGCGCACTCGGCTCCACCCAAATAGGGCTTGAGCCAAACGAGGCTGGGCTGCCTCTTCTTCCCTCGAGGAGGCTCGCCTCCCCGCCAGCTGTTCACTCGGAATCCAGGTGGGGGCGCTCTGCGCCTCCTGCAGGTCTTGGCTCAGGGGCTGCTTGCCCTGAGCTGGGGCTGTGCGCAGGAACCCAGGCACGCAGGGGCAGGCCCCAACCAGCTGCACATGTCTCTGCTGGGGAGGAGAGCGCAAGGGATGCTACGTGTGTGAGGCAGCTGCTGGGCGCCCAGGGAGTGAGCCTCCGGGTGTGCGGGGCTGCAGACCCCAGCCAGGGGCCCTGGGAGCCTGGTGCAGTCCATGCGGCCCTGAGCCTGGGCGGCCAAGCAACCGCTGGAGGAGCCCTGCACTGGCCCTTCCCTTCCCTCGCACAGAGCTCTTCCTGCTGGAGCCCTTGGCAGTGTGCAAGCCACCGGCCCCTAAGCCCTCTCCAAGGCCCCCTGGGGCCTAGGTCCAAAGGCAAGGCAGGAGCGGAGCTGCGGCCAGGAAGGCGCCAGTGGGGTCTCCCAGCCTCGCGCAGCCTGTTCCTTCCTGGGCAGGAAGCCTAGCAGCGAGGCAAGTCTGGGCAAGGCTCGCCCAGGGCAGAGCAGCCTCGCGCCAGTAACTCTGCCAGATCGGGCCTCTGAGCAGAGCTGGAGCTCTGCCGTCCTGGAGGCGCACTCGGCTCCAGCCAAGTAGGGCTTGAGCCAAACGAGGCTGGGCTGCCTCTTCTTCCCTCGAGGAGGCTCGCCTCCCCGCCAGCTGTTCACTCGGCTTCCAGGTGGGGGCGCTCTGCGCCTCCTGCAGGTCTTGGCTCAGGGGCTGCTTGCCCTGAGCTGGGGCTGTGCGCGGGAACCCAGGCACGCAGGGGCAGGCCCCTACCAGCTGCACACGTCTCTGCTGGGGAGGAGAGCGCTAGGGAAGCTACGTGTGTGAGGCAGCTGCTGGGCGCTCAGGGAGTCAGCCTCTGGGTGTGCGGGGCTGCAGACCCCAGCCAGGGGCCCTGGGAGCCTGGTGCACTCCGTGCGGCGCTGAGCCTGGGCGGCCAAGCAACCGATGGAGAAGCCCTGCACTGGCCCTTCCCTTCCCTCGCACAGAGCTCTTCCTGCTGGAGCCCTTGGCAGTGTGCAAGCCACCGGCCCCTAAGCCCTCCCCAAGGACGCCTGGGGCCTAGGTGCAAAGGCAAGGCAGGAGCAGAGCTGAGGCCAGGAAGGTGCCAGTGGCGTCTCCCAGCCTCGCGCAGCCTGCTCCTTCCTGGGCAGGAAGCCTAGCAGCGAGGCAAGTCTGGGCAAGGCTCGCCCAGGGCAGAGCAGCCTCGCGCCTGCAACTCTGCCAGAACGGGCCTCTGAGCAGAGCTGGAGTTCTGCCGTCCTGGATGCGCACTCGGCACCAGCCAAGTAGGGCTTGAGCCAAACGAGGCTGCGCTGCCTCTTCTTCCCTCGAGGAGGCTCGCCTCCCCGCCAGCTGTTCACTCGGCTTCCAGGTGGGGGCGCTCTGCGCCTCCTGCAGGTCTTGGCTCAGGGGCTGCTTGCCCTGAGCGGGGGCTGTGGGCGGGAGCCCAGGCACGCAGGGGCAGGCCCCAACCAGCTGCACACGTCTCTGCTGGGGAGGAGAGCGCTAGGGAAGCTACGTGTGTGAGGCAGCTGCTGGGCGCCCAGGGAGTCAGCCTCCGGGTGTGCGGGGCTGCGGACCCCAGCCAGGGGCCCTGGGAGCCTGGGGCACTCCGTGCGGCGCTGAGCCTGGGCGGCCAAGCAACCGCTGGAGAAGCCCTGCACTGGCCCTTCCCTTCCCTCGCACAGAGCTCTTCCTGCTGGAGCCCTTGGCAGTGTGCAAGCCACCGGCCCCTAAGCCCTCCCCAAGGACGCCTGGGGCCTAGGTGCAAAGGCAAGGCAGGCGCGGAGCTGAGGCCAGGAAGGCGCCAGTGGCGTCTCCCAGCCTCGCGCAGCCTGCTCCTTCCTGGGCAGGAAGCCTAGCAGCGAGGCAAGTCTGGACAAGGCTCGCCCAGGGCAGAGCAGCCTCGCGCCAGCAACTCTGCCAGAACGGGCCTCTGAGCAGAGCTGGAGCTCTGCCGTCCTGGAGGCGCACTCGGCTCCACCCAAATAGGGCTTGAGCCAAACGAGGCTGGGCTGCCTCTTCTTCCCTCGAGGAGGCTCGCCTCCCCGCCAGCTGTTCACTCGGAATCCAGGTGGGGGCGCTCTGCGCCTCCTGCAGGTCTTGGCTCAGGGGCTGCTTGCCCTGAGCTGGGGCTGTGCGCAGGAACCCAGGCACGCAGGGGCAGGCCCCAACCAGCTGCACATGTCTCTGCTGGGGAGGAGAGCGCAAGGGATGCTACGTGTGTGAGGCAGCTGCTGGGCGCCCAGGGAGTGAGCCTCCGGGTGTGCGGGGCTGCAGACCCCAGCCAGGGGCCCTGGGAGCCTGGTGCAGTCCATGCGGCCCTGAGCCTGGGCGGCCAAGCAACCGCTGGAGGAGCCCTGCACTGGCCCTTCCCTTCCCTCGCACAGAGCTCTTCCTGCTGGAGCCCTTGGCAGTGTGCAAGCCACCGGCCCCTAAGCCCTCTCCAAGGACCCCTGGGGCCTAGGTCCAAAGGCAAGGCAGGAGCGGAGCTGCGGCCAGGAAGGCGCCAGTGGGGTCTCCCAGCCTCGCGCAGCCTGTTCCTTCCTGGGCAGGAAGCCTAGCAGCGAGGCAAGTCTGGGCAAGGCTCGCCCAGGGCAGAGCAGCCTCGCGCCAGTAACTCTGCCAGATCGGGCCTCTGAGCAGAGCTGGAGCTCTGCCGTCCTGGAGGCGCACTCGGCTCCAGCCAAGTAGGGCTTGAGCCAAACGAGGCTGGGCTGCCTCTTCTTCCCTCGAGGAGGCTCGCCTCCCCGCCAGCTGTTCACTCGCCTTCCAGGTGGGGGTGCTCTGCGCCTCCTGCAGGTCTTGGCTCAGGGGCTGCTTGCCCTGAACTGCGGCTGCGGGCGGGAGCCCAGTCACGCAGGGGCAGGCCCCAAACTGCTGCACACGTCTCTGCTGGGGAGGAGAGCGCTAGCGAAGCTACGTGTGTGAGGCAGCTGCTGGGCGCCCAGGGAGTCAGCCTCCGGGTGTGCGGGGCTGCAGACCCCAGCCAGGGGCCCTGGGAGCCTGGTGCACTCCGTGCGGCGCTGAGCCTGGGCGGCCAAGCAACCGCTGGAGGAGCCCTGCACTGGCCCTTCCCTTCCCTCGCACAGAGCTCTTCCTGCTGGAGCCCTAGGCAGTGTGCAAGCCACCGGCCCCTAAGCCCTGCCCAAGGACGCCTGGGGCCTATGTGCAAAGGCAAGGCAGGAGCGGAGCTGAGGCCAGGAAGGCGCCAGTGGCGTCTCCCAGCCTCGCGCAGCCTGCTCCTTCCTGGGCAGGAAGACTAGCAGCGAGGCAAGTCTGGGCAAGGCTCGCCCAGGGCAGAGCAGCCTCGCGCCAGCAACTCTGCCAGAACGGGCCTCTGAGCAGAGCTGGAGCTCTGCCGTCCTGGAGGCGCACTCGGCTCCAGCCAAGTAGGGCTTGAGCCAAACGAGGCTGGGCTGCCTCTTCTTCCCTCGAGGAGGCTCGCCTCCCCGCCAGCTGTTCACTCGGCTTCCAGGTGGGGGCGCTCTGCGCCTCCTGCAGGTCTTGGCTCAGGGGCTGCTTGCCCTGAGCTGGGGCTGTGGGCTGGAGCCCAGGCACGCAGGGGCACACCCCAACCAGGTGCACTCGTCTCTGCTGGGGAGGAGAGCGCTAGGGAAGCTACGTGTGTGAGGCAGCTGCTGGGCGCCCAGGGAGTCAGCCTCCGGGTGTGCGGGGCTGCAGACCCCAGCCAGGGGCCATGGGAGCCTGGTGCACTCCGTGCGGCGCTGAACCTGGGGGGCCAAGCAACCGCTGGAGGAGCCCTGCACTAACCCTTCCCTTCCTTCACACAGAGCTCTTCCTGCTGGAGCCCTTGGCAGTGTGCAAGCCACCAGCCCCTAAGCCCTCCCCAAGGACGCCTGGGGCCTAGGTGCAAATTCAAGGCAGGAGCGGAACTGAGGCCAGGAAGGCGCCAGTGGCGTCTCCCAGCCTCGCGCAGCCTGCTCCTTCCTGGGCAGGAAGCCTATCAGCGAGGCAAGTCTGGGCAAGGCTCGCCCAGGGCAGAGCAGCCTCGCGCCAGCAACTCTGCCAGATTGGGCCTCTGAGCAGAGCTGGAGCTCTGCCGTCCTGGAGGCGCACTCGGCTCCAGCCAAGTAGGGCTTGAGCCAAACGAGGCTGGGCTGCCTCTTCTTCCCTCGAGGAGGCTCGCCTCCCCGCCAGCTGTTCACTCGGCTTCCAGGTGGGGGCGCTCTGCGCCTCCTGCAGGTCTTGGCTCAGGGGCTGCTTGACCTGAGCGGGGGCTGTGGGCGGGAGCCCAGGCACGCAGGTGCAGGCCCCAACCAGCTGCACACGTCTCTGCTGGGGAGGAGAGCGCTAGGGAAGCTACGTGTGTGAGGCAGCTGCTGGGCGCCCAGGGAGTCAGCCTCCGGGTGTGCGGGGCTGCAGACCCCAGCCAGGGGCCCTGGGAGCCTGGTGCACTCCGTGCGGCGCTGAGCCTGGGCGGCCAAGCAACCGCTGGAGGAGCCCTGCACTGGCCCTTCCTTTCCCTCGCACAGAGCTCTTCCTGCTGGAGCCCTTGGCAGTGTGCAAGCCACCGGCCCCTAAGCCCTCCCCAAGGACGCCTGGGGCCTAGGTGCAAAGGCAAGGCATTAGCGGAGCTGAGGCCAGGAAGGTGCCAGTGGCGTCTCCCAGCCTCGCGCAGCCTGCTCCTTCCTGGGCAGGAAGCCTAGCAGCGAGGCAAGTCTGGGGAAGGCTCGCCCAGGGCAGAGCAGCCTCGCGCCAGCAACTCTGCCAGAACGGGCCTCTGAGCAGAGCTGGAGCTCTGCCGTCCTGGAGGCGCACTCAGCACCAGCCAAGTAGGGCTTGAGCCAAACGAGGCTGCGCTGCCTCTTCTTCCCTCGAGGAGGCTCGCCTCCCCGCCAGCTGTTCACTCGGCTTCCAGGTGGTGGCGCTCTGCGCCTCCTGCAGGTCTTGGCTCAGGGGCTGCTTGCCCTGAGCGGGGGCTGTGGGCAGGAGCCCAGGCACGCAGGGGCAGGCCCCAACCAGCTGCACACGTCTCTGCTGGGGAGGAGAGCGCTAGGGAAGCTACGTGTGTGAGGCAGCTGCTGGGCGCCCAGGGAGTCAGCCTCCGGGTGTGCGGGGCTGCAGACCCCAGCCAGGGGCCCTGGGAGCCTGGGGCACTCCGTGCGGCGCTGAGCCTGGGCGGCCAAGCAACCGCTGGAGAAGCCCTGCACTGGCCCTTCCCTTCCCTCGCACAGAGCTCTTCCTGCTGGAGCCCTTGGCACTGTGCAAGCCACCGGCCCCTAAGCCCTCCCCAAGGACGCCTGGGGCCTAGGTGCAAAGGCAAGGCAGGCGCGGAGCTGAGGCCAGGAAGGCGCCAGTGGCGTCTCCCAGCCTCGCGCAGCCTGCTCCTTCCTGGGCAGGAAGCCTAGCAGCGAGGCAAGTCTGGACAAGGCTCGCCCAGGGCAGAGCAGCCTCGCGCCAGGAACTCTGCCAGAACGGGCCTCTGAGCAGAGCTGGAGCTCTGCCGTCCTGGAGGCGCACTCGGCTCCAGCCAAATAGGGCTTGAGCCAAACGAGGCTGGGCTGCCTCTTCTTCCCTCGAGGAGGCTCGCCTCCCCGCCAGCTGTTCACTCGGCTTCCAGGTGGGGGCGCTCTGCGCCTCCTGCAGGTCTTGGCTCAGGGGCTGCTTGCCCTGAGCTGGGGCTGTGCGCGGGAACCCAGGCACGCAGGGGCAGGCCCCAACCAGCTGCACACGTCTCTGCTGGGGAGGAGAGCGCTAGGGAAGCTACGTGTGTGAGGCAGCTGCTGGGCGCCCAGGGAGTCAGCCTCCGGGTGTGCGGGGCTGCAGACCCCAGCCAGGGGCCCTGGGAGCCTGGTGCACTCCGTGCGGCGCTGAGCCTGGGCGGCCAAGCAACCGCTGGAGAAGCCCTGCACTGGCCCTTCCCTTCCCTCGCACAGAGCTCTTCCTGCTGGAGCCCTTGGCAGTGTGCAAGCCACCGGCCCCTAAGCCCTCCCCAAGGACGCCTGGGGCCTAGGTGCAAAGGCAAGGCAGGAGCGGAGCTGAGGCCAGGAAGGCGCCAGTGGCGTCTCCCAGCCTCGCGCAGCCTGCTCCTTCCTGGGCAGGAAGCCTACCAGCGAGGCAAGTCTGGACAAGGCTCGCCCAGGGCAGAGCAGCCTCGCGCCAGCAACTCTGCCAGATCGGGCCTCTGAGCAGAGCTGGATCTCTGCCGTCCTGGAGGCGCACTCGGCTCCAGCCAAGTAGGGCTTGAGCCAAACGAGGCTGGGCTGCCTCTTCTCCCTCGAGGAGGCTCGCCTCCCAGCCAGCTGTTCACTCGGCTTCCAGGAGGGGGCGCTCTGCGCCTCCTGCAGGTCTTGGCTCAGGGGCTGCTTGCCCTGAGCTGGTGCTGTGGGCGGGAGCCCAGGCACGCAGGGGCAGGCCCCAACCAGCTGCACACGTCTCTGCTGAGGAGGAGAGCGCTAGGGAAGCTACGTGTGTGAGGCAGCAGCTGGGCGCCCAGGGAGTCAGCCTCCGGGTGTGTGGGGCTGCAGACCCCAGCCAGGGGCCATGGGAGCCTGGTGCACTCCGTGCGGCGCTGAGCCTGGGCGGCCAAGCAACTGCTGGAGGAACCCGGCACTGGCCCTTCCCTTCCCTCGCACAGAGCTCTTCCTGCTGGAGCCCTTGGCAGTGTGCAAGCCACCGGCCCCTAAGCCCTCCCCAAGGACGCCTGGGGCCTAGGTGCAAAGGCAAGGCAGGAGCGGAGCTGAGGCCAGAAAGGCGCCAGTGGCGTCTCACAGCCTCGCGCAGCCGGCTCCTTCCTGGGCAGGAAGCCTAGCAGCGAGGCAAGTCTGGGCAAGGCTCGCCCAGGGCAGAGCAGCCTCGCGCCAGCAACTCTGCCAGAACGGGCCTCTGAGCAGAGCTGGAGCTCTGCCGTCCTGGGGGCGCACTCGGCTCCAGCCAAGTAGGGCTTGAGCCAAACGAGGCTGGGCTGCCTCTTCTTTCCTCGAGGAGGCTCGCCTCCCCGCCAGCTGTTCACTCGGCTTCCAGGTGGGGGCGCTCTGCACCTCCTGCAGGTCTTGGCTCAGGGGCTGCTTGCCCTGAGCTGGGGCTGTGGGCGGGAGTCCAGGCACGCAGGGGCAGGCCCCAACCAGCTGCACACTTCTCTGCTGGGGAGGAGAGCGCTAGGGAAGCTACGTGTGTGAGGCAGCTGCTGGGCGCCCAGGGAGTCAGCCTCCGGGTGTGCGGGGCTGCAACCCCAGCCAGGGGCCCTGGGAGCCTGGTGCACTCCGTGCGGCGCTGAGCCTGGGCGGCCAAGCAACCGCTGGAGGAGCCCTGCACTGGCCCTTCCCTTCCCTCGCACAGAGCTCTTCCTGCTGGAGCCCTTAGCAGTGTGGAAGCCACCGGCCCCTAAGCCTTCCCCAAGGACGCCTGGGGCCTAGGTGCAAAGGCAAGGCAGGAGCGGAGCTGAGGCCAGGAAGGCGCCAGTGGCGTCTCCCAGCCTCGCGCAGCCTGCTCCTTCCAGGGCAGGAAGCCTAGCCGCGAGGCAAGTCTGGGCAAGGCTCGCCCAGGGCAGAGCATCCTCGCGCCAGCAACTCTGCCAGAACGGGCCTCTGAACAGAGCTGGAGCTCTGCCGTCCTGGAGACGCACTCGGCTCCAGCCAAGTAGGGCTTGAGCCAAACGAGGCTGGGCTGCCTCTTCTTCCCTCCAGGAGGCTCGCCTCCCCGCCAGCTGTTCACTCGGCTTCCAGGTGGGGGCGCTCTGCGCCTCCTGCAGGTCTTGGCTCAGGGGCGGCTTGCCCTGAGCTGGGGCTCTGCGCGGGAGCCCAGGCACGCAGGGGCAGGCCCCAACCAGCTGCACACGTCTCTGCTGGGGAGGAGAGCGCTAGGGAAGCTACGTGTGTGAGGCAGCTGCTGGGCGCCCAGGGAGTCAGCCTCCGGGTGTGCGGGGCTGCAGACCCCAGCCAGGGGCCCTGGGAGCCTGGTACTCTTTGTGCGGCGCTGAGCCTGGGCGGCCAAGCAACCGCTGGAGGAGCCCTGCACTGGCCCTTCCCTTCCCTCGCACAGAGCTCTTCCTGCTGGAGCCCTTGGCAGTGTGCAAGCCACCGGCCCCTAAGCCCTCCCCAAGGACGCTTGGGGCCTAGGTGCAAAGGCAAGGCAGGAGCGGAGCTGAGGCAGGAAGGCGCCAGTGGCGTCTCCCAGCCTCGCGCAGCCTGCTCCATCCTGGGCAGGAAGCCTAGCAGCGAGGCAAGTCTGGGCAAGGCTCGCCCAGGGCAGAGCAGCCTCGCGCCAGCAACTCTGCCAGAACGGGCCTCTGAGCAGAGCTGGAGCTCTGCCGTCCTGGGGGCGCACTCGGCTCCAGCCAAGTAGGGCTTGAGCCAAACGAGGCTGCGCTGCCTCTTCTACCCTCGAGGAGGCTTGCCTACCCGCCAGCTGTTCACTCGGCTTCCAGGTTGGGGCGCTCTGCGCCTCCTGCAGGTCTTGGCTCAAGGGCTGCTTGCCCTGAGCTGGGGCTGTGGGCGGGAGCCCAGGCACGCAGGGGCAGGCCCCAACCAGCTGCACACGTCTCTGCTGGGGAGGAGAGCGCTAGGGAAGCTACGTGTGTGAGGCAGCTGCTGGGCGCCCAGGGAGTCAGCCTCCGGGTGTGCGGGGCTGCAGACCCCAGCCAGGGGCCCTGGCAGCCTGGTGCTCTACGTGCGGCGCTGAGCCTGGGCGGCCAAGCAACCGCCGGAGGAGCCTGCACTGGCCCTTCCCTTCCCTCGCACAGAGCTCTTCCTGCTGGAGCCCTTGGCAGCGTGCAAGCCTACGGCCCCTAAGCCCTCCCCAAGGACGCCTGGGGACTAGGTGCAAAGGCAAGGCAGGAGCGGAGCTGAGGCCAGGAAGGCGCCAGTGGCGTCTCCCAGCCTCGTATAGCCTGCTCCTTCCAGGGCAGGAAGCCTAGCAGCGAGGCAAGTCTGGGCAAGGCTCGCCAAGGGCAGAGCAGCCTCGCGCCAGCAACTCTGCCAGAACGGGCCTCTGAGCAGAGCTGGAGCTCTGCCGTCCTGGAGGCGCACTCGGCTCCCGCCAAGTAGGGCTTGAGCCAAACGAGGCTGGGCTGCCTCTTCTTCCCTCGAGGAGGCTCGCTTCCCCGCGAGCTGTTCACTCGGCTTCCAGGTGGGGGCGCTCTGCGCCTCCTGCAGGTCTTGGCTCAGGGGCTGCTTACCCTGAGCTGGGGCTGTGCGCGGGAGCCCAGGCACGCAGGGCCAGGCCCCATCCAGCTGCACACGTCTCTGCTGGGGAGGAGAGCGCTAGGGAAGCTACGTGTGTGAGGCAGCTGCTGGGCGCCCAGGGAGTCAGCCTCCGGGTGTGCGGGGCTGCAGACCCCAGCCACGGGCCCTGGGAGCCTGGTGCTCTACGTGCGGCGCTGAGCCTGGGCGGCCAAGCAACCGCTGGAGGAGCCCTGCACTGGCCCTTCCCTTCCCTCGCACCGAGCTCTTCCTGCTGGAGCCCTTGGCAGTGTGCAAGCCACCGGCCCCTAAGCCCTCCCCAAGGACGCCTGGGGCCTAGGTGCAAAGGCAAGGCAGGAGCGGAGCTGAGGCCAGGAAGGCGCCAGTGGCGTCTCCCAGCCTCGCGCAGCCTGCTCCTTCCTGGGCAGGAAGCCTAGCAGCGAGGCAAGTCTGGGCAAGGCTCGCCCAGGGCAGAGCAGCCTCGCGCCAGCAACTCTGCCAGAACGGGCCTCTGAGCAGAGCTGGAGCTCTGCCGTCCTGGAGGCGCACTCGGCTCCAGCCAAGTAGGGCTTGAGCCAAACGAGGCTGGGCTGCCTCTTCTTCCCTCGAGGAGGCTCGCCTCCCTGCCAGCTGTTCACTCGGCTTCCAGGTGGGGGCGCTCTGCGCCTCCTGCAGGTCTTGGCTCAGGGGCTGCTTGCCCTGAGCTGGGGCTGTGGGCGGGAGCCTAGGCACGCAGGGGCAGGCCCCAACCAGCTGCACACGTCTCTGCTGGGGAGGAGAGCGCTAGGGAAGCTACGTGTGTGAGGCAGCTGCTGGGCGCCCAGGGAGTCAGCCTCCGGGTGTGCGGGGCTGCAGACCCCAGCCAGGGGCCCTTGGAGCCTGGTGCACTCCGTGCGGCGCTGAGCCTGGGCGGCCAAGCAACCGCTGGAGGAGCCCTGCACTGGTCCTTCCCTTCCCTCGCACAGAGCTCTTCCTGCTGGAGCCCTTGGCAGTGTGCAAGCCACCGGCCCCTAAGCCCTCCCCAAGGACGCCTGGGGCCTAGGTGCAAAGGCAAGGCAGGAGCGGAGCTGAGGCCAGGAAGGCGCCAGTGGCGTCTCCCAGCCTCGCGCAGCCTGCCCCTTCCTGGGCAGGAAGCCTAGCAGCGAGGCAAGTCTGGGCAAGGCTCGCCCAGGGCAGAGCAGCCTCGCACCAGCAACTCTGCCAGAACGGGCCTCTGAGCAGAGCTGGAGCTCTGCCGTCCTGGAGGCGCACTCGGCTCCAGCCAAGTAGGGCTTGAGCCAAACGAGGCTGGGCTGCCTCTTCTACCCTCGAGGAGGCTCGCCTCCCCGCCAGCTGTTCACTCGGCTTCCAGGTGGTGGCGCTCTGCGCCTCCTGCAGGTCTTGGCTCAGGGGCGGCTTGCCCTGAGCTGGGGCTGTGCGCGGGAGCCCAGGCACGCAGGGGCAGGCCCCAACCAGCTGCACACGTCTCTGCTGGGGAGGAGAGCGCTAGGGAAGCTACGTGTGTGAGGCAGCTCCTGGGCGCCCAGGGAGTCAGCCTCCGGGTGTGCGGGGCTGCAGACCCAAGCAAGCGGCCCTGGGAGCCTGGTGCTCTACGTGCGGCGCTGAGCCTGGGCGGCCAAGCAACCGCTGGAGGAGCCCTGCACTGGCCCTTCCCTTCCCTCGCACAGAGCTCTTCCTGCTGGAGCCCTTGGCAGTGTGCAAGCCACCGGCCCCTAAGCCCTCCCCAAGGACGCCTGGGGCCTAGGTGCAAAGGCAAGGCAGGAGCGGAGCTGAGGCCAGGAAGGCGCCAGTGGCGTCTCCCAGCCTCGCGCAGCCTGCTCCTTCCTGAGCAGGAAGTCTAGCAGCGAGTCAAGTCTGGGCAAGGCTCGCCCAGGGCAGAGCAGCCTCGCGCCAGCAACTCTGCCAGAACGGGCCTCTGAGCAGAGCTGGAGCTCTGCCGTCCTGGAGGCGCACTCGGATCCAGCCAAGTAGGGCTTGAGCCAAACGAGGCTGGGCTGCCTCTTCTTCCCTCGAGGAGGCTCGCCTCCCCGCCAGCTGTTCACTCGGCTTCCAGGTGGGGGCGCTCTGCGCCTCCTGCAGGTCTTGGCTCAGGGGCTGCTTGCCCTGAGCTGGGGCTGTGGGCGGGAGCCCAGACACGCAGGGGCAGGCCCCAACCAGCTGCACACGTCTCTGCTGGGGAGGAGAGCGCTAGGGAAGCTACGTGTGTGAGGCAGCTGCTGGGCGCCCAGGGAGTCAGCCTCCGGGTGTGCGGGGCTGCAGACCCCAGCCAGGGGCCCTGGGAGCCTGGTGCACTCCGTGCGGCGCTGAGCCTGGGCGGCCAAGCAACCGCTGGAGGAGCCCTGCACTGGCCCTTCCCTTCCCTCGCACAGAGCTCTTCCTGCTGGAGCCCTTGGCAGTGTGCAAGCCACCGGCCCCTAAGCCCTCCCCAAGGACGCCTGGGGCCTAGGTGCAAAGGCAAGGCAGGAGCGGAGCTGAGGCCAGGAAGGCGCCAGTGGCGTCTCCCAGCCTCGCGCAGCCTGCTCCTTCCTGGGCAGGAAGCCTAGCAGCGCGGCAAGTCTGGGCAAGGCTCGCCCAGGGCAGAGCAGCCTCGCGCCAGCAACTCTGCCAGAACGGGCCTCTGACCAGAGCTGGAGCTCTGCCGTCCTGGGGGCGCACTCGGCTCCAGCCAAGTAGGGCTTGAGCCAAACGAGGCTGGGCTGCCTCTTCTACCCTCGAGGAGGCTCGCCTCCCCGCCAGCTGTTCACTCGGCTTCCAGGTGGGGGCGCTCTGCGCCTCCTGCAGGTCTTGGCTCAAGGGCTGCTTGCCCTGAGCTGGGGCTGTGGGCGGGAGCCCAGGCACGCATGGGCAGGCCCCAACCAGCTGCACACTTCTCTGCTGGGGAGGAGAGCGCTAGGGAAGCTACGTGTGTGAGGCAGCTGCTGGGCGCCCAGGGAGTCAGCCTCCGTGTGTGCGGGGCTGCAGACCCCAGCCAGGGGCCCTGGTAGCCTGGTGCTCTACGTGCGGCGCTGAGCCTGGGCGGCCAAGCAACCGCTGGAGGAGCCCTGCACTGGCCCTTCCCTTCCCTCGCACAGAGCTCTTCCTGCTGGAGCCCTTGGCAGTGTGCAAGCCTCCGGCCCCTAAGCCCTCCCCAAGGACGCCTGGGGCCTAGGTGCAAAGGCAAGGCAGGAGCGGAGCTGAGGCCAGGAAGGCGCCAGTGGCGTCTCCCAGCCTCGCGTAGCCTGCTCCTTCCAGGGCAGGAAGCCTAGCAGCGAGGCAAGTCTGGGCAAGGCTCGCCCAGGGCAGAGCAGCCTCGTGCCAGCAACTCTGCCAGAACGGGCCTCTGAGCAGAGCTGGAGCTCTGCCGTCCTGGAGGCGCACTCGGCTCCCGCCAAGTAGGGCTTGAGCCAAACGAGGCTGGGCTGCCTCTTCTTCCCTCGAGGAGGCTCGCTTCCCCGCCAGCTGTTCACTCGGCTTCCAGGTGGGGGCGCTCTGCGCCTCCTGCAGGTCTTGGCTCAGGGGCTGCTTGCCCTGAGCTGGGGCTGTGCGCGGGAACCCAGGCACGCAGGGGCAGGCCCCATCCAGCTGCACACGTCTCTGCTGGGGAGGAGAGCGCTAGGGAAGCTACGTGTGTGAGGCAGCTGCTGGGCGCCCAGGGAGTCAGCCTCCGGGTGTGCGGGGCTGCAGACCCCAGCAAGGGGCCCTGGGAGCCTGGTGCACTCCGTGCCGAGCTGAGTCTGGGCGGCCAAGCAACCGCTGGAGGGGCCCTGCACTAGCCCTTCCCTTCCCTCGCACAGAGCTCTTCCTGCTGGAGCCCTTGGCAGTGTGCAAGCCACCGGCCCCTAAGCCCTCCCCAAGGACGCCTGGGGCCTAGGTGCAAAGGCAAGGCAGGAGCGGAGCTGAGGCCAGGAAGGCGCCAGTGGCGTCTCCCAGCCTCGCGCAGCCTGCTCCTTCCTTGGCAGGAAGCCTAGCAGCGAGGCAAGTCTGGGCAAGGCTCGCCCAGGGCAGAGCAGCCTCGCGCCAGCAACTCTGCCAGATCGGGCCTCTGAGCAGAGCTGGAGCTCTGCCGTCCTGGAGGCGCACTCGGCTCCAGCCAAGTAGGGCTTGAGCCAAACGAGGCTGGGCTGCCTCTTCTTCCCTCGAGGAGGCTCGCCTCCCCGCCAGCTGTTCACTCGGCTTCCAGGTGGGGGCGCTCTGCGCCTCCTGCAGGTCTTGGCTCAGGGGCTGCTTGCCCTGAGCTGGGGCTGTGGGCGCGAAGCCAGGCACGCAGGGGCAGGCCCCAACCAGCTGCACACGTCTCTGCTGGGGAGGAGAGCGCTAGGGAAGCTACGTGTGTGAGGCAGCTGATGGGCGCCCAGGGAGTCAGCCTCCGGGTGTGCGGGGCTGCAGACCCCAGCCAGGGGCCCTGGGAGCCTGGTGCACTCCGTGCGGCGCTGAGCCTGGGCGGCCAAGCAACCGCTGAAGGAGCCCTGCACTGGCCCTTCCCTTCCCTCGCACAGAGCTCTTCCTGCTGGAGCCCTTGGCAGTGTGCAAGCCACCGGCCCCTTAAGCCCTCCCCAAGGAAACCTTGGGCCTAAGTGCAAAGGCAAGGCAGGAGCGGAGCTGAGGCCAGGAAGGCGCCAGTGGCGTCTCCCAGCCTCGCGCAGCCTGCTCCTTCCTGGGCAGGAAGCCTAGCAGCGAGGCAAGTCTGGGCAAGGCTTGCCCAGGGCAGAGCAGCCTCGCGCCAGCAACTCTGCCAGATCGGGCCTCTGAGCAGAGCTGGAGCTCTGCCGTCCTGGAGGCGCACTCGGCTCCAGCCAAGTAGGGCTTGAGCCAAACGAGGCTGGGCTGCCTCTTCTTCCCTCGAGGAGGCTCGCCTCCCCGGCAGCTGTTCACTCGGCTTCCAGGTGGGGGCGCTCTGCGCCTCCTGCAGGTCTTGGCTCAGGGGCTGCTTGCCCTGAGCTGGGGCTGTGGGCGGGAGCCCAGGCACGCATGGGCAGGCCCCAACCAGCTGCACACGTCTTTGCTGGGGAGGAGAGTTCTAGGGAAGCTACGTGTGTGAGGCAGCTGCTGGGCGCCCAGGGAGTCAGCCTCCGGGTGTGCGGGGCTGCAGACCCCAGCCAGGGGCCCTGGGAGCCTGGGGCACTCCGTGCGGCGCTGAGCCTGGGCGGCAAGCAACCACTGGAGGAGCCCTGCACTGGCCCTTCCCTTCCCTCGCACAGAGCTCTTCCTGCTGGAGCCCTTGGCAGTGTGCAAGCCACCGGCCCCTAAGCCCTCCCCAAGGACGCATGGGGCCTAGGTGCAAAGGCAAGGCAGGAGCCGAGCTGAGGCCAAGAAGGCGCCAGTGGCGTCTCCCAGCCTCGCGCAGCCTGCTCCTTCCTGGGCAGGAAGCCTAGCAGCGAGGCAAGTCTGGGCAAGGCTCGCCCAGGGCAGAGCAGCCTCGCGCCAGCAACTCTGCCAGAACGGGCCTCTGAGCAGAGCTGGAGCTCTGCCGTCCTGGAGGCGCACTCGGCTCCAGCCAGGTAGGGCTTGAGCCAAACGAGGCTGGGCTGCCTCTTCTTCCCTCGAGGAGGCTCGCTTCCCCTCCAGCTGTTCACTCGGCTTCCAGGTGGGGGCGCTCTGCGCCTCCTGCAGGTCTTGGCTCAGGGGATGCTTGCCCTGAGCTGGGGCTGTGCGCGGGAGCCCAGGCACGCAGGGGCAGGCCCCAACCAGCTGCACACGTCTCTGCTGGGGAGGAGAGAGCTAGGGAAGCTACGTGTGTGAGGCAGCTGCTGGGCGCCCAGGGAGTCAGCCTCCGGGTGTGCGGGGCTGCAGACCCCAGCCAGGGGCTCTGGGAGCCTGGTGCACTCCGTGCGGCGCTGAGTCTGGCCGGCCAAGCAACCGCTGAAGGAGCCCTGCACTGGCCCTTCCCTTCCCTCGCACAGAGCTCTTCCTGCTGGAGCCCTTGGCAGTGTGCAAGCCACCGGCCCCTAAGCCCTCCCCAAGGACGCCTGAGGCCTAAGTGCAAAGGCAAGGCAGGAGCGGAGCTGAGACCAGGAAGGCGCCAGTGGCGTCTCCCAGCCTCGCGCAGCCTGCTCCTTCCTGGGCAGGAAGCCTAGCAGCGAGGCAAGTCTGGGCAAGGCTCGCCCAGGGCAGAGCAGCCTCGCGCCAGCAACTCTGCCAGATCGGGCCTCTGAGCAGAGCTGGAGCTCTGCCGTCCTGGAGGCGCACTCGGCTCCAGCCAAGTAGGGCTTGAGCCAAACGAGGCTGAGCTGCATCTTCTTCCCTCGAGGAGGCTCGCGTCCCCGCCAGCTGTTCACTCGGCTTCCAGGTGGGGGCGCTCTGCGCCTCCTGCAGGTCTTGGTTCAGGGGCTGCTTGCCCTGAGCTGGGGCTGTGCGCGGGAGCCCAGGCACGCAGGGGCAGGCCCCAACCAGCTGCACACGTCTCTGCTGGGGAGGAGAGCGTTAGGGAAGCTACGTGTGTGAGGCAGCTGCTGGGCGCCCAGGGAGTCAGCCTCCGGGTGTGCGGGGCTGCAGACCCCAGCCAGGGGCCCTGGGAGCTTGGGGCACTCCGTTCGGCGCTGAGCCTGGGCGGCCAAGCAACCACTGGAGGAGCCCTGCACTGGCCCTTCCCTTCCCTCGCACAGAGCTCTTCCTGCTGGAGCCCTTGGCAGTGTGCAAGCCACCGGCCCCTAAGCCCTCCCCACGGACGCCTGGGGCCTAGGTTCAAAGGCAAGGCAGGAGCCAAGCTGAGGCCAGGAAGGCGCCAGTGGCGTCTCCCAGCCTCGCGCAGCCTGCTCCTTCCTGGGCAGGAAGCCTAGCAGCGAGGCAAGTCTGGGCAAGGCTCGCCCAGGGCAGAGCAGCCTCGCGCCAGCAACGTTGCCAGAACGGGCCTCTGAGCAGAGCTGGAGCTCTGCCGTCCTGGAGGCGCACTCGGCTCCAGCCAAGTAGGGCTTGAGCCAAACGAGGCTGGGCTGCCTCTTCTTCCCTCGAGGAGGCTCGCCTCCCCGCCAGCTGTTCACTCGGCTTCCAGGTGGGGGCGCTCTGCGCCTCCTGCAGGTCTTTGCTCAGGGGCTGCTTGCCCTGAGCTGGGGCTGTGGGCGGGAGCCCAGGCACGCAGGGGCAGGCCCCAACCAGCTGCACACGTCTCTGCTGGGGAGGAGAGCGCTAGGGAAGCTACGTGTGTGAGGCAGCTGCTGGGCGCCCAGGGAGTCAGCCTCCGGGTGTGCGGGGCTGCAGACCCCAGCCAGGGGCTCTGGGAGCCTGGTGCACTCCGTGCGGCGCTGAGTCTGGGCGGCCAAGCAACCGCTGAAGGAGCCCTGCATGGCCCTTCCCTTCCCTCGCACAGAGCTCTTCCTGCTGGAGCCCTTGGCAGTGTGCAAGCCACCGGCCCCTAAGCCCTCCCCAAGGACGCCTGCCTGGGGCCTAGGTGCAAAGGCAAGGCAGGAGCGGAGCTGAGGCCAGGAAGGCGCCATTGGCGTCTCCCAGCCTCGCGCAGCCTGCTCCTTCCTGGGCAGGAAGCCTAGCAGCGAGGCAAGTCTGGGCAAGGCTCGCCCAGGGCAGAGCAGCCTCGCGCCAGCAACTCTGCCAGATCAGGCCTCTGAGCAGAGCTGGAGCTCTGCCGTCCTGGAGGCGCACTCGGCTCCAGCCATGTAGGGCTTGAGCCAAACGAGCCTGGGCTGCCTCTACTTCCCTCAAGCAGGCTCGCCTCCCCGCCAGCTGTTCACTCGGCTTCCAGGTGGGGGCGCTCTGCGCCTCCTGCAGGTCTTGGCTCAGGGGCTGCTTGCCCTTAGCTGGGGCTGTGGGCGGAGCCCAGGCACGCAGGGGTAGGCCCCAACCAGCTGCACACGTCTCTGCTGGGGAGGAGAGCGCTAGGGAAGCTACGTGTGTGAGGCAGCTGCTGGGCGCCCAGGGAGTCAGCCTCCGGGTGTGCGGGGCTGCAGACCCCAGCCAGGGGCCCTGGGAGCCTGGTGCACTCCGTGCGGCGCTGAGTCTGGGCGGCCAAGCAACCGCTGGAGGAGCCCTGCACTAGCCCTTCCCTTCCCTCGCACAGAGCTCTTCCTGCTGGAGCCCTTGGCAGTGTGCAAGCCACCGGCCCCTAAGCCCTCCCCAAGGACGCCTGGGGCCTAGGTGCAAAGGCAAGGCAGGAGCGGAGCTGAGGCCAGGAAGGCGCCAGTGGCGTCTTCCAGCCTCGCGCAGCCAGCTGCTTCCTGGGCAGGAAGCCTAGCAGCGAGGCAAGTCTGGGCAAGGCTTGCCCAGGGCAGAGCAGCCTCGCGCCAGCAACTCTGCCAGATCGGGCCTCTGAGCAGAGCTGGAGCTCTGCCGTCCTGGAGGCGCACTCGGTTCCAGCCAAGTAGGGCTTGAGCCAAACGAGGCTGGGCTGCCTCTTCTTCCCTCGAGGAGGCTCTCCTCTCCGCAGGCTGTTCACTCGGCTTCGAGGTGGGGGCGCTCTGCGCCTCCTGCAGGTCTTGGCTCAGGGGCTGCTTGCCCTGAGCTGGGGCTGGGCGCGGGAGCCCAGGCACGCAGGGGCAGGCCCCAACCAGCTGCATACGTCTCTGCTGGGGAGGAGAGCGCAAGGGAAGCTACGTGTGTGAGGCAGCTGCTGGGTGCCCAGGGAGTCAGCCTCCGGGTGTGCGGGGCTGCAGACCCCAGCCAGGGGCCCTGGGAGCCTGGTGCACTCCGTGCGGCGCTGAGCCTGGGCGGCCAAGCAACCGCTGGAGGAGCCCTGCACTGGCCCTTCCCTTCCCTCGCACAGAGCTCTTCCTGCTGGAGTCCTTGGCACTGCGCAAGCCACCGGCCCCTAAGCCATACCGAAGGACGCCTGGGGCCTAGGTGCAAAGGCAAGGCAGGAGCGGAGCTGAGGCCAGGAAGGCGCCAGTGGCGTCTCCCAGCCTCGCGCAGCCTACTCCTTCCTGGGCAGGAAGCCTAGCAGCGAGGCAAGTGTGGGCAAGGCTCGCCCAGGGCAGAGCAGCCTCGCGCCAGCAACTCGGCCAGAACGGGCCTCTGAGCAGAGCTGGAGCTCTGCCGTCCTGGAGGCGCACTCGGCTCCAGCCAAGTAGGGCTTGAGCCAAACGAGGCTGGGCTGCCTCTTCTTCCCTCAAGGAGGCTCGCCTCCCCGCCAGCTGTTCACTCGGCTTCCAGGTGGGGGCGCTCTGCGCCTCCTGCAGGTCTTGGCTCAGGGGCTGCTTGCCCTGAGCTGGGGCTGTGGGCGGGAGCCTAGGCACGCAGGGGCAGGCCCCAACCAGCTGCACACGTCTCTGCTGGGGAGGAGAGCGCTAGGGAAGCTACGTGTGTGAGGCAGCTGCTGGGCGCCCAGGGAGTCAGCCTCCGGGTGTGCGGAGCTGCAGACCCCAGCCAGGGGCCCTGGGAGCCTGGTGCACTCCGTGCGGCGCTGAACCTGGGCGGTCTAGCAACCGATGGAGGAGCCCTGCACTGGCCCTTCCCTTCCCTCGCACAGAGCTCTTCCTGCTGGAGCCCTTGGCAATTTGCAAGCCACCGGCCCCTAAGCCCTCCCCAAGGACGCCTGGGTCCTAGGTGCAAAGGAAAGGCACTAGTGGGGCTGAGGCCAGGAAGGCGCCAGTGGTGTCTCCCAGCCTCGCGCAGCCTGCTCCTGCCTGGGCAGGAAGCCTAGCAGTGAGGCAAGTCTGGGCAAGGCTCGCCCAGGGCAGAGCAGCCTCGCGCCAGCAACTCTGCCAGAACGGGCCTCTGAGCAGAGCTGGAGCTCTGCCGTCCTGGAGGCGCACTCGGGTCCAGCCAAGTAGGGCTTGAGCCAAACGAGGCTGGGCTGCCTCTTCTTCCCTCCAGGAGGCTCGCCTCCCCGCCAGCTGTTCACTCGGCTTCCAGGTGCGGGCGCTCTGCGCCTCCTGCTGGTCTTGGCTCAGGGGCTGCTTGCCCTGAGCTGGGGCTGTGGGCGGGAGCCCAGGCACGCAGGGGTAGGCCCCAACCAGCTGCACACGTCTCTGCTGGGGAGGAGAGCGCTAGGGAAGCTACGTGTGTGAGGCAGCTGCTGGGCGTCCAGGGAGTCAGCCTCCGGGTGTGCGGGGCTGCAGACTCCAGCCAGGGGCCCTGGGAGCCTGGTGCACTCCGTGCGGCGCTGAGCCTGGGCGGCCAAGCAACCGCTGGAGGAGCCCTGCACTGGCCCTTCCTTCCCTCGCACAGAGCTCTTCCTGCTGGAGCCCTTGGCAGTGTGCAAGCCACCGGCCCCTAAGCCCTCCCCAAGGACGCCTGGGGCCTAGGTGCAAAGGCAAGGCAGGAGCGGAGCTGAGGCCAGGAAGGCGCCAGTGGCGTCTCCCAACCTCGCGCAGCCTGCTCCTTCCTGGGCAGGAAGCCTAGCAGCGAGGCAAGTCTGGGCAAGACTCGCCCAGGGCAGAGAAGCCTCGCGCCAGCAACTCTGCCAGAACGGGCCTCTGAGCAGAGCTGGAGCTCTGCCGTCCTGGAGGCGCACTCGGCTCCAGCCAAGTAGGGCTTGAGCCAAACGAGGCTGGGCTGCCTCTTCTTCCCTCCAGGAGGCTCGCCTCCCCACCAGCTGTTCACTCGGCTTCGAGGTGGGGGCGCTCTGCGCCTCCTGCAGGTCTTGGCTCAGGGGCTGCTTGCCCTGAGCTGGGGCTGTGCGCGGGAGCCCAGGCACGCAGGGGTAGGCCCCAACCAGCTGCACACGTCTCTGCTGGGGAGGAGAGCGCTAGGGAAGCTACGTGTGTGAGGCAGCTGCTGGGCGCCCAGGGAGTCAGCCTCCGGGTGTGCGGGGCTGCAGACTCCAGCCAGGGGCCCTGGGAGCCTGGTGCACTCCGTGCGGCGCTGAGCCTGGGCGGCCAAGCAACCGCTGGAGGAGCCCTGCACTGGCCCTTCCTTCCCTCGCACAGAGCTCTTCCTGCTGGAGCCCTTGGCAGTGTGCAAGCCACCGGCCCCTAAGCCCTCCCCAAGGACGCCTGGGGCCTAGGTGCAAAGGCAAGGCAGGAGCGGAGCTGAGGCCAGGAAGGCGCCAGTGGCGTCTCCCAGCCTCGCGCAGCCTACTCCTTCCTGGGCAGGAAGCCTAGCAGCGAGGCAAGTCTGGGCAAGGCTCGCCCAGGGCAGAGCAGCCTCGCGCCAGCAACTCGGCCAGAACGGGCCTCTGAGCAGAGCTGGAGCTCTGCCGTCCTGGAGGCGCACTCGGCTCCAGCCAAGTAGGGCTTGAGCCAAACGAGGCTGGGCTGCCTCTTCTTCCCTCAAGGAGGCTCGCCTCCCCGCCAGCTGTTCACTCGGCTTCCAGGTGGGGGCGCTCTGCGCCTCCTGCAGGTCTTGGCTCAGGGGCTGCTTGCCCTGAGCTGGGGCTGTGGGCGGGAGCCTAGGCACGCAGGGGCAGGCCCCAACCAGCTGCACACGTCTCTGCTGGGGAGGAGAGCGCTAGGGAAGCTACGTGTGTGAGGCAGCTGCTGGGCGCCCAGGGAGTCAGCCTCCGGGTGTGCGGGGCTGCAGACCCCAGCCAGGGGCCCTGGGAGCCTGGTGAACTCCGTGCGGCGCTGAACCTGGGCGGCCAAGAAACCGCTGGAGGAGCCCTGCACTGGCCCTTCCCTTCCCTCGCACAGAGCGCTTCCTGCTGGAGCCCTTGGCAGTGTGCAAGCCACCGGCCCCTAAGCCCTCCCCAAGGACGCCTGGGGCCTAGGTGCAAAGGAAAGGCAGGAGCGGAGCTGAGGCCAGGAAGGCGCCAGTGGCGTCTCCCAGCCTCGCGCAGCCTGCTCCTTCCTGGGCAGGAAGCCTAGCAGCGAGGCAAGTCTGGGCAAGGCTCGCCCAGGGCAGAGCAGCCTCGCGCCAGCAACTCTGCCAGATCTGGCCTCTGAGCAGAGCTGGAGCTCTGCCGTCCTGGAGGCGCACTCGGCTCCAGCCAAGTAGGGCTTGAGCCAAACGAGGCTGGGCTGCCTCTTCTTCCCTCCAGGAGGCTCGCCTCACCACCAGCTGTTCACTCGGCTTCCAGGTGGGGGCGCTCTGCGCCTCCTGCAGGTCTTGGCTCAGGGGCTGCATGCCCTGAGCTGGGGCTGTGGGCGGGAGCCCAGGCACGCAGGGGCAGGCCCCAACCAGCTGCACACGTCTCTACTGGGGAGGAGAGCGCTAGGGAAGCTACGTGTGTGAGGCAGCTGCTGGACGCCCAGGGAGTCAGCCTCCGGGTGTGCGGGGCTGCAGACCCCAGCCAGGGGCCCTGGGAGCCTGGTGAACTCCGTGCGGCGCTGAGTCTGGCCGGCCAAGCAACCGCTGGAGGAGCCCTGCACTAGCACTTCCCTTCCCTCGCACAGAGCTCTTCCTGCTGGAGCCCTTGGCAGTCTGCAAGCCACCGGCCCCTAAGCCCTCCCCAAGGACGCCTGCCTGGGGCCTAGGTGCAAAGGCAAGGCAGGAGCGGAGCTGAGGCCAGGAAGGCGCCATTGGCGTCTCCCAGCCTCGCGCAGCCTGCTCCTTCCTGGGCAGGAAGCCTAGCAGCGAGGCAAGTCTGGGCAAGGCTCGCCCAAGGCAGAGCAGCCTCGCGCCAGCAACTCTGCCAGATCGGGCCTCTGAGCAGAGCTGGAGCTCTGCCGTCCTGGAGGCGCACTCGGCTCCAGCCATGTAGGGCTTGAGCCAAACGAGCCTGGGCTGCCTCTACTTCCCTCAAGCAGGCTCGCCTCCCCGCCAGCTGTTCACTCGGCTTCCAGGTGGGGGCGCTCTGCGCCTCCTGCAGGTCTTGGCTCAGGGGCTGCTTGCCCTTAGCTGGGGCTGTGGGCGGGAGCCCAGGCACGCAGGGGCAGGCCCCAACCAGCTGCACACGTCTCTGCTGGGGAGGAGAGCGCTAGGGAAGCTACGTGTGTGAGGCAGCTGCTGGGCGCCCAGGGAGTCAGCCTCCGGGTGTGCGGGGCTGCAGACCCCAGCCAGGGGCCCTGGGAGCCTGGTGCACTCCGTGCAGCGCTGAGTCTGGGCGGCCAAGCAACCGCTGGAGGAGCCCTGCACTAGCCCTTCCCTTCCCTCGCACAGAGCTCTTCCTGCTGGAGCCCTTGGCAGTGTGCAAGCCACCGGCCCCTAAGCCCTCCCCAAGGACGCCTGGGGCCTAGGTGCAAAGGCAAGGCAGGAGCGGAGCTGAGGCCAGGAAGGCGCCAGTGGCGTCTCCCAGCCTCGCGCAGCCAGCTGCTTCCTGGGCAGGAAGCCTAGCAGCGAGGCAAGTCTGGGCAAGGCTCGCCCAGGGCAGAGCAGCCTCGCGCCAGCAACTCTGCCAGATCGGGCCTCTGAGCAGAGCTGGAGCTCTGCCGTCCTGGAGGAGCACTCGGCTCCAGCCATGTAGGGCTTGAGCCAAACGAGCCTGGGCTGCCTCTACTTCCCTCAAGCAGGCTCGCCTCCCCGCCAGCTGTTCACTCGGCTTCCAGGTGGGGGCGCTCTGCGCCTCCTGCAGGTCTTGGCTCAGGGGCTGCTTGCCCTGAGCTGGGGCTGTGGGCGGGAGCCTAGGCACGCAGGGGCAGGCCCCAACCAGCTGCACACGTCTCTGCTGGGGAGGAGAGCGCTAGGGAAGCTACGTGTGTGAGGCAGCTGCTGGGCGCCCAGGGAGTCAGCCTCCGGGTGTGCGGGGCTGCAGACCCCAGCCAGGGGCCCTGGGAGCCTGGTGAACTCCGTGCGGCGCTGAGCCTGGGCGGCCAAGAAACCGCTGGAGGAGCCCTGCACTGGCCCTTCCCTTCCCTCGCACAGAGCGCTTCCTGCTGGAGCCCTTGGCAGTGTGCAAGCCACCGGCCCCTAAGCCCTCCCCAAGGACGCCTGGGGCCTAGGTGCAAAGGAAAGGCAGGAGCGTAGCTGAGGCCAGGAAGGCGCCAGTGGCGTCTCCCAGCCTCGCGCAGCCTACTCCTTCCTGGGCAGGAAGCCTAGCAGCGAGGCAAGTCTGGGCAAGGCTCGCCCAGGGCAGAGCAGCCTCGCGCCAGCAACTCTGCCAGATCTGGCCTCTGAGCAGAGCTGGAGCTCTGCCGTCCTGGAGGCGCACTCGGCTCCAGCCAAGTAGGGCTTGAGCCAAACGAGGCTGGGCTGCCTCTTCTTCCCTCCAGGAGGCTCGCCTCACCACCAGCTGTTCACTCGGCTTCCAGGTGGGGGCGCTCTGCGCCTCCTGCAGGTCTTGGCTCAGGGGCTGCATGCCCTGAGCTGGGGCTGTGGGCGGGAGCCCAGGCACGCAGGGGCAGGCCCCAACCAGCTGCACACGTCTCTACTGGGGAGGAGAGCGCTAGGGAAGCTACGTGTGTGAGGCAGCTGCTGGGCACCCAGGGAGTCAGCCTCCGGGTGTGCGGGGCTGCAGACCCCAGCCAGGGGCCCTGGGAGCCTGGTGAACTCCGTGCGGCGCTGAGTCTGGCCGGCCAAGCAACCGCTGGAGGAGCCCTGCACTAGCACTTCCCTTCCCTCGCACAGAGCTCTTCCTGCTGGAGCCCTTGGCAGTGTGCAAGCCACCGGCCCCTAAGCCCTCCCCAAGGACGCCTGGGGCCTAGGTGCAAAGGCAAGGCAGGAGCGGAGCTGAGGCCAGGAAGGCGCCAGTGGCGTCTCCCAGCCTCGCGCAGCCAGCTGCTTCCTGGGCAGGAAGCCTAGCAGCGAGGCAAGTCTGGGCAAGGCTCGCCCAGGGCAGAGCAGCCTCGCGCCAGCAACTCTGCCAGATCGGGCCTCTGAGCAGAGCTGGAGCTCTGCCGTCCTGGAGGCGCACTCGGCTCCAGCCAAGTACGGCTTGAGCCAAACGAGGCTGGGCTGCCTCTTCTTCCCTCGAGGAGGCTCGCCTCCCCGCCAGCTGTTCACTCGGCTTCCAGGTGGGGGCGCTCTGCGCCTCCTGCAGGTCTTGGCTCAGGGGCTGCTTGCCCTGAGCTGGGGCTGTGCGCGGGAGCCCAGGCACGCAGGGGTAGGCCCCAACCAGCTGCACACGTCTCTGCTGGGGAGGAGAGCGCTAGGGAAGCTACGTGTGTGAGGCAGCTGCTGGGCGCCCAGGGAGTCAGCCTCCGGGTGTGCGGGGCTGCAGACTCCAGCCAGGGGCCCTGGGAGCCTGGTGCACTCCGTGCGGCGCTGAGCCTGGGCGGCCAAGCAACCGCTGGAGGAGCCCTGCACTGGCCCTTCCTTCCCTCGCACAGAGCTCTTCCTGCTGGAGCCCTTGGCAGTGTGCAAGCCACCGGCCCCTAAGCCCTCCCCAAGGACGCCTGGGGCCTAGGTGCAAAGGCAAGGCAGGAGCGGAGCTGAGGCCAGGAAGGCGCCAGTGGCGTCTCCCAACCTCGTGCAGCCTGCTCCTTCCAGGGCAGGAAGCCTAGCAGCGAGGCAAGTCTGGGCAAGGCTCGCCCAGGGCAGAGAAGCCTCGCGCCAGCAACTCTGCCAGAACGGGCCTCTGAGCAGAGCTGGAGCTCTGCCGTCCTGGAGGCACACTCAGCTCCAGCCAAGTAGGGCTTGAGCCAAACGAGGCTGGGCTGCCTCTTCTTCCCTCGAGGAGGCCGCTTCCCCGCCAGCTGTTCACTCGGCTTCCCGGTGGGGGCGCTCTGCGCCTCCTGCAGGTCGTGGCTCAGGGGCTGCTTGCCCTGAGCTGGGGATGTGCGCGGGAGCCCAGGCACCCAGGGGCAGGCCCCAACCAGTTGCACACGTCTCTGCTGGGGAGGAGAGCGCTAGGGAAGCTACGTGTGTGAGGCAGCTGCTGGGCGCCCAGGGAGTCAGCCTCCGGGTGTGCGGGGCTGCAGACCCTAGCCAGGGGCCCTGGGAGCCTGGTGCACTCCGTGAGGCGCTGAGCCTGGGCGGCCAAGCAACCGCTGGAGGAGCCCTGCACTGGCCCTTCCTTTCCCTCGCACAGAGCTCTTCCTGCTGGAGCCCTTGGCAGTGTGCAAGCCACCGGCCCCTAAGCCCTCCCCAAGGACGCCTGGGGCCTAGGTGCAAAGGCAAGGCAGGAGCGGAGCTGAGGCCAGGAAGGCGCCAGTGGCGTCTCCCAGCCTCGCGCAGCCTGCTCCTTCCTGGGCAGGAAGCCTAGCAGCGAGGCAAGTCTGGGCAAGGCTCGCCCAGGGCAGAGCAGCCTCGCGCCAGCAACTCTGCCAGAACGGGCCTCTGAGCAGAGCTGGAGCTCTGCCGTCCTGGAGGCGCACTCGGCTCCAGCCAAGTAGGGCTTGAGCCAAACGAGGCTGGGCTGCCTCTTCTTCCCTCCAGGAGGCTCGCCTCCCCACCAGCTGTTCACTCGGCTTCGAGGTGGGGGCGCTCTGCGCCTCCTGCAGGTCTTGGCTCAGGGGCTGCTTGCCCTGAGCTGGGGCTGTGGGCGGGAGCCCAGGCACGCAGGGGTAGGCCCCAACCAGCTGCACACGTCTCTGCTGGGGAGGAGAGCGCTAGGGAAGCTACGTGTGTGAGGCAGCTGCTGGGCGCCCAGGGAGTCAGCCTCCGGGTGTGCGGGGCTGCAGACTCCAGCCAGGGGCCCTGGGAGCCTGGTGCACTCCGTGCGGCGCTGAGCCTGGGCGGCCAAGCAACCGCTGGAGGAGCCCTGCACTGGCCCTTCCTTCCCTCGCACAGAGCTCTTCCTGCTGGAGCCCTTGGCAGTGTGCAAGCCACCGGCCCCTAAGCCCTCCCCAAGGACGCCTGGGGCCTAGGTGCAAAGGCAAGGCAGGAGCGGAGCTGAGGCCAGGAAGGCGCCAGTGGCGTCTCCCAGCCTCGCGCAGCCTGCTCCTTCCTGGGCAGGAAGCCTAGCAGCGAGGCAAGTCTGGGCAAGGCTCGCCCAGGGCAGAGCAGCCTCGCGCCAGCAACTCTGCCAGATCGGGCCTCTGAGCAGAGCTGGAGCTCTGCCGTCCTGGAGGCGCACTCGGCTCCAGCCATGTAGGGCTTGAGCCAAACGAGCCTGGGCTGCCTCTACTTCCCTCAAGCAGGCTCGCCTCCCCGCCAGCTGTTCACTCGGCTTCCAGGTGGGGGCGCTCTGCGCCTCCTGCAGGTCTTGGCTCAGGGGCTGCTTGCCCTTAGCTGGGGCTGTGGGCGGGAGCCCAGGCACGCAGGGGCAGGCCCCAACCAGCTGCACACGTCTCTGCTGGGGAGGAGAGCGCTAGGGAAGCTACGTGTGTGAGGCAGCTGCTGGGCGCCCAGGGAGTCAGCCTCCGGGTGTGCGGGGCTGCAGACCCCAGCCAGGGGCCCTGGGAGCCTGGTGCACTCCGTGCGGCGCTGAGTCTGGGCGGCCAAGCAACCGCTGGAGGAGCCCTGCACTAGCCCTTCCCTTCCCTCGCACAGAGCTCTTCCTGCTGGAGCCCTTGGCAGTGTGCAAGCCACCGGCCCCTAAGCCCTCCCCAAGGACGCCTGGGGCCTAGGTGCAAAGGCAAGGTAGGAGCGGAGCTGAGGCCAGGAAGGCGCCAGTGGCGTCTCCCAGCCTCGCGCAGCCAGCTGCTTCCTGGGCAGGAAGCCTAGCAGCGAGGCAAGTCTGGGCAAGGCTCGCCCAGGGCAGAGCAGCCTCGCACCAGCAACTCTGCCAGATCGGGCCTCTGAGCAGAGCTGGAGCTCTGCCGTCCTGGAGGAGCACTCGGCTCCAGCCATGTAGGGCTTGAGCCAAACGAGCCTGGGCTGCCTCTACTTCCCTCAAGCAGGCTCTCCTCCCCGCCAGCTGTTCACTCGGCTTCCAGGTGGGGGCGCTCTGCGCCTCCTGCAGGTCTTGGCTCAGGGGCTGCTTGCCCTGAGCTGGGGCTGTGGGCGGGAGCCTAGGCACGCAGGGGCAGGCCCCAACCAGCTGCACACGTCTCTGCTGGGGAGGAGAGCGCTAGGGAAGCTACGTGTGTGAGGCAGCTGCTGGGCGCCCAGGGAGTCAGCCTCCGGGTGTGCGGGGCTGCAGACCCCAGCCATGGGCCCTGGGAGCCTGGTGAACTCCGTGCGGCGCTGAGCCTGGGCGGCCAAGAAACCGCTGGAGGAGCCCTGCACTGGCCCTTCCCTTCCCTCGCACAGAGCGCTTCCTGCTGGAGCCCTTGGCAGTGTGCAAGCCACCGGCCCCTAAGCCCTCCCCAAGGACGCCTGGGGCCTAGGTGCAAAGGAAAGGCAGGAGCGGAGCTGAGGCCAGGAAGGCGCCAGTGGCGTCTCCCAGCCTCGCGCAGCCTGCTCCTTCCTGGGCAGGAAGCCTAGCAGCGAGGCAAGTCTGGGCAAGGCTCGCCCAGGGCAGAGCAGCCTCGCGCCAGCAACTCTGCCAGATCTGGCCTCTGAGCAGAGCTGGAGCTCTGCCGTCCTGGAGGCGCACTCGGCTCCAGCCAAGTAGGGCTTGAGCCAAACGAGGCTGGGCTGCCTCTTCTTCCCTCCAGGAGGCTCGCCTCACCACCAGCTGTTCACTCGGCTTCCAGGTGGGGGCGCTCTGCGCCTCCTGCAGGTCTTGGCTCAGGGGCTGCATGCCCTGAGCTGGGGCTGTGGGCGGGAGCCCAGGCACGCAGGGGCAGGCCCCAACCAGCTGGACACGTCTCTACTGGGGAGGAGAGCGCTAGGGAAGCTACGTGTGTGAGGCAGCTGCTGGGCACCCAGGGAGTCAGCCTCCGGGTGTGCGGGGCTGCAGACCCCAGCCAGGGGCCCTGGGAGCCTGGTGAACTCCGTGCGGCGCTGAGTCTGGCCGGCCAAGCAACCGCTGGAGGAGCCCTGCACTAGCACTTCCCTTCCCTCGCACAGAGCTCTTCCTGCTGCAGCCCTTGGCAGTGTGCAAGCCACCGGCCCCTAAGCCCTCCCCAAGGACGCCTGGGGCCTAGGTGCAAAGGCAAGGCAGGAGCGGAGCTGAGGCCAGGAAGGCGCCAGTGGCGTCTCCCAGCCTCGCGCAGCCAGCTGCTTCCTGGGCAGGAAGCCTAGCAGCGAGGCAAGTCTGGGCAAGGCTCGCCCAGGGCAGAGCAGCCTCGCGCCAGCAACTCTGCCAGAACGGGCCTCTGAGCAGAGCTGGAGCTCTGCCGTCCTGGAGGCGCACTCGGCTCCAGCCAAGTACGGCTTGAGCCAAACGAGGCTGGGCTGCCTCTTCTTCCCTCGAGGAGGCTCGCCTCCCCGCCAGCTGTTCACTCGGCTTCCAGGTGGGGGCGCTCTGCGCCTCCTGCAGGTCTTGGCTCAGGGGCTGCTTGCCCTGAGCTGGGGCTGTGCGCGGGAGCCCAGGCACGCAGGGGTAGGCCCCAACCAGCTGCACACGTCTCTGCTGGGGAGGAGAGCGCTAGGGAAGCTACGTGTGTGAGGCAGCTGCTGGGCGCCCAGGGAGTCAGCCTCCGGGTGTGCGGGGCTGCAGACTCCAGCCAGGGGCCCTGGGAGCCTGGGGCACTCCGTGCGGCGCTGAGCCTGGGCGGCCAAGCAACCGCTGGAGGAGCCCTGCACTGGCCCTTCCTTCCCTCGCACAGAGCTCTTCCTGCTGGAGCCCTTGGCAGTGTGCAAGCCACCGGCCCCTAAGCCCTCCCCAAGGACGCCTGGGGCCTAGGTGCAAAGGCAAGGCAGGAGCGGAGCTGAGGCCAGGAAGGCGCCAGTGGCGTCTCCCAACCTCGTGCAGCCTGCTCCTTCCAGGGCAGGAAGCCTAGCAGCGAGGCAAGTCTCGGCAAGGCTCGCCCAGGGCAGAGAAGCCTCGCGCCAGCAACTCTGCCAGAACGGGCCTCTGAGCAGAGCTGGAGCTCTGCCGTCCTGGAGGCACACTCAGCTCAAGCCAAGTAGGGCTTGAGCCAAACGAGGCTGGGCTGCCTCTTCTTCCCTCGAGGAGGCCGCTACCCCGCCAGCTGTTCACTAGGCTTCCCGGTGGGGGCGCTCTGCGCCTCCTGCAGGTCTTGGCTCAGGGGATGCTTTCCCTGAGCTGGGGATGTGCGCGGGAGCCCAGGCACCCAGGGGCAGGCCCCAACCAGTTGCACACGTCTCTGCTGGGGAGGAGAGCGCTAGGGAAGCTACGTGTGTGAGGCAGCTGCTGGGCGCCCAGGGAGTCAGCCTCCGGGTGTGCGGGGCTGCAGACCCCAGCCAGGGGCCCTGGGAGCCTGGTGCACTCCGTGCGGCGCTGAGCCTGGGCGGCCAAGCAACCGCTGGAGGAGCCCTGCACTGGCCCTTCCTTTCCCTCGCACAGAGCTCTTCCTGCTGGAGCCCTTGGCAGTGTGCAAGCCACCGGCCCCTAAGCCCTCCCCAAGGACGCCTGGGGCCTAGGTGCAAAGGCAAGGCAGGAGCGGAGCTGAGGCCAGGAAGGCGCCAGTGGCGTCTCCCAGCCTCGCGCAGCCTGCTCCTTCCTGGGCAGGAAGCCTAGCAGCGAGGCAAGTCTGGGCAAGGCTCGCCCAGGGCAGAGCAGCCTCGCGCCAGCAACTCTGCCAGAACGGGCCTCTGAGCAGAGCTGGAGCTCTGCCGTCCTGGAGGCGCACTCGGCTCCAGCCAAGTAGGGCTTGAGCCAAACGAGGCTGGGCTGCCTCTTCTTCCCTCGAGGAGACTCGCCTCCCCGCCAGCTGTTCACTCGGCTTCCAGGTGGGGGCGATCTGCGCCTCCTGCAGGTCTTGGCTCAGGGGCTGCTTGCTCTGACCTGGGGCTGTGGGCGGGAGCCCAGGCATGCAGGGGCAGGCCCCAACCAGCTGCACACGTCTCTGCTGGGGAGGAGAGCGCTAGGGAAGCTACGTGTGTGAGGCAGCTGCTGGGGGCCCAGGGAGTCAGCCTCCGGGTGTGCGGGGCTGCAGACCCCAGCCAGGGGCCCTGGGAGCCTGGTGAACTCCGTGCGGCGCTGAGTCTGGCCGGCCAAGCAACCGCTGGAGGAGCCCTGCACTAGCCCTTCCCTTCCCTCGCACAGAGCTCTTCCTGCTGGAGCCCTTGGCAGTCTGCAAGCCACCGGCCCCTAAGCCCTCCCCAAGGACGCCTGCCTGGGGCCTAGGTGCAAAGGCAAGGCAGGAGCGGAGCTGAGGCCAGGAAGGCGCCATTGGCGTCTCCCAGCCTCGCGCAGCCTGCTCCTTCCTGGGCAGGAAGCCTAGCAGCGAGGCAAGTCTGGGCAAGGCTCGCCCAGGGCAGAGCAGCCTCGCGCCAGCAACTCTGCCAGATCAGGCCTCTGAGCAGAGCTGGAGCTCTGCCGTCCTGGAGGCGCACTCGGCTCCAGCCATGTAGGGCTTGAGCCAAACGAGCCTGGGCTGCCTCTACTTCCCTCAAGCAGGCTCGCCTCCCCGCCAGCTGTTCACTCGGCTTCCAGGTGGGGGTGCTCTGCGCCTCCTGCAGGTCTTGGCTCAGGGGCTGCTTGCCCTTAGCTGGGGCTGTGGGCGGGAGCCCAGGCACGCAGGGGCAGGCCCCAACCAGCTGCACACGTCTCTGCTGGGGAGGAGAGCGCTAGGGAAGCTACGTGTGTGAGGCAGCTGCTGGGCGCCCAGGGAGTCAGCCTCCGGGTGTGCGGGGCTGCAGACCCCAGCCATGGGCCCTGGGAGCCTGGTGCACTCCGTGCGGCGCTGAGTCTGGGCGGCCAAGCAACCGCTGGAGGAGCCCTGCACTAGCCCTTCCCTTCCCTCGCACAGAGCTCTTCCTGCTGGAGCCCTTGGCAGTGTGCAAGCCACCGGCCCCTAAGCCCTCCCCAAGGACGCCTGGGGCCTAGGTGCAAAGGCAAGGCAGGAGCGGAGCTGAGGCCAGGAAGGCGCCAGTGGCGTCTCCCAGCCTCGCGCAGCCAGCTGCTTCCTGGGCAGGAAGCCTAGCAGCGAGGCAAGTCTGGGCAAGGTTCGCCCAGGGCAGAGCAGCCTCGCGCCAGCAACTCTGCCAGATCGGGCCTCTGAGCAGAGCTGGAGCTCTGCCGTCCTGGAGGCGCACTCGGCTCCAGCCAAGTAGGGCTTGAGCCAAACGAGGCTGGGCTGCCTCTTCTTCCCTCGAGGAGGCTCGCCTCCCCGCCAGCTGTTCACTCGGCTTCCAGGTGGGGGCGCTCTGCGCCTCCTGCAGGTCTTGGCTCAGGGGCTGCTTGCCCTGAGCTGGGGCTGTGCGCGGGAGCCCAGGCACGCAGGGGCAGGCCCCAACCAGCTGCACACGTCTCTACTGGGGAGGAGAGCGCTAGGGAAGCTACGTGTGTGAGGCAGCTGCTGGGCGCCCAGGGAGTAAGCCTCCGGGTGTGCGGGGCTGCAGACCCCAGCCAGGGGCCCTGGGAGCCTGGTGCACTCCGTGCCGAGCTGAGTCTGGGCGGCCAAGCAACCGCTGGAGGGGCCCTGCACTAGCCCTTCCCTTCCCTCGCACAGAGCTCTTCCTGCTGGAGCCCTTGGCAGTGTGCAAGCCACCGGCCCCTAAGCCCTCCCCAAGGAAGCCTGGGGCCAGGTGCAAAGGCAAGGCAGGAGCCGAGCTGAGGCCAGGAAGGCGCCAGTGGCGTCTCCCAGCCTCGCGCAGCCTGCTCCTTCCTGGGCAGGAAGCCTAGCAGCGAGGCAAGTCTGGGCAAGGCTCGCCCAGGGCAGAGCAGCCTCGCGCCAGCAACTCTGCCAGATCGGGCCTCTGAGCAGAGCTGGAGCTCTGCCGTCCTGGAGGCGCACTCGGCTCCAGCCAAGTAGGGCATGAGCCAAACGAGGCTAGGCTGCCTCTTCTTCCCTCGAGGAGGCTCGCCTCCCCGCCAGCTGTTCACTCGGCTTCCAGGTGGGGGCGCTCTGCGCCTCCTGCAGGTCTTGGCTCAGGGGCTGCTTGCCCTGAGCTGGGGCTGTGCGCGGGAGCATAGGCACGCAGGGGCAGGCCCCAACCAGCTGCACACATCTCTGCTGGGGAGGAGAGCGCTAGGGAAGCTACGTGTGTGAGGCAGCTGCTGGGCGCTCAGGGAGTCAGCCTCTGGGTGTGCGGGGCTGCAGACCCCAGCCAGGGGCCCTGGGAGCCTGGTGCACTCCGTGCGGCGCTGAGCCTGGGCGGCCAAGCAACCGCTGTAGGAGCCCTGCACTGGCCCTTCCTTTCCCTAGCACAGAGCTCTTCCTGCTGGAGCCCTTGGCAGTGTGCAAGCCACCGGCCCCTAAGCCCTCCCCAAGGACGCCTGGGGCCTAGGTGCAAAGGCAAGGCAGGAGCGGAGCTGAGTCCAGGAAGGCGCCAGTGGCGTCTCCCAGCCTCGCGCAGCCTGCTCCTTCCTGGGCAGGAAGCCTAGCAGCGAGGCAAGTCTGGGCAAGGCTCGCCCAGGGCAGAGCAGCCTCGCGCCAGCAACTCTGCCAGAACGGGCCTCTGAGCAGAGCTGGAGCTCTGCCGTCCTGGAGGCGCACTCGTCTCCAGCCAAGTAGGGCTTGAGCCAAACGAGGCTGGGCTGCCTCTTCTTCCCTCGAGGAGGCTCTCCTCCCCGCAGGCTGTTCACTCGGCTTCGAGGTGGGGGCGCTCTGCGCCTCCTGCAGGTCTTGGCTCAGGGGCTGCTTGCCCTGAGCTGGGGCTGTGCGCGGGAGCCCAGGCACGCAGGGGCAGGCCCCAACCAGCTGCACACGTCTCTGCTGGGGAGGAGAGCGCTAGGGAAGCTACGTGTGTGAGGCAGCTGCTGGGCGCCCAGGGAGTCAGCCTCCGGGTGTGCGGGGCTGCAGACCCCTGCCAGGGGCCCTGGGAGCCTGGTGCACTCCGTGCGGCGCTGAGCCTGGGCGGCCAAGCAACCGCTGGAGGAGCCCTGCACTGGCCCTTCCCTTCCCTCGCACAGAGCGCTTCCTGCTGGAGTCCTTGGCACTGCGCAAGCCACCGGCCCCTAAGCCCTACCCAAGGACGCCTGGGGCCTAGGTGCAAAGGCAAGGCAGGAGCGGAGCTGAGGCCAGGAAGGCGCCAGTGGCGTCTCCCAGCCTCTCGCAGCCTGCTCCTTCCTGGGCAGGAAGCCTAGCAGCGAGGCAAGTCTGGGCAAGGCTCGCCCAGGGCAGAGCAGCCTCGCGCCAGCAACTCTGCCAGATCGGGCCTCTGAGCAGAGCTGGAGCTCTGCCGTCCTGGAGGCGCACTCGGCTCCAGCCAAGTAGGGCTTGAGCCAAACGAGGCTGGGCTGCCTCTTCTTCCCTCGAGGAGGCTCGCCTCCCCGCCAGCTGTTCACTCGGCTTCGAGGTGGGGGCGCTCTGCGCCTCCTGCAGGTCTTGGCTCAGGGGCTGCTTGCCCTGAGCTGGGGCTGTGCGCAGGAGCCCAGGAACGCAGGGGCAGGCCCCAACCAGCTGCACACGTCTCTGCTGGGGAGGAGAGCGCTAGGGAAGCTACATGTGTGAGGCAGCTGCTGGGCGCCCAGGGAGTCAGCCTCCGGGTGTGCGGGGCTGCAGACCCCAGCCAGGGGCCCTTGGGGCCTGGTGCACTCCGTGCGGCGCTGAGTCTGGGCGGCCAAGCAACCTCTGGAGGAGCCCTGCATTAGCCCTTCCCTTCCCTCGCACAGAGCTCTTCCTGCTGGAGCCCTTGGCAGTGTGCAAGACACCGGCCCCTAAGCCCTCCCCAAGGACGCCTGAGGCCTAGGTGCAAAGGCAAGGCAGGAGCGGAGCTGAGGCCAGGAAGGCGCCAGTGGCGTCTCCCAGCCTCGCGCAGCCTGCTCCTTCCTGGGCAGGAAGCCTAGCAGCGAGGCAAGTCTGGGCAAGGCTCGCCCAGGGCAGAGCAGCCTCGCGCCAGCAACTCTGCCAGATCGGGCCTCTGAGCAGAACTGGAGCTCTGCCGTCCTGGAGGCGCACTCGGCTCCAGCCATGTAGGGCTTGAGCCAAACGAGCCTGGGCTGCCTCTACTTCCCTCAAGCAGGCTCGCCTCCCCGCCAGCTGTTCACTCGGCTTCCAGGTGGGGGCGCTCTGCGCCTCCTGCAGGTCTTGGCTCAGGGGCTGCTTGCCCTGAGCTGGGGCTGTGGGCGGGAGCCCAGGCACGCAGGGGCAGGCCCCAACCAGCTGCACACGTCTCTGCTGGGGAGGAGAGTGCTAGGGAAGCTACGTGTGTGAGGCAGCTGCTGGGCGCCCAGGGAGTCAGCCTCCGGGTGTGCGGGGCTGCAGACCCCAGCCAGGGGCCCTGGGAGCCTGGTGCACTCCGTGCCGAGCTGAGTCTGGGCGGCCAAGCAACCGCTGGAGGGGCCCTGCACTAGCCCTTCCCTTCCCTCGCACAGAGCTCTTCCTGCTGGAGCCCTTGGCAGTGTGCAAGCCACCGGCCCCTAAGCCCTCCCCAAGGACGCCTGGGGCCTAGGTGCAAAGGCAAGGCAGGAGCGGAGCTGAGGCCAGGAAGGCGCCAGTGGCGTCTCCCAGCCTCGCGCAGCCTGCTCCTTCCTGGGCAGGAAGCCTAGCAGCGAGGCAAGTCTGGGCAAGGCTCGCCCAGGGCAGAGCAGCCTCGCGCCAGCAACTCTGCCAGATCGGGCCTCTGAGCAGAGTTGGAGCTCTGCCGTCCTGGAGGCGCACTCGGGTCCAGCCAAGTAGGGCTTGAGCCAAACGAGGCTAGGCTGCCTCTTCTTCCCTCGAGGAGGCTCGCCTCCCCGCCAGCTGTTCACTCGGCTTCCAGGTGGGGGCGCTCTGCGCCTCCTGCAGGTCTTGGCTCAGGGGCTGCTTGCCCTGAGCTGGGGCTGTGCGCGGGAGCCCAGGCACGCAGGGGCAGGCCCCAACCAGCTGCACACATCTCTGCTGGGGAGGAGAGCGCTAGGGAAGCTACGTGTGTGAGGCAGCTGCTGGGCGCCCAGGGAGTCAGCCTCCGGGTGTGCGGGGCTGCAGACCCCAGCCAGGGGCCCTGGGAGCCTGGTGCACTCCGTGCGGCGCTGAGCCTGGGCGGCCAAGCAACCGCTGGAGGAGCCCTGCACTGGCCCTTCCTTTCCCTAGCACAGAGCTCTTCCTGCTGGAGCCCTTGGCAGTGTGCAAGCCACCGGCCCCTAAGCCCTACCCAAGGACGCCTGGGGCCTAGGTGCAAAGGCAAGGCAGGAGCGGAGCTGAGGCCAGGAAGGCGCCAGTGGCGTCTCCCAGCCTCGCGCAGCCTGCTCCTTCCTGGGCAGGAAGCCTAGCAGCGAGGCAAGTCTGGGCAAGGCTCGCCCAGGGCAGAGCAGCCTCGCGCCAGCAACTCTGCCAGATCGGGCCTCTGAGCAGAGCTGGAGCTCTGCCGTCCTGGAGGCGCACTCGGCTCCAGCCAAGTAGGGCTTGAGCCAAACGAGGCTGGGCTGCCTCTTCTTCCCTCGAGGAGGCTCTCCTCCCCGCAGGCTGTTCACTCGGCTTCGAGGTGGGTGCGCTCTGCGCCTCCTGCAGGTCTTGGCTCAGGGGATGCTTGCCCTGAGCTGGGGCTGGGCGCGGGAGCCCAGGCACGCAGGGGCAGGCCCCAACCAGCTGCACACGTCTCTGCTGGGGAGGAGAGCGCTAGGGAAGCTACGTGTGTGAGGCAGCTGCTGGGCGCCCAGGGAGTCAGCCTCCGGGTGTGCGGGGCTGCAGACCCCGGCCAGGGGCCCTGGGAGCCTGGTGCACTCCGTGCGGCGCTGAGCCTGGGCGGCCAAGCAACCGCTGGAGGAGCCCTGCACTGGCCCTTCCCTTCCCTCGCACAGAGCGCTTCCTGCTGGAGCCCTTGGCAGTGTGCAAGCCACCGGACCCTAAGCCCTCCCCAAGGACGCCTGGGGCCTAGGTGCAAAGGCAAGGCAGCAGCGGAGCTGAGGCCAGGAAGGCGCCAGTGGCGTCTTCCAGCCTCGCGCAGCCTGCTCCTTCCTGGGCAGGAAGCCTAGCAGCGAGGCAAGTCTGGGCAAGGCTCGCCCAGGGCAGAGCAGCCTCGCGCCAGCAACTCTGCCAGAACGGGCCTCTGAGCAGAGCTGGAGCTCTGCCGTCCTGGAGGCGCACTCGGCTCCAGCCAAGTAGGGCTTGAGCCAAACGAGGCTGGGCTGCCTCTTCTTCCCTCGAGGAGGCTCGCCTCCCCGCCAGCTGTTCACTCGGCTTCCAGGTGGGGGCGCTCTGCGCCTCCTGCAGGTCTTGGCTCAGGGGCTGCTTGCCCTGAGCTGGGGCTGTGCGCAGGAGCCCAGGAACGCAGGGGCAGGCCCCAACCAGCTGCACACGTCTCTGCTGGGGAGGAGAGCGCTAGGGAAGCTACATGTGTGAGGCAGCTGCTGGGCGCCCAGGGAGTCAGCCTCCGGGTGTGCGGGGCTGCAGACCCCAGCCAGGGCCCTTGGAGCCTGGTGCACTCCGTGCGGCGCTGAGTCTGGGCGGCCAAGCAACCTCTGGAGGAGCCCTGCATTAGCCCTTCCCTTCCCTCGCACAGAGCTCTTCCTGCTGGAGCCCTTGGCAGTGTGCAAGCCACCGGCCCCTAAGCCCTCCCCAAGGACGCCTGAGGCCTAGGTGCAAAGGCAAGGCAGGAGCGGAGCTGAGGCCAGGAAGGCGCCAGTGGCGTCTCCCGGCCTCGCGCAGCCTGCTCCTTCCTGGGCAGGAAGCCTAGCAGCGAGGCAAGTCTGGGCAAGGCTCGCCCAGGGCAGAGCAGCCTCGCGCCAGCAACTCTGCCAGATCTGGCCTCTGAGCAGAGCTGGAGCTCTGCCGTCCTGGAGGCGCACTCGGCTCCAGCCAAGTAGGGCTTGAGCCAAACGAGCCTGGGCTGCCTCTTCTTCCCTCCAGGAGGCTCGCCTCACCGCCAGCTGTTCACTCGGCTTCCAGGTGGGGGCGCTCTGCGCCTCCTGCAGGTCTTGGCTCAGGGGCTGCATGCCCTGAGCTGGGGCTGTGGGCGGGAGCCCAGGCACGCAGGGGCAGGCCCCAACCAGCTGCACACGTCTCTACTGGGGAGGAGAGCGCTAGGGAAGCTACGTGTGTGAGGCAGCTGCTGGGCGCCCAGGGAGTCAGCCTCCGGGTGTGCGGGGCTGCAGACCCCAGCCAGGGGCCCTGGGAGCCTGGTGAACTCCGTGCGGCGCTGAGTCTGGCCGGCCAAGCAACCGCTGGAGGAGCCCTGCACTAGCCCTTCCCTTCCCTCGCACAGAGCTCTTCCTGCTGGAGCCGTTGGCAGTCTGCAAGCCACCGGCCCCTAAGCCCTCCCCAAGGACGCCTGCCTGGGGCCTAGGTGCAAAGGCAAGGCAGGAGCGGAGCTGAGGCCAGGAAGGCGCCATTGGTGTCTCCCAGCCTCGCGCAGCCTGCTCCTTCCTGGGCAGGAAGCCTAGCAGCGAGGCAAGTCTGGGCAAGGCTCGCCCAGGGCAGAGCAGCCTCGCGCCAGCAACTCTGCCAGATCGGGCCTCTGAGCAGAGCTGGAGCTCTGCCGTCCTGGAGGCGCACTCGGCTCCAGCCATGTAGGGCTTGAGCCAAACGAGCCTGGGCTGCCTCTTCTTCCCTCGAGGAGGCTCGCCTCCCCGCCAGCTGTTCACTCGGCTTCCAGGTGGGGGCGCTCTGCGCCTCCTGCAGGTCTTGGCTCAGGGGCTGCTTGCCCTGAGCTGGGGCTGTGGGCGGGAGCCCAGGCACGCAGGGGCAGGCCCCAACCAGCTGCACACGTCTCTGCTGGGGAGGAGAGCGCTAGGGAAGCTACGTGTGTGAGGCAGCTGCTGGGCGCCCAGGGAGTCAGCCTCCGGGTGTGCGGGGCTGCAGACCCCGGCCAGGGGCCCTGGGAGCCTGGTGCACTCCGTGCGGCGCTGAGCCTGGGCGGCCAAGCAACCGCTGGAGGAGCCCTGCACTGGCCCTTCCCTTCCCTCGCACAGAGCGCTTCCTGCTGGAGCCCTTGGCAGTGTGCAAGCCACCGGACCCTAAGCCCTCCCCAAGGACGCCTGGGGCCTAGGTGCAAAGGCAAGGCAGCAGCGGAGCTGAGGCCAGGAAGGCGCCAGTGGCGTCTTCCAGCCTCGCGCAGCCTGCTCCTTCCTGGGCAGGAAGCCTAGCAGCGAGGCAAGTCTGGGCAAGGCTCGCCCAGGGCAGAGCAGCCTCGCGCCAGCAACTCTGCCAGAACGGGCCTCTGAGCAGAGCTGGAGCTCTGCCGTCCTGGAGGCGCACTCGGCTCCAGCCAAGTAGGGCTTGAGCCAAACGAGGCTGGGCTGCCTCTTCTTCCCTCGAGGAGGCTCGCCTCCCCGCCAGCTGTTCACTCGGCTTCCAGGTGGGGGCGCTCTGCGCCTCCTGCAGGTCTTGGCTCAGGGGCTGCTTGCCCTGAGCTGGGGCTGTGCGCAGGAGCCCAGGAACGCAGGGGCAGGCCCCAACCAGCTGCACACGTCTCTGCTGGGGAGGAGAGCGCTAGGGAAGCTACATGTGTGAGGCAGCTGCTGGGGGCCCAGGGAGTCAGCCTCCGGGTGTGCGGGGCTGCAGACCCCAGCCAGGGGCCCTTGGAGCCTGGTGCACTCCGTGCGGCGCTGAGTCTGGGCGGCCAAGCAACCTCTGGAGGAGCCCTGCATTAGCCCTTCCCTTCCCTCGCACAGAGCTCTTCCTGCTGGAGCCCTTGGCAGTGTGCAAGCCACCGGCCCCTAAGCCCTCCCCAAGGACGCCTGAGGCCTAGGTGCAAAGGCAAGGCAGGAGCGGAGCTGAGGCCAGGAAGGCGCCAGTGGCGTCTCCCAGCCTCGCGCAGCCTGCTCCTTCCTGGGCAGGAAGCCTAGCAGCGAGGCAAGTCTGGGCAAGGCTCGCCCAGGGCAGAGCAGCCTCGCGCCAGCAACTCTGCCAGATCGGGCCTCTGAGCAGAGCTGGAGCTCTGCCGTCCTGGAGGCGCACTCGTCTCCAGCCATGTAGGGCTTGAGCCAAACGAGCCTGGGCTGACTCTACTTCCCTCAAGCAGGCTCGCCTCCCCGCCAGCTGTTCACTCGGCTTCCAGGTGGGGGCGCTCTGCGCCTCCTGCAGGTCTTGGCTCAGGGGCTGCTTGCCCTTAGCTGGGGCTGTGGGCGGGAGCCCAGGCACGCAGGGGTAGGCCCCAACCAGCTGCACACGTCTCTGCTGGGGAGGAGAGCGCTAGGGAAGCTACGTGTGTGAGGCAGCTGCTGGGCGCCCAGGGAGTCAGCCTCCGGGTGTGCGGGGCTGCAGACCCCAGCCAGGGGCCCTGGGAGCCTGGTGCACTCCGTGCCGAGCTGAGTCTGGGCGGCCAAGCAACCGCTGGAGGGGCCCTGCACTAGCCCTTCCCTTCCCTCGCACAGAGCTCTTCCTGCTGGAGCCCTTGGCAGTGTGCAAGCCACCCGCCCCTAAGCCCTCCCCAAGGACGCCTGGGGCCTAGGTGCAAAGGCAAGGCAGGAGCGGAGCTGAGGCCAGGAAGGCGCCAGTGGCGTCTCCCAGCCTCGCGCAGCCTGCTCCTTCCTGGGCAGGAAGCCTAGCAGCGAGGCAAGTCTGGGCAAGGCTCGCCCAGGGCAGAGCAGCCTCGCGCCAGCAACTCTGCCAGATCGGGCCTCTGAGCAGAGCTGGAGCTCTGCCGTCCTGGAGGCGCACTCGGCTCCAGCCAAGTAGGGCTTGAGCCAAACGAGGCTGGGCTGCCTCTTCTTCCCTCGAGGAGGCTCTCCTCCCCGCAGGCTGTTCACTCGGCTTCGAGGTGGGGGCGCTCTGCGCCTCCTGCAGGTCTTGGCTCAGGGGCTGCTTGCCCTGAGCTGGGGCTGTGCGCGGGAGCCCAGGCACGCAGGGGCAGGCCCCAACCAGCTGCACACGTCTCTGCTGCGGAGGAGAGCGCTAGGGAAGCTACGTGTGTGAGGCAGCTGCTGGGCGCCCAGGGAGTCAGCCTCCGGGTGTGCGGGGCTGCAGACCCCAGCCAGGGGCCCTGGGAGCCTGGTGCACTCCGTGCGGCGCTGAGCCTGGGCGGCCAAGCAACCGCTGGAGGAGCCCTGCACTGGCCCTTCCCTTCCCTCGCACAGAGCTCTTCTTGCTGGAGCCCTTGGCAGTGTGCAAGCCACCGGCCCCTAAGCCCTCCCCAAGGACGCCTGAGGCCTAGGTGCAAAGGCAAGGCAGGAGCGGAGCTGAGGCCAGGAAGGCGCCAGTGGCGTCTCCCAGCCTCGCGCAGCCTGCTCCTTCCTGGGCAGGAAGCCTAGCAGCGAGGCAAGTCTGGGCAAGGCTCGCCCAGGGCAGAGCAGCCTCGCGCCAGCAACTCTGCCAGATCGGGCCTCTGAGCAGAGCTGGAGCTCTGCCGTCCTGGAGGCGCACTCGGCTCCAGCCATGTAGGGCTTGAGCCAAACGAGCCTGGGCTGCCTCTACTTCCCTCAAGCAGGCTCGCCTCCCCGCCAGCTGTTCACTCGGCTTCCAGGTGGGGGCGCTCTGCGCCTCCTGCAGGTCTTGGCTCAGGGGCTGCTTGCCCTTAGCTGGGGCTGTGGGCGGGAGCCCAGGCACGCAGGGGCAGGCCCCAACCAGCTGCACACGTCTCTGCTGGGGAGGAGAGCGCTAGGGAAGCTACGTGTGTGAGGCAGCTGCTGGGCGCCCAGGGAGTCAGCCTCCGGGTGTGCGGGGCTGCAGACCCCAGCCAGGGGCCCTGGGAGCCTGGTGCACTCCGTGCGGCGCTGAGCCTGGGCGGCCAAGCAACCGCTGGAGGAGCCCTGCACTGGCCCTTCCCTTCCCTCGCACAGAGCTCTTCCTGCTGGAGTCCTTGGCACTGCGCAAGCCACCGGCCCCTAAGCCCTACCCAAGGACGCCTGGGGCCTAGGTGCAAAGGCAAGGCAGGAGCGGAGCTGAGGCCAGGAAGGCGCCATTGGCGTCTCCCAGCCTCGCGCAGCCTGCTCCTTCCTGGGCAGGAAGCCTAGCAGCGAGGCAAGTCTGGGCAAGGCTCGCCCAGGGCAGAGCAGCCTCGCGCCAGCAACTCTGCCAGAACGGGCCTCTGAGCAGAGCTGGAGCTCTGCCGTCCTGGAGGCGCACTCGGCTCCAGCCAAGTAGGGCTTGAGCCAAACGAGGCTGGGCTGCCTCTTCTTCCCTCGAGGAGGCTCGCCTCCCCGCCAGCTGTTCACTCGGCTTCCAGGTGGGGGCGCTCTGCGCCTCCTGCAGGTCTTGGCTCAGGGGCTGCTTGCCCTGAGCTGGGGCTGTGGGCGGGAGCCCAGGCACGCAGGGGCAGGCCCCAACCAGCTGCACACGTCTCTGCTGGGGAGGAGAGCGCTAGGGAAGCTACGTGTGTGAGGCAGCTGCTGGGCGCCCAGGGAGTCAGCCTCCGGGTGTGCGGGGCTGCAGACCCCGGCCAGGGGCCCTGGGAGCCTGGTGCACTCCGTGCGGCGCTGAGCCTGGGCGGCCAAGCAACCGCTGGAGGAGCCCTGCACTGGCCCTTCCCTTCCCTCGCACAGAGCGCTTCCTGCTGGAGCCCTTGGCAGTGTGCAAGCCACCGGACCCTAAGCCCTCCCCAAGGACGCCTGGGGCCTTGGTGCAAAGGCAAGGCAGCAGCGGAGCTGAGGCCAGGAAGGCGCCAGTGGCGTCTCCCAGCCTCGCGCAGCCTGCTCCTTCCTGGGCAGGAAGCCTAGCAGCGAGGCAAGTCTGGGCAAGGCTCGCCCAGGGCAGAGCAGCCTCGCGCCAGCAACTCTGCCAGAACGGGCCTCTGAGCAGAGCTGGAGCTCTGCCGTCCTGGAGGCGCACTCGGCTCCAGCCAAGTAGGGCTTGAGCCAAACGAGGCTGGGCTGCCTCTTCTTCCCTCGAGGAGGCTCGCCTCCCCGCCAGCTGTTCACTCGGCTTCCAGGTGGGGGCGCTCTGCGCCTCCTGCAGGTCTTGGCTCAGGGGCTGCTTGTCCTGAGCTGGGGCTGTGCGCAGGAGCCCAGGAACGCAGGGGCAGGCCCCAACCAGCTGCACACGTCTCTGCTGGGGAGGAGAGCGCTGGGGAAGCTACATGTGTGAGGCAGCTGCTGGGCGCCCAGGGAGTCAGCCTCCGGGTGTGCGGGGCTGCAGACCCCAGCCAGGGGCCCTTGGAGCCTGGTGCACTCCGTGCGGCGCTGAGTCTGGGCGGCCAAGCAACCTCTGGAGGAGCCCTGCATTAGCCCTTCCCTTCCCTCGCACAGAGCTCTTCCTGCTGGAGCCCTTGGCAGTGTGCAAGCCACCGGCCCCTAAGCCCTCCCCAAGGACGCCTGAGGCCTAGGTGCAAAGGCAAGGCAGGAGCGGAGCTGAGGCCAGGAAGGCGCCAGTGGCGTCTCCCAGCCTCGCGCAGCCTGCTCCTTCCTGGGCAGGAAGCCTAACAGCGAGGCAAGTCTGGGCAAGGCTCGCCCAGGGCAGAGCAGCCTCGCGCCAGCAACTCTGCCAGATCGGGCCTCTGAGCAGAGCTGGAGCTCTGCCGTCCTGGAGGCGCACTCGGCTCCAGCCATGTAGGGCTTAAGCCAAACGAGCCTGGGCTGCCTCTACTTCCCTCAAGCAGGCTCGCCTCCCCGCCAGCTGTTCACTCGGCTTCCAGGTGGGGGCGCTCTGCGCCTCCTGCAGGTCTTGGATCAGGGGCTGCTTGCCCTTAGCTGGGGCTGTGGGCGGGAGCCCAGGCACGCAGGGGCAGGCCCCAACCAGCTGCACACGTCTCTGCTGGGGAGGAGAGCGCTAGGGAAGCTACGTGTGTGAGGCAGCTGCTGGCGCCCAGGGAGTCAGCCTCCGGGTGTGCGGGGCTGCAGACCCCAGCCAGGGGCCCTGGGAGCCTGGTGCACTCCGTGCCGAGCTGAGTCTGGGCGGCCAAGCAACCGCTGGAGGGGCCCTGCACTAGCCCTTCCCTTCCCTCGCACAGAGCTCTTCCTGCTGGAGCCCTTGGCAGTGTGCAAGCCACCGGCCCCTAAGCCCTCCCCAAGGACGCCTGGGGCCTAGGTGCAAAGGCAAGGCAGGAGCGGAGCTGAGGCCAGGAAGGCGCCAGTGGCGTCTCCCAGCCTCGCGCAGCCTGCTCCTTCCTGGGCAGGAAGCCTAGCAGCGAGGCAAGTCTGGGCAAGGCTCGCCCAGGGCAGAGCAGCCTCGCGCCAGCAACTCTGCCAGATCGGGCCTCTGAGCAGAGCTGGAGCTCTGCCGTCCTGGAGGCGCACTCGGCTCCAGCCAAGTAGGGCTTGAGCCAAACGAGGCTAGGCTGCCTCTTCTTCCCTCGAGGAGGCTCGCCTCCCCGCCAGCTGTTCATTCGGCTTCCAGGTGGGGGCGCTCTGCGCCTCCTGCAGGTCTTGGCTCAGGGGCTGCTTGCCCTGAGCTGGGGCTGTGGGCGGGAGCCCAGGCACGCAGGGGCAGGCCCCAACCAGCTGCACACGTCTCTGCTGGGGAGGAGAGCGCTAGGGAAGCTACGTGTGTGAGGAAGCTGCTGGGCGCCCAGGGAGTCAGCCTCCGGGTGTGCGGGGCTGCAGACCCCGGCCAGGGGCCCTGGGAGCCTGGTGCACTCCGTGCGGCGCTGAGCCTGGGCGGCCAAGCAACCGCTGGAGGAGCCCTGCACTGGCCCTTCCCTTCCCTCGCACAGAGCGCTTCCTGCTGGAGCCCTTGGCAGTGTGCAAGCCACCGGACCCTAAGCCCTCCCCAAGGACGCCTGGGGCCTTGGTGCAAAGGCAAGGCAGCAGCGGAGCTGAGGCCAGGAAGGCGCCAGTGGCGTCTTCCAGCCTCGCGCAGCCTGCTCCTTCCTGGGCAGGAAGCCTAGCAGCGAGGCAAGTCTGGGCAAGGCTCGCCCAGGGCAGAGCAGCCTCGCGCCAGCAACTCTGCCAGAACGGGCCTCTGAGCAGAGCTGGAGCTCTGCCGTCCTGGAGGCGCACTCGGCTCCAGCCAAGTAGGGCTTGAGCCAAACGAGGCTGGGCTGCCTCTTCTTCCCTCGAGGAGGCTCGCCTCCCCGCCAGCTGTTCACTCGGCTTCCAGGTGGGGGCGCTCTGCGCCTCCTGCAGGTCTTGGCTCAGGGGCTGCTTGCCCTGAGCTGGGGCTGTGCGCAGGAGCCCAGGAACGCAGGGGCAGGCCCCAACCAGCTGCACACCTCTCTGCTGGGGAGGAGAGCGCTAGGGAAGCTACATGTGTGAGGCAGCTGCTGGGCGCCCAGGGAGTCAGCCTCCGGGTGTGCGGGGCTGCAGACCCCAGCCAGGGGCCCTTGGAGCCTGGTGCACTCCGTGCGGCGCTGAGTCTGGGCGGCCAAGCAACCTCTGGAGGAGCCCTGCATTAGCCCTTCCCTTCCCTCGCACAGAGCTCTTCCTGCTGGAGCCCTTGGCAGTGTGCAAGCCACCGGCCCCTAAGCCCTCCCCAAGGACGCCTGAGGCCTAGGTGCAAAGGCAAGGCAGGAGCGGAGCTGAGGCCAGGAAGGCGCCAGTGGCGTCTCCCAGCCTCACGCAGCCTGCTCCTTCCTGGGCAGGAAGCCTAGCAGCGAGGCAAGTCTGGGCAAGGCTCGCCCAGGGCAGAGCAGCCTCGCGCCAGCAACTCTGCCAGATCGGGCCTCTGAGCAGAGCTGGAGCTCTGCCGTCCTGGAGGCGCACTCGGCTCCAGCCATGTAGGGCTTGAGCCAAACGAGCCTGGGCTGCCTCTACTTCCCTCAAGCAGGCTCGCCTCCCCGCCAGCTGTTCACTCGGCTTCCAGGTGGGGGCGCTCTGCGCCTCCTGCAGGTCTTGGCTCAGGGGCTGCTTGCCCTTAGCTGGGGCTGTGGGCGGGAGCCCAGGCACGCAGGGGCAGGCCCCAACCAGCTGCACACGTCTCTGCTGGGGAGGAGAGCTCTAGGGAAGCTACGTGTGTGAGGCAGCTGCTGGGCGCCCAGGGAGTCAGCCTCCGGGTGTGCGGGGCTGCAGACCCCAGCCAGGGGCCCTGGGAGCCTGGTGCACTCCGTGCGGCGCTGAGCCTGGGCGGCCAAGCAACCGCTGGAGGAGCCCTGCACTGGCCCTTCCCTTCCCTCGCACAGAGCTCTTCCTGCTGGAGTCCTTGGCACTGCGCAAGCCACCGGCCCCTAAGCCCTACCCAAGGACGCCTGGGGCCTAGGTGCAAAGGCAAGGCAGGAGCGGAGCTGAGGCCAGGAAGGCGCCATTGGCGTCTCCCAGCCTCGCGCAGCCTGCTCCTTCCTGGGCAGGAAGCCTAGCAGCGAGGCAAGTCTGGGCAAGGCTCGCCCAGGGCAGAGCAGCCTCGCGCCAGCAACTCTGCCAGATCGGGCCTCTGAGCAGAGCTGGAGCTCTGCCGTCCTGGAGGCGCACTCGGCTCCAGCCAAGTAGGGCTTGAGCCAAACGAGGCTGGGCTGCCTCTTCTTCCCTCGAGGAGGCTCGCCTCCCCGCCAGCTGTTCACTCGGCTTCCAGGTGGGGGCGCTCTGCGCCTCCTGCAGGTCTTGGCTCAGGGGCTGCTTGCCCTGAGCTGGGGCTGTGGGCGGGAGCCCAGGCACGCAGGGGCAGGCCCCAACCAGCTGCACACGTCTCTGCTGGGGAGGAGAGTGCTAGGGAAGCTACGTGTGTGAGGCAGCTGCTGGGCGCCCAGGGAGTCAGCCTCCGGGTGTGCGGGGCTGCAGACCCCGGCCAGGGGCCCTGGGAGCCTGGTGCACTCCGTGCGGCGCTGAGCCTGGGCGGCCAAGCAACCGCTGGAGGAGCCCTGCACTGGCCCTTCCCTTCCCTCGCACAGAGCGCTTCCTGCTGGAGCCCTTGGCAGTGTGCAAGCCACCGGACCCTAAGCCCTCCCCAAGGACGCCTGGGGCCTTGGTGCAAAGGCAAGGCAGCAGCGGAGCTGAGGCCAGGAAGGCGCCAGTGGCGTCTCCCAGCCTCGCGCAGCCTGCTCCTTCCTGGGCAGGAAGCCTAGCAGCGAGGCAAGTCTGGGCAAGGCTCGCCCAGGGCAGAGCAGCCTCGCGCCAGCAACTCTGCCAGAACGGGCCTCTGAGCAGAGCTGGAGCTCTGCCGTCCTGGAGGCGCACTCGGCTCCAGCCAAGTAGGGCTTGAGCCAAACGAGGCTGGCCTGCCTCTTCTTCCCTCGAGGAGGCTCGCCTCCCCGCCAGCTGTTCACTCGGCTTCCAGGTGGGGGCGCTCTGCGCCTCCTGCAGGTCTTGGCTCAGGGGCTGCTTGCCCTGAGCTGGGGCTGTGCGCAGGAGCCCAGGAACGCAGGGGCAGGCCCCAACCAGCTGCACACGTCTCTGCTGGGGAGGAGAGCGCTAGGGAAGCTACATGTGTGAGGCAGCTGCTGGGCGCCCAGGGAGTCAGCCTCCGGGTGTGCGGGGCTGCAGACCCCAGCCAGGGGCCCTTGGAGCCTGGTGCACTCCGTGCGGCGCTGAGTCTGGGCGGCCAAGCAACCTCTGGAGGAGCCCTGCATTAGCCCTTCCCTTCCCTCGCACAGAGCTCTTCCTGCTGGAGCCCTTGGCAGTGTGCAAGCCACCGGCCCCTAAGCCCTCCCCAAGGACGCCTGAGGCCTAGGTGCAAAGGCAAGGCAGGAGCGGAGCTGAGGCCAGGAAGGCGCCAGTGGCGTCTCCCAGCCTCGCGCAGCCTGCTCCTTCCTGGGCAGGAAGCCTAGCAGCGAGGCAAGTCTGGGCAAGGCTCGCCCAGGGCAGAGCAGCCTCGCGCCAGCAACTCTGCCAGATCGGGCCTCTGAGCAGAGCTGGAGCTCTGCCGTCCTGGAGGCGCACTCGGCTCCAGCCATGTAGGGCTTGAGCCAAACGAGCCTGGGCTGCCTCTACTTCCCTCAAGCAGGCTCGCCTCCCCGCCAGCTGTTCACTCGGCTTCCAGGTGGGGGCGCTCTGCGCCTCCTGCAGGTCTTGGCTCAGGGGCTGCTTGCCCTTAGCTGGGGCTGTGGGCGGGAGCCCAGGCACGCAGGGGCAGGCCCCATCCAGCTGCACACGTCTCTGCTGGGGAGGAGAGCGCTAGGGAAGCTACGTGTGTGAGGCAGCTGCTGGCGCCCAGGGAGTCAGCCTCCGGGTGTGCGGGGCTGCAGACCCCAGCCAGGGGCCCTGGGAGCCTGGTGCACTCCGTGCGGCGCTGAGCCTGGGCGGCCAAGCAACCGCTGGAGGAGCCCTGCACTGGCCCTTCCCTTCCCTCGCACAGAGCTCTTCCTGCTGGAGTCCTTGGCACTGCGCAAGCCACCGCCCCCTAAGCCCTACCCAAGGACGCCTGGGGCCTAGGTGCAAAGGCAAGGCAGGAGCGGAGCTGAGGCCAGGAAGGCGCCATTGGCGTCTCCCAGCCTCGCGCAGCCTGCTCCTTCCTGGGCAGGAAGCCTAGCAGCGAGGCAAGTCTGGGCAAGGCTCGCCCAGGGCAGAGCAGCCTCGCGCCAGCAACTCTGCCAGATCGGGCCTCTGAGCAGAGCTGGAGCTCTGCCGTCCTGGAGGCGCACTCGGCTCCAGCCAAGTAGGGCTTGAGCCAAACGAGGCTGGGCTGCCTCTTCTTCCCTCGAGGAGGCTCGCCTCCCCGCCAGCTGTTCACTCGGCTTCCAGGTGGGGGCGCTCTGCGCCTCCTGCAGGTCTTGGCTCAGGGGCTGCTTGCCCTGAGCTGGGGCTGTGGGCGGGAGCCCAGGCACGCAGGGGCAGGCCCCAACCAGCTGCACACGTCTCTGCTGGGGAGGAGAGTGCTAGGGAAGCTACGTGTGTGAGGCAGCTGCTGGGCGCCCAGGGAGTCAGCCTCCGGGTGTGCGGGGCTGCAGACCCCGGCCAGGGGCCCTGGGAGCCTGGTGCACTCCGTGCGGCGCTGAGCCTGGGCGGCCAAGCAACCGCTGGAGGAGCCCTGCACTGGCCCTTCCCTTCCCTCGCACAGAGCGCTTCCTGCTGGAGCCCTTGGCAGTGTGCAAGCCACCGGACCCAAAGCCCTCCCCAAGGACGCCTGGGGCCTTGGTGCAAAGGCAAGGCAGCAGCGGAGCTGAGGCCAGGAAGGCGCCAGTGGCGTCTCCCAGCCTCGCGCAGCCTGCTCCTTCCTGGGCAGGAAGCCTAGCAGCGAGGCAAGTCTGGGCAAGGCTCGCCCAGGGCAGAGCAGCCTCGCGCCAGCAACTCTGCCAGAACGGGCCTCTGAGCAGAGCTGGAGCTCTGCCGTCCTGGAGGCGCACTCGGCTCCAGCCAAGTAGGGCTTGAGCCAAACGAGGCTGGCCTGCCTCTTCTTCCCTCGAGGAGGCTCGCCTCCCCGCCAGCTGTTCACTCGGCTTCCAGGTGGGGGCGCTCTGCGCCTCCTGCAGGTCTTGGCTCAGGGGCTGCTTGCCCTGAGCTGGGGCTGTGCGCAGGAGCCCAGGAACGCAGGGGCAGGCCCCAACCAGCTGCACACGTCTCTGCTGGGGAGGAGAGCGCTAGGGAAGCTACATGTGTGAGGCAGCTGCTGGGCGCCCAGGGAGTCAGCCTCCGGGTGTGCGGGGCTGCAGACCCCAGCCAGGGGCCCTTGGAGCCTGGTGCACTCCGTGCGGCGCTGAGTCTGGGCGGCCAAGCAACCTCTGGAGGAGCCCTGCATTAGCCCTTCCCTTCCCTCGCACAGAGCTCTTCCTGCTGGAGCCCTTGGCAGTGTGCAAGCCACCGGCCCCTAAGCCCTCCCCAAGGACGCCTGAGGCCTAGGTGCAAAGGCAAGGCAGGAGCGGAGCTGAGGCCAGGAAGGCGCCAGTGGCGTCTCCCAGCCTCGCGCAGCCTGCTCCTTCCTGGGCAGGAAGCCTAGCAGCGAGGCAAGTCTGGGCAAGGCTCGCCCAGGGCAGAGCAGCCTCGCGCCAGCAACTCTGCCAGATCGGGCCTCTGAGCAGAGCTGGAGCTCTGCCGTCCTGGAGGCGCACTCGGCTCCAGCCATGTAGGGCTTGAGCCAAACGAGCCTGGGCTGCCTCTACTTCCCTCAAGCAGGCTCGCCTCCCCGCCAGCTGTTCACTCGGCTTCCAGGTGGGGGCGCTCTGCGCCTCCTGCAGGTCTTGGCTCAGGGGCTGCTTGCCCTTAGCTGGGGCTGTGGGCGGGAGCCCAGGCACGCAGGGGCAGGCCCCAACCAGCTGCACACGTCTCTGCTGGGGAGGAGAGCGCTAGGGAAGCTACGTGTGTGAGGCAGCTGCTGGCGCCCAGGGAGTCAGCCTCCGGGTGTGCGGGGCTGCAGACCCCAGCCAGGGGCCCTGGGAGCCTGGTGCACTCCGTGCCGAGCTGAGTCTGGGCGGCCAAGCAACCGCTGGAGGGGCCCTGCACTAGCCCTTCCCTTCCCTCGCACAGAGCTCTTCCTGCTGGAGCCCTTGGCAGTGTGCAAGCCACCGGCCCCTAAGCCCTCCCCAAGGACGCCTGGGGCCTAGGTGCAAAGGCAAGGCAGGAGCGGAGCTGAGGCCAGGAAGGCGCCAGTGGCGTCTCCCAGCCTCGCGCAGCCTGCTCCTTCCTGGGCAGGAAGCCTAGCAGCGAGGCAAGTCTGGGCAAGGCTCGCCCAGGGCAGAGCAGCCTCGCGCCAGCAACTCTGCCAGATCGGGCCTCTGAGCAGAGCTGGAGCTCTGCCGTCCTGGAGGCGCACTCGGCTCCAGCCAAGTAGGGCTTGAGCCAAACGAGGCTAGGCTGCCTCTTCTTCCCTCGAGGAGGCTCGCCTCCCCGCCAGCTGTTCACTCGGCTTCCAGGTGGGGGCGCTCTGCGCCTCCTGCAGGTCTTGGCTCAGGGGCTGCTTGCCCTGAGCTGGGGCTGTGGGCGGGAGCCCAGGCACGCAGGGGCAGGCCCCAACCAGCTGCACACGTCTCTGCTGGGGAGGAGAGCGCTAGGGAAGCTACGTGTGTGAGGAAGCTGCTGGGCGCCCAGGGAGTCAGCCTCCGGGTGTGCGGGGCTGCAGACCCCGGCCAGGGGCCCTGGGAGCCTGGTGCACTCCGTGCGGCGCTGAGCCTGGGCGGCCAAGCAACCGCTGGAGGAGCCCTGCACTGGCCCTTCCCTTCCCTCGCACAGAGCGCTTCCTGCTGGAGCCCTTGGCAGTGTGCAAGCCACCGGACCCTAAGCCCTCCCCAAGGACGCCTGGGGCCTTGGTGCAAAGGCAAGGCAGCAGCGGAGCTGAGGCCAGGAAGGCGCCAGTGGCGTCTTCCAGCCTCGCGCAGCCTGCTCCTTCCTGGGCAGGAAGCCTAGCAGCGAGGCAAGTCTGGGCAAGGCTCGCCCAGGGCAGAGCAGCCTCGCGCCAGCAACTCTGCCAGATCGGGCCTCTGAGCAGAGCTGGAGCTCTGCCGTCCTGGAGGCGCACTCGGCTCCAGCCAAGTAGGGCTTGAGCCAAACGAGGCTGGGCTGCCTCTTCTTCCCTCGAGGAGGCTCGCCTCCCCGCCAGCTGTTCACTCGGCTTCCAGGTGGGGGCGCTCTGCGCCTCCTGCAGGTCTTGGCTCAGGGGCTGCTTGCCCTGAGCTGGGGCTGTGGGCGGGAGCCCAGGCACGCAGGGGCAGGCCCCAACCAGCTGCACACGTCTCTGCTGGGGAGGAGAGCGCTAGGGAAGCTACGTGTGTGAGGCAGCTGCTGGGCGCCCAGGGAGTCAGCCTCCGGGTGTGCGGGGCTGCAGACCCCAGCCAGGGGCCCTTGGAGCCTGGTGCACTCCGTGCGGCGCTGAGTCTGGGCGGCCAAGCAACCTCTGGAGGAGCCCTGCATTAGCCCTTCCCTTCCCTCGCACAGAGCTCTTCCTGCTGGAGCCCTTGGCAGTGTGCAAGCCACCGGCCCCTAAGCCCTCCCCAAGGACGCCTGAGGCCTAGGTGCAAAGGCAAGGCAGGAGCGGAGCTGAGGCCAGGAAGGCGCCAGTGGCGTCTCCCAGCCTCACGCAGCCTGCTCCTTCCTGGGCAGGAAGCCTAGCAGCGAGGCAAGTCTGGGCAAGGCTCGCCCAGGGCAGAGCAGCCTCGCGCCAGCAACTCTGCCAGATCGGGCCTCTGAGCAGAGCTGGAGCTCTGCCGTCCTGGAGGCGCACTCGGCTCCAGCCATGTAGGGCTTGAGCCAAACGAGCCTGGGCTGCCTCTACTTCCCTCAAGCAGGCTCGCCTCCCCGCCAGCTGTTCACTCGGCTTCCAGGTGGGGGCGCTCTGCGCCTCCTGCAGGTCTTGGCTCAGGGGCTGCTTGCCCTTAGCTGGGGCTGTGGGCGGGAGCCCAGGCACGCAGGGGCAGGCGCCAACCAGCTGCACACGTCTCTGCTGGGGAGGAGAGCTCTAGGGAAGCTACGTGTGTGAGGCAGCTGCTGGGCGCCCAGGGAGTCAGCCTCCGGGTGTGCGGGGCTGCAGACCCCAGCCAGGGGCCCTGGGAGCCTGGTGCACTCCGTGCCGAGCTGAGTCTGGGCGGCCAAGCAACCGCTGGAGGGGCCCTGCACTAGCCCTTCCCTTCCCTCGCACAGAGCTCTTCCTGCTGGAGCCCTTGGCAGTGTGCAAGCCACCGGCCCCTAAGCCCTCCCCAAGGACGCCTGGGGCCTAGGTGCAAAGGCAAGGCAGGAGCGGCGCTGAGGCCAGGAAGGCGCCAGTGGCGTCTCCCAGCCTCGCGCAGCCTGCTCCTTCCTGGGCAGGAAGCCTAGCAGCGAGGCAAGTCTGGGCAAGGCTCGCCCAGGGCAGAGCAGCCTCGCGCCAGCAACTCTGCCAGATCGGGCCTCTGAGCAGAGCTGGAGCTCTGCCGTCCTGGAGGCGCACTTGGCTCCAGCCAAGTAGGGCTTGAGCCAAACGAGGCTAGGCTGCCTCTTCTTCCCTCGAGGAGGCTCGCCTCCCCGCCAGCTGTTCACTCGGCTTCCAGGTGGGGGCGCTCTGCGCCTCCTGCAGGTCTTGGCTCAGGGGCTGCTTGCCCTGAGCTGGGGCTGTGCGCGGGAGCCCAGGCACGCAGGGGCAGGCCCCAACCAGCTGCACACATCTCTGCTGGGGAGGAGAGCGCTAGGGAAGCTACGTGTGTGAGGCAGCTGCTGGGCGCTCAGGGAGTCAGCCTCCGGGTGTGCGGGGCTGCAGACCCCAGCCAGGGACCCTGGGAGCCTGGTGCACTCCGTGCGACGCTGAGCCTGGGCGGCCAAGCAACCGCTGGAGGAGCCCTTCAATGGCCCTTCCTTTCCCTAGCACAGAGCTCTTCCTGCTGGGGCCCTTGGCAGTGTGCAAGCCACCGGCCCCTAAGCCCTCCCCAAGGACGCCTGGGGCCTAGGTGCAAAGGCAAGGCAGGAGCGGAGCTGAGGCCAGGAAGGCGCCAGTGGCGTCTCCCAGCCTCGCGCAGCCTGCTCCTTCCTGGGCAGGAAGCCTAGCAGCGAGGCAAGTCTGGGCAAGGCTCGCCCAGGGCAGAGCAGACTCGCGCCAGCAACTCTGCCAGATCGGGCCTCTGAGCAGAGCTGGAGCTCTGCCGTCCTGGAGGCGCACTCGGCTCCAGCCAAGTAGGGCTTGAGCCAAACGAGGCTGGGCTGCCTCTTCTTCCCTCGAGGAGGCTCTCCTCCCCGCAGGCCGTTCACTCGGCTTCGAGGTGGGGGCACTCTGCGCCTCCTGCAGGTCTTGGCTCAGGGGCTGCTTGCCCTGAGCTGGGGCTGTGCGCGGGAGCCCAGGCACGCAGGGGCAGGCCCCAACCAGCTGCACACGTCTCTGCTGGGGAGGAGAGCGCTAGGGAAGCTACGTGTGTGAGGCAGCTGCTGGGCGCCCAGGGAGTCAGCCTCCGGGTGTGCGGGGCTGCAGACCCCAGCCAGGGGCCCTGGGAGCCTGGTGCACTCCGTGCGGCGCTGAGCCTGGGCGGCCAAGCAACCGCTGGAGGAGCCCTGCAATGGCCCTTCCCTTCCCTCGCACAGAGCTCTTCCTGCTGGAGTCCTTGGCACTGCGCAAGCCACCGGCCCCTAAGCCCTCCCCAAGGACGCCTGGGGCCTAGGTGCAAAGGCAAGGCAGGAGCGGAGCTGAGGCCAGGAAGGCGCCATTGGCGTCTCCCAGCCTCGCGCAGCCTGCTCCTTCCTGGGCAGGAAGCCTAGCAGCGAGGCAAGTCTGGGCAAGGCTCGCCCAGGGCAGAGCAGCCTCGCGCCAGCAACTCTGCCAGATCGGGCCTCTGAGCAGAGCTGGAGCTCTGCCGTCCTGGAGGCGCACTCGGCTCCAGCCAAGTAGGGCTTGAGCCAAACGAGGCTGGGCTGCCTCTTCTTCCCTCGAGGAGGCTCGCCTCCCCGCCAGCTGTTCACTCGGCTTCCAGGTGGGGGCGCTCTGCGCCTCCTGCAGGTCTTGGCTCAGGGGCTGCTTGCCCTGAGCTGGGGCTGTGGGGGGAGCCCAGGCACGCAGGGGCAGGCCCCAACCAGCTGCACACGTCTCTGCTGGGGAGGAGAGCGCTAGGGAAGCTACGTGTGTGAGGCAGCTGCTGGGCGCCCAGGGAGTCAGCCTCCGGGTGTGCGGGGCTGCAGACCCCGGCCAGGGGCCCTGGGAGCCTGGTGCACTCCGTGCGGCACTGAGCCTGGGCGGCCAAGCAACCGCTGGAGGAGCCCTGCACTGGCCCTTCCCTTCCCTCGCACAGAGCGCTTCCTGCTGGAGCCCTTGGCAGTGTGCAAGCCACCGGACCCTAAGCCCTCCCCAAGGACGCCTGGGGCCTAGGTGCAAAGGCAAGGCAGCAGCGGAGCTGAGGCCAGGAAGGCGCCAGTGGCGTCTTCCAGCCTCGCGCAGCCTGCTCCTTCCTGGGCAGGAAGCCTAGCAGCGAGGCAAGTCTGGGCAAGGCTCGCCCAGGGCAGAGCAGCCTCGCGCCAGCAACTCTGCCAGAACGGGCCTCTGAGCAGAGCTGGAGCTCTGCCGTCCTGGAGGCGCACTCGGCTCCAGCCAAGTAGGGCTTGAGCCAAACGAGGCTGGGCTGCCTCTTCTTCCCTCGAGGAGGCCGCTTCCCCGCCAGCTGTTCACTCGGCTTCCAGGTGGGGGCGCTCTGCGCCTCCTGCAGGTCTTGGCTCAGGGGATGCTTGCCCTGAGCTGGGGCTGTGCGCGGGAGCCCAGGCACGCAGGGGCAGGCCCCAACCAGCTGCACACGTCTCTGCTGGGGAGGAGAGCGCTAGGGAAGCTACGTGTGTGAGGCAGCTGCTGGGCGCTCAGGGAGTCAGCCTCCGGGTGTGCGGGGCTGCAGACCCCAGCCAGGGACCCTGGGAGCCTGGTGCACTCCGTGCGGCGCTGAGCCTGGGCGGCCAAGCAACCGCTGGAGGAGCCCTGCACTGGCCCTTCCTTTCCCTAGCACAGAGCTCTTCCTGCTGGAGCCCTTGGCAGTGTGCAAGCCACCGGCCCCTAAGCCCTCCCCAAGGACGCCTGGGGCCTAGGTGCAAAGGCAAGGCAGGAGCGGAGCTGAGGCCAGGAAGGCGCCAGTGGCGTCTCCCAGCCTCGCGCAGCCTGCTCCTTCCTGGGCAGGAAGCCTAGCAGCGAGGCAAGTCTGGGCAAGGCTCGCCCAGGGCAGAGCAGCCTCGCGCCAGCAACTCTGCCAGATCGGGCCTCTGAGCAGAGCTGGAGCTCTGCCGTCCTGGAGGCGCACTCGGCTCCAGCCAAGTAGGGCTTTAGCCAAACGAGGCTGGGCTGCCTCTTCTTCCCTCGAGGAGGCTCTCCTCCCCGCAGGCTGTTCACTCGGCTTCGAGGTGGGGGCACTCTGCGCCTCCTGCAGGTCTTGGCTCAGGGGCTGCTTGCCCTGAGCTGGGGCTGTGCGCGGGAGCCCAGGCACGCAGGGGCAGGCCCCAACCAGCTGCACACGTCTCTGCTGGGGAGGAGAGCGCTAGGGAAGCTACGTGTGTGAGGCAGCTGCTGGGCGCCCAGGGAGTCAGCCTCCGGGTGTGCGGGGCTGCAGACCCCAGCCAGGGGCCCTGGGAGCCTGGTGCACTCCGTGCGGCGCTGAGCCTGGGCGGCCAAGAAACCGCTGGAGGAGCCCTGCACTGGCCCTTCCCTTCCCTCGCACAGAGCTCTTCCTGCTGGAGTCCTTGGCACTGCGCAAGCCACCGGCCCCTAAGCCCTACCCAAGGACGCCTGGGGCCTAGGTGCAAAGGCAAGGCAGGAGCGGAGCTGAGGCCAGGAAGGCGCCATTGGCGTCTCCCAGCCTCGCGCTGCCTGCTCCTTCCTGGGCAGGAAGCCTAGCAGCGAGGCAAGTCTGGGCAAGGCTCGCCCAGGGCAGAGCAGCCTCGCGCCAGCAACTCTGCCAGATCGGGCCTCTGAGCAGAGCTGGAGCTCTGCCGTCCTGGAGGCGCACTCGGCTCCAGCCAAGTAGGGCTTGAGCCAAACGAGGCTGGGCTGCCTCTTCTTCCCTCGAGGAGGCTCGCCTCCCCGCCAGCTGTTCACTCGGCTTCCAGGTGGGGGCGCTCTGCGCCTCCTGCAGGTCTTGGCTCAGGGGCTGCTTGCCCTGAGCTGGGGCTGTGGGCGGGAGCCCAGGCACGCAGGGGCAGGCCCCAACCAGCTGCACACGTCTCTGCTGGGGAGGAGAGCGCTAGGGAAGCTACGTGTGTGAGGCAGCTGCTGGGCGCCCAGGGAGTCAGCCTCCGGGTGTGCGGGGCTGCAGACCCCGGCCAGGGGCCCTGGGAGCCTGGTGCACTCCGTGTGGCACTGAGCCTGGGCGGCCAAGCAACCGCTGGAGGAGCCCTGCACTGGCCCTTCCCTTCCCTCGCACAGAGCGCTTCCTGCTGGAGCCCTTGGCAGTGTGCAAGCCACCGGACCCTAAGCCCTCCCCAAGGACGCCTGGGGCCTTGGTGCAAAGGCAAGGCAGCAGCGGAGCTGAGGCCAGGAAGCCGCCAGTGGCGTCTTCCAGCCTCGCGCAGCCTGCTCCTTCCTGGGCAGGAAGCCTAGCAGCGAGGCAAGTCTGGGCAAGGCTCGCCCAGGGCAGAGCAGCCTCGCGCCAGCAACTCTGCCAGAACGGGCCTCTGAGCAGAGCTGGAGCTCTGCCGTCCTGGAGGCGCACTCGGCTCCAGCCAAGTAGGGCTTGAGCCAAACGAGGCTGGGCTGCCTCTTCTTCCCTCCAGGAGGCTCGCCTCCCCGCCAGCTGTTCACTCGGCTTCCAGGTGGGGGCGCTCTGCGCCTCCTGCAGGTCTTGGCTCAGGGGCTGCTTGCCCTGAGCTGGGGCTGTGCGCGGGAGCCCAGGCACGCAGGGGTAGGCCCCAACCAGCTGCACACGTCTCTGCTGGGGAGGAGAGCGCTAGGGAAGCTACGTGTGTGAGGCAGCTGCTGGGCGCCCAGGGAGTCAGCCTCCGGGTGTGCGGGGCTGCAGACTCCAGCCAGGGGCCCTGGGAGCCTGGTGCACTCCGTGCGGCGCTGAGCCTGGGCGGCCAAGCAATCGCTGGAGGAGCCCTGCACTGGCCCTTCCTTCCCTCGCACAGAGCTCTTCCTGCTGGAGCCCTTGGCAGTGTGCAAGCCACCGGACCCTAAGCCCTCCCCAAGGACGCCTGGGGCCTAGGTGCAAAGGCAAGGCAGGAGCGGAGCTGAGGCCAGGAAGGCGCCAGTGGCGTCTCCCAACCTCGCGCAGCCTGCTCCTTCCAGGGCAGGAAGCCTAGCAGCGAGGCAAGTCTGGGCAAGGCTCGCCCAGGGCAGAGAAGCCTCGCGCCAGCAACTCTGCCAGAACGGGCCTCTGAGCAGAGCTGGAGCTCTGCCGTCCTGGAGGCGCACTCGGCTCCAGCCAAGTAGGGCTTGAGCCAAACGAGGCTGGGCTGCCTCTTCTTCCCTCGAGGAGGCCGCTTCCCCGCCAGCTGTTCACTCGGCTTCCAGGTGGGGGCGCTCTGCGCCTCCTGCAGGTCTTGGCTCAGGGGATGCTTGCCCTGAGCTGGGGCTGTGCGCGGGAGCCCAGGCACGCAGGGGCAGGCCCCAACCAGCTGCACACGTCTCTGCTGGGGAGGAGAGCGCTAGGGAAGCTACGTGTGTGAGGCAGCTGCTGGGCGCCCAGGGAGTCAGCCTCCGGGTGTGCGGGGCTGCAGACCCCAGCCAGGGGCCCTGGGAGCCTGGTGCACTCCGTGCGGCGCTGAGCCTGGGCGGCCAAGCAACCGCTGGAGGATCCCTGCACTGGCCCTTTCCTTCCCTCGCACAGAGCTCTTCCTGCTGGAGTCCTTGGCACTGCGCAAGCCACCGGCCCCTAAGCCCTACCCAAGGACGCTTGGGGCCTAGGTGCAAAGGCAAGGCAGGAGCGGAGCTGAGGCCAGGAAGGCGCCATTGGCGTCTCCCAGCCTCGCGCAGCCTGCTCCTTCCTGGGCAGGAAGCCTAGCAGCGAGGCAAGTCTGGGCAAGGCTCGCCCAGGGCAGAGCAGCCTCGCGCCAGCAACTCTGCCAGATCGGGCCTCTGAGCAGAGCTGGAGCTCTGCCGTCCTGGAGGCGCACTCGGCTCCAGCCAAGTAGGGCTTGAGCCAAACGAGGCTGGGCTGCCTCTTCTTCCCTCGAGGAGGCTCGCCTCCCCGCCAGCTGTTCACTCGGCTTCCAGGTGGGGGCGCTCTGCGCCTCCTGCAGGTCTTGGCTCAGGGGCTGCTTGCCCTGAGCTGGGGCTGTGGGCGGGAGCCCAGGCACGCAGGGGCAGGCCCCAACCAGCTGCACACGTCTCTGCTGGGGAGGAGAGCGCTAGGGAAGCTACGTGTGTGAGGCAGCTGCTGGGCGCCCAGGGAGTCAGCCTCCGGGTGTGCGGGGCTGCAGACCCCGGCCAGGGGCCCTGGGAGCCTCGTGCACTCCGTGCGGCGCTGAGCCTGGGCGGCCAAGCAACCGCTGGAGGAGCCCTGCACTGGCCCTTCCCTTCCCTCGCACAGAGCGCTTCCTGCTGGAGCCCTTGGCAGTGTGCAAGCCACCGGACCCTAAGCCCTCCCCAAGGACGCCTGGGGCCTAGGTGCAAAGGCAAGGCAGCAGCGGAGCTGAGGACAGGAAGGCGCCAGTGGCGTCTTCCAGCCTCGCGCAGCCTGCTCCTTCCTGGGCAGGAAGCCTAGCAGCGAGGCAAGTCTGGGCAAGGCTCGCCCAGGGCAGAGCAGCCTCGCGCCAGCAACTCTGCCAGATCGGGCCTCTGAGCAGAGCTGGAGCTCTGCCGTCCTGGAGGCGCACTCGGCTCCAGCCATGTAGGGCTTGAGCCAAACGAGCCTGGGCTGCCTCTACTTGCCTCAAGCAGGCTCGCCTCCCCGCCAGCTGTTCACTCGGCTTCCAGGTGGGGGCGCTCTGCGCCTCCTGCAGGTCTTGGCTCAGGGGCTGCTTGCCCTTAGCTGGGGCTGTGGGCGGGAGCCCAGGCACGCAGGGGCAGGCCCCAACCAGCTGCACACGTCTCTGCTGGGGAGGAGAGCGCTAGGGAAGCTACGTGTGTGAGGCAGCTGCTGGGCGCCCAGGGAGTCAGCCTCCGGGTGTGCGGGGCTGCAGACCCCAGCAAGGGGCCCTGGGAGCCTGGTGCACTCCGTGCCGAGCTGAGTCTGGGCGGCCAAGCAACCGCTGGAGGGGCCCTGCACTAGCCCTTCCCTTCCCTCGCACAGAGCTCTTCCTGCTGGAGCCCTTGGCAGTGTGCAAGCCTCCGGCCCCTAAGCCCTCCCCAAGGACGCCTGGGGCCTAGGTGCAAAGGCAAGGCAGGAGCGGAGCTGAGGCCAGGAAGGTGCCAGTGGCGTCTCCCAGCCTCGCGCAGCCTGCTCCTTCCTGGGCAGGAAGCCTAGCAGCGAGGCAAATCTGGGCAAGGCTCGCCCAGGGCAGAGCAGCCTCGCGCCAGCAACTCTGCCAGATCGGGCCTCTGAGCAGAGCTGGAGCTCTGCCGTCCTGGAGGCGCACTCGGCTCCAGCCAAGTAGGGCTTTAGCCAAACGAGGCTGGGCTGCCTCTTCTTCCCTCGAGGAGGCTCTCCTCCCCGCAGGCTGTTCACTCGGCTTCGAGGTGGGGGCACTCTGCGCCTCCTGCAGGTCTTGGCTCAGGGGCTGCTTGCCCTGAGCTGGGGCTGTGCGCGGGAGCCCAGGCACGCAGGGGCAGGCCCCAACCAGCTGCACACGTCTCTGCTGGGGAGGAGAGCGCTAGGGAAGCTACGTGTGTGAGGCAGCTGCTGGGCGCCCAGGGAGTCAGCCTCCGGGTGTGCGGGGCTGCAGACCCCAGCCAGGGGCCCTGGGAGCCTGGTGCACTCCGTGCGGCGCTGAGCCTGGGCGGCCAAGCAACCGCTGGAGGAGCCCTGCACTGGCCCTTCCCTTCCCTCGCACAGAGCGCTTCCTGCTGGAGCCCTTGGCAGTGTGCAAGCCACCGGACCCTAAGCCCTCCCCAAGGACGCCTGGGGCCTAGGTGCAAAGGCAAGGCAGCAGCAGAGCTGAGGCCAGGAAGGCGCCAGTGGCGTCTTCCAGCCTCGCGCAGCCTGCTCCTTCCTGGGCAGGAAGCCTAGCAGCGAGGCAAGTCTGGGCAAGGCTCGCCCAGGGCAGAGCAGCCTCGCGCCAGCAACTCTGCCAGAACGGGCCTCTGAGCAGAGCTGGAGCTCTGCCGTCCTGGAGGCGCACTCGGCTCCAGCCAAGTAGGGCTTGAGCCAAACGAGGCTGGGCTGCCTCTTCTTCCCTCCAGGAGGCTCGCCTCCCCGCCAGCTGTTCACTCGGCTTCCAGGTGGGGGCGCTCTGCGCCTCCTGCAGGTCTTGGCTCAGGGGCTGCTTGCCCTGAGCTGGGGCTGTGCGCGGGAGCCCAGGCACGCAGGGGTAGGCCCCAACCAGCTGCACACGTCTCTGCTGGGGAGGAGAGCGCTAGGGAAGCTACGTGTGTGAGGCAGCTGCTGGGCGCCCAGGGAGTCAGCCTCCGGGTGTGCGGGGCTGCAGACTCCAGCCAGGGGCCCTGGGAGCCTGGTGCACTCCGTGCGGCGCTGAGCCTGGGCGGCCAAGCAACCGCTGGAGGAGCCCTGCACTGGCCCTTCCTTCCCTCGCACAGAGCTCTTCCTGCTGGAGCCCTTGGCAGTGTGCAAGCCACCGGCCCCTAAGCCCTCCCCAAGGACGCCTGGGGCCTAGGTGCAAAGGCAAGGCAGGAGCGGAGCTGAGGCCAGGAAGGCGCCAGTGGCGTCTCCCAACCTCGCGCAGCCTGCTCCTTCCAGGGCAGGAAGCCTAGCAGCGAGGCAAGTCTGGGCAAGGCTCGCCCAGGGCAGAGAAGCCTCGCGCCAGCAACTCTGCCAGAACGGGCCTCTGAGCAGAGCTGGAGCTCTGCCGTCCTGGAGGCGCACTCGGCTCCAGCCAAGTAGGGCTTGAGCCAAACGAGGCTGGGCTGCCTCTTCTTCCCTCGAGGAGGCCGCTTCCCCGCCAGCTGTTCACTCGGCTTCCAGGTGGGGGCGCTCTGCGCCTCCTGCAGGTCTTGGCTCAGGGGATGCTTGCCCTGAGCTGGGGCTGTGCGCGGGAGCCCAGGCACCCAGGGGCAGGCCCCAACCCGTTGCACACGTCTCTGCTGGGGAGGAGAGCGCTAGGGAAGCTACGTGTGTGAGGCAGCTGCTGGTCGCCCAGGGAGTCAGCCTCCGGGTGTGCGGGGCTGCAGACCCCAGCCAGGGCCCTGGGAGCCTGGTGCACTCCGTGCGGCGCTGAGCCTGGGCGGCCAAGCAACCGCTGGAGGAGCCCTGCACTGGCCCTTCCTTTCCCTCGCACAGAGCTCTTCCTGCTGGAGCCCTTGGGAGTGTGCAAGCCACCGGCCCCTAAGCCCTCCCCAAGGACGCATGGGGCCTTGGTGCAAAGGCAAGGCAGGAGCGGAGCTGAGGCCAGGAAGGCGCCAGTGGCGTCTCCCAGCCTCGCGCAGCCTGCTCCTTCCTGGGCAGGAAGCCTAGCAGCGAGGCAAGTCTGGGCAAGGCTCGCCCAGGGCAGAGCAGCCTCGCGCCAGCAACTCTGCCAGAACGGGCCTCTGAGCAGAGCTGGAGCTCTGCCGTCCTGGAGGCGCACTCGGCTCCAGCCAAGTAGGGCTTGAGCCAAACGAGGCTGGGCTGCCTCTTCTTCCCTCCAGGAGGCTCGCCTCCCCGCCAGCTGTTCACTCGGCTTCCAGGTGGGGGCGCTCTGCGCCTCCTGCAGGTCTTGGCTCAGGGGCTGCTTGCCCTGAGCTGGGGCTGTGGGCGGGAGCCCAAGCACGCAGGGGTAGGCCCCAACCAGCTGCACACGTCTCTGCTGGGGAGGAGAGCGCTACGGAAGCTACGTGTGTGAGGCAGCTGCTGGGCGCCCAGGGAGTCAGCCTCCGGGTGTGCGGGGCTGCAGACTCCAGCCAGGGGCCCTGGGAGCCTGGTGCACTCCGTGCGGCGCTGAGCCTGGGCGGCCAAGCAACCGCTGGAGGAGCCCTGCACTGGCCCTTCCTTCCCTCGCACAGAGCTCTTCCTGCTGGAGCCCTTGGCAGTGTGCAAGCCACCGGCCCCTAAGCCCTCCCCAAGGACGCCTGGGGCCTAGGTGCAAAGGCAAGGCAGGAGCGGAGCTGAGGCCAGGAAGGCGCCAGTGGCGTTTCCCAACCTCGCGCAGCCTGCTCCTTCCAGGGCAGGAAGCCTAGCAGCGAGGCAAGTCTGGGCAAGGCTCGCCCAGGGCAGAGAAGCCTCGCGCCAGCAACTCTGCCAGAACGGGCCTCTGAGCAGAGCTGGAGCTCTGCCGTCCTGGAGGCGCACTCGGCTCCAGCCAAGTAGGGCTTGAGCCAAACGAGGCTGGGCTGCCTCTTCTTCCTTCGAGGAGGCCGCTTCCCCGCCAGCTGTTCACTCGGCTTCCAGGTGGGGGCGCTCTGCGCCTCCTGCAGGTCTTGGCTCAGGGGCTGCTTGCCCTGAGCTGGGGCTGTGCGCGGGAGCCCAGGCACCCAGGGGCAGGCCCCAACCAGTTGCACACATCTCTGCTGGGGAGGAGAGCGCTAGGGAAGCTACGTGTGTGAGGCAGCTGCTGGGCGCCCAGGGAGTCAGCCTCCGGGTGTGCGGGGCTGCAGACCCCAGCCAGGGGCCCTGGGAGCCTGGTGCACTCCGTGCCGAGCTGAGTCTGGGCGGCCAAGCAACCGCTGGAGGGGCCCTGCACTAGCCCTTCCCTTCCCTCGCACAGAGCTCTTCCTGCTGGAGCCCTTGGCAGTGTGCAAGCCACCGTCCCCTAAGCCCTACCCAAGGACGCCTGGGGCCTAGGTGCAAAGGCAAGGCAGGAGCGGAGCTGAGGCCAGGAAGGCGCCAGTGGCGTCTCCCAGCCTCGCGCAGCCTGCTCCTTCCTGGGCAGGAAGCCTAGCAGCGAGGCAAGTCTGGGCAAGGCTCGCCCAGGGCAGAGCAGCCTCGCGCCAGCAACTCTGCCAGATCGGGCCTCTGAGCAGAGCTGGAGCTCTGCCGTCCTGGAGGCGCACTCGGCTCCAGCCAAGTAGGGCTTGAGCCAAACGAGGCTGGGCTGCCTCTTCTTCCCTCGAGGAGGCTCGCCTCCCCGCCAGCTGTTCACTCGGCTTCCAGGTGGGGGCGCTCTGCGCCTCCTGCAGGTCTTGGCTCAGGGGCTGCTTGCCCTGAGCTGGGGCTGTGGGCGGGAGCCTAGGCACGCAGGGGCAGGCCCCAACCAGCTGCACACGTCTCTGCTGGGGAGGAGAGCGCTAGGGAAGCTACGTGTGTGAGGCAGCTGCTGGGCGCCCAGGGAGTCAGCCTCCGGGTGTGCGGGGCTGCAGACCCCAGCCAGGGGCCCTGGGAGCCTGGTGCACTCCGTGCGGCGCTGAGCCTGGGCGGCCAAGCAACCGCTGGAGGAGCCCTGCACTGGCCCTTCCCTTCCCTCGCACAGAGCTCTTCCTGCTGGAGCCCTTGGCAATTTGCAAGCCACCAGCCCCTAAGCCCTCCCCAAGGACGCCTGGGTCCTAGGTGCAAAGGAAAGGCAGGAGTGGAGCTGAGGCCAGGAAGGCGCCAGTGGTGTCTCCCAGCCTCGCGCAGCCTGCTCCTGCCTGGGCAGGAAGCCTAGCAGCGAGGCAAGTCTGGGCAAGGCTCGCCCAGGGCAGAGAAGCCTCGCGCCAGCAACTCTGCCAGAACGGGCCTCTGAGCAGAGCTGGAGCTCTGCCGTCCTGGAGGCGCACTCGGCTCCAGCCAAGTAGGGCTTGAGCCAAACGAGGCTGGGCTGCCTCTTCTTCCCTCGAGGAGGCCGCTTCCCCGCCAGCTGTTCACTCGGCTTCCAGGTGGGGGCGCTCTGCGCCTCCTGCAGGTCTTGGCTCAGGGGATGCTTGCCCTGAGCTGGGGCTGTGCGCGGGAGCCCAGGCACCCAGGGGCAGGCCCCAACCCGTTGCACACGTCTCTGCTGGGGAGGAGAGCGCTAGAGAAGCTACGTGTGTGAGGCAGCTGCTGGGCGCCCAGGGAGTCAGCCTCCGGGTGTGCGGGGCTGCAGACCCCAGCCAGGGCCCTGGGAGCCTGGTGCACTCCGTGCGGCGCTGAGCCTGGGCGGCCAAGCAACCGCTGGAGGAGCCCTGCACTGGCCCTTCCTTTCCCTCGCACAGAGCTCTTCCTGCTGGAGCCCTTGGCAGTGTGCAAGCCACCGGCCCCTAAGCCCTCCCCAAGGACGCATGGGGCCTAGGTGCAAAGGCAAGGCAGGAGCGGAGCTGAGGCCAGGAAGGCGCCAGTGGCGTCTCCCAGCCTCGCGCAGCCTGCTCCTTCCTGGGCAGGAAGCCTAGCAGCGAGGCAAGTCTGGGCAAGGCTCGCCCAGGGCAGAGCAGCCTCGCGCCAGCAACTCTGCCAGAACGGGCCTCTGAGCAGAGCTGGAGCTCTGCCGTCCTGGAGGCGCACTCGGCTCCAGCCAAGTAGGGCTTGAGCCAAACGAGGCTGGGCTGCCTCTTCTTCCCTCCAGGAGGCTCGCCTCCCCGCCAGCTGTTCACTCGGCTTCCAGGTGGGGGCGCTCTGCGCCTCCTGCAGGTCTTGGCTCAGGGGCTGCTTGCCCTGAGCTGGGGCTGTGGGCGGGAGCCCAGGCACGCAGGGGTAGGCCCCAACCAGCTGCACACGTCTCTGCTGGGGAGGAGAGCGCTAGGGAAGCTACGTGTGTGAGGCAGCTGCTGGGCGCCCAGGGAGTCAGCCTCCGGGTGTGCGGGGCTGCAGACTCCAGCCAGGGGCCCTGGGAGCCTGGTGCACTCCGTGCGGCGCTGAGCCTGGGCGGCCAAGCAACCGCTGGAGGAGCCCTGCACTGGCCCTTCCTTCCCTCGCACAGAGCTCTTCCTGCTGGAGCCCTTGGCAGTGTGCAAGCCACCGGCCCCTAAGCCCTCCCCAAGGACGCCTGGGGCCTAGGTGCAAAGGCAAGGCAGGAGCGGAGCTGAGGCCAGGAAGGCGCCAGTGGCGTTTCCCAACCTCGCGCAGCCTGCTCCTTCCAGGGCAGGAAGCCTAGCAGCGAGGCAAGTCTGGGCAAGGCTCGCCCAGGGCAGAGAAGCCTCGCGCCAGCAACTCTGCCAGAACGGGACTCTGAGCAGAGCTGGAGCTCTGCCGTCCTGGAGGCGCACTCGGCTCCAGCCAAGTAGGGCTTGAGCCAAACGAGGCTGGGCTGCCTCTTCTTCCTTCGAGGAGGCCGCTTCCCCGCCAGCTGTTCACTCGGCTTCCAGGTGGGGGCGCTCTGCGCCTCCTGCAGGTCTTGGCTCAGGGGATGCTTGCCCTGAGCTGGGGCTGTGCGCGGGAGCCCAGGCACCCAGGGGCAGGCCCCAACCAGTTGCACACATCTCTGCTGGGGAGGAGAGCGCTAGGGAAGCTACGTGTGTGAGGCAGCTGCTGGGCGCACAGGGAGTCAGCCTCCGGGTGTGCGGGGCTGCAGACCCCAGCCAGGGGCCCTGGGAGCCTGGTGCACTCCGTGCGGCGCTGAGCCTGGGCGGCCAAGCAACCGCTGGAGGAGCCCTGCACTGGCCCTTCCTTTCCCTCGCACAGAGCTCTTCCTTCTGGAGCCCTTGGCAGTGTGCAAGCCACCGGCCCCTAAGCCCTCCCCAAGGACGCCTGGGGACTAGGTGCAAAGGCAAGGCAGGAGCGGAGCTGAGGCCAGGAAGGCGCCAGTGGCGTCTCCCAGCCTCGCGCAGCCTGCTCCTTCCTGGGCAGGAAGCCTAGCAGCGAGGCAAGTCTGGGCAAGGCTCGCCCAGGGCAGAGCAGCCTCGCGCCAGCAACTCTGCCAGAACGGGCCTCTGAGCAGAGCTGGAGCTCTGCCGTCCTGGAGGCGCACTCGGCTCCAGCCAAGTAGGGCTTGAGCCAAACGAGGCTGGGCTGCCTCTTCTTCCCTCGAGGAGACTCGCCTCCCCGCCAGCTGTTCACTCGGCTTCCAGGTGGGGGCGATCTGCGCCTCCTGCAGGTCTTGGCTCAGGGGCTGCTTGCTCTGAGCTGGGGCTGTGGGCGGGAGCCCAGGCATGCAGGGGCAGGCCCCAACCAGGTGCACACGTCTCTGCTGGGGAGGAGAGCGCTAGGGAAGCTACGTGTGTGAGGCAGCTGCTGGGCGCCCAGGGAGTCAGCCTCCGGGTGTGCGGGGCTGCAGACCCCAGCCAGGGGCCCTGGGAGCCTGGTGCACTCCGTGCGGCGCTGAGCCTGGGCGGCCAAGCAACCGCTGGAGGAGCCCTGCACTGGCCCTTCCCTTCCCTCGCACAGAGCGCTTCCTGCTGGAGCCCTTGGCAGTGTGCAAGCCACCGGCCCCTAAGCCCTCCCCAAGGACGCCTGGGGCCTAGGTGCAAAGGAAAGGCAGCAGCGTAGCTGAGGCCAGGAAGGCGCCAGTGGCGTCTTCCAGCCTCGCGCAGCCTGCTCCTTCCTGGGCAGGAAGCCTAGCAGCGAGGCAAGTCTGGGCAAGGCTCGCCCAGGGCAGAGCAGCCTGGCACCAGCAACTCTGCCAGAACGGGCCTCTGAGCAGAGCTGGAGCTCTGCCGTCCTGGAGGCGCACTCGGCTCCAGCCAAGTAGGGCTTGAGCCAAACGAGGCTGGGCTGCCTCTTCTTCCCTCGAGGAGGCTCGCCTCCCCGCAGGCTGTTCACTCGGCTTCGAGGTGGGGGCGCTCTGCGACTCCTGCAGGTCTTGGCTCAGGGGCTGCTTGCCCTGAGCTGGGGCTGTGCGCGGGAGCCCAGGCACGCAGGGGCAGGCCCCAACCAGCTGCACACGTCTCTGCTGGGGAGGAGAGCGCTAGGGAAGCTACGTGTGTGAGGCAGCTGCTGGGCGCCCAGGGAGTCAGCCTCCGGGTGTGCGGGGCTGCAGACCCCAGCCAGGGGCCCTGGGAGCCTGGTGCACTCCGTGCGGCGCTGAGCCTGGGCGGCCAAGAAACCGCTGGAGGAGCCCTGCACTGGCCCTTCCCTTCCCTCGCGCAGAGCTCTTCCTGCTGGAGTCCTTGGCACTGCGCAAGCCACCGGCCCCTAAGCCCTACCCAAGGACGCCTGGGGCCTAGGTGCAAAGGCAAGGCAGGAGCGGAGCTGAGGCCAGGAAGGCGCCATTGGCGTCTCCCAGCCTCGCGCAGCCTGCTCCTTCCTGGGCAGGAAGCCTAGCAGCGAGGCAAGTCTGGGCAAGGCTCGCCCAGGGCAGAGCAGCCTCGCGCCAGCAACTCTGCCAGATCGGGCCTCTGAGCAGAGCTGGAGCTCTGCCGTCCTGGAGGCGCACTCGGCTCCAGCCAAGTAGGGCTTGAGCCAAACGAGGCTGGGCTGCCTCTTCTTCCCTCGAGGAGGCTCGCCTCCCCGCCAGCTGTTCACTCGGCTTCCAGGTGGGGGCGCTCTGCGCCTCCTGCAGGTCTTGGCTCAGGGGCTGCTTGCCCTGAGCTGGGGCTGTGGGCGGGAGCCCAGGCACGCAGGGGCAGGCCCCAACCAGCTGCACACGTCTCTGCTGGGGAGGAGAGCGCTAGGGAAGCTACGTGTGTGAGGCAGCTGCTGGGCGCCCAGGGAGTCAGCCTCCGGGTGTGCGGGGCTGCAGACCCCGGCCAGGGGCCCTGGGAGCCTGGTGCACTCCGTGCGGCGCTGAGCCTGGGCGGCCAAGCAACCGCTGGAGGAGCCCTGCACTGGCCCTTCCCTTCCCTCGCACAGAGCTCTTCCTGCTGGAGCCCTTGGCAGTGTGCAAGCCACCGGACCCTAAGCCCTCCCCAAGGACGCCTGGGGCCTAGGTGCAAAGGCAAGGCAGCAGCGGAGCTGAGGACAGGAAGGCGCCAGTGGCGTCTTCCAGCCTCGCGCAGCCTGCTCCTTCCTGGGCAGGAAGCCTAGCAGCGAGGCAAGTCTGGGCAAGGCTCGCCCAGGGCAGAGCAGCCTCGCGCCAGCAACTCTGCCAGAACGGGCCTCTGAGCAGAGCTGGAGCTCTGCCGTCCTGGAGGCGCACTCGGCTCCAGCCAAGTAGGGCTTGAGCCAAACGAGGCTGGGCTGCCTCTTCTTCCCTCGAGGAGGCTCGCCTCCCCGCCAGCTGTTCACTCGGCTTCCAGGTGGGGGCGCTCTGCGCCTCCTGCAGGTCTTGGCTCAAGGGCTGCTTGCCCTGAGCTGGGGCTGTGCGCAGGAGCCCAGGAACGCAGGGGCAGGCCCCAACCAGCTGCACACGTCTCTGCTGGGGAGGAGAGCGCTAGGGAAGCTACGTGTGTGAGGCAGCTGCTGGGCGCCCAGGGAGTCAGCCTCCGGGTGTGCGGGGCTGCAGACCCCAGCCAGGGGCCCTTGGAGCCTCGTGCACTCCGTGCGGGGCTGAGTCTGGGCGGCCAAGCAACCTCTGGAGGAGCCCTGCATTAGCCCTTCCCTTCCCTCGCACAGAGCTCTTCCTGCTGGAGCCCTTGGCAGTGTGCAAGCCACCGGCCCCTAAGCCCTCCCCAAGGACGCCTGAGGCCTAGGTGCAAAGGCAAGGCAGGAGCGGAGCTGAGGCCAGGAAGGCGCCAGTGGCGTCTCCCAGCCTCGCGCAGCCTGCTCCTTCCTGGTCAGGAAGCCTAGCAGCGAGGCAAGACTGGGCAAGGCTCGCCCAGGGCAGAGCAGCCTCGCGCCAGCAACTCTGCCAGATCGGGCCTCTGAGCAGAGCTGGAGCTCTGCCGTCCTGGAGGCGCACTCGGCTCCAGCCATGTAGGGCTTGAGCCAAACGAGCCTGGGCTGCCTCTTCTTCCCTCGAGGAGGCTCGCCTCCCCGCCAGCTGTTCACTCGGCTTCCAGGTGGGGGCGCTCTGCGCCTCCTGCAGGTCTTGGCTCAGGGGCTGCTTGCCCTGAGCTGGGGCTGTGCGCGGGAGCCCAGGCACCCAGGGGCAGGCCCCAACCAGTTGCACACATCTCTGCTGGGGAGGAGAGCGCTAGGGAAGCTACGTGTGTGAGGCAGCTGCTGGGCGCCCAGGGAGTCAGCCTCCGGGTGTGCGGGGCTGCAGACCCCAGCCAGGGGCCCTGGGAGCCTGGTGCACTCCGTGCGGCGCTGAGTCTGGGCGGCCAAGCAACCTCTGGAGGAGCCCTGCATTAGCACTTCCCTTCCCTCGCACAGAGCGCTTCCTGCTGGAGCCCTTGGCAGTGTGCAAGCCACCGGACCCTAAGCCCTCCCCAAGGACGCCTGAGGCCTAGGTGCAAAGGCAAGGCAGGAGCGGAGCTGAGGCCAGGAAGGCGCCAGTGGCGTCTCCCAGCCTCGCGCAGCCTGCTCCTTCCTGGGCAGGAAGCCTAGCAGCGAGGCAAGTCTGGGCAAGGCTCGCCCAGGGCAGAGCAGCCTCGCGCCAGCAACTCTGCCAGATCGGGCCTCTGAGCAGAGCTGGAGCTCTGCCGTCCTGGAGGCGCACTCGGCTCCAGCCATGTAGGGCTTGAGCCAAACGAGCCTGGGCTGCCTCTACTTCCCTCAAGCAGGCTCGCCTCCCCGCCAGCTGTTCACTCGGCTTCCAGGTGGGGGCGCTCTGCGCCTCCTGCAGGTCTTGGCTCAGGGGCTGCTTGCCCTTAGCTGGGGCTGTGGGCGGGAGCCCAGGCACGCAGGGGCATGCCCCAACCAGCTGCACACGTCTCTGCTGGGGAGGAGAGCGCTAGGGAAGCTACGTGTGTGAGGCAGCTGCTGGGCGCCCAGGGAGTCAGCCTCCGGGTGTGCGGGGCTGCAGACCCCAGCCAGGGGCCCTGGGAGCCTGGTGCACTCCGTGCCGAGCTGAGTCTGGGCGGCCAAGCAACCGCTGGAGGGGCCCTGCACTAGCCCTTCCCTTCCCTCGCACAGAGCTCTTCCTGCTGGAGCCCTTGGCAGTGTGCAAGCCACCGGCCCCTAAGCCCTCCCCAAGGACGCCTGGGGCCTAGGTGCAAAGGCAAGGCAGGAGCGGAGCTGAGGCCAGGAAGGCGCCAGTGGCGTCTCCCAGCCTCGCGCAGCCTGCTCCTTCCTGGGCAGGAAGCCTAGCAGCGAGGCAAGTCTGGGCAAGGCTCGCCCAGGGCAGAGCAGCCTCGCGCCAGCAACTCTGCCAGAACGGGCCTCTGAGCAGAGCTGGAGCTCTGCCGTCCTGGAGGCGCACTCGGCTCCAGCCAAGTAGGGCTTGAGCCAAACGAGGCTGGGCTGCCTCTTCTTCCCTCGAGGAGGCTCTCCTCCCCGCAGGCTGTTCACTCGGCTTCGAGGTGGGGGCGCTCTGCGCCTCCTGCAGGTCTTGGCTCAGGGGCTGCTTGCCCTGAGCTGGGGCTGTGCGCGGGAGCCCAGGCACGCAGGGGCAGGCCCCAACCAGCTGCACATGTCTCTGCTGGGGAGGAGAGCGCTAGGGAAGCTACGTGTGTGAGGCAGCTGCTGGGCGCCCAGGGAGTCAGCCTCCAGGTGTGCGGGGCTGCAGACCCCAGCCAGGGGCCCTGGGAGCCTGGTGCACTCCGTGCGGCGCTGAGCCTGGGCGGCCAAGCAACCGCTGGAGGAGCCCTGCACTGGCCCTTCCCTTCCCTCGCACAGAGCTCTTCCTGCTGGAGTCCCTGGCACTGCGCAAGCCACCGGCCCCTAAGCCCTACCCAAGGACGCCTGGGGCCTAGGTGCAAAGGCAAGGCAGGAGCGGAGCTGAGGCCAGGAAGGCGCCAGTGGCGTCTCCCAGCCTCGCGCAGCCTGCTCCTTCCTGGGCAGGAAGCCTAGCAGCGAGGCAAGTCTGGGCAAGGCTCGCCCAGGGCAGAGCAGCCTCGCGCCAGCAACTCGGCCAGAACGGGCCTCTGAGCAGAGCTGGAGCTCTGCCGTCCTGGAGGCACACTCGGCTCCAGCCAAGTAGGGCTTGAGCCAAACGAGGCTGGGCTGCCTCTTCTTCCCTCAAGGAGGCTCGCCTCCCCGCCAGCTGTTCACTCGGCTTCCAGGTGGGGGCGCTCTGCGCCTCCTGCAGGTCTTGGCTCATGGGCTGCTTGCCCTGAGCTGGGGCTGTGGACGGGAGCCCAGGCACGCAGGGGCAGGCCCCAACCAGCTGCACACGTCTCTGCTGGGGAGGAGAGCGCTAGGGAAGCTCCGTGTGTGAGGCAGCTGCTGGGCGCCCAGGGAGTCAGCCTCCGGGTGTGCGGGGCTGTAGACCCCAGCCAGGGACCCTGGGAGCCTGGTGCACTCCGTGCAGCGCTGAGTCTGGGCGGCCAAGCAACCGCTGGAGGAGCCCTGCACTGGCAATTCCCTTCCCTCGCACAGAGCTCTTCCTGCTGGAGCCCTTGGCAATTTGCAAGCCACCGGCCCCTAAGCCCTCCCCAAGGACGCCTGGGTCCTAGGTGCAAAGGAAAGGCAGGAGTGGAGCTGAGGCCAGGAAGGCGCCAGTGGTGTCTCCCAGCCTCGCGCAGCCTGCTCCTGCCTGGGCAGGAAGCCTAGCAGCGAGGCAAGTCTGGGCAAGGCTCGCCCAGGGCAGAGAATCCTCGCGCCAGCAACTCTGCCAGAACGGGCCTCTGAGCAGAGCTGGAGCTCTGCCGTCCTGGAGGCGCACTCGGCTCCAGCCAAGTAGGGCTTGAGCCAAACGAGGCTGGGCTGCCTCTTCTTCCCTCGAGGAGGCCGCTTCCCCGCCAGCTGTTCACTCGGCTTCCAGGTGGGGGCGCTCTGCGCCTCCTGCAGGTCTTGGCTCAGGGGATGCTTGCCCTGAGCTGGGGCTGTGCGCGGGAGCCCAGGCACCCAGGGGCAGGCCCCAACCCGTTGCACACGTCTCTGCTGGGGAGGAGAGCGCTAGAGAAGCTACGTGTGTGAGGCAGCTGCTGGGCGCCCAGGGAGTCAGCCTCCGGGTGTGCGGGGCTGCAGACCCCAGCCAGGGCCCTGGGAGCCTGGTGCACTCCGCGCGGTGCTGAGTCTGGGCGGCCAAGCAACCTCTGGAGGAGCCCTGCACTAGACCTTTCCTTCCCTCGCACAGAGCTCTTCCTGCTGGAGCCTTTGGCAGTGTGCAAGCCACCTGCCCCTAAGCCCTCCCCAAGGACGCCTGGGGCCTAAGTCAAAGGCAAGGCAGGAGCGGAGCTGAGGCCAGGAAGGCACCAGTGGCGTCTCACAGCCTCGCGCAGCCTGCTCCTTCCTGGGCAGGAAGCCTAGCAGCGAGGCAAGTCTGGGCAAGGCTCGCCCAGGGCAGAGCAGCCTCGCGCCAGCAACTCTGCCAGAACGGGCCTCTGAGCAGAGCTGGAGCTCTGCCGTCCTGGAGGCGCACTCGGCTCCAGCCAAGTAGGGCTTGAGCCAAACGAGGCTGGGCTGCCTCTTCTTCCCTCAAGGAGGCTCGCCTCCCCGCCAGCTGTTCACTCGGCTTCCAGGTGGGGGCGCTCTGCGCCTCCTGCAGGTCTTGGCTCAGGGGCTGCTTGCCCTGAGCTGGGGCTGTGGGCGGGAGCCCAGGCACGCAGGGGTAGGCCCCAACCAGCTGCACACGTCTCTGCTGGGGAGGAGAGCGCTAGGGAAGCTACGTGTGTGAGGCAGCTGCTGGGCGCCCAGGGAGTCAGCCTCCGGGTGTGCGGGGCTGCAGACTCCAGCCAGGGGCCCTGGGAGCCTGGTGCACTCCGTGCGGCGCTGAGCCTGGGCGGCCAAGCAACCGCTGGAGGAGCCCTGCACTGGCCCTTCCTTCCCTCGCACAGAGCTCTTCCTGCTGGAGCCCTTGGCAGTGTGCAAGCCACCGGCCCCTAAGCCCTCCCCAAGGACGCCTGGGGCCTAGGTGCAAAGGCAAGGCAGGAGCGGAGCTGAGGCCAGGAAGGCGCCAGTGGCGTTTCCCAACCTCGCGCAGCCTGCTCCTTCCAGGGCAGGAAGCCTAGCAGCGAGGCAAGTCTGGGCAAGGCTCGCCCAGGGCAGAGAAGCCTCGCGCCAGCAACTCTGCCAGAACGGGCCTCTGAGCAGAGCTGGAGCTCTGCCGTCCTGGAGGCGCACTCGGCTCCAGCCAAGTAGGGCTTGAGCCAAACGAGGCTGGGCTGCCTGTTCTTCCTTCGAGGAGGCCGCTTCCCCGCCAGCTGTTCACTCGGCTTCCAGGTGGGGGCGCTCTGCGCCTCCTGCAGGTCTTGGCTCAGGGGCTGCTTGCCCTGAGCTGGGGCTGTGCGCGGGAGCCCAGGCACGCAGGGGCAGGCCCCAACCAGCTGCACACGTCTCTGCTGGGGAGGAGAGCGCTAGGGAAGCTACGTGTGTGAGGCAGCTGCTGGGCGCCCAGGGAGTCAGCCTCCGGGTGTGCGGGGCTGCAGACCCCAGCCAGGGGCCCTGGGAGCCTGGTGCACTCCGTGCGGCGCTGAGCCTGGGCGGCCAAGCAACCGCTGGAGGAGCCCTGCACTGGCCCTTCCCTTCCCTCGCACAGAGCTCTTCCTGCTGGAGTCCTTGGCACTGCGCAAGCCACCGGCCCCTAAGCCCTACCCAAGGACGCCTGGGGCCTAGGTGCAAAGGCAAGGCAGGAGCGGAGCTGAGGCCAGGAAGGCGCCATTGGCGTCTCCCAGCCTCGCGCAGCCTGCTCCTTCCTGGGCAGGAAGCCTAGCAGCGAGGCAAGTCTGGGCAAGGCTCGCCCAGGGCAGAGCAGCCTCGCGCCAGCAACTCTGCCAGATCGGGCCTCTGAGCAGAGCTGGAGCTCTGCCGTCCTGGAGGCGCACTCGGCTCCAGCCAAGTAGGGCTTGAGCCAAACGAGGCTGGGCTGCCTCTTCTTCCCTCGAGGAGGCTCGCCTCCCCGCCAGCTGTTCACTCGGCTTCCAGGTGGGGGCGCTCTGCGCCTCCTGCAGGTCTTGGCTCAGGGGCTGCTTGCCCTGAGCTGGGGCTGTGGGCGGGAGCCCAGGCACGCAGGGGCAGGCCCCAACCAGCTGCACACGTCTCTGCTGGGGAGGAGAGCGCTAGGGAAGCTACGTGTGTGAGGCAGCTGCTGGGCGCCCAGGGAGTCAGCCTCCGGGTGTGCGGGGCTGCAGACCCCGGCCAGGGGCCCTGGGAGCCTGGTGCACTCCGTGCGGCGCTGAGCCTGGGCGGCCAAGCAACCGCTGGAGGAGCCCTGCACTGGCCCTTCCCTTCCCTCGCACAGAGCGCTTCCTGCTGGAGCCCTTGGCAGTGTGCAAGCCACCGGCCCCTAAGCCCTCCCCAAGGCCGCCTGGGGCCTAGGTGCAAAGGCAAGGCAGCAGCGGAGCTGAGGCCAGGAAGGCGCCAGTGGCGTCTTCCAGCCTCGCGCAGCCTGCTCCTTCCTGGGCAGGAAGCCTAGCAGCGAGGCAAGTCTGGGCAAGGCTCGCCCAGGGCAGAGCAGCCTCGCGCCAGCAACTCTGCCAGAACGGGCCTCTGAGCAGAGCTGGAGCTCTGCCGTCCTGGAGGCGCACTCGGCTCCAGCCAAGTAGGGCTTGAGCCAAACGAGGCTGGGCTGCCTCTTCTTCCCTCGAGGAGGCTCTCCTCCCCGCAGGCTGTTCACTCGGCTTCGAGGTGGGGGCGCTCTGCGCCTCCTGCAGGTCTTGGCTCAGGGGCTGCTTGCCCTGAGCTGGGGATGTGCGCGGGAGCCCAGGCACGCAGGGGCAGGCCCCAACCAGCTGCACACGTCTCTGCTGGGGAGGAGAGCGCTAGGGAAGCTACGTGTGTGAGGCAGCTGCTGGGCGCCCAGGGAGTCAGCCTCCGGGTGTGCGGGGCTGCAGACCCCAGCCAGGGGCCCTGGGAGCCTGGTGCACTCCGTGCGGCGCTGAGCCTGGGCGGCCAAGAAACCGCTGGAGGAGCCCTGCACTGGCCCTTCCCTTCCCTCGCGCAGAGCTCTTCCTGCTGGAGTCCTTGGCACTGCGCAAGCCACCGGCCCCTAAGCCCTACCCAAGGACGCCTGGGGCCTAGGTGCAAAGGCAAGGCAGGAGCGGAGCTGAGGCCAGGAAGGCGCCATTGGCGTCTCCCAGCCTCGCGCAGCCTGCTCCTTCCTGGGCAGGAAGCCTAGCAGCGAGGCAAGTCTGGGCAAGGCTCGCCCAGGGCAGAGCAGCCTCGCGCCAGCAACTCTGCCAGATCGGGCCTCTGAGCAGAGCTGGAGCTCTGCCGTCCTGGAGGCGCACTCGGCTCCAGCCAAGTAGGGCTTGAGCCAAACGAGGCTGGGCTGCCTCTTCTTCCCTCGAGGAGGCTCGCCTCCCCGCCAGCTGTTCACTCGGCTTCCAGGTGGGGGCGCTCTGCGCCTCCTGCAGGTCTTGGCTCAGGGGCTGCTTGCCCTGAGCTGGGGCTGTGGGCGGGAGCCCAGGCACGCAGGGGCAGGCCCCAACCAGCTGCACACGTCTCTGCTGGGGAGGAGAGCGCTAGGGAAGCTACGTGTGTGAGGCAGCTGCTGGGCGCCCAGGGAGTCAGCCTCCGGGTGTGCGGGGCTGCAGACCCCGGCCAGGGGCCCTGGGAGCCTGGTGCACTCCGTGCGGCGCTGAGCCTGGGCGGCCAAGCAACCGCTGGAGGAGCCCTGCACTGGCCCTTCCCTTCCCTCGCACAGAGCTCTTCCTGCTGGAGCCCTTGGCAGTGTGCAAGCCACCGGACCCTAAGCCCTCCCCAAGGACGCCTGGGGCCTAGGTGCAAAGGCAAGGCAGCAGCGGAGCTGAGGACAGGAAGGCGCCAGTGGCGTCTTCCAGCCTCGCGCAGCCTGCTCCTTCCTGGGCAGGAAGCCTAGCAGCGAGGCAAGTCTGGGCAAGGCTCGCCCAGGGCAGAGCAGCCTCGCGCCAGCAACTCTGCCAGAACGGGCCTCTGAGCAGAGCTGGAGCTCTGCCGTCCTGGAGGCGCACTCGGCTCCAGCCAAGTAGGGCTTGAGCCAAACGAGGCTGGGCTGCCTCTTCTTCCCTCGAGGAGGCTCGCCTCCCCGCCAGCTGTTCACTCGGCTTCCAGGTGGGGGCGCTCTGCGCCTCCTGCAGGTCTTGGCTCAAGGGCTGCTTGCCCTGAGCTGGGGCTGTGCGCAGGAGCCCAGGAACGCAGGGGCAGGCCCCAACCAGCTGCACACGTCTCTGCTGGGGAGGAGAGCGCTAGGGAAGCTACATGTGTGAGGCAGCTGCTGGGCGCCCAGGGAGTCAGCCTCCGGGTGTGCGGGGCTGCAGACCCCAGCCAGGGGCCCTTGGAGCCTCGTGCACTCCGTGCGGGGCTGAGTCTGGGCGGCCAAGCAACCTCTGGAGGAGCCCTGCATTAGCCCTTCCCTTCCCTCGCACAGAGCTCTTCCTGCTGGAGCCCTTGGCAGTGTGCAAGCCACCGGCCCCTAAGCCCTCCCCAAGGACGCCTGAGGCCTAGGTGCAAAGGCAAGGCAGGAGCGGAGCTGAGGCCAGGAAGGCGCCAGTGGCGTCTCCCAGCCTCGCGCAGCCTGCTCCTTCCTGGTCAGGAAGCCTAGCAGCGAGGCAAGACTGGGCAAGGCTCGCCCAGGGCAGAGCAGCCTCGCGCCAGCAACTCTGCCAGATCCGGCCTCTGAGCAGAGCTGGAGCTCTGCCGTCCTGGAGGCGCACTCGGCTCCAGCCATGTAGGGCTTGAGCCAAACGAGCCTGGGCTGCCTCTTCTTCCCTCGAGGAGGCTCGCCTCCCCGCCAGCTGTTCACTCGGCTTCCAGGTGGGGGCGCTCTGCGCCTCCTGCAGGTCTTGGCTCAGGGGCTGCTTGCCCTGAGCTGGGGCTGTGCGCGGGAGCCCAGGCACCCAGGGGCAGGCCCCAACCAGTTGCACACATCTCTGCTGGGGAGGAGAGCGCTAGGGAAGCTACGTGTGTGAGGCAGCTGCTGGGCGCCCAGGGAGTCAGCCTCCGGGTGTGCGGGGCTGCAGACCCCAGCCAGGGGCCCTGGGAGCCTGGTGCACTCCGTGCGGCGCTGAGTCTGGGCGGCCAAGCAACCTCTGGAGGAGCCCTGCATTAGCACTTCCCTTCCCTCGCACAGAGCTCTTCCTGCTGGAGCCCTTGGCAGTGTGCAAGCCACCGGACCCTAAGCCCTCCCCAAGGACGCCTGAGGCCTAGGTGCAAAGGCAAGGCAGGAGCGGAGCTGAGGCCAGGAAGGCGCCAGTGGCGTCTCCCAGCCTCGCGCAGCCTGCTCCTTCCTGGGCAGGAAGCCTAGCAGCGAGGCAAGTCTGGGCAAGGCTCGCCCAGGGCAGAGCAGCCTCGCGCCAGCAACTCTGCCAGATCGGGCCTCTGAGCAGAGCTGGAGCTCTGCCGTCCTGGAGGCGCACTCGGCTCCAGCCATGTAGGGCTTGAGCCAAACGAGCCTGGGCTGCCTCTACTTCCCTCAAGCAGGCTCGCCTCCCCGCCAGCTGTTCACTCGGCTTCCAGGTGGGGGCGCTCTGCGCCTCCTGCAGGTCTTGGCTCAGGGGCTGCTTGCCCTTAGCTGGGGCTGTGGGCGGGAGCCCAGGCACGCAGGGGCAAGCCCCAACCAGCTGCACACGTCTCTGCTGGGGAGGAGAGCGCTAGGGAAGCTACGTGTGTGAGGCAGCTGCTGGGCGCCCAGGGAGTCAGCCTCCGGGTGTGCGGGGCTGCAGACCCCAGCCAGGGGCCCTGGGAGCCTGGTGCACTCCGTGCCGAGCTGAGTCTGGGCGGCCAAGCAACCGCTGGAGGGGCCCTGCACTAGCCCTTCCCTTCCCTCGCACAGAGCTCTTCCTGCTGGAGCCCTTGGCAGTGTGCAAGCCACCGGCCCCTAAGCCCTCCCCAAGGACGCCTGGGGCCTAGGTGCAAAGGCAAGGCAGGAGCGGAGCTGAGGCCAGGAAGGCGCCAGTGGCGTCTCCCAGCCTCGCGCAGCCTGCTCCTTCCTGGGCAGGAAGCCTAGCAGCGAGGCAAGTCTGGGCAAGGCTCGCCCAGGGCAGAGCAGCCTCGCGCCAGCAACTCTGCCAGAACGGGCCTCTGAGCAGAGCTGGAGCTCTGCCGTCCTGGAGGCGCACTCGGCTCCAGCCAAGTAGGGCTTGAGCCAAACGAGGCTGGGCTGCCTCTTCTTCCCTCGAGGAGGCTCTCCTCCCCGCAGGCTGTTCACTCGGCTTCGAGGTGGGGGCGCTCTGCGCCTCCTGCAGGTCTTGGCTCAGGGGCTGCTTGCCCTGAGCTAGGGCTGTGCGCGGGAGCCCAGGCACGCAGGGGCAGGCCCCAACCAGCTGCACACGTCTCTGCTGGGGAGGAGAGCGCTAGGGAAGCTACGTGTGTGAGGCAGCTGCTGGGCGCCCAGGGAGTCAGCCTCCGGGTGTGCGGGGCTGCAGACCCCAGCCAGGGGCCCTGGGAGCCTGGTGCACTCCGTGCGGCGCTGAGCCTGGGCGGCCAAGCAACCGCTGGAGGAGCCCTGCACTGGCCCTTCCCTTCCCTCGCACAGAGCTCTTCCTGCTGGAGTCCCTGGCACTGCGCAAGCCACCGGCCCCTAAGCCCTACCCAAGGACGCCTGGGGCCTAGGTGCAAAGGCAAGGCAGGAGCGGAGCTGAGGCCAGGAAGGCGCCAGTGGCGTCTCCCAGCCTCGCGCAGCCTGCTCCTTCCTGGGCAGGAAGCCTAGCAGCGAGGCAAGTCTGGGCAAGGCTCGCCCAGGGCAGAGCAGCCTCGCGCCAGCAACTCGGCCAGAACGGGCCTCTGAGCAGAGCTGGAGCTCTGCCGTCCTGGAGGCACACTCGGCTCCAGCCAAGTAGGGCTTGAGCCAAACGAGGCTGGGCTGCCTCTTCTTCCCTCAAGGAGGCTCGCCTCCCCGCCAGCTGTTCACTCGGCTTCCAGGTGGGGGCGCTCTGCGCCTCCTGCAGGTCTTGGCTCAGGGGCTGCTTGCCCTGAGCTGGGGCTGTGGGCGGGAGCCTAGGCACGCAGGGGCAGGCCCCAACCAGCTGCACACGTCTCTGCTGGGGAGGAGAGCGCTAGGGAAGCTACGTGTGTGAGGCAGCTGCTGGGCGCCCAGGGAGTCAGCCTCCGGGTGTGCGGGGCTGTAGACCCCAGCCAGGGGCCCTGGGAGCCTGGTGCACTCCGTGCGGCGCTGAGCCTGGGCGGCCAAGCAACCGCTGGAGGAGCCCTGCACTGGCCCTTCCCTTCCCTCGCACAGAGCTCTTCCTGCTGGAGCCCTTGGCAATTTGCAAGCCACCGGCCCCTAAGCCCTCCCCAAGGACGCCTGGGTCCTAGGTGCAAAGGAAAGGCAGGAGTGGAGCTGAGGCCAGGAAGGCGCCAGTGGTGTCTCCCAGCCTCGCGCATCCTGCTCCTGCCTGGGCAGGAAGCCTAGCAGCGAGGCAAGTCTGGGCAAGGCTCGCCCAGGGCAGAGAAGCCTCGCGCCAGCAACTCTGCCAGAACGGGCCTCTGAGCAGAGCTGGAGCTCTGCCGTCCTGGAGGCGCACTCGGCTCCAGCCAAGTAGGGCTTGAGCCAAACGAGGCTGGGCTGCCTCTTCTTCCCTCGAGGAGGCCGCTTCCCCGCCAGCTGTTCACTCGGCTTCCAGGTGGGGGCGCTCTGCGCCTCCTGCAGGTCTTGGCTCAGGGGATGCTTGCCCTGAGCTGGGGCTGTGCGCGGGAGCCCAGGCACCCAGGGGCAGGCCCCAACCCGTTGCACACGTCTCTGCTGGGGAGGAGAGCGCTAGAGAAGCTACGTGTGTGAGGCAGCTGCTGGGCGCCCAGGGAGTCAGCCTCCGGGTGTGCGGGGCTGCAGACCCCAGCCAGGGCCCTGGGAGCCTGGTGCACTCCGCGCGGTGCTGAGTCTGGGCGGCCAAGCAACCTCTGGAGGAGCCCTGCACTAGACCTTTCCTTCCCTCGCACAGAGCTCTTCCTGCTGGAGCCCTTGGCAGTGTGCAAGCCACCGGCCCCTAAGCCCTCCCCAAGGACGCCTGGGGCCTAAGTCAAAGGCAAGGCAGGAGCGGAGCTGAGGCCAGGAAGGCACCAGTGGCGTCTCCCAGCCTCGCGCAGCCTGCTCCTTCCTGGGCAGGAAGCCTAGCAGCGAGGCAAGTCTGGGCAAGGCTCGCCCAGGGCAGAGCAGCCTCGCGCCAGCAACTCTGCCAGAACGGGCCTCTGAGCAGAGCTGGAGCTCTGACGTCCTGGAGGCGCACTCGGCTCCAGCCAAGTAGGGCTTGAGCCAAACGAGGCTGGGCTGCCTCTTCTTCCCTCAAGGAGGCTCGCCTCCCCGCCAGCTGTTCACTCGGCTTCCAGGTGGGGGCGCTCTGCGCCTCCTGCAGGTCTTGGCTCAGGGGCTGCTTGCCCTGAGCTGGGGCTGTGGGCGGGAGCCCAGGCACGCAGGGGTAGGCCCCAACCAGCTGCACACGTCTCTGCTGGGGAGGAGAGCGCTAGGGAAGCTACGTGTGTGAGGCAGCTGCTGGGCGCCCAGGGAGTCAGCCTCCGGGTGTGCGGGGCTGCAGACTCCAGCCAGGGGCCCTGGGAGCCTGGTGCACTCCGTGCGGCGCTGAGCCTGGGCGGCCAAGCAACCGCTGGAGGAGCCCTGCACTGGCCCTTCCTTCCCTCGCACAGAGCTCTTCCTGCTGGAGCCCTTGGCAGTGTGCAAGCCACCGGCCCCTAAGCCCTCCCCAAGGACGCCTGGGGCCTAGGTGCAAAGGCAAGGCAGGAGCGGAGCTGAGGCCAGGAAGGCGCCAGTGGCGTTTCCCAACCTCGCGCAGCCTGCTCCTTCCAGGGCAGGAAGCCTAGCAGCGAGGCAAGTCTGGGCAAGGCTCGCCCAGGGCAGAGAAGCCTCGCGCCAGCAACTCTGCCAGAACGGGCCTCTGAGCAGAGCTGGAGCTCTGCCGTCCTGGAGGCGCACTCGGCTCCAGCCAAGTAGGGCTTGAGCCAAACGAGGCTGGGCTGCCTCTTCTTCCTTCGAGGAGGCCGCTTCCCCGCCAGCTGTTCACTCGGCTTCCAGGTGGGGGCGCTCTGCGCCTCCTGCAGGTCTTGGCTCAGGGGATGCTTGCCCTGAGCTGGGGCTGTGCGCGGGAGCCCAGGCACCCAGGGGCAGGCCCCAACCAGTTGCACACATCTCTGCTGGGGAGGAGAGCGCTAGGGAAGCTACGTGTGTGAGGCAGCTGCTGGGCGCCCAGGGAGTCAGCCTCCGGGTGTGCGGGGCTGCAGACCCCAGCCAGGGGCCCTGGGAGCCTGGTGCACTCCGTGCGGCGCTGAGCCTGGGCGGCCAAGCAACCGCTGGAGGAGCCCTGCACTGGCCCTTCCTTTCCCTCGCACAGAGCTCTTCCTTCTGGAGCCCTTGGCAGTGTGCAAGCCACCGGCCCCTAAGCCCTCCCCAAGGACGCCTGGGGCCTAGGTGCAAAGGCAAGGCAGGAGCGGAGCTGAGGCCAGGAAGGCACCAGTGGCGTCTCCCAGCCTCGCGCAGCCTGCTCCTTCCTGGGCAGGAAGCCTAGCAGCGAGGCAAGTCTGGGCAAGGCTCGCCCAGGGCAGAGCAGCCTCGCGCCAGCAACTCTGCCAGAACGGGCCTCTGAGCAGAGCTGGAGCTCTGCCGTCCTGGAGGCGCACTCGGCTCCAGCCAAGTAGGGCTTGAGCCAAACGAGGCTGGGCTGCCTCTTCTTCCCTCGAGGAGACTCGCCTCCCCGCCAGCTGTTCACTCGGCTTCCAGGTGGGGGCGATCTGCGCCTCCTGCAGGTCTTGGCTCAGGGGCTGCTTGCTCTGAGCTGGGGCTGTGGGCGGGAGCCCAGGCATGCAGGGGCAGGCCCCAACCAGGTGCACACGTCTCTGCTGGGGAGGAGAGCGCTAGGGAAGCTACGTGTGTGAGGCAGCTGCTGGGCGCCCAGGGAGTCAGCCTCCGGGTGTGCGGGGCTGCAGACCCCAGCCAGGGGCCCTGGGAGCCTGGTGCACTCCGTGCGGCGCTGAGCCTGGGCGGCCAAGCAACCGCTGGAGGAGCCCTGCACTGGCCCTTCCCTTCCCTCGCACAGAGCGCTTCCTGCTGGAGCCCTTGGCAGTGTGCAAGCCACCGGCCCCTAAGCCCTCCCCAAGGACGCCTGGGGCCTAGGTGCAAAGGCAAGGCAGGAGCGGAGCTGAGGCCAGGAAGGCGCCAGTGGCGTCTCCCAGCCTCGCGCAGCCTGCTCCTTCCTGGGCAGGAAGCCTAGCAGCGAGGCAAGTCTGTTCAAGGCTCGCCCAGGGCAGAGCAGCCTCGCGCCAGCAACTCTGCCAGATCGGGCCTCTGAGCAGAGCTGGAGCTCTGCCGTCCTGGAGGCGCACTCGGCTCCAGCCAAGTAGGGCTTGAGCCAAACGAGGCTGGGCTGCCTCTTCTTCCCTCGAGGAGGCTCTCCTCCCCGCAGGCTGTTCACTCGGCTTCGAGGTGGGGGCGCTCTGCGCCTCCTGCAGGTCTTGGCTCAGGGGCTGCTTGCCCTGAGCTGGGGCTGTGCGCGGGAGCCCAGGCACGCAGGGGCAGGCCCCAACCAGCTGCACACGTCTCTGCTGGGGAGGAGAGCGCTAGGGAAGCTACGTGTGTGAGGCTGCTGCTGGGCGCCCAGGGAGTCAGCCTCCGGGTGTGCGGGGCTGCAGACCCCAGCCAGGGGCCCTGGGAGCCTGGTGCACTCCGTGCGGCGCTGAGCCTGGGCGGCCAAGCAACCGCTGGAGGAGCCCTGCTCTGGCCCTTCCCTTCCCTCGCACAGAGCTCTTCCTGCTGGAGTCCTTGGCACTGCGCAAGCCACCGGCCCCTAAGCCCTACCCAAGGACGCCTGGGGCCTAGGTGCAAAGGCAAGGCAGGAGCGGAGCTGAGGCCAGGAAGGCGCCATTGGCGTCTCCCAGCCTCGCGCAGCCTGCTCCTTCCTGGGCAGGAAGCCTAGCAGCGAGGCAAGTCTGGGCAAGGCTCGCCCAGGGCAGAGCAGCCTCGCGCCAGCAACTCTGCCAGATCGGGCCTCTGAGCAGAGCTGGAGCTCTGCCGTCCTGGAGGCGCACTCGGCTCCAGCCAAGTAGGGCTTGAGCCAAACGAGGCTGGGCTGCCTCTTCTTCCCTCGAGGAGGCTCGCCTCCCCGCCAGCTGTTCACTCGGCTTCCAGGTGGGGGCGCTCTGCGCCTCCTGCAGGTCTTGGCTCAGGGGCTGCTTGCCCTGAGCTGGGGCTGTGGGCGGGAGCCCAGGCACGCAGGGGCAGGCCCCAACCAGCTGCACACGTCTCTGCTGGGGAGGAGAGCGCTAGGGAAGCTACGTGTGTGAGGCAGCTGCTGGGCGCCCAGGGAGTCAGCCTCCGGGTGTGCGGGGCTGCAGACCCCGGCCAGGGGCCCTGGGAGCCTGGTGCATTCCGTGCGGCGCTGAGCCTGGGCGGCCAAGCAACCGCTGGAGGAGCCCTGCACTGGCCCTTCCCTTCCCTCGCACAGAGCGCTTCCTGCTGGAGCCCTTGGCAGTGTGCAAGCCACCGGACCCTAAGCCCTCCCCAAGGACGCCTGGGGCCTAGGTGCAAAGGCAAGGCAGCAGCGGAGCTGAGGCCAGGAAGGCGCCAGTGGCGTCTTCCAGCCTCGCGCAGCCTGCTCCTTCCTGGGCAGGAAGCCTAGCAGCGAGGCAAGTCTGGGCAAGGCTCGCCCAGGGCAGAGCAGCCTCGCGCCAGCAACTCTGCCAGAACGGGCCTCTGAGCAGAGCTGGAGCTCTGCCGTCCTGGAGGCGCACTCGGCTCCAGCCAAGTAGGGCTTGAGCCAAACGAGGCTGGGCTGCCTCTTCTTCCCTCGAGGAGGCCGCTTCCCCGCCAGCTGTTCACTCGGCTTCGAGGTGGGGGCGCTCTGCGCCTCCTGCAGGTCTTGGCTCAGGGGATGCTTGCCCTGAGCTGGGGCTGTGCGCGGGAGCCCAGGCACCCAGGGGCAGGCCCCAACCCGTTGCACACGTCTCTGCTGGGGAGGAGAGCGCTAGAGAAGCTACGTGTGTGAGGCAGCTGCTGGGCGCCCAGGGAGTCAGCCTCCGGGTGTGCGGGGCTGCAGACCCCAGCCAGGGCCCTGGGAGCCTGGTGCACTCCGCGCGGTGCTGAGTCTGGGCGGCCAAGCAACCTCTGGAGGAGCCCTGCACTAGACCTTTCCTTCCCTCGCACAGAGCTCTTCCTGCTGGAGCCCTTGGCAGTGTGCAAGCCACCGGCCCCTAAGCCCTCCCCAAGGACTCCTGGGGCCTAAGTCAAAGGCAAGGCAGGAGCGGAGCTGAGGCCAGGAAGGCACCAGTGGCGTCTCACAGCCTCGCGCAGCCTGCTCCTTCCTGGGCAGGAAGCCTAGCAGCGAGGCAAGTCTGGGCAAGGCTCGCCCAGGGCAGAGCAGCCTCGCCCCAGCAACTCTGCCAGAACGGGCCTCTGAGCAGAGCTGGAGCTCTGCCGTCCTGGAGGCGCACTCGGCTCCAGCCAAGTAGGGCTTGAGCCAAACGAGGCTGGGCTGCCTCTTCTTCCCTCAAGGAGGCTCGCCTCCCCGCCAGCTGTTCACTCGGCTTCCAGGTGGGGGCGCTCTGCGCCTCCTGCAGGTCTTGGCTCAGGGGCTGCTTGCCCTGAGCTGGGGCTGTGGGCGGGAGCCCAGGCACGCAGGGGTAGGCCCCAACCAGCTGCACACGTCTCTGCTGGGGAGGAGAGCGCTAGGGAAGCTACGTGTGTGAGGCAGCTGCTGGGCGCCCAGGGAGTCAGCCTCCGGGTGTGCGGGGCTGCAGACTCCAGCCAGGGGCCCTGGGAGCCTGGTGCACTCCGTGCGGCGCTGAGCCTGGGCGGCCAAGCAACCGCTGGAGGAGCCCTGCACTGGCCCTTCCTTCCCTCGCACAGAGCTCTTCCTGCTGGAGCCCTTGGCAGTGTGCAAGCCACCGGCCCCTAAGCCCTCCCCAAGGACGCCTGGGGCCTAGGTGCAAAGGCAAGGCAGGAGCGGAGCTGAGGCCATGAAGGCGCCAGTGGCGTTTCCCAACCTCGCGCAGCCTGCTCCTTCCAGGGCAGGAAGCCTAGCAGCGAGGCAAGTCTGGGCAAGGCTCGCCCAGGGCAGAGAAGCCTCGCGCCAGCAACTCTGCCAGAACGGGCCTCTGAGCAGAGCTGGAGCTCTGCCGTCCTGGAGGCGCACTCGGCTCCAGCCAAGTAGGGCTTGAGCCAAACGAGGCTGGGCTGCCTCTTCTTCCTTCGAGGAGGCCGCTTCCCCGCCAGCTGTTCACTCGGCTTCCAGGTGGGGGAGCTCTGCGCCTCCTGCAGGTCTTGGCTCAGGGGATGCTTGCCCTGAGCTGGGGCTGTGCGCGGGAGCCCAGGCACCCAGGGGCAGGCCCCAACCAGTTGCACACATCTCTGCTGGGGAGGAGAGCGCTAGGGAAGCTACGTGTGTGAGGCAGCTGCTGGGCGCCCAGGGAGTCAGCCTCCGGGTGTGCGGGGCTGCAGACCCCAGCCAGGGGCCCTGGGAGCCTGGTGCACTCCGTGCGGCGCTGAGCCTGGGCGGCCAAGCAACCGCTGGAGGAGCCCTGCACTGGCCCTTCCTTTCCCTCGCACAGAGCTCTTCCTTCTGGAGCCCTTGGCAGTGTGCAAGCCACCGGCCCCTAAGCCCTCCCCAAGGACGCCTGGGGACTAGGTGCAAAGGCAAGGCAGGAGCGGAGCTGAGGCCAGGAAGGCGCCAGTGGCGTCTCCCAGCCTCGCGCAGCCTGCTCCTTCCTGGGCAGGAAGCCTAGCAGCGAGGCAAGTCTGGGCAAGGCTCGCCCAGGGCAGAGCAGCCTCGCGCCAGCAACTCTGCCAGAACGGGCCTCTGAGCAGAGCTGGAGCTCTGCCGTCCTGGAGGCGCACTCGGCTCCAGCCAAGTAGGGCTTGAGCCAAACGAGGCTGGGCTGCCTCTTCTTCCCTCGAGGAGACTCGCCTCCCCGCCAGCTGTTCACTCGGCTTCCAGGTGGGGGCGATCTGTGCCTCCTGCAGGTCTTGGCTCAGGGGCTGCTTGCTCTGAGCTGGGGCTGTGGGCGGGAGCCCAGGCATGCAGGGGCAGGCCCCAACCAGGTGCACACGTCTCTGCTGGGGAGGAGAGCGCTAGGGAAGCTACGTGTGTGAGGCAGCTGCTGGGCGCCCAGGGAGTCAGCCTCCGGGTGTGCGGGGCTGCAGACCCCAGCCAGGGGCCCTGGGAGCCTGGTGCACTCCGTGCGGCGCTGAGCCTGGGCGGCCAAGCAACCGCTGGAGGAGCCCTGCACTGGCCCTTCCCTTCCCTCGCACAGAGCGCTTCCTGCTGGAGCCCTTGGCAGTGTGCAAGCCACCGGCCCCTAAGCCCTCCCCAAGGACGCCTGGGGCCTAGGTGCAAAGGAAAGGCAGCAGCGTAGCTGAGGCCAGGAAGGCGCCAGTGGCGTCTTCCAGCCTCGCGCAGCCTGCTCCTTCCTGGGCAGGAAGCCTAGCAGCGAGGCAAGTCTGGGCAAGGCTCGCCCAGGGCAGAGCAGCCTGGCACCAGCAACTCTGCCAGATCGGGCCTCTGAGCAGAGCTGGAGCTCTGCCGTCCTGGAGGCGCACTCGGCTCCAGCCAAGTAGGGCTTGAGCCAAACGAGGCTGGGCTGCCTCTTCTTCCCTCGAGGAGGCTCGCCTCCCCGCCAGCTGTTCACTCGGCTTCCAGGTGGGGGCGCTCTGCGCCTCCTGCAGGTCTTGGCTCAGGGGCTGCTTGCCCTTAGCTGGGGCTGTGGGCGGGAGCCCAGGCACGCAGGGGCAGGCCCCAACCAGCTGCACACGTCTCTGCTGGGGAGGAGAGCGCTAGGGAAGCTACGTGTGTGAGGCAGCTGCTGGGCGCCCAGGGAGTCAGCCTCCGGGTGTGCGGGGCTGCAGACCCCAGCCAGGGGCCCTGGGAGCCTGGTGCACTCCGCGCCGAGCTGAGTCTGGGCGGCCAAGCAACCGCTGGAGGAGCCCTGCACTGGCCCTTCCTTTCCCTCGCACAGAGCTCTTCCTTCTGGAGCCCTTGGCAGTGTGCAAGCCACCGGCCCCTAAGCCCTCCCCAAGGACGCCTGGGGCCTAGGTGCAAAGGCAAGGCAGGAGCGGAGCTGAGGCCAGGAAGGCGCCAGTGGCGTCTCCCAGCCTCGCGCAGCCTGCTCCTTCCTGGGCAGGAAGCCTAGCAGCGAGGCAAGTCTGGGCAAGGCTCGCCCAGGGCAGAGCAGCCTCGCGCCAGCAACTCTGCCAGAACGGGCCTCTGAGCAGAGCTGGAGCTCTGCCGTCCTGGAGGCGCACTCGGCTCCAGCCAAGTAGGGCTTGAGCCAAACGAGGCTGGGCTGCCTCTTCTTCCCTCGAGGAGACTCGCCTCCCCGCCAGCTGTTCACTCGGCTTCCAGGTGGGGGCGATCTGCGCCTCCTGCAGGTCTTGGCTCAGGGGCTGCTTGCTCTGAGCTGGGGCTGTGGGCGGGAGCCCAGGCATGCAGGGGCAGGCCCCAACCAGGTGCACACGTCTCTGCTGGGGAGGAGAGCGCTAGGGAAGCTACGTGTGTGAGGCAGCTGCTGGGCGCCCAGGGAGTCAGCCTCCGGGTGTGCGGGGCTGCAGACCCCAGCCAGGGGCCCTGGGAGCCTGGTGCACTCCGTGCGGCGCTGAGCCTGGGCGGCCAAGCAACCGCTGGAGGAGCCCTGCACTGGCCCTTCCCTTCCCTCGCACAGAGCGCTTCCTGCTGGAGCCCTTGGCAGTGTGCAAGCCACCGGACCCTAAGCCCTCCCCAAGGACGCCTGGGGCCTAGGTGCAAAGGAAAGCAGCAGCGTAGCTGAGGCCAGGAAGGCGCCAGTGGCGTCTTCCAGCCTCGCGCAGCCTGCTCCTTCCTGGGCAGGAAGCCTAGCAGCGAGGCAAGTCTGGGCAATTCTCGCCCAGGGCAGAGCAGCCTCGCGCCAGCAACTCTGCCAGAACGGGCCTCTGAGCAGAGCTGGAGCTCTGCCGTCCTGGAGGCGCACTCGGCTCCAGCCAAGTAGGGCTTGAGCCAAACGAGGCTGGGCTGCCTCTTCTTCCCTCGCGGAGGCTCGCCTCCCCGCCAGCTGTTCACTCGGCTTCCAGGTGGGGGCGCTCTGCGCCTCCTGCAGGTCTTGGCTCAGGGGCTGCTTGCCCTTAGCTGGGGCTGTGGGCGGGAGCCCAGGCACGCAGGGGCAGGCCCCAACCAGCTGCACACGTCTCTGCTGGGGAGGAGAGCGCTAGGGAAGCTACGTGTGTGAGGCAGCTGCTGGGCGCCCAGGGAGTCAGCCTCCGGGTGTGCGGGGCTGCAGACCCCAGCCAGGGGCCCTGGGAGCCTGGTGCACTCCGCGCCGAGCTGAGTCTGGGCGGCCAAGCAACCGCTGGAGGGGCCCTGCACTAGCCCTTCCCTTCCCTCGCACAGAGCTCTTCCTGCTGGAGCCCTTGGCAGTGTGCAAGCCACCGGCCCCTAAGCCCTCCCCAAGGACGCCTGGGGCCTAGGTGCAAAGGCAAGGCAGGAGCGGAGCTGAGGCCAGGAAGGCGCCAGTGGCGTCTCCCAGCCTCGCGCAGCCTGCTCCTTCCTGGGCAGGAAGCCTAGCAGCGAGGCAAGTCTGGGCAAGGCTCGCCCAGGGCAGAGCAGCCTCGCGCCAGCAACTCTGCCAGAACGGGCCTCTGAGCAGAGCTGGAGCTCTGCCGTCCTGGAGGCGCACTCGGCTCCAGCCAAGTAGGGCTTGAGCCAAACGAGGCTGGGCTGCCTCTTCTTCCCTCGAGGAGACTCGCCTCCCCGCCAGCTGTTCACTCGGCTTCCAGGTGGGGGCGATCTGCGCCTCCTGCAGGTCTTGGCTCAGGGGCTGCTTGCTCTGAGCTGGGGCTGTGGGCGGGAGCCCAGGCATGCAGGGGCAGGCCCCAACCAGGTGCACACGTCTCTGCTGGGGAGGAGAGCGCTAGGGAAGCTACGTGTGTGAGGCAGCTGCTGGGCGCCCAGGGAGTCAGCCTCCGGGTGTGCGGGGCTGCAGACCCCAGCCAGGGGCCCTGGGAGCCTGGTGCACTCCGTGCGGCGCTGAGCCTGGGCGGCCAAGCAACCGCTGGAGGAGCCCTGCACTGGCCCTTCCCTTCCCTCGCACAGAGCGCTTCCTGCTGGAGCCCTTGGCAGTGTGCAAGCCACCGGACCCTAAGCCCTCCCCAAGGACGCCTGGGGCCTAGGTGCAAAGGAAAGCAGCAGCGTAGCTGAGGCCAGGAAGGCGCCAGTGGCGTCTTCCAGCCTCGCGCAGCCTGCTCCTTCCTGGGCAGGAAGCCTAGCAGCGAGGCAAGTCTGGGCAAGGCTCGCCCAGGGCAGAGCAGCCTGTCACCAGCAACTCTGCCAGAACGGGCCTCTGAGCAGAGCTGGAGCTCTGCCGTCCTGGAGGCGCACTCGGCTCCAGCCAAGTAGGGCTTGAGCCAAACGAGGCTGGGCTGCCTCTTCTTCCCTCGCGGAGGCTCGCCTCCCCGCCAGCTGTTCACTCGGCTTCCAGGTGGGGGCGCTCTGCGCCTCCTGCAGGTCTTGGCTCAGGGGCTGCTTGCCCTTAGCTGGGGCTGTGGGCGGGAGCCCAGGCACGCAGGGGCAGGCCCCAACCAGCTGCACACGTCTCTGCTGGGGAGGAGAGCGCTAGGGAAGCTACGTGTGTGAGGCAGCTGCTGGGCGCCCAGGGAGTCAGCCTCCCGGTGTGCGGGGCTGCAGACCCCAGCCAGGGGCCCTGGGAGCCTGGTGCACTCCGCGCCGAGCTGAGTCTGGGCGGCCAAGCAACCGCTGGAGGGGCCCTGCACTAGCCCTTCCCTTCCCTCGCACAGAGCTCTTCCTGCTGGAGCCCTTGGCAGTGTGCAAGCCACCGGCCCCTAAGCCCTCCCCAAGGACGCCTGGGGCCTAGGTGCAAAGGCAAGGCAGGAGCGGAGCTGAGGCCAGGAAGGCGCCAGAGCGTCTCCCAGCCTCGCGCAGCCTGCTCCTTCCTGGGCAGGAAGCCTAGCAGCGAGGCAAGTCTGGGCAAGGCTCGCCCAGGGCAGAGCAGCCTCGCGCCAGCAACTCTGCCAGATCGGGCCTCTGAGCAGAGCTGGAGCTCTGCCGTCCTGGAGGCGCACTCGGCTCCAGCCAAGTAGGGCTTGAGCCAAACGAGGCTGGGCTGCCTCTTCTTCCCTCGAGGAGGCTCGCCTCCCCGCCAGCTGTTCACTCGGCTTCCAGGTGGGGGCGCTCTGCGCCTCCTGCAGGTCTTGGCTCAGGGGCTGCTTGCCCTGAGCTGGGGCTGTGGGCGGGAGCCCAGGCACGCAGGGGCAGGCCCCAACCAGCTGCACACGTCTCTGCTGGGGAGGAGAGCGCTAGGGAAGCTACGTGTGTGAGGCAGCTGCTGGGCGCCCAGGGAGTCAGCCTCCGGGTGTGCGGGGCTGCAGACCCCGGCCAGGGGCCCTGGGAGCCTGGTGCACTCCGTGCGGCGCTGAGCCTGGGCGGCCAAGCAACCGCTGGAGGAGCCCTGCACTGGCCCTTCCCTTCCCTCGCACAGAGCGCTTCCTGCTGGAGCCCTTGGCAGTGTGCAAGCCACCGGACCCTAAGCCCTCCCCAAGGACGCCTGGGGCCTAGGTGCAAAGGCAAGGCAGCAGCGGAGCTGAGGCCAGGAAGGCGCCAGTGGCGTCTTCCAGCCTCGCGCAGCCTGCTCCTTCCTGGGCAGGAAGCCTAGCAGCGAGGCAAGTCTGGGCAAGGCTCGCCCAGGGCAGAGCAGCCTCGCGCCAGCAACTCTGCCAGAACGGGCCTCTGAGCAGAGCTGGAGCTCTGCCGTCCTGGAGGCGCACTCGGCTCCAGCCAAGTAGGGCTTGAGCCAAACGAGGCTGGGCTGCCTCTTCTTCCCTCGAGGAGGCCGCTTCCCCGCCAGCTGTTCACTCGGCTTCGAGGTGGGGGCGCTCTGCGCCTCCTGCAGGTCTTGGCTCAGGGGATGCTTGCCCTGAGCTGGGGCTGTGCGCCGGAGCCCAGGCACCCAGGGGCAGGCCCCAACCCGTTGCACACGTCTCTGCTGGGGAGGAGAGCGCTAGAGAAGCTACGTGTGTGAGGCAGCTGCTGGGCGCCCAGGGAGTCAGCCTCCGGGTGTGCGGGGCTGCAGACCCCAGCCAGGGCCCTGGGAGCCTGGTGCACTCCGCGCGGTGCTGAGTCTGGGCGGCCAAGCAACCTCTGGAGGAGCCCTGCACTAGACCTTTCCTTCCCTCGCACAGAGCTCTTCCTGCTGGAGCCCTTGGCAGTGTGCAAGCCACCGGCCCCTAAGCCCTCCCCAAGGACGCCTGGGGCCTAAGTCAAAGGCAAGGCAGGAGCGGAGCTGAGGCCAGGAAGGCACCAGTGGCGTCTCACAGCCTCGCGCAGCCTGCTCCTTCCTGGGCAGGAAGCCTAGCAGCGAGGCAAGTCTGGGCAAGGCTCGCCCAGGGCAGAGCAGCCTCGCGCCAGCAACTCTGCCAGAACGGGCCTCTGAGCAGAGCTGGAGCTCTGCCGTCCTGGAGGCGCACTCGGCTCCAGCCAAGTAGGGCTTGAGCCAAACGAGGCTGGGCTGCCTCTTCTTCCCTCAAGGAGGCTCGCCTCCCCGCCAGCTGTTCACTCGGCTTCCAGGTGGGGGCGCTCTGCGCCTCCTGCAGGTCTTGGCTCAGGGGCTGCTTGCCCTGAGCTGGGGCTGTGGGCGGGAGCCCAGGCACGCAGGGGTAGGCCCCAACCAGCTGCACACGTCTCTGCTGGGGAGGAGAGCGCTAGGGAAGCTACGTGTGTGAGGCAGCTGCTGGGCGCCCAGGGAGTCAGCCTCCGGGTGTGCGGGGCTGCAGACTCCAGCCAGGGGCCCTGGGAGCCTGGTGCACTCTGTGCGGCGCTGAGCCTGGGCGGCCAAGCAACCGCTGGAGGAGCCCTGCACTGGCCCTTCCTTCCCTCGCACAGAGCTCTTCCTGCTGGAGCCCTTGGCAGTGTGCAAGCCACCGGCCCCTAAGCCCTCCCCAAGGACGCCTGGGGCCTAGGTGCAAAGGCAAGGCAGGAGCGGAGCTGAGGCCAGGAAGGCGCCAGTGGCGTTTCCCAACCTTGCGCAGCCTGCTCCTTCCAGGGCAGGAAGCCTAGCAGCGAGGCAAGTCTGGGCAAGGCTCGCCCAGGGCAGAGAAGCCTCGCGCAAGCAACTCTGCCAGAACGGGCCTCTGAGCAGAGCTGGAGCTCTGCCGTCCTGGAGGCGCACTCGGCTCCAGCCAAGTAGGGCTTGAGCCAAACGAGGCTGGGCTGCCTCTTCTTCCTTCGAGGAGTCCGCTTCCCCGCCAGCTGTTCACTCGGCTTCCAGGTGGGGGCGCTCTGCGCCTCCTGCAGGTCTTGGCTCAGGGGATGCTTGCCCTGAGCTGGGGCTGTGCGCGGGAGCCCAGGCACCCAGGGGCAGGCCCCAACCAGTTGCACACATCTCTGCTGGGGAGGAGAGCGCTAGGGAAGCTACGTGTGTGAGGCAGCTGCTGGGCGCCCAGGGAGTCAGCCTCCGGGTGTGCGGGGCTGCAGACCCCAGCCAGGGGCCCTGGGAGCCTGGTGCACTCCGTGCGGCGCTGAGCCTGGGCGGCCAAGCAACCGCTGGAGGAGCCCTGCACTGGCCCTTCCTTTCCCTCGCACAGAGCTCTTCCTTCTGGAGCCCTTGGCAGTGTGCAAGCCACCGGCCCCTAAGCCCTCCTCAAGGACGCCTGGGGACTAGGTGCAAAGGCAAGGCAGGAGCGGAGCTGAGGCCAGGAAGGCGCCAGTGGCGTCTCCCAGCCTCGCGCAGCCTGCTCCTTCCTGGGCAGGAAGCCTAGCAGCGAGGCAAGTCTGGGCAAGGCTCGCCCAGGGCAGAGCAGCCTCGCGCCAGCAACTCTGCCAGAACGGGCCTCTGAGCAGAGCTGGAGCTCTGCCGTCCTGGAGGCGCACTCGGCTCCAGCCAAGTAGGGCTTGAGCCAAACGAGGCTGGGCTGCCTCTTCTTCCCTCGAGGAGACTCGCCTCCCCGCCAGCTGTTCACTGGGCTTCCAGGTGGGGGCGATCTGCGCCTCCTGCAGGTCTTGGCTCAGGGGCTGCTTGCTCTGAGCTGGGGCTGTGGGCGGGAGCCCAGGCATGCAGGGGCAGGACCCAACCAGGTGCACACGTCTCTGCTGGGGAGGAGAGCGCTAGGGAAGCTACGTGTGTGAGGCAGCTGCTGGGCGCCCAGGGAGTCAGCCTCCGGGTGTGCGGGGCTGCAGACCCCAGCCAGGGGCCCTGGGAGCCTGGTGCACTCCGTGCGGCGCTGAGCCTGGGCGGCCAAGCAACCGCTGGAGGAGCCCTGCACTGGCCCTTCCCTTTCCTCGCACAGAGCGCTTCCTGCTGGAGCCCTTGGCAGTGTGCAAGCCACCGGCCCCTAAGCCCTCCCCAAGGACGCCTGGGGCCTAGGTGCAAAGGAAAGGCAGCAGCGTAGCTGAGGCCAGGAAGGCGCCAGTGGCGTCTTCCAGCCTCGCGCAGCCTGCTCCTTCCTGGGCAGGAAGCCTAGCAGCGAGGCAAGTCTGGGCAAGGCTCGCCCAGGGCAGAGCAGCCTGGCACCAGCAACTCTGCCAGAACGGGCCTCTGAGCAGAGCTGGAGCTCTGCCGTCCTGGAGGCGCACTCGGCTCCAGCCAAGTAGGGCTTGAGCCAAACGAGGCTGGGCTGCCTCTTCTTCCCTCGAGGAGGCTCGCCTCCCCGCCAGCTGTTCACTCGGCTTCCAGGTGGGGGCGCTCTGCGCCTCCTGCAGGTCTTGGCTCAGGGGCTGCTTGCCCTTAGCTGGGGCTGTGGGCGGGAGCCCAGGCACGCAGGGGCAGGCCCCAACCAGCTGCACACGTCTCTGCTGGGGAGGAGAGCGCTAGGGAAGCTACGTGTGTGAGGCAGCTGCTGGGCGCCCAGGGAGTCAGCCTCCGGGTGTGCGGGGCTGCAGACCCCAGACAGGGGCCCTGGGAGCCTGGTGCACTCCGCGCCGAGCTGAGTCTGGGCGGCCAAGCAACCGCTGGAGGGGCCCTGCACTAGCCCTTCCCTTCCCTCGCACAGAGCTCTTCCTGCTGGAGCCCTTGGCAGTGTGCAAGCCACCGGCCCCTAAGCCCTCCCCAAGGACGCCTGGGGCCTAAGTGCAAAGGCAAGGCAGGAGCGGAGCTGAGGCCAGGAAGGCGCCAGTGGCGTCTCCCAGCCTCGCGCAGCCTGCTCCTTCCTGGGCAGGAAGCCTAGCAGCGAGGCAAGTCTGGGCAAGGCTCGCCCAGGGCAGAGCAGCCTCGCGCCAGCAACTCTGCCAGATCGGGCCTCTGAGCAGAGCTGGAGCTCTGCCGTCCTGGAGGCGCACTCGGCTCCAGCCAAGTAGGGCTTGAGCCAAACGAGGCTGGGCTGCCTCTTCTTCCCTCGAGGAGGCTCTCCTCCCCGCAGGCTGTTCACTCGGCTTCGAGGTGGGGGCGCTCTGCGCCTCCTGCAGGTCTTGGCTCAGGGGCTGCTTGCCCTGAGCTGGGGCTGTGCGCGGGAGCCCAGGCACGCAGGGGCAGGCCCCAACCAGCTGCACACGTCTCTGCTGGGGAGGAGAGCGCTAGGGAAGCTACGTGTGTGAGGCAGCTGCTGGGCGCCCAGGGAGTCAGCCTCCGGGTGTGCGGGGCTGCAGACCCCAGCCAGGGGCCCTGGGAGCCTGGTGCACTCCGTGCGGCGCTGAGCCTGGGCGGCCAAGCAACCGCTGGAGGAGCCCTGCACTGGCCCTTCCCTTCCCTCGCACAGAGCTCTTCCTGCTGGAGTCCTTGGCACTGTGCAAGCCACCGGCCCCTAAGCCCTACCCAAGGACGCCTGGGGCCTAGGTGCAAAGGCAAGGCAGGAGCGGAGCTGAGGCCAGGAAGGCGCCATTGGCGTCTCCCAGCCTCGCGCAGCCTGCTCCTTCCTGGGCAGGAAGCCTAGCAGCGAGGCAAGTCTGGGCAAGGCTCGCCCAGGGCAGAGCAGCCTCGCGCCAGCAACTCTGCCAGATCGGGCCTCTGAGCAGAGCTGGAGCTCTGCCGTCCTGGAGGCGCACTCGGCTCCAGCCAAGTAGGGCTTGAGCCAAACGAGGCTGGGCTGCCTCTTCTTCCCTCGAGGAGGCTCGCCTCCCCGCCAGCTGTTCACTCGGCTTCCAGGTGGGGGCGCTCTGCGCCTCCTGCAGGTCTTGGCTCAGGGGCTGCTTGCCCTGAGCTGGGGCTGTGGGCGGGAGCCCAGGCACGCAGGGGCAGGCCCCAACCAGCTGCACACGTCTCTGCTGGGGAGGAGAGCGCTAGGGAAGCTACGTGTGTGAGGCAGCTGCTGGGCGCCCAGGGAGTCAGCCTCCGGGTGTGCGGGGCTGCAGACCCCGGCCAGGGGCCCTGGGAGCCTGGTGCACTCCGTGCGGCGCTGAGCCTGGGCGGCCAAGCAACCGCTGGAGGAGCCCTGCACTGGCCCTTCCCTTCCCTCGCACAGAGCGCTTCCTGCTGGAGCCCTTGGCAGTGTGCAAGCCACCGGACCCTAAGCCCTCCCCAAGGACGCCTGGGGCCTAGGTGCAAAGGCAAGGCAGCAGCGGAGCTGAGGCCAGGAAGGCGCCAGTGGCGTCTTCCAGCCTCGCGCAGCCTGCTCCTTCCTGGGCAGGAAGCCTAGCAGCGAGGCAAGTCTGGGCAAGGCTCGCCCAGGGCAGAGCAGCCTCGCGCCAGCAACTCTGCCAGAACGGGCCTCTGAGCAGAGCTGGAGCTCTGCCGTCCTGGAGGCGCACTCGGCTCCAGCCATGTAGGGCTTGAGCCAAACGAGCCTGGGCTGCCTCTACTTCCCTCAAGCAGGCTCGCCTCCCCGCCAGCTGTTCACTCGGCTTCCAGGTGGGGGCGCTCTGCGCCTCCTGCAGGTCTTGGCTCAGGGGCTGCTTGCCCTTAGCTGGGGCTGTGGGCGGGAGCCCAGGCACGCAGGGGTAGGCCCCAACCAGCTGCACACGTCTCTGCTGGGGAGGAGAGCGCTAGGGAAGCTACGTGTGTGAGGCAGCTGCTGGGCGCCCAGGGAGTCAGCCTCCGGGTGTGCGGGGCTGCAGACCCCAGCCAGGGGCCCTGGGAGCCTGGTGCACTCCGTGCGGCGCTGAGCCTGGGCGGCCAAGCAACCGCTGGAGGAGCCCTGCACTGGCCCTTCCCTTCCCTCGCACAGAGCTCTTCCTGCTGGAGCCCTTGGCAGTGTGCAAGCCACCGGACCCTAAGCCCTCCCCAAGGACGCCTGAGGCCTAGGTGCAAAGGCAAGGCAGGAGCGGAGCTGAGGCCAGGAAGGCGCCAGTGGCGTCTCCCAGACTCGCGCAGCCTGCTCCTTCCTGGTCAGGAAGCCTAGCAGCGAGGCAAGACTGGGCAAGGCTCGCCCAGGGCAGAGCAGCCTCGCGCCAGCAACTCTGCCAGATCGGGCCTCTGAGCAGAGCTGGAGCTCTGCCGTCCTGGAGGCGCACTCGGCTCCAGCCATGTAGGGCTTGAGCCAAACGAGCCTGGGCTGCCTCTTCTTCCCTCGAGGAGGCTCGCCTCCCCGCCAGCTGTTCACTCGGCTTCCAGGTGGGGGCGCTCTGCGCCTCCTGCAGGTCTTGGCTCAGGGGCTGCTTGCCCTGAGCTGGGGCTGTGCGCGGGAGCCCAGGCACCCAGGGGCAGGCCCCAACCAGTTGCACACATCTCTGCTGGGGAGGAGAGCGCTAGGGAAGCTACGTGTGTGAGGCAGCTGCTGGGCGCCCAGGGAGTCAGCCTCCGGGTGTGCGGGGCTGCAGACCCCAGCCAGGGGCCCTGGGAGCCTGGTGCACTCCGTGCGGCGCTGAGTCTGGGCGGCCAAGCAACCTCTGGAGGAGCCCTGCATTAGCACTTCCCTTCCCTCGCACAGAGCTCTTCCTGCTGGAGCCCTTGGCAGTGTGCAAGCCACCGGACCCTAAGCCCTCCCCAAGGACGCCTGAGGCCTAGGTGCAAAGGCAAGGCAGGAGCGGAGCTGAGGCCAGGAAGGCGCCAGTGGCGTCTCCCAGCCTCGCGCAGCCTGCTCCTTCCTGGGCAGGAAGCCTAGCAGCGAGGCAAGTCTGGGCAAGGCTCGCCCAGGGCAGAGCAGCCTCGCGCCAGCAACTCTGCCAGATCAGGCCTCTGAGCAGAGCTGGAGCTCTGCCGTCCTGGAGGCGCACTCGGCTCCAGCCATGTAGGGCTTGAGCCAAACGAGCCTGGGCTGCCTCTACTTCCCTCAAGCAGGCTCGCCTCCCCGCCAGCTGTTCACTCGGCTTCCAGGTGGGGGCGCTCTGCGCCTCCTGCAGGTCTTGGCTCAGGGGCTGCTTGCCCTTAGCTGGGGCTGTGGGCGGGAGCCCAGGCACGCAGGGGCATGCCCCAACCAGCTGCACACGTCTCTGCTGGGGAGGAGAGCGCTAGGGAAGCTACGTGTGTGAGGCAGCTGCTGGGCGCCCAGGGAGTCAGCCTCCGGGTGTGCGGGGCTGCAGACCCCAGCCAGGGGCCCTGGGAGCCTGGTGCACTCCGTGCCGAGCTGAGTTGGGCGGCCAAGCAACCGCTGGAGGGGCCCTGCACTAGCCCTTCCCTTCCCTCGCACAGAGCTCTTCCTGCTGGAGCCCTTGGCAGTGTGCAAGCCACCGGCCCCTAAGCCCTCCCCAAGGACGCCTGGGGCCTAGGTGCAAAGGCAAGGCAGGAGCGGAGCTGAGGCCAGGAAGGCGCCAGTGGCGTCTCCCAGCCTCGCGCAGCCTGCTCCTTCCTGGGCAGGAAGCCTAGCAGCGAGGCAAGTCTGGGCAAGGCTCGCCCAGGGCAGAGCAGCCTCGCGCCAGCAACTCTGCCAGATCGGGCCTCTGAGCAGAGCTGGAGCTCTGCCGTCCTGGAGGCGCACTCGGCTCCAGCCAAGTAGGGCTTGAGCCAAACGAGGCTGGGCTGCCTCTTCTTCCCTCGAGGAGGCTCTCCTCCCCGCAGGCTGTTCACTCGGCTTCGAGGTGGGGGCGCTCTGCGCCTCCTGCAGGTCTTGGCTCAGGGGCTGCTTGCCCTGAGCTGGGGCTGTGCGCGGGAGCCCAGGCACGCAGGGGCAGGCCCCAACCAGCTGCACACGTCTCTGCTGGGGAGGAGAGCGCTAGGGAAGCTACGTGTGTGAGGCAGCTGCTGGGCGCCCAGGGAGTCAGCCTCCGGGTGTGCGGGGCTGCAGACCCCAGCCAGGGGCCCTGGGAGCCTGGTGCACTCCGTGCGGCGCTGAGCCTGGGCGGCCAAGCAACCGCTGGAGGAGCCCTGCACTGGCCCTTCCCTTCCCTCGCACAGAGCTCTTCCTGCTGGAGTCCTTGGCACTGTGCAAGCCACCGGCCCCTAAGCCCTACCCAAGGACGCCTGGGGCCTAGGTGCAAAGGCAAGGCAGGAGCGGAGCTGAGGCCAGGAAGGCGCCATTGGCGTCTCCCAGCCTCGCGCAGCCTGCTCCTTCCTGGGCAGGAAGCCTAGCAGCGAGGCAAGTCTGGGCAAGGCTCGCCCAGGGCAGAGCAGCCTCGCGCCAGCAACTCTGCCAGATCGGGCCTCTGAGCAGAGCTGGAGCTCTGCCGTCCTGGAGGCGCACTCGGCTCCAGCCAAGTAGGGCTTGAGCCAAACGAGGCTGGGCTGCCTCTTCTTCCCTCGAGGAGGCTCGCCTCCCCGCCAGCTGTTCACTCGGCTTCCAGGTGGGGGCGCTCTGCGCCTCCTGCAGGTCTTGGCTCAGGGGCTGCTTGCCCTGAGCTGGGGCTGTGGGCGGGAGCCCAGGCACGCAGGGGCAGGCCCCAACCAGCTGCACACGTCTCTGCTGGGGAGGAGAGCGCTAGGGAAGCTACGTGTGTGAGGCAGCTGCTGGGCGCCCAGGGAGTCAGCCTCCGGGTGTGCGGGGCTGCAGACCCCGGCCAGGGGCCCTGGGAGCCTGGTGCACTCCGTGCGGCGCTGAGCCTGGGCGGCCAAGCAACCGCTGGAGGAGCCCTGCACTGGCCCTTCCCTTCCCTCGCACAGAGCGCTTCCTGCTGGAGCCCTTGGCAGTGTGCAAGCCACCGGACCCTAAGCCCTCCCCAAGGACGCCTGGGGCCTAGGTGCAAAGGCAAGGCAGCAGCGGAGCTGAGGCCAGGAAGGCGCCAGTGGCGTCTTCCAGCCTCGCGCAGCCTGCTCCTTCCTGGGCAGGAAGCCTAGCAGCGAGGCAAGTCTGGGCAAGGCTCGCCCAGGGCAGAGCAGCCTCGCGCCAGCAACTCTGCCAGAACGGGCCTCTGAGCAGAGCTGGAGCTCTGCCGTCCTGGAGGCGCACTCGGCTCCAGCCATGTAGGGCTTGAGCCAAACGAGGCTGGGCTGCCTCTACTTCCCTCAAGCAGGCTCGCCTCCCCGCCAGCTGTTCACTCGGCTTCCAGGTGGGGGCGCTCTGCGCCTCCTGCAGGTCTTGGCTCAGGGGCTGCTTGCCCTTAGCTGGGGCTGTGGGCGGGAGCCCAGGCACGCAGGGGCAGGCCCCAACCAGCTGCACACGTCTCTGCTGGGGAGGAGAGCGCTAGGGAAGCTACGTGTGTGAGGCAGCTGCTGGGCGCCCAGGGAGTCAGCCTCCGGGTGTGCGGGGCTGCAGACCCCAGCCAGGGGCCCTGGGAGCCTGGTGCACTCCGTGCGGCGCTGAGCCTGGGCGGCCAAGCAACCGCTGGAGGAGCCCTGCACTGGCCCTTCCCTTCCCTCGCACAGAGCTCTTCCTGCTGGAGCCCTTGGCAGTGTGCAAGCCACCGGACCCTAAGCCCTCCCCAAGGACGCCTGAGGCCTAGGTGCAAAGGCAAGGCAGGAGCGGAGCTGAGGCCAGGAAGGCGCCAGTGGCGTCTCCCAGACTCGCGCAGCCTGCTCCTTCCTGGTCAGGAAGCCTAGCAGCGAGGCAAGACTGGGCAAGGCTCGCCCAGGGCAGAGCAGCCTCGCGCCAGCAACTCTGCCAGATCGGGCCTCTGAGCAGAGCTGGAGCTCTGCCGTCCTGGAGGCGCACTCGGCTCCAGCCATGTAGGGCTTGAGCCAAACGAGCCTGGGCTGCCTCTTCTTCCCTCGAGGAGGCTCGCCTCCCCGCCAGCTGTTCACTCGGCTTCCAGGTGGGGGCGCTCTGCGCCTCCTGCAGGTCTTGGCTCAGGGGCTGCTTGCCCTGAGCTGGGGCTGTGCGCGGGAGCCCAGGCACCCAGGGGCAGGCCCCAACCAGTTGCACACATCTCTGCTGGGGAGGAGAGCGCTAGGGAAGCTACGTGTGTGAGGCAGCTGCTGGGCGCCCAGGGAGTCAGCCTCCGGGTGTGCGGGGCTGCAGACCCCAGCCAGGGGCCCTGGGAGCCTGGTGCACTCCGTGCGGCGCTGAGTCTGGGCGGCCAAGCAACCTCTGGAGGAGCCCTGCATTAGCACTTCCCTTCCCTCGCACAGAGCTCTTCCTGCTGGAGCCCTTGGCAGTGTGCAAGCCACCGGACCCTAAGCCCTCCCCAAGGACGCCTGAGGCCTAGGTGCAAAGGCAAGGCAGGAGCGGAGCTGAGGCCAGGAAGGCGCCAGTGGCGTCTCCCAGCCTCGCGCAGCCTGCTCCTTCCTGGGCAGGAAGCCTAGCAGCGAGGCAAGTCTGGGCAAGGCTCGCCCAGGGCAGAGCAGCCTCGCGCCAGCAACTCTGCCAGATCGGGCCTCTGAGCAGAGCTGGAGCTCTGCCGTCCTGGAGGCGCACTCGGCTCCAGCCATGTAGGGCTTGAGCCAAACGAGCCTGGGCTGCCTCTACTTCCCTCAAGCAGGCTCGCCTCCCCGCCAGCTGTTCACTCGGCTTCCAGGTGGGGGCGCTCTGCGCCTCCTGCAGGTCTTGGCTCAGGGGCTGCTTGCCCTTAGCTGGGGCTGTGGGCGGGAGCCCAGGCACGCAGGGGCATGCCCCAACCAGCTGCACACGTCTCTGCTGGGGAGGAGAGCGCTAGGGAAGCTACGTGTGTGAGGCAGCTGCTGGGCGCCCAGGGAGTCAGCCTCCGGGTGTGCGGGGCTGCAGACCCCAGCCAGGGGCCCTGGGAGCCTGGTGCACTCCGTGCCGAGCTGAGTTGGGCGGCCAAGCAACCGCTGGAGGGGCCCTGCACTAGCCCTTCCCTTCCCTCGCACAGAGCTCTTCCTGCTGGAGCCCTTGGCAGTGTGCAAGCCACCGGCCCCTAAGCCCTCCCCAAGGACGCCTGGGGCCTAGGTGCAAAGGCAAGGCAGGAGCGGAGCTGAGGCCAGGAAGGCGCCAGTGGCGTCTCCCAGCCTCGCGCAGCCTGCTCCTTCCTGGGCAGGAAGCCTAGCAGCGAGGCAAGTCTGGGCAAGGCTCGCCCAGGGCAGAGCAGCCTCGCGCCAGCAACTCTGCCAGATCGGGCCTCTGAGCAGAGCTGGAGCTCTGCTGTCCTGGAGGCGCACTCGGCTCCAGCCAAGTAGGGCTTGAGCCAAACGAGGCTGGGCTGCCTCTTCTTCCCTCGAGGAGGCTCTCCTCCCCGCAGGCTGTTCACTCGGCTTCGAGGTGGGGGCGCTCTGCGCCTCCTGCAGGTCTTGGCTCAGGGGCTGCTTGCCCTGAGCTGGGGCTGTGCGCGGGAGCCCAGGCACGCAGGGGCAGGCCCCAACCAGCTGCACACGTCTCTGCTGGGGAGGAGAGCGCTAGGGAAGCTACGTGTGTGAGGCAGCTGCTGGGCGCCCAGGGAGTCAGCCTCCGGGTGTGCGGGGCTGCAGACCCCAGCCAGGGGCCCTGGGAGCCTGGTGCACTCCGTTCGGCGCTGAGCCTGGGCGGCCAAGCAACCGCTGGAGGAGCCCTGCACTGGCCCTTCCCTTCCCTCGCACAGAGCTCTTCCTGCTGGAGTCCCTGGCACTGCGCAAGCCACCGGCCCCTAAGCCCTACCCAAGGACGCCTGGGGCCTAGGTGCAAAGGCAAGGCAGGAGCGGAGCTGAGGCCAGGAAGGCGCCAGTGGCGTCTCCCAGCCTCGCGCAGCCTGCTCCTTCCTGGGCAGGAAGCCTAGCAGCGAGGCAAGTCTGGGCAAGGCTCGCCCAGGGCAGAGCAGCCTCGCGCCAGCAACTCGGCCAGAACGGGCCTCTGAGCAGAGCTGGAGCTCTGCCGTCCTGGAGGCACACTCGGCTCCAGCCAAGTAGGGCTTGAGCCAAACGAGGCTGGGCTGCCTCTTCTTCCCTCAAGGAGGCTCGCCTCCCCGCCAGCTGTTCACTCGGCTTCCAGGTGGGGGCGCTCTGCGCCTCCTGCAGGTCTTGGCTCAGGGGCTGCTTGCCCTGAGCTGGGGCTGTGGGCGGGAGCCTAGGCACGCAGGGGCAGGCCCCAACCAGCTGCACACGTCTCTGCTGGGGAGGAGAGCGCTAGGGAAGCTACGTGTGTGAGGCAGCTGCTGGGCGCCCAGGGAGTCAGCCTCCGGGTGTGCGGGGCTGCAGACCCCGGCCAGGGGCCCTGGGAGCCTGGTGCACTCCGTGCGGCGCTGAGCCTGGGCGGCCAAGCAACCGCTGGAGGAGCCCTGCACTGGCCCTTCCCTTCCCTCGCACAGAGCGCTTCCTGCTGGAGCCCTTGGCAGTGTGCAAGCCACCGGACCCTAAGCCCTCCCCAAGGACGCCTGGGGCCTAGGTGCAAAGGCAAGGCAGCAGCGGAGCTGAGGCCAGGAAGGCGCCAGTGGCGTCTTCCAGCCTCGCGCAGCCTGCTCCTTCCTGGGCAGGAAGCCTAGCAGCGAGGCAAGTCTGGGCAAGGCTCGCCCAGGGCAGAGCAGCCTCGCGCCAGCAACTCTGCCAGAACGGGCCTCTGAGCAGAGTTGGAGCTCTGCCGTCCTGGAGGCGCACTCGGCTCCAGCCAAGTAGGGCTTGAGCCAAACGAGGCTGGGCTGCCTCTTCTTCCCTCGAGGAGGCCGCTTCCCCGCCAGCTGTTCACTCGGCTTCGAGGTGGGGGCGCTCTGCGCCTCCTGCAGGTCTTGGCTCAGGGGATGCTTGCCCTGAGCTGGGGCTGTGCGCGGGAGCCCAGGCACCCAGGGGCAGGCCCCAACCCGTTGCACACGTCTCTGCTGGGGAGGAGAGCGCTAGAGAAGCTACGTGTGTGAGGCAGCTGCTGGTCGCCCAGGGAGTCAGCCTCCGGGTGTGCGGGGCTGCAGACCCCAGCCAGGGCCCTGGGAGCCTGGTGCACTCCGCGCGGTGCTGAGTCTGGGCGGCCAAGCAACCTCTGGAGGAGCCCTGCACTAGACCTTTCCTTCCCTCGCACAGAGCTCTTCCTGCTGGAGCCCTTGGCAGTGTGCAAGCCACCGGCCCCTAAGCCCTCCCCAAGGACGCCTGGGGCCTAAGTCAAAGGCAAGGCAGGAGCGGAGCTGAGGCCAGGAAGGCACCAGTGGCGTCTCACAGCCTCGCGCAGCCTGCTCCTTCCTGGGCAGGAAGCCTAGCAGCGAGGCAAGTCTGGGCAAGGCTCGCCCAGGGCAGAGCAGCCTCGCGCAAGCAACTCTGCCAGAACGGGCCTCTGAGCAGAGCTGGAGCTCTGCCGTCCTGGAGGCGCACTCCGCTCCAGCCAAGTAGGGCTTGAGCCAAACGAGGCTGGGCTGCCTCTTCTTCCCTCAAGGAGGCTCGCCTCCCCGCCAGCTGTTCACTCGGCTTCCAGGTGGGGGCGCTCTGCGCCTCCTGCAGGTCTTGGCTCAGGGGCTGCTTGCCCTGAGCTGGGGCTGTGGGCGGGAGCCCAGGCACGCAGGGGTAGGCCCCAACCAGCTGCACACGTCTCTGCTGGGGAGGAGAGCGCTAGGGAAGCTACGTGTGTGAGGCAGCTGCTGGGCGCCCAGGGAGTCAGCCTCCGGGTGTGCGGGGCTGCAGACCCCAGCCAGGGGCCCTGGGAGCCTGGTGCACTCCGTGCGGCGCTGAGCCTGGGCGGCCAAGCAACCGCTGGAGGAGCCCTGCACTGGCCCTTCCCTTCCCTCGCACAGAGCTCTTCCTGCTGGAGCCCTTGGCAGTGTGCAAGCCACCGGCCCCTAAGCCCTCCCCAAGGACGCCTGGGGCCTAGGTGCAAAGGAAAGGCAGCAGCGTAGCTGAGGCCAGGAAGGCGCCAGTGGCGTCTTCCAGCCTCGCGCAGCCTGCTCCTTCCTGGGCAGGAAGCCTAGCAGCGAGGCAAGTCTGGGCAAGGCTCGCCCAGGGCAGAGCAGCCTGGCACCAGCAACTCTGCCAGAACGGGCCTCTTAGCAGAGCTGGAGCTCTGCCGTCCTGGAGGCGCACTCGGCTCCAGCCAAGTAGGGCTTGAGCCAAACGAGGCTGGGCTGCCTCTTCTTCCCTCGAGGAGGCTCGCCTCCCCGCCAGCTGTTCACTCGGCTTCCAGGTGGGGGCGCTCTGCGCCTCCTGCAGGTCTTGGCTCAGGGGCTGCTTGCCCTTAGCTGGGGCTGTGGGCGGGAGCCCAGGCACGCAGGGGCAGGCCCCAACCAGCTGCACACGTCTCTGCTGGGGAGGAGAGCGCTAGGGAAGCTACGTGTGTGAGGCAGCTGCTGGGCGCCCAGGGAGTCAGCCTCCGGGTGTGCGGGGCTGCAGACCCCAGCCAGGGGCCCTGGGAGCCTGGTCACTCCGCGCCGAGCTGATTCTGGGCGGCCAAGCAACCGCTGGAGGAGCCCTGCACTGGCCCTTCCTTTCCCTCGCACAGAGCTCTTCCTTCTGGAGCCCTTGGCAGTGTGCAAGCCACCGGCCCCTAAGCCCTCCCCAAGGACGCCTGGGGCCTAGGTGCAAAGGCAAGGCAGGAGCGGAGCTGAGGCCAGGAAGGCGCCAGTGGCGTCTCCCAGCCTCGCGCAGCCTGCTCCTTCCTGGGCAGGAAGCCTAGCAGCGAGGCAAGTCTGGGCAAGGCTCGCCCAGGGCAGAGCAGCCTCGCGCCAGCAACTCTGCCAGATCGGGCCTCTGAGCAGAGCTGGAGCTCTGCCGTCCTGGAGGCGCACTCGGCTCCAGCCAAGTAGGGCTTGAGCCAAACGAGGCTGGGCTGCCTCTTCTTCCCTCGAGGAGGCTCGCCTCCCCGCCAGCTGTTCACTCGGCTTCCAGGTGGGGGCGCTCTGCGCCTCCTGCAGGTCTTGGCTCAGGGGCTGCTTGCCCTGAGCTGGGGCTGTGGGCGGGAGCCCAGGCACGCAGGGGCAGGCCCCAACCAGCTGCACACGTCTCTGCTGGGGAGGAGAGCGCTAGGGAAGCTACGTGTGTGAGGCAGCTGCTGGGCGCCCAGGGAGTCAGCCTCCGGGTGTGCGGGGCTGCAGACCCCGGCCAGGGGCCCTGGGAGCCTGGTGCACTCCGTGCGGCGCTGAGCCTGGGCGGCCAAGCAACCGCTGGAGGAGCCCTGCACTGGCCCTTCCCTTCCCTCGCACAGAGCGCTTCCTGCTGGAGCCCTTGGCAGTGTGCAAGCCACCGGACCCTAAGCCCTCCTCAAGGACGCCTGGGGCCTATGTGCAAAGGCAAGGCAGCAGCGGAGCTGAGGCCAGGAAGGCGCCAGTGGCGTCTTCCAGCCTCGCGCAGCCTGCTCCTTCCTGGGCAGGAAGCCTAGCAGCGAGGCAAGTCTGGGCAAGGCTCGCCCAGGGCAGAGCAGCCTCGCGCCAGCAACTCTGCCAGAACGGGCCTCTGAGCAGAGCTGGAGCTCTGCCGTCCTGGAGGCGCACTCGGCTCCAGCCAAGTAGGGCTTGAGCCAAACGAGGCTGGGCTGCCTCTTCTTCCCTCGAGGAGGCCGCTTCCCCGCCAGCTGTTCACTCGGCTCGAGGTGGGGGCGCTCTGCGCCTCCTGCAGGTCTTGGCTCAGGGGATGCTTGCCCTGAGCTGGGGCTGTGCGCGGGAGCCCAGGCACCCAGGGGCAGGCCCCAACCCGTTGCACACGTCTCTGCTGGGGAGGAGAGCGCTAGAGAAGCTACGTGTGTGAGGCAGCTGCTGGGCGCCCAGGGAGTCAGCCTCCGGGTGTGCGGGGCTGCAGACCCCAGCCAGGGCCCTGGGAGCCTGGTGCACTCCGCGCGGTGCTGAGTCTGGGCGGCCAAGCAACCTCTGGAGGAGCCCTGCACTAGACCTTTCCTTCCCTCGCACAGAGCTCTTCCTGCTGGAGCCCTTGGCAGTGTGCAAGCCACCGGCCCCTAAGCCCTCCCCAAGGACGCCTGGGGCCTAAGTCAAAGGCAAGGCAGGAGCGGAGCTGAGGCCAGGAAGGCACCAGTGGCGTCTCACAGCCTCGCGCAGCCTGCTCCTTCCTGGGCAGGAAACCTAGCAGCGAGGCAAGTCTGGGCAAGGCTCGCCCAGGGCAGAGCAGCCTCGCGCCAGCAACTCTGCCAGAACGGGCCTCTGAGCAGAGCTGGAGCTCTGCCGTCCTGGAGGCGCACTCGGCTCCAGCCAAGTAGGGCTTGAGCCAAACGAGGCTGGGCTGCCTCTTCTTCCCTCAAGGAGGCTCGCCTCCCCGCCAGCTGTTCACTCGGCTTCCAGGTGGGGGCGCTCTGCGCCTCCTGCAGGTCTTGGCTCAGGGGCTGCTTGCCCTGAGCTGGGGCTGTGGGCGGGAGCCCAGGCACGCAGGGGTAGGCCCCAACCAGCTGCACACGTCTCTGCTGGGGAGGAGAGCGCTAGGGAAGCTACGTGTGTGAGGCAGCTGCTGGGCGCCCAGGGAGTCAGCCTCCGGGTGTGCGGGGCTGCAGACTCCAGCCAGGGGCCCTGGGAGCCTGGTGCACTCCGTGCGGCGCTGAGCCTGGGCGGCCAAGCAACCGCTGGAGGAGCCCTGCACTGGCCCTTCCTTCCCTCGCACAGAGCTCTTCCTGCTGGAGCCCTTGGCAGTGTGCAAGCCACCGGCCCCTAAGCCCTCCCCAAGGACGCCTGGGGCCTAGGTGCAAAGGCAAGGCAGGAGCGGAGCTGAGGCCAGGAAGGCGCCAGTGGCGTTTCCCAACCTCGCGCAGCCTGCTCCTTCCAGGGCAGGAAGCCTAGCAGCGAGGCAAGTCTGGGCAAGGCTCGCCCAGGGCAGAGAAGCCTCGCGCCAGCAACTCTGCCAGAACGGGCCTCTGAGCAGAGCTGGAGCTCTGCCGTCCTGGAGGCGCACTCGGCTCCAGCCAAGTAGGGCTTGAGCCAAACGAGGCTGGGCTGCCTCTTCTTCCTTCGAGGAGGCCGCTTCCCCGCCAGCTGTTCACTCGGCTTCCAGGTGGGGGCGCTCTGCGCCTCCTGCAGGTCTTGGCTCAGGGGATGCTTGCCCTGAGCTGGGGCTGTGCGCGGGAGCCCAGGCACCCAGGGGTAGGCCCCAACCAGTTGCACACATCTCTGCTGGGGAGGAGAGCGCTAGGGAAGCTACGTGTGTGAGGCAGCTGCTGGGCGCCCAGGGAGTCAGCCTCCGGGTGTGCGGGGCTGCAGACCCCAGCCAGGGTCCCTGGGAGCCTGGTGCACTCCGTGCGGCGCTGAGCCTGGGCGGCCAAGCAACCGCTGGAGGAGCCCTGCACTGGCCCTTCCTTTCCCTCGCACAGAGCTCTTCCTTCTGGAGCCCTTGGCAGTGTGCAAGCCACCGGCCCCTAAGCCCTCCCCAAGGACGCCTGGGGACTAGGTGCAAAGGCAAGGCAGGAGCGGAGCTGAGGCCAGGAAGGCGCCAGTGGCGTCTCCCAGCCTCGCGCAGCCTGCTCCTTCCTGGGCAGGAAGCCTAGCAGCGAGGCAAGTCTGGGCAAGGCTCGCCCAGGGCAGAGCAGCCTCGCGCCAGCAACTCTGCCAGAACGGGCCTCTGAGCAGAGCTGGAGCTCTGCCGTCCTGGAGGCGCACTCGGCTCCAGCCAAGTAGGGCTTGAGCCAAACGAGGCTGGGCTGCCTCTTCTTCCCTCGAGGAGACTCGCCTCCCCGCCAGCTGTTCACTCGGCTTCCAGGTGGGGGCGATCTGCGCCTCCTGCAGGTCTTGGCTCAGGGGCTGCTTGCTCTGAGCTGGGGCTGTGGGCGGGAGCCCAGGCATGCAGGGGCAGGCCCCAACCAGGTGCACACGTCTCTGCTGGGGAGGAGAGCGCTAGGGAAGCTACGTGTGTGAGGCAGCTGCTGGGCGCCCAGGGAGTCAGACTCCGGGTGTGCGGGGCTGCAGACCCCAGCCAGGGGCCCTGGGAGCCTGGTGCACTCCGTGCGGCGCTGAGCCTGGGCGGCCAAGCAACCGCTGGAGGAGCCCTGCACTGGCCCTTCCCTTCCCTCGCACAGAGCGCTTCCTGCTGGAGCCCTTGGCAGTGTGCAAGCCACCGGCCCCTAAGCCCTCCCCAAGGACGCCTGGGGCCTAGGTGCAAAGGAAAGGCAGCAGCGTAGCTGAGGCCAGGAAGGCGCCAGTGGCGTCTTCCAGCCTCGCGCAGCCTGCTCCTTCCTGGGCAGGAAGCCTAGCAGCGAGGCAAGTCTGGGCAAGGCTCGCCCAGGGCAGAGCAGCCGGGCACCAGCAACTCTGCCAGAACGGGCCTCTGAGCAGAGCTGGAGCTCTGCCGTCCTGGAGGCGCACTCGGCTCCAGCCAAGTAGGGCTTGAGCCAAACGAGGCTGGGCTGCCTCTTCTTCCCTCGAGGAGGCTCGCCTCCCCGCCAGCTGTTCACTCGGCTTCCAGGTGGGGGCGCTCTGCGCCTCCTGCAGGTCTTGGCTCAGGGGCTGCTTGCCCTTAGCTGGGGCTGTGGACGGGAGCCCAGGCACGCAGGGGCAGGCCCCAACCAGCTGCACACGTCTCTGCTGGGGAGGAGAGCGCTAGGGAAGCTACGTGTGTGAGGCAGCTGCTGGGCGCCCAGGGAGTCAGCCTCCGGGTGTGCGGGGCTGCAGACCCCAGCCAGGGGCCCTGGGAGCCTGGTGCACTCCGCGCCGAGCTGAGTCTGGGCGGCCAAGCAACCGCTGGAGGGGCCCTGCACTAGCCCTTCCCTTCCCTCGCACAGAGCTCTTCCTGCTGGAGCCCTTGGCAGTGTGCAAGCCACCGGCCCCTAAGCCCTCCCCAAGGACGCCTGGGGCCTAGGTGCAAAGGCAAGGCAGGAGCGGAGCTGAGGCCAGGAAGGCGCCAGTGGCGTCTCCCAGCCTCGCGCAGCCTGCTCCTTCCTGGGCAGGAAGCCTAGCAGCGAGGCAAGTCTGGGCAAGGCTCGCCCAGGGCAGAGCAGCCTCGCGCCAGCAACTCTGCCAGATCGGGCCTCTGAGCAGAGCTGGAGCTCTGCCGTCCTGGAGGCGCACTCGGCTCCAGCCAAGTAGGGCTTGAGCCAAACGAGGCTGGGCTGCCTCTTCTTCCCTCGAGGAGGCTCTCCTCCCCGCAGGCTGTTCACTCGGCTTCGAGGTGGGGGCGCTCTGCGCCTCCTGCAGGTCTTGGCTCAGGGGCTGCTTGCCCTGAGCTGGGGCTGTGCGCGGGAGCCCAGGCACGCAGGGGCAGGCCCCAACCAGCTGCACACGTCTCTGCTGGGGAGGAGAGCGCTAGGGAAGCTACGTGTGTGAGGCAGCTGCTGGGCGCCCAGGGAGTCAGCCTCCGGGTGTGCGGGGCTGCAGACCCCAGCCAGGGGCCCTGGGAGCCTGGTGCACTCCGTGCGGCGCTGAGCCTGGGCGGCCAAGCAACCGCTGGAGGAGCCCTGCACTGGCCCTTCCCTTCCCTCGCACAGAGCTCTTCCTGCTGGAGTCCTTGGCACTGCGCAAGCCACCGGCCCCTAAGCCCTACCCAAGGACGCCTGGGGCCTAGGTGCAAAGGCAAGGCAGGAGCGGAGCTGAGGCCAGGAAGGCGCCATTGGCGTCTCCCAGCCTCGCGCAGCCTGCTCCTTCCTGGGCAGGAAGCCTAGCAGCGAGGCAAGTCTGGGCAAGGCTCGCCCAGGGCAGAGCAGCCTCGCGCCAGCAACTCTGCCAGATCGGGCCTCTGAGCAGAGCTGGAGCTCTGCCGTCCTGGAGGCGCACTCGGCTCCAGCCAAGTAGGGCTTGAGCCAAACGAGGCTGGGCTGCCTCTTCTTCCCTCGAGGAGGCTCGCCTCCCCGCCAGCTGTTCACTCGGCTTCCAGGTGGGGGCGCTCTGCGCCTCCTGCAGGTCTTGGCTCAGGGGCTGCTTGCCCTGAGCTGGGGCTGTGGGCGGGAGCCCAGGCACGCAGGGGCAGGCCCCAACCAGCTGCACACGTCTCTGCTGGGGAGGAGAGCGCTAGGGAAGCTACGTGTGTGAGGCAGCTGCTGGGCGCCCAGGGAGTCAGCCTCCGGGTGTGCGGGGCTGCAGACCCCGGCCAGGGGCCCTGGGAGCCTGGTGCACTCCGTGCGGCGCTGAGCCTGGGCGGCCAAGCAACCGCTGGAGGAGCCCTGCACTGGCCCTTCCCTTCCCTCGCACAGAGCGCTTCCAGCTGGAGCCCTTGGCAGTGTGCAAGCCACCGGACCCTAAGCCCTCCCCAAGGACGCCTGGGGCCTAGGTGCAAAGGCAAGGCAGCAGCGGAGCTGAGGCCAGGAAGGCGCCAGTGGCGTCTTCCAGCCTCGCGCAGCCTGCTCCTTCCTGGGCAGGAAGCCTAGCAGCGAGGCAAGTCTGGGCAAGGCTCGCCCAGGGCAGAGCAGCCTCGCGCCAGCAACTCTGCCAGAACGGGCCTCTGAGCAGAGCTGGAGCTCTGCCGTCCTGGAGGCGCACTCGGCTCCAGCCATGTAGGGCTTGAGCCAAACGAGCCTGGGCTGCCTCTACTTCCCTCAAGCAGGCTCGCCTCCCCGCCAGCTGTTCACTCGGCTTCCAGGTGGGGGCGCTCTGCGCCTCCTGCAGGTCTTGGCTCAGGGGCTGCTTGCCCTTAGCTGGGGCTGTGGGCGGGAGCCCAGGCACGCAGGGGCAGGCCCCAACCAGCTGCACACATCTCTGCTGGGGAGGAGAGCGCTAGGGAAGCTACGTGTGTGAGGCAGCTGCTGGGCGCTCAGGGAGTCAGCCTCCGGGTGTGCGGGGATGCAGACCCCAGCCAGGGGCCCTGGGAGCCTGGTGCACTCCGTGCGGCGCTGAGCCTGGGCGGCCAAGCAACCGCTGGAGGAGCCCTGCACTGGCCCTTCCCTTCCCTCGCACACAGCTCTTCCTGCTGGAGCCCTTGGCAGTGTGCAAGCCACCGGCCCCTAAGCCCTCCCCAAGGACGCCTGGGGCCTAGGTGCAAAGGCAAGGCAGTAGCGGAGCTGAGGCCAGGAAGGCGCCAGTGGCGTCTCCCAACCTCGCGCAGCCTGCCCCTTCCTGGGCAGGAAGCCTAGCAGCGAGGCAAGTCTGGGCAAGGCTCGCCCAGGGCAGAGCAGCCTCGCGCCAGCAACTCTGCCAGATCGGGCCTCTGAGCAGAGCTGGAGCTCTGCCGTCCTGGAGGCGCACTCGGCACCAGCCAAGTAGGGCTTGAGCCAAACGAGGCTGGGCTGCCTCTTCTTCCCTCGAGGAGGCTCGTCTCCCCGCCAGCTGTTCACTCGGCTTCCAGGTGGGGGCGCTCTGCGCCTCCTGCAGGTCTTGGCTCAGGGGCTGCTTGCCCTGAGCTGGGGCTGTGGGCGGGAGGCCGGGCACGCAGGGGCAGGCCCCAACCAGCTGCAAACGTCTCTGCTGGGGAGGAGAGCGCTAGGGAAGCTACGTGTGTGAGGCAGCTGCTGGGCGCCCAGGGAGTCAGCCTCCGGGTGTGCGGGGCTGCAGACCCCAGCCAGGGGCCCTGGGAGCCTGGTGCACTCCGTGCGGCGCTGAGCCTGGGCGGCCAAGCAACCGCTGGAGGAGCCCTGCACTGGCCCTTCCCTTCCCTCGCACAGAGCGCTTCCTGCTGGAGCCCTTGGCAGTGTGCAAGCCACCGGCCCCTAAGCCCTCCCCAAGGACGCCTGGGGCCTAGGTGCAAAGGCAAGGCAGGAGCGGAGCTGAGGCCAGGAAGGCGCCAGTGGCGTCTCCCAGCCTCGCGCAGCCTGCTCCTTCCTGGGCAGGAAGCCTAGCAGCGAGGCAAGTCTGGGCAAGGCTCGCCCAGGGCAGAGCAGCCTCGCACCAGCAACTCTGCCAGAACGGGCCTCTGAGCAGAGCTGGAGCTCTGCCGTCCTGGAGGCGCACTCGGCTCCAGCCAAGTAGGGCTTGAGCCAAACGAGGCTGGGCTGCCTCTTCTTCCCTCGAGGAGGCTCGCCTCCCCGCCAGCTGTTCACTCGGCTTCCAGGTGGGGGCGCTCTGCGCCTGCTGCAGGTCTTGGCTCAGGGGCTGCTTGCCCTGAGCTGCTGCTGTGCGCGGGAGCCCAGGCACACAGGGGTAGGCCCCAACCAGCTGCACACGTCTCTGCTGGGGAGGAGAGCGCTAGGGAAGCTACGTGTGTGAGGCAGCTGCTGGGCGCCCAGGGAGTCAGCCTCCGGGTGTGCGGGGCTGCAGACTCCAGCCAGGGGCCCTGGGAGCCTGGTGCACTCCGTGCGGCGCTGAGCCTGGGCGGCCAAGCAACCGCTGGAGGAGCCCTGCACTGGCCCTTCCTTCCCTCGCACAGAACTCTTCCTGCTGGAGCCCTTGGCAGTGTGCAAGCCACCGGCCCCTAAGCCCTCCCCAAGGACGCCTGGGGCCTAGGTGCAAAGGCAAGGCAGGAGCGGAGCTGAGGCCAGGAAGGCGCCAGTGGCGTCTCCCAACCTCGCGCAGCCTGCTCCTTCCAGGGCAGGAAGCCTAGCAGCGAGGCAAGTCTGGGCAAGGCTCGCCCAGGGCAGAGAAGCCTCGCGCCAGCAACTCTGCCAGAACGGGCCTCTGAGCAGAGCTGGAGCTCTGCCGTCCTGGAGGCGCGCTCGGCTCCAGCCAAGTAGGGCTTGAGCCAAACGAGGCTGGGCTGCCTCTTCTTCCCTCGAGGAGGCCGCTTCCCCGCCAGCTGTTCACTCGGCTTCCAGGTGGGGGCGCTCTGCGCCTCCTGCAGGTCTTGGCTCAGGGGATGCTTGCCCTGAGCTGGGGCTGTGCGCGGGAGCCCAGGCACCCAGGGGCAGGCCCCAACCAGTTGCACACGTCTCTGCTGGGGAGGAGAGTGCTAGGGAAGCTACGTGTGTGAGGCAGCTGCTGGGCGCCCAGGGAGTCAGCCTCCGGGTGTGCGGGGCTGCAGACCCCAGCCAGGGGCCCTGCGAGCCTGGTGCACTCCGTGCGGCGCTGAGCCTGGGCGGCCAAGCAACAGCTGGAGTAGCCCTGCACTGGCCCTTCCTTTCCCTCGCACAGAGCTCTTCCTGCTGGAGCCCTTGGCAGTGTGCAAGCCACCGGCCCCTAAGCCCTCCCCAAGGACGCCTGGGGCCTAGGTGCAAAGGCAAGGCAGGAGCGGAGCTGAGGCCAGGAAGGCACCAGTGGCGTCTCACAGCCTCGCGCAGCCTGCTCCTTCCTGGGCAGGAAGCCTAGCAGCGAGGCAAGTCTGGGCAAGGCTCGCCCAGGGCAGAGCAGCCTCGCGCCAGCAACTCTGCCAGAACGGGCCTCTGAGAAGAGCTGGAGCTCTGCCGTCCTGGAGGCGCACTCGGCTCCAGCCAAGTAGGGCTTGAGCCAAACCAGGCTGGGCTGCCTCTTCTTCCCTCGAGGAGACTCGCCTCCCCGCCAGCTGTTCACTCGGCTTCCAGGTGGGGGTGATCTGCGCCTCCTGCAGGTCTTGGCTCAGGGGCTGCTTGCTCTGAGCCGGGGCTGTGGCCGGGAGCCCAGGAATGCAGGGGCCAGCCCCAACCAGCTGCACACGTCTCTGCTGGGGAGGAGAGCGCTAGGGAAGCTACGTGTGTGAGGCAGCTGCTGGGCGCCCAGGGAGTCAGCCTCCGGGAGTGCGGGGCTGCAGACCCCGGCCAGGGGCCCTGGGAGCCTGGTGCACTCCGTGTGGCGCTGAGCCTGGGCGGCCAAGCAACCGCTGGAGGAGCCCTGCACTGGCCCTTCCCTTCCCTCGCACAGAGCGCTTCCTGCTGGAGCCCTTGGCAGTGTGCAAGCCACCGGCCCCTAAGCCCTCCCCAAGGACGCCTGGGGCCTAGGTGCAAAGGCAAGGCAGCAGCGGAGCTGAGGCCTGGAAGGCGCCAGTGGCGTCTTCCAGCCTCGCGCAGCCTGCTCCTTCCTGGGCAGGACGCCTAGCAGCGAGGCAAGTCTGGGCACGGCTCGCCCAGGGCAGAGCAGCCTGGCGCCAGCAACTCTGCCAGAACGGGCCTCTGAGCAGAGCTGGAGCTCTGCCGTCCTGGAGGCGCACTCGGCTCCAGCCAAGTAGGGCTTGAGCCAAACGAGGCTGGGCTGCCTCTTCTTCCCTCGAGGAGGCTCGCCTCCCCGCCAGCTGTTCACTCGGCTTCCAGGTGGGGGCGCTCTGGGCCTCCTGCAGGTCTTGGCTCAGGGGCTGCTTGCCCTGAGCTGGGGCTGTGGGCGGGAGCCCAGGCACGCAGGGGCAGGCCCCAACCAGCTGCACACGTCTCTGCTGGGGAGGAGAGCGCTAGGGAAGCTACGTGTGTGAGGCAGCTGCTGGGCGCCCAGGGAGTCAGCCTCCGGGTGTGCGGGGCTGCAGACCCCGGCCAGGGGCCCTGGGAGCCTGGTGCACTCCGTGCGGCGCTGAGCCTGGGCGGCCAAGCAACCGCTGGAGGAACCCTGCACTGGCCCTTCCCTTCCCTCGCACAGAGTGCTTCCTGCTGGAGCCCTTGGCAGTGTGCAAGCCACCGGACCCTAAGCCCTCCCCAAGGACGCCTGGGGCCTAGGTGCAAAGGCAAGGCAGCAGCGGAGCAGAGGCCAGGAAGGCGCCAGTGGCGTCTTCCAGCCTCGCGCAGCCTGCTCCTTCCTGGGCAGGAAGCCTAGCAGCGAGGCAAGTCTGGGCAAGGCTCGCCCAGGGCAGAGCAGCCTCGCGCCAGCAACTCTGCCAGAACGGGCCTCTGAGCAGAGCTGGAGCTCTGCCGTCCTGGAGGCGCACTCGGCTCCAGCCAAGTAGGGCTTGAGCCAAAGGAGGCTGGGCTGCCTCTTCTTCCCTCGAGGAGGCTCGCCTCCCCGCCAGCTGTTCACTCGGCTTCCAGGTGGGGGCGCTCTGCGCCTCCTGCAGGTCTTGGCTCAGGGGCTGCTTGCCCTGAGCTGGGGCTGTGCGCAGGAGCCCAGGAACGCAGGGGCAGGTCCCAACCAGCTGCACACGTCTCTGCTGGGGAGGAGAGCGCTAGGGAAGCTACATGTGTGAGGCAGCTGCTGGGCGCCCAGGGAGTCAGCCTCCGGGTGTGCGGGGCTGCAGACCCCAGCCAGGGGCCCTTGGAGCCTGGTGCACTCCGTGCGGCGCTGAGTCTGGGCGGCCAAGCAACCTCTGGAGGAGCCCTGCATTAGCCCTTCCCTTCCCTCGCACAGAGCTCTTCCTGCTGGAGCCCTTGGCAGTGTGCAAGCAACCGGCCCGTAAGCCCTCCCCAAGGACGCCTGAGGCCTAGGTGCAAAGGCAAGGCAGGAGCGGAGCTGAGGCCAGGAAGGCGCCAGTGGCGTCTCCCAGCCTCGAGCAGCCTGCTCCTTCCAGGGCAGGAAGCCTAGCAGCGAGGCAAGTCTGGGCAAGGCTCGCCCAGGGCATAGCAGCTTCACGCCAGCAACTATGCCAGATCAGGCCTCTGAGCAGAGCTGGAGCTCTGCCGTCCTGGAGGCGCACTCGGCTCCAGCCAAATAGGGCTTGAGCCAAACGAGGCTGGGCTGCCTCTTCTTCCCTCGAGGAGGCTCGCCTCCCCGCCAGCTGTTCACTCGGCTTCCAGGTGGGGTCGCTCTGCGCCTCCTGCAGGTCTTGGCTCAGGGGCTGCTTGCCCTGAGCTGGGGCTGTGCGCAGGAGCCTAGGCACGCAGGGGCAGGCCCCAACCAGCTGCACACGTCTCTGCTGGGGAGGAGAGCGCTAGGGAAGCTACGTGTGTGAGGCAGTTGCTGGGCGCCCAGGGAGTCAGCCTCCGGGTGTGCGGGGCTGCAGACCGCAGCCAGGGGCCCTGGGAGCCTGGTGCACTCCGCGCGGTGCTGAGTCTGGGCGGCCAAGCAACCCCTGGAGGAGCCCTGCACTAGACCTTTCCTTCCCTCGCACAGAGCTTTTCCTGCTGGAGCCCTTGGCAGTGTGCAAGCCACCGGCCCCTAAGCCCTCCTCAAGGACGCCTGGGGCCTAGGTGCAAAGGCAAGGCAGGAGCGGAGCTGAGGCCAGGAAGGCGCCAGTGGCGTCTCCCAGCCTCGCGCAGCCTGCTCCTTCCTGGGCAGGAAGCCTAGCAGTGAGGCAAGTCTGGGCAAGGCTCGCCCAGGGCAGAGCAGCCTCGCGCCAGCAACTCTGCCAGATCGGGCCTCTGAGCAGAGCTGGAGCTCTGCCGTCCTGGAGGCGCACTCGGCTCCAGCCAAGTAGGGCTTGAGCCAAACGAGGCTGGGCTGCCTCTTCTTCCCTCGAGGAGGCTCGCCTCCCCGCCAGCTGTTCACTCGGCTTCCAGGTGGGGGCGCTCTGGGCCTCCTGCAGGTCTTGGCTCAGGGGCTGCTTGCCCTGAGCTGGGGCTGTGGGCGGGAGCCCAGGCACGCAGGGGCAGGCCCCAACCAGCTGCACACGTCTCTGCTGGGGAGGAGAGCGCTAGGGAAGCTACGTGTGTGAGGCAGCTGCTGGGCGCCCAGGGAGTCAGCCTCCGGGTGTGCGGGGCTGCAGACCCCAGCCAGGGGCCATGGGAGCCTGGTGCACTCCGTGCCGAGCTAAGTCTGGGCGGCCAAGCAACCGCTGGAGAAGCACTGCACTAAACCTTCCCTTCCCTCGCACAGAGCTCTTCCTGCTGGAGCCCTTGGCAGTGTGCAAGCCAACGGCCCCTAAGCCCTCCCCAAGGACTCCTTGCGCCTAGGTTCAAAGGCATGGCAGGAGCGGAGCTGAGGCCAGGAAGGCGCCAGTGGCGTCTCCCAGCCTCAGGCAGCCTGCTCCTTCCTGGGCAGGAAGCCTAGCAGCGAGGCAAGTCTGGGCAAGGCTCGCCCAGGGCAGAGCAGCTTCGCGCATGCAACTATGCCAGATCAGGCCTCTGAGCAGAGCTTGAGCTCTGCCGTCCTGGAGGCGCACTCGGCTCCAGCCAAATAGGGCTTGAGCCAAACGAGGCTGGGCTGCCTCTTCTTCCCTCGAGTAGGCTCGCCTCCCCGCCAGCTGTTCACTCGGCTTCCAGGTGGGGGCGCTCTTCGCCTCGTGCAGGTCTTGGCTCAGGGGCTGCTTGCCCTGAGCTGGGGCTGTGCGCAGGAGCCCAGGAAGGCAGGGGCAGGCCCCAACCAGCTGCACACGTCTCTGATGGGGAGGAGAGCGCTAGGGAAGCTACGTGTGTGAGGCGGCTGCTGGGCGCCCAGGGAGTCAGCCTCCAGGTGTGCGGGGCTGCAGACCCCAGCCAGGTGCCCTGGGAGCCTGGTGCACTCCGTGCGGCGCTGAGTCTGGGCGGCCAAGCAACCGATGGAGGAGCCCTGCATTAGCCCTTCCCTTCCCTCGCACAGAGCTCTTCCTGCTGGAGCCCTTGGCAGTGTGCAAGCCACCGGCCCCTAAGCCCTCCCCAAGGACGCCTGGGGCCTAGGTGCAAAGGCAAGGCAGGAGCGGAGCTGAGGCCAGGAAGGCGCCAGTGGCGTCTCCCAGCCTCGCGCAGCCTGCTCCTTCCTGGGCAGGAAGACTAGCAGCGAGGCAAGTCTGGGCAAGGCTCGCCCAGGGCAGAGCAGCCTCGCGCCAGCAACTCTGCCAGAACGGGCCTCTGAGCAGAGCTGGAGCTCTGCCGTCCTGGAGGCGCACTCGGCTCCAGCCAAGTAGGGCTTGAGCCAAACGAGGCTGGGCTGCCTCTTCTTCCCTCGAGGAGGCTCGCCTCCCCGCCAGCTGTTCACTCGGCTTCCAGGTGGGGGCGCTCTGCGCCTCCTGCAGGTCTTGGCTCAGGGGCTGCTTGCCCTGAGCTGGGGCTGTGGGCGGGATCCCAGGCACGCAGGGGCAGGCCCCAACCAGCTGCACACGTCTCTGCTGGGGAGGAGAGCGCTAGGGAAGCTACGTGTGTGAGGCAGCTGCTGGGCGCCCAGGGAGTCAGCCTCCGGGTGTGCGGGGCTGCAGACCCCAGCCAGGGGCCCTGGGAGCCTGGTGCACTCCGTGCGGCGCTGAGCCTGGGCGGCCAAGCAACCGCTGGAGGAGCCCTGCACTGGCCCTTCCCTTCCCTCGCACAGAGCTCTTCCTGCTGGAGCCCTTGGCAGTGTGCAAGCCACCGGCCCCTAAGCCCTCCCCAAGGACACCTGGGGCCTAGGTGCAAAGGCAAGGCAGGAGCAGAGCTGAGGCCAGGAAGGCGCCAGTGGCGTCTCCAAGCCTCGCGCAGCCTGCTCCTTCCTGGGCAGGAAGACTAGCAGCGAGGCAAGTCTGGGCAAGGCTCGCCCAGGGCAGAGCAGCCTCGCGCCAGCAACTCTGCCAGAACGGGCCTCTGAGCAGAGCAGGAGCTCTGCCGTCCTGGAGGCGCACTCGACTCCAGCCAAGGAGGGCTTGAGCCAAACGAGGCTGGGCTGCCTCTTCTTCCCTCGAGGAGGCTCGCCATCCCGCCAGCTGTTCACTCGGCTTCCAGGTGGGGGCGCTCTGCGCCTCCTGCAGGTCTTGGCTCAGGGGCTGCTTGCCCTGAGCTGGGGCTGTGGGCGGGAGCCCAGGCACGCAGGGGCAGGCCCCAACCAGCTGCACACGTCTCTGCTGGGGAGGAGAGCGCTAGGGAAGCTACGTGTGTGAGGCAGCTGCTGGGCGCCCAGGGAGTCAGCCTCCGGGTGTGCGGGGCTGCAGACCCCAGCCAGGGGCCCTGGGAGCCTGGGGCACTCCGTGCGGCGCTGATCCTGCGCGGCCAAGCAACCGCTGGAGGAGCCATGCACTGGCCCTTCCCTTCCCTCGCACAGAGCTCTTCTTGCTGGAGCCCTTGGCAGTGTGCAAGCCACCGGCCCCTAAGCCCTCCCCAAGGACGCCTGGGGCCAAGTGCAAAGGCAAGGCAGGAGCGGAGCTGAGGCCAGGAAGGCGCCAGTGGCGTCTCCCAGCCTCGCTCAGCCTGCTCCTTCCTGGGCAGGAAGCCTAGCAGCGAGGCAAGTCTGGGCAAGGCTCGCCCAGGGCAGAGCAGCCTCGCGCCAGCAACTCTGCCAGATCGGGCCTCTGAGCAGAGCTGGAGCTCTGCCGTCCTGGAGGCGCACACGGCTCCAGCCAAGTAGGGCTTGAGCTCAACGAGGCTGGGCTTCCTCTTCTTCCCTCGAGGAGGCTCGCCTCTCCGCCAGCTGTTCACTCAGCTTCCAGGTGGGGGCGCTCTTCGACTCCTGCAGGTCTTGGCTCAGGGGCTGCTTGCCCTGAGCTGGGGCTGTGGGCGGGAGCCCAGGCAAGCAGGGGCAGGCCCTAACCAGCTGCACACGTCTCTGCTGGGGAGGAGAGCGCTAGGGAAGCTACGTGTGTGAGGCAGCTGCTGGGCGCCCAGGGAGTCAGCCTCCGGGTGGGCGGGGCTGCAGACCCCAGCCAGGGGCCCTGGGAGCCTGGTGCACTCCGTGCGGCGCTGATCCTGGGCGGCCAAGCAACCGCTGGAGGAGCCATGCACTGGCCCTTCCCTTCCCTCGCACAGAGCTCTTCTTGCTGGAGCCCTTGGCAGTGTGCAAGCCACCGGCCCCTAAGCCCTCCCCAAGGACGCCTGGGGCCAAGTGCAAAGGCAAGGCAGGAGCGGAGCTGAGGCCAGGAAGGCGCCAGTGGCGTCTCCCAGCCTCGCGCAGCCTGCTCCTTCCTGGGCAGGAAGCCTAGCAGCGAGGCAAGTCTGGGCAAGGCTCGCCCAGGGCAGAGCAGCCTCGCGCCAGCAACTCTGCCAGATCGGGCCTCTGAGCAGAGCTGGAGCTCTGCCGTCCTGGAGGCGCACTCGGCTCCAGCCAAGTAGGGCTTGAGCCAAACGAGGCTGGGCTGCCTCTTCTTCCCTCGAGGAGGCTCGCCTCCCCGCCAGCTGTTCACTCGGCTTCCAGGTGGGGGCGCTCTGCGCCTCCTGCAGGTCTTGGCTCAGGGGCTGCTTGCCCTGAGCTGGGGCTGTGCGCAGGAGCCCAGGAACGCAGGGGCAGGCCCCAACCAGCTGCACACCTCTCTGCTGGGGAGGAGAGCGCTAGGGAAGCTACATGTGTGAGGCAGCTGCTGGGCGCCCAGGGAGTCAGCCTCCGGGTGTGCGGGGCTGCAGAACCCAGCCAGGGGCCCTTGGAGCCTGGTGCACTCCGTGCGGCGCTGAGTCTGGGCGGCCAAGCAACCTCTGGAGGAGCCCTGCATTAGCCCTTCCCTTCCCTCGCACAGAGCTCTTCCTGCTGGAGCCCTTGGCAGTGTGCAAGCAACCGGCCCGTAAGCCCTCCCCAAGGACGCCTGAGGCCTAGGTGCAAAGGCAAGGCAGGAGCGGAGCTGAGGCCAGGAAGGCGCCAGTGGCGTCTCCCAGCCTCGCGCAGCCTGCTCCTTCCAGGGCAGGAAGCCTAGCAGCGAGGCAAGTCTGGGCAAGGCTCGCCCAGGGCATAGCAGCTTCACGCCAGCAACTATGCCAGATCAGGCCTCTGAGCAGAGCTGGAGCTCTGCCGTCCTGGAGGCTCACTCGGCTCCAGCCAAATAGGGCTTGAGCCAAACGAGGCTGGGCTGCCTCTTCTTCCCTCGAGGAGGCTCGCCTCCCCGCCAGCTGTTCACTCGGCTTCCAGGTGGGGGCGCTCTGCGCCTCCTGCAGGTCTTGGCTCAGGGGCTGCTTGCCCTGAGCTGGGGCTGTGCGCAGGAGCCTAGGCACGCAGGGGCAGGCCCCAACCAGCTGCACACGTCTCTGCTGGGGAGGAGAGCGCTAGGGAAGCTACGTGTGTGAGGCAGCTGCTGGGCGCCCAGGGAGTCAGCCTCCGGGTGTGCGGGGCTGCAGACCGCAGCCAGGGGCCCTGGGAGCCTGGTGCACTCCGCGCGGTGCTGAGTCTGGGCGGCCAAGCAACCCCTGGAGGAGCCCTGCACTAGACCTTTCCTTCCCTCGCACAGAGCTTTTCCTGCTGGAGCCCTTGGCAGTGTGCAAGCCACCGGCCCCTAAGCCCTCCTCAAGGACGCCTGGGGCCTAGGTGCAAAGGCAAGGCAGGAGCGGAGCTGAGGCCAGGAAGGCGCCAGTGGCGTCTCCCAGCCTCGCGCAGCCTGCTCCTTCCTGGGCAGGAAGCCTAGCAGTGAGGCAAGTCTGGGCAAGGCTCGCCCAGGGCAGAGCAGCCTCGCGCCAGCAACTCTGCCAGATCGGGCCTCTGAGCAGAGCTGGAGCTCTGCCGTCCTGGAGGCGCACTCGGCTCCAGCCAAGTAGGGCTTGAGCCAAACGAGGCTGGGCTGCCTCTTCTTCCCTCGAGGAGGCTCGCCTCCCCGCCAGCTGTTCACTCGGCTTCCAGGTGGGGGCGCTCTGGGCCTCCTGCAGGTCTTGGCTCAGGGGCTGCTTGCCCTGAGCTGGGGCTGTGGGCGGGAGCCCAGGCACGCAGGGGCAGGCCCCAACCAGCTGCACACGTCTCTGCTGGGGAGGAGAGCGCTAGGGAAGCTACGTGTGTGAGGCAGCTGCTGGGCGCCCAGGGAGTCAGCCTCCGGGTGTGCGGGGCTGCAGACCCCAGCCAGGGGCCATGGGAGCCTGGTGCACTCCGTGCCGAGCTAAGTCTGGGCGGCCAAGCAACCGCTGGAGGAGCACTGCACTAAACCTTCCCTTCCCTCGCACAGAGCTCTTCCTGCTGGAGCCCTTGGCAGTGTGCAAGCCAACGGCCCCTAAGCCCTCCCCAAGGACTCCTTGCGCCTAGGTTCAAAGGCATGGCAGGAGCGGAGCTGAGGCCAGGAAGGCGCCAGTGGCGTCTCCCAGCCTCACGCAGCCTGCTCCTTCCTGGGCAGGAAGCCTAGCAGCGAGGCAAGTCTGGGCAAGGCTCGCCCAGGGCAGAGCAGCTTCGCGCATGCAACTATGCCAGATCAGGCCTCTGAGCAGAGCTTGAGCTCTGCCGTCCTGGAGGCGCACTCGGCTCCAGCCAAATAGGGCTTGAGCCAAACGAGGCTGGGCTGCCTCTTCTTCCCTCGAGGAGGCTCGCCTCCCCGCCAGCTGTTCACTCGGCTTCCAGGTGGGGGCGCTCTTCGCCTCGTGCAGGTCTTGGCTCAGGGGCTGCTTGCCCTGAGCTGGGGCTGTGCGCAGGAGCCCAGGAAGGCAGGGGCAGGCCCCAACCAGCTGCACACCTCTCTGATGGGGAGGAGACCGCTAGGAAAGCTACATGTGTGAGGCGGCTGCTGGGCGCCCAGGGAGTCAGCCTCCAGGTGTGCGGGGCTGCAGACCCCAGCCAGGGGCCCTGGGAGCCTGGTGCACTCCGTGCGGCGCTGAGTCTGGGCGGCCAAGCAACCGATGGAGGAGCCCTGCATTAGCCCTTCCCTTCCCTCGCACAGAGCTCTTCCTGCTGGAGCCCTTGGCAGTGTGCAAGCCACCGGCCCCTAAGCCCTCCCCAAGGACGCCTGGGGCCTAGGTGCAAAGGCAAGGCAGGAGCGGAGCTGAGGCCAGGAAGGCGCCAGTGGCGTCTCCCAGCCTCGCGCAGCCTGCTCCTTCCTGGGCAGGAAGACTAGCAGCGAGGCAAGTCTGGGCAAGGCTCGCCCAGGGCAGAGCAGCCTCGCGCCAGCAACTCTGCCAGAACGGGCCTCTGAGCAGAGCTGGAGCTCTGCCGTCCTGGAGGCGCACTCGGCTCCAGCCAAGTAGGGCTTGAGCCAAACGAGGCTGGGCTGCCTCTTCTTCCCTCGAGGAGGCTCGCCTCCCCGCCAGCTGTTCACTCGGCTTCCAGGTGGGGGCGCTCTGCGCCTCCTGCAGGTCTTGGCTCAGGGGCTGCTTGCCCTGAGCTGGGGCTGTGGGCGGGATCCCAGGCACGCAGGGGCAGGCCCCAACCAGCTGCACACGTCTCTGCTGGGGAGGAGAGCGCTAGGGAAGCTACGTGTGTGAGGCAGCTGCTGGGCGCCCAGGGAGTCAGCCTCCGGGTGTGCGGGGCTGCAGACCCCAGCCAGGGGCCCTGGGAGCCTGGTGCACTCCGTGCGGCGCTGAGCCTGGGCGGCCAAGCAACCGCTGGAGGAGCCCTGCACTGGCCCTTCCCTTCCCTCGCACAGAGCTCTTCCTGCTGGAGCCCTTGGCAGTGTGCAAGCCACCGGCCCCTAAGCCCTCCCCAAGGACGCCTGGGGCCTAGGTGCAAAGGCAAGGCAGGAGCAGAGCTGAGGCCAGGAAGACGCCAGTGGCGTCTCCAAGCCTCGCGCAGCCTGCTCCTTCCTGGGCAGGAAGACTAGCAGCGAGGCAAGTCTGGGCAAGGCTCGCCCAGGGCAGAGCAGCCTCGCGCCAGCAACTCTGCCAGAACGGGCCTCTGAGCAGAGCAGGAGCTCTGCCGTCCTGGAGGCGCACTCGACTCCAGCCAAGGAGGGCTTGAGCCAAACGAGGCTGGGCTGCCTCTTCTTCCCTCGAGGAGGCTCGCCATCCCGCCAGCTGTTCACTCGGCTTCCAGGTGGGGGCGCTCTGCGCCTCCTGCAGGTCTTGGCTCAGGGGCTGCTTGCCCTGAGCTGGGGCTGTGGGCGGGAGCCCAGGCACGCAGGGGCAGGCCCCAACCAGCTGCACACGTCTCTGCTGGGGCGGAGAGCGCTAGGGAAGCTACGTGTGTGAGGCAGCTGCTGGGCGCCCAGGGAGTCAGCCTCCGGGTGTGCGGGGCTGCAGACCCCAGCCAGGGGCCCTGGGAGCCTGGGGCACTCCGTGCGGCGCTGATCCTGGGCGGCCAAGCAACCGCTGGAGGAGCCATGCACTGGCCCTTCCCTTCCCTCGCACAGAGCTCTTCTTGCTGGAGCCCTTGGCAGTGTGCAAGCCACCGGCCCCTAAGCCCTCCCCAAGGACGCCTGGGCCCAAGTGCAAAGGCAAGGCAGGAGCGGAGCTGAGGCCAGGAAGGCGCCAGTGGCGTCTCCCAGCCTCGCGCAGCCTGCTCCTTCCTGGGCAGGAAGCCTAGCAGCGAGGCAAGTCTGGGCAAGGCTCGCCCAGGGCAGAGCAGCCTCGCGCCAGCAACTCTGCCAGAACGGGCCTCTGAGCAGAGCTGGAGCTCTGCCGTCCTGGAGGCGCACACGGCTCCAGCCAAGTAGGGCTTGAGCTCAACGAGGCTGGGCTTCCTCTTCTTCCCTCGAGGAGGCTCGCCTCTCCGCCAGCTGTTCACTCAGCTTCCAGGTGGGGGCGCTCTTCGACTCCTGCAGGTCTTGGCTCAGGGGCTGCTTGCCCTGAGCTGGGGCTGTGGGCGGGAGCCCAGGCAAGCAGGGGCAGGCCCTAACCAGCTGCACACGTCTCTGCTGGGGAGGAGAGCGCTAGGGAAGCTACGTGTGTGAGGCAGCTGCTGGGCGCCCAGGGAGTCAGCCTCCGGGTGTGCGGGGCTGCAGACCCCAGCCAGGGGCCATGGGAGCCTGGTGCACTCCGTGCCGAGCTAAGTCTGGGCGGCCAAGCAACCGCTGGAGGAGCACTGCACTAGCCCTTCCCTTCCCTCGCACAGAGCTCTTCCTGCTGGAGCCCTTGGCAGTGTGCAAGCCAACGGCCCCTAAGCCCTCCCCAAGGACGCCTTGCGCCTTGGTTCAAAGGCAAGGCAGGAGCGGAGCTGAGGCCAGGAAGGCGCCAGTGGCGTCTCCCAGCCTCACGCAGCCTGCTCCTTACTGGGCAGGAAGCCTAGCAGCGAGGCAAGTCTGGGCAAGGCTCGCCCAGGGCAGAGCAGCTTCGCGCAAGCAACTATGCCAGATCAGGCCTCTGAGCAGAGCTTGAGCTCTGCCGTCCTGGAGGCGCACTCGGCTCCAGCCAAATAGGGCTTGAGCCAAACGAGGCTGGGCTGCCTCTTCTTCCCTCGAGGAGGCTCGCCTCCCCGCCAGCTGTTCACTCGGCTTCCAGGTGGGGGCGCTCTTCGCCTCGTGCTGGTCTTGGCTCAGGGGCTGCTTGCCCTGAGCTGGGGCTGTGCGCAGGAGCCCAGGAAGGCAGGGGCAGGCCCCAACCAGCTGCACACGTCTCTGATGGGGAGGAGAGCGCTAGGAAAGCTACATGTGTGAGGCAGCTGCTGGGCGCCCAGGGAGTCAGCCTCCAGGTGTGCGGGGCTGCAGACCCCAGCCAGGTGCCCTGGGAGCCTGGTGCACTCCGTGCGGCGCTGAGTCTGGGCGGCCAAGCAACCGCTGGAGGAGCCCTGCACTGGCCCTTCCCTTCCCTCGCACAGAGCGCTTCCTGCTGGAGCCCTTGGCAGTGTGCAAGCCACCGGCCCCTAAGCCCTCCCCAAGGACGCCTGGGGCCTAGGTGCAAAGGCAAGGCAGCAGCGGAGCTGAGGCCAGGAAGGCGCCAGTGGCGTCTTCCAGCCTCGCGCAGCCTGCTCCTTCCTGGGCAGGAAGCCTAGCAGCGAGGCAAGTCTGGGCAAGGCTCGCCCAGGGCAGAGCAGCCTGGCGCCAGCAACTCTGCCAGAACGGGCCTCTGAGCAGAGCTGGAGCTCTGCCGTCCTGGAGGCGCACTCGGCTCCAGCCAAGTAGGGCTTGAGCCAAACGAGGCTGGGCTGCCTCTTCCTCCCTCGAGGAGGCTCGCCTCCCCGCCAGCTGTTCACTCGGCTTCCAGGTGGGGGCGCTCTGCGCCTCCTGCAGGTCTTGGCTCAGGGGCTGCTTGCCCTGAGCTGGGGCTGTGGGCGGGAGCCCAGGCACGCAGGGGCAGGCCCCAACCAGCTGCACACGTCTCTGCTGGGGAGGAGAGCGCTAGGGAAGCTACGTGTGTGAGGCAGCTGCTGGGCGCCCAGGGAGTCAGCCTCCGGGATGCGGGGCTGCAGACCCCGGCCAGGGGCCCTGGGAGCCTGGTGCACTCCGTGTGGCGCTGAGCCTGGGCGGCCAAGCAACCGCTGGAGGAGCCCTGCACTGGCCCTTCCCTTCCCTCGCACAGAGTGCTTCCTGCTGGAGCCCTTGGCAGTGTGCAAGCCACCGGACCCTAAGCCCTCCCCAAGGACGCCTGGGGCCTAGGTGCAAAGGCAAGGCAGCAGCGGAGCTGAGGCCAGGAAGGCGCCAGTGGCGTCTCCCAGCCTCGCGCAGCCTGCTCCTTCCTGGGCAGGAAGCCTAGCAGTGAGGCAAGTCTGGGCAAGGCTCGCCCAGGGCAGAGCAGCCTCGCGCCAGCAACTCTGCCAGAACGGGCCTCTGAGCAGAGCTGGAGCTCTGCCGTCCTGGAGGCGCACTCGGCTCCAGCCAAGTAGGGCTTGAGCCAAACGAGGCTGGGCTGCCTCTTCTTCCCTCGAGGAGGCTCGCCTCCCCGCCAGCTGTTCACTCGGCTTCCAGGTGGGGGCGCTCTTCGCCTCGTGCAGGTCTTGGCTCAGGGGCTGCTTGCCCTGAGCTGGGGCTGTGCGCAGGAGCCCAGGAAGGCAGGGGCAGGCCCCAACCAGCTGCACACGTCTCTGATGGGGAGGAGACCGCTAGGAAAGCTACATGTGTGAGGCGGCTGCTGGGCGCCCAGGGAGTCAGCCTCCAGGTGTGCGGGGCTGCAGACCCCAGCCAGGGGCCCTGGGAGCCTGGTGCACTCCGTGCGGCGCTGAGTCTGGGCGGCCAAGCAACCGATGGAGGAGCCCTGCATTAGCCCTTCCCTTCCCTCGCACAGAGCTCTTCCTGCTGGAGCCCTTGGCAGTGTGCAAGCCACCGGCCCCTAAGCCCTCCCCAAGGACGCCTGGGGCCTAGGTGCAAAGGCAAGGCAGGAGCGGAGCTGAGGCCAGGAAGGCGCCAGTGGCGTCTCCCAGCCTCGCGCAGCCTGCTCCTTCCTGGGCAGGAAGACTAGCAGCGAGGCAAGTCTGGGCAAGGCTCGCCCAGGGCAGAGCAGCCTCGCGCCAGCAACTCTGCCAGAACGGGCCTCTGAGCAGAGCTGGAGCTCTGCCGTCCTGGAGGCGCACTCGGCTCCAGCCAAGTAGGGCTTGAGCCAAACGAGGCTGGGCTGCCTCTTCTTCCCTCGAGGAGGCTCGCCTCCCCGCCAGCTGTTCACTCGGCTTCCAGGTGGGGGCGCTCTTCGCCTCGTGCAGGTCTTGGCTCAGGGGCTGCTTGCCCTGAGCTGGGGCTGTGCGCAGGAGCCCAGGAAGGCAGGGGCAGGCCCCAACCAGCTGCACACGTCTCTGATGGGGAGGAGACCGCTAGGAAAGCTACATGTGTGAGGCGGCTGCTGGGCGCCCAGGGAGTCAGCCTCCAGGTGTGCGGGGCTGCAGACCCCAGCCAGGTGCCCTGGGAGCCTGGTGCACTCCGTGCGGCGCTGAGTCTGGGCGGCCAAGCAACCGATGGAGGAGCCCTGCATTAGCCCTTCCCTTCCCTCGCACAGAGCTCTTCCTGCTGGAGCCCTTGGCAGTGTGCAAGCCACCGGCCCCTAAGCCCTCCCCAAGGACGCCTGGGGCCTAGGTGCAAAGGCAAGGCAGGAGCGGAGCTGAGGCCAGGAAGGCGCCAGTGGCGTCTCCCAGCCTCGCGCAGCCTGCTCCTTCCTGGGCAGGAAGACTAGCAGCGAGGCAAGTCTGGGCAAGGCTCGCCCAGGGCAGAGCAGCCTCGCGCCAGCAACTCTGCCAGAACGGGCCTCTGAGCAGAGCTGGAGCTCTGCCGTCCTGGAGGCGCACTCGGCTCCAGCCAAGTAGGGCTTGAGCCAAACGAGGCTGGGCTGCCTCTTCTTCCCTCGAGGAGGCTCGCCTCCCCGCCAGCTGTTCACTCGGCTTCCAGGTGGGGGCGCTCTGCGCCTCCTGCAGGTCTTGGCTCAGGGGCTGCTTGCCCTGAGCTGGGGCTGTGCGCAGGAGCCTAGGCACGCAGGGGCAGGCCCCAACCAGCTGCACACGTCTCTGCTGGGGAGGAGAGCGCTAGGGAAGCTACGTGTGTGAGGCAGCTGCTGGGCGCCCAGGGAGTCAGCCTCCGGGTGTGCGGGGCTGCAGACCGCAGCCAGGGGCCCTGGGAGCCTGGTGCACTCCGCGCGGTGCTGAGTCTGGGCGGCCAAGCAACCCCTGGAGGAGCCCTGCACTAGACCTTTCCTTCCCTCGCACAGAGCTTTTCCTGCTGGAGCCCTTGGCAGTGTGCAAGCCACCGGCCCCTAAGCCCTCCTCAAGGACGCCTGGGGCCTAGGTGCAAAGGCAAGGCAGGAGCGGAGCTGAGGCCAGGAAGGCGCCAGTGGCGTCTCCCAGCCTCGCGCAGCCTGCTCCTTCCTGGGCAGGAAGCCTAGCAGTGAGGCAAGTCTGGGCAAGGCTCGCCCAGGGCAGAGCAGCCTCGCGCCAGCAACTCTGCCAGATCGGGCCTCTGAGCAGAGCTGGAGCTCTGCCGTCCTGGAGGCGCACTCGGCTCCAGCCAAGTAGGGCTTGAGCCAAACGAGGCTGGGCTGCCTCTTCTTCCCTCGAGGAGGCTCGCCTCCCCGCCAGCTGTTCACTCGGCTTCCAGGTGGGGGCGCTCTGGGCCTCCTGCAGGTCTTGGCTCAGGGGCTGCTTGCCCTGAGCTGGGGCTGTGGGCGGGAGCCCAGGCACGCAGGGGCAGGCCCCAACCAGCTGCACACGTCTCTGCTGGGGAGGAGAGCGCTAGGGAAGCTACGTGTGTGAGGCAGCTGCTGGGCGCCCAGGGAGTCAGCCTCCGGGTGTGCGGGGCTGCAGACCCCAGCCAGGGGCCATGGGAGCCTGGTGCACTCCGTGCCGAGCTAAGTCTGGGCGGCCAAGCAACCGCTGGAGGAGCACTGCACTAAACCTTCCCTTCCCTCGCACAGAGCTCTTCCTGCTGGAGCCCTTGGCAGTGTGCAAGCCAACGGCCCCTAAGCCCTCCCCAAGGACTCCTTGCGCCTAGGTTCAAAGGCATGGCAGGAGCGGAGCTGAGGCCAGGAAGGCGCCAGTGGCGTCTCCCAGCCTCACGCAGCCTGCTCCTTCCTGGGCAGGAAGCCTAGCAGCGAGGCAAGTCTGGGCAAGGCTCGCCCAGGGCAGAGCAGCTTCGCGCATGCAACTATGCCAGATCAGGCCTCTGAGCAGAGCTTGAGCTCTGCCGTCCTGGAGGCGCACTCGGCTCCAGCCAAATAGGGCTTGAGCCAAACGAGGCTGGGCTGCCTCTTCTTCCCTCGAGGAGGCTCGCCTCCCCGCCAGCTGTTCACTCGGCTTCCAGGTGGGGGCGCTCTTCGCCTCGTGCAGGTCTTGGCTCAGGGGCTGCTTGCCCTGAGCTGGGGCTGTGCGCAGGAGCCCAGGAAGGCAGGGGCAGGCCCCAACCAGCTGCACACGTCTCTGATGGGGAGGAGACCGCTAGGAAAGCTACATGTGTGAGGCGGCTGCTGGGCGCCCAGGGAGTCAGCCTCCAGGTGTGCGGGGCTGCAGACCCCAGCCAGGGGCCCTGGGAGCCTGGTGCACTCCGTGCGGCGCTGAGTCTGGGCGGCCAAGCAACCGATGGAGGAGCCCTGCATTAGCCCTTCCCTTCCCTCGCACAGAGCTCTTCCTGCTGGAGCCCTTGGCAGTGTGCAAGCCACCGGCCACTAAGCCCTCCCCAAGGACGCCTGGGGCCTAGGTGCAAAGGCAAGGCAGGAGCAGAGCTGAGGCCAGGAAGGCGCCAGTGGCGTCTCCAAGCCTCGCGCAGCCTGCTCCTTCCTGGGCAGGAAGACTAGCAGCGAGGCAAGTCTGGGCAAGGCTCGCCCAGGGCAGAGCAGCCTCGCGCCAGCAACTCTGCCAGAACGGGCCTCTGAGCAGAGCAGGAGCTCTGCCGTCCTGGAGGCGCACTCGACTCCAGCCAAGGAGGGCTTGAGCCAAACGAGGCTGGGCTGCCTCTTCTTCCCTCGAGGAGGCTCGCCATCCCGCCAGCTGTTCACTCGGCTTCCAGGTGGGGGCGCTCTGCGCCTCCTGCAGGTCTTGGCTCAGGGGCTGCTTGCCCTGAGCTGGGGCTGTGGGCGGGAGCCCAGGCACGCAGGGGCAGGCCCCAACCAGCTGCACACGTCTCTGCTGGGGCGGAGAGCGCTAGGGAAGCTACGTGTGTGAGGCAGCTGCTGGGCACCCAGGGAGTCAGCCTCCGGGTGTGCGGGGCTGCAGACCCCAGCCAGGGGCCCTGGGAGCCTGGGGCACTCCGTGCGGCGCTGATCCTGGGCGGCCAAGCAACCGCTGGAGGAGCCATGCACTGGCCCTTCCCTTCCCTCGCACAGAGCTCTTCTTGCTGGAGCCCTTGGCAGTGTGCAAGCCACCGGCCCCTAAGCCCTCCCCAAGGACGCCTGGGCCCAAGTGCAAAGGCAAGGCAGGAGCGGAGCTGAGGCCAGGAAGGCGCCAGTGGCGTCTCCCAGCCTCGCGCAGCCTGCTCCTTCCTGGGCAGGAAGCCTAGCAGCGAGGCAAGTCTGGGCAAGGCTCGCCCAGGGCAGAGCAGCCTCGCGCCAGCAACTCTGCCAGATCGGGCCTCTGAGCAGAGCTGGAGCTCTGCCGTCCTGGAGGCGCACACGGCTCCAGCCAAGTAGGGCTTGAGCTCAACGAGGCTGGGCTTCCTCTTCTTCCCTCGAGGAGGCTCGCCTCTCCGCCAGCTGTTCACTCAGCTTCCAGGTGGGGGCGCTCTTCGACTCCTGCAGGTCTTGGCTCAGGGGCTGCTTGCCCTGAGCTGGGGCTGTGGGCGGGAGCCCAGGCAAGCAGGGGCAGGCCCTAACCAGCTGCACACGTCTCTGCTGGGGAGGAGAGCGCTAGGGAAGCTACGTGTGTGAGGCAGCTGCTGGGCGCCCAGGGAGTCAGCCTCCGGGTGTGCGGGGCTGCAGACCCCAGCCAGGGGCCATGGGAGCCTGGTGCACTCCGTGCCGAGCTAAGTCTGGGCGGCCAAGCAACCGCTGGAGGAGCACTGCACTAGCCCTTCCCTTCCCTCGCACAGAGCTCTTCCTGCTGGAGCCCTTGGCAGTGTGCAAGCCAACGGCCCCTAAGCCCTCCCCAAGGACGCCTTGCGCCTTGGTTCAAAGGCAAGGCAGGAGCGGAGCTGAGGCCAGGAAGGCGCCAGTGGCGTCTCCCAGCCTCACGCAGCCTGCTCCTTACTGGGCAGGAAGCCTAGCAGCGAGGCAAGTCTGGGCAAGGCTCGCCCAGGGCAGAGCAGCTTCGCGCAAGCAACTATGCCAGATCAGGCCTCTGAGCAGAGCTTGAGCTCTGCCGTCCTGGAGGCGCACTCGGCTCCAGCCAAATAGGGCTTGAGCCAAACGAGGCTGGGCTGCCTCTTCTTCCCTCGAGGAGGCTCGCCTCCCCGCCAGCTGTTCACTCGGCTTCCAGGTGGGGGCGCTCTTCGCCTCGTGCTGGTCTTGGCTCAGGGGCTGCTTGCCCTGAGCTGGGGCTGTGCGCAGGAGCCCAGGAAGGCAGGGCAGGCCCCAACCAGCTGCACACGTCTCTGATGGGGAGGAGAGCGCTAGGAAAGCTACATGTGTGAGGCAGCTGCTGGGCGCCCAGGGAGTCAGCCTCCAGGTGTGCGGGGCTGCAGACCCCAGCCAGGTGCCCTGGGAGCCTGGTGCACTCCGTGCGGCGCTGAGTCTGGGCGGCCAAGCAACCGCTGGAGGAGCCCTGCACTGGCCCTTCCCTTCCCTCGCACAGAGCGCTTCCTGCTGGAGCCCTTGGCAGTGTGCAAGCCACCGGCCCCTAAGCCCTCCCCAAGGACGCCTGGGGCCTAGGTGCAAAGGCAAGGCAGCAGCGGAGCTGAGGCCAGGAAGGCGCCAGTGGCGTCTTCCAGCCTCGCGCAGCCTGCTCCTTCCTGGGCAGGAAGCCTAGCAGCGAGGCAAGTCTGGGCAAGGCTCGCCCAGGGCAGAGCAGCCTGGCGCCAGCAACTCTGCCAGAACGGGCCTCTGAGCAGAGCTGGAGCTCTGCCGTCCTGGAGGCGCACTCGGCTCCAGCCAAGTAGGGCTTGAGCCAAACGAGGCTGGGCTGCCTCTTCTTCCCTCGAGGAGGCTCGCCTCCCCGCCAGCTGTTCACTCGGCTTCCAGGTGGGGGCGCTCTGCGCCTCCTGCAGGTCTTGGCTCAGGGGCTGCTTGCCCTGAGCTGGGGCTGTGGGCGGGAGCCCAGGCACGCAGGGGCAGGCCCCAACCAGCTGCACACGTCTCTGCTGGGGAGGAGAGCGCTAGGGAAGCTACGTGTGTGAGGCAGCTGCTGGGCGCCCAGGGAGTCAGCCTCCGGGATGCGGGGCTGCAGACCCCGGCCAGGGGCCCTGGGAGCCTGGTGCACTCCGTGTGGCGCTGAGCCTGGGCGGCCAAGCAACCGCTGGAGGAGCCCTGCACTGGCCCTTCCCTTCCCTCGCACAGAGTGCTTCCTGCTGGAGCCCTTGGCAGTGTGCAAGCCACCGGACCCTAAGCCCTCCCCAAGGACGCCTGGGGCCTAGGTGCAAAGGCAAGGCAGCAGCGGAGCTGAGGCCAGGAAGGCGCCAGTGGCGTCTTCCAGCCTCGCGCAGCCTGCTCCTTCCTGGGCAGGAAGCCTAGCAGCGAGGCAAGTCTGGGCAAGGCTCGCCCAGGGCAGAGCAGCCTCGCGCCAGCAACTCTGCCAGAACGGGCCTCTGAGCAGAGCTGGAGCTCTGCCGTCCTGGAGGCGCACTCGGCTCCAGCCAAGTAGGGCTTGAGCCAAACGAGGCTGGGCTGCCTCTTCTTCCCTCGAGGAGGCTCGCCTCCCCGCCAGCTGTTCACTCGGCTTCCAGGTGGGGGCGCTCTGCGCCTCCTGCAGGTCTTGGCTCAGGGGCTGCTTGCCCTAAGCTGGGGCTGTGCGCAGGAGCCCAGGAACGCAGGGGCAGGCCCCAACCAGCTGCACACGTCTCTGCTGGGGAGGAGAGCGCTAGGGAAGCTACATGTGTGAGGCAGCTGCTGGGCGCCCAGGGAGTCAGCCTCCGGGTGTGCGGGGCTGCAGACCCCAGCCAGGGGCCCTTGGAGCCTGGTGCACTCCGTGCGGCGCTGAGTCTGGGCGGCCAAGCAACCTCTGGAGGAGCCCTGCATTAGCCCTTACCTTCCCTCGCACAGAGCTCTTCCTGCTGGAGCCCTTGGCAGTGTGCAAGCCACCGGCCCGTAAGCCCTCCCCAAGGACGCCTGAGGCCTAGGTGCAAAGGCAAGGCAGGAGCGGAGCTGAGGCCAGGAAGGCGCCAGTGGCGTCTCCCAGCCTCGCGCAGCCTGCTCCTTCCAGGGCAGGAAGCCTAGCAGCGAGGCAAGTCTGGGCAAGGCTCGCCCAGGGCATAGCAGCCTCGCGCCAGCAACTATGCCAGATCAGGCCTCTGAGCAGAGCTGGAGCTCTGCCGTCCTGGAGGCGCACTCGGCTCCAGCCAAGTAGGGCTTGAGCCAAACGAGGCTGGGCTGCCTCTTCTTCCCTCGAGGAGGCTCGCCTCCCCGCCAGCTGTTCACTCGGCTTCCAGGTGGGGGCGCTCTGCGCCTCCTGCAGGTCTTGGCTCAGGGGCTGCTTGCCCTGAGCTGGGGCTGTGCGCGGGAGCCCAGGCACGCAGGGGCAGGCCCCAACCAGCTGCACACGTCTCTGCTGGGGAGGAGAGCGCTAGGGAAGCTACGTGTGTGAGGCAGCTGCTGGGCGCCTAGGGAGTCAGCCTCCGGGTGTGCGGGGCTGCAGACCCCAGCCAGGGGCCCTGGGAGCCTGGTGCACTCCGTGCCGAGCTAAGTCTGGGCGGCCAAGCAACCGCTGGAGGAGCACTGCACTAACCCTTCCCTTCCCTCGCACAGAGCTCTTCCTGCTGGAGCCCTTGGCAGTGTGCAAGCCAACGGCCCCTAAGCCCTCCCCAAGGACTCCTTGCGCCTAGGTGCAAAGGCAAGGCAGGAGCAGAGCTGAGGCCAGGAAGGCGCCAGTGGCGTCTCCAAGCCTCGCGCAGCCTGCTCCTTCCTGGGCAGGAAGACTAGCAGCGAGGCAAGTCTGGGCAAGGCTCGCCCAGGGCAGAGCAGCCTCGCGCCAGCAACTCTGCCAGAACGGGCCTCTGAGCAGAGCAGGAGCTCTGCCGTCCTGGAGGCGCACTCGACTCCAGCCAAGGAGGGCTTGAGCCAAACGAGGCTGGGCTGCCTCTTCTTCCCTCGAGGAGGCTCGCCATCCCGCCAGCTGTTCACTCGGGTTCCAGGTGGGGGCGCTCTGCGCCTCCTGCAGGTCTTGGCTCAGGGGCTGCTTGCCCTGAGCTGGGGCTGTGGGCGGGAGCCCAGGCACGCAGGGGCAGGCCCCAACCAGCTGCACACGTCTCTGCTGGGGAGGAGAGCGCTAGGGAAGCTACGTGTGTGAGGCAGCTGCTGGGCGCCCAGGGAGTCAGCCTCCGGGTGTGCGGGGCTGCAGACCCCAGCCAGGGGCCCTGGGAGCCTGGGGCACTCCGTGCGGCGCTGATCCTGGGCGGCCAAGCAACCGCTGGAGGAGCCATGCACTGGCCCTTCCCTTCCCTCGCACAGAGCTCTTCTTGCTGGAGCCCTTGGCAGTGTGCAAGCCACCGGCCCCTAAGCCCTCCCCAAGGACGCCTGGGGCCAAGTGCAAAGGCAAGGCAGGAGCGGAGCTGAGGCCAGGAAGGCGCCAGTGGCGTCTCCCAGCCTCGCGCAGCCTGCTCCTTCCTGGGCAGGAAGCCTAGCAGCGAGGCAAGTCTGGGCAAGGCTCGCCCAGGGCAGAGCAGCCTCGCGCCAGCAACTCTGCCAGATCGGGCCTCTGAGCAGAGCTGGAGCTCTGCCGTCCTGGAGGCGCACACGGCTCCAGCCAAGTAGGGCTTGAGCTCAACGAGGCTGGGCTTCCTCTTCTTCCCTCGAGGAGGCTCGCCTCTCCGCCAGCTGTTCACTCAGCTTCCAGGTGGGGGCGCTCTTCGACTCCTGCAGGTCTTGGCTCAGGGGCTGCTTGCCCTGAGCTGGGGCTGTGGGCGGGAGCCCAGGCAAGCAGGGGCAGGCCCTAACCAGCTGCACACGTCTCTGCTGGGGAGGAGAGCGCTAGGGAAGCTACGTGTGTGAGGCAGCTGCTGGGCGCCCAGGGAGTCAGCCTCCGGGTGTGCGGGGCTGCAGACCCCAGCCAGGGGCCATGGGAGCCTGGTGCACTCCGTGCCGAGCTAAGTCTGGGCGGCCAAGCAACGGCTGGAGGAGCCCTGCACTAGCCCTTCCCTTCCCTCGCACAGAGCTCTTCCTGCTGGAGCCCTTGGCAGTGTGCAAGCCAACGGCCCCTAAGCCCTCCCCAAGGACGCCTTGCGCCTTGGTTCAAAGGCAAGGCAGGAGCGGAGCTGAGGCCAGGAAGGCGCCAGTGGCGTCTCCCAGCCTCACGCAGCCTGCTCCTTCCTGGGCAGGAAGCCTAGCAGCGAGGCAAGTCTGGGCAAGGCTCGCCCAGGGCAGAGCAGCTTCGCGCAAGCAACTATGCCAGATCAGGCCTCTGAGCAGAGCTTGAGCTCTGCCGTCCTGGAGGCCCACTCGGCTCCAGCCAAATAGGGCTTGAGCCAAACGAGGCTGGGCTGCCTCTTCTTCCCTCGAGGAGGCTCGCCTCCCCGCCAGCTGTTCACTCGGCTTCCAGGTGGGGGCGCTCTTCGCCTCGTGCAGGTCTTGGCTCAGGGGCTGCTTGCCCTGAGCTGGGGCTGTGCGCAGGAGCCCAGGAAGGCAGGGGCAGGCCCCAACCAGCTGCACACGTCTCTGATGGGGAGGAGAGCGCTAGGAAACCTACATGTGTGAGGCAGCTGCTGGGCGCCCAGGGAGTCAGCCTCCAGGTGTGCGGGGCTGCAGACCACAGCCAGGTGCCCTGGGAGCCTGGTGCACTCCGTGCCGAGCTAAGTCTGGGCGGCCAAGCAACCGCTGGAGGAGCACTGCACTAGCCCTTCCCTTCCCTCGCACAGAGCTCTTCCTGCTGGAGCCCTTGGCAGTGTGCAAGCCAACGGCCCCTAAGCCCTCCCCAAGGACGCCTTGCGCCTTGGTTCAAAGGCAAGGCAGGAGCGGAGCTGAGGCCAGGAAGGCGCCAGTGGCGTCTCCCAGCCTCGCGCAGCCTGCTCCTTCCTGGGCAGGAAGACTAGCAGCGAGGCAAGTCTGGGCAAGGCTCGCCCAGGGCAGAGCAGCCTCGCGCCAGCAACTCTGCAAGAACGGGCCTCTGAGCAGAGCTGGAGCTCTGCCGTCCTGGAGGCGCACTCGGCTCCAGCCAAGTAGGGCTTGAGCCAAACGAGGCTGGGCTGCCTCTTCTTCCCTCGAGGAGGCTCGCCTCCCCGCCAGCTGTTCACTCGGCTTCCAGGTGGGGGCGCTCTGCGCCTCCTGCAGGTCTTGGCTCAGGGGCTGCTTGCCCTGAGCTGGGGCTGTGGGCGGGATCCCAGGCACGCAGGGGCAGGCCCCAACCAGCTGCACACGTCTCTGCTGGGGAGGAGAGCGCTAGGGAAGCTACGTGTGTGAGGCAGCTGCTGGCCGCCCAGGGAGTCAGCCTCCGGGTGTGCGGGGCTGCAGACCCCAGCCAGGGGCCCTGGGAGCCTGGTGCACTCCGTGCGGCGCTGAGCCTGGGCGGCCAAGCAACCGCTGGAGGAGCCCTGCACTGGCCCTTCCCTTCCCTCGCACAGAGCTCTTCCTGCTGGAGCCCTTGGTAGTGTGCAAGCCACCGGCCCCTAAGCCCTCCCCAAGGACGCCTGGGGCCTAGGTGCAAAGGCAAGGCAGGAGCGGAGCTGAGGCCAGGAAGGCGCCAGTGGCGTCTTCCAGCCTCGCGCAGCCTGCTCCTTCCTGGGCAGGAAGCCTAGCAGCGAGGCAAGTCTGGGCAAGGCTCGCCCAGGGCAGAGCAGCCTCGCGCCAGCAACTCTGCCAGAACGGGCCTCTGAGCAGAGCTGGAGCTCTGCCGTCCTGGAGGCGCACTCGGCTCCAGCCAAGTAGGGCTTGAGCCAAACGAGGCTGGGCTGCCTCTTCTTCCCTCGAGGAGGCTCGCCATCCCGCCAGCTGTTCACTCGGCTTCCAGGTGGGGGCGCTCTGGGCCTCCTGCAGGTCTTGGCTCAGGGGCTGCTTGCCCTGAGCTGGGGCTGTGGGCGGGAGCCCAGGCACGCAGGGGCAGGCCCCAACCAGCTGCACACGTCTCTGCTGGGGAGGAGAGCGCTAGGGAAGCTACGTGTGTGAGGCAGCTGCTGGGCGCCCAGGGAGTCAGCCTCCGGGTGTGCGGGGCTGCAGACCCCAGCCAGGGGCCATGGGAGCCTGGTGCACTCCGTGCCGAGCTAAGTCTGGGCGGCCAAGCAACCGCTGGAGGAGCACTGCACTAGCCCTTCCCTTCCCTGGCACAGAGCTCTTCCTGCTGGAGCCCTTGGCAGTGTGCAAGCCAACGGCCCCTAAGCCCTCCCCAAGGACGCCTTGCGCCTTGGTTCAAAGGCAAGGCAGGAGCGGAGCTGAGGCCAGGAAGGCGCCAGTGGCCTCTCCCAGCCTCGCGCAGCCTGCTCCTTCCTGGGCAGGAAGCCTAGCAGCGAGGCAAGTCTGGGCAAGGCTCGCCCAGGGCAGAGCAGCTTCGCGCAAGCAACTATGCCAGATCAGGCCTCTGAGCAGAGCTTGAGCTCTGCCGTCCTGGAGGCGCACTCGGCTCCAGCCAAATAGGGCTTGAGCCAAACGAGGCTGGGCTGCCTCTTCTTCCCTCGAGGAGGCTCGCCTCCCCGCCAGCTGGTCACTCGGCTTCCAGGTGGGGGCGCTCTTCGCCTCGTGCAGGTCTTGGCTCAGGGGCTGCTTGCCCTGAGCTGGGGCTGTGCGCAGGAGCCCAGGAAGGCAGGGGCAGGCCCCAACCAGCTGCACACGTCTCTGATGGGGAGGAGAGCGCTAGGAAAGCTACATGTGTGAGGCAGCTGCTGGGCGCCCAGGGAGTCAGCCTCCAGGTGTGCGGGGCTGCAGACCCCAGCCAGGTGCCCTGGGAGCCTGGAGCACTCCGTGCGGCGCTGAGTCTGGGCGGCCAAGCAACCGATGGAGGAGCCCTGCATTAGCCCTTCCCTTCCCTCGCACAGAGCTCTTCCTGCTGGAGCCCTTGGCAGTGTGCAAGCCACCGGCCCCTAAGCCCTCCCCAAGGACGTCTGGGGCCTTGGTGCAAAGGCAAGGCAGGAGCGGAGCTGAGGCCAGGAAGGCGCCAGTGGCGTCTCCCAGCCTCGCGCAGCCTGCTCCTTCCTGGGCAGGAAGACTAGCAGCGAGGCAAGTCTGGGCAAGGCTCGCCCAGGGCAGAGCAGCCTCGCGCCAGCAACTCTGCCAGAACGGGCCTCTGAGCAGAGCTGGAGCTCTGCCGTCCTGGAGGCGCACTCGGCTCCAGCCAAGTAGGGCTTGAGCCAAACGAGGCTGGGCTGCCTCTTCTTCCCTCGAGGAGGCTCGCCTCCCCGCCAGCTGTTCACTCGGCTTCCAGGTGGGGGCGCTCTGCGCCTCCTGCAGGTCTTGGCTCAGGGGCTGCTTGCCCTGAGCTGGGGCTGTGGGCGGGATCCCAGGCACGCAGGGGCAGGCCCCAACCAGCTGCACACGTCTCTGCTGGGGAGGAGAGCGCTAGGGAAGCTACGTGTGTGAGGCAGCTGCTGGGCGCCCAGGGAGTCAGCCTCCGGGTGTGCGGGGCTGCAGACCCCAGCCAGGGGCCCTGGGAGCCTGGTGCACTCCGTGCGGCGCTGAGCCTGGGCGGCCAAGCAACCGCTGGAGGAGCCCTGCACTGGCCCTTCCCTTCCCTCGCACAGAGCTCTTCCTGCTGGAGCCCTTGGTAGTGTGCAAGCCACCGGCCCCTAAGCCCTCCCCAAGGACGCCTGGGGCCTAGGTGCAAAGGCAAGGCAGGAGCGGAGCTGAGGCCAGGAAGGCGCCAGTGGCGTCTTCCAGCCTCGCGCAGCCTGCTCCTTCCTGGGCAGGAAGCCTAGCAGCGAGGCAAGTCTGGGCAAGGCTCGCCCAGGGCAGAGCAGCCTCGCGCCAGCAACTCTGCCAGAACGGGCCTCTGAGCAGAGCTGGAGCTCTGCCGTCCTGGAGGCGCACTCGGCTCCAGCCAAGTAGGGCTTGAGCCAAACGAGGCTGGGCTGCCTCTTCTTCCCTCGAGGAGGCTCGCCATCCCGCCAGCTGTTCACTCGGCTTCCAGGTGGGGGCGCTCTGCGCCTCCTGCAGGTCTTGGCTCAGGGGCTGCTTGCCCTGAGCTGGGGCTGTGGGCGGGAGCCCAGGCACGCAGGGGCAGGCCCCAACCAGCTGCACACGTCTCTGCTGGGGAGGAGAGCGCTAGGGAAGCTACGTGTGTGAGGCAGCTGCTGGGCACCCAGGGAGTCAGCCTCCGGGTGTGCGGGGCTGCAGACCCCAGCCAGGGGCCATGGGAGTCTGGTGCACTCCGTGCCGAGCTAAGTCTGGGCGGCCAAGCAACCGCTGGAGGAGCACTGCACTAGCCCTTCCCTTCCCTCGCACAGAGCTCTTCCTGCTGGAGCCCTTGGCAGTGTGCAAGCCAACGGCCCCTAAGCCCTCCCCAAGGACGCCTGGGGCCTAGGTGCAAAGGCAAGGCAGGAGCGGAGCTGAGGCCAAGAAGGCGCCAGTGGCGTCTCCCAGCCTTGCGCAGCCTGCTCCTTCCTGGGCAGGAAGCCTAGCAGCGAGGCAAGTCTGGGCAAGGCTCGCCCAGGGCATAGCAGCTTCGCGCCAGCAACTATGCCAGATCAGGCCTCTGAGCAGAGCTGGAGCTCTGCCGTCCTGGAGGCGCACTCGGCTCCAGCCAAGTAGGGCTTGAGCCAAACGAGGCTGGGCTGCCTCTTCTTCCCTCGAGGAGGCTCGCCTCCCCGCCAGCTGTTCACTCGGCTTCCAGGTGGGGGCGCTCTGCGCCTCCTGCAGGTCTTCTCTCAGGGGCTGCTTGCCCTGAGCTGGGGCTGTGCTCAGGAGCCCAGGCACGCAGGGGCAGGCCCCAACCAGCTGCACACGTCTCTGCTGGGGAGGAGAGCGCTAGGGAAGCTACGTGTGTGAGGCAGCTGCTGGGCGCCCAGGGAGTCAGCCTCCAGGTGTGCGGGGCTGCAGACCCCAGCCAGGGGCCCTGGGAGCCTGGTGCACTCCGCGCGGTGCTGAGTCTGGGCGGCCAGTCAACCTCTGGAGGAGCCCTGCACTAGACCTTTCCTTCCCTCGCACAGAGCTCTTCCTGCTGGAGCCCTTGGCAGTGTGCAAGCCACCGGCCCCTAAGCCCTCCCCAAGGACGCCTGGGGCCTAGGTCAAAGGCAAGGCAGGAGCGGAGCTGAGGCCAGGAAGGCACCAGTGGCGTCTCACAGCCTCGCGCAGCCTGCTCCTTCCTGGGCAGGAAGCCTAGCAGCGAGGCAAGTCTGGGCAAGGCTCGCCCAGGGCAGAGCAGCCTCGCGCCAGCAACTCTGCCAGAACGGGCCTCTGAGCAGAGCTGGAGCTCTGCCGTCCTGGAGGCGCACTCGGCTCCAGCCAAGTAGGGCTTGAGCCAAACGAGGCTGGGCTGCCTCTTCTTCCCTCGAGGAGGCTCGCCTCCCCGCCAGCTGTTCACTCGGCTTCCAGGTGGGGGCGCTCTGCGCCTCCTGCAGGTCTTGGCTCAGGGGCTGCTTGCCCTGAGCTGGGGCTGTGGGGGGAGCCCAGGCACGCAGGGGCAGGCCCCAACCAGCTGCACACGTCTCTGCTGGGGAGGAGAGCGCTAGGGAAGCTACGTGTGTGAGGCAGCTGCTGGGCGCCCACGGAGTCAGCCTCCGGGTGTGCGGGGCTGCAGACCCCAGCCAGGGGCCCTGGGAGCCTGGGGCACTCCGTGCGGCGCTGATCCTGGGCGGCCAAGCAACCGCTGGAGGAGCCATGCACTGGCCCTTCCCTTCCCTCGCACAGAGCTCTTCTTGCTGGAGCCCTTGGCAGTGTGCAAGCCACCGGCCCCTAAGCCCTCCCCAAGGACGCCTGGGGCCAAGTGCAAAGGCAAGGCAGGAGCGGAGCTGAGGCCAGGAAGGCGCCAGTGGCGTCTCCCAGCCTCGCGCAGCCTGCTCCTTCCTGGGCAGGAAGCCTAGCAGCGAGGCAAGTCTGGGCAAGGCTCGCCCAGGGCAGAGCAGCCTCGCGCCAGCAACTCTGCCAGATCGGGCCTCTGAGCAGAGCTTGAGCTCTGCCGTCCTGGAGGCGCACTCGGCTCCAGCCAAATAGGGTTTGAGCCAAACGAGGCTGGGCTGCCTCTTCTTCCCTCGAGGAGGCTCGCCTCCCCGCCAGCTGTTCACTCGGCTTCCAGGTGGGGGCGCTCTTCGCCTCGTGCAGGTCTTGGCTCAGGGGCTGCTTGCCCTGAGCTGGGGCTGTGCGCAGGAGCCCAGGAAGGCAGGGGCAGGCCCCAACCAGCTGCACACGTCTCTGATGGGGAGGAGAGCGCTAGGAAAGCTACATGTGTGAGGCAGCTGCTGGGCGCCCAGGGAGTCAGCCTCCAGGTGTGCGGGGCTGCAGACCCCAGCCAGGTGCCCTGGGAGCCTGGTGCACTCCGTGCGGTGCTGAGTCTGGGCGGCCAAGCAACCGATGGAGGAGCCCTGCATTAGCCCTTCCCTTCCCTCGCACAGAGCTCTTCCTGCTGGAGCCGTTGGCAGTGTGCAAGCCACCGGCCCCTAAGCCCTCCCCAAGGACGTCTGGGGCCTTGGTGCAAAGGCAAGGCAGGAGCGGAGCTGAGGCCAGGAAGGCGCCAGTGGCGTCTCCCAGCCTCGCGCAGCCTGCTCCTTCCTGGGCAGGAAGCGTAGCAGCGAGGCAAGTCTGGGCAAGGCTCGCCCAGGGCAGAGCAGCCTCGCGCCAGCAACTCTGCCAGAACGGGCCTCTGAGCAGAGCTGGAGCTCTGCCGTCCTGGAGGCGCACTCGGCTCCAGCCAAGTAGGGCTTGAGCCAAACGAGGCTGGGCTGCCTCTTCTTCCCTCGAGGAGGCTCGCCTCCCCGCCAGCTGTTCACTCGGCTTCCAGGTGGGGGCGCTCTGCGCCTCCTGCAGGTCTTGGCTCAGGGGCTGCTTGCCCTGAGCTGGGGCTGTGGGCGGGATCCCAGGCACGCAGGGGCAGGCCCCAACCAGCTGCACACGTCTCTGCTGGGGAGGAGAGCGCTAGGGAAGCTACGTGTGTGAGGCAGCTGCTGGGCGCCCAGGGAGTCAGCCTCCGGGTGTGCGGGGCTGCAGACCCCAGCCAGGGGCCCTGGGAGCCTGGTGCACTCCGTGCGGCGCTGAGCCTGGGCGGCCAAGCAACCGCTGGAGGAGCCCTGCACTGGCCCTTCCCTTCCCTCGCACAGAGCTCTTCCTGCTGGAGCCCTTGGTAGTGTGCAAGCCACCGGCCCCTAAGCCCTCCCCAAGGACGCCTGGGGCCTAGGTGCAAAGGCAAGGCAGGAGCGGAGCTGAGGCCAGAAAGGCGCCAGTGGCGTCTTCCAGCCTCGCGCAGCCTGCTCCTTCCTGGGCAGGAAGCCTAGCAGCGAGGCAAGTCTGGGCAAGGCTCGCCCAGGGCAGAGCAGCCTCGCGCCAGCAACTCTGCCAGAACGGGCCTCTGAGCAGAGCTGGAGCTCTGCCGTCCTGGAGGCGCACTCGGCTCCAGCCAAGTAGGGCTTGAGCCAAACGAGGCTGGGCTGCCTCTTCTTCCCTCGAGGAGGCTCGCCTCCCCGCCAGCTGTTCACTCGGCTTCCAGGTGGGGGCGCTCTGCGCCTCTTGCAGGTCTTGGCTCAGGGGCTGCTTGCCCTGAGCTGGGGCTGTGGGCGGGAGTCCAGGCACGCATGGGCAGGCCCCAACCAGCTGCACACGTCTCTGCTGCGGAGGAGAGCGCTAGGGAAGCTATGTGAGTGAGGAAGCTGCTGGGCGCCCAGGGAGTCAGCCTCCGGGTGTGCGGGGCTGCAGACCCCAGCCAGGGCCCTGGGAGCCTGGTGCACTCCGTGCCGAGCTAAGTCTGGGCGGCCAAGCAACCGCTGGAGGAGCCCTGCACTAGCCCTTCCCTTCCCTCGCACAGAGCTCTTCCTGCTGGAGCCCTTGGCAGTGTGCAAGCCACCGGCCCCTAAGCCCTCCCCAAGGACGCCTGGGGCCTAGGTGCAAAGGCAAGGCAGGAGCGGAGCTGAGGCCAAGAAGGCGCCAGTGGCGTCTCCCAGCATCGCGCAGCCTGCTCCTTCCTGGGCAGGAAGCCTAGCAGCGAGGCAAGTCTGGGCAAGGCTCGCCCAGGGCATAGCAGCTTCGCGCCAGCAACTATGCCAGATCAGGCCTCTGAGCAGAGCTGGAGCTCTGCCGTCCTGGAGGCGCACTAGGCTCCAGCCAAGTAGGGCTTGAGCCAAACGAGGCTGGGCTGCCTCTTCTTCCCTCGAGGAGGCTCGCCTCCCCGCCAGCTGTTCACTCGGCTTCCAGGTGGGGGCGCTCTGCGCCTCCTGCAGGTCTTCTCTCAGGGGCTGCTTGCCCTGAGCTGGGGCTGTGCTCAGGAGCCCAGGCACGCAGGGGCAGGCCCCAACCAGCTGCACACGTCTCTGCTGGGGAGGAGAGCGCTAGGGAAGCTACGTGTGTGAGGCAGCTGCTGGGCGCCCAGGGAGTCAGCCTCCAGGTGTGCGGGGCTGCAGACCCCAGCCAGGGGCCCTGGGAGCCTGGTGCACTCCGCGCGGTGCTGAGTCTGGGCGGCCAAGCAACCTCTGGAGGAGCCCTGCACTAGACCTTTCCTTCCCTCGCACAGAGCTCTTCCTGCTGGAGCCCTTGGCAGTGTGCAAGCCACCGGCCCCTAAGCCCTCCCCAAGGACGCCTGGGGCCTAGGTCAAAGGCAAGGCAGGAGCGGAGCTGAGGCCAGGAAGGCACCAGTGGCGTCTCACAGCCTCGCGCAGCCTGCTCCTTCCTGGGCAGGAAGCCTAGCAGCGAGGCAAGTCTGGGCAAGGCTCGCCCAGGGCAGAGCAGCCTCGCGCCAGCAACTCTGCCAGAACGGGCCTCTGAGCAGAGCTGGAGCTCTGCCGTCCTGGAGGCGCACTCGGCTCCAGCCAAGTAGGGCTTGAGCCAAACGAGGCTGGGCTGCCTCTTCTTCCCTCGAGGAGGCTCGCCTCCCCGCCAGCTGTTCACTCGGCTTCCAGGTGGGGGCGCTCTGCGCCTCCTGCAGGTCTTGGCTCAGGGGCTGCTTGCCCTGAGCTGGGGCCGTGGGCGGGATCCCAGGCACGCATGGGCAGGCCCCAAACAGCTGCACACGTCTCTGCTGGGGAGGAGAGCGCTAGGGAAGCTACGTGTGTGAGGCAGCTGCTGGGCGCCCAGGGAGTCAGCCTCCGGGTGTGCGGGGCTGCAGACCCCAGCCAGGGGCCCTGGGAGCCTGGTGCACTCCGTGCGGTGCTGAGCCTGGGCGGCCAAGCAACCGCTGGAGGAGCCCTGCACTGGCCCTTCCCTTCCCTCGCACAGAGCTCTTCCTGCTGGAGCCCTTGGTAGTGTGCAAGCCACCGGCCCCTAAGCCCTCCCCAAGGACGCCTGGGGCCTAGGTGCAAAGGAAGGCAGGAGCGGAGCTGAGGCCAGGAAGGCGCCAGTGGCGTCTTCCAGCCTCGCGCAGCCTGCTCCTTCCTGTGCAGGAAGCCTAGCAGCGAGGCAAGTCTGGGCAAGGCTCGCCCAGGGCAGAGCAGCCTCGCGCCAGCAACTCTGCCAGAACGGGCCTCTGAGCAGAGCTGGAGCTCTGCCGTCCTGGAGGCGCACTCGGCTCCAGCCAAGTAGGGCTTGAGCCAAACGAGGCTGGGCTGCCTCTTCTTCCCTCGAGGAGGCTCGCCTCCCCGCCAGCTGTTCACTCGGCTTCCAGGTGGGGGCGCTCTGCGCCTCTTGCAGGTCTTGGCTCAGGGGCTGCTTGCCCTGAGCTGGGGCTGTGGGCGGGAGCCCAGGCACGCATGGGCAGGCCCCAACCAGCTGCACACGTCTCTACTGCGGAGGAGAGCGCTAGGGAAGCTACGTGAGTGAGGAAGCTGCTGGGCGCCCAGGGAGTCAGCCTCCGGGTGTGCGGGGCTGCAGACCCCAGCCAGGGCCCTGGGAGCCTGGTGCACTACGTGCCGAGCTAAGTCTGGGCGGCCAAGCAACCGCTGGAGGAGCCCTGCACTAGCACTTCCCTTCCCTCGCACAGAGCTCTTCCTGCTGGAGCCCTTGGCAGTGTGCAAGCCACCGGCCCCTAAGCCCTCCCCAAGGACGCCTGGGGCCTAGGTGCAAAGGCAAGGCAGGAGCGGAGCTGAGGCCAAGAAGGCGCCAGTGGCGTCTCCCAGCATCGCGCAGCCTGCTCCTTCCTGGGCAGGAAGCCTAGAAGCGAGGCAAGTCTGGGCAAGGCTCGCCCAGGGCATAGCAGCTCGCGCCAGCAACTATGCCAGATCGGGCCTATGAGCAGAGCTGGAGCTCTGCCGTCCTGGAGGCGCACTCGGCTCCAGCCAAGTAGGGCTTGAGCCAAACGAGGCTGGGCTGCCTCTTCTTCCCTCGAGGAGGCTCGCCTCCCCGCCAGCTGTTCACTCGGCTTCCAGGTGGGGGCGCTCTGCGCCTCCTGCAGGTCTTCTCTCAGGGGCTGCTTGCCCTGAGCTGGGGCTGTGCTCAGGAGCCCAGGCACGCAGGGGCAGGCCCCAACCAGCTGCACACGTCTCTGCTGGGGAGGAGAGCGCTAGGGAAGCTACGTGTGTGAGGCAGCTGCTGGGCGCCCAGGGAGTCAGCCTCCGGGTGTGCGGGGCTGCAGACCCCAGCCAGGGGCCCTGGGAGCCTGGTGCACTCCGCGCGGTGCTGAGTCTGGGCGGCCAAGCAACCTCTGGAGGAGCCCTGCACTAGACCTTTCCTTCCCTCGCACAGAGCTCTTCCTGCTGGAGCCCTTGGCAGTGTGCAAGCCACCGGCCCCTAAGCCCTCCCCAAGGACGCCTGGGGCCTAGGTCAAAGGCAAGGCAGGAGCGGAGCTGAGGCCAGGAAGGCACCAGTGGCGTCTCACAGCCTCGAGCAGCCTGCTCCTTCCTGGGCAGGAAGCCTAGCAGCGAGGCAAGTCTGGGCAAGGCTCGCCCAGGGCAGAGCAGCCTCGCGCCAGCAACTCTGCCAGAACGGGCCTCTGAGCAGAGCTGGAGCTCTGCCGTCCTGGAGGCGCACTCGGCTCCAGCCAAGTAGGGCTTGAGCCAAACGAGGCTGGGCTGCCTCTTCTTCCCTCGAGGAGGCTCGCCTCCCCGCCAGCTGTTCACTCGGCTTCCAGGTGGGGGCGCTCTGCGCCTCCTGCAGGTCTTGGCTCAGGGGCTGCTTGCCCTGAGCTGGGGCTGTGGGCGGGATCCCAGGCACGCATGGGCAGGCCCCAACCAGCTGCACACGTCTCTGCTGGGGAGGAGAGCGCTAGGGAAGCTACGTGTGTGAGGCAGCTGCTGGGCGCCCAGGGAGTCAGCCTCCGGGTGTGCGGGGCTGCAGACCCCAGCCAGGGGCCCTGGGAGCCTGGTGCACTCCGTGCGGTGCTGAGCCTGGGCGGCCAAGTAACCGCTGGAGGAGCCCTGCACTGGCCCTTCCCTTCCGTCGCACAGAGCTCTTCCTGCTGGAGCCCTTGGTAGTGTGCAAGCCACCGGCCCCTAAGCCCTCCCCAAGGACGCCTGGGGCCTAGGTGCAAAGGCAAGGCAGGAGCGGAGCTGAGGCCAGGAAGGCGCCAGTGGCGTCTTCCAGCCTCGCGCAGCCTGCTGCTTCCTGGGCAGGAAGCCTAGCAGCGAGGCAAGTCTGGGCAAGGCTCGCCCAGGGCATAGCAGCCTCGCGCCAGCAACTCTGCCAGAACGGGCCTCTGAGCAGAGCTGGAGCTCTGCCGTCCTGGAGGCGCACTCGGCTCCAGCCAAGTAGGGCTTGAGCCAAACGAGGCTGGGCTGCCTCTTCTTCCCTCGAGGAGGCTCGCCTCCCCGCCAGCTGTTCACTCGGCTTCCAGGTGGGGGCGCTCTGCGCCTCTTGCAGGTCTTGGCTCAGGGGCGGCTTGCCCTGAGCTGGGGCTGTGGGCGGGAGCCCAGGCACGCATGGGCAGGCCCCAACCAGCTGCACACGTCTCTGCTGCGGAGGAGAGCGCTAGGGAAGCTACGTGAGTGAGGAAGCTGCTGGGCGCCCAGGGAGTCAGCCTCCGGGTGTGCGGGGCTGCAGACCCCAGCCAGGGCCCTGGGAGCCTGGTGCACTCCGTGCCGAGCTAAGTATGGGCGGCCAAGCAACCGCTGGAGGAGCCCTGCACTAGCCCTTCCCTTCCCTCGCACAGAGCTCTTCCTGCTGGAGCCCTTGGCAGTGTGCAAGCCACCGGCCCCTAAGCCCTCCCCAAGGACGCCTGGGGCCTAGGTGCAAAGGCAAGGCAGGAGCGGAGCTGAGGCCAAGAAGGCGCCAGTGGCGTCTCCCAGCATCGCGCAGCCTGCTCCTTCCTGGGCAGGAAGCCTAGCAGCGAGGCAAGTCTGGGCAAGCCTCGCCCAGGGCATAGCAGCTTCGCGCCAGCAACTATGCCAGATCAGGCCTCTGAGCAGAGCTGGAGCTCTGCCGTCCTGGAGGCGCACTAGGCTCCAGCCAAGTAGGGCTTGAGCCAAACGAGGCTGGGCTGCCTCTTCTTCCCTCGAGGAGGCTCGCCTCCCCGCCAGCTGTTCACTCGGCTTCCAGGTGGGGGGGCTCTGCGCCTCCTGCAGGACTTCTCTCAGGGGCTGCTTGCCCTGAGCTGGGGCTTTGCTCAGGAGCCCAGGCACGCAGGGGCAGGCCCCAACCAGCTGCACACGTCTCTGCTGGGGAGGAGAGCGCTAGGGAAGCTACGTGAGTGAGGCAGCTGCTGGGCGCCCAGGGAGTCAGCCTCCGGGTGTGCGGGGCTGCAGACCCCAGCCAGGGGCCCTGGGAGCCTGGTGCACTCCGCGCGGTGCTGAGTCTGGGCGGCCAAGCAACCTCTGGAGGAGCCCTGCACTAGACCTTTCCTTCCCTCGCACAGAGCTCTTCCTGCTGGAGCCCTTGGCAGTGTGCAAGCCACCGGCCCCTAAGCCCTCCCCAAGGACGCCTGGGGCCTAGGTCAAAGGCAAGGCAGGAGCGGAGCTGAGGCCAGGAAGGCACCAGTGGCGTCTCACAGCCTCGCGCAGCCTGCTCCTTCCTGGGCAGGAAGCCTAGCAGCGAGGCAAGTCTGGGCAAGGCTCGCCCAGGGCAGAGAAGCCTCGCGCCAGCAACTCTGCCAGAACGGGCCTCTGAGCAGAGCTGGAGCTCTGCCGTCCTGGAGGCGCACTCGGCTCCAGCCAAGTAGGGCTTGAGCCAAACGAGGCTGGGCTGCCTCTTCTTCCCTCGAGGAGGCTCGCCTCCCCGCCAGCTGTTCACTCGGCTTCCAGGTGGGGGCGCTCTGCGCCTCCTGCAGGTCTTGGCTCAGGGGCTGCTTGCCCTGAGCTGGGGCTGTGGGCGGGATCCCAGGCACGCAGGGGCAGGCCCCAACCAGCTGCACACGTCTCTGCTGGGGAGGAGAGCGCTAGGGAAGCTACGTGTGTGAGGCAGCTGCTGGGCGCCCAGGGAGTCAGCCTCCGGGTGTGCGGGGCTGCAGACCCCAGCCAGGGGCCCTGGGAGCCTGGTGCACTCCGCACGGTGCTGAGTCTGGGCGGCCAAGCAACCTCCGGAGGAGCCCTGCACTAGACCTTTCCTTCCCTCGCACAGAGCTCTTCCTGCTGGAGCCCTTGGCAGTGTGCAAGCCACCGGCCCCTAAGCCCTCCCCAAGGACGCCTGGGGCCTAGGTCAAAGGCAAGGCAGGAGCGGAGCTGAGGCCAGGAAGGCGCCAGTGGCGTCTTCCAGCCTCGCGCAGCCTGCACCTTCCTGGGCACGAAGCCTAGCAGCGAGGCAAGTCTGGGCAAGGCTCGCCCAGGGCAGAGCAGCCTCGCGCCAGCAACTCTGCCAGAACGGGCCTCTGAGCAGAGCTGGAGCTCTGCCGTCCTGGAGGCGCACTCGGCTCCAGCCAAGTAGGGCTTGAGCCAAACGAGGCTGGGCTGCCTCTTCTTCCCTCGAGGAGGCTCGCCTCCCCGCCAGCTGTTCACTCGGCTTCCAGGTGGGGGCGCTCTGCGCCTCCTGCAGGTCTTCTCTCAGGGGCTGCTTGCCCTGAGCTGGGGCTGTGCTCAGGAGCCCAGGCACGCAGTGGCAGGCCCCAACCAGCTGCACACGTCTCTGCTGGGGAGGAGAGCGCTAGGGAAGCTACGTGTGTGAGGCAGCTGCTGGGCGCCCAGGGAGTCAGCCTCCGGGTGTGCGGGGCTGCAGACCCCAGCCAGGGGCCCTGGGAGCCTGGTGCACTCCGCGCGGTGCTGAGTCTGGGCGGCCAAGCAACCTCTGGAGGAGCCCTGCACTAGACCTTTCCTTCCCTCGCACAGAGCTCTTCCTGCTGGAGCCCTTGGCAGTGTGCAAGCCACCGGCCCCTAAGCCCTCCCCAAGGACGCCTGGGGCCTAGGTCAAAGGCAAGGCAGGAGCGGAGCTGAGGCCAGGAAGGCGCCAGTGGCGTCTTCCAGCCTCGCGCAGCCTGCTCCTTCCTGGGCAGGAAGCCTAGCAGCGAGGCAAGTCTGGGCAAGGCTCGCCCAGGGCAGAGCAGCCTCGCGCCAGCAACTCTGCCAGAACGGGCCTCTGAGCAGAGCTGGAGCTCTGCCGTCCTGGAGGCGCACTCGGCTCCAGCCAAGTAGGGCTTGAGCCAAACGAGGCTGGGCTGCCTCTTCTTCCCTCGAGGAGGCTCGCCTCCCCGCCAGCTGTTCACTCGGCTTCCAGGTGGGGGCGCTCTGCGCCTCTTGCAGGTCTTGGCTCAGGGGCTGCTTGCCCTGAGCTGGGGCTGTGGGCGGGAGCCCAGGCACGCATGGGCAGGCCCCAACCAGCTGCACACGTCTCTGCTGCGGAGGAGAGCGCTAGGGAAGCTACGTGAGTGAGGAAGCTGCTGGGCGCCCAGGGAGTCAGCCTCCGGGTGTGCGGGGCTGCAGACCCCAGCCAGGGCCCTGGGAGCCTGGTGCACTCCGTGCCGAGCTAAGTCTGGGCGGCCAAGCAACCGCTGGAGGAGCCCTGCACTAGCCCTTCCCTTCCCTCGAACAGAGCTCTTCCTGCTGGAGCCCTTGGCAGTGTGCAAGCCACCGGCCCCTAAGCCCTCCCCAAGGACGCCTGGGGCCTAGGTGCAAAGGCAAGGCAGGAGCGGAGCTGAGGCCAAGAAGGCGCCAGTGGCGTCTCCCAGCATCGCGCAGCCTGCTCCTTCCTGGGCAGGAAGCCTAGCAGCGAGGCAAGTCTGGGCAAGGCTCGCCCAGGGCATAGCAGCTTCGCGCCAGGAACTATGCCAGATCAGGCCTCTGAGCAGAGCTGGAGCTCTGCCGTCCTGGAGGCGCACTAGGCTCCAGCCAAGTAGGGCTTGAGCCAAACGAGGCTGGGCTGCCTCTTCTTCCCTCGAGGAGGCTCACCTCCCCGCCAGCTGTTCACTCGGCTTCCAGGTGGGGGCGCTCTGCGCCTCCTGCAGGTCTTCTCTCAGGGGCTGCTTGCCCTGAGCTGGGGCTGTGCTCAGGAGCCCAGGCACGCAGTGGCAGGCCCCAACCAGCTGCACACGTCTCTGCTGGGGAGGAGAGCGCTAGGGAAGCTACGTGTGTGAGGCAGCTGCTGGGCGCCCAGGGAGTCAGCCTCCGGGTGTGCGGGGCTGCAGACCCCAGCCAGGGCCCTGGGAGCCTGGTGCACTCCGTGCGGCGCTGAGCCTGGGCGGCCAAGCAACCGCTGGAGGAGCCCTGCACTGGCCCTTCCCTTCCCTCGCACAGAGCGCTTCCTGCTGGAGCCCTTGGCAGTGTGCAAGCCACCGGCCCCTACGCCCTCCCCAAGGACGCCTGGGGCCTAGGTGCAAAGGCAAGGCAGCAGCGGAGCTGAGGCCAGGAAGGCGCCAGTGGCGTCTTCCAGCATCGGGCAGCCTGCTCCTTCCTGGGCAGGAAGCCTAGCAGCGAGGCAAGTCTGGGCAAGGCTCGCCCAGGGCATAGCAGCTTCGCGCCAGCAACTATGCCAGATCAGGCCTCTGAGCAGAGCTGGAGCTCTGCCGTCCTGGAGGCGCACTCGGCTCCAGCCAAGTAGGGCTTGAGCCAAACGAGGCTGGGCTGCCTCTTCTTCCCTCGAGGAGGCTCGCCTCCCCGCCAGCTGTTCACTCGGCTTCCAGGTGGGGGCGCTCTGCGCCTCCTGCAGGTCTTGGTTCAGGGGCTGCTTGCCCTGAGCTGGGGCTGTGGGCGGGAGCCCAGGCACGCAGGGGCAGGCCCCAACCAGCTGCACACGTCTCTGCTGGGGAGGAGAGCGCTAGGGAAGCTACGTGTGTGAGGGAGCTGCTGGGCGCCCAGGGAGTCAGCCTCCGGGTGTGCGGGGCTGCAGACACCAGCCAGGGGCCCTGGGAGCCTGGTGCACTCCGTGCGGGGCTGAGCCTGGGCGGCCAAGCAACCGCTGGAGGAGCCCTGCACTGGCCCTTCCCTTCCCTCGCACAGAACTCCTCCTGCTGGAGCCCTTGGCAGTGTGCAAGCCACCGGCCCCTAAGCCCTCCCCAAGGACGCCTGGGGCCTAGGTGCAAAGGCAAGGCAGGAGCAGAGCTGAGGCTAGGAAGGCGCCAGTGGCGTCTCCCAGCGTCGCGCAGCCTGCTCCTTCCTGGGCAGGAAGCCTAGCAGCGAGGCAAGTCTGGGCAAGGTTCGCCCAGGGCAGAGCAGCCTCGCGCCAGCAACTCTGCCAGATCGGGCCTCTGAGCAGAGCTGGAGCTCTGCCGTCCTGGAGGCGCACTCATTCCAGCCAAGTAGGGCTTGAGCCAAACGAGGCTGGGCTGCCTCTTCTTCCCTCGAGGAGGCTCGCCTCCCTGCCAGCTGTTCACTCGGCTTCCAGGTGGGGGCGCTGTTCGCCTCCTGCAGGTCATGGCTCAGGGGCTGATGCCCTGAGCTGGGGCTGTGCGCGGGAGCCCAGGCACGCAGGGGCAGGCCCCAACCAGCTGCACACGTCTCTGCTGGGGAGGAGAGCGCAAGGGAAGCTACGTGTGTGAGGAAGCTGCTGGGCGCCCAGGGAGTCAGCCTCCGGGTGTACGGGGCTGCAGACCCCAGCCAGGGCCCTGGGAGCCTGGTGCTCTCCGTGCCTAGCTAAGTCTGGGCGGCCAAGCAACCGCTGGAGGAGACCTGCCCAACCCTTCCCTTCCCTCGCACAGAGCTCTTCCTGCTGGAGCCCTTGGCAGTGTGCAAGCCACCGGCCCCCAAGCCCTCCCCAAGGACGCCTGGGGCCTAGGTGCAAAGGCAAGGCAGGAGCAGAGCTGAGGCCAGGAAGGCGCCAGTGGCGTCTCCCAGCCTCGCGCAGCCTGCTCCTTTTTGGGCAGGAAGCCTAGCAGCGAGGCAAGTCTGGGCAAGGCTCGCCCAGGGCATAGCAGCTTCGCGCCAGCAACTATGCCAGATCAGGCCTCTGAGCAGAGCTGGAGCTCTGCCGTCCTGGAGGCGCACTCGGCTCCAGCCAAGTAGGGCTTGAGCCAAACGAGGCTGGGCTGCCTCTTCTTCCCTCGAGGAGGCTCGCCTCCCCGCCAGCTGTTCACTCGGCTTCCAGGTGGGGGCGCTCTGCGCCTCTTGCAGGTCTTGGCTCAGGGGCTGCCTGCCCTGAGCTGGGGCTGTGCGCAGGAGCCCAGGCACGCAGGGGCAGGCCCCAACCAGCTGCACACGTCTCTGCTGGCGAGGAGAGCGCTAGGGAAGCTACGTGTGTGAGGCAGCTGCTGGGCGCCCAGGGAGTCAGCCTCCGGGTGTGCGGGGCTGCAGACCCCAGCCAGGGGCCCTGGGAGCCTGGTGCACTCCGCGCGGCGCCGAGTCTGGGCGGCCAAGCAACCGGTGGATGAGCCCTGCACTGGCCCTTCCCTTCCCTCGCACAGAGCTCTTCCTGCTGGAGCCCTTGGCAGTGTGCAAGCCCCCGGTCCCTAAGCCCTCTCCAAGGACGCCTGGGGCCTAGGTGCAAAGGCAAGGCAGGAGCGGAGCTGAGGCCAGGAAGGCGCCAGTGGCGTCTCCCAGCCTCGCGCAGCCTGCTCCTTCCTGGGCAGGAAGCGTAACAGCGAGGCAAGTCTGGGCAAGGCTCGCCCAGGGCAGAGCAGCCTCGCGCCAGCAACTCTGCCAGAACGGGCCTCTGAGCAGAGCTGGAGCTCTGCAGTCCTGGAGGCGCACTCGGCTCCAGCCAAGTAGGGCTTGAGCCAAACGAGGCTGGGCTGCCTCTTCTTCCCTCGAGGAGGCTCGCCTCCCCGCCAGCTGTTCACTCGGCTTCCAGGTGGGGGCGCTCTGCGCCTCCTGCAGGTCTTGGCTCAGGGGCTGCTTGCCCTGAGCTGGGGCTGTGGGCGGGATCCCAGGCACGCAGGGGCAGGCCCCAACCAGCTGCACACGTCTCTGCTGGGGAGGAGAGCGCTAGGGAAGCTACGTGTGTGAGGCAGCTGCTGGGCGCCCAGGGAGTCAGCCTCCGGGTGTGCGGGGCTGCAGACCCCAGCCAGGGGCCCTGGGAGCCTGGTGCACTCCGTGCGGCGCTGAGCCTGGGCGGCCAAGCAACCGCTGGAGGAGCCCTGCACTGGCCCTTCCCTTCCCTCGCACAGAGCTCTTCCTGCTGGAGCCCTTGGCAGTGTGCAAGCCACCGGCCCCTAAGCCCTCCCCAAGGACGCCTGGGGCCTAGGTCAAAGGCAAGGCAGGAGCGGAGCTGAGGCCAGGAAGGCGCCAGTGGCGTCTTCCAGCCTCGCGCAGCCTGCTCCTTCCTGGGCAGGAAGCCTAGCAGCGAGGCAAGTCTGGGCAAGGCTCGCCCAGGGCAGAGCAGCCTCGCGCCAGCAACTCTGCCAGAACGGGCCTCTGAGCAGAGCTGGAGCTCTGCCGTCCTGGAGGCGCACTCGGCTCCAGCCAAGTAGGGCTTGAGCCAAACGAGGCTGGGCTGCCTCTTCTTCCCTCGAGGAGGCTCGCCTCCCCGCCAGCTGTTCACTCGGCTTCCAGGTGGGGGCGCTCTGCGCCTCTTGCAGGTCTTGGCTCAGGGGCTGCTTGCCCTGAGCTGGGGCTGTGGGCGGGAGCCCAGGCACGCATGGGCAGGCCCCAACCAGCTGCACACGTCTCTGCTGCGGAGGAGAGCGCTAGGGAAGCTACGTGAGTGAGGAAGCTGCTGGGCGCCCAGGGAGTCAGCCTCCGGGTGTGCGGGGCTGCAGACCCCAGCCAGGGCCCTGGGAGCCTGGTGCACTCCGTGCCGAGCTAAGTCTGGGCGGCCAAGCAACCGCTGGAGGAGCCCTGCACTAGCCCTTCCCTTCCCTCGAACAGAGCTCTTCCTGCTGGAGCCCTTGGCAGTGTGCAAGCCACCGGCCCCTAAGCCCTCCCCAAGGACGCCTGGGGCCTAGGTGCAAAGGCAAGGCAGGAGCGGAGCTGAGGCCAAGAAGGCGCCAGTGGCGTCTCCCAGCATCGCGCAGCCTGCTCCTTCCTGGGCAGGAAGCCTAGCAGCGAGGCAAGTCTGGGCAAGGCTCGCCCAGGGCATAGCAGCTTCGCGCCAGGAACTATGCCAGATCAGGCCTCTGAGCAGAGCTGGAGCTCTGCCGTCCTGGAGGCGCACTAGGCTCCAGCCAAGTAGGGCTTGAGCCAAACGAGGCTGGGCTGCCTCTTCTTCCCTCGAGGAGGCTCACCTCCCCGCCAGCTGTTCACTCGGCTTCCAGGTGGGGGCGCTCTGCGCCTCCTGCAGGTCTTCTCTCAGGGGCTGCTTGCCCTGAGCTGGGGCTGTGCTCAGGAGCCCAGGCACGCAGTGGCAGGCCCCAACCAGCTGCACACGTCTCTGCTGGGGAGGAGAGCGCTAGGGAAGCTACGTGTGTGAGGCAGCTGCTGGGCGCCCAGGGAGTCAGCCTCCGAGTGTGCGGGGCTGCAGACCCCAGCCAGGGCCCTGGGAGCCTGGTGCACTCCGTGCGGCGCTGAGCCTGGGCGGCCAAGCAACCGCTGGAGGAGCCCTGCACTGGCCCTTCCCTTCCCTCGCACAGAGCGCTTCCTGCTGGAGCCCTTGGCAGTGTGCAAGCCACCGGCCCCTAAGCCCTCCCCAAGGACGCCTGGGGCCTAGGTGCAAAGGCAAGGCAGCAGCGGAGCTGAGGCCAGGAAGGCGCCAGTGGCGTCTTCCAGCATCGGGCAGCCTGCTCCTTCCTGGGCAGGAAGCCTAGCAGCGAGGCAAGTCTGGGCAAGGCTCGCCCAGGGCATAGCAGCTTCGCGCCAGCAACTATGCCAGATCAGGCCTCTGAGCAGAGCTGGAGCTCTGCCGTCCTGGAGGCGCACTCGGCTCCAGCCAAGTAGGGCTTGAGCCAAACGAGGCTGGGCTGCCTCTTCTTCCCTCGAGGAGGCTCGCCTCCCCGCCAGCTGTTCACTCGGCTTCCAGGTGGGGGCGCTCTGCGCCTCCTGCAGGTCTTGGTTCAGGGGCTGCTTGCCCTGAGCTGGGGCTGTGGGCGGGAGCCCAGGCACGCAGGGGCAGGCCCCAACCAGCTGCACACGTCTCTGCTGGGGAGGAGAGCGCTAGGGAAGCTACGTGTGTGAGGGAGCTGCTGGGCGCCCAGGGAGTCAGCCTCCGGGTGTGCGGGGCTGCAGACACCAGCCAGGGGCCCTGGGAGCCTGGTGCACTCCGTGCGGGGCTGAGCCTGGGCGGCCAAGCAACCGCTGGAGGAGCCCTGCACTGGCCCTTCCCTTCCCTCGCACAGAACTCCTCCTGCTGGAGCCCTTGGCAGTGTGCAAGCCACCGGCCCCTAAGCCCTCCCCAAGGACGCCTGGGGCCTAGGTGCAAAGGCAAGGCAGGAGCAGAGCTGAGGCTAGGAAGGCGCCAGTGGCGTCTCCCAGCGTCGCGCAGCCTGCTCCTTCCTGGGCAGGAAGCCTAGCAGCGAGGCAAGTCTGGGCAAGGTTCGCCCAGGGCAGAGCAGCCTCGCGCCAGCAACTCTGCCAGATCGGGCCTCTGAGCAGAGCTGGAGCTCTGCCGTCCTGGAGGCGCACTCATTCCAGCCAAGTAGGGCTTGAGCCAAACGAGGCTGGGCTGCCTCTTCTTCCCTCGAGGAGGCTCGCCTCCCTGCCAGCTGTTCACTCGGCTTCCAGGTGGGGGCGCTGTTCGCCTCCTGCAGGTCATGGCTCAGGGGCTGCTTGCCCTGAGCTGGGGCTGTGCGCGGGAGCCCAGGCACGCAGGGGCAGGCCCCAACCAGCTGCACACGTCTCTGCTGGGGAGGAGAGCGCAAGGGAAGCTACGTGTGTGAGGAAGCTGCTGGGCGCCCAGGGAGTCAGCCTCCGGGTGTGCGGGGCTGCAGACCCCAGCCAGGGCCCTGGGAGCCTGGTGCTCTCCGTGCCTAGCTAAGTCTGGGCGGCCAAGCAACCGCTGGAGGAGACCTGCCCAACCCTTCCCTTCCCTCGCACAGAGCTCTTCCTGCTGGAGCCCTTGGCAGTGTGCAAGCCACCGGCCCCCAAGCCCTCCCCAAGGACGCCTGGGGCCTAGGTGCAAAGGCAAGGCAGCAGCAGAGCTGAGGCCAGGAAGGCGCCAGTGGCGTCTCCCAGCCTCGCGCAGCCTGCTCCTTTTTGGGCAGGAAGCCTAGCAGCGAGGCAAGTCTGGGCAAGGCTCGCCCAGGGCATAGCAGCTTCGCGCCAGCAACTATGCCAGATCAGGCCTCTGAGCAGAGCTGGAGCTCTGCCGTCCTGGAGGCGCACTCGGCTCCAGCCAAGTAGGGCTTGAGCCAAACGAGGCTGGGCTGCCTCTTCTTCCCTCGAGGAGGCTCGCCTCCCCGCCAGCTGTTCACTCGGCTTCCAGGTGGGGGCGCTCTGCGCCTCTTGCAGGTCTTGGCTCAGGGGCTGCCTGCCCTGAGCTGGGGCTGTGCGCAGGAGCCCAGGCACGCAGGGGCAGGCCCCAACCAGCTGCACACGTCTCTGCTGGGGAGGAGAGCGCTAGGGAAGCTACGTGTGTGAGGCAGCTGCTGGGCGCCCAGGGAGTCAGCCTCCGGGTGTGCGGGGCTGCAGACCCCAGCCAGGGCCCTGGGAGCCTGGTGCACTCCGTGCGGCGCTGAGCCTGGGCGGCCAAGCAACCGCTGGAGGAGCCCTGCACTGGCCCTTCCCTTCCCTCGCACAGAGCGCTTCCTGCTGGAGCCCTTGGCAGTGTGCAAGCCACCGGCCCCTAAGCCCTCCCCAAGGACGCCTGGGGCCTAGGTGCAAAGGCAAGGCAGCAGCGGAGCTGAGGCCAGGAAGGCGCCAGTGGCGTCTTCCAGCATCGGGCAGCCTGCTCCTTCCTGGGCAGGAAGCCTAGCAGCGAGGCAAGTCTGGGAAAGGCTCGCCCAGGGCATAGCAGCTTCGCGCCAGCAACTATGCCAGATCAGGCCTCTGAGCAGAGCTGGAGCTCTGCCGTCCTGGAGGCGCACTCGGCTCCAGCCAAGTAGGGCTTGAGCCAAACGAGGCTGGGCTGCCTCTTCTTCCCTCGAGGAGGCTCGCCTCCCCGCCAGCTGTTCACTCGGCTTCCAGGTGGGGGCGCTCTGCGCCTCCTGCAGGTCTTTGTTCAGGGGCTGCTTGCCCTGAGCTGGGGCTGTGGGCGGGAGCCCAGGCACGCAGGGGCAGGCCCCAACCAGCTGCACACGTCTCTGCTGGGGAGGAGAGCGCTAGGGAAGCTACGTGTGTGAGGGAGCTGCTGGGCGCCCAGGGAGTCAGCCTCCGGGTGTGCGGGGCTGCAGACACCAGCCAGGGGCCCTGGGAGCCTGGTGCACTCCGTGCGGGGCTGAGCCTGGGCGGCCAAGCAACCGCTGGAGGAGCCCTGCACTGGCCCATCCCTTCCCTCGCACAGAACTCCTCCTGCTGGAGCCCTTGGCAGTGTGCAAGCCACCGGCCCCTAAGCCCTCCCCAAGGACGCCTGGGGCCTAGGTGCAAAGGCAAGGCAGTAGCAGAGCTGAGGCTAGGAAGGCGCCAGTGGCGTCTCCCAGCGTCGCGCAGCCTGCTTCTTCCTGGGCAGGAAGCCTAGCAGCGAGGCAAGTCTGGGCAAGGTTCGCCCAGGGCAGAGCAGCCTCGCGCCAGCAACTCTGCCAGATCGGGCCTCTGAGCAGAGCTGGAGCTCTGCCGTCCTGGAGGCGCACTCATTCCAGCCAAGTAGGGCTTGAGCCAAACGAGGCTGGGCTGCCTCTTCTTCCCTCGAGGAGGCTCGCCTCCCTGCCAGCTGTTCACTCGGCTTCCAGGTGGGGGCGCTGTTCGCCTCCTGCAGGTCATGGCTCAGGGGCTGCTTGCCCTGAGCTGGGGCTGTGGGCGGGAGCCCAGGCACGCAGGGGCAGGCCCCAACCAGCTGCACACGTCTCTGCTGGGGAGGAGAGCGCAAGGGAAGCTACGTGTGTGAGGAAGCTGCTGGGCACCCAGGGAGTCAGCCTCCGGGTGTGCGGGGCTGCAGACCACAGCCAGGGCCCTGGGAGCCTGGTGCTCTCCGTGCCTAGCTAAGTCTGGGCGGCCAAGCAACCGCTGGAGGAGACCTGCCCAACCCTTCCCTTCCCTCGCACAGAGCTCTTCCTGCTGGAGCCCTTGGCAGTGTGCAAGCCACCGGCCCCCAAGCCCTCCCCAAGGACGCCTGGGGCCTAGGTGCAAAGGCAAGGCAGGAGCAGAGCTGAGGCCAGGAAGGCGCCAGTGGCGTCTCCCAGCCTCGCGCAGCCTGCTCCTTTTTGGGCAGGAAGCCTAGCAGCGAGGCAAGTCTGGGCAAGGCTCGCCCAGGGCATAGCAGCTTCGCGCCAGCAACTATGCCAGATCAGGCCTCTGAGCAGAGCTGGAGCTCTGCCGTCCTGGAGGCGCACTCGGCTCCAGCCAAGTAGGGCTTGAGCCAAACGAGGCTGGGCTGCCTCTTCTTCCCTCGAGGAGGCTCGCCTCCCCGCCAGCTGTTCACTCGGCTTCCAGGTGGGGGCGCTCTGCGCCTCTTGCAGGTCTTGGCTCAGGGGCTGCCTGCCCTGAGCTGGGGCTGTGCGCAGGAGCCCAGGCACGCAGGGGCAGGCCCCAACCAGCTGCACACGTCTCTGCTGGGGAGGAGAGCGCTAGGGAAGCTACGTGTGTGAGGCAGCTGCTGGGCGCCCAGGGAGTCAGCCTCCGGGTGTGCGGGGCTGCAGACCCCAGCCAGGGGCCCTGGGAGCCTGGTGCACTCCGCGCGGCGCCGAGTCTGGGCGGCCAAGCAACCGGTGGATGAGCCCTGCACTGGCCCTTCCCTTCCCTCGCACAGAGCTCTTCCTGCTGGAGCCCTTGGCAGTGTGCAAGCCCCCGGTCCCTAAGCCCTCTCCAAGGACGCCTGGGGCCTAGGTGCAAAGGCAAGGCAGGAGCGGAGCTGAGGCCAGGAAGGCGCCAGTGGCGTCTCCCAGCCTCGCGCAGCCTGCTCCTTCCTGGGCAGGAAGCGTAACAGCGAGGCAAGTCTGGGCAAGGCTCGCCCAGGGCAGAGCAGCCTCGCGCCAGCAACTCTGCCAGAACGGGCCTCTCAGCAGAGCTGGAGCTCTGCCGTCCTGGAGGCGCACTCGGCTCCAGCCAAGTAGGGCTTGAGCCAAACGAGGCTGGGCTGCCTCTTCTTCCCTCGAGGAGGCTCGCCTCCCCGCCAGCTGGTCACTCGGCTTCTAGGTGGGGGCGCTCTGCGCCTCCTGCAGGTCTTGGCTCAGGGGCTGCTTGCCCTGAGCTGGGGCTGTTCGCAGGAGCACAGGCACGGAGGGGCAGGCCCCAACCAGCTGCACACGTCTCTGCTGGGGAGGAGAGCGCTAGGGAAGCTACGTGTGTGAGGCAGCTGCTGGGCGCCCAGGGAGTCAGCCTCCGGGTGTGCGGGGCTGCAGACCCCAACCAGGGGCCCTGGGAGCCTGGGGCACTCCGTGCGGCGCTGAGCCTGGGCGGCCAAGCAACCGCTGGAGGAGCCCTGCACTGGCCCTTCCCTTCCCTCGCACAGAGCTCTTCCTGCTGGAGCCCTTGGCAGTGTGCAAGCCACCGGCCCCTAAGCCCTCCCCAAGGACGCATGGGGCCTAAGTGCAAACGCAAGGCAGGAGCAGAGCTGAGGCCAGGAAGGCGCCAGTGGCGTCTCCCAGCCTCGCGCAGCCTGCTCCTTCCTGGGCAGGAAGCCTAGCAGCGAGGCAAGTCTGGGCAAGGCTCGCCCAGGGCAGAGCAGCCTCGCGCCAGCAACTCTGCCAGATCAGGCCTCTGAGCAGAGCTGGAGCTCTGCCGTCCTGGAGGCGCACTCGGTTCCAGCCAAGTAGGGCTTGAGCCAAACGAGGCTGGGCTGCCTCTTCTTCCCTCGAGGAGGCTCGCCTCCCCGCCAGCTGTTCACTCGGCTTCCAGGTGGGGGCGCTCTTCGCCTCCTGCAGGTCTTGGCTCAGGGGCTGCTTGCCCTGAGCTGGGGCTGTGCGCGGGAGCCCAGGCACGCAGGGGCAGGCCCCAACCAGCTGCACACGTCTCTGCTGGCGAGGAGAGCGCTAGGGAATCTACGTGTGTGAGGAAGCTGCTGGGCGCCCAGGGAGTCAGCCTCCGGGTGTGCGGGGCTGCAGACCCCAGCCAGGGCCCAGGGAGCCTGGTGCACTCCTTGCCGAGCTAAGTCTGGGCGGCCAAGCAACCGCTGGAGGAGCCCTGCACTAGCCCTTCCCTTCCCTCGCACAGAGCTCTTCCTGCTGGAGCCCTTGGCAGTGTGCAAGTCACCGGCCCCTAAGCCCTCCCCAAGGACGCCTGGGGCCTAGGTTCAAAGGCAAGGCAGGAGCGGAGCTGAGGCCAGGACGGCGCCAGTGGCGTCTCCCAGCCTCGCGCAGCCTGCTCCTTCCTGGGCAGGAAGCCTAGCAGCGAGGCAAGTCTGGGCAAGGCTCGCCCAGGTCATAGCAGCTTCGAGCCAGCAACTATGCCAGATCAGGCCTCTGAGCAGAGCTGGAGCTCTGCCGTCCTGGAGGCGCACTCGGCTCCAGCCAAGTAGGGCTTGAGCCAAACGAGGCTGGGCTGCCTCTTCTTCCCTCGAGGAGGCTCGCCTCCCCGCCAGCTGTTCACTCGGCTTCCAGGTGGGGGCGCTCTGCGCCTCCTGCAGGTCTTGGCTCAGGGGCTGCTTGCCCTGAGCTGGGGCTGTGCGCAGGAGCCCAGGCACGCAGGGGCAGGCCCCAACCAGCTGCACACGTCTCTGCTGGGGAGGAGAGCGCTAGGGAAGCTACGTGTGTGAGGCAGCTGCTGGGCGCCCAGGGAGTCAGCCTCCAGGTGTGCGGGGCTGCAGACCCCAGCCAGGGGCCCTGGGAGCCTGGTGCACTCCGCGCGGTGCTGAGTCTGTGCGGCCAAGCAACCTCTGGAGGAGCCCTGCACTAGACCTTTCCTTCCCTCGCACAGAGCTCTTCCTGCTGGAGCCCTTGGCAGTGTGCAAGCCACCGGCCCCTAAGCCCTCCCCAAGGACGCCTGGGGCCTAGGTGCAAAGGCAAGGCAGTAGCAGAGCTGTGGCCAGGAAGGCGCCAGTGGCGTCTCCCAGCCTCGCGCAGCCTGCTCCTTCCTGGGCAGGAAGCCTAGCAGTGAGGCAAGTCTGGGCAAGGCTCGCCCAGGGCAGAGCAGCCTCGCGCCAGCAACTCTGCCAGAACGGGCCTCTGAGCAGAGCTGGAGCTCTGCCGTCCTGGAGGCGCACTCGGCTCCAGCCAAGTAGGGCTTGAGCCAAACGAGGCTGGGCTGCCTCTTCTTCCCTCGAGGAGGCTCGCCTCCCCGCCAGCTGTTCACTCGGCTTCCAGGTGGGGGCGCTCTGCGCCTCCTGCAGGTCTTGGTTCAGGGGCTGCTTGCCCTGAGCTGGGGCTGTGGGCGGGAGCCCAGGCACGCAGGGGCAGGCCCCAACCAGCTGCACACGTCTCTGCTGGGGAGGAGAGCGCTAGGGAAGCTACGTGTGTGAGGGAGCTGCTGGGCGCCCAGGGAGTCAGCCTCCGGGTGTGCGGGGCTGCAGACACCAGCCAGGGACCCTGGGAGCCTGGTGCACTCCGTGCGGGGCTGAGCCTGGGCGGCCAAGCAACCGCTGGAGGAGCCCTGCACTGGCCCTTCCCTTCCCTCGCACAGAACTCCTCCTGCTGGAGCCCTTGGCAGTGTGCAAGCCACCGGCCCCTAAGCCCTCCCCAAGGACGCCTGGGGCCTAGGTGCAAAGGCAAGGCAGGAGCAGAGCTGAGGCTAGGAAGGCGCCAGTGGCGTCTCCCAGCCTCGCGCAGCCTGCTCCTTCCTGGGCAGGAAGCCTAGCAGCGAGGCAAGTCTGGGCAAGGTTCGCCCAGGGCAGAGCAGCCTCGCGCCAGCAACTCTGCCAGAACGGACCTCTGAGCAGAGCTGGAGCTCTGCCGTCCTGGAGGCGCACTCATTCCAGCCAAGTAGGGCTTGAGCCAAACGAGGCTGGGCTGCCTCTTCTTCCCTCGAGGAGGCTCGCCTCCCCGCCAGCTGTTCACTCGGCTTCCAGGTGGGGGCGCTGTTCGCCTCCTGCAGGTCTTGGCTCAGGGGCTGCTTGCCCTGAGCTGGGGCTGTGCGCGGGAGTTCAGGCACGCAGGGGCAGGCCCCAACCAGCTGCACACGTCTCTGCTGGGGAGGAGAGCGCAAGGGAAGCTACGTGTGTGAGGAAGCTGCTGGGCGCCCAGGGAGTCAGCCTCCGGGTGTGCGGGGCTGCAGACCCCAGCCAGGGCCCTGGGAGCCTGGTGCTCTCCGTGCCTAGCTAAGTCTGGGCGGCCAAGCAACCGCTGGAGGAGACCTGCCCAACCCTTCCCTTCCCTCGCACAGAGCTCTTCCTGCTGGAGCCCTTGGCAGTGTGCAAGCCACCGGCCCCCAAGCCCTCCCCAAGGACGCCTGGGGCCTAGGTGCAAAGGCAAGGCAGGAGCGGAGCTGAGGCCAGGAAGGCGCCAGTGGCGTCTCCCAGCCTCGCGCAGCCTGCTCCTTCCTGGGCAGGAAGCGTAACAGCGAGGCAAGTCTGGGCAAGGCTCGCCCAGGGCAGAGCAGCCTCGCGCCAGCAACTCTGCCAGAACGGGCCTCTCAGCAGAGCTGGAGCTCTGCCGTCCTGGAGGCGCACTCGGCTCCAGCCAAGTAGGGCTTGAGCCAAACGAGGCTGGGCTGCCTCTTCTTCCCTCGAGGAGGCTCGCCTCCCCGCCAGCTGTTCACTCGGCTTCTAGGTGGGGGCGCTCTGCGCCTCCTGCAGGTCTTGGCTCAGGGGCTGCTTGCCCTGAGCTGGGGCTGTTCGCAGGAGCACAGGCACGGAGGGGCAGGCCCCAACCAGCTGCACACGTCTCTGCTGGGGAGGAGAGCGCTAGGGAAGCTACGTGTGTGAGGCAGCTGCTGGGCGCCCAGGGAGTCAGCCTCCGGGTGTGCGGGGCTGCAGACCCCAACCAGGGGCCCTGGGAGCCTGGGGCACTCCGTGCGGCGCTGAGCCTGGGCGGCCAAGCAACCGCTGGAGCAGCCCTGCACTGGCCCTTCCCTTCCCTCGCACAGAGCTCTTCCTGCTGGAGCCCTTGGCAGTGTGCAAGCCACCGGCCCCTAAGCCCTCCCCAAGGACGCATGGGGCCTAGGTGCAAACGCAAGGCAGGAGCAGAGCTGAGGCCAGGAAGGCGCCAGTGGCGTCTCCCAGCCTCGCGCAGCCTGCTCCTTCCTGGGCAGGAAGCCTAGCAGCGAGGCAAGTCTGGGCAAGGCTCGCCCAGGGCAGAGCAGCCTCGCGCCAGCAACTCTGCCAGATCGGGCCTCTGAGCAGAGCTGGAGCTCTGCCGTCCTGGAGGCGCACTCGGTTCCAGCCAAGTAGGGCTTGAGCCAAACGAGGCTGGGCTGCCTCTTCTTCCCTCGAGGAGGCTCGCCTCCCCGCCAGCTGTTCACTCGGCTTCCAGGTGGGGGCGCTCTTCGCCTCCTGCAGGTCTTGGCTCAGGGGCTGCTTGCCCTGAGCTGGGGCTGTGGGCGGGATCCCAGGCACGCAGGGGCAGGCCCCAACCAGCTGCACACGTCTCTGCTGGCGAGGAGAGCGCTAGGGAATCTACGTGTGTGAGGAAGCTGCTGGGCGCCCAGGGAGTCAGCCTCCGGGTGTGCGGGGCTGCAGACCCCAGCCAGGGCCCAGGGAGCCTGGTGCACTCCTTGCCGAGCTAAGTCTGGGCGGCCAAGCAACCGCTGGAGGAGCCCTGCACTAGCCCTTCCCTTCCCTCGCACAGAGCTCTTCCTGCTGGAGCCCTTGGCAGTGTGCAAGTCACCGGCCCCTAAGCCCTCCCCAAGGACGCCTGGGGCCTAGGTTCAAAGGCAAGGCAGGAGCGGAGCTGAGGCCAGGAAGGCGCCAGTGGCGTCTCCCAGCCTCGCGCAGCCTGCTCCTTCCTGGGCAGGAAGCCTAGCAGTGAGGCAATTCTGGGCAAGGCTCGCCCAGGGCAGAGCAGCCTCGCGCCAGCAACTCTGCCAGAACGGGCCTCTGAGCAGAGCTGGAGCTCTGCCGTCCTGGAGGCGCACTCGGCTCCAGCCAAGTAGGGCTTGAGCCAAACGAGGCTGGGCTGCCTCTTCTTCCCTCGAGGAGGCTCGCCTCCCCGCCAGCTGTTCACTCGGCTTCCAGGTGGGGGCGCTCTGCGCCTCCTGCAGGTCTTGGTTCAGGGGCTGCTTGCCCTGAGCTGGGGCTGTGGGCGGGAGCCCAGGCACGCAGGGGCAGGCCCCAACCAGCTGCACACGTCTCTGCTGGGGAGGAGAGCGCTAGGGAAGCTACGTGTGTGAGGCAGCTGCTGGGCGCCCAGGGAGTCAGCCTCCGGGTGTGCGGGGCTGCAGACACCAGCCAGGGACCCTGGGAGCCTGGTGCACTCCGTGCGGGGCTGAGCCTGGGCGGCCAAGCAACCGCTGGAGGAGCCCTGCACTGGCCCTTCCCTTCCCTCGCACAGAACTCCTCCTGCTGGAGCCCTTGGCAGTGTGCAAGCCACCGGCCCCTAAGCCCTCCCCAAGGACGCCTGGGGCCTAGGTGCAAAGGCAAGGCAGGAGCAGAGCTGAGGCTAGGAAGGCGCCAGTGGCGTCTCCCAGCCTCGCGCAGCCTGCTCTTTCCTGGGCAGGAAGCCTAGCAGCGAGGCAAGTCTGGGCAAGGTTCGCCCAGGGCAGAGCAGCCTCGCGCCAGCAACTCTGCCAGAACGGGCCTCTGAGCAGAGCTGGAGCTCTGCCGTCCTGGAGGCGCACTCATTCCAGCCAAGTAGGGCTTGAGCCAAACGAGGCTGGGCTGCCTCTTCTTCCCTCGAGGAGGCTCGCCTCCCCGCCAGCTGTTCACTCGGCTTCCAGGTGGGGGCGCTGTTCGCCTCCTGCAGGTCTTGGCTCAGGGGCTGCTTGCCCTGAGCTGGGGCTGTGCGCGGGAGCCCAGGCACGCAGGGGCAGGCCCCAACCAGCTGCACACGTCTCTGCTGGGGAGGAGAGCGCAAGGGAAGCTATGTGTGTGAGGAAGCTGCTGGGCGCCCAGGGAGTCAGCCTCCGGGTGTGCGGGGCTGCAGACCCCAGCCAGGGCCCTGGGAGCCTGGTGCTCTCCGTGCCTAGCTAAGTCTGGGCGGCCAAGCAACCGCTGGAGGAGACCTGCCCAACCCTTCCCTTCCCTCGCACAGAGCTCTTCCTGCTGGAGCCCTTGGCAGTGTGCAAGCCACCGGCCCCCAAGCCCTCCCCAAGGACGCCTGGGGCCTAGGTGCAAAGGCAAGGCAGGAGCGGAGCTGAGGCCAGGAAGGCGCCAGTGGCGTCTCCCAGCCTCGCGCAGCCTGCTCCTTCCTGGGCAGGAAGCCTAGCAGCGAGGCAATTCTGGGCAAGGATCGCCCAGGGCATAGCAGCTTCGCGCCAGCAACTATGCCAGATCAGGCCTCTGAGCAGAGCTGGAGCTCTGCCGTCCTGGAGGCGCACTCGGCTCCAGCCAAGTAGGGCTTGAGCCAAACGAGGCTGGGCTGCCTCTTCTTCCCTCGAGGAGGCTCGCCTCCCCGCCAGCTGTTCACTCGGCTTCCAGGTGGGGGCGCTCTGCGCCTCTTGCAGGTCTTGGCTCAGGGGCTGCCTGCCCTGAGCTGGGGCTGTGCGCAGGAGCCCAGGCACGCAGGGGCAGGCCCCAACCAGCTGCACACGTCTCTGCTGGGGAGGAGAGCGCTAGGGAAGCTACGTGTGTGAGGCAGCTGCTGGGCGCCCAGGGAGTCAGCCTCCGGGTGTGCGGGGCTGCAGACCCCAGCCAGGGGCCCTGGGAGCCTGGTGCACTCCGCGCGGCGCCGAGTCTGGGCGGCCAAGCACCCTCTGGAGGAGCCCTGCACTAGCCCTTTCCTTCCCTCGCACAGAGCTCTTCCTGCTGGAGCCCTTGGCAGTGTGCAAGCCACCGGCCCCTAAGCCCTCCCCAAGGACGCCTGGGGCCTAGGTGCAAAGGCAAGGCAGGAGCGGAGCTGAGGCCAGGAAGGCGCCAGTGGCGTCTCCCAGCCTCGCGCAGCCTGCTCCTTCCTGGGCAGGAAGCCTAGCAGCGAGGCAAGTCTGGGCAAGGCTCGCCCGGGGCAGAGCAGCCTCGCGCCAGCAACTCTGCCAGAACGGGCCTCTGAGCAGAGCTGGAGCTCTGCCGTCCTGGAGGCGCACTCGGCTCCAGCCAAGTAGGGCTTGAGCCAAACGAGGCTGGGCTGCCTCTTCTTCCCTCGAGGAGGCTCGCCTCCCCGCCAGCTGTTCACTCGGCTTCCAGGTGGGGGCGCTCTGCGCCTCCTGCAGGTCTTGGCTCAGGGGCTGCTTGCCCTGAGCTGGGGCTGTGGGTGGGAGCCCAGGCACGCAGGGGCAGGCCCCAACCAGCTGCACACGTCTCTGCTGTGGAGGAGAGCGCTAGGGAAGCTACGTGTGTGAGGCAGCTGCTGGGCGCCCAGGGAGTCAGCCTCCGGGTGTGCGGGGATGCAGACCCCAGCCAGGGGCCCTGGGAGCCTGGGGCACTCCGTGCGGGGCTGAGCCTGGGCGGCCAAGCAACCGGTGGATGAGCCCTGCACTGGCCCTTCCCTTCCCTCGCACAGAGCTCTTCCTGCTGGAGCCCTTGGCAGTGTGCAAGCCCCCGGTCCCTAAGCCCTCCCCAAGGACGCCTGGGGCCTAGGTGCAAAGGCAAGGCAGGAGCGGAGCTGAGGCCAGGAAGGCGCCAGTGGCGTCTCCCAGCCTCGCGCAGCCTGCTCCTTCCTGGGCAGGAAGCGTAACAGCGAGGCAAGTCTGGGCAAGGCTCGCCCAGGGCAGAGCAGCCTCGCGCCAGCAACTCTGCCAGAACGGGCCTCTCAGCAGAGCTGGAGCTCTGCCGTCCTGGAGGCGCACTCGGCTCCAGCCAAGTAGGGCTTGAGCCAAACGAGGCTGGGCTGCCTCTTCTTCCCTCGAGGACGCTCGCCTCCCCGCCAGCTGTTCACTCGGCTTCCAGGTGGGGGCGCTCTGCGCCTCCTGCAGGTCTTGGCTCAGGGGCTGCTTGCCCTGAGCTGGGGCTGTTCGCAGGAGCACAGGCACGGAGGGGCAGGCCCCAACCAGCTGCACACGTCTCTGCTGGGGAGGAGAGCGCTAGGGAAGCTACGTGTGTGAGGCAGCTGCTGGGCGCCCAGGGAGTCAGCCTCCGGGTGTGCGGGGCTGCAGACCCCAACCAGGGGCCCTGGGAGCCTGGGGCACTCCGTGCGGCGCTGAGCCTGGGCGGCCAAGCAACCGCTGGAGGAGCCCTGCACTGGCCCTTCCCTTCCCTCGCACAGAGCTCTTCCTGCTGGAGCCCTTGGCAGTGTGCAAGCCACCGGCCCCTAAGCCCTCCCCAAGGACACATGGGGCCTAGGTGCAAACGCAAGGCAGGAGCAGAGCTGAGGCCAGGAAGGCGCCAGTGGCGTCTCCCAGCCTCGCGCAGCCTGCTCCTTCCTGGGCAGGAAGCCTAGCAGCGAGGCAAGTCTGGGCAAGGCTCGCCCAGGGCAGAGCAGCCTCGCGCCAGCAACTCTGCCAGAACGGGCCTCTGAGCAGAGCTGGAGCTCTGCCGTCCTGGAGGCGCACTCGGTTCCAGCCAAGTAGGGCTTGAGCCAAACGAGGCTGGGCTGCCTCTTCTTCCCTCGAGGAGGCTCGCCTCCCCGCCAGCTGTTCACTCGGCTTCCAGGTGGGGGCGCTCTTCGCCTCCTGCAGGTCTTGGCTCAGGGGCTGCTTGCCCTGAGCTGGGGCTGTGCGCGGGAGCCCAGGCACGCAGGGGCAGGCCCCAACCAGCTGCACACGTCTCTGCTGGCGAGGAGAGCGCTAGGGAATCTACGTGTGTGAGGAAGCTGCTGGGCGCCCAGGGAGTCAGCCTCCGGGTGTGCGGGGCTGCAGACCCCAGCCAGGGCCCAGGGAGCCTGGTGCACTCCTTGCCGAGCTAAGTCTGGGCGGCCAAGCAACCGCTGGAGGAGCCCTGCACTAGCCCTTCCCTTCCCTCGCACAGAGCTCTTCCTGCTGGAGCCCTTGGCAGTGTGCAAGTCACCGGCCCCTAAGCCCTCCCCAAGGACGCCTGGGGCCTAGGTTCAAAGGCAAGGCAGGAGGGGAGCTGAGGCCAGGAAGGCGCCAGTGGCGTCTCCCAGCCTCGCGCAGCCTGCTCCTTCCTGGGCAGGAAGCCTAGCAGCGAGGCAAGTCTGGGCAAGGCTCGCCCAGGTCATAGCAGCTTCGAGCCAGCAACTATGCCAGATCAGGCCTCTGAGCAGAGCTGGAGCTCTGCCGTCCTGGAGGCGCACTCGGGTCCAGCCAAGTAGGGCTTGAGCCAAACGAGGCTGGGCTGCCTCTTCTTCCCTCGAGGAGGCTCGCCTCCCCGCCAGCTGTTCACTCGGCTTCCAGGTGGGGGCGCTCTGCGCCTCCTGCAGGTCTTGGCTCAGGGGCTGCTTGCCCTGAGCTGGGGCTGTGCGCAGGAGCCCAGGCACGCAGGGGCAGGCCACAACCAGCTGCACACGTCTCTGCTGGGGAGGAGAGCGCTAGGGAAGCTACGTGTGTGAGGCAGCTGCTGGGCGCCCAGGGAGTCAGCCTCCGGGTGTGCGGGGCTGCAGACCCCAGCCAGGGGCCCTGGGAGCCTGGTGCACTCCGCGCGGTGCTGAGTCTGGGCGGCCAAGCAACCTCTGGAGGAGCCCTGCACTAGACCTTTCCTTCCCTCGCACAGAGCTCTTCCTGCTGGAGCCCTTGGCAGTGTGCAAGCCACCGGCCCCTAAGCCCTCCCCAAGGACGCCTGGGGCCTAGGTGCAAAGGCAAGGCAGTAGCAGAGCTGTGGCCAGGAAGGCGCCAGTGGCGTCTCCCAGCCTCGCGCAGCCTGCTCCTTCCTGGGCAGGAAGCCTAGCAGTGAGGCAAGTCTGGGCAAGGCTCGCCCGGGGCAGAGCAGCCTCGCGCCAGCAACTCTGCCAGAACGGGCCTCTGAGCAGAGCTGGAGCTCTGCCGTCCTGGAGGCGCACTCGGCTCCAGCCAAGTAGGGCTTGAGCCAAACGAGGCTGGGCTGCCTCTTCTTCCCTCGAGGAGGCTCGCCTCCCCGCCAGCTGTTCACTCGGGTTCCAGGTGGGGGCGCTCTGCACCTCCTGCTGGTCTTGGCTCAGGGGCTGCTTGCCCTGAGCTGGGGCTGTGGGCGGGAGCCGAGGCACGCAGGGGCAGGCCCCAACCAGCTGCACACGTCTCTGCTGGGGAGGAGAACACTAGGGAAGCTACGTGTGTGAGGCAGCTGCTGGGAGCCCAGGGAGTCAGCCTCCGGGTGTGCGGGGCTGCAGACCACAGCCAGGGGCCCTGGGAGCCTGGTGCACTCCGTGCGGCGCTGAGCCTGGGCGGCCAAGCAACCGCTGGAGGAGCCCTGCACTGGCCCTTCCTTTCCCTCGCACAGAGCTCTTCCTGCTGGAGCCCTTGGCAGTGTGCAAGCCCCCGGTCCCTAAGCCCTCCCCAAGGTCGCCTGGGGCCAAGGTGCAAAGGCAAGGCAGGAGCGGAGCTGAGACCAGGAAGGCGCCAGTGGCGTCTCCCAGCCTCGCGCAGCCTGCTCCTTCCTGGGCAGGAAGCGTAGCAGCGAGGCAAGTCTGGGCAAGGCTCGCCCAGGGCAGAGCAGCCTCGCGCCAGCAACTCTGCCAGAACGGGCCTCTCAGCAGAGATGGAGCTCTGCCATCCTGGAGGCCACTCAGTTCCACCCAATTAGGGCTTGAGCCAAATGAGGCTGGGCTGCCTCTTCTTCCCTCGAGGAGGCTCGCCTCCCCGCCAGCTGTTCACTCGGCTTCCAGGTGGGGGCGATCTGCGCCTCCTGCAGGTCTTGGCTCAGGGGCTGCTTGCTCTGAGCTGCGGCTGTGGGCGGGAGCCCAGGCACGCAGGGGCAGGCCCCAACCAGCTGCACACGTCTCTGCTGGGGAGGAGAGCGCTAGGGAACTACGTGTGTGAGGCAGCTGCTGGGCGCCCAGGGCGTCAGCCTCCGGGTGTGCGGGGCTGCAGACCACAGCCAGGGGCCCTCAGAGCCTGGTGCACTCCGTGCGGCGCTGAGTCTGGGCGGCCAAGCAACCTCTGGAGGAGCCCTGCACTAGCCCTTTCTTTCCCTCGCACAGAGCTCTTCCTGCTGGAGCCCTTGGCAGTGTGCAAGCCACCGGCCCCTAAGCCCTCCCCAAGGACGCCTGGGGCCTAGGTGCAAAGGCAAGGCAGGAGCGGAGCTGAGGCCAGGAAGGCGCCAGTGGCGTCTCCCAGCCTCGCGCAGCCTGCTCCTTCCTGGGCAGGAAGCCTAGCAGCGAGGCAAGTCTGGGCAAGGCTCGCCCAGGGCAGAGCAGCCTCGCGCCAGCAACTCTGCCAGAACGGGCCTCTGAGCAGAGCTGGAGCTCTGCCGTCCTGGAGGCGCACTCGGCTCCAGCCAAGTAGGGCTTGAGCCAAACGAGGCTGGGCTGCCTCTTCTTCCCTCGAGGAGGCTCGCCTCCCCGCCAGCTGTTCACTCGGCTTCCAGGTGGGGGCGCTCTTCGCCTCCTGCAGGTCTTGGCTCAGGGGCTGCTTGCCCTGAGCTGGGGCTGTGCGCGGGAGCCCAGGCACGCAGGGGCAGGCCCCAACCAGCTGCACACGTCTTTGCTGGGGAGGAGAGCGCTAGGGAATCTACGTGTGTGAGGAAGCTGCTGGGCGCCCAGGGAGTCAGCCTCCGGGTGTGCGGGGCTGCAGACCCCAGCCAGGGCCCTGGGAGCCTGGTGCACTCCGTGCCGAGCTAAGTCTGGGCGGCCAAGCAACCGCTGGAGGAGCCCTGCACTAGCCCTTCCCTTCCCTCGCACAGAGCTCTGCCTGCTGGAGCCCTTGGCAGTGTGCAAGTCACCGGCCCCTAAGCCCTCCCCAAGGACGCCTGGGGCCTAGGTTCAAAGGCAAGGCAGGAGGGGAGCTGAGGCCAGGAAGGCGCCAGTGGCGTCTCCCAGCCTCGCGCAGCCTGCTCCTTCCTGGGCAGGAAGCCTAGCAGCGAGGCAAGTCTGGGCAAGGCTCGCCCAGGTCATAGCAGCTTCGAGCCAGCAACTATGCCAGATCAGGCCTCTGAACAGAGCTGGAGCTCTGCCGTCCTGGAGGCGCACTCGGCTCCAGCCAAGTAGGGCTTGAGCCAAACGAGGCTGGGCTGCCTCTTCTTCCCTCGAGGAGGCTCGCCTCCCCGCCAGCTGTTCACTCGGCTTCCAGGTGGGGGCGCTCTGCGCCTCCTGCAGGTCTTGGCTCAGGGGCTGCTTGCCCTGAGCTGGGGCTGTGCGCAGGAGCCCAGGCACGCAGGGGCAGGCCCCAACCAGCTGCACACGTCTCTGCTGGGGAGGAGAGCGCTAGGGAAGCTACGTGTGTGAGGCAGCTGCTGGGCGCCCAGGGAGTCAGCCTCCGGGTGTGCGGGGCTGCAGACCCCAGCCAGGGGCCCTGGGAGCCTGGTGCACTCCGCGCGGTGCTGAGTCTGGGCGGCCAAGCAACCTCTGGAGGAGCCCTGCACTAGACCTTTCCTTCCCTCGCACAGAGCTCTTCCTGCTGGAGCCCTTGGCAGTGTGCAAGCCACCGGCCCCTAAGCCCTCCCCAAGGACGCCTGGGGCCTAGGTGCAAAGGCAAGGCAGTAGCAGAGCTGTGGCCAGGAAGGCGCCAGTGGCGTCTCCCAGCCTCGCGCAGCCTGCTCCTTCCTGGGCAGGAAGCCTAGCAGTGAGGCAAGTCTGGGCAAGGCTCGCCCGGGGCAGAGCAGCCTCGCGCCAGCAACTCTGCCAGAACGGGCCTCTGAGCAGAGCTGGAGCTCTGCCGTCCTGGAGGCGCACTCGGCTCCAGCCAAGTAGGGCTTGAGCCAAACGAGGCTGGGCTGCCTCTTCTTCCCTCGAGGAGGCTCGCCTCCCCGCCAGCTGTTCACTCGGGTTCCAGGTGGGGGCGCTCTGCACCTCCTGCTGGTCTTGGCTCAGGGGCTGCTTGCCCTGAGCTGGGGCTGTGGGCGGGAGCCGAGGCACGCAGGGGCAGGCCCCAACCAGCTGCACACGTCTCTGCTGGGGAGGAGAACACTAGGGAAGCTACGTGTGTGAGGCAGCTGCTGGGAGCCCAGGGAGTCAGCCTCCGGGTGTGCGGGGCTGCAGACCCCAGCCAGGGGCCCTGGGAGCCTGGTGCACTCCGTGCGGCGCTGAGCCTGGGCGGCCAAGCAACCGCTGGAGGAGCCCTGCACTGGCCCTTCCTTTCCCTCGCACAGAGCTCTTCCTGCTGGAGCCCTTGGCAGTGTGCAAGCCCCCGGTCCCTAAGCCCTCCCCAAGGTCGCCTGGGGCCAAGGTGCAAAGGCAAGGCAGGAGCGGAGCTGAGACCAGGAAGGCGCCAGTGGCGTCTCCCAGCCTCGCGCAGCCTGCTCCTTCCTGGGCAGGAAGCGTAGCAGCGAGGCAAGTCTGGGCAAGGCTCGCCCAGGGCAGAGCAGCCTCGCGCCAGCAACTCTGCCAGAACGGGCCTCTCAGCAGAGATGGAGCTCTGCCATCCTGGAGGCCACTCAGTTCCACCCAATTAGGGCTTGAGCCAAATGAGGCTGGGCTGCCTCTTCTTCCCTCGAGGAGGCTCGCCTCCCCGCCAGCTGTTCACTCGGCTTCCAGGTGGGGGCGATCTGCGCCTCCTGCAGGTCTTGGCTCAGGGGCTGCTTGCTCTGAGCTGCGGCTGTGGGCGGGAGCCCAGGCACGCAGGGGCAGGCCCCAACCAGCTGCACACGTCTCTGCTGGGGAGGAGAGCGCTAGGGAACTACGTGTGTGAGGCAGCTGCTGGGCGCCCAGGGAGTCAGCCTCCGGGTGTGCGGGGCTGCAGACCCCAGCCAGGGGCCCTCAGAGCCTGGTGCACTCCGTGCGGCGCTGAGTCTGGGCGGCCAAGCAACCTCTGGAGGAGCCCTGCACTAGCCCTTTCTTTCCCTCGCACAGAGCTCTTCCTGCTGGAGCCCTTGGCAGTGTGCAAGCCACCGGCCCCTAAGCCCTCCCCAAGGACGCCTGGGGCCTAGGTGCAAAGGCAAGGCAGGAGCGGAGCTGAGGCCAGGAAGGCGCCAGTGGCGTCTCCCAGCCTCGCGCAGCCTGCTCCTTCCTGGGCAGGAAGCCTAGCAGCGAGGCAAGTCTGGGCAAGGCTCGCCCAGGGCAGAGCAGCCTCGCGCCAGCAACTCTGCCAGAACGGGCCTCTGAGCAGAGCTGGAGCTCTGCCGTCCTGGAGGCGCACTCGGCTCCAGCCAAGTAGGGCTTGAGCCAAACGAGGCTGGGCTGCCTCTTCTTCCCTCGAGGAGGCTCGCCTCCCCGCCAGCTGTTCACTCGGCTTCCAGGTGGGGGCGCTCTTCGCCTCCTGCAGGTCTTGGCTCAGGGGCTGCTTGCCCTGAGCTGGGGCTGTGCGCGGGAGCCCAGGCACGCAGGGGCAGGCCCCAACCAGCTGCACACGTCTCTGCTGGGGAGGAGAGCGCTAGGGAATCTACGTGTGTGAGGAAGCTGCTGGGCGCCCAGGGAGTCAGCCTCCGGGTGTGCGGGGCTGCAGACCCCAGCCAGGGCCCTGGGAGCCTGGTGCACTCCGTGCCGAGCTAAGTCTGGGCGGCCAAGCAACCGCTGGAGGAGCCCTGCACTAGCCCTTCCCTTCCCTCGCACAGAGCTCTGCCTGCTGGAGCCCTTGGCAGTGTGCAAGTCACCGGCCCCTAAGCCCTCCCCAAGGACGCCTGGGGCCTAGGTGCAAAGGCAAGGCAGGAGCGGAGCTGAGGCCAGGAAGGCGCCAGTGGCGTCTCCCAGCCTCGCGCAGCCTGCTCCTTCCTGGGCAGGAAGCCTAGCAGCGAGGCAAGTCTGGGCAAGGCTCGCCCAGGGCAGAGCAGCCTCGCGCCAGCAACTCTGCCAGAACGGGCCTCTGAGCAGAGCTGGAGCTCTGCCGTCCTGCAGGCGCACTCGGCTCCAGCCAAGTAGGGCTTGAGCCAAACGAGGCTGGGCTGCCTCTTCTTCCCTCGAGGAGGCTCGCCTCCCCGCCAGCTGTTCACTCGGCTTCCAGGTGGGGGCGCTCTGCGCCTCCTGCAGGTCTTGGCTCAGGGGCTGCTTGCCCTGAGCTGGGGCTGTGGGCGGGAGCCCAGGCACGCAGGGACAGGCCCCAACCAGCTGCACACGTCTCTGCTGGGGAGGAGAGCGCTAGGGAAGCTACGTGTGTGAGGCAGCTGCTGGGCGCCCAGGGAGTCAGCCTCCGGGTGTGCGGGGCTGCAGACCCCAGCCAGGGGCCCTGGGAGCCTGGTGCACTCCGTGCGGCGCTGAGCCTGGGCGGCCAAGCAACCGCTGGAGGAGCCCTGCACTGGCCCTTCCCTTCCCTCGCACAGAGCTCTTCCTGCTGGAGCCCTTGGTAGTGTGCAAGCCACCGGCCCCTAAGCCCTCCCCAAGGACGCCTGGGGCCTAGGTGCAAAGGCAAGGCAGGAGCGGAGCTGAGGCCAGGAAGGCGCCAGTGGCGTCTTCCAGCCTCGCGCAGCCTGCTCCTTCCTGGGCAGGAAGCCTAGCAGCGAGGCAAGTCTGAGCAAGGCTCGCCCAGGGCAGAGCAGCCTCGCGCCAGCAACTCTGCCAGAACGGGCCTCTGAGCAGAACTGGAGCTCTGCCGTCCTGGAGGGGCACTCGGCTCCAGCCAAGTAGGGCTTGAGCCAAACGAGGCTGGGCTGCCTCTTCTTCCCTCGAGGAGGCTCGCCTCCCCGCCAGCTGTTCACTCGGCTTCCAGGTGGGTGCGCTCTGCGCCTCCTGCAGGTCTTGGCTCAGGGGCTGCTTGCCCTGAGCTGGGGCTGTGGGCGGGAGCCCAGGCACGCAGGGGCAGGCCCCAACCAGCTGCACACGTCTCTGCTGCGGAGGAGAGCGCTAGGGAAGCTACGTGAGTGAGGAAGCTGCTGGGCGCCCAGGGAGTCAGCCTCCGGGTGTGCGGGGCTGCAGACCCCAGCCAGGGCCCTGGGAGCCTGGTGCACTCCGTGCCGAGCTAAGTCTGGGCGGCCAAGCAACCGCTGGAGGAGCCCTGCACTAGCCCTTCCCTTCCCTCGCACAGAGCTCTTCCTGCTGGAGCCCTTGGCAGTGTGCAAGCCACCGGCCCCTAAGCCCTCCCCAAGGACGCCTGGGGCCTAGGTACAAAGGCAAGGCAGGAGCGGAGCTGAGGCCAAGAAGGCGCCAGTGGCGTCTCCCAGCATCGCGCAGCCTGCTCCTTCCTGGGCAGGAAGCCTAGCAGCGAGGCAAGTCTGGGCAAGGCTCGCCCAGGGCATAGCAGCTTCGCGCCAGCAACTATGCCAGATCAGGCCTCTGAGCAGAGCTGGAGCTCTGCCGTCCTGGAGCCCACTAGGCTCCAGCCAAGTAGGGCTTGAGCCAAACGAGGCTGGGCTGCCTCTTCTTCCCTCGAGGAGGCTCGCCTCCCCGCCAGCAGTTCACTCGGCTTCCAGGTGGGGGCGCTCTGCGCCTCCTGCAGGTCTTCTCTCAGGGGCTGCTTGCCCTGAGCTGGGGCTGTGCTCAGGAGCCCAGGCACGCAGGGGCAGGCCCCAACCAGCTGCACACGTCTCTGCTGGGGAGGAGAGCGCTAGGGAAGCTACGTGTGTGAGGCAGCTGCTGGGCGCCCAGGGAGTCAGCCTCCGGGTGTGCGGGGCTGCAGACCCCAGCCAGGGGCCCTGGGAGCCTGGTGCACTCCGCGCGGTGCTGAGTCTGGGCAGCCAAGCAACCTCTGGAGGAGCCCTGCACTAGACCTTTCCTTCCCTCGCACAGAGCTCTTCCTGCTGGAGCCCTTGGCAGTGTGCAAGACACCGGCCCCTAAGCCCTCCCCAAGGACGCCTGGGGCCTAGGTCAAAGGCAAGGCAGGAGCGGAGCTGAGGCCAGGAAGGCACCAGTGGCGTCTCACAGCCTCGCGCAGCCTGCTCCTTCCTGGGCAGGAAGCCTAGCAGTGAGGCAAGTCTGGGCAAGGCTCGCCCAGGGCAGAGCAGCCTCGCGCCAGCAACTCTGCCAGAACGGGCCTCTGAGCAGAGCTGGAGCTCTGCCGTCCTGGAGGCGCACTCGGCTCCAGCCAAGTAGGGCTTGAGCCAAACGAGGCTGGGCTGCCTCTTCTTCCCTCGAGGAGGCTCGCCTCCCCGCCAGCTGTTCACTCGGCTTCCAGGTGGGGGCGCTCTGCGCCTCCTGCAGGTCTTGGCTCAGGGGCTGCTTGCCCTGAGCTGGGGCTGTGGGCGGGAGCCCAGGCACGCATGGGCAGGCCCCAACCAGCTGCACACGTCTCTGCTGCGGAGGAGAGCGCTAGGGAAGCTACGTGAGTGAGGAAGCTGCTGGGCGCCCAGGGAGTCAGCCTCCGGGTGTGCGGGGCTGCAGACCCCAGCCAGGGCCCTGGGAGCCTGGTGCACTCCGTGCCGAGCTAAGTCTGGGCGGCCAGGCAACCGTTGGAGGAGCCCTGCACTAGCCCTTCCCTTCCCTCGCACAGAGCTCTTCCTGCTGGAGCCCTTGGCAGTGTGCAAGCCACCGGCCCCTAAGCCCCCCCCAAGGACGCCTGGGGCCTAGGTGCAAAGTCAAGGCAGGAGCGGAGCTGAGGCCAAGAAGGCGCCAGTGGCGTCTCCCAGCATCGCGCAGCCTGCTCCTTCCTGGGCAGGAAGCCTAGCAGCGAGGCAAGTCTGGGCAAGGCTCGCCCAGGGCATAGCAGCTTCGCGCCAGCAACTATGCCAGATCAGGCCTCTGAGCAGAGCTGGAGCTCTGCCGTCCTGGAGGCGCACTAGGCTCCAGCCAAGTAGGGCTTGAGCCAAACGAGGCTGGGCTGCCTCTTCTTCCCTCGAGGAGGCTCGCCTCCCCGCCAGCTGTTCACTCGGCTTCCAGGTGGGGGCGCTCTGCGCCTCCTGCAGGTCTTGGCTCAGGGGCTGCTTGCCCTGAGCTGGGGCTGTGGGCGGGAGCCCAGGCACGCAGGGACAGGCCCCAACCAGCTGCACACGTCTCTGCTGGGGAGGAGAGCGCTAGGGAAGCTACGTGTGTGAGGCAGCTGCTGGGCGCCCAGGGAGTCAGCCTCCGGGTGTGCGGGGCTGCAGACCCCAGCCAGGGGCCCTGGGAGCCTGGTGCACTCCGTGCGGCGCTGAGCCTGGGCGGCCAAGCAACCGCTGGAGGAGCCCTGCACTGGCCCTTCCCTTCCCTCGCACAGAGCTCTTCCTGCTGGAGCCCTTGGTAGTGTGCAAGCCACCGGCCCCTAAGCCCTCCCCAAGGACGCCTGGGGCCTAGGTGCAAAGGCAAGGCAGGAGCGGAGCTGAGGCCAGGAAGGCGCCAGTGGCGTCTTCCAGCCTCGCGCAGCCTGCTCCTTCCTGGGCAGGAAGCCTAGCAGCGAGGCAAGTCTGAGCAAGGCTCGCCCAGGGCAGAGCAGCCTCGCGCCAGCAACTCTGCCAGAACGGGCCTCTGAGCAGAGCTGGAGCTCTGCCGTCCTGGAGGCGCACTCGGCTCCAGCCAAGTAGGGCTTGAGCCAAACGAGGCTGGGCTGCCTCTTCTTCCCTCGAGGAGGCTCGCCTCCCCGCCAGCTGTTCACTCGGCTTCCAGGTGGGTGCGCTCTGCGCCTCCTGCAGGTCTTGGCTCAGGGGCTGCTTGCCCTGAGCTGGGGCTGTGGGCGGGAGCCCAGGCACGCAGGGGCAGGCCCCAACCAGCTGCACACGTCTCTGCTGCGGAGGAGAGCGCTAGGGAAGCTACGTGAGTGAGGAAGCTGCTGGGCGCCCAGGGAGTCAGCCTCCGGGTGTGCGGGGCTGCAGACCCCAGCCAGGGCCCTGGGAGCCTGGTGCACTCCGTGCCGAGCTAAGTCTGGGCGGCCAAGCAACCGCTGGAGGAGCCCTGCACTAGCCCTTCCCTTCCCTCGCACAGAGCTCTTCCTGCTGGAGCCCTTGGCAGTGTGCAAGCCACCGGCCCCTAAGCCCTCCCCAAGGACGCCTGGGGCCTAGGTGCAAAGGCAAGGCAGGAGCGGAGCTGAGGCCAAGAAGGCGCCAGTGGCGTCTCCCAGCATCGCGCAGCCTGCTCCTTCCTGGGCAGGAAGCCTAGCAGCGAGGCAAGTCTGGGCAAGGCTCGCCCAGGGCATAGCAGCTTCGCGCCAGCAACTATGCCAGATCAGGCCTCTGAGCAGAGCTGGAGCTCTGCCGTCCTGGAGGCGCACTAGGCTCCAGCCAAGTAGGGCTTGAGCCAAACGAGGCTGGGCTGCCTCTTCTTCCCTCGAGGAGGCTCGCCTCCCCGCCAGCAGTTCACTCGGCTTCCAGGTGGGGGCGCTCTGCGCCTCCTGCAGGTCTTCTCTCAGGGGCTGCTTGCCCTGAGCTGGGGCTGTGCTCAGGAGCCCAGGCACGCAGGGGCAGGCCCCAACCAGCTGCACACGTCTCTGCTGGGGAGGAGAGCGCTAGGGAATCTACGTGTGTGAGGCAGCTGCTGGGCGCCCAGGGAGTCAGCCTCCGGGTGTGCGGGGCTGCAGACCCCAGCCAGGGGCCCTGGGAGCCTGGTGCACTCCGCGCGGTGCTGAGTCTGGGCAGCCAAGCAACCTCTGGAGGAGCCCTGCACTAGACCTTTCCTTCCCTCGCACAGAGCTCTTCCTGCTGGAGCCCTTGGCAGTGTGCAAGCCACCGGCCCCTAAGCCCTCCCCAAGGACGCCTGGGGCCTAGGTCAAAGGCAAGGCAGGAGCGGAGCTGAGGCCAGGAAGGCACCAGTGGCGTCTCACAGCCTCGCGCAGCCTGCTCCTTCCTGGGCAGGAAGCCTAGCAGTGAGGCAAGTCTGGGCAAGGCTCGCCCAGGGCAGAGCAGCCTCGCGCCAGCAACTCTGCCAGAACGGGCCTCTGAGCAGAGCTGGAGCTCTGCCGTCCTGGAGGCGCACTAGGCTCCAGCCAAGTAGGGCTTGAGCCAAACGAGGCTGGGCTGCCTCTTCTTCCCTCGAGGAGGCTCGCCTCCCCGCCAGCTGTTCACTCGGCTTCCAGGTGGGGGCGCTCTGCGCCTCCTGCAGGTCTTGGCTCAGGGGCTGCTTGCCCTGAGCTGGGGCTGTGGGCGGGAGCCCAGGCACGCAGGGACAGGCCCCAACCAGCTGCACACGTCTCTGCTGGGGAGGAGAGCGCTAGGGAAGCTACGTGTGTGAGGCAGCTGCTGGGCGCCCAGGGAGTCAGCCTCCGGGTGTGCGGGGCTGCAGACCCCAGCCAGGGGCCCTGGGAGCCTGGTGCACTCCGTGCGGCGCTGAGCCTGGGCGGCCAAGCAACCGCTGGAGGAGCCCTGCACTGGCCCTTCCCTTCCCTCGCACAGAGCTCTTCCTGCTGGAGCCCTTGGTAGTGTGCAAGCCACCGGCCCCTAAGCCCTCCCCAAGGACGCCTGGGGCCTAGGTGCAAAGGCAAGGCAGGAGCGGAGCTGAGGCCAGGAAGGCGCCAGTGGCGTCTTCCAGCCTCGCGCAGCCTGCTCCTTCCTGGGCAGGAAGCCTAGCAGCGAGGCAAGTCTGAGCAAGGCTCGCCCAGGGCAGAGCAGCCTCGCGCCAGCAACTCTGCCAGAACGGGCCTCTGAGCAGAGCTGGAGCTCTGCCGTCCTGGAGGCGCACTCGGCTCCAGCCAAGTAGGGCTTGAGCCAAACGAGGCTGGGCTGCCTCTTCTTCCCTCGAGGAGGCTCGCCTCCCCGCCAGCTGTTCACTCGGCTTCCAGGTGGGTGCGCTCTGCGCCTCCTGCAGGTCTTGGCTCAGGGGCTGCTTGCCCTGAGCTGGGGCTGTGGGCGGGAGCCCAGGCACGCAGGGGCAGGCCCCAACCAGCTGCACACGTCTCTGCTGCGGAGGAGAGCGCTAGGGAAGCTACGTGAGTGAGGAAGCTGCTGGGCGCCCAGGGAGTCAGCCTCCGGGTGTGCGGGGCTGCAGACCCCAGCCAGGGCCCTGGGAGCCTGGTGCACTCCGTGCCGAGCTAAGTCTGGGCGGCCAAGCAACCGCTGGAGGAGCCCTGCACTAGCCCTTCCCTTCCCTCGCACAGAGCTCTTCCTGCTGGAGCCCTTGGCAGTGTGCAAGCCACCGGCCCCTAAGCCCTCCCCAAGGACGCCTGGGGCCTAGGTGCAAAGGCAAGGCAGGAGCGGAGCTGAGGCCAAGAAGGCGCCAGTGGCGTCTCCCAGCATCGCGCAGCCTGCTCCTTCCTGGGCAGGAAGCCTAGCAGCGAGGCAAGTCTGGGCAAGGCTCGCCCAGGGCATAGCAGCTTCGCGCCAGCAACTATGCCAGATCAGGCCTCTGAGCAGAGCTGGAGCTCTGCCGTCCTGGAGGCGCACTAGGCTCCAGCCAAGTAGGGCTTGAGCCAAACGAGGCTGGGCTGCCTCTTCTTCCCTCGAGGAGGCTCGCCTCCCCGCCAGCAGTTCACTCGGCTTCCAGGTGGGGGCGCTCTGCGCCTCCTGCAGGTCTTCTCTCAGGGGCTGCTTGCCCTGAGCTGGGGCTGTGCTCAGGAGCCCAGGCACGCAGGGGCAGGCCCCAACCAGCTGCACACGTCTCTGCTGGGGAGGAGAGCGCTAGGGAAGCTACGTGTGTGAGGCAGCTGCTGGGCGCCCAGGGAGTCAGCCTCCGGGTGTGCGGGGCTGCAGACCCCAGCCAGGGGCCCTGGGAGCCTGGTGCACTCCGCGCGGTGCTGAGTCTGGGCAGCCAAGCAACCTCTGGAGGAGCCCTGCACTAGACCTTTCCTTCCCTCGCACAGAGCTCTTCCTGCTGGAGCCCTTGGCAGTGTGCAAGCCACCGGCCCCTAAGCCCTCCCCAAGGACGCCTGGGGCCTAGGTCAAAGGCAAGGCAGGAGCGGAGCTGAGGCCAGGAAGGCACCAGTGGCGTCTCACAGCCTCGCGCAGCCTGCTCCTTCCTGGGCAGGAAGCCTAGCAGTGAGGCAAGTCTGGGCAAGGCTCGCCCAGGGCAGAGCAGCCTCGCGCCAGCAACTCTGCCAGAACGGGCCTCTGAGCAGAGCTGGAGCTCTGCCGTCCTGGAGGCGCACTCGGCTCCAGCCAAGTAGGGCTTGAGCCAAACGAGGCTGGGCTGCCTCTTCTTCCCTCGAGGAGGCTCGCCTCCCCGCCAGCTGTTCACTCGGCTTCCAGGTGGGGGCGCTCTGCGCCTCCTGCAGGTCTTGGCTCAGGGGCTGCTTGCCCTGAGCTGGGGCTGTGGGCGGGAGCCCAGGCACGCATGGGCAGGCCCCAACCAGCTGCACACGTCTCTGCTGCGGAGGAGAGCGCTAGGGAAGCTACGTGAGTGAGGAAGCTGCTGGGCGCCCAGGGAGTCAGCCTCCGGGTGTGCGGGGCTGCAGACCCCAGCCAGGGCCCTGGGAGCCTGGTGCACTCCGTGCCGAGCTAAGTCTGGGCGGCCAAGCAACCGCTGGAGGAGCCCTGCACTAGCCCTTCCCTTCCCTCGCACAGAGCTCTTCCTGCTGGAGCCCTTGGCAGTGTGCAAGCCACCGGCCCCTAAGCCCTCCCCAAGGACGCCTGGGGCCTAGGTGCAAAGGCAAGGCAGGAGCGGAGCTGAGGCCAAGAAGGCGCCAGTGGCGTCTCCCAGCATCGCGCAGCCTGCTCCTTCCTGGGCAGGAAGCCTAGCAGCGAGGCAAGTCTGGGCAAGGCTCGCCCAGGGCATAGCAGCTTCGCGCCAGCAACTATGCCAGATCAGGCCTCTGAGCAGAGCTGGAGCTCTGCCGTCCTGGAGGCGCACTAGGCTCCAGCCAAGTAGGGCTTGAGCCAAACGAGGCTGGGCTGCCTCTTCTTCCCTCGAGGAGGCTCGCCTCCCCGCCAGCAGTTCACTCGGCTTCCAGGTGGGGGCGCTCTGCGCCTCCTGCAGGTCTTCTCTCAGGGGCTGCTTGCCCTGAGCTGGGGCTGTGCTCAGGAGCCCAGGCACGCAGGGGCAGGCCCCAACCAGCTGCACACGTCTCTGCTGGGGAGGAGAGCGCTAGGGAAGCTACGTGTGTGAGGCAGCTGCTGGGCGCCCAGGGAGTCAGCCTCCGGGTGTGCGGGGCTGCAGACCCCAGCCAGGGGCCCTGGGAGCCTGGTGCACTCCGCGCGGTGCTGAGTCTGGGCAGCCAAGCAACCTCTGGAGGAGCCCTGCACTAGACCTTTCCTTCCCTCGCACAGAGCTCTTCCTGCTGGAGCCCTTGGCAGTGTGCAAGCCACCGGCCCCTAAGCCCTCCCCAAGGACGCCTGGGGCCTAGGTCAAAGGCAAGGCAGGAGCGGAGCTGAGGCCAGGAAGGCACCAGTGGCGTCTCACAGCCTCGCGCAGCCTGCTCCTTCCTGGGCAGGAAGCCTAGCAGTGAGGCAAGTCTGGGCAAGGCTCGCCCAGGGCAGAGCAGCCTCGCGCCAGCAACTCTGCCAGAACGGGCCTCTGAGCAGAGCTGGAGCTCTGCCGTCCTGGAGGCGCACTCGGCTCCAGCCAAGTAGGGCTTGAGCCAAACGAGGCTGGGCTGCCTCTTCTTCCCTCGAGGAGGCTCGCCTCCCCGCCAGCTGTTCACTCGGCTTCCAGGTGGGGGCGCTCTGCGCCTCCTGCAGGTCTTGGCTCAGGGGCTGCTTGCCCTGAGCTGGGGCTGTGGGCGGGAGCCCAGGCACGCATGGGCAGGCCCCAACCAGCTGCACACGTCTCTGCTGCGGAGGAGAGCGCTAGGGAAGCTACGTGAGTGAGGAAGCTGCTGGGCGCCCAGGGAGTCAGCCTCCGGGTGTGCGGGGCTGCAGACCCCAGCCAGGGCCCTGGGAGCCTGGTGCACTCCGTGCCGAGCTAAGTCTGGGCGGCCAGGCAACCGTTGGAGGAGCCCTGCACTAGCCCTTCCCTTCCCTCGCACAGAGCTCTTCCTGCTGGAGCCCTTGGCAGTGTGCAAGCCACCGGCCCCTAAGCCCTCCCCAAGGACGCCTGGGGCCTAGGTGCAAAGTCAAGGCAGGAGCGGAGCTGAGGCCAAGAAGGCGCCAGTGGCGTCTCCCAGCATCGCGCAGACTGCTCCTTCCTGGGCAGGAAGCCTAGCAGCGAGGCAAGTCTGGGCAAGGCTCGCCCAGGGCATAGCAGCTTCGCGCCAGCAACTATGCCAGATCAGGCCTCTGAGCAGAGCTGGAGCTCTGCCGTCCTGGAGGCGCACTAGGCTCCAGCCAAGTAGGGCTTGAGCCAAACGAGGCTGGGCTGCCTCTTCTTCCCTCGAGGAGGCTCGCCTCCCCGCCAGCTGTTCACTCGGCTTCCAGGTGGGGGCGCTCTGCGCCTCCTGCAGGTCTTGGCTCAGGGGCTGCTTGCCCTGAGCTGGGGCTGTGCTCAGGAGCCCAGGCACGCAGGGGCAGGCCCCAACCAGCTGCACACGTCTCTGCTGGGGAGGAGAGCGCTAGGGAAGCTACGTGTGTGAGGCAGCTGCTGGGCGCCCAGGGAGTCAGCCTCCGGGTGTGCGGGGCTGCAGACCCCAGCCAGGGGCCCTGGGAGCCTGGTGCACTCCGCGCGGTGCTGAGTCTGGGCGGCCAAGCAACCTCTGGAGGAGCCCTGCACTAGACCTTTCCTTCCCTCGCACAGAGCTCTTCCTGCTGGAGCCCTTGGCAGTGTGCAAGCCACCGGCCCCTAAGCCCTCCCCAAGGACGCCTGGGGCCTAGGTCAAAGGCAAGGCAGGAGCGGAGCTGAGGCCAGGAAGGCACCAGTGGCGTCTCACAGCCTCGCGCAGCCTGCTCCTTCCTGGGCAGGAAGCCTAGCAGCGAGGCAAGTCTGGGCAAGGCTCGCCCAGGGCAGAGCAGCCTCGCGCCAGCAACTCTGCCAGAACGGGCCTCTGAGCAGAGCTGGAGCTCTGCCGTCCTGGAAGCGCACTCGGCTCCAGCCAAGTAGGGCTTGAGCCAAACGAGGCTGGGCTGCCTCTTCTTCCCTCGAGGACGCTCGCCTCCCCGCCAGCTGTTCACTCGGCTTCCAGGTGGGGGCGCTCTGCGCCTCCTGCAGGTCTTGGCTCAGGGGCTGCCTTCCCTGAGCTGGGGCTGTGCGCAGGAGCCCAGGCACGCAGGGGCAGGCCCCAACCAGCTGCACACGTCTCTGCTGGGGAGGAGAGCGCTAGGGAAGCTACGTGTGTGAGGCAGCTGCTGGGCGCCCAGGGAGTCAGCCTCCGGGTGTGTGGGGCTGCAGACCCCAGCCAGGGGCCCTGGGAGCCTGGTGCACTCCGTGCGGCGCTGAGCCTGGGCGGCCAAGCAACCGCTGGAGGAGCCCTGCACTGGCCCTTCCCTTCCCTCGCACAGAGCGCTTCCTGCTGGAGCCCTTGGCAGTGTGCAAGTCACCGGCCCCTAAGCCCTCCCCAAGGACGCCTGGGGCCTAGGTGCAAAGGCAAGGCAGGAGCGGAGCTGAGGCCAGGAAGGCGCCAGTGGCGTCTCCCAGCCTCGCGCAGCCTGCTCCTTCCTGGGCAGGAAGCCTAGCAGCGAGGCAAGTCTGGGCAAGGCTCGCCCAGGGCAGAGCAGCCTCGCGCCAGCAACTGTGCCAGATCGGGCCTCTGAGCAGAGCTGGAGCTCTGCCGTCCTGGAGGCGCACACGGCTCCAGCCAAGTAGGGCTTGAGCCCAACGAGGCTGGGCTTCCTCTTCTTCCCTCGAGGAGGCTCGCCTCTCCGCCAGCTGTTCACTCAGCTTCCAGGTGGGGGCGCTCTGCGCCTCCTGCAGGTCTTGGCTCAGGGGCTGCTTGCCCTGAGCTGGGGCTGTGGGCGGGAGCCAAGGCAAGCAGGGGCAGGCCCTAACCAGCTGCACACGTCTCTGCTGGGGAGGAGAGCGCTAGGGAAGCTACGTGTGTGAGGCAGCTGCTGGGCGCCCAGGGAGTCAGCCTCCGGGTGTTCGGGGCTGCAGACCCCAGCCAGGGGCCATGGGAGCCTGGTGCACTCCGTGCCGAGCTAAGTCTGGGCGGCCAAGCAACCGCTGGAGGAGCACTGCACTAGCCCTTCCCTTCCCTCGCACAGAGCTCTTCCTGCTGGAGCCCTTGGCAGTGTGCAAGCCAACGGCCCCTAAGCCCTCCCCAAGGACGCCTTGCGCCTTGGTTCAAAGGCAAGGCAGGAGCGGAGCTGAGGCCAGGAAGGCGCCAGTGGCGTCTCCCAGCCTCACGCAGCCTGCTCCTTCCTGGGCAGGAAGCCTAGCAGCGAGGCAAGTCTGGGCAAGGCTCGCCCAGGGCAGAGCAGCCTCGCGCCAGCAACTCTGCCAGAACGGGCCTCTGAGCAGAGCTGGAGCTCTGCCGTCCTGGAGGCGCACTCGGCTCCAGCCAAGTAGGGCTTGAGCCAAACGAGGCTGGGCTGCCTCTTCTTCCCTCGAGGAGGCTCGCCTCCCCGCCAGCTGTTCACTCGGCTTCCAGGTGGGGGCGCTCTGCGCCTCCTGCAGGTCTTGGCTCAGGGGCTGCTTGCCCTGAGCTGGGGCTGTGGGCGGGATCCCAGACACGCAGGGGCAGGCCCCAACCAGCTGCACACGTCTCTGCTGGGGAGGAGAGCGCTAGGGAAGCTACGTGTGTGAGGCAGCTGCTGGGCGCCCAGGGAGTCAGCCTCCGGGTGTGCGGGGCTGCAGACCCCAGCCAGGGCCCTGGGAGCCTGGTGCACTCCGTGCCGAGCTAAGTCTGGGCGGCCAAGCAACCGCTGGAGGAGCCCTGCACTAGCCCTTCCCTTCCCTCGCACAGAGCTCTTCCTGCTGGAGCCCTTGGCAGTGTGCAAGCCACCGGCCCCTAAGCCCTCCCCAAGGACGCCTGGGGCCTAGGTGCAAAGGCAAGGCAGGAGCGGAGCTGAGGCCAAGAAGGCGCCAGTGGCGTCTCCCAGCATCGCGCAGCCTGCTCCTTCCTGGGCAGGAAGCCTAGCAGCGAGGCAAGTCTGGGCAAGGCTCGCCCAGGGCATAGCAGCTTCGCGCCAGCAACTATGCCAGATCAGGCCTCTGAGCAGAGCTGGAGCTCTGCCGTCCTGGAGGCGCACTCGGCTCCAGCCAAGTAGGGCTTGAGCCAAACGAGGCTGGGCTGCCTCTTCTTCCCTCGAGGAGGCTCGCCTCCCCGCCAGCTGTTCACTCGGCTTCCAGGTGGGGGCGCTCTGCGCCTCCTGCAGGTCTTCTCTAAGGGGCTGCTTGCCTTGAGCTGGGGCTGTGCTCAGGAGCCCAGGCACGCAGGGGCAGGCCCCAACCAGCTGCACACGTCTCTGCTGGGGAGGAGAGCGCTAGGGAAGCTACGTGTGTGAGGCAGCTGCTGGGCGCCCAGGGAGTCAGCCTCCGGGTGTGCGGGGCTGCAGACCCCAGCCAGGGGCCCTGGGAGCCTGGTGCACTCCGCGCGGTGCTGAGTCTGGGCGGCCAAGCAACCTCTGGAGGAGCCCTGCACTAGACCTTTCCTTCCCTCGCACAGAGCTCTTCCTGCTGGAGCCCTTGGCAGTGTGCAAGCCACCGGCCCCTAAGCCCTCCCCAAGGACGCCTGGGGCCTAGGTCAAAGGCAAGGCAGGAGCGGAGCTGAGGCCAGGAAGGCACCAGTGGCGTCTCACAGCCTCGCGCAGCCTGCTCCTTCCTGGGCAGGAAGCCTAGCAGCGAGGCAAGTCTGGGCAAGGCTCGCCCAGGGCAGAGCAGCCTCGCGCCAGCAACTCTGCCAGAACGGGCCTCTGAGCAGAGATGGAGCTCTGCCGTCCTGGAGGCGCACTCGGCTCCAGCCAAGTAGGGCTTGAGCCAAACGAGGCTGGGCTGCCTCTTCTTCCCTCGAGGAGGCTCGCCTCCCCGCCAGCTGTTCACTCGGCTTCCAGGTGGGGGCGCTCTGCGCCTCCTGCAGGTCTTGGCTCAGGGGCTGCTTGCCCTGAGCTGGGGCTGTGGGCGGGATCCCAGGCACGCATGGGCAGGCCCCAACCAGCTGCACACGTCTCTGCTGGGGAGGAGAGCGCTAGGGAAGCTACGTGTGTGAGGCAGCTGCTGGGCGCCCAGGGAGTCAGCCTCCGGGTGTGCGGGGCTGCAGACCCCAGCCAGGGGCCCTGGGAGCCTGGTGCACTCCGTGCGGCGCTGAGCCTGGGCGGCCAAGCAACCGCTGGAGGAGCCCTGCACTGGCCCTTCCCTTCCCTCGCACAGAGCTCTTCCTGCTGGAGCCCTTGGTAGTGTGCAAGCCACCGGCCCCTAAGCCCTCCCCAAGGACGCCTGGGGCCTAGGTGCAATGGCAAGGCAGGAGCGGAGCTGAGGCCAGGAAGGCGCCAGTGGCGTCTTCCAGCCTCGCGCAGCCTGCTCCTTCCTGGGCAGGAAGCCTAGCAGCGAGGCAAGTCTGAGCAAGGCTCGCCCAGGGCAGAGCAGCCTCGCGCCAGCAACTCAGCCAGAACGGGCCTCTGAGCAGAGCTGGAGCTCTGCCGTCCTGGAGGCGCACTCGGCTCCAGCCAAGTAGGGCTTGAGCCAAACGAGGCTGGGCTGCCTCTTCTTCCCTCGAGGAGGCTCGCCTCCCCGCCAGCTTTTCACTCGGCTTCCAGGTGGGGGCGCTCTGCGCCTCTTGCAGGTCTTGGCTCAGGGGCTGCTTGCCCTGAGCTGGGGCTGTGGGCGGGAGCCCAGGCACGCATGGGCAGGCCCCAACCAGCTGCACACGTCTCTGCTGCGGAGGAGAGCGCTAGGGAAGCTACGTGAGTGAGGAAGCTGCTGGGCGCCCAGGGAGTCAGCCTCCGGGTGTGCGGGGCTGCAGACCCCAGCCAGGGCCCTGGGAGCCTGGTGCACTCCGTGCCGAGCTAAGTCTGGGCGGCCAAGCAACCGTTGGAGGAGCCCTGCACTAGCCCTTCCCTTCCCTCGCACAGAGCTCTTCCTGCTGGAGCCCTTGGCAGTGTGCAAGCCACCGGCCCCTAAGCCCTCCCCAAGGACGCCTGGGGCCTAGGTGCAAAGGCAAGGCAGGAGCGGAGCTGAGGCCAGGAAGGCGCCAGTGGCGTCTCCCAGCATCGCGCAGCCTGCTCCTTCCTGGGCAGGAAGCCTAGCAGCGAGGCAAGTCTGGGCAAGGCTCGCCCAGGGCATAGCAGCTTCGCGCCAGCAACTATGCCAGATCAGGCCTCTGAGCAGAGCTGGAGCTCTGCCGTCCTGGAGGCGCACTAGGCTCCAGCCAAGTAGGGCTTGAGCCAAACGAGGCTGGGCTGCCTCTTCTTCCCTCGAGGAGGCTCGCCTCCCCGCCAGCTGTTCACTCGGCTTCCAGGTGGGGGCGCTCTGCGCCTCCTGCAGGTCTTGGCTCAGGGGCTGCTTGCCCTGAGCTGGGGCTGTGCTCAGGAGCCCAGGCACGCAGGGGCAGGCCCCAACCAGCTGCACACGTCTCTGCTGGGGAGGAGAGCGCTAGGGAAGCTACGTGTGTGAGGCAGCTGCTGGGCGCCCAGGGAGTCAGCCTCCGGGTGTGCGGGGCTGCAGACCCCAGCCAGGGGCCCTGGGAGCCTGGTGCACTCCGCGCGGTGCTGAGTCTGGGCGGCCAAGCAACCTCTGGAGGAGCCCTGCACTAGACCTTTCCTTCCCTCGCACAGAGCTCTTCCTGCTGGAGCCCTTGGCAGTGTGCAAGCCACCGGCCCCTAAGCCCTCCCCAAGGACGCCTGGGGCCTAGGTCAAAGGCAAGGCAGGAGCGGAGCTGAGGCCAGGAAGGCACCAGTGGCGTCTCACAGCCTCGCGCAGCCTGCTCCTTCCTGGGCAGGAAGCCTAGCAGCGAGGCAAGTCTGGGCAAGGCTCGCCCAGGGCAGAGCAGCCTCGCGCCAGCAACTCTGCCAGAACGGGCCTCTGAGCAGAGCTGGAGCTCTGCCGTCCTGGAAGCGCACTCGGCTCCAGCCAAGTAGGGCTTGAGCCAAACGAGGCTGGGCTGCCTCTTCTTCCCTCGAGGACGCTCGCCTCCCCGCCAGCTGTTCACTCGGCTTCCAGGTGGGGGCGCTCTGCGCCTCCTGCAGGTCTTGGCTCAGGGGCTGCCTTCCCTGAGTTGGGGCTGTGCGCAGGAGCCCAGGCACGCAGGGGCAGGCCCCAACCAGCTGCACACGTCTCTGCTGGGGAGGAGAGCGCTAGGGAAGCTACGTGTGTGAGGCAGCTGCTGGGCGCCCAGGGAGTCAGCCTCCGGGTGTGCGGGGCTGCAGACCCCAGCCAGGTGCCCTGGGAGCCTGGTGCACTCCGTGCGGCGCTGAGCCTGGGCGGCCAAGCAACCGCTGGAGGAGCCCTGCACTGGCCCTTCCCTTCCCTCGCACAGAGCGCTTCCTGCTGGAGCCCTTGGCAGTGTGCAAGTCACCTGCCCCTAAGCCCTCCCCAAGGACGCCTGGGGCCTAGGTGCAAAGGCAAGGCAGGAGCGGAGCTGAGGCCAGGAAGGCGCCAGTGGCGTCTCCCAGCCTCGCGCAGCCTGCTCCTTCCTGGGCAGGAAGCCTAGCAGCGAGGCAAGTCTGGGCAAGGCTCGCCCAGGGCAGAGCAGCCTCGCGCCAGCAACTCTGCCAGATCGGGCCTCTGAGCAGAGCTGGAGCTCTGCCGTCCTGGAGGCGCACACGGCTCCAGCCAAGTAGGGCTTGAGCCCAACGAGGCTGGGCTTCCTCTTCTTCCCTCGAGGAGGCTCGCCTCTCCGCCAGCTGTTCACTCAGCTTCCAGGTGGGGGCGCTCTGCGCCTCCTGCAGGTCTTGGCTCAGGGGCTGCTTGCCCTGAGCTGGGGCTGTGGGCGGGAGCCCAGGCACGCAGGGGCAGGCCCCAACCAGCTGCACACGTCTCTGCTGGGGAGGAGAGCGCTAGGGAATCTACGTGTGTGAGGAAGCTGCTGGGCGCCCAGGGAGTCAGCCTCCGGGTGTGCGGGGCTGCAGACCCCAGCCAGGGCCCTGGGAGCCTGGTGCACTCCGTGCCGAGCTAAGTCTGGGCGGCCAAGCAACCGCTGGAGGAGCCCTGCACTAGCCCTTCCCTTCCCTCGCACAGAGCTCTGCCTGCTGGAGCCCTTGGCAGTGTGCAAGTCACCGGCCCCTAAGCCCTCCCCAAGGACGCCTGGGGCCTAGGTGCAAAGGCAAGGCAGGAGCGGAGCTGAGGCCAGGAAGGTGCCAGTGGCGTCTCCCAGCCTCGCGCAGCCTGCTCCTTCCTGGGCAGGAAGCCTAGCAGCGAGGCAAGTCTGGGCAAGGCTCGCCCAGGGCAGAGCAGCCTCGCGCCAGCAACTCTGCCAGAACGGGCCTCTGAGCAGAGCTGGAGCTCTGCCGTCCTGCAGGCGCACTCGGCTCCAGCCAAGTAGGGCTTGAGCCAAACGAGGCTGGGCTGCCTCTTCTTCCCTCGAGGAGGCTCGCCTCCCCGCCAGCTGTTCACTCGGCTTCCAGGTGGGGGCGCTCTGCGCCTCCTGCAGGTCTTGGCTCAGGGGCTGCTTGCCCTGAGCTGGGGCTGTGGGCGGGAGCCCAGGCACGCAGGGACAGGCCCCAACCAGCTGCACACGTCTCTGCTGGGGAGGAGAGCGCTAGGGAAGCTACGTGTGTGAGGCAGCTGCTGGGCGCCCAGGGAGTCAGCCTCCGGGTGTGCGGGGCTGCAGACCCCAGCCAGGGGCCCTGGGAGCCTGGTGCACTCCGTGCGGCGCTGAGCCTGGGCGGCCAAGCAACCGCTGGAGGAGCCCTGCACTGGCCCTTCCCTTCCCTCGCACAGAGCTCTTCCTGCTGGAGCCCTTGGTAGTGTGCAAGCCACCGGCCCCTAAGCCCTCCCCAAGGACGCCTGGGGCCTAGGTGCAAAGGCAAGGCAGGAGCGGAGCTGAGGCCAGGAAGGCGCCAGTGGCGTCTTCCAGCCTCGCGCAGCCTGCTCCTTCCTGGGCAGGAAGCCTAGCAGCGAGGCAAGTCTGAGCAAGGCTCGCCCAGGGCAGAGCAGCCTCGCGCCAGCAACTCTGCCAGAACGGGCCTCTGAGCAGAGCTGGAGCTCTGCCGTCCTGGAGGCGCACTCGGCTCCAGCCAAGTAGGGCTTGAGCCAAACGAGGCTGGGCTGCCTCTTCTTCCCTCGAGGAGGCTCGCCTCCCCGCCAGCTGTTCACTCGGCTTCCAGGTGGGTGCGCTCTGCGCCTCCTGCAGGTCTTGGCTCAGGGGCTGCTTGCCCTGAGCTGGGGCTGTGGGCGGGAGCCCAGGCACGCAGGGGCAGGCCCCAACCAGCTGCACACGTCTCTGCTGCGGAGGAGAGCGCTAGGGAAGCTACGTGAGTGAGGAAGCTGCTGGGCGCCCAGGGAGTCAGCCTCCGGGTGTGCGGGGCTGCAGACCCCAGCCAGGGCCCTGGGAGCCTGGTGCACTCCGTGCCGAGCTAAGTCTGGGCGGCCAAGCAACCGCTGGAGGAGCCCTGCACTAGCCCTTCCCTTCCCTCGCACAGAGCTCTTCCTGCTGGAGCCCTTGGCAGTGTGCAAGCCACCGGCCCCTAAGCCCTCCCCAAGGACGCCTGGGGCCTAGGTGCAAAGGCAAGGCAGGAGCGGAGCTGAGGCCAAGAAGGCGCCAGTGGCGTCTCCCAGCATCGCGCAGCCTGCTCCTTCCTGGGCAGGAAGCCTAGCAGCGAGGCAAGTCTGGGCAAGGCTCGCCCAGGGCATAGCAGCTTCGCGCCAGCAACTATGCCAGATCAGGCCTCTGAGCAGAGCTGGAGCTCTGCCGTCCTGGAGGCGCACTAGGCTCCAGCCAAGTAGGGCTTGAGCCAAACGAGGCTGGGCTGCCTCTTCTTCCCTCGAGGAGGCTCGCCTCCCCGCCAGCAGTTCACTCGGCTTCCAGGTGGGGGCGCTCTGCGCCTCCTGCAGGTCTTCTCTCAGGGGCTGCTTGCCCTGAGCTGGGGCTGTGCTCAGGAGCCCAGGCACGCAGGGGCAGGCCCCAACCAGCTGCACACGTCTCTGCTGGGAAGGAGAGCGCTAGGGAAGCTACGTGTGTGAGGCAGCTGCTGGGCGCCCAGGGAGTCAGCCTCCGGGTGTGCGGGGCTGCAGACCCCAGCCAGGGGCCCTGGGAGCCTGGTGCACTCCGCGCGGTGCTGAGTCTGGGCAGCCAAGCAACCTCTGGAGGAGCCCTGCACTAGACCTTTCCTTCCCTCGCACAGAGCTCTTCCTGCTGGAGCCCTTGGCAGTGTGCAAGCCACCGGCCCCTAAGCCCTCCCCAAGGACGCCTGGGGCCTAGGTCAAAGGCAAGGCAGGAGCGGAGCTGAGGCCAGGAAGGCACCAGTGGCGTCTCACAGCCTCGCGCAGCCTGCTCCTTCCTGGGCAGGAAGCCTAGCAGTGAGGCAAGTCTGGGCAAGGCTCGCCCAGGGCAGAGCAGCCTCGCGCCAGCAACTCTGCCAGAACGGGCCTCTGAGCAGAGCTGGAGCTCTGCCGTCCTGGAGGCGCACTCGGCTCCAGCCAAGTAGGGCTTGAGCCAAACGAGGCTGGGCTGCCTCTTCTTCCCTCGAGGAGGCTCGCCTCCCCGCCAGCTGTTCACTCGGCTTCCAGGTGGGGGCGCTCTGCGCCTCTTGCAGGTCTTGGCTCAGGGGCTGCTTGCCCTGAGCTGGGGCTGTGGGCGGGAGCCCAGGCACGCATGGGCAGGCCCCAACCAGCTGCACACATCTCTGCTGCGGAGGAGAGCGCTAGGGAAGCTACGTGAGTGAGGAAGCTGCTGGGCGCCCAGGGAGTCAGCCTCCGGGTGTGCGGGGCTGCAGACCCCAGCCAGGGCCCTGGGAGCCTGGTGCACTCCGTGCCGAGCTAAGTCTGGGCGGCCAGGCAACCGTTGGAGGAGCCCTGCACTAGCCCTTCCCTTCCCTCGCACAGAGCTCTTCCTGCTGGAGCCCTTGGCAGTGTGCAAGCCACGGCCCCTAAGCCCTCCCCAAGGACGCCTGGGGCCTAGGTGCAAAGTCAAGGCAGGAGCGGAGCTGAGGCCAAGAAGGCGCCAGTGGCGTCTCCCAGCATCGCGCAGCCTGCTCCTTCCTGGGCAGGAAGCCTAGCAGCGAGGCAAGTCTGGGCAAGGCTCGCCCAGGGCATAGCAGCTTCGCGCCAGCAACTATGCCAGATCAGGCCTCTGAGCAGAGCTGGAGCTCTGCCGTCCTGGAGGCGCACTAGGCTCCAGCCAAGTAGGGCTTGAGCCAAACGAGGCTGGGCTGCCTCTTCTTCCCTCGAGGAGGCTCGCCTCCCCGCCAGCTGTTCACTCGGCTTCCAGGTGGGGGCGCTCTGCGCCTCCTGCAGGTCTTGGCTCAGGGGCTGCTTGCCCTGAGCTGGGGCTGTGCTCAGGAGCCCAGGCACGCAGGGGCAGGCCCCAACCAGCTGCACACGTCTCTGCTGGGGAGGAGAGCGCTAGGGAAGCTACGTGTGTGAGGCAGCTGCTGGGCGCCCAGGGAGTCAGCCTCCGGGTGTGCGGGGCTGCAGACCCCAGCCAGGGGCCCTGGGAGCCTGGTGCACTCCGCGCGGTGCTGAGTCTGGGCGGCCAAGCAACCTCTGGAGGAGCCCTGCACTAGACCTTTCCTTCCCTCGCACAGAGCTCTTCCTGCTGGAGCCCTTGGCAGTGTGCAAGCCACCGGCCCCTAAGCCCTCCCCAAGGACGCCTGGGGCCTAGGTCAAAGGCAAGGCAGGAGCGGAGCTGAGGCCAGGAAGGCACCAGTGGCGTCTCACAGCCTCGCGCAGCCTGCTCCTTCCTGGGCAGGAAGCCTAGCAGCGAGGCAAGTCTGGGCAAGGCTCGCCCAGGCAGAGCAGCCTCGCGCCAGCAACTCTGCCAGAAGGGGCCTCTGAGCAGAGCTGGAGCTCTGCCGTCCTGGAAGCGCACTCGGCTCCAGCCAAGTAGGGCTTGAGCCAAACGAGGCTGGGCTGCCTCTTCTTCCCTCGAGGAGGCTCGCCTCCCCGCCAGCTGTTCACTCGGCTTCCAGGTGGGGGCGCTCTGCGCCTCCTGCAGGTCTTGGCTCAGGGGCTGCCTTCCCTGAGCTGGGGCTGTGCGCAGGAGCCCAGGCACGCAGGGGCAGGCCCCAACCAGCTGCACACGTCTCTGCTGGGGAGGAGAGCGCTAGGGAAGCTACGTGTGTGAGGCAGCTGCTGGGCGCCCAGGGAGTCAGCCTCCGGGTGTGTGGGGCTGCAGACCCCAGCCAGGGGCCCTGGGAGCCTGGTGCACTCCGTGCGGCGCTGAGCCTGGGCGGCCAAGCAACCGCTGGAGGAGCCCTGCACTGGCCCTTCCCTTCCCTCGCACAGAGCGCTTCCTGCTGGAGCCCTTGGCAGTGTGCAAGTCACCGGCCCCTAAGCCCTCCCCAAGGACGCCTGGGGCCTAGGTGCAAAGGCAAGGCAGGAGCGGAGCTGAGGCCAGGAAGGCGCCAGTGGCGTCTCCCAGCCTCGCGCAGCCTGCTCCTTCCTGGGCAGGAAGCCTAGCAGCGAGGCAAGTCTGGGCAAGGCTCGCCCAGGGCAGAGCAGCCTCGCGCCAGCAACTCTGCCAGATCGGGCCTCTGAGCAGAGCTGGAGCTCTGCCGTCCTGGAGGCGCACACGGCTCCAGCCAAGTAGGGCTTGAGCCCAACGAGGCTGGGCTTCCTCTTCTTCCCTCGAGGAGGCTCGCCTCTCCGCCAGCTGTTCACTCAGCTTCCAGGTGGGGGCGCTCTGAGCCTCCTGCAGGTCTTGGCTCAGGGGCTGCTTGCCCTGAGCTGGGGCTGTGGGCGGGAGCCCAGGCAAGCAGGGGCAGGCCCTAACCAGCTGCACACGTCTCTGCTGGGGAGGAGAGCGCTAGGGAAGCTACGTGTGTGAGGCAGCTGCTGGGCGCCCAGGGAGTCAGCCTCCGGGTGTTCGGGGCTGCAGACCCCAGCCAGGGGCCATGGGAGCCTGGTGCACTCCGTGCCGAGCTAAGTCTGGGCGGCCAAGCAACCGCTGGAGGAGCACTGCACTAGCCCTTCCCTTCCCTCGCACAGAGCTCTTCCTGCTGGAGCCCTTGGCAGTGTGCAAGCCAACGGCCCCTAAGCCCTCCCCAAGGACGCCTTGCGCCTTGGTTCAAAGGCAAGGCAGGAGCGGAGCTGAGGCCAGGAAGGCGCCAGTGGCGTCTCCCAGCCTCACGCAGCCTGCTCCTTCCTGGGCAGGAAGCCTAGCAGCGAGGCAAGTCTGGGCAAGGCTCGCCCAGGGCAGAGCAGCCTCGCGCCAGCAACTCTGCCAGAACGGGCCTCTGAGCAGAGCTGGAGCTCTGCCGTCCTGGAGGCGCACTCGGCTCCAGCCAAGTAGGGCTTGAGCCAAACGAGGCTGGGCTGCCTCTTCTTCCCTCGAGGAGGCTCGCCTCCCCGCCAGCTGTTCACTCGGCTTCCAGGTGGGGGCGCTCTGCGCCTCCTGCAGGTCTTGGCTCAGGGGCTGCTTGCCCTGAGCTGGGGCTGTGGGCGGGATCCCAGGCACGCAGGGGCAGGCCCCAACCAGCTGCACACGTCTCTGCTGGGGAGGAGAGCGCTAGGGAAGCTACGTGTGTGAGGCAGCTGCTGGGCGCCCAGGGAGTCAGCCTCCGGGTGTGCGGGGCTGCAGACCCCAGCCAGGGGCCCTGGGAGCCTGGTGCACTCCGTGCGGCGCTGAGCCTGGGCGGCCAAGCAACCGCTGGAGGAGCCCTGCACTGGCCCTTCCCTTCCCTCGCACAGAGCTCTTCCTGCTGGAGCCCTTGGTAGTGTGCAAGCCACCGGCCCCTAAGCCCTCCCCAAGGACGCCTGGGGCCTAGGTGCAAAGGCAAGGCAGGAGCGGAGCTGAGGCCAGGAAGGCGCCAGTGGCGTCTTCCAGCCTCGCGCAGCCTGCTCCTTCCTGGGCAGGAAGCCTAGCAGCGAGGCAAGTCTGGGCAAGGCTCGCCCAGGGCAGAGCAGCCTCGCGCCAGCAACTCTGCCAGAAAGGGCCTCTGAGCAGAGCTGGAGCTCTGCCGTCCTGGAGGCGCACTCGGCTCCAGCCAAGTAGGGCTTGAGCCAAACGAGGCTGGGCTGCCTCTTCTTCCCTCGAGGAGGCTCGCCTCCCCGCCAGCTGTTCACTCGGCTTCCAGGTGGGGGCGCTCTGCGCCTCTTGCAGGTCTTGGCTCAGGGGCTGCTTGCCCTGAGCTGGGGCTGTGGGCGGGAGCCCAGGCACGCATGGTCAGGCCCCAACCAGCTGCACACGTCTCTGCTGCGGAGGAGAGCGCTAGGGAAGCTACGTGAGTGAGGAAGCTGCTGGGCGCCCAGGGAGTCAGCCTCCGGGTGTGCGGGGCTGCAGACCCCAGCCAGGGCCCTGGGAGCCTGGTGCACTCCGTGCCGAGCTAAGTCTGGGCGGCCAAGCAACCGCTGGAGGAGCCCTGCACTAGCCCTTCCCTTCCCTCGCACAGAGCTCTTCCTTCTGGAGCCCTTGGCAGTGTGCAAGCCACCGGCCCCTAAGCCCTCCCCAAGGACGCCTGGGGCCTAGGTGCAAAGGCAAGGCAGGAGCGGAGCTGAGGCCAAGAAGGCGCCAGTGGCGTCTCCCAGCATCGCGCAGCCTGCTCCTTCCTGGGCAGGAAGCCTAGCAGCGAGGCAAGTCTGGGCAAGGCTCGCCCAGGGCATAGCAGCTTCGCGCCAGCAACTATGCCAGATCAGGCCTCTGAGCAGAGCTGAAGCTCTGCCGTCCTGGAGGCGCACTCGGCTCCAGCCAAGTAGGGCTTGAGCCAAACGAGGCTGGGCTGCCTCTTCTTCCCTCGAGGAGGCTCGCCTCCCCGCCAGCTGTTCACTCGGCTTCCAGGTGGGGGCGCTCTGCGCCTCCTGCAGGTCTTCTCTAAGGGGCTGCTTGCCTTGAGCTGGGGCTGTGGGCGGGAGCCCAGGCACGCAGGGGCAGGCCCCAACCAGCTGCACACGTCTCTGCTGGGGAGGAGAGCGCTAGGGAAGCTACGTGTGTGAGGCAGCTGCTGGGCGCCCAGGGAGTCAGCCTCCGGGTGTGCGGGGCTGCAGACCCCAGCCAGGGGCCCTGGGAGCCTGGTGCACTCCGCGCGGTGCTGAGTCTGGGCGGCCAAGCAACCTCTGGAGGAGCCCTGCACTAGACCTTTCCTTCCCTCGCACAGAGCTCTTCCTGCTGGAGCCCTTGGCAGTGTGCAAGCCACCGGCCCCTAAGCCCTCCCCAAGGACGCCTGGGGCCTAGGTCAAAGGCAAGGCAGGAGCGGAGCTGAGGCCAGGAAGGCACCAGTGGCGTCTCACAGCCTCGCGCAGCCTGCTCCTTCCTGGGCAGGAAGCCTAGCAGCGAGGCAAGTCTGGGCAAGGCTCGCCCAGGGCAGAGCAGCCTCGCGCCAGCAACTCTGCCAGAACGGGCCTCTGAGCAGAGCTGGAGCTCTGCCGTCCTGGAGGCGCACTCGGCTCCAGCCAAGTAGGGCTTGAGCCAAACGAGGCTGGGCTGCCTCTTCTTCCCTCGAGGAGGCTCGCCTCCCCGCCAGCTGTTCACTCGGCTTCCAGGTGGGGGCGCTCTGCGCCTCCTGCAGGTCTTGGCTCAGGGGCTGCTTGCCCTGAGCTGGGGCTGTGGGCGGGATCCCAGGCACGCATGGGCAGGCCCCAACCAGCTGCACACGTCTCTGCTGGGGAGGAGAGCGCTAGGGAAGCTACGTGTGTGAGGCAGCTGCTGGGCGCCCAGGGAGTCAGCCTCCGGGTGTGCGGGGCTGCAGACCCCAGCCAGGGGCCCTGGGAGCCTGGTGCACTCCGTGCGGCGCTGAGCCTGGGCGGCCAAGCAACCGCTGGAGGAGCCCTGCACTGGCCCTTCCCTTCCCTCGCACAGAGCTCTTCCTGCTGGAGCCCTTGGTAGTGTGCAAGCCACCGGCCCCTAAGCCCTCCCCAAGGACGCCTGGGGCCTAGGTGCAAAGGCAAGGCAGGAGCGGAGCTGAGGCCAGGAAGGCGCCAGTGGCGTCTTCCAGCCTCGCGCAGCCTGCTCCTTCCTGGGCAGGAAGCCTAGCAGCGAGGCAAGTCTGAGCAAGGCTCGCCCAGGGCAGAGCAGCCTCGCGCCAGCAACTCAGCCAGAACGGGCCTCTGAGCAGAGCTGGAGCTCTGCCGTCCTGGAGGCGCACTCGGCTCCAGCCAAGTAGGGCTTGAGCCAAACGAGGCTGGGCTGCCTCTTCTTCCCTCGAGGAGGCTCGCCTCCCCGCCAGCTTTTCACTCGGCTTCCAGGTGGGGGCGCTCTGCGCCTCTTGCAGGTCTTGGCTCAGGGGCTGCTTGCCCTGAGCTGGGGCTGTGGGCGGGAGCCCAGGCACGCATGGGCAGGCCCCAACCAGCTGCACACGTCTCTGCTGCGGAGGAGAGCGCTAGGGAAGCTACGTGAGTGAGGAAGCTGCTGGGCGCCCAGGGAGTCAGCCTCCGGGTGTGCGGGGCTGCAGACCCCAGCCAGGGCCCTGGGAGCCTGGTGCACTCCGTGCCGAGCTAAGTCTGGGCGGCCAAGCAACCGTTGGAGGAGCCCTGCACTAGCCCTTCCCTTCCCTCGCACAGAGCTCTTCCTGCTGGAGCCCTTGGCAGTGTGCAAGCCACCGGCCCCTAAGCCCTCCCCAAGGACGCCTGGGGCCTAGGTGCAAAGGCAAGGCAGGAGCGGAGCTGAGGCCAGGAAGGCGCCAGTGGCGTCTCCCAGCATCGCGCAGCCTGCTCCTTCCTGGGCAGGAAGCCTAGCAGCGAGGCAAGTCTGGGCAAGGCTCGCCCAGGGCATAGCAGCTTCGCGCCAGCAACTATGCCAGATCAGGCCTCTGAGCAGAGCTGGAGCTCTGCCGTCCTGGAGGCGCACTAGGCTCCAGCCAAGTAGGGCTTGAGCCAAACGAGGCTGGGCTGCCTCTTCTTCCCTCGAGGAGGCTCGCCTCCCCGCCAGCTGTTCACTCGGCTTCCAGGTGGGGGCGCTCTGCGCCTCCTGCAGGTCTTGGCTCAGGGGCTGCTTGCCCTGAGCTGGGGCTGTGCTCAGGAGCCCAGGCACGCAGGGGCAGGCCCCAACCAGCTGCACACGTCTCTGCTGGGGAGGAGAGCGCTAGGGAAGCTACGTGTGTGAGGCAGCTGCTGGGCGCCCAGGGAGTCAGCCTCCGGGTGTGCGGGGCTGCAGACCCCAGCCAGGGGCCCTGGGAGCCTGGTGCACTCCGCGCGGTGCTGAGTCTGGGCGGCCAAGCAACCTCTGGAGGAGCCCTGCACTAGACCTTTCCTTCCCTCGCACAGAGCTCTTCCTGCTGGAGCCCTTGGCAGTGTGCAAGCCACCGGCCCCTAAGCCCTCCCCAAGGACACCTGGGGCCTAGGTCAAAGGCAAGGCAGGAGCGGAGCTGAGGCCAGGAAGGCACCAGTGGCGTCTCACAGCCTCGCGCAGCCTGCTCCTTCCTGGGCAGGAAGCCTAGCAGCGAGGCAAGTCTGGGCAAGGCTCGCCCAGGGCAGAGCAGCCTCGCGCCAGCAACTCTGCCAGAACGGGCCTCTGAGCAGAGCTGGAGCTCTGCCGTCCTGGAAGCGCACTCGGCTCCAGCCAAGTAGGGCTTGAGCCAAACGAGGCTGGGCTGCCTCTTCTTCCCTCGAGGACGCTCGCCTCCCCGCCAGCTGTTCACTCGGCTTCCAGGTGGGGGCGCTCTGCGCCTCCTGTAGGTCTTGGCTCAGGGGCTGCCTTCCCTGAGTTGGGGCTGTGCGCAGGAGCCCTGGCACGCAGGGGCAGGCCCCAACCAGCTGCACACGTCTCTGCTGGGGAGGAGAGCGCTAGGGAAGCTACGTGTGTGAGGCAGCTGCTGGGCGCCCAGGGAGTCAGCCTCCGGGTGTGCGGGGCTGCAGACCCCAGCCAGGTGCCCTGGGAGCCTGGTGCACTCCGTGCGGCGCTGAGCCTGGGCGGCCAAGCAACCGCTGGAGGAGCCCTGCACTGGCCCTTCCCTTCCCTCGCACAGAGCGCTTCCTGCTGGAGCCCTTGGCAGTGTGCAAGTCACCGGCCCCTAAGCCCTCCCCAAGGACGCCTGGGGCCTAGGTGCAAAGGCAAGGCAGGAGCGGAGCTGAGGCCAGGAAGGCGCCAGTGGCGTCTCCCAGCCTCGCGCAGCCTGCTCCTTCCTGGGCAGGAAGCCTAGCAGCGAGGCAAGTCTGGGCAAGGCTCGCCCAGGGCAGAGCAGCCTCGCGCCAGCAACTCTGCCAGATCGGGCCTCTGAGCAGAGCTGGAGCTCTGCCGTCCTGGAGGCGCACACGGCTCCAGCCAAGTAGGGCTTGAGCCCAACGAGGCTGGGCTTCCTCTTCTTCCCTCGAGGAGGCTCGCCTCTCCGCCAGCTGTTCACTCAGCTTCCAGGTGGGGGCGCTCTGCGCCTCCTGCAGGTCTTGGCTCAGGGGCTGCTTGCCCTGAGCTGGGGCTGTGGGCGGGAGCCCAGGCAAGCAGGGGCAGGCCCTAACCAGCTGCACACGTCTCTGCTGGGGAGGAGAGCGCTAGGGAAGCTACGTGTGTGAGGCAGCTGCTGGGCGCCCAGGGAGTCAGCCTCCGGGTGTTCGGGGCTGCAGACCCCAGCCAGGGGCATGGGAGCCTGGTGCACTCCGTGCCGAGCTAAGTCTGGGCGGCCAAGCAACCGCTGGAGGAGCACTGCACTAGCCCTTCCCTTCCCTCGCACAGAGCTCTTCCTGCTGGAGCCCTTGGCAGTGTGCAAGCCAACGGCCCCTAAGCCCTCCCCAAGGACGCCTTGCGCCTTGGTTCAAAGGCAAGGCAGGAGCGGAGCTGAGGCCAGGAAGGCGCCAGTGGCGTCTCCCAGCCTCGCGCAGCCTGCTCCTTCCTGGGCAGGAAGCCTAGCAGTGAGGCAAGTCTGGGCAAGGCTCGCCCAGGGCATAGCAGCCTCGCGCCAGCAACTCTGCCAGAACGGGCCTCTGAGCAGAGCTGGAGCTCTGCCGTCCTGGAGGCGCACTCGGCTCCAGCCAAGTAGGGCTTGAGCCAAACGAGGCTGGGCTGCCTCTTCTTCCCTCGAGGAGGCTCGCCTCCCCGCCAGCTGTTCACTCGGCTTCCAGGTGGGGGCGCTCTGCGCCTCCTGCAGGTCTTGGCTCAGGGGCTGCTTGCCCTGAGCTGGGGCTGTGCTCAGGAGCCCAGGCACGCAGGGGCAGGCCCCAACCAGCTGCACACGTCTCTGCTGGGGAGGAGAGCGCTAGGGAAGCTACGTGTGTGAGGCAGCTGCTGGGCGCCCAGGGAGTCAGCCTCCGGGTGTGCGGGGCTGCAGACCCCAGCCAGGGGCCCTGGGAGCCTGGTGCACTCCGTGCGGCGCTGAGCCTGGGCGGCCAAGCAACCGCTGGAGGAGCCCTGCACTGGCCCTTCCCTTCCCTCGCACAGAGCTCTTCCTGCTGGAGCCCTTGGTAGTGTGCAAGCCACCGGCCCCTAAGCCCTCCCCAAGGACGCCTGGGGCCTAGGTGCAAAGGCAAGGCAGGAGCGGAGCTGAGGCCAGGAAGGCGCCAGTGGCGTCTTCCAGCCTCGCGCAGCCTGCTCCTTCCTGGGCAGGAAGCCTAGCAGCGAGGCAAGTCTGGGCAAGGCTCGCCCAGGGCAGAGCAGCCTCGCGCCAGCAACTCTGCCAGAACGGGCCTCTGAGCAGAGCTGGAGCTCTGCCGTCCTGGAGGCGCACTCGGCTCCAGCCAAGTAGGGCTTGAGCCAAACGAGGCTGGGCTGCCTCTTCTTCCCTCGAGGAGGCTCGCCTCCCCGCCAGCTGTTCACTCGGCTTCCAGGTGGGGGCGCTCTGCGCCTCTTGCAGGTCTTGGCTCAGGGGCTGCTTGCCCTGAGCTGGGGCTGTGGGCGGGAGCCCAGGCACGCATGGGCAGGCCCCAACCAGCTGCACACGTCTCTGCTGCGGAGGAGAGCGCTAGGGAAGCTACGTGAGTGAGGAAGCTGCTGGGCGCCCAGGGAGTCAGCCTCCGGGTGTGCGGGGCTGCAGACCCCAGCCAGGGCCCTGGGAGCCTGGTGCACTCCATGCCGAGCTAAGTCTGGGCGGCCAAGCAACCGCTGGAGGAGCCCTGCACTAGCCCTTCCCTTCCCTCGCACAGAGCTCTTCCTGCTGGAGCCCTTGGCAGTGTGCAAGCCACCGGCCCCTAAGCCCTCCCCAAGGACGCCTGGGGCCTAGGTGCAAAGGCAAGGCAGGAGCGGAGCTGAGGCCAAGAAGGCGCCAGTGGCGTCTCCCAGCATCGCGCAGCCTGCTCCTTCCTGGGCAGGAAGCCTAGCAGCGAGGCAAGTCTGGGCAAGGCTCGCCCAGGGCATAGCAGCTTCGCGCCAGCAACTATGCCAGATCAGGCCTCTGAGCAGAGCTGGAGCTCTGCCGTCCTGGAGGCGCACTAGGCTCCAGCCAAGTAGGGCTTGAGCCAAACGAGGCTGGGCTGCCTCTTCTTCCCTCGAGGAGGCTCGCCTCCCCGCCAGCTGTTCACTCGGCTTCCAGGTGGGGGCGCTCTGCGCCTCCTGCAGGTCTTCTCTCAGGGGCTGCTTGCCCTGAGCTGGGGCCGTGCTCAGGAGCCCAGGCACGCAGGGGCAGGCCCCAACAAGCTGCACACGTCTCTGCTGGGGAGGAGAGCGCTAGGGAAGCTACGTGTGTGAGGCAGCTGCTGGGCGCCCAGGGAGTCAGCCTCCGGGTGTGCGGGGCTGCAGACCCCAGCCAGGGGCCCTGGGAGCCTGGTGCACTCCGCGCGGTGCTGAGTCTGGGCGGCCAAGCAACCTCTGGAGGAGCCCTGCACTAGACCTTTCCTTCCCTCGCACAGAGCTCTTCCTGCTGGAGCCCTTGGCAGTGTGCAAGCCACCGGCCCCTAAGCCCTCCCCAAGGACGCCTGGGGCCTAGGTCAAAGGCAAGGCAGGAGCGGAGCTGAGGCCAGGAAGGCACCAGTGGCGTCTCACAGCCTCGCGCAGCCTGCTCCTTCCTGGGCAGGAAGCCTAGCAGCGAGGCAAGTCTGGGCAAGGCTCGCCCAGGGCAGAGCAGCCTCGCGCCAGCAACTCTGCCAGAACGGGCCTCTGAGCAGAGCTGGAGCTCTGCCGTCCTGGAAGCGCACTCGGCTCCAGCCAAGTAGGGCTTGAGCCAAACGAGGCTGGGCTGCCTCTTCTTCCCTCGAGGAGGCTCGCCTCCCCGCCAGCTGTTCACTCGGCTTCCAGGTGGGGGCGCTCTGCGCCTCCTGCAGGTCTTGGCTCAGGGGCTGCCTTCCCTGAGCTGGGGCTGTGCGCAGGAGCCCAGGCACGCAGGGGCAGGCCCCAACCAGCTGCACACGTCTCTGCTGGGGAGGAGAGCGCTAGGGAAGCTACGTGTGTGAGGCAGCTGCTGGGCGCCCAGGGAGTCAGCCTCCGGGTGTGCGGGGCTGCAGACCCCAGCCAGGGGCCCTGGGAGCCTGGTGCACTCCGTGCGGCGCTGAGCCTGGGCGGCCAAGCAACCGCTGGAGGAGCCCTGCACTGGCCCTTCCCTTCCCTCGCACAGAGCGCTTCCTGCTGGAGCCCTTGGCAGTGTGCAAGCCACCGGCCCCTAAGCCCTCCCCAAGGACGCCTGGGGCCTAGGTGCAAAGGCAAGGCAGGAGCGGAGCTGAGGCCAGGAAGGCGCCAGTGGCGTCTTCCAGCCTCGCGCAGCCTGCTCCTTCCTGGGCAGGAAGCCTAGCAGCGAGGCAAGTCTGGGCAAGGCTCGCCCAGGGCAGAGCAGCCTCGCGCCAGCAACTCTGCCAGAACGAGCCTCTGAGCAGAGCTGGAGCTCTGCCGTCCTGGAGGCGCACTCGGCTCCAGCCAAGTAGGGCTTGAGCCAAACGAGGCTGGGCTGCCTCTTCTTCCCTCGAGGAGGCTCGCCTCCCCGCCAGCTGTTCACTCGGCTTCCAGGTGGGGGCGCTCTGCGCCTCCTGCAGGTCTTGGCTCAGGGGCTGCTTGCCCTGAGCTGGGGCTGTGGGCGGGAGCCCAGGCACGCAGGGGCAGGCCCCAACCAGCTGCACACGTCTCTGCTGGGGAGGAGAGCGCTAGGGAAGCTACGTGTGTGAGGCAGCTGCTGGGCGCCCAGGGAGTCAGCCTCCGGGTGTGCGGGGCTGCAGACCCGTGCCAGGGGCCCTGGGAGCCTGGGGCACTCCGTGCGGCGCTGATCCTGGGCGGCCAAGCAACCGCTGGAGGAGCCATGCACTGGCCCTTCCCTTCCCTCGCACAGAGCTCTTCTTGCTGGAGCCCTTGGCAGTGTGCAAGCCACCGGCCCCTAAGCCCTCCCAAAGGACGCCTGGGGCCAAGTGCAAAGGCAAGGCAGGAGCGGAGCTGAGGCCAGGAAGGCGCCAGTGGCGTCTCCCAGCCTCGCGCAGCCTGCTCCTTCCTGGGCAGGAAGCCTAGCAGCGAGGCAAGTCTGGGCAAGGCTCGCCCAGGGCAGAGCAGCCTCGCGTCAGCAACTCTGCCAGATCGGGCCTCTGAGCAGAGCTGGAGCTCTGCCGTCCTGGAGGCGCACTCGGCTCCAGCCAAGTAGGGCTTGAGCCCAACGAGGCTGGGCTTCCTCTTCTTCCCTCGAGGAGGCTCGCCTCTCCGCCAGCTGTTCACTCAGCTTCCAGGTGGGGGCGCTCTTCGACTCCTGCAGGTCTTGGCTCAGGGGCTGCTTGCCCTGAGCTGGGGCTGTGGGCGGGAGCCCAGGCAAGCAGGGGCAGGCCCTAACCAGCTGCACACGTCTCTGCTGGGGAGGAGAGCGCTAGGGAAGCTACGTCTGTGAGGCAGCTGCTGGGCGCCCAGGGAGTCAGCCTCCGGGTGTGCGGGGCTGCAGACCCCAGCCAGGGGCCCTGGGAGCCTGGTGCACTCCGTGCCGAGCTAAGTCTGGGCGGCCAAGCAACCGCTGGAGGAGCACTGCACTAGCCCTTCCCTTCCCTCGCACAGAGCTCTTCCTGCTGGAGCCCTTGGCAGTGTGCAAGCCAACGGCCCCTAAGCCCTCCCCAAGGACGCCTTGCGCCTTGGTTCAAAGGCAAGGCAGGAGCGGAGCTGAGGCCAGGAAGGCGCCAGTGGCGTCTCCCAGCCTCACGCAGCCTGCTCCTTCCTGGGCAGGAAGCCTAGCAGCGAGGCAAGTCTGGGCAAGGCTCGCCCAGGGCAGAGCAGCTTCGCGCAAGCAACTATGCCAGATCAGGCCTCTGAGCAGAGCTTGAGCTCTGCCGTCCTGGAGGCGCACTCGGCTCCAGCCAAATAGGGCTTGAGCCAAACGAGGCTGGGCTGCCTCTTCTTCCCTCGAGGAGGCTCGCCTCCCCGCCAGCTGTTCACTCGGCTTCCAGGTGGGGGCGCTCTTCGCCTCGTGCAGGTCTTGGCTCAGGGGCTGCTTGCCCTGAGCTGGGGCTGTGCGCAGGAGCCCAGGAAGGCAGGGGCAGGCCCCAACCAGCTGCACACGTCTCTGCTGGGGAGGAGAGCGCTAGGAAAGCTACATGTGTGAGGCAGCTGCTGGGCGCCCAGGGAGTCAGCCTCCAGGTGTGCGGGGCTGCAGACCCCAGCCAGGTGCCCTGGGAGCCTGGTGCACTCCGTGCGGCGCTAGTCTGGGCGGCCAAGCAACCGATGGAGGAGCCCTGCATTAGCCCTTCCCTTCCCTCGCACAGAGCTCTTCCTGCTGGAGCCCTTGGCAGTGTGCAAGCCACCGGCCCCTAAGCCCTCCCCAAGGATGTCTGGGGCCTAGGTGCAAAGGCAAGGCAGGAGCGGAGCTGAGGCCAGGAAGGCGCCAGTGGCGTCTCCCAGCCTCGCGCAGCCTGCTCCTTCCTGGGCAGGAAGACTAGCAGCGAGGCAAGTCTGGGCAAGGCTCGCCCAGGGCAGAGCAGCCTCGCGCCAGCAACTCTGCCAGAACGGGCCTCTGAGCAGAGCTGGAGCTCTGCCGTCCTGGAGGCGCACTCGGCTCCAGCCAAGTAGGGCTTGAGCCAAACGAGGCTGGGCTGCCTCTTCTTCCCTCGAGGAGGCTCGCCTCCCCGCCAGCTGTTCACTCGGCTTCCAGGTGGGGGCGCTCTGCGCCTCCTGCAGGTCTTGGCTCAGGGGCTGCTTGCCCTGAGCTGGGGCTGTGGGCGGTATCCCAGGCACGCAGGGGCAGGCCCCAACCAGCTGCACACGTCTCTGCTGGGGAGGAGAGCGCTAGGTAAGCTACGTGTGTGAGGCAGCTGCTGGGCGCCCAGGGAGTCAGCCTCCGGGTGTGCGGGGCTGCAGACCCCAGCCAGGGGCCCTGGGAGCCTGGTGCACTCCGCGCGGTGCTGAGTCTGGGCGGCCAAGCAACCTCTGGAGGAGCCCTGCACTAGACCTTTCCTTCCCTCGCACAGAGCTCTTCCTGCTGGAGCCCTTGGTAGTGTGCAAGCCACCGGCCCCTAAGCCCTCCCCAAGGACGCCTGGGGCCTAGGTCAAAGGCAAGGCAGGAGCGGAGCTGAGGCCAGGAAGGCACCAGTGGCGTTTCCCAGCCTCGCGCAGCCTGCTCCTTCCTGGGCAGGAAACCTAGCAGCGAGGCAAGTCTGGGCAAGGCTCGCCCAGGGCAGAGCAGCCTCGCGCCAGCAACTCTGCCAGAACGGGCCTCTGAGCAGAGCTGGAGCTCTGCCGTCCTGGAGGCGCACTCGGCTCCAGCCAAGTAGGGCTTGAGCCAAACGAGGCTGGGCTGCCTCTTCTTCCCTCGAGGAGGCTCGCCTCCCCGCCAGCTGTTCACTCGGCTTCCAGGTGGGGGCGCTCTGCGCCTCCTGCAGGTCTTGGCTCAGGGGCTGCTTGCCCTGAGCTGGGGCTGTGGGCGGGATCCCAGGCACGCAGGGGCAGGCCCCAACCAGCTGCACACGTCTCTGCTGGGGAGGAGAGCGCTAGGGAAGCTACGTGTGTGAGGCAGCTGCTGGGCGCCCAGGGAGTCAGCCTCCGGGTGTGCGGGGCTGCAGACCCCAGCCAGGGGCCCTGGGAGCCTGGTGCACTCCGTGCGGCGCTGAGCCTGGGCGGCCAAGCAACCGCTGGAGGAGCCCTGCACTGGCCCTTCCCTTCCCTCGCACAGAGCTCTTCCTGCTGGAGCCCTTGGTAGTGTGCAAGCCACCGGCCCCTAAGCCCTCCCCAAGGACGCCTGGGGCCTAGGTGCAAAGGCAAGGCAGGAGCGGAGCTGAGGCCAGGAAGGCGCCAGTGGCGTCTTCCAGCCTCGTGCAGCCTGCTCCTTCCTGGGCAGGAAGCCTAGCAGCGAGGCAAGTCTGGGCAAGGCTCGCCCAGGGCAGAGCAGCCTCGCGCCAGCAACTCTGCCAGAACGGGCCTCTGAGCAGAGCTGGAGCTCTGCCGTCCTGGAGGCGCACTCGCCTCCAGCCTAGTAGGGCTTGAGCCAAACGAGGCTGGGCTGCCTCTTCTTCCCTCGAGGAGGCTCGCCTCCCCGCCAGCTGTTCACTCGGCTTCCAGGTAGGGGCGCTCTGCGCCTCTTGCAGGTCTTGGCTCAGGGGCTGCTTGCCCTGAGCTGGGGCTGTGGGCGGGAGCCCAGGCACGCAGGGGCAGGCCCCAACCAGCTGCACACGTCTCTGCTGGGGAGGAGAGCGCTAGGGAAGCTACGTGAGTGAGGAAGCTGCTGGGCGCCCAGGGAGTCAGCCTCCGGGTGTGCGGGGCTGCAGACCCCAGCCAGGGCCCTGGGAGCCTGGTGCACTCCGTGCCGAGCTAAGTCTGGGCGGCCAAGCAACCGCTGGAGGAGCCCTGCACTAGCCCTTCCCTTCCCTCGCACAGAGCTCTTCCTGCTGGAGCCCTTGGCAGTGTGCAAGCCACCGGCCCCTAAGCCCTCCCCAAGGACGCCTGGGGCCTAGGTGCAAAGGCAAGGCAGGAGCGGAGCTGAGGCCAAGAAGGCGCCAGTGGCGTCTCCCAGCATCGCGCAGCCTGCTCCTTCCTGGGCAGGAAGCCTAGCAGCGAGGCAAGTCTGGGCAAGGCTCGCCCAGCGCATAGCAGCTTCGCGCCAGCAACTATGCCAGATCAGGCCTCTGAGCAGAGCTGGAGCTCTGCCGTCCTGGAGGCGCACTAGGCTCCAGCCAAGTAGGGCTTGAGCCAAACGAGGCTGGGCTGCCTCTTCTTCCCTCGAGGAGGCTCGCCTCCCCGCCAGCTGTTCACTCGGCTTCCAGGTGGGGGCGCTCTGCGCCTCCTGCAGGTCTTCTCTCAGGGGCTGCTTGCCCTGAGCTGGGGCTGTGCTCAGGAGCCCAGGCACGCAGGGGCAGGCCCCAACCAGCTGCACACGTCTCTGCTGGGGAGGAGAGCGCTAGGGAAGCTACGTGTGTGAGGCAGCTGCTGGGCGCCCAGGGAGTCAGCCTCCGGGTGTGCGGGGCTGCAGACCCCAGCCAGGGGCCCTGGGAGCCTGGGGCACTCCGTGCGGCGCTGATCCTGGGCGGCCAAGCAACCGCTGGAGGAGCCATGCACTGGCCCTTCCCTTCCCTCGCACAGAGCTCTTCTTGCTGGAGCCCTTGGCAGTGTGCAAGCCACCGGCCCCTAAGCCCTCCCCAAGGACGCCTGGGGCCAAGTGCAAAGGCAAGGCAGGAGCGGAGCTGAGGCCAGGAAGGCGCCAGTGGCGTCTCCCAGCCTCGCGCAGCCTGCTCCTTCCTGGGCAGGAAGCCTAGCAGCGAGGCAAGTCTGGGCAAGGCTCGCCCAGGGCAGAGCAGCCTCGCGCCAGCAACTCTGCCAGATCGGGCCTCTGAGCAGAGCTGGAGCTCTGCCGTCCTGGAGGCGCACTCGGCTCCAGCCAAGTAGGGCTTGAGCCCAACGAGGCTGGGCTTCCTCTTCTTCCCTCGAGGAGGCTCGCCTCTCCGCCAGCTGTTCACTCAGCTTCCAGGTGGGGGCGCTCTTCGACTCCTGCAGGTCTTGGCTCAGGGGCTGCTTGCCCTGAGCTGGGGCTGTGGGCGGGAGCCCAGGCAAGCAGGGGCAGGCCCTAACCAGCTGCACACGTCTCTGCTGGGGAGGAGAGCGCTAGGGAAGCTACGTGTGTGAGGCAGCTGCTGGGCGCCCAGGGAGTCAGCCTCCGGGTGTGCGGGGCTGCAGACCCCAGCCAGGGGCCCTGGGAGCCTGGTGCACTCCGTGCCGAGCTAAGTCTGGGCGGCCAAGCAACCGCTGGAGGAGCACTGCACTAGCCCTTCCCTTCCCTCGCACAGAGCTCTTCCTGCTGGAGCCCTTGGCAGTGTGCAAGCCAACGGCCCCTAAGCCCTCCCCAAGGACGCCTTGCGCCTTGGTTCAAAGGCAAGGCAGGAGCGGAGCTGAGGCCAGGAAGGCGCCAGTGGCGTCTCCCAGCCTCACGCAGCCTGCTCCTTCCTGGGCAGGAAGCCTAGCAGCGAGGCAAGTCTGGGCAAGGCTCGCCCAGGGCAGAGCAGCTTCGCGCAAGCAACTATGCCAGATCAGGCCTCTGAGCAGAGCTTGAGCTCTGCCGTCCTGGAGGCGCACTCGGCTCCAGCCAAATAGGGCTTGAGCCAAACGAGGCTGGGCTGCCTCTTCTTCCCTCGAGGAGGCTCGCCTCCCCGCCAGCTGTTCACTCGGCTTCCAGGTGGGGGCGCTCTTCGCCTCGTGCAGGTCTTGGCTCAGGGGCTGCTTGCCCTGAGCTGGGGCTGTGCGCAGGAGCCCAGGAAGGCAGGGGCAGGCCCCAACCAGCTGCACACGTCTCTGCTGGGGAGGAGAGCGCTAGGAAAGCTACATGTGTGAGGCAGCTGCTGGGCGCCCAGGGAGTCAGCCTCCAGGTGTGCGGGGCTGCAGACCCCAGCCAGGGGCCCTGGGAGCCTGGTGCACTCCGTGCGGCGCTGAGCCTGGGCGGCCAAGCAACCGCTGGAGGAGCCCTGCACTGGCCCTTCCCTTCCCTCGCACAGAGCTCTTCCTGCTGGAGCCCTTGGTAGTGTGCAAGCCACCGGCCCCTAAGCCCTCCCCAAGGACGCCTGGGGCCTAGGTGCAAAGGCAAGGCAGGAGCGGAGCTGAGGCCAGGAAGGCGCCAGTGGCGTCTCCCAGCATCGCGCAGCCTGCTCCTTCCTGGGCAGGAAGCCTAGCAGCGAGGCAAGTCTGGGCAAGGCTCGCCCAGGGCAGAGCAGCCTCGCGCCAGCAACTCTGCCAGAACGGGCCTCTGAGCAGAGCTGGAGCTCTGCCGTCCTGGAGGCGCACTCGGCTCCAGCCAAGTAGGGCTTGAGCCAAACGAGGCTGGGCTGCCTCTTCTTCCCTCGAGGAGGCTCGCCTCCCCGCCAGCTGTTCACTCGGCTTCCAGGTGGGGGCGCTCTGCGCCTCTTGCAGGTCTTGGCTCAGGGGCTGCTTGCCCTGAGCTGGGGCTGTGGGCGGGAGCCCAGGCACGCATGGGCAGGCCCCAACCAGCTGCACACGTCTCTGCTGCGGAGGAGAGCGCTAGGGAAGCTACGTGAGTGAGGAAGCTGCTGGGCGCCCAGGGAGTCAGCCTCCGGGTGTGCGGGGCTGCAGACCCCAGCCAGGGCCCTGGGAGCCTGGTGCACTCCGTGCCGAGCTAAGTCTGGGCGGCCAAGCAACCGCTGGAGGAGCCCTGCACTAGCCCTTCCCTTCCCTCGCACAGAGCTCTTCCTGCTGGAGCCCTTGGCAGTGTGCAAGCCACCGGCCCCTAAGCCCTCCCCAAGGACGCCTGGGGCCTAGGTGCAAAGGCAAGGCAGGAGCGGAGCTGAGGCCAAGAAGGCGCCAGTGGCGTCTCCCAGGATCGCGCAGCCTGCTCCTTCCTGGGCAGGAAGCCTAGCAGCGAGGCAAGTCTGGGCAAGGCTCGCCCAGGGCATAGCAGCTTCGCGCCAGCAACTATGCCAGATCAGGCCTCTCAGCAGAGCTGGAGCTCTGCCGTCCTGGAGGCGCACTAGGCTCCAGCCAAGTAGGGCTTGAGCCAAACGAGGCTGGGCTGCCTCTTCTTCCCTCGAGGAGGCTCGCCTCCCCGCCAGCTGTTCACTCGGCTTCCAGGTGGGGGCGCTCTGCGCCTCCTGCAGGTCTTCTCTCAGGGGCTGCTTGCCCTGAGCTGGGGCTGTGCTCAGAAGCCCAGGCACGCAGGGGCAGGCCCCAACCAGCTGCACACGTCTCTGCTGGGGAGGAGAGCGCTAGGGAAGCTACGTGTGTGAGGCAGCTGCTGGGCGCCCAGGGAGTCAGCCTCCGGGTGTGCTGGGCTGCAGACCCCAGCCAGGGGCCCTGGGAGCCTGGTGCACTCCGCGCGGTGCTGAGTCTGGGCGGCCAAGCAACCTCTGGAGGAGCCCTGCACTAGACCTTTCCTTCCCTCGCACAGAGCTCTTCCTGCTGGAGCCCTTGGCAGTGTGCAAGCCACCGGCCCCTAAGCCCTCCCCAAGGACGCCTGGGGCCTAGGTCAAAGGCAAGGCAGGAGCGGAGCTGAGGCCAGGAAGGCACCAGTGGCGTCTCACAGCCTCGCGCAGCCTGCTCCTTCCTGGGCAGGAAGCCTAGCAGCGAGGCAAGTCTGGGCAAGGCTCGCCCAGGCAGAGCAGCCTCGCGCCAGCAACTCTGCCAGAACGGGCCTCTGAGCAGAGCTGGAGCTCTGCCGTCCTGGAGGCGCACTCGGCTCCAGCCAAGTAGGGCTTGAGCCAAACGAGGCTGGGCTGCCTCTTCTTCCCTCGAGGAGGCTCGCCTCCCCGCCAGCTGTTCACTCGGCTTCCAGGTGGTGGCGCTCTGCGCCTCTTGCAGGTCTTGGCTCAGGGGCTGCTTGCCCTGAGCTGGGTCTGTGGGAGGGAGCCCAGGCACGCATGGGCAGGCCCCAACCAGCTGCACACGTCTCTGCTGGGGAGGAGAGTGCTAGGGAAGCTACGTGAGTGAGGAAGCTGCTGGGCGCCCAGGGAGTCAGCCTCCGGGTGTGCGGGGCTGCAGACCCCAGCCAGGGCCCTGGGAGCCTGGTGCACTCCGTGCCGAGCTAAGTCTGGGCGGCCAAGCAACCGTTGGAGGAGCCCTGCACTAGCACTTCCCTTCCCTCGCACAGAGCTCTTCCTGCTGGAGCCCTTGGCAGTGTGCAAGCCAACGGCCCCTAAGCCCTCCCCAAGGACGCCTGGGGCCTAGGTGCAAAGGCAAGGCAGGAGCGGAGCTGAGGCCAAGAAGGCGCCAGTGGCGTCTCCCAGCATCGCGCAGCCTGCTCCTTCCTGGGCAGGAAGCCTAGCAGCGAGGCAAGTCTGGGCAAGGCTCGCCCAGGGCATAGCAGCTTCGCGCCAGCAACTATGCCAGATCAGGCCTCTGAGCAGAGCTGGAGCTCTGCCGTCCTGGAGGCGCACTAGGCTCCAGCCAAGTAGGGCTTGAGCCAAACGAGGCTGGGCTGCCTCTTCTTCCCTCGAGGAGGCTCGCCTCCCCGCCAGCTGTTCACTCGGCTTCCAGGTGGGGGCGCTCTGCGCCTCCTGCAGGTCTTGGCTCTGGGGCTGCTTGCCCTGAGCTGGGGCTGTGCTCAGGAGCCCAGGCACGGAGGGGCAGGCCCCAACCAGCTGCACACGTCTCTGCTGGGGAGGAGAGCGCTAGGGAAGCTACGTGTGTGAGGCAGCTGCTGGGCGCCCAGGGAGTCAGCCTCCGGGTGTGCGGGGCTGCAGACCCCAGCCAGGGGCCCTGGGATCCTGGTGCACTCCGCGCGGTGCTGAGTCTGGGCGGCCAAGCAACCTCTGGAGGAGCCCTGCACTAGACCTTTCCTTCCCTCGCACAGAGCTCTTCCTGCTGGAGCCCTTGGCAGTGTGCAAGCCACCGGCCCCTAAGCCCTCCCCAAGGACGCCTGGGGCCTAGGTCAAAGGCAAGGCAGGAGCGGAGCTGAGGCCAGGAAGGCACCAGTGGCGTCTCACAGCCTCGCGCAGCCTGCTCCTTCCTGGGCAGGAAGCCTAGCAGCGAGGCAAGTCTGGGCAAGGCTCGCCCAGGGCAGAGCAGCCTCGCGCCAGCAACTCTGCCAGAACGGGCCTCTGAGCAGAGCTGGAGCTCTGCCGTCCTGGAGGCGCACTCGGCTCCAGCCAAGTAGGGCTTGAGCCAAACGAGGCTGGGCTGCCTCTTCTTCCCTCGAGGAGGCTCGCCTCCCCGCCAGCTGTTCACTCGGCTTCCAGGTGGGGGCGATCTGCGCCTCCTGCAGGTCTTGGCTCAGGGGCTGCTTGCTCTGAGCTGGGGCTGTGGGCGGGAGCCCAGGCATGCAGGGGCAGGCCCCAACCAGCTGCACACGTCTCTGCTGGGGAGGAGAGCGCAAGGGAAGCTACGTGTGTGAGGTAGCTGCTGGGCGCCCAGGGAGTCAGCCTCCGGGTGTGCGGGGCTGCAGACCCCAGCCAGGGGCCCTGGGAGCCTGGTGCACTCCGTGCGGCGCTGAGCCTGGGCGGCCAAGCAACCGCTGGAGGAGCCCTGCACTGGCCATTCCCTTCCCTCGCACAGAGCGCTTCCTGCTGGAGCCCTTGGCAGTGTGCAAGCCACCGGCCCCTAAGCCCTCCCCAAGGACGCCTGGGGCCTAGGTGCAAAGGCAAGGCAGCAGCGGAGCTGAGGCCAGGAAGGCGCCAGTGGCGTCTTCCAGCATCGGGCAGCCTGCTCCTTCCTGGGCAGGAAGCCTAGCAGCGAGGCAAGTCTGGGCAAGGCTCGCCCAGGGCATAGCAGCTTCGCGCCAGCAACTATGCCAGATCAGGCCTCTGAGCAGAGCTGGAGCTCTGCCGTCCTGGAGGCGCACTCGGCTCCAGCCAAGTAGGGCTTGAGCCAAACGAGGCTGGGCTGCCTCTTCTTCCCTCGAGGAGGCTCGCCTCCCCGCCAGCTGTTCACTCGGCTTCCAGGTGGGGGCGCTCTGCGCCTCCTGCAGGTCTTGGCTCAGGTTCTGCTTGCCCTGAGCTGGGGCTGTGGGCGGGAGCCCAGGCACGCATGGGCAGGCCCCAACCAGCTGCACACGTCTCTGCTGCGGAGGAGAGCGCTAGGGAAGCTACGTGAGTGAGGAAGCTGCTGGGCGCCCAGGGAGTCAGCCTCCGGGTGTGCGGGGCTGCAGACCCCAGCCAGGGCCCTGGGAGCCTGGTGCACTCCGTGCCGAGCTAAGTCTGGGCGGCCAAGCAACCGCTGGAGGAGCCCTGCACTAGCCCTTCCCTTCCCTCGCACAGAGCTCTTCCTGCTGGAGCCCTTGGCACTGTGCAAGCCACCGGCCCCTAAGCCCTCCCCAAGGACGCCTGGGGCCTAGGTGCAAAGGCAAGGCAGGAGCGGAGCTGAGGCCAAGAAGGCGCCAGTGGCGTCTCCCAGCATCGCGCAGCCTGCTCCTTCCTGGGCAGGAAGCCTTGCAGCGAGGCAAGTCTGGGCAAGGCTCGCCCAGGGCATAGCAGCTTCGCGCCAGCAACTATGCCAGATCAGGCCTCTGAGCAGAGCTGGAGCTCTGCCGTCCTGGAGGCGCACTAGGCTCCAGCCAAGTAGGGCTTGAGCCAAACGAGGCTGGGCTGCCTCTTCTTCCCTCGAGGAGGCTCGCCTCCCCGCCAGCTGTTCACTCGGCTTCCAGGTGGGGGCGCTCTGCGCCTCCTGCAGGTCTTCTCTCAGGGGCTGCTTGCCCTGAGCTGGGGCTGTGCTCAGGAGCCCAGGCACGCAGGGGCAGGCCCCAACCAGCTGCACACGTCTCTGCTGGGGAGGAGAGCGCTAGGGAAGCTACGTGTGTGAGGCAGCTGCTGGGCGCCCAGGGAGTCAGCCTCCGGGTGTGCGGGGCTGCAGACCCCAGCCAGGGGCCCTGGGAGCCTGGTGCACTCCGCGCGGTGCTGAGTCTGGGCGGCCAAGCAACCTCTGGAGGAGCCCTGCACTAGACCTTTCATTCCCTCGCACAGAGCTCTTCCTGCTGGAGCCCTTGGCAGTGTGCAAGCCACCGGCCCCTAAGCCCTCCCCAAGGACGCCTGGGGCCTAGGTCAAAGGCAAGGCAGGAGCGGAGCTGAGGCCAGGAAGGCACCAGTGGCGTCTCACAGCCTCGCGCAGCCTGCTCCTTCCTGGGCAGGAAGCCTAGCAGCGAGGCAAGTCTGGGCAAGGCTCGCCCAGGCAGAGCAGCCTCGCGCCAGCAACTCTGCCAGAACGGGCCTCTGAGCAGAGCTGGAGCTCTGCCGTCCTGGAGGCGCACTCGGCTCCAGCCAAGTAGGGCTTGAGCCAAACGAGGCTGGGCTGCCTCTTCTTCCCTCGAGGAGGCTCGCCTCCCCGCCAGCTGTTCACTCGGCTTCCAGGTGGTGGCGCTCTGCGCCTCTTGCAGGTCTTGGCTCAGGGGCTGCTTGCCCTGAGCTGGGGCTGTGGGAGGGAGCCCAGGCACGCATGGGCAGGCCCCAACCAGCTGCACACGTCTCTGCTGGGGAGGAGAGTGCTAGGGAAGCTACGTGAGTGAGGAAGCTGCTGGGCGCCCAGGGAGTCAGCCTCCGGGTGTGCGGGGCTGCAGACCCCAGCCAGGGCCCTGGGAGCCTGGTGCACTCCGTGCCGAGCTAAGTCTGGGCGGCCAAGCAACCGTTGGAGGAGCCCTGCACTAGCCCTTCCCTTCCCTCGCACAGAGCTCTTCCTGCTGGAGCCCTTGGCAGTGTGCAAGCCACCGGCCCCTAAGCCCTCCCCAAGGACGCCTGGGGCCTAGGTGCAAAGGCAAGGCAGGAGCGGAGCTGAGGCCAAGAAGGCGCCAGTGGCGTCTCCCAGCATCGCGCAGCCTGCTCCTTCCTGGGCAGGAAGCCTAGCAGCGAGGCAAGTCTGGGCAAGGCTCGCCCAGGGCATAGCAGCTTCGCGCCAGCAACTATGCCAGATCAGGCCTCTGAGCAGAGCTGGAGCTCTGCCGTCCTGGAGGCGCACTAGGCTCCAGCCAAGTAGGGCTTGAGCCAAACGAGGCTGGGCTGCCTCTTCTTCCCTCGAGGAGGCTCGCCTCCCCGCCAGCTGTTCACTCGGCTTCCAGGTGGGGGCGCTCTGCGCCTCCTGCAGGTCTTGGCTCAGGGGCTGCTTGCCCTGAGCTGGGGCTGTGCTCAGGAGCCCAGGCACGCAGGGGCAGGCCCCAACCAGCTGCACACGTCTCTGCTGGGGAGGAGAGCGCTAGGGAAGCTACGTGTGTGAGGCAGCTGCTGGGCGCCCAGGGAGTCAGCCTCCGGGTGTGCGGGGCTGCAGACCCCAGCCAGGGGCCCTGGGAGCCTGGTGCACTCCGCGCGGTGCTGAGTCTGGGCGGCCAAGCAACCTCTGGAGGAGCCCTGCACTAGACCTTTCCTTCCCTCGCACAGAGCTCTTCCTGCTGGAGCCCTTGGCAGTGTGCAAGCCACCGGCCCCTAAGCCCTCCCCAAGGACGCCTGGGGCCTAGGTCAAAGGCAAGGCAGGAGCGGAGCTGAGGCCAGGAAGGCACCAGTGGCGTCTCCCAGCCTCGCGCAGCCTGCTCCTTCCTGGGCAGGAAGCCTAGCAGCGAGGCAAGTCTGGGCAAGGCTCGCCCAGGGCAGAGCAGCCTCGCGCCAGCAACTCTGCCAGAACGGGCCTCTGAGCAGAGCTGGAGCTCTGCCGTCCTGGAGGCGCACTCGGCTCCAGCCAAGTAGGGCTTGAGCCAAACGAGGCTGGGCTGCCTCTTCTTCCCTCGAGGAGGCTCGCCTCCCCGCCAGCTGTTCACTCGGCTTCCAGGTGGGGGCGCTCTGCGCCTCCTGCAGGTCTTGGATCAGGGGCTGCTTGCCCTGAGCTGGGGCTGTGGGCGGTATCCCAGGCACGCAGGGGCAGGCCCCAACCAGCTGCACACGTCTCTGCTGGGGAGGAGAGCGCTAGGGAAGCTACGTGTGTGAGGCAGCTGCTGGGCGCCCAGGGAGTCAGCCTCCGGGTGTGCGGGGCTGCAGACCCCAGCCAGGGGCCCTGGGAGCCTGGTGCACTCCGCGCGGTGCTGAGTCTGGGCGGCCAAGCAACCTCTGGAGGAGCCCTGCACTAGACCTTTCCTTCCCTCGCACAGAGCTCTTCCTGCTGGAGCCCTTGGTAGTGTGCAAGCCACCGGCCCCTAAGCCCTCCCCAAGGACGCCTGGGGCCTAGGTCAAAGGCAAGGCAGGAGCGGAGCTGAGGCCAGGAAGGCACCAGTGGCGTTTCCCAGCCTCGCGCAGCCTGCTCCTTCCTGGGCAGGAAGCCTAGCAGCGAGGCAAGTCTGGGCAAGGCTCGCCCAGGGCAGAGCAGCCTCGCGCCAGCAACTCTGCCAGAACGGGCCTCTGAGCAGAGCTGGAGCTCTGCCGTCCTGGAGGCGCACTCGGCTCCAGCCAAGTAGGGCTTGAGCCAAACGAGGCTGGGCTGCCTCTTCTTCCCTCGAGGAGGCTCGCCTCCCCGCCAGCTGTTCACTCGGCTTCCAGGTGGGGGCGCTCTGCGCCTCCTGCAGGTCTTGGCTCAGGGGCTGCTTGCCCTGAGCTGGGGCTGTGGGCGGGATCCCAGGCACGCAGGGGCAGGCCCCAACCAGCTGCACACGTCTCTGCTGGGGAGGAGAGCGCTAGGGAAGCTACGTGTGTGAGGCAGCTGCTGGGCGCCCAGGGAGTCAGCCTCCGGGTGTGCGGGGCTGCAGACCCCAGCCAGGGGCCCTGGGAGCCTGGTGCACTCCGTGCGGCGCTGAGCCTGGGCGGCCAAGCAACCGCTGGAGGAGCCCTGCACTGGCCCTTCCCTTCCCTCGCACAGAGCTCTTCCTGCTGGAGCCCTTGGTAGTGTGCAAGCCACCGGCCCCTAAGCCCTCCCCAAGGACGCCTGGGGCCTAGGTGCAAAGGCAAGGCAGGAGCGGAGCTGAGGCCAGGAAGGCGCCAGTGGCGTCTTCCAGCCTCGCGCAGCCTGCTCCTTCCTGGGCAGGAAGCCTAGCAGCGAGGCAAGTCTGGGCAAGGCTCGCCCAGGGCAGAGCAGCCTCGCGCCAGCAACTCTGCCAGAACGGGCCTCTGAGCAGAGCTGGAGCTCTGCCGTCCTGGAGGCGCACTCGCCTCCAGCCTAGTAGGGCTTGAGCCAAACGAGGCTGGGCTGCCTCTTCTTCCCTCGAGGAGGCTCGCCTCCCCGCCAGCTGTTCACTCGGCTTCCAGGTAGGGGCGCTCTGCGCCTCTTGCAGGTCTTGGCTCAGGGGCTGCTTGCCCTGAGCTGGGGCTGTGGGCGGGAGCCCAGGCACGCATGGGCAGGCCCCAACCAGCTGCACACGTCTCTGCTGGGGAGGAGAGCGCTAGGGAAGCTACGTGAGTGAGGAAGCTGCTGGGCGCCCAGGGAGTCAGCCTCCGGGTGTGCGGGGCTGCAGACCCCAGCCAGGGCCCTGGGAGCCTGGTGCACTCCGTGCCGAGCTAAGTCTGGGCGGCCAAGCAACCGCTGGAGGAGCCCTGCACTAGCCCTTCCCTTCCCTCGCACAGAGCTCTTCCTGCTGGAGCCCTTGGCAGTGTGCAAGCCACCGGCCCCTAAGCCCTCCCCAAGGACGCCTGGGGCCTAGGTGCAAAGGCAAGGCAGGAGCGGAGCTGAGGCCAAGAAGGCGCCAGTGGCGTCTCCCAGCATCGCGCAGCCTGCTCCTTCCTGGGCAGGAAGCCTAGCAGCGAGGCAAGTCTGGGCAAGGCTCGCCCAGGGCATAGCAGCTTCGCGCCAGCAACTATGCCAGATCAGGCCTCTGAGCAGAGCTGGAGCTCTGCCATCTTGGAGGCGCACTAGGCTCCAGCCAAGTAGGGCTTGAGCCAAACGAGGCTGGGCTGCCTCTTCTTCCCTCGAGGAGGCTCGCCTCCCCGCCAGCTGTTCACTCGGCTTCCAGGTGGGGGCGCTCTGCGCCTCCTGCAGGTCTTCTCTCAGGGGCTGCTTGCCCTGAGCTGGGGCTGTGCTCAGGAGCCCAGGCACGCAGGGGCAGGCCCCAACCAGCTGCACACGTCTCTGCTGGGGAGGAGAGCGCTAGGGAAGCTACGTGTGTGAGGCAGCTGCTGGGCGCCCAGGGAGTCAGCCTCCGGGTGTGCGGGGCTGCAGACCCCAGCCAGGGGCCCTGGGAGCCTGGGGCACTCCGTGCGGCGCTGATCCTGGGCGGCCAAGCAACCGCTGGAGGAGCCATGCACTGGCCCTTCCCTTCCCTCGCACAGAGCTCTTCTTGCTGGAGCCCTTGGCAGTGTGCAAGCCACCGGCCCCTAAGCCCTCCCCAAGGACGCCTGGGGCCAAGTGCAAAGGCAAGGCAGGAGCGGAGCTGAGGCCAGGAAGGCGCCAGTGGCGTCTCCCAGCCTCGCGCAGCCTGCTCCTTCCTGGGCAGGAAGCCTAGCAGCGAGGCAAGTCTGGGCAAGGCTCGCCCAGGGCAGAGCAGCCTCGCGCCAGCAACTCTGCCAGATCGGGCCTCTGAGCAGAGCTGGAGCTCTGCCGTCCTGGAGGCGCACTCGGCTCCAGCCAAGTAGGGCTTGAGCCCAACGAGGCTGGGCTTCCTCTTCTTCCCTCGAGGAGGCTCGCCTCTCCGCCAGCTGTTCACTCAGCTTCCAGGTGGGGGCGCTCTTCGACTCCTGCAGGTCTTGGCTCAGGGGCTGCTTGCCCTGAGCTGGGGCTGTGGGCGGGAGCCCAGGCAAGCAGGGGCAGGCCCTAACCAGCTGCACACGTCTCTGCTGGGGAGGAGAGCGCTAGGGAAGCTACGTGTGTGAGGCAGCTGCTGGGCGCCCAGGGAGTCAGCCTCCGGGTGTGCGGGGCTGCAGACCCCAGCCAGGGGCCCTGGGAGCCTGGTGCACTCCGTGCCGAGCTAAGTCTGGGCGGCCAAGCAACCGCTGGAGGAGCACTGCACTAGCCCTTCCCTTCCCTCGCACAGAGCTCTTCCTGCTGGAGCCCTTGGCAGTGTGCAAGCCAACGGCCCCTAAGCCCTCCCCAAGGACGCCTTGCGCCTTGGTTCAAAGGCAAGGCAGGAGCGGAGCTGAGGCCAGGAAGGCGCCAGTGGCGTCTCCCAGCCTCACGCAGCCTGCTCCTTCCTGGGCAGGAAGCCTAGCAGCGAGGCAAGTCTGGGCAAGGCTCGCCCAGGGCAGAGCAGCTTCGCGCAAGCAACTATGCCAGATCAGGCCTCTGAGCAGAGCTTGAGCTCTGCCGTCCTGGAGGCGCACTCGGCTCCAGCCAAATAGGGCTTGAGCCAAACGAGGCTGGGCTGCCTCTTCTTCCCTCGAGGAGGCTCGCCTCCCCGCCAGCTGTTCACTCGGCTTCCAGGTGGGGGCGCTCTTCGCCTCGTGCAGGTCTTGGCTCAGGGGCTGCTTGCCCTGAGCTGGGGCTGTGCGCAGGAGCCCAGGAAGGCAGGGGCAGGCCCCAACCAGCTGCACACGTCTCTGCTGGGGAGGAGAGCGCTAGGAAAGCTACATGTGTGAGGCAGCTGCTGGGCGCCCAGGGAGTCAGCCTCCAGGTGTGCGGGGCTGCAGACCCCAGCCAGGGGCCCTGGGAGCCTGGTGCACTCCGTGCGGCGCTGAGCCTGGGCGGCCAAGCAACCGCTGGAGGAGCCCTGCACTGGCCCTTCCCTTCCCTCGCACAGAGCTCTTCCTGCTGGAGCCCTTGGTAGTGTGCAAGCCACCGGCCCCTAAGCCCTCCCCAAGGACGCCTGGGGCCTAGGTGCAAAGGCAAGGCAGGAGCGGAGCTGAGGCCAGGAAGGCGCCAGTGGCGTCTCCCAGCATCGCGCAGCCTGCTCCTTCCTGGGCAGGAAGCCTAGCAGCGAGGCAAGTCTGGGCAAGGCTCGCCCAGGGCAGAGCAGCCTCGCGCCAGCAACTCTGCCAGAACGGGCCTCTGAGCAGAGCTGGAGCTCTGCCGTCCTGGAGGCGCACTCGGCTCCAGCCAAGTAGGGCTTGAGCCAAACGAGGCTGGGCTGCCTCTTCTTCCCTCGAGGAGGCTCGCCTCCCCGCCAGCTGTTCACTCGGCTTCCAGGTGGGGGCGCTCTGCGCCTCTTGCAGGTCTTGGCTCAGGGGCTGCTTGCCCTGAGCTGGGGCTGTGGGCGGGAGCCCAGGCACGCATGGGCAGGCCCCAACCAGCTGCACACGTCTCTGCTGCGGAGGAGAGCGCTAGGGAAGCTACGTGAGTGAGGAAGCTGCTGGGCGCCCAGGGAGTCAGCCTCCGGGTGTGCGGGGCTGCAGACCCCAGCCAGGGCCGTGGGAGCCTGGTGCACTCCGTGCCGAGCTAAGTCTGGGCGGCCAAGCAACCGCTGGAGGAGCCCTGCACTAGCCCTTCCCTTCCCTCGCACAGAGCTCTTCCTGCTGGAGCCCTTGGCAGTGTGCAAGCCACCGGCCCCTAAGCCCTCCCCAAGGACGCCTGGGGCCTAGGTGCAAAGGCAAGGCAGGAGCGGAGCTGAGGCCAGGAAGGCACCAGTGGCGTCTCACAGCCTCGCGCAGCCTGCTCCTTCCTGGGCAGGAAGCCTAGCAGCGAGGCAAGTCTGGGCAAGGATCGCCCAGGCAGAGCAGCCTCGCGCCAGCAACTCTGCCAGAACGGGCCTCTGAGCAGAGCTGGAGCTCTGCCGTCCTGGAGGCGCACTCGGCTCCAGCCAAGTAGGGCTTGAGCCAAACGAGGCTGGGCTGCCTCTTCTTCCCTCGAGGAGGCTCGCCTCCCCGCCAGCTGTTCACTCGGCTTCCAGGTGGTGGCGCTCTGCGCCTCTTGCAGGTCTTGGCTCAGGGGCTGCTTGCCCTGAGCTGGGGCTGTGGGAGGGAGCCCAGGCACGCATGGGCAGGCCCCAACCAGCTGCACACGTCTCTGCTGGGGAGGAGAGTGCTAGGGAAGCTACGTGAGTGAGGAAGCTGCTGGGCGCCCAGGGAGTCAGCCTCCGGGTGTGAGGGGCTGCAGACCCCAGCCAGGGCCCTGGGAGCCTGGTGCACTCCGTGCCGAGCTAAGTCTGGGCGGCCAAGCAACCGTTGGAGGAGCCCTGCACTAGCACTTCCCTTCCCTCGCACAGAGCTCTTCCTGCTGGAGCCCTTGGCAGTGTGCAAGCCACCGGCCCCTAAGCCCTCCCCAAGGACGCCTGGGGCCTAGGTGCAAAGGCAAGGCAGGAGCGGAGCTGAGGCCAAGAAGGCGCCAGTGGCGTCTCCCAGCATCGCGCAGCCTGCTCCTTCCTGGGCAGGAAGCCTAGCAGCGAGGCAAGTCTGGGCAAGGCTCGCCCAGGGCATAGCAGCTTCGCGCCAGCAACTATGCCAGATCAGGCCTCTGAGCAGAGCTGGAGCTCTGCCGTCCTGGAGGCGCACTAGGCTCCAGCCAAGTAGGGCTTGAGCCAAACGAGGCTGGGCTGCCTCTTCTTCCCTCGAGGAGGCTCGCCTCCCCGCCAGCTGTTCACTCGGCTTCCAGGTGGGGGCGCTCTGCGCCTCCTGCAGGTCTTGGCTCAGGGGCTGCTTGCCCTGAGCTGGGGCTGTGCTCAGGAGCCCAGGCACGGAGGGGCAGGCCCCAACCAGCTGCACACGTCTCTGCTGGGGAGGAGAGCGCTAGGGAAGCTACGTGTGTGAGGCAGCTGCTGGGCGCCCAGGGAGTCAGCCTCCGGGTGTGCGGGGCTGCAGACCCCAGCCAGGGGCCCTGGGATCCTGGTGCACTCCGCGCGGTGCTGAGTCTGGGCGGCCAAGCAACCTCTGGAGGAGCCCTGCACTAGACCTTTCCTTCCCTCGCACAGAGCTCTTCCTGCTGGAGCCCTTGGCAGTGTGCAAGCCACCGGCCCCTAAGCCCTCCCCAAGGACGCCTGGGGCCTAGGTCAAAGGCAAGGCAGGAGCGGAGCTGAGGCCAGGAAGGCACCAGTGGCGTCTCACAGCCTCGCGCAGCCTGCTCCTTCCTGGGCAGGAACCCTAGCAGCGAGGCAAGTCTGGGCAAGGCTCGCCCAGGGCAGAGCAGCCTCGCGCCAGCAACTCTGCCAGAACGGGCCTCTGAGCAGAGCTGGAGCTCTGCCGTCCTGGAGGCGCACTCGCCTCCAGCCTAGTAGGGCTTGAGCCAAACGAGGCTGGGCTGCCTCTTCTTCCCTCGAGGAGGCTCGCCTCCCCGCCAGCTGTTCACTCGGCTTCCAGGTGGGGGCGATCTGCGCCTCCTGCAGGTCTTGGCTCAGGGGCTGCTTGCTCTGAGCTGGGGCTGTGGGCGGGAGCCCAGGCATGCAGGGGCAGGCCCCAACCAGCTGCACACGTCTCTGCTGGGGAGGAGAGCGCAAGGGAAGCTACGTGTGTGAGGTAGCTGCTGGGCGCCCAGGGAGTCAGCCTCCGGGTGTGCGGGGCTGCAGACCCCAGCCAGGGGCCCTGGGAGCCTGGTGCACTCCGTGCGGCGCTGAGCCTGGGCGGCCAAGCAACCGCTGGAGGAGCCCTGCACTGGCCATTCCCTTCCCTCGCACAGAGCGCTTCCTGCTGGAGCCCTTGGCAGTGTGCAAGCCACCGGCCCCTAAGCCCTCCCCAAGGACGCCTGGGGCCTAGGTGCAAAGGCAAGGCAGCAGCGGAGCTGAGGCCAGGAAGGCGCCAGTGGCGTCTTCCAGCATCGGGCAGCCTGCTCCTTCCTGGGCAGGAAGCCTAGCAGCGAGGCAAGTCTGGGCAAGGCTCGCCCAGGGCATAGCAGCTTCGCGCCAGCAACTATGCCAGATCAGGCCTCTGAGCAGAGCTGGAGCTCTGCCGTCCTGGAGGCGCACTCGGCTCCAGCCAAGTAGGGCTTGAGCCAAACGAGGCTGGGCTGCCTCTTCTTCCCTCGAGGAGGCTCGCCTCCCCGCCAGCTGTTCACTCGGCTTCCAGGTGGGGGCGCTCTGCGCCTCCTGCAGGTCTTGGCTCAGGGGCTGCTTGCCCTGAGCTGGGGCTGTGGGCGGGAGCCCAGGCACGCATGGGCAGGCCCCAACCAGCTGCACACGTCTCTGCTGCGGAGGAGAGCGCTAGGGAAGCTACGTGAGTGAGGAAGCTGCTGGGCGCCCAGGGAGTCAGCCTCCGGGTGTGCGGGGCTGCAGACCCCAGCCAGGGCCCTGGGAGCCTGGTGCACTCCGTGCCGAGCTAAGTCTGGGCGGCCAAGCAACCGCTGGAGGAGCCCTGCACTAGCCCTTCCCTTCCCTCGCACAGAGCTCTTCCTGCTGGAGCCCTTGGCACTGTGCAAGCCACCGGCCCCTAAGCCCTCCCCAAGGACGCCTGGGGCCTAGGTGCAAAGGCAAGGCAGGAGCGGAGCTGAGGCCAAGAAGGCGCCAGTGGCGTCTCCCAGCATCGCGCAGCCTGCTCCTTCCTGGGCAGGAAGCCTAGCAGCGAGGCAAGTCTGGGCAAGGCTCGCCCAGGGCATAGCAGCTTCGCGCCAGCAACTATGCCAGATCAGGCCTCTGAGCAGAGCTGGAGCTCTGCCGTCCTGGAGGCGCACTAGGCTCCAGCCAAGTAGGGCTTGAGCCAAACGAGGCTGGGCTGCCTCTTCTTCCCTCGAGGAGGCTCGCCTCCCCGCCAGCTGTTCACTCGGCTTCCAGGTGGGGGCGCTCTGCGCCTCCTGCAGGTCTTCTCTCAGGGGCTGCTTGCCCTGAGCTGGGGCTGTGCTCAGGAGCCCAGGCACGCAGGGGCAGGCCCCAACCAGCTGCACACGTCTCTGCTGGGGAGGAGAGCGCTAGGGAAGCTACGTGTGTGAGGCAGCTGCTGGGCGCCCAGGGAGTCAGCCTCCGGGTGTGCGGGGCTGCAGACCCCAGCCAGGGGCCCTGGGAGCCTGGTGCACTCCGCGCGGTGCTGAGTCTGGGCGGCCAAGCAACCTCTGGAGGAGCCCTGCACTAGACCTTTCATTCCCTCGCACAGAGCTCTTCCTGCTGGAGCCCTTGGCAGTGTGCAAGCCACCGGCCCCTAAGCCCTCCCCAAGGACGCCTGGGGCCTAGGTCAAAGGCAAGGCAGGAGCGGAGCTGAGGCCAGGAAGGCACCAGTGGCGTCTCACAGCCTCGCGCAGCCTGCTCCTTCCTGGGCAGGAAGCCTAGCAGCGAGGCAAGTCTGGGCAAGGCTCGCCCAGGCAGAGCAGCCTCGCGCCAGCAACTCTGCCAGAACGGGCCTCTGAGCAGAGCTGGAGCTCTGCCGTCCTGGAGGCGCACTCGGCTCCAGCCAAGTAGGGCTTGAGCCAAACGAGGCTGGGCTGCCTCTTCTTCCCTCGAGGAGGCTCGCCTCCCCGCCAGCTGTTCACTCGGCTTCCAGGTGGTGGCGCTCTGCGCCTCTTGCAGGTCTTGGCTCAGGGGCTGCTTGCCCTGAGCTGGGGCTGTGGGAGGGAGCCCAGGCACGCATGGGCAGGCCCCAACCAGCTGCACACGTCTCTGCTGGGGAGGAGAGTGCTAGGGAAGCTACGTGAGTGAGGAAGCTGCTGGGCGCCCAGGGAGTCAGCCTCCGGGTGTGCGGGGCTGCAGACCCCAGCCAGGGCCCTGGGAGCCTGGTGCACTCCGTGCCGAGCTAAGTCTGGGCGGCCAAGCAACCGTTGGAGGAGCCCTGCACTAGCCCTTCCCTTCCCTCGCACAGAGCTCTTCCTGCTGGAGCCCTTGGCAGTGTGCAAGCCACCGGCCCCTAAGCCCTCCCCAAGGACGCCTGGGGCCTAGGTGCAAAGGCAAGGCAGGAGCGGAGCTGAGGCCAAGAAGGCGCCAGTGGCGTCTCCCAGCATCGCGCAGCCTGCTCCTTCCTGGGCAGGAAGCCTAGCAGCGAGGCAAGTCTGGGCAAGGCTCGCCCAGGGCATAGCAGCTTCGCGCCAGCAACTATGCCAGATCAGGCCTCTGAGCAGAGCTGGAGCTCTGCCGTCCTGGAGGCGCACTAGGCTCCAGCCAAGTAGGGCTTGAGCCAAACGAGGCTGGGCTGCCTCTTCTTCCCTCGAGGAGGCTCGCCTCCCCGCCAGCTGTTCACTCGGCTTCCAGGTGGGGGCGCTCTGCGCCTCCTGCAGGTCTTGTCTCAGGGGCTGCTTGCCCTGAGCTGGGGCTGTGCTCAGGAGCCCAGGCACGCAGGGGCAGGCCCCAACCAGCTGCACACGTCTCTGCTGGGGAGGAGAGCGCTAGGGAAGCTACGTGTGTGAGGCAGCTGCTGGGCGCCCAGGGAGTCAGCCTCCGGGTGTGCGGGGCTGCAGACCCCAGCCAGGGGCCCTGGGAGCCTGGTGCACTCCGCGCGGTGCTGAGTCTGGGCGGCCAAGCAACCTCTGGAGGAGCCCTGCACTAGACCTTTCCTTCCCTCGCACAGAGCTCTTCCTGCTGGAGCCCTTGGCAGTGTGCAAGCCACCAGCCCCTAAGCCCTCCCCAAGGACGCCTGGGGCCTAGGTCAAAGGCAAGGCAGGAGCGGAGCTGAGGCCAGGAAGGCACCAGGGGCGTCTCACAGCCTCGCGCAGCCTGCTCCTTCCTGGGCAGGAAGCCTAGCAGCGAGGCAAGTCTGGGCAAGGCTCGCCCAGGGCAGAGCAGCCTCGCGCCAGCAACTCTGCCAGAACGGGCCTCTGAGCAGAGCTGGAGCTCTGCCGTCCTGGAGGCGCACTCGGCTCCAGCCAAGTAGGGCTTGAGCCAAACGAGGCTGGGCTGCCTCTTCTTCCCTCGAGGAGGCTCGCCTCCCCGCCAGCTGTTCACTCGGCTTCCAGGTGGGGGCGATCTGCGCCTCCTGCAGGTCTTGGCTCAGGGGCTGCTTGCTCTGAGCTGGGGCTGTGGGCGGTAGCCCAGGCATGCAGGGGCAGGCCCCAACCAGCTGCACACGTCTCTGTTGGGGAGGAGAGCGCAAGGGAAGCTACGTGTGTGAGGTAGCTGCTGGGCGCCCAGGGAGTCAGCCTCCGGGTGTGCGGGGCTGCAGACCCCAGCCAGGGGCCCTGGGAGCCTGGTGCACTCCGTGCGGCGCTGAGCCTTGGCGGCCAAGCAACCGCTGGAGGAGCCCTGCACTGGCCATTCCCTTCCCTCGCACAGAGCGCTTCCTGCTGGAGCCCTTGGCAGTGTGCAAGCCACCGGCCCCTAAGCCCTCCCCAAGGACGCCTGGGGCCTAGGTGCAAAGGCAAGGCAGCAGCGGAGCTCAGGCCAGGAAGGCGCCAGTGGCGTCTTCCAGCATCGGGCAGCCTGCTCCTTCCTGGGCAGGAAGCCTAGCAGCGAGGCAAGTCTGGGCAAGGCTCGCCCAGGGCATAGCAGCTTCGCGCCAGCAACTATGCCAGATCAGGCCTCTGAGCAGAGCTGGAGCTCTGCCGTCCTGGAGGCGCACTCGGCTCCAGCCAAGTAGGGCTTGAGCCAAACGAGGCTGGGCTGCCTCTTCTTCCCTCGAGGAGGCTCGCCTCCCCGCCAGCTGTTCACTCGGCTTCCAGGTGGGGGCGCTCTGCGCCTCCTGCAGGTCTTGGCTCAGGGGCTGCTTGCCCTGAGCTGGGGCTGTGGGCGGGAGTCCAGGCACGCAGGGGCAGGCCCCAACCAGCTGCACACGTCTCTAATGGGGTGGAGAGCGCTAGGGAAGCTACGTGTGTGAGGGAGCTGCTGGGCGCCCAGGGAGTCAGCCTCCGGGTGTGCGGGGCTGCAGACACCAGCCAGGGGCCCTGGGAGCCTGGTGCACTCCGTGCGGGGCTGAGCCTGGGCGGCCAAGCAACCGCTGGAGGAGCCCTGCACTGGCCCTTCCCTTCCCTCGCACAGAACTCCTCCTGCTGGAGCCCTTGGCAGTGTGCAAGCCACCGGCCCCTAAGCCCTCCCCAAGGACGCCTGGGGCCTAGGTGCAAAGGCAAGGCAGGAGCAGAGCTGAGGCTAGGAAAGCGCCAGTGGCGTCTCCCAGCCTCGCGCAGCCTGCTCCTTCCTGGGCAGGAAGCCTAGCAGCGAGGCAAGTCTGGGCAAGGTTCGCCCAGGGCAGAGCAGCCTCGCGCCAGCAACTCTGCCAGATCGGGCCTCTGAGCAGAGCTGGAGCTCTGCCGTCCTGGAGGCGCACTCATTCCAGCCAAGTAGGGCTTGAGCCAAACGAGGCTAGGCTGCCTCTTCTTCCCTCGAGGAGGCTCGCCTCCCCGCCAGCTGTTCACTCGGCTTCCAGGTGGGGGCGCTGTTCGCCTCCTGCAGGTCTTGGCTCAGGGGCTGCTTGCCCTGAGCTGGGGCTGTGCGCGGGAGCCCAGGCACGCAGGGGCAGGCCCCAACCAGCTGCACACGTCTCTGCTGGGGAGGAGAGCGCAAGGGAAGCTACGTGTGTGAGGAAGCTGCTGGGCGCCCAGGGAGTCAGCCTCCGGGTGTGCGGGGCTGCAGACCCCAGCCAGGGCCCTGGGAGCCTGGTGCTCTCCGTGCCTAGCTAAGTCTGGGCGGCCAAGCAACCGCTGGAGGAGACCAGCCCAACCCTTCCCTTCCCTCGCACAGAGCTCTTCCTGCTGGAGCCCTTGGCAGTGTGCAAGCCACCGGCCCCCAAGCCCTCCCCAAGGACGCCTGGGGCCTAGGTGCAAAGGCAAGGCAGGAGCGGAGCTGAGGCCAGGAAGGCGCCAGTGGCGTCTCCCAGCCTCGCGCAGCCTGCTCCTTCCTGGGCAGGAAGCCTAGCAGCGAGGCAAGTCTGGGCAAGGCTCGCCCAGGGCAGAGCAGGTTCGCGCCAGCAACTATGCCAGATCAGGCCTCTGAGCAGAGCTGGAGCTCTGCCGTCCTGGAGGCGCACTCGGCTCCAGCCAAGTAGGGCTTGAACCAAACGAGGCTGGGCTGCCTCTTCTTCCCTCGAGGAGGCTCGCCTCCCCGCCAGCTGTTCACTCGGCTTCCAGGTGGGGGCGCTCTGCGCCTCCTGCAGGTCTTGGCTCAGGGGCTGCTTGCCCTGAGCTGGGGCTGTGGGCGGGAGTCCAGGCACGCAGGGGCAGGCCCCAACCAGCTGCACACGTCTCTAATGGGGTGGAGAGCGCTAGGGAAGCTACGTGTGTGAGGGAGCTGCTGGGCGCCCAGGGAGTCAGCCTCCGGGTGTGCGGGGCTGCAGACACCAGCCAGGGGCCCTGGGAGCCTGGTGCACTCCGTGCGGGGCTGAGCCTGGGCGGCCAAGCAACCGCTGGAGGAGCCCTGCACTGGCCCTTCCCTTCCCTCGCACAGAACTCCTCCTGCTGGAGCCCTTGGCAGTGTGCAAGCCACCGGCCCCTAAGCCCTCCCCAAGGACGCCTGGGGCCTAGGTGCAAAGGCAAGGCAGGAGCAGAGCTGAGGCTAGGAAAGCGCCAGTGGCGTCTCCCAGCCTCGCGCAGCCTGCTCCTTCCTGGGCAGGAAGCCTAGCAGCGAGGCAAGTCTGGGCAAGGTTCGCCCAGGGCAGAGCAGCCTCGCGCCAGCAACTCTGCCAGATCGGGCCTCTGAGCAGAGCTGGAGCTCTGCCGTCCTGGAGGCGCACTCATTCCAGCCAAGTAGGGCTTGAGCCAAACGAGGCTAGGCTGCCTCTTCTTCCCTCGAGGAGGCTCGCCTCCCCGCCAGCTGTTCACTCGGCTTCCAGGTGGGGGCGCTGTTCGCCTCCTGCAGGTCTTGGCTCAGGGGCTGCTTGCCCTGAGCTGGGGCTGTGCGCGGGAGCCCAGGCACGCAGGGGCAGGCCCCAACCAGCTGCACACGTCTCTGCTGGGGAGGAGAGCGCAAGGGAAGCTACGTGTGTGAGGAAGCTGCTGGGCGCCCAGGGAGTCAGCCTCCGGGTGTGCGGGGCTGCAGACCCCAGCCAGGGCCCTGGGAGCCTGGTGCTCTCCGTGCCTAGCTAAGTCTGGGCGGCCAAGCAACCGCTGGAGGAGACCTGCCCAACCCTTCCCTTCCCTCGCACAGAGCTCTTCCTGCTGGAGCCCTTGGCAGTGTGCAAGCCACCGGCCCCCAAGCCCTCCCCAAGGACGCCTGGGGCCTAGGTGCAAAGGCAAGGCAGGAGCGGAGCTGAGGCCAGGAAGGCGCCAGTGGCGTCTCCCAGCCTCGCGCAGCCTGCTCCTTCCTGGGCAGGAAGCCTAGCAGCGAGGCAAGTTTGGGCAAGGCTCGCCCAGGGCATAGCAGCTTCGCGCCAGCAACTATGCCAGATCAGGCCTCTGAGCAGAGCTGGAGCTCTGCCGTCCTGGAGGCGCACTCGGCTCCAGCCAAGTAGGGCTTGAGCCAAACGAGGCTGGGCTGCCTCTTCTTCCCTCGAGGAGGCTCGCCTCCCCGCCAGCTGTTCACTCGGCTTCCAGGTGGGGGCGCTCTGCGCCTCTTGCAGGTCTTGGCTCAGGGGCTGCCTGCCCTGAACTGGGGCTGTGCGCAGGAGCCCAGGCACGCAGGGGCAGGCCCCAACCAGCTGCACACGTCTCTGCTGGGGAGGAGAGCGCTAGGGAAGCTACGTGTGTGAGGCAGCTGCTGGGCGCCCAGGGAGTCAGCCTCCGGGTGTGCGGGGCTGCAGACCCCAGCCAGGGGCCCTGGGAGCCTGGTGCACTCCGCGCGGCGCCGAGTCTGGGCGGCCAAGCACCCTCTGGAGGAGCCCTGCACTAGCCCTTTCCTTCCCTCGCACAGAGCTCTTCCTGCTGGAGCCCTTGGCAGTGTGCAAGCCACCGGCCCCTAAGCCCTCCCCAAGGACGCCTGGGGCCTAGGTGCAAAGGCAAGGCAGGAGCGGAGCTGAGGCCAGGAAGGCGCCAGTGGCGTCTCCCAGCCTCGCGCAGCCTGCTCCTTCCTGGGCAGGAAGCCTAGCAGCGAGGCAAGTCTGCGCAAGGCTCGCCCGGGGCAGAGCAGCCTCGCTCCAGCAACTCTGCCAGAACGGGCCTCTGAGCAGACCTGGAGCTCTGCCGTCCTGGAGGCGCACTCGGCTCCAGCCAAGTAGGGCTTGAGCCAAACGAGGCTGGGCTGCCTCTTCTTCCCTCGAGGAGGCTCGCCTCCCCGCCAGCTGTTCACTCGGCTTCCAGGTGGGGGCGCTCTGCGCCTCCTGCAGGTCTGGGCTCAGGGGCTGCTTGCCCTGAGCTGGGGCTGTGGGCGGGAGCCCAGGCACGCAGGGGCAGGCCCCAACCAGCTGCACACGTCTCTGCTGGGGAGGAGAGCGCTAGGGAAGCTACGTGTGTGAGGCAGCTGCTGGGCGCCCAGGGAGTCAGCCTCCGGGTGTGCGGGGATGCAGACCCCAGCCAGGGGCCCTGGGAGCCTGGGGCACTCCGGGCGGGGCTGAGCCTGGGCGGCCAAGCAACCGGTGGATGAGCCCTGCACTGGCCCTTCCCTTCCCTCGCACAGAGCTCTTCCTGCTGGAGCCCTTGGCAGTGTGCAAGCCACCGGCCCCTAAGCCCTCCCCAAGGACGCCTGGGGCCTAGGTGCAAAGGCAAGGCAGGAGCGGAGCTGAGGCCAAGAAGGCGCCAGTGGCGTCTCCCAGCATCGCTTAGCCTGCTCCTTCCTGGGCAGGAAGCCTAGCAGCGAGGCAAGTCTGGGCAAGGCTCGCCCAGGGCATAGCAGCTTCGCGCCAGCAACTATGCCAGATCAGGCCTCTGAGCAGAGCTGGAGCTCTGCCGTCCTGGAGGCGCACTAGGCTCCAGCCAAGTAGGGCTTGAGCCAAACGAGGCTGGGCTGCCTCTTCTTCCCTCGAGGAGGCTCGCCTCCCCGCCAGCTGTTCACTTGGCTTCCAGGTGGGGGCGCTCTGCGCCTCCTGCAGGTCTTCTCTCAGGGGCTGCTTGCCCTGAGCTGGGGCTGTGCTCAGGAGCCCAGGCACGCAGGGGCAGGCCCCAACCAGCTGCACACGTCTCTGCTGGGGAGGAGAGCGCTAGGGAAGCTACGTGTGTGAGGCAGCTGCTGGGCGCCCAGGGAGTCAGCCTCCGGGTGTGCGGGGCTGCAGACCCCAGCCAGGGGCCCTGGGAGCCTGGTGCACTCCGCGCGGTGCTGAGTCTGGGCGGCCAAGCAACCTCTGGAGGAGCCCTGCACTAGACCTTTCATTCCCTCGCACAGAGCTCTTCCTGCTGGAGCCCTTGGCAGTGTGCAAGCCACCGGCCCCTAAGCCCTCCCCAAGGACGCCTGGGGCCTAGGTCAAAGGCAAGGCAGGAGCGGAGCTGAGGCCAGGAAGGCACCAGTGGCGTCTCACAGCCTCGCGCAGCCTGCTCCTTCCTGGGCAGGAAGCCTAGCAGCGAGGCAAGTCTGGGCAAGGCTCGCCCAGGCAGAGCAGCCTCGCGCCAGCAACTCTGCCAGAACGGGCCTCTGAGCAGAGCTGGAGCTCTGCCGTCCTGGAGGCGCACTCGGCTCCAGCCAAGTAGGGCTTGAGCCAAACGAGGCTGGGCTGCCTCTTCTTCCCTCGAGGAGGCTCGCCTCCCCGCCAGCTGTTCACTCGGCTTCCAGGTGGTGGCGCTCTGCGCCTCTTGCAGGTCTTGGCTCAGGGGCTGCTTGCCCTGAGCTGGGGCTGTGGGAGGGAGCCCAGGCACGCATGGGCAGGCCCCAACCAGCTGCACACGTCTCTGCTGGGGAGGAGAGTGCTAGGGAAGCTACGTGAGTGAGGAAGCTGCTGGGCGCCCAGGGAGTCAGCCTCCGGGTGTGCGGGGCTGCAGACCCCAGCCAGGGCCCTGGGAGCCTGGTGCACTCCGTGCCGAGCTAAGTCTGGGCGGCCAAGCAACCGTTGGAGGAGCCCTGCACTAGCCCTTCCCTTCCCTCGCACAGAGCTCTTCCTGCTGGAGCCCTTGGCAGTGTGCAAGCCACCGGCCCCTAAGCCCTCCCCAAGGACGCCTGGGGCCTAGGTGCAAAGGCAAGGCAGGAGCGGAGCTGAGGCCAAGAAGGCGCCAGTGGCGTCTCCCAGCATCGCGCAGCCTGCTCCTTCCTGGGCAGGAAGCCTAGCAGCGAGGCAAGTCTGGGCAAGGCTCGCCCAGGGCATAGCAGCTTCGCGCCAGCAACTATGCCAGATCAGGCCTCTGAGCAGAGCTGGAGCTCTGCCGTCCTGGAGGCGCACTAGGCTCCAGCCAAGTAGGGCTTGAGCCAAACGAGGCTGGGCTGCCTCTTCTTCCCTCGAGGAGGCTCGCCTCCCCGCCAACTGTTCACTCGGCTTCCAGGTGGGGGCGCTCTGCGCCTCCTGCAGGTCTTGGCTCAGGGGCTGCTTGCCCTGAGCTGGGGCTGTGCTCAGGAGCCCAGGCACGGAGGGGCAGGCCCCAACCAGCTGCACACGTCTCTGCTGGGGAGGAGAGCGCTAGGGAAGCTACGTGTGTGAGGCAGCTGCTGGGCGCCCAGGGAGTCAGCCTCCGGGTGTGCGGGGCTGCAGACCCCAGCCAGGGGCCCTGGGAGCCTGGTGCACTCCGCGCGGTGCTGAGTCTGGGCGGCCAAGCAACCTCTGGAGGAGCCCTGCACTAGACCTTTCCTTCCCTCGCACAGAGCTCTTCCTGCTGGAGCCCTTGGCAGTGTGCAAGCCACCGGCCCCTAAGCCCTCCCCAAGGACGCCTGGGGCCTAGGTCAAAGGCAAGGCAGGAGCGGAGCTGAGGCCAGGAAGGCACCAGTGGCGTCTCACAGCCTCGCGCAGCCTGCTCCTTCCTGGGCAGGAAGCCTAGCAGCGAGGCAAGTCTGGGCAAGGCTCGCCCAGGGCAGAGCAGCCTCGCGCCAGCAACTCTGCCAGAACGGGCCTCTGAGCAGAGCTGGAGCTCTGCCGTCCTGGAGGCGCACTCGGCTCCAGCCAAGTAGGGCTTGAGCCAAACGAGGCTGGGCTGCCTCTTCTTCCCTCGAGGAGGCTCGCCTCCCCGCCAGCTGTTCACTCGGCTTCCAGGTGGGGGCGATCTGCGCCTCCTGCAGGTCTTGGCTCAGGGGCTGCTTGCTCTGAGCTGGGGCTGTGGGCGGGAGCCCAGGCATGCAGGGGCAGGCCCCAACCAGCTGCACACGTCTCTGCTGGGGAGGAGAGCGCAAGGGAAGCTACGTGTGTGAGGTAGCTGCTGGGCGCCCAGGGAGTCAGCCTCCGGGTGTGCGGGGCTGCAGACCCCAGCCAGGGGCCCTGGGAGCCTGGTGCACTCCGTGCGGCGCTGAGCCTGGGCGGCCAAGCAACCGCTGGAGGAGCCCTGCACTGGCCATTCCCTTCCCTCGCACAGAGCGCTTCCTGCTGGAGCCCTTGGCAGTGTGCAAGCCACCGGCCCCTAAGCCCTCCCCAAGGACGCCTGGGGCCTAGGTGCAAAGGCAAGGCAGCAGCGGAGCTGAGGCCAGGAAGGCGCCAGTGGCGTCTTCCAGCATCGGGCAGCCTGCTCCTTCCTGGGCAGGAAGCCTAGCAGCGAGGCAAGTCTGGGCAAGGCTAGCCCAGGGCATAGCAGCTTCGCGCCAGCAACTATGCCAGATCAGGCCTCTGAGCAGAGCTGGAGCTCTGCCGTCCTGGAGGCGCACTCGGCTCCAGCCAAGTAGGGCTTGAGCCAAACGAGGCTGGGCTGCCTCTTCTTCCCTCGAGGAGGCTCGCCTCCCCGCCAGCTGTTCACTCGGCTTCCAGGTGGGGGCGCTCTGCGCCTCCTGCAGGTCTTGGCTCAGGGGCTGCTTGCCCTGAGCTGGGGCTGTGGGCGGGAGTCCAGGCACGCAGGGGCAGGCCCCAACCAGCTGCACACGTCTCTAATGGGGAGGAGAGCGCTAGGGAAGCTACGTGTGTGAGGGAGCTGCTGGGCGCCCAGGGAGTCAGCCTCCGGGTGTGCGGGGCTGCAGACACCAGCCAGGGGCCCTGGGAGCCTGGTGCACTCCGTGCGGGGCTGAGCCTGGGCGGCCAAGCAACCGCTGGAGGAGCCCTGCACTGGCCCTTCCCTTCCCTCGCACAGAACTCCTCCTGCTGGAGCCCTTGGCAGTGTGCAAGCCACCGGCCCCTAAGCCCTCCCCAAGGACGCCTGGGGCCTAGGTGCAAAGGCAAGGCAGGAGCAGAGCTGAGGCTAGGAAGGCGCCAGTGGCGTCTCCCAGCCTCGCGCAGCCTGCTCCTTCCTGGGCAGGAAGCCTAGCAGCGAGGCAAGTCTGGGCAAGGTTCGCCCAGGGCAGAGCAGCCTCGCGCCAGCAACTCTGCCAGATCGGGCCTCTGAGCAGAGCTGGAGCTCTGCCGTCCTGGAGGCGCACTCATTCCAGCCAAGTAGGGCTTGAGCCAAACGAGGCTAGGCTGCCTCTTCTTCCCTCGAGGAGGCTCGCCTCCCCGCCAGCTGTTCACTCGGCTTCCAGGTGGGGGCGCTGTTCGCCTCCTGCAGGTCTTGGCTCAGGGGCTGCTTGCCCTGAGCTGGGGCTGTGCGCGGGAGCCCAGGCACGCAGGGGCAGGCCCCAACCAGCTGCACACGTCTCTGCTGGGGAGGAGAGCTCAAGGGAAGCTACGTGTGTGAGGAAGCTGCTGGGCGCCCAGGGAGTCAGCCTCCGGGTGTGCGGGGCTGCAGACCCCAGCCAGGGCCCTGGGAGCCTGGTGCTCTCCGTGCCTAGCTAAGTCTGGGCGGCCAAGCAACCGCTGGAGGAGACCTGCCCAACCCTTCCCTTCCCTCGCACAGAGCTCTTCCTGCTGGAGCCCTTGGCAGTGTGCAAGCCACCGGCCCCCAAGCCCTCCCCAAGGACGCCTGGGGCCTAGGTGCAAAGGCAAGGCAGGAGCGGAGCTGAGGCCAGGAAGGCGCCAGTGGCGTCTCCCAGCCTAGCGCAGCCTGCTCCTTCCTGGGCAGGAAGCCTAGCAGCGAGGCAAGTCTGGGCAAGGCTCGCCCAGGGCATAGCAGCTTCGCGCCAGCAACTATGCCAGATCAGGCCTCTGAGCAGAGCTGGAGCTCTGCCGTCCTGGAGGCGCACTCGGCTCCAGCCAAGTAGGGCTTGAGCCAAACGAGGCTGGGCTGCCTCTTCTTCCCTCGAGGAGGCTCGCCTCCCCGCCAGCTGTTCACTCGGCTTCCAGGTGGGGGCGCTCTGCGCCTCTTGCAGGTCTTGGCTCAGGGGCTGCCTGCCCTGAGCTGGGGCTGTGCGCAGGAGCCCAGGCACGCAGGGGCAGGCCCCAACCAGCTGCACACGTCTCTGCTGGGGAGGAGAGCGCTAGGGAAGCTACGTGTGTGAGGCAGCTGCTGGGCGCCCAGGGAGTCAGCCTCCGTGTGTGCGGGGCTGCAGACCCCAGCCAGGGGCCCTGGGAGCCTGGTGCACTCCGCGCGGCGCCGAGTCTGGGCGGCCAAGCACCCTCTGGAGGAGCCCTGCACTAGCCCTTTCCTTCCCTCGCACAGAGCTCTTCCTGCTGGAGCCCTTGGTAGTGTGCAAGCCACCGGCCCCTAAGCCCTCCCCAAGGACGCCTGGGGCCTAGGTGCAAAGGCAAGGCAGGAGCGGAGCTGAGGCCAGGAAGGCGCCAGTGGCGTCTCCCAGCCTCGCGCAGCCTGCTCCTTCCTGGGCAGGAAGCCTAGCAGCGAGGCAAGTCTGGGCAAGGCTCGCCCGGGGCAGAGCAGCCTCGCTCCAGCAACTCTGCCAGAACGGGCCTCTGAGCAGAGCTGGAGCTCTGCCGTCCTGGATGCGCACTCGGCTCCAGCCAAGTAGGGCTTGAGCCAAACGAGGCTGGGCTGCCTCTTCTTCCCTCGAGGAGGCTCGCCTCCCCGCCAGCTGTTCACTCGGCTTCCAGGTGGGGGCGCTCTGCGCCTCCTGCAGGTCTGGGCTCAGGGGCTGCTTGCCCTGAGCTGGGGCTGTGGGAGGGAGCCCAGGCACGCAGGGGCAGGCCCCAACCAGCTGCACACGTCTCTGCTGGGGAGGAGAGCGCTAGGGAAGCTACGTGTGTGAGGCAGCTGCTGGGCGCCCAGGGAGTCAGCCTCCGGGTGTGCGGGGCTGCAGACCCCAGCCAGGGGCCCTGGGAGCCTGGGGCACTCCGTGCGGGGCTGAGCCTGGGCGGCCAAGCAACCGGTGGATGAGCCCTGCACTGGCCCTTCCCTTCCCTCGCACAGAGCTCTTCCTGCTGGAGCCCTTGGCAGTGTGCAAGCTCCCGGTCCCTAAGCCCTCCCCAAGGACGCCTGGGGCCTAGGTGCAAAGGCAAGGCAGGAGCGGAGCTGAGGCCAGGAAGGCGCCAGTGGCGTCTCCCAGCCTCGCGCAGCCTGCTCCTTCCTGGGCAGGAAGCGTAACAGCGAGGCAAGTCTGGGCAAGGCTCGCCCAGGGCAGAGCAGCCTCGCGCCAGCAACTCTGCCAGAACGGGCCTCTCAGTAGAGCTGGAGCTCTGCCGTCCTGGAGGCGCACTCGGCTCCAGCCAAGTAGGGCTTGAGCCAAACGAGGCTGGGCTGCCTCTTCTTCCCTCGAGGAGGCTCGCCTCCCCGCCAGCTGTTCACTCGGCTTCTAGGTGGGGGCGCTCTGCGCCTCCTGCAGGTCTTGGCACAGGGGCTGCTTGCCCTGAGCTGGGGCTGTTCGCAGGAGCACAGGCACGGAGGGGCAGGCCCCAACCAGCTGCACACGTCTCTGCTGGGGAGGAGAGCGCTAGGGAAGCTACGTGTGTGAGGCAGCTGCTGGGCGCCCAGGGAGTCAGCCTCCGGGTGTGCGGGGCTGCAGACCCCAACCAGGGGCCCTGGGAGCCTGGGGCACTCCGTGCGGCGCTGAGCCTGGGCGGCCAAGCAACCGCTGGAGGAGCCCTGCACTGGCCCTTCCCTTCCCTCGCACAGAGCTCTTCCTGCTGGAGCCCTTGGCAGTGTGCAAGCCACCGGCCCCTAAGCCCTCCCCAAGGACGCATGGGGCCTAGGTGCAAACGCAAGGCAGGAGCAGAGCTGAGGCCAGGAAGGCGCCAGTCGCGTCTCCCAGCCTCGCGCAGCCTGCTCCTTCCTGGGCAGGAAGCCTAGCAGCGAGGCAAGTCTGGGCAAGGCTCGCCCAGGGCAGAGCAGCCTCGCGCCAGCAACTCTGCCAGATCGGGCCTCTGAGCAGAGCTGGAGCTCTGCCGTCCTGGAGGCGCACTCGGTTCCAGCCAAGTAGGGCTTGAGCCAAACGAGGCTGGGCTGCCTCTTCTTCCCTCGAGGAGGCTCGCCTCCCCGCCAGCTGTTCACTCGGCTTCCAGGTGGGGGCGCTCTTCGCCTCCTGCAGGTCTTGGCTCAGGGGCTGCTTGCCCTGAGCTGGGGCTGTGCGCGGGAGCCCAGGCACGCAGGGGCAGGCCCCAACCAGCTGCACACGTCTCTGCTGGCGAGGAGAGCGCTAGGGAATCTACGTGTGTGAGGAAGCTGCTGGGCGCCCAGGGAGTCAGCCTCCGGGTGTGCGGGGCTGCAGACCCCAGCCAGGGCCCAGGGAGCCTGGTGCACTCCTTGCCGAGCTAAGTCTGGGCGGCCAAGAAACCGCTGGAGGAGCCCTGCACTAGCCCTTCCCTTCCCTTGCACAGAGCTCTTCCTGCTGGAGCCCTTGGCAGTGTGCAAGCCACCGGCCCCTAAGCCCTCCCCAAGGACGCCTTGCGCCTTGGTTCAAAGGCAAGGCAGGAGCGGAGCTGAGGCCAGGAATGCGCCAGTGGCGTCTCCCAGCCTCACGCAGCCTGCTCCTTCCTGGGCAGGAAGCCTAGCAGCGAGGCAAGTCTGGGCAAGGCTCGCCCAGGGCAGAGCAGCCTCGCGCCAGCAACTCTGCCAGAACGGGCCTCTGAGCAGAGCTGGAGCTCTGCCGTCCTGGAGGCGCACTCGGCTCCAGCCAAGTAGGGCTTGAGCCAAACGAGGCTGGGCTGCCTCTTCTTCCCTCGAGGAGGCTCGCCTCCCCGCCAGCTGTTCACTCGGCTTCCAGGTGGGGGCGCTCTGCGCCTCCTGCAGGTCTTGGCTCAGGGGCTGCTTGCTCTGAGCTGGGGCTGTGGGCGGGAGCCCAGGCATGCAGGGGCAGGCCCCAACCAGCTGCACACGTCTCTGCTGGGGAGGAGAGCGCAAGGGAAGCTACGTGTGTGAGGTAGCTGCTGGGCGCCCAGGGAGTCAGCCTCCGGGTGTGCGGGGCTGCAGACCCCAGCCAGGGGCCCTGGGAGCCTGGTGCACTCCGTGCGGCGCTGAGCCTGGGTGGCCAAGCAACCGCTGGAGGAGCCCTGCACTGGCCATTCCCTTCCCTCGCACAGAGCGCTTCCTGCTGGAGCCCTTGGCAGTGTGCAAGCCACCGGCCCCTAAGCCCTCCCCAAGGACGCCTGGGGCCTAGGTGCAAAGGCAAGGCAGCAGCGGAGCTGAGGCCAGGAAGGCGCCAGTGGCGTCTTCCAGCATCGGGCAGCCTGCTCCTTCCTGGGCAGGAAGCCTAGCAGCGAGGCAAGTCTGGGCAAGGCTCGCCCAGGGCATAGCAGCTTCGCGCCAGCAACTATGCCAGATCAGGCCTCTGAGCAGAGCTGGAGCTCTGCCGTCCTGGAGGCGCACTCGGCTCCAGCCAAGTAGGGCTTGAGCCAAACGAGGCTGGGCTGCCTCTTCTTCCCTCGAGGAGGCTCGCCTCCCCGCCAGCTGTTCACTCGGCTTCCAGGTGGGGGCGCTCTGCGCCTCCTGCAGGTCTGGGCTCAGGGGCTGCTTGCCCTGAGCTGGGGCTGTGGGCGGGAGTCCAGGCACGCAGGGGCAGGCCCCAACCAGCTGCACACGTCTCTAATGGGGAGGAGAGCGCTAGGGAAGCTACGTGTGTGAGGGAGCTGCTGGGCGCCCAGGGAGTCAGCCTCCGGGTGTGCGGGGCTGCAGACACCAGCCAGGGGCCCTGGGAGCCTGGTGCACTCCGTGCGGGGCTGAGCCTGGGCGGCCAAGCAACCGCTGGAGGAGCCCTGCACTGGCCCTTCCCTTCCCTCGCACAGAACTCCTCCTGCTGGAGCCCTTGGCAGTGTGCAAGCCACCGGCCCCTAAGCCCTCCCCAAGGACGCCTGGGGCCTAGGTGCAAAGGCAAGGCAGGAGCAGAGCTGAGGCTAGGAAGGCGTCAGTGGCGTCTCCCAGCCTCGCGCAGCCTGCTCCTTCCTGGGCAGGAAGCCTAGCAGCGAGGCAAGTCTGGGCAAGGTTCGCCCAGGGCAGAGCAGCCTCGCGCCAGCAACTCTGCCAGATCGGGCCTCTGAGCAGAGCTGGAGCTCTGCCGTCCTGGAGGCGCACTCATTCCAGCCAAGTAGGGCTTGAGCCAAACGAGGCTAGGCTGCCTCTTCTTCCCTCGAGGAGGCTCGCCTCCCCGCCAGCTGTTCACTCGGCTTCCAGGTGGGGGCGCTCTGCGCCTCCTGCAGGTCTTGGCTCAGGGGCTGCTTGCCCTGAGCTGGGGCTGTGCGCGGGAGCCCAGGCACGCAGGGGCAGGCCCCAACCAGCTGCACACGTCTCTGCTGGGGAGGAGAGCTCAAGGGAAGCTACGTGTGTGAGGAAGCTGCTGGGCGCCCAGGGAGTCAGCCTCCGGGTGTGCGGGGCTGCAGACCCCAGCCAGGGCCCTGGGAGCCTGGTGCTCTCCGTGCCTAGCTAAGTCTGGGCGGCCAAGCAACCGCTGGAGGAGACCTGCCCAACCCTTCCCTTCCCTCGCACAGAGCTCTTCCTGCTGGAGCCCTTGGCAGTGTGCAAGCCACCGGCCCCCAAGCCCTCCCCAAGGACGCCTGGGGCCTAGGTCAAAGGCAAGGCAGGAGCGGAGCTGAGGCCAGGAAGGCGCCAGTGGCGTCTCCCAGCCTCGCGCAGCCTGCTCCTTCCTGGGCAGGAAGCCTAGCAGCGAGGCAAGTCTGGGCAAGGCTCGCCCAGGGCATAGCAGCTTCGCGCCAGCAACTATGCCAGATCAGGCCTCTGAGCAGAGCTGGAGCTCTGCCGTCCTGGAGGCGCACTCGGTTCCAGCCAAGTAGGGCTTGAGCCAAACGAGGCTGGGCTGCCTCTTCTTCCCTCGAGGAGGCTCGCCTCCCCGCCAGCTGTTCACTCGGCTTCCAGGTGGGGGCGCTCTTCGCCTCCTGCAGGTCTTGGCTCAGGGGCTGCTTGCCCTGAGCTGGGGCTGTGCGCGGGAGCCCAGGCACGCAGGGGCAGGCCCCAACCAGCTGCACACGTCTCTGCTGGCGAGGAGAGCGCTAGGGAATCTACGTGTGTGAGGAAGCTGCTGGGCGCCCAGGGAGTCAGCCTCCGGGTGTGCGGGGCTGCAGACCCCAGCCAGGGCCCAGGGAGCCTGGTGCACTCCTTGCCGAGCTAAGTCTGGGCGGCCAAGAAACCGCTGGAGGAGCCCTGCACTAGCCCTTCCCTTCCCTCGCACAGAGCTCTTCCTGCTGGAGCCCTTGGCAGTGTGCAAGCCACCGGCCCCTAAGCCCTCCCCAAGGACGCCTTGCGCCTTGGTTCAAAGGCAAGGCAGGAGCGGAGCTGAGGCCAGGAAGGCGCCAGTGGCGTCTCCCAGCCTCACGCAGCCTGCTCCTTCCTGGGCAGGAAGCCTAGCAGCGAGGCAAGTCTGGGCAAGGCTCGCCCAGGGCAGAGCAGCCTCGCGCCAGCAACTCTGCCAGAACGGGCCTCTGAGCAGAGCTGGAGCTCTGCCGTCCTGGAGGCGCACTCGGCTCCAGCCAAGTAGGGCTTGAGCCAAACGAGGCTGGGCTGCCTCTTCTTCCCTCGAGGAGGCTCGCCTCCCCGCCAGCTGTTCACTCGGCTTCCAGGTGGGGGCGCTCTGCGCCTCCTGCAGGTCTTGGCTCAGGGGCTGCTTGCCCTGAGCTGGGGCTGTGGGAGGGATCCCAGGCACGCAGGGGCAGGCCCCAACCAGCTGCACACGTCTCTGCTGGGGAGGAGAGCGCTAGGGAAGCTACGTGTGTTAGGCAGCTGCTGGGCGCCCAGGGAGTCAGCCTCCGGGTGTGCGGGGCTGCAGACCCCAGCCAGGGTCCCTGGGAGCCTGGTGCACTCCGTGCGGCGCTGAGCCTGGGCGGCCAAGCAACCGCTGGAGGAGCCCTGCACTGGCCCTTCCCTTCCCTCGCACAGAGCTCTTCCTGCTGGAGCCCTTGGTAGTGTGCAAGCCACCGGCCCCTAAGCCCTCCCCAAGGACGCCTGGGGCCTAGGTGCAAAGGCAAGGCAGGAGCGGAGCTGAGGCCAGGAAGGCGCCAGTGGCGTCTTCCAGCCTCGCGCAGCCTGCTCCTTCCTGGGCAGGAAGCCTAGCAGCGAGGCAAGTCTGGGCAAGGCTCGCCCAGGGCAGAGCAGCCTCGCGCCAGCAACTCTGCCAGAACGGGCCTCTGAGCAGAGCTGGAGCTCTGCCGTCCTGGAGGCGCACTCGGCTCCAGCCAAGTAGGGCTTGAGCCAAACGAGGCTGGGCTGCCTCTTCTTCCCTCGAGGAGGCTCGCCTCCCCGCCAGCTGTTCACTCGGCTTCCAGGTGGGGGCGCTCTGCGCCTCTTGCAGGTCTTGGCTCAGGGGCTGCTTGCCCTGAGCTGGGGCTGTGGGCGGGAGCCCAGGCACGCATGGGCAGGCCCCAACCAGCTGCACACGTCTCTGCTGCGGAGGAGAGCTCTAGGGAAGCTACGTGAGTGAGGAAGCTGCTGGGCGCCCAGGGAGTCAGCCTCCGGGTGTGCGGGGCTGCAGACCCCAGCCAGGGCCCTGGGAGCCTGGTGCACTCCGTGCCGAGCTAAGTCTGGGCGGCCAAGCAACCGCTGGAGGAGCCCTGCACTAGCCCTTCCCTTCCCTCGCACAGAGCTCTTCCTGCTGGAGCCCTTGGCAGTGTGCAAGCCACCGGCCCCTAAGCCCTCCCCAAGGACGCCTGGGGCCTAGGTGCAAAGGCAAGGCAGGAGCGGAGCTGAGGCCAAGAAGGCGCCAGTGGCGTCTCCCAGCATCGCGCAGCCTGCTCCTTCCTGGGCAGGAAGCCTAGCAGCGAGGCAAGTCTGGGCAAGGCTCGCCCAGGGCATAGCAGCTTCGCGCCAGCAACTATGCCAGATCAGGCCTCTGAGCAGAGCTGGAGCTCTGCCGTCCTGGAGGCGCACTAGGCTCCAGCCAAGTAGGGCTTGAGCCAAACGAGGCTGGGCTGCCTCTTCTTCCCTCGAGGAGGCTCGCCTCCCCGCCAGCTGTTCACTCAGCTTCCAGGTGGGGGCGCTCTGCGGCTCCTGCAGGTCTTCTCTCAGGGGCTGCTTGCCCTGAGCTGGGGCTGTGCTCAGGAGCCAAGGCACGCAGGGGCAGGCCCCAACAAGCTGCACACGTCTCTGCTGGGGAGGAGAGCGCTAGGGAAGCTACGTGTGTGAGGCAGCTGCTGGGCGCCCAGGGAGTCAGCCTCCGGGTGTGCGGGGCTGCAGACCCCAGCCAGGGGCCCTGGGAGCCTGGTGCACTCCGCGCGGTGCTGAGTCTGGGCGGCCAAGCAACCTCTGGAGGAGCCCTACACTAGACCTTTCCTTCCCTCGCACAGAGCTCTTCCTGCTGGAGCCCTTGGCAGTGTGCAAGCCACCGGCCCCTAAGCCCTCCCCAAGGACGCCTGGGGCCTAGGTCAAAGGCAAGGCAGGAGCGGAGCTGAGGCCAGGAAGGCACCAGTGGCGTCTCACAGCCTCGCGCAGCCTGCTCCTTCCTGGGCAGGAAGCCTAGCAGCGAGGCAAGTCTGGGCAAGGCTCGCCCAGGGCAGAGCAGCCTCGCGCCAGCAACTCTGCCAGAACGGGCCTCTGAGCAGAGCTGGAGCTCTGCCGTCCTGGAGGCGCACTCGGCTCCAGCCAAGTAGGGCTTGAGCCAAACGAGGCTGGGCTGCCTCTTCTTCCTTCGAGGAGGCTCGCCTCCCCGGCAGCTGTTCACTCGGCTTCCAGGTGGGGGCGCTCTGCGCCTCCTGCAGGTCTTGGCTCAGGGGCTGCTTGCCCTGAGCTGGGGCTGTGGGCGGGATCCCAGGCACGCAGGGGCAGGCCCCAACCAGCTGCACACGTCTCTGCTGGGGAGGAGAGCGCTAGGGAAGCTACGTGTGTGAGGCAGCTGCTGGGCGCCCAGGGAGTCAGCCTCCGGATGTGCGGGGCTGCAGACCCCAGCCAGGGGCCCTGGGAGCCTGGTGCACTCCGTGCGGCGCTGAGCCTGGGCGGCCAAGCAACCGCTGGAGGAGCGCTGCACTGGCCCTTCCCTTCCCTCGCACAGAGCTCTTCCTGCTGGAGCCCTTGGTAGTGTGCAAGCCACCGGCCCCTAAGCCCTCCCCAAGGACGCCTGGGGCCTAGGTGCAAAGGCAAGGCAGGAGCGGAGCTGAGGCCAGGAAGGCGCCAGTGGCGTCTTCCAGCCTCGCGCAGCCTGCTCCTTCCTGGGCAGGAAGCCTAGCAGCGAGGCAAGTCTGGGCAAGGCTCGCCCAGGGCAGAGCAGCCTCGCGCCAGCAACTCTGCCAGAACGGGCCTCTGAGCAGAGCTGGAGCTCTGCCGTCCTGGAGGCGCACTCGGCTCCAGCCAAGTAGGGCTTGAGCCAAACGAGGCTGGGCTGCCTCTTCTTCCCTCGAGGAGGCTCGCCTCCCCGCCAGCTGTTCACTCGGCTTCCAGGTGGGGGCGCTTTGCGCCTCTTGCAGGTCTTGGCTCAGGGGCTGCTTGCCCTGAGCTGGGGCTGTGGGCGGGAGCCCAGGCACGCATGGGCAGGCCCCAACCAGCTGCACACGTCTCTGCTGGGGAGGAGAGCGCTAGGGAAGCTACGTGAGTGAGGAAGCTGCTGGGCGCCCAGGGAGTCAGCCTCCGGGTGTGCGGGGCTGCAGACCCCAGCCAGGGCCCTGGGAGCCTGGTGCACTCCGTGCCGAGCTAAGTCTGGGCGGCCAAGCAACCGCTGGAGGAGCACTGCACTAGCCCTTCCCTTCCCTCGCACAGAGCTCTTCCTGCTGGAGCCCTTGGCAGTGTGCAAGCCAACGGCCCCTAAGCCCTCCCCAAGGACGCCTTGCGCCTTGGTTCAAAGGCAAGGCAGGAGCGGAGCTGAGGCCAGGAAGGCGCCAGTGGCGTCTCCCAGCCTCACGCAGCCTGCTCCTTCCTGGGCAGGAAGCCTAGCAGCGAGGCAAGTCTGGGCAAGGCTCGCCCAGGGCAGAGCACCTTCGCGCAAGCAACTATGCCAGATCAGGCCTCTGAGCAGAGCTTGAGCTCTGCCGTCCTGGAGGCGCACTCGGCTCCAGCCAAATAGGGCTTGAGCCAAACGAGGCTGGGCTGCCTCTTCTTCCCTCGAGGAGGCTCGCCTCCCCGCCAGCTGTTCACTCGGCTTCCAGGTGGGGGCGCTCTTCGCCTCGTGCAGGTCTTGGCTCAGGGGCTGCTTGCCCTGAGCTGGGGCTGTGCGCAGGAGCCCAGGAAGGCAGGGGCAGGCCCCAACCAGCTGCACACGTCTCTGCTGGGGAGGAGAGCGCTAGGAAAGCTACGTGTGTGAGGCAGCTGCTGGGCGCCCAGGGAGTCAGCCTCCGGGTGTGCGGGGCTGCAGACCCCAGCCAGGTGCCCTGGGAGCCTGGTGCACTCCGTGCGGCGCTGAGTCTGGGCGGCCAAGCAACCGATGGAGGAGCCCTGCATTAGCCCTTCCCTTCCCTCGCACAGAGCTCTTCCTGCTGGAGCCCTTGGCAGTGTGCAAGCCACCGGCCCCTAAGCCCTCCCCAAGGACGTCTGGGGCCTAGGTGCAAAGGCAAGGCAGGAGCGGAGCTGAGGCCAGGAAGGCGCCAGTGGCGTCTCCCAGCCTCGCGCAGCCTGCTCCTTCCTGGGCAGGAAGACTAGCAGCGAGGCAAGTCTGGGCAAGGCTCGCCCAGGGCAGAGCAGCCTCGCGCCAGCAACTCTGCCAGAACGGGCCTCTGAGCAGAGCTGGAGCTCTGCCGTCCTGGAGGCGCACTCGGCTCCAGCCAAGTAGGGCTTGAGCCAAACGAGGCTGGGCTGCCTCTTCTTCCCTCGAGGAGGCTCGCCTCCCCGCCAGCTGTTCACTCGGCTTCCAGGTGGGGGCGCTCTGCGCCTCCTGCAGGTCTTGGCTCAGGAGCTGCTTGCCCTGAGCTGGGGCTGTGGGCGGTATCCCAGGCACGCAGGGGCAGGCCCCAACCAGCTGCACACGTCTCTGCTGGGGAGGAGAGCGCTAGGGAAGCTACGTGTGTGAGGCAGCTGCTGGGCGCCCAGGGAGTCAGCCTCCGGGTGTGCGGGGCTGCAGACCCCAGCCAGGGGCCCTGGGAGCCTGGTGCACTCCGCGCGGTGCTGAATCTGGGCGGCCAAGCAACCTCTGGAGGAGCCCTGCACTAGACCTTTCCTTCCCTCGCACAGAGCTCTTCCTGCTGGAGCCCTTGGTAGTGTGCAAGCCACCGGCCCCTAAGCCCTCCCCAAGGACGCCTGGGGCCTAGGTCAAAGGCAAGGCAGGAGCGGAGCTGAGGCCAGGAAGGCACCAGTGGCGTTTCCCAGCCTCGCGCAGCCTGCTCTTTCCTGGGCAGGAAGCCTAGCAGCGAGGCAAGTCTGGGCAAGGCTCGCCCAGGGCAGAGCAGCCTCGCGCCAGCAACTCTGCCAGAACGGGCCTCTGAGCAGAGCTGGAGCTCTGCCGTCCTGGAGGCGCACTCGGCTCCAGCCAAGTAGGGCTTGAGCCAAACGAGGCTGGGCTGCCTCTTCTTCCCTCGAGGAGGCTCGCCTCCCCGCCAGCTGTTCACTCGGCTTCCAGGTGGGGGCGCTCTGCGCCTCCTGCAGGTCTTGGCTCAGGGGCTGCTTGCCCTGAGCTGGGGCTGTGGGCGGGAGCCCAGGCACGCAGGGGCAGGCCCCAACCAGCTGCACACGTCTCTGCTGGGGAGGAGAGCGCTAGGGAAGCTACGTGTGTGAGGCAGCTGCTGGGCGCCCAGGGAGTCAGCCTCCGGGTGTGCGGGGCTGCAGACCCCAGCCAGGGGCCCTGGGAGCCTGGTGCACTCCGTGCGGCGCTGAGCCTGGGCGGCCAAGCAACCGCTGGAGGAGCCCTGCACTGGCCCTTCCCTTCCCTCGCACAGAGCTCTTCCTGCTGGAGCCCTTGGCAATGTGCAAGCCACCGGCCCCTAAGCCCTCCGCAAGGACGCCTGGGGCCTAGGTGCAAAGGCAAGGCAGGAGCGGAGCTGAGGCCAGGAAGGCGCCAGTGGCGTCTCCCAGCCTCGCGCAGCCTGCTCCTTCCTGGGCAGGAAGCCTAGCAGCGAGGCAAGTCTGGGCAAGGCTCGCCCAGGGCAGAGCAGCCTCGCGCCAGCAACTCTGCCAGAACGGGCCTCTGAGCAGAGCTGGAGCTCTGCCGTCCTGGAGGCGCACTCGGCTCCAGCCAAGTAGGCCTTGAGCCAAACGAGGCTGGGCTGCCTCTTCTTCCCTCGAGGAGGCTCGCCTCACCCCCAGCTGTTCACTCGGCTTCCAGGTGGGGGCGCTCTGCGCCTCCTGCAGGTCTTGGCTCAGGGGCTGCTTGCCCTGAGCTGGGGCTGTGCGCGGGAGCCCAGGAACGCAGGGGCAGGCCCCAACCAGCTGCACACATCTCTGCTGGGGAGGAGAGCGCTAGGGAAGCTACGTGTGTGAGGCAGCTGCTGGGCGCCCAGGGAGTCAGCCTCCGGGTGTGCGTGGCTGCAGACCCCAGCCAGGGGCCCTGGGAGCCTGGTGCTCTCCGTGCGGCGCTGAGTCTGGGCGGCCAAGCAACCGCTGGAGGAGCCCTGCACTGGCCCTTCCCTTCCCTCGCACAGAGCTCTTCCTGCTGGAGCCCTTGGCAGTGTGCAAGCCACCGGCCCCTAAGCCCTCCCCAAGGACGCCTGGGGCCTAGGTGCAAAGGCAAGGCAGGAGCGGAGCTGAGGCCAGGAAGGCGCCAGTGGCGTCTCCCAGCCTCGCGCAGCCTGCTCCTTCCTGGGCAGGAAGCCTAGCAGCGAGGCAAGTCTGGGCAAGGCTCGCCCAGGGCAGAGCAGCCTCGCGCCAGCAACTCTGCCAGAACGGGCCTCTGAGCAGAGCGGGAGCTCTGCCGTCCTGGAGGCACACTCGGCTCCAGCCAAGTAGGGCTTGAGCCAAACGAGGCTGGGCTGCCTCTTCTTCCCTCGAGGAGGCTCGCCTCCCCGCCAGCTGTTCACTCGGCTTCCAGGTGGGGGCGCTCTGCGCCTCCTGCAGGTCTAGGCTCAGGTGCTGCTTGCCCTGAGCTAGGGCTGTGGGCGGGAGCCCAGGCACGCAGGGGCAGGCCCCAACCAGCTGCACACGTCTCTGCTGGCGAGGAGAGCGCTAGGGAAGCTACGTGTGTGAGGCAGCTGCTGGGCGCCCAGGGAGTCAGCCTCCGGCTGTGCGGGGCTGCAGACCCCAGCCAGGGGACCTGGGAGCCTGGTGCACTACGTGCGGCGCTGAGTCTGGGCGGCCAAGCAACCGCTGGAGGAGCCCTGCACTGGCCCTTCCCTTCCCTCGCACAGAGCTCTTCCTGCTGGAGCCCTTGGCAGTGTGCAAGCCACCGGCCCCTAAGCCCTCCCCAAGGACGCCTGGGGCCTAGGTGCAAAGGCAAGGCAGGAGCGGAGCTGAGGCCAGGAAGGCGCCAGTGGCGTCTCCCAGCCTCGCACAGCCTGCTCCTTCCTGGGCAGGAAGCCTAGCAGCGAGGCAAGTCTGGGCAAGGCTCGCCCAGGGCAGAGCAGCCTCGCGCCAGCAACTCTGCCAGAACGGGCCTCTGAGCAGAGCTGGAGCTCTGCCGTCCTGGAGGCGCACTCGGCTCCAGCCAAGTAGGGCTTGAGCCAAACGAGGCTGGGCTGCCTCTTCTTCCCTCGAGGAGGCTCGTCTCCCCGCCAGCTGTTCACTCGGCTTCCAGGTGGGGGCGCTCTGCGCCTCCTGCAGGTCTTGGCTCAGGGGCTGCTTGCCCTGAGCTGGGGCTGTGGGCGGGAGCCCAGGCACGCAGGGGCAGGCCCCAACCAGCTGCACACGTCTCTGCTGGGGAGGAGAGCGCTAGGGAAGCTACGTGTGTGAGGCAGCTGCTGGGGGCCCAGGGAGTCAGCCTCCGGGTGTGCGGGGCTGCAGACCCCAGCCACGGGCCCTGGGAGCCTGGTGCACTCCGTGCGGCGCTGAGTCTGTGCGGCCAAGCAACCGCTGGAGGAGCCCTGCACTGGCCCTTCCCTTCCCTCGCACAGAGCTCTTCCTGCTGGAGCCCTTGGCAGTGTGCAAGCCACCGGCCCCTAAGCCCTCCCCAAGGACGCCTGGGGCCTAGGTGCAAAGGCAAGGCAGGAGCGGAGCTGAGGCCAGGAAGGCGCCAGTGGCGTCTCCCAGCCTCGCGCAGCCTGCTCCTTCCTGGGCAGGAAGCCTAGCAGCGAGGCAAGTCTGGGCAAGGCTCGCCCAGGGCAGAGCAGCCTCGCGCCAGCAACTCTGACAGAACGGGCCTCTGAGCAGAGCTGGAGCTCTGCCGTCCTGGAGGCGCACTCGGCTCCAGCCAAGTAGCGCTTGAGCCAAACGAGGCTGGGCTGCCTCTTCTTCCCTCGAGGAGGCTCGCCTCCCCGCCAGCTGTTCACTCGGCTTCCAGGTGGGGGCGCTCTGCGCCTCCTGCAGGTCTTGGCTCAGGGGCTGCTTGCCCTGAGCTGGGGCTGTGCGCGGGAGCCCAGGCACGCAGGGGCAGGCCCCAACCAGCTGTACACGTCTCTGCTGGGGAGGAGAGCGCTAGGGAAGCTACGTGTGTGAGGCAGCTGCTGGGCGCCCAGGGAGTCAGCCTCCGGCTGTGCGGGGCTGCAGACCCCAGCCAGGGGCCCTGGGAGCCTGGTGCACTCCGTGCGGCGCTGAGCCTGGGCGGCCAAGCAACCGCTGGAGGAGCCCTGCACTGGCCCTTCCCTTCCCTCGCACAGAGCTCTTCCTGCTGGAGCCCTTGGCAGTGTGCAAGCCACCGGCCCCTAAGCCCTCCCCAAGGACGCCTGGGGCCTAGGTGCAAAGGCAAGGCAGGAGCGGAGCTGAGGCCAGGAAGGCGCCAGTGGCGTCTCCCAGCCTCGCGCAGCCTGCTCCTTCCTGGGCAGGAAGCCTAGCAGTGAGGCAAGTCTGGGCAAGGCTCGCCCAGGGCAGAGCAGCCTCGCGCCAGCAACTCTGCCAGAACAGGCCTCTGAGCAGAGCTGGAGCTCTGCCGTCCTGGAGGCGCACTCGGCTCCAGCCAAGTAGGGCTTGAGCCAAACGAGGCTGGGCTGCGTCTTCTTCCCTCGAGGAGGCTCGCCTCCCCGCCAGCTGTTCACTCGGCTTCCAGGTAGGGGCGCTCTGCGCCTCCTGCAGGTCTTGGCTCAGGGGCTGCTTGCCCTGAGCTGGGGCTGTGGGCGGGAGCCCAGGCACGCAGGGGCAGGCCCCAACCAGCTGCACACGTCTCTGCTGGGGAGGAGAGCGCTAGGGAAGCTACGTGTGTGAGGCAGCTGATGGGCGCCCAGGGAGTCAGCCTCCGGCTGTGCGGGGCTGCAGACCCCAGCCAGGGGCCCTGGGAGCCTGGTGCACTCCGTGCGGCGCTGAGCCTGGGCGGCCAAGCAACCGCTGGAGGAGCCCTGCACTGGCCCTTCCCTTCCCTCGCACAGAGCTCTTCCTGCTGGAGCCCTTGGCAGTGTGCAACACACCGGCCCCTAAGCCCTCCCCAAGGACGCCTGGGGCCTAGGTGCAAAGGCAAGGCAGGAGCGGAGCTGAGGCCAGGAAGGCTCCAGTGGCGTCTCCCAGCCTCTCGCAGCCTGCTCCTTACTGGGCAGGAAGCCTAGCAGCGAGGCAAGTCTGGGCAAGGCTCGCCCAGGGCAGAGCAGCCTCGCGCCAGCAACTCTGCCAGATCGGGCCTCTGAGCAGAGCTGGAGCTCTGCCGTCCTGTAGGTGCACTCGGCTCCAGCCAAGTAGGGCTTGAGCCAAACGAGGCTGGGCTGCCTCTTCTTCCCTCGAGGAGGCTCGACTCCCCGCCAGCTGTTCACTCGGCTTCCAGGTGGGGGCGCTCTGCGCCTCCTGCAGGTCTTGGCTCAGGGGCTGCTTGCCCTGAGCTGGGGCTGTGGGCGGGAGCCCAGGCACGCAGGGGCAGGCCCCAACCAGCTGCACACGTCTCTGCTGGGGAGGAGAGCGCTAGGGAAGCTACGTGTGTGAGGCAGCTGCTGGGCGCCCAGGGAGTCAGCCTCCGGCTGTGCGGGGCTGCAGACCCCAGCCAGGGGCCCTGGGAGCCTGGTGCACTCCGTGCGGCGCTGAGTCTGTGCGGCCAAGCAACCGCTGGAGGAGCCCTGCACTGGCCCTTCCCTTCCCTCGCACAGAGCTCTTCCTGCTGGAGCCCTTGGCAGTGTGCAAGCCACCGGCCCCTAAGCCCTCCCCAAGGACGCCTGGGGCCTAGGTGCAAAGCAAGGCAGGAGCGGAGCTGAGGCCAGGAAGGCGCCAGTGGCGTCTCCCAGCCTCGCGCAGCCTGCTCCTTCCTGGGCAGGAAGCCTAGCAGCGAGGCAAGTCTGGGCAAGGCTCGCCCAGGGCAGAGCAGCCTGGCGCCAGCAACTGTGCAAGATCGGGCCTCTGAGCAGAGCTGGAGCTCTGCCGTCCTGAAGGCGCACTCGGCTCCAGCCAAGTAGGGCTTGAGCCAAACGAGGCTGGGCTGCCTCTTCTTCCCTCGAGGAGGCTCGCCTCCCCGCCAGCTGTTCACTCGGCTTCCAGGTGGGGACGCTCTGCGCCTCCTGCAGGTCTTGGCTCAGGGGCTGCTTGCCCTGAGCTGGGGCTGTGGGCGGGAGCCCAGGCACGCAGGGGCAGGCCCCAACCAGCTGCACACGTCTCTGCTGGGGAGGAGAGCGCTAGGGAAGCTACGTGTGTGAGGCAGCTGCTGGGCGCCCAGGGAGTCAGCCTCGGGGTGTGCGGGGCTGCAGACCCCAGCCAGGGGCCCTGGGAGCCTGGTGCACTCCGTGCGGCGCTGAGTCTGGGCGGCCAAGCAACCGCTGGAGGAGCCCTGCACTGGCCCTTCCCTTCCCTCGCACAGAGCTCTTCCTGCTGGAGCCCTTGGCAGTGTGCAAGCCACCGGCCCCTAAGCCCTCCCCAAGGACGCCTGGGGCCTAGGTGCAAAGGCAAGGCAGGAGCGGAGCTGAGGCCAGGAAGGCGCCAGTGGCGTCTCCCAGCCTCGCGCAGCCTGCTCCTTCCTGGGCAGGAAGCCTAGCAGCGAGGCAAGTCTGGGCAAGGCTCGCCCAGGGCAGAGCAGCCTCGCGCCAGCAACTCTGCCAGAACGGGCCTCTGAGCAGAGCTGGAGCTCTGCCGTCCTGGAGGCGCACTCGGCTCCAGCCAAGTAGGGCTTGGGCCAAACGAGGCTGGGCTGCCTCTTCTTCCCTCGAGGAGGCTCGCCTCCCCGCCAGCTGTTCACTCGGCTTCCAGGTGGGGACGCTCTGCGCCTCCTGCAGGTCTTGGCTCAGGGGCTGCTTGCCCTGAGCTGGGGCTGTGGGCGGGAGCCCAGGCACGCAGGGGCAGGCCCCAACCAGCTGCACACGTCTCTGCTGGGGAGGAGAGCGCTAGGGAAGCTACGTGTGTGAGGCAGCTGCTGGGCGCCCAGGGAGTCAGCCTCCGGCTGTGCGGGGCTGCAGACCCCAGCCAGGGGCCCTGGGAGCCTGGTGCACTCCGTGCGGCGCTGAGTCTGTGCGGCCAAGCAACCGCTGGAGGAGCCCTGCACTGGCCCTTCCCTTCCCTTGCACAGAGCTCTTCCTGCTGGAGCCCTTGGCAGTGTGCAAGCCACCGGCCCCGAAGCCCTCTCCAAGGACGCCTGGGGCCTAGGTGCAAAGGCAAGGCAGGAGCGGAGCTGAGGCCAGGAAGGCGCCAGTGGCGTCTCCCAGCCTCGCGCAGCCTGCTCCTTCCTGGGCAGGAAGCCTAGCAGCGAGGCAAGTCTGGGCAAGGCTCGCCCAGGGCAGAGCAGCCTCGCGCCAGCAACTGTGCCAGAACGGGCCTCTGAGCAGAGCTGGAGCTCTGCCGTCCTGGAGGCGCACTCGGCTCCAGCCAAGTAGGGCTTGAGCCAAACGAGGCTGGGCTGCCTCTTCTTCCCTCGAGGAGGCTCGCCTCCCCGCCAGCTGTTCACTCGGCTTCCAGGTGGGGGCGCTCTGCGCCTCCTGCAGGTCTTGGCTCAGGGGCTGCTTGCCCTGAGCTGGGGCTGTGGGCGGGAGCCCAGGCACGCAGGGGCAGGCCCCAACCAGCTGCACACGTCTCTGCTGGGGAGGAGAGCGCTAGGGAAGGTACGTGTGTGAGGCAGCTGCTGGGGGCCCAGGGAGTCAGCCTCCGGGTGTGCGGGGCTGCAGATCCCAGCCAGGGGCCCTGGGAGCCTGGTGCACTCCGTGCGGCGCTGAGTCTGTGCGGCCAAGCAACCGCTGGAGGAGCCCTGCACTGGCCCTTCCCTTCCCTCGCACAGAGCTCTTCCTGCTGGAGCCCTTGGCAGTGTGCAAGCCACCGGCCCCTAAGCCCTCTCCAAGGACGCCTGGGGCCTAGGTGCAAAGGCAAGGCAGGAGCGGAGCTGAGGCCAGGAAGGCGCCAGTGGCGTCTCCTAGCCTCGCGCAGCCTGCTCCTTCCTGGGCAGGAAGCCTAGCAGCGAGGCAAGTCTGGGCAAGGCTCGCCCAGGGCAGAGCAGCCTCGCGCCAGCAACTCTGCCAGAACGGGCCTCTGATCAGAGCTGGAGCTCTGCCGTCCTGGAGGCGCACTCGGCTCCAGCCAAGTAGGGCTTGAGCCAAACGAGGCTGGGCTGCCTCTTCTTCCCTCGAGGAGGCTCGCCTCCCCGCCAGCTGTTCACTCGGCTTCCAGGTGGGGGCGCTCTGCGCCTCCTGCAGGTCTTGGCTCAGGGGCTGCTTGCCCTGAGCTGGGGCTGTGGGCGGGAGCCCAGGCACGCAGGGGTAGGCCCCAACCAGCTGCACACGTCTCTGCTGGGGAGGAGAGCGCTAGGGAAGCTACGTGTGTGAGGCAGCTGCTGGGCGCCCAGGGAGTCAGCCTCCGGCTGTGCGGGGCTGCAGACCCCAGCCAGGGGCCCTGGGAGCCTGGTGCACTCCGTGCGGCGCTGAGTCTGTGCGGCCAAGCAACCGCTGGAGGAGCCCTGCACTGGCCCTTCCCTTCCCTTGCACAGAGCTCTTCCTGCTGGAGCCCTTGGCAGTGTGCAAGCCACCGGCCCCTAAGCCCTCCCCAAGGACGCCTGGGGCCTAGGTGCAAAGGCAAGGCAGGAGCGGAGCTGAGGCCAGGAAGGCGCCAGTGGCGTCTCCCAGCCTCGCGCAGCCTGCTCCTTCCTGGGCAGGAAGCCTAGCAGCGAGGCAAGTCTGGGCAAGGCTCGCCCAGGGCAGAGCAGCCTCGCGCCAGCAACTCTGCCAGAACGGGCCTCTGAGCAGAGCTGGAGCTCTGCCGTCCTGGAGGCGCACTCGGCTCCAGCCAAGTAGGGCTTGAGCCAAACGAGGCTGGGCTGCCTCTTCTTCCCTCGAGGAGGCTCGCCTCCCCGCCAGCTGTTCACTCGGCTTCCAGGTGGGGGCGCTCTGCGCCTCCTGCAGGTCTTGGCTCAGGGGCTGCTTGCCCTGAGCTGGGGCTGTGGGCGGGAGCCCAGGCACGCAGGGGCAGGCCCCAACCAGCTGCACACGTCTCTACTGGGGAGGAGAGCGCTAGGGAAGCTACGTGTGTGAGGCAGCTGCTGGGCGCCCAGGGAGTCAGCCTCCGGCTGTGCGGGGCTGCAGACCCCAGCCAGGGGCCCTGGGAGCCTGGTGCACTCCGTGCGGCGCTGAGCCTGGGCGGCCAAGCAACCGCTGGAGGAGCCCTGCACTGGCCCTTCCCTTCCCTCGCACAGAGCTCTTCCTGCTGGAGCCCTTGGCAGTGTGCAAGCCACCGGCCCCTAAGCCCTCCCCAAGGACGCCTGGGGCCTAGGTGCAAAGGCAAGGCAGGAGCGGAGCTGAGGCCAGGAAGGCGCCAGTGGCGTCTCCCAGCCTCGCGCAGCCTGCTCCTTCCTGGGCAGGAAGCCTAGCAGCGAGGCAAGTCTGGGCAAGGCTCGCCCAGGGCAGAGCAGCCTCGCGCCAGCAACTCTGCCAGAACGGGCCTCTGAGCAGAGCTGGAGCTCTGCCGTCCTGGAGGCGCACTCGGCTCCAGCCAAGTAGGGCTTGAGCCAAACGAGGCTGGGCTGCCTCTTCTTCCCTCGAGGAGGCTCGCCTCCCCGCCAGCTGTTCACTCGGCTTCCAGGTAAGGGCGCTCTGCGCCTCCTGCAGGTCTTGGCTCAGGGGCTGCTTGCCCTGAGCTGGGGCTGTGGGCGGGAGCCCAGGCACGCAGGGGCAGGCCCCAACCAGCTGCACACGTCTCTGCTGGGGAGGAGAGCGCTAGGGAAGCTACGTGTGTGAGGCAGCTGCTGGGCGCCCAGGGAGTCAGCCTCCGGCTGTGCGGGGCTGCAGACCCCAGCCAGGGGCCCTGGGAGCCTGGTGCACTCCGTGCGGCGCTGAGTCTGGGCGGCCAAGCAACCGCTGGAGGAGCCCTGCACTGGCCCTTCCCTTCCCTCGCACAGAGCTCTTCCTGCTGGAGCCCTTGGCAGTGTGCAAGCCACCGGCCCCTAAGCCCTCCCCAAGGACGCCTGGGGCCTAGGTGCAAAGGCAAGGCAGGAGCGGAGCTGAGGCCAGGAAGGCGCCAGTGGCGTCTCCCAGCTTCGCGCAGCCTGCTCCTTCCTGGGCAGGAAGCCTAGCAGCGAGGCAAGTCTGGGCAAGGCTCGCCCAGGGCAGAGCAGCCTCGCGCCAGCAACTCTGCCAGAACGGGCCTCTGAGAAGAGCTGGAGCTCTGCCGTCCTGGAGGCGCACTCGGCTCCAGCCAAGTAGGGCTTGAGCCAAACGACCCTGGGCTGCCTCTTCTTCCCTCGAGGAGGCTCGCCTCCCTGCCAGCTGTTCACTCGGCTTCCAGGTAAGGGCGCTCTGCGCCTCCTGCAGGTCTTGGCTCAGGGGCTGCTTGCCCTGAGCTGGGGCTGTGGGCGGGAGCCCAGGCACGCAGGGGCAGGCCCCAACCAGCTGCACACGTCTCTGCTGGGGAGGAGAGCGCTAGGGAAGCTACGTGTGTGAGGCAGCTGCTGGGCGCCCAGGGAGTCAGCCTCCGGCTGTGCGGGGCTGCAGACCCCAGCCAGGGGCCCTGGGAGCCTGGTGCACTCCGTGCGGCGCTGAGTCTGGGCGGCCAAGCAACCGCTGGAGGAGCCCTGCACTGGCCCTTCCCTTCCCTCGCACAGAGCTCTTCCTGCTGGAGCCCTTGGCAGTGTGCAAGCCACCGGCCCCTAAGCCCTCCCCAAGGACGCCTGGGGCCTAGGTGCAAAGGCAAGGCAGGAGCGGAGCTAGGGCCAGGAAGGCGCCAGTGGCGTCTCCCAGACTCGCGCAGCCTGCTCCTTCCTGGGCAGGAAGCCTAGCAGCGAGGCAAGTCTGGGCAAGGCTCGCCCAGGGCAGAGCAGCCTCGCGCCAGCAACTCTGCCAGAACGGGCCTCTGAGCAGAGCTGGAGCTCTGCCGTCCTGGAGGTGCACTCGGCTCCAGCCAAGTAGGGCTTGAGCCAAACGAGGCTGGGCTGCCTCTTCTTCCCTCGAGGAGGCTCGTCTCCCCGCCAGCTGTTCACTCGGCTTCCAGGTGGGGGCGCTCTGCGCCTCCTGCAGGTCTTGACTCAGGGGCTGCTTGCCCTGAGCTGGGGCTGTGGGCGGGAGCCAGGCACGCAGGGGCAGGCCCCAACCAGCTGCACACGTCTCTGCTGGGGAGGAGAGCGCTAGGGAAGCTACGTGTGTGAGGCAGCTGCTGGGCGCCCAGGGAGTCAGCCTCCGGCTGTGCGGGGCTGCAGACCCCAGCCAGGGGCCCTGGGAGCCTGGTGCACTCCGTGCGGCGCTGAGTCTGTGCGGCCAAGCAACCGCTGGAGGAGCCCTGCACTGGCCCTTCCCTTCCCTCGCACAGAGCTCTTCCTGCTGGAGCCCTTGGCAGTGTGCAAGCCACCGGCCCCTAAGCCCTCCCCAAGGACGCCTGGGGCCTAGGTGCAAAGCAAGGCAGGAGCGGAGCTGAGGCCAGGAAGGCGCCAGTGGCGTCTCCCAGCCTCGCGCAGCCTGCTCCTTCCTGGGCAGGAAGCCTAGCAGCGAGGCAAGTCTGGGCAAGGCTCGCCCATGGCAGAGCAGCCTCACGCCAGCAACTCTGCCAGATCGGGCCTCTGAGCAGAGCTGGAGCTCTGCCGTCCTGAAGGCGCACTCGGCTCCAGCCAAGTAGGGCTTGAGCCAAACGAGGGTGGCCTGCCTCTTCTTCCCTCGAGGAGGCTCGCCTCCCCGCCAGCTGTTCACTCGGCTTCCAGGTGGGGGCGCTCTGCGCCTCCTGCAGGTCTTGGCTCAGGGGCTGCTTGCCCTGAGCTGGGGCTGTGCGCAGGAGCCCAGGCACGCAGGGGCAGGCCCCAACCAGCTGCACACGTCTCTGCTGGGGAGGAGAGCCCTAGGGAAGCTACGTGTGTGAGGCAGCTGCTGGGCGCCCAGGGAGTCAGCCTCCGGGTGTGCGGGGCTGCAGACCCCAGCCAGGGGCCCTGGGAGCCTGGTGCACTCCGTGCGGCGCTGAGTCTGGGCGGCCAAGCAACCGCTGGAGGAGCCCTGCACTGGCCCTTCCCTTCCCTCGCACAGAGCTCTTCCTGCTGGAGCCCTTGGCAGTGTGCAAGCCACCGGCCCCTAAGCCCTCCCCAAGGACGCCTGGGGCCTAGGTGCAAAGGCAAGGCAGGAGCAGAGCTGAGGCCAGGAAGGCGCCAGTGGCGTCTCCCAGCCTCGCGCAGCCTGCTCCTTCCTGGGCAGGAAGCCTAGCAGCGAGGCAAGTCTGGGCAAGGCTCGCCCAGGGCAGAGCAGCCTCGCGCCAGCAACTCTGCCAGAACGGGCCTCTGAGCAGAGCTGGAGCTCTGCCGTCCTGGAGGCGCACTCGGCTCCAGCCAAGTAGGGCTTGAGCCAAACGAGGCTGGGCTGCCTCTTCTTCCCTCCAGGAGGCTCGCCTTCCCGCCAGCTGTTCACTCGGCTTCCAGGTGGGGGCGCTCTGAGCCTCCTGCAGGTCTTGGCTCAGGGGCTGCTTGCCCTGAGCTGGGGCTGTGGGCGGGAGCCCAGGCACGCAGGGGCAGGCCCCAACCAGCTGCACACGTCTCTGCTGGGGAGGAGAGCGCTAGGGAAGCTACGTGTGTGAGGCAGCTGCTGGGCGCCCAGGGAGTCAGCCTCCGGCTGTGTGGGGCTGCAGACCCCAGCCAGGGGCCCTGGGAGCCTGGTGCACTCCGTGCGGCGCTGAGCCTGGGCGGCCAAGCAACCGCTGGAGGAGCCCTGCACTGGCCCTTCCCTTCCCTCGCACAGAGCTCTTCCTGCTGGAGCGCTTGGCAGTGTGCAAGCCACCGGCCCCTAAGCCCTCCCCAAGGACGCCTGGGGCCTAGGTGCAAAGGCAAGGCAGGAGCGGAGCTGAGGCCAGGAAGGCGCCAGTGGCGTCTCCCAGCCTCGCGCAGCCTGCTCCTTCCTGGGCAGGAAGACTAGCAGCGAGGCAAGTCTGGGCAAGGCTCGCCCAGGGCAGAGCAGCCTCGCGCCAGCAACTCTGCCAGAACGGGCCTCTGAGCAGAGCTGGAGCTCTGCCGTCCTGGAGGCGCACTCGGCTCCAGCCAAGTAGGGCTTGAGCCAAACGAGGCTGGGCTGCCTCTTCTTCCCTCGAGGAGGCTCGTCTCCCCGACAGCTGTTCACTCGGCTTCCAGGTGGGGGCGCTCTGCGCCTCCTGCAGGTCTTGGCTCAGAGGCTGCTTGCCCTGAGCTGGGGCTGTGGGCGGGAGCCCAGGCACGCAGGGGCAGGCCCCAACCAGCTGCACACGTCTCTGCTGGGGAGGAGAGCGCTAGGGAAGCTACGTGTGTGAGGCAGCTGCTGGGCGCCCAGGGAGTCAGCCTCCGGCTGTGCGGGGCTGCAGACCCCAGCCAGGGGCCCTGGGAGCCTGGTGCACTCCGTGCGGCGCTGAGTCTGTGCGGCCAAGCAACCGCTGGAGGAGCCCTGCACTGGCCCTTCCCTTCCCACGCACAGAGCTCTTCCTGCTGGAGCCCTAGGCAGTGTGCAAGCCACCGGCCCCTAAGCCCTCCCCAAGGACGCCTGGGGCCTAGGTGCAAAGCAAGGCAGGAGCGGAGCTGAGGCCAGGAAGGCGCCAGTGGCGTCTCCCAGCCTCGCGCAGCCTGCTCCTTCCTGGGCAGGAAGCCTAGCAGCGAGGCAAGTCTGGGCAAGGCTCGCCCAGGGCAGAGCAGCCTCGCGCCAGCAACTCTGCCAGAACGGGCCTCTGAGCAGAGCTGGAGCTCTGCCGTCCTGGAGGTGCACTCGGCTCCAGCCAAGTAGGGCTTGAGCCAAACGAGGCTGGGCTGCCTCTTCTTCCCTCGAGGAGGCTCGTCTCCCCGCCAGCTGTTCACTCGGCTTCCAGGTGGGGGCGCTCTGCGCCTCCTGCAGGTCTTGACTCAGGGGCTGCTTGCCCTGAGCTGGGGCTGTGGGCGGGAGCCCAGGCACGCAGGGGCAGGCCCCAACCAGCTGCACACGTCTCTGCTGGGGAGGAGAGCGCTAGGGAAGCTACGTGTGTGAGGCAGCTGCTGGGCGCCCAGGGAGTCAGCCTCCGGCTGTGCGGGGCTGCAGACCCCAGCCAGGGGCCCTGGGAGCCTGGTGCACTCCGTGCGGCGCTGAGTCTGTGCGGCCAAGCAACCGCTGGAGGAGCCCTGCACTGGCCCTTCCCTTCCCTCGCACAGAGCTCTTCCTGCTGGAGCCCTTGGCAGTGTGCAAGCCACCGGCCCCTAAGCCCTCCCCAAGGACGCCTGGGGCCTAGGTGCAAAGCAAGGCAGGAGCGGAGCTGAGGCCAGGAAGGCGCCAGTGGCGTCTCCCAGCCTCGCGCAGCCTGCTCCTTCCTGGGCAGGAAGCCTAGCAGCGAGGCAAGTCTGGGCAAGGCTCGCCCAGGGCAGAGCAACCTCACGCCAGCAACTCTGCCAGATCGGGCCTCTGAGCAGAGCTGGAGCTCTGCCGTCCTGAAGGCGCACTCGGCTCCAGCCAAGTAGGGCTTGAGCCAAACGAGGGTGGCCTGCCTCTTCTTCCCTCGAGGAGGCTCGCCTCCCCGCCAGCTGTTCACTCGGCTTCCAGGTGGGGGCGCTCTGCGCCTCCTGCAGGTCTTGGCTCAGGGGCTGCTTGCCCTGAGCTGGGGCTGTGCGCAGGAGCCCAGGCACGCAGGGGCAGGCCCCAACCAGCTGCACACGTCTCTGCTGGGGAGGAGAGCCCTAGGGAAGCTACGTGTGTGAGGCAGCTGCTGGGCGCCCAGGGAGTCAGCCTCCGGGTGTGCGGGGCTGCAGACCCCAGCCAGGGGCCCTGGGAGCCTGGTGCACTCCGTGCGGCGCTGAGTCTGGGCGGCCAAGCAACCGCTGGAGGAGCCCTGCACTGGCCCTTCCCTTCCCTCGCACAGAGCTCTTCCTGCTGGAGCCCTTGGCAGTGTGCAAGCCACCGGCCCCTAAGCCCTCCCCAAGGACGCCTGGGGCCTAGGTGCAAAGGCAAGGCAGGAGCAGAGCTGAGGCCAGGAAGGCGCCAGTGGCGTCTCCCAGCCTCGCGCAGCCTGCTCCTTCCTGGGCAGGAAGCCTAGCAGCGAGGCAAGTCTGGGCAAGGCTCGCCCAGGGCAGAGCAGCCTCGCGCCAGCAACTCTGCCAGAACGGGCCTCTGAGCAGAGCTGGAGCTCTGCCGTCCTGGAGGCGCACTCGGCTCCAGCCAAGTAGGGCTTGAGCCAAACGAGGCTGGGCTGCCTCTTCTTCCCTCGAGGAGGCTCGCCTTCCCGCCAGCTGTTCACTCGGCTTCCAGGTGGGGGCGCTCTGAGCCTCCTGCAGGTCTTGGCTCAGGGGCTGCTTGCCCTGAGCTGGGGCTGTGGGCGGGAGCCCAGGCACGCAGGGGCAGGCCCCAACCAGCTGCACACGTCTCTGCTGGGGAGGAGAGCGCTAGGGAAGCTACGTGTGTGAGGCAGCTGCTGGGCGCCCAGGGAGTCAGCCTCCGGCTGTGTGGGGCTGCAGACCCCAGCCAGGGGCCCTGGGAGCCTGGTGCACTCCGTGCGGCGCTGAGCCTGGGCGGCCAAGCAACCGCTGGAGGAGCCCTGCACTGGCCCTTCCCTTCCCTCGCACAGAGCTCTTCCTGCTGGAGCCCTTGGCAGTGTGCAAGCCACCGGCCCCTAAGCCCTCCCCAAGGACGCCTGGGGCCTAGGTGCAAAGGCAAGGCAGGAGCGGAGCTGAGGCCAGGAAGGCGCCAGTGGCGTCTCCCAGCCTCGCGCAGCCTGCTCCTTCCTGGGCAGGAAGACTAGCAGCGAGGCAAGTCTGGGCAAGGCTCGCCCAGGGAAGAGCAGCCTCGCGCCAGCAACTCTGCCAGAACGGGCCTCTGAGCAGAGCTGGAGCTCTGCCGTCCTGGAGGCGCACTCGGCTCCAGCCAAGTAGGGCTTGAGCCAAACGAGGCTGGGCTGCCTCTTCTTCCCTCGAGGAGGCTCGTCTCCCCGCCAGCTGTTCACTCGGCTTCCAGGTGGGGGCGCTCTGCGCCTCCTGCAGGTCTTGGCTCAGGGGCTGCTTGCCCTGAGCTGGGGCTGTGGGCGGGAGCCCAGGCACGCAGGGGCAGGCCCCAACCAGCTGCACACGTCTCTGCTGGGGAGGAGAGCGCTAGGGAAGCTACGTGTGTGAGGCAGCTGCTGGGCGCCCAGGGAGTCAGCCTCCGGCTGTGCGGGGCTGCAGACCCCAGCCAGGGGCCCTGGGAGCCTGGTGCACTCCGTGCGGCGCTGAGTCTGTGCGGCCAAGCAACCGCTGGAGGAGCCCTGCACTGGCCCTTCCCTTCCCACGCACAGAGCTCTTCCTGCTGGAGCCCTAGGCAGTGTGCAAGCCACCGGCCCCTAAGCCCTCCCCAAGGACGCCTGGGGCCTAGGTGCAAAGCAAGGCAGGAGCGGAGCTGAGGCCAGGAAGGCGCCAGTGGCGTCTCCCAGCCTCGCGCAGCCTGCTCCTTCCTGGGCAGGAAGCCTAGCAGCGAGGCAAGTCTGGGCAAGGCTCGCCCAGGGCAGAGCAGCCTCGCGCCAGCAACTCTGCCAGATCGGGCCTCTGAGCAGAGCTGGAGCTCTGCCGTCCTGAAGGCGCACTCGGCTCCAGCCAAGTAGGGCTTGAGCCAAACGAGGCTGGGATGCCTCTTCTTCCCTCGAGGAGGCTCGCCTCCCCGCCAGCTGTTCACTCGGCTTCCAGGTGGGGACGCTCTGCGCCTCCTGCAGGTCTTGGCTCAGGGGCTGCTTGCCCTGAGCTGGGGCTGTGGGCGGGAGCCCAGGCACGCAGGGGCAGGCCCCAACCAGCTGCACACGTCTCTGTTGGGGAGGAGAGCGCTAGGAAAGCTACGTGTGTGAGGCAGCTGCTGGGCGCCCAGGGAGTCAGCCTCCGGCTGTGCGGGGCTGCAGACCCCAGCCAGGGGCCCTGGGAGCCTGGTGCACTCCGTGCGGCGCTGAGTCTGGGCGGCCAAGCAACCGCTGGAGGAGCCCTGCACTGGCCCTTCCCTTCCCTCGCACAGAGCTCTTCCTGCTGGAGCCCTTGGCAGTGTGCAAGCCACCGGCCCCTAAGCCCTCCCCAAGGACGCCTGGGGCCTAGGTGCAAAGGCAAGGCAGGAGCGGAGCTGAGGCCAGGAAGGCGCCAGTGGCGTCTCCCAGCCTCGCGCAGCCTGCTCCTTCCTGGGCAGGAAGCCTAGCAGCGAGGCAAGTCTGGGCAAGGCTCGCCCAGGGCAGAGCAGCCTCGCGCCAGCAACTCTGCCAGATCGGGCCTCTGAGCAGAGCTGGAGCTCTGCCGTCCTGAAGGCGCACTCGGCTCCAGCCAAGTAGGGCTTGAGCCAAACGAGGCTGGGATGCCTCTTCTTCCCTCGAGGAGGCTCGCCTCCCCGCCAGCTGTTCACTCGGCTTCCAGGTGGGGACGCTCTGCGCCTCCTGCAGGTCTTGGCTCAGGGGCTGCTTGCCCTGAGCTGGGGCTGTGGGCGGGAGCCCAGGCACGCAGGGGCAGGCCCCAACCAGCTGCACACGTCTCTGCTGGGGAGGAGAGCGCTAGGAAAGCTACGTGTGTGAGGCAGCTGCTGGGCGCCCAGGGAGTCAGCCTCCGGCTGTGCGGGGCTGCAGACCCCAGCCAGGGGCCCTGGGAGCCTGGTGCACTCCGTGCGGCGCTGAGTCTGGGCGGCCAAGCAACCGCTGGAGGAGCCCTGCACTGGCCCTTCCCTTCCCTCGCACAGAGCTCTTCCTGCTGGAGCCCTTGGCAGTGTGCAAGCCACCGGCCCCTAAGCCCTCCCCAAGGACGCCTGGGGCCTAGGTGCAAAGGCAAGGCAGGAGCGGAGCTGAGGCCAGGAAGGCGCCAGTGGCGTCTCCCAGCCTCGCGCAGCCTGCTCCTTCCTGGGCAGGAAGCCTAGCAGCGAGGCAAGTCTGGGCAAGGCTCGCCCAGGGCAGAGCAGCCTCGCGCCAGCAACTCTGCCAGAACGGGCCTCTGAGCAGAGCTGGAGCTCTGCCGTCCTGGAGGTGCACTCGGCTCCAGCCAAGTAGGGCTTGAGCCAAACGAGGCTGGGCTGCCTCTTCTTCCCTCGAGGAGGCTCGTCTCCCCGCCAGCTGTTCACTCGGCTTCCAGGTGGGGGCGCTCTGCGCCTCCTGCAGGTCTTGACTCAGGGGCTGCTTGCCCTGAGCTGGGGCTGTGGGAGGGAGCCCAGGCACGCAGGGGCAGGCCCCAACCAGCTGCACACGTCTCTGCTGGGGAGGAGAGCGCTAGGGAAGCTACGTGTGTGAGGCAGCTGCTGGGCGCCCAGGGAGTCAGCCTCCAGCTGTGCGGGGCTGCAGACCCGAGCCAGGGGCCCTGGGAGCCTGGTGCACTCCGTGCGGCGCTGAGTCTGGGCGGCCAAGCAACCGCTGGAGGAGCCCTGCACTGGCCCTTCCCTTCCCTCGCACAGAGCTCTTCCTGCTGGAGCCCTTGGCAGTGTGCAAGCCACCGGCCCCTAAGCCCTCCCCAAGGACGCCTGGGGCCTAGGTGCAAAGGCAAGGCAGGAGCGGAGCTAGGGCCAGGAAGGCGCCAGTGGCGTCTCCCAGCCTCGCGCAGCCTGCTCCTTCCTGGGCAGGAAGCCTAGCAGCGAGGCAAGTCTGGGCAAGGCTCGCCCAGGGCAGAGCAGCCTCGCGCCAGCAACTCTGCCAGAACGGGCCTCTGAGCAGAGCTGGAGCTCTGCCGTCCTGGAGGTGCACTCGGCTCCAGCCAAGTAGGGCTTGAGCCAAACGAGGCTGGGCTGCCTCTTCTTCCCTCGAGGAGGCTCGTCTCCCCGCCAGCTGTTCACTCGGCTTCCAGGTGGGGGCGCTCTGCGCCTCCTGCAGGTCTTGGCTCAGGGGCTGCTTGCCCTGAGCTGGGGCTGTGGGCGGGAGCCCAGGCACGCAGGGGCAGGCCCCAACCAGCTGTACACGTCTCTGCTGGGGAGGAGAGCGCTAGGGAAGCTACGTGTGTGAGGCAGCTGCTGGGCGCCCAGGGAGTCAGCCTCCGGGTGTGCGGGGCTGCAGACCCCAGCCAGGGGCCCTGGGAGCCTGGTGCACTCCGTGCGGCGCTGAGCCTGGGCGGCCAAGCAACCGCTGGAGGAGCCCTGCACTGGCCCTTCCCTTCCCTCGCACAGAGCTCTTCCTGCTGGAGCCCTTGGTAGTGTGCAAGCCACCGGCCCCTAAGCCCTCCCCAACGACGCCTGGGGCCTAGGTGCAAAGGCAAGGCAGGAGCGGAGCTGAGGCCAGGAAGGCGCCAGTGGCGTCTTCCAGCCTCGTGCAGCCTGCTCCTTCCTGGGCAGGAAGCCTAGCAGCGAGGCAAGTCTGGGCAAGGCTCGCCCAGGGCAGAGCAGCCTCGCGCCAGCAACTCTGCCAGAACGGGCCTCTGAGCAGAGCTGGAGCTCTGCCGTCCTGGAGGCGCACTCGGCTCCAGCCTAGTAGGGCTTGAGCCAAACGAGGCTGGGCTGCCTCTTCTTCCCTCGAGGAGGCTCGCCTCCCCGCCAGCTGTTCACTCGGCTTCCAGGTAGGGGCGCTCTGCGCCTCTTGCAGGTCTTGGCTCAGGGGCTGCTTGCCCTGAGCTGGGGCTGTGGGCGGGAGCCCAGGCACGCATGGGCAGGCCCCAACCAGCTGCACACGTCTCTGCTGGGGAGGAGAGCGCTAGGGAAGCTACGTGAGTGAGGAAGCTGCTGGGCGCCCAGGGAGTCAGCCTCCGGGTGTGCGGGGCTGCAGACCCCAGCCAGGGCCCTGGGAGCCTGGTGCACTCCGTGCCGAGCTAAGTCTGGGCGGCCAAGCAACCGTTGGAGGAGCCCTGCACTAGCCCTTCCCTTCCCTCGCACAGAGCTCTTCCTGCTGGAGCCCTTGGCAGTGTGCAAGCCACCGGCCCCTAAGCCCTCCCCAAGGACGCCTGGGGCCTAGGTGCAAAGGCAAGGCAGGAGCGGAGCTGAGGCCAAGAAGGCGCCAGTGGCGTCTCCCAGCATCGCGCAGCCTGCTCCTTCCTGGGCAGGAAGCCTAGCAGCGAGGCAAGTCTGGGCAAGGCTCGCCCAGGGCATAGCAGCTTCGCGCCAGCAACTATGCCAGATCAGGCCTCTGAGCAGAGCTGGAGCTCTGCCGTCCTGGAGGCGCACTAGGCTCCAGCCAAGTAGGGCTTGAGCCAAACGAGGCTGGGCTGCCTCTTCTTCCCTCGAGGAGGCTCGCCTCCCCGCCAGCTGTTCACTCGGCTTCCAGGTGGGGGCGCTCTGCGCCTCCTGCAGGTCTTGGCTCAGGGGCTGCTTGCCCTGAGCTGGGGCTGTGCTCAGGAGCCCAGGCACTCAGGGGCAGGCCCCAACCAGCTGCACACGTCTCTGCTGGGGAGGAGAGCGCTAGGGAAGCTACGTGTGTGAGGCAGCTGCTGGGCGCCCAGGGAGTCAGCCTCCGGGTGTGCGGGGCTGCAGACCCCAGCCAGGGGCCCTGGGAGCCTGGTGCACTCCGCGCGGTGCTGAGTCTGGGCGGCCAAGCAACCTCTGGAGGAGCCCTGCACTAGACCTTTCCTTCCCTCGCACAGAGCTCTTCCTGCTGGAGCCCTTGGCAGTGTGCAAGCCACCGGCCCCTAAGCCCTCCCCAAGGACGCCTGGGGCCTAGGTCAAAGGCAAGGCAGGAGCGGAGCTGAGGCCAGGAAGGCACCAGTGGCGTCTCACAGCCTCGCGCAGCCTGCTCCTTCCTGGGCAGGAAGCCTAGCAGCGAGGCAAGTCTGGGCAAGGCTCGCCCAGGGCAGAGCAGCCTCGCGCCAGCAACTCTGCCAGAACGGGCCTCTGAGCAGAGCTGGAGCTCTGCCGTCCTGGAGGCGCACTCGGCTCCAGCCAAGTAGGGCTTGAGCCAAACGAGGCTGGGCTGCCTCTTCTTCCCTCGAGGAGGCTCGCCTCCCCGCCAGCTGTTCACTCGGCTTCCAGGTGGGGGCGATCTGCGCCTCCTGCAGGTCTTGGCTTAGGGGCTGCTTGCTCTGAGCTGGGGCTGTGGGCGGGAGCCCAGGCATGCAGGGGCAGGCCCCAACCAGCTGCACACGTCTCTGCTGGGGAGGAGAGCGCAAGGGAAGCTACGTGTGTGAGGTAGCTGCTGGGCGCCCAGGGAGTCAGCCTCCGGGTGTGCGGGGCTGCAGACCCCAGCCATGGGCCCTGGGAGCCTGGTGCACTCCGTGCGGCGCTGAGCCTGGGCGGCCAAGCAACCGCTGGAGGAGCCCTGCACTGGCCATTCCCTTCCCTCGCACAGAGCGCTTCCTGCTGGAGCCCTTGGCAGTGTGCAAGCCACCGGCCCCTAAGCCCTCCCCAAGGACGCCTGGGGCCTAGGTGCAAAGGCAAGGCAGCAGCGGAGCTGAGGCCAGGAAGGCGCCAGTGGCGTCTTCCAGCATCGGGCAGCCTGCTCCTTCCTGGGCAGGAAGCCTAGCAGCGAGGCAAGTCTGGGCAAGGCTCGCCCAGGGCATAGCAGCTTCGCGCCAGCAACTATGCCAGATCAGGCCTCTGAGCAGAGCTGGAGCTCTGCCGTCCTGGAGGCGCACTCGGCTCCAGCCAAGTAGGGCTTGAGCCAAACGAGGCTGGGCTGCCTCTTCTTCCCTCGAGGAGGCTCGCCTCCCCGCCAGCTGTTCACTCGGCTTCCAGGTGGGGGCGCTCTGCGCCTCCTGCAGGTCTTGGCTCAGGGGCTGCTTGCCCTGAGCTGGGGCTGTGGGCGGGAGCCCAGGCACGCATGGGCAGGCCCCAACCAGCTGCACACGTCTCTGCTGCGGAGGAGAGCGCTAGGGAAGCTACGTGAGTGAGGAAGCTGCTGGGCGCCCAGGGAGTCAGCCTCCGGGTGTGCGGGGCTGCAGACCCCAGCCAGGGCCCTGGGAGCCTGGTGCACTCCGTGCCGAGCTAAGTCTGGGCGGCCAAGCAACCGCTGGAGGAGCCCTGCACTAGCCCTTCCCTTCCCTCGCACAGAGCTCTTCCTGCTGGAGCCCTTGGCAGTGTGCAAGCCACCGGCCCCTAAGCCCTCCCCAAGGACGCCTGGGGCCTAGGTGCAAAGGCAAGGCAGGAGCGGAGCTGAGGCCAAGAAGGCGCCAGTGGCGTCTCCCAGCATCGCGCAGCCTGCTCCTTCCTGGGCAGGAAGCCTAGCAGCGAGGCAAGTCTGGGCAAGGCTCGCCCAGGGCATAGCAGCTTCGCGCCAGCAACTATGCCAGATCAGGCCTCTGAGCAGAGCTGGAGCTCTGCCGTCCTGGAGGCGCACTAGGCTCCAGCCAAGTAGGGCTTGAGCCAAACGAGGCTGGGCTGCCTCTTCTTCCCTCGAGGAGGCTCGCCTCCCCGCCAGCTGTTCACTCGGCTTCCAGGTGGGGGCGCTCTGCGCCTCCTGCAGGTCTTCTCTCAGGGGCTGCTTGCCCTGAGCTGGGGCTGTGCTCAGGAGCCCAGGCACGCAGGGGCAGGCCCCAACCAGCTGCACACGTCTCTGCTGGGGAGGAGAGCGCTAGGGAAGCTACGTGTGTGAGGCAGCTGCTGGGCGCCCAGGGAGTCAGCCTCCGGGTGTGCGGGGCTGCAGACCCCAGCCAGGGGCCCTGGGAGCCTGGTGCACTCCGCGCGGTGCTGAGTCTGGGCAGCCAAGCAACCTCTGGAGGAGCCCTGCACTAGACCTTTCCTTCCCTCGCACAGAGCTCTTCCTGCTGGAGCCCTTGGCAGTGTGCAAGCCACCGGCCCCTAAGCCCTCCCCAAGGACGCCTGGGGCCTAGGTCAAAGGCAAGGCAGGAGCGGAGCTGAGGCCAGGAAGGCACCAGTGGCGTCTCACAGCCTCGCGCAGCCTGCTCCTTCCTGGGCAGGAAGCCTAGCAGCGAGGCAAGTCTGGGCAAGGCTCGCCCAGGCAGAGCAGCCTCGCGCCAGCAACTCTGCCAGAACGGGCCTCTGAGCAGAGCTGGAGCTCTGCCGTCCTGGAGGCGCACTCGGCTCCAGCCAAGTAGGGCTTGAGCCAAACGAGGCTGGGCTGCCTCTTCTTCCCTCGAGGAGGCTCGCCTCCCCGCCAGCTGTTCACTCGGCTTCCAGGTGGTGGCGCTCTGCGCCTCTTGCAGGTCTTGGCTCAGGGGCTGCTTGCCCTGAGCTGGGGTTGTGGGCGGGAGCCCAGGCACGCATGGGCAGGCCCCAACCAGCTGCACACGTCTCTGCTGGGGAGGAGAGCGCTAGGGAAGCTACGTGAGTGAGGAAGCTGCTGGGCGCCCAGGGAGTCAGCCTCCGGGTGTGCGGGGCTGCAGACCCCAGCCAGGGCCCTGGGAGCCTGGTGCACTCCGTGCCGAGCTAAGTCTGGGCGGCCAAGCAACCGTTGGAGGAGCCCTGCACTAGCCCTTCCCTTCCCTCGCACAGAGCTCTTCCTGCTGGAGCCCTTGGCAGTGTGGAAGCCACCGGCCCCTAAGCCCTCCCCAAGGACGCCTGGGGCCTAGGTGCAAAGGCAAGGCAGGAGCGGAGCTGAGGCCAAGAAGGCGCCAGTGGCGTCTCCCAGCATCGCGCAGCCTGCTCCTTCCTGGGCAGGAAGCCTAGCAGCGAGGCAAGTCTGGGCAAGGCTCGCCCAGGGCATAGCAGCTTCGCGCCAGCAACTATGCCAGATCAGGCCTCTGAGCAGAGCTGGAGCTCTGCCGTCCTGGAGGCGCACTAGGCTCCAGCCAAGTAGGGCTTGAGCCAAACGAGGCTGGGCTGCCTCTTCTTCCCTCGAGGAGGCTCGCCTCCCCGCCAGCTGTTCACTCGGCTTCCAGGTGGGGGCGCTCTGCGCCTCCTGCAGGTCTTGGCTCAGGGGCTGCTTGCCCTGAGCTGGGGCTGTGCTCAGGAGCCCAGGCACGCAGGGGCAGGCCCCAACCAGCTGCACACGTCTCTGCTGGGGAGGAGAGCGCTAGAGAAGCTACGTGTGTGAGGCAGCTGCTGGGCGCCCAGGGAGTCAGCCTCCGGGTGTGCGGGGCTGCAGACCCCAGCCAGGGGCCCTGGGAGCCTGGTGCACTCCGCGCGGTGCTGAGTCTGGGCGGCCAAGCAACCTCTGGAGGAGCCCTGCACTAGACCTTTCCTTCCCTCGCACAGAGCTCTTCCTGCTGGAGCCCTTGGCAGTGTGCAAGCCACCGGCCCCTAAGCCCTCCCCAAGGACGCCTGGGGCCTAGGTCAAAGGCAAGGCAGGAGCGGAGCTGAGGCCAGGAAGGCACCAGTGGCGTCTCACAGCCTCGCGCAGCCTGCTCCTTCCTGGGCAGGAAGCCTAGCAGCGAGGCAAGTCTGGGCAAGGCTCGCCCAGGGCAGAGCAGCCTCGCGCCAGCAACTCTGCCAGAACGGGCCTCTGAGCAGAGCTGGAGCTCTGCCGTCCTGGAGGCGCACTCGGCTCCAGCCAAGTAGGGCTTGAGCCAAACGAGGCTGGGCTGCCTCTTCTTCCCTCGAGGAGGCTCGCCTCCCCGCCAGCTGTTCACTCGGCTTCCAGGTGGGGGCGATCTGCGCCTCCTGCAGGTCTTGGCTCAGGGGCTGCTTGCTCTGAGCTGGGGCTGTGGGCGGGAGCCCAGGCATGCAGGGGCAGGCCCCAACCAGCTGCACACGTCTCTGCTGGGGAGGAGAGCGCAAGGGAAGCTACGTGTGTGAGGTAGCTGCTGGGCGCCCAGGGAGTCAGCCTCCGGGTGTGCGGGGCTGCAGACCCCAGCCAGGGGCCCTGGGAGCCTGGTGCACTCCGTGCGGCGCTGAGCCTGGGCGGCCAAGCAACCGCTGGAGGAGCCCTGCACTGGCCATTCCCTTCCCTCGCACAGAGCGCTTCCTGCTGGAGCCCTTGGCAGTGTGCAAGCCACCGGCCCCTAAGCCCTCCCCAAGGACGCCTGGGGCCTAGGTGCAAAGGCAAGGCAGCAGCGGAGCTGAGGCCAGGAAGGCGCCAGTGGCGTCTTCCAGCATCGGGCAGCCTGCTCCTTCCTGGGCAGGAAGCCTAGCAGCGAGGCAAGTCTGGGCAAGGCTCGCCCAGGGCATAGCAGCTTCGCGCCAGCAACTATGCCAGATCAGGCCTCTGAGCAGAGCTGGAGCTCTGCCGTCCTGGAGGCGCACTCGGCTCCAGCCAAGTAGGGCTTGAGCCAAACGAGGCTGGGCTGCCTCTTCTTCCCTCGAGGAGGCTCGCCTCCCCGCCAGCTGTTCACTCGGCTTCCAGGTGGGGGCGCTCTGCGCCTCCTGCAGGTCTTGGCTCAGGGGCTGCTTGCCCTGAGCTGGGGCTGTGGGCGGGAGTCCAGGCACGCAGGGGCAGGCCCCAACCAGCTGCACACGTCTCTAATGGGGAGGAGAGCGCTAGGGAAGCTACGTGTGTGAGGGAGCTGCTGGGCGCCCAGGGAGTCAGCCTCCGGGTGTGCGGGGCTGCAGACACCAGCCAGGGGCCCTGGGAGCCTGGTGCACTCCGTGCGGGGCTGAGCCTGGGCGGCCAAGCAACCGCTGGAGGAGCCCTGCACTGGCCCTTCCCTTCCCTCGCACAGAACTCCTCCTGCTGGAGCCCTTGGCAGTGTGCAAGCCACCGGCCCCTAAGCCCTCCCCAAGGACGCCTGGGGCCTAGGTGCAAAGGCAAGGCAGGAGCAGAGCTGAGGATAGGAAGGCGCCAGTGGCGTCTCCCAGCCTCGCGCAGCCTGCTCCTTCCTGGGCAGGAAGCCTAGCAGCGAGGCAAGTCTGGGCAAGGTTCGCCCAGGGCAGAGCAGCCTCGCGCCAGCAACTCTGCCAGATCGGGCCTCTGAGCAGAGCTGGAGCTCTGCCGTCCTGGAGGCGCACTCATTCCAGCCAAGTTGGGCTTGAGCCAAACGAGGCTAGGCTGCCTCTTCTTCCCTCGAGGAGGCTCGCCTCCCCGCCAGCTGTTCACTCGGCTTCCAGGTGGGGGCGCTGTTCGCCTCCTGCAGGTCTTGGCTCAGGGGCTGCTTGCCCTGAGCTGGGGCTGTGCGCGGGAGCCCAGGCACGCAGGGGCAGGCCCCAACCAGCTGCACACGTCTCTGCTGGGGAGGAGAGCGCAAGGGAAGCTACGTGTGTGAGGAAGCTGCTGGGCGCCCAGGGAGTCAGCCTCCGGGTGTGCGGGGCTGCAGACCCCAGCCAGGGCCCTGGGAGCCTGGTGCTCTCCGTGCCTAGCTAAGTCTGGGCGGCCAAGCAACCGCTGGAGGAGACCTGCCCAACCCTTCCCTTCCCTCGCACAGAGCTCTTCCTGCTGGAGCCCTTGGCAGTGTGCAAGCCACCGGCCCCCAAGCCCTCCCCAAGGACGCCTGGGGCCTAGGTGCAAAGGCAAGGCAGGAGCGGAGCTGAGGCCAGGAAGGCGCCAGTGGCGTCTCCCAGCCTCGCGCAGCCTGCTCCTTCCTGGGCAGGAAGCCTAGCAGCGAGGCAAGTCTGGGCAAGGCTCGCCCAGGGCATAGCAGCTTCGCGCCAGCAACTATGCCAGATCAGGCCTCTGAGCAGAGCTGGAGCTCTGCCGTCCTGGAGGCGCACTCGGCTCCAGCCAAGTAGGGCTTGAGCCAAACGAGGCTGGGCTGCCTCTTCTTCCCTCGAGGAGGCTCGCCTCCCCGCCAGCTGTTCACTCGGCTTCCAGGTGGGGGCGCTCTGCGCCTCTTGCAGGTCTTGGCTCAGGGGCTGCCTGCCCTGAGCTGGGGCTGTGCGCAGGAGCCCAGGCACGCAGGGGCAGGCCCCAACCAGCTGCACACGTCTCTGCTGGGGAGGAGAGCGCTAGGGAAGCTACGTGTGTGAGGCAGCTGCTGGGCGCCCAGGGAGTCAGCCTCCGGGTGTGCGGGGCTGCAGACCCCAGCCAGGGGCCCTGGGAGCCTGGTGCACTCCGCGCGGCGCCGAGTCTGGGCGGCCAAGCACCCTCTGGAGGAGCCCTGCACTAGCCCTTTCCTTCCCTCGCACAGAGCTCTTCCTGCTGGAGCCCTTGGCAGTGTGCAAGCCACCGGCCCCTAAGCCCTCCCCAAGGACGCCTGGGGCCTAGGTGCAAAGGCAAGGCAGGAGCGGAGCTGAGGCCAGGAAGGCGCCAGTGGCGTCTCCCAGCCTCGCGCAGCCTGCTCCTTCCTGGGCAGGAAGCCTAGCAGCGAGGCAAGTCTGGGCAAGGCTCGCCCGGGGCAGAGCAGCCTCGCTCCAGCAACTCTGCCAGAACGGGCCTCTGAGCAGAGCTGGAGCTCTGCCGTCCTGGAGGCGCACTCGGCTCCAGCCAAGTAGGGCTTGAGCCAAACGAGGCTGGGCTGCCTCTTCTTCCCTCGAGGAGGCTCGCCTCCCCGCCAGCTGTTCACTCGGCTTCCAGGTGGGGGCGCTCTGCGCCTCCTGCAGGTCTGGGCTCAGGGGCTGCTTGCCCTGAGCTGGGGCTGCGGGCGGGAGCCCAGGCACGCAGGGGCAGGCCCCAACCAGCTGCACACGTCTCTGCTGGGGAGGAGAGCGCTAGGGAAGCTACGTGTGTGAGGCAGCTGCTGGGCGCCCAGGGAGTCAGCCTCCGGGTGTGCGGGGATGCAGACCCCAGCCAGGGGCCCTGGGAGCCTGGGGCACTCCGTGCGGGGCTGAGCCTGGGCGGCCAAGCAACCGGTGGATGAGCCCTGCACTGGCCCTTCCCTTCCCTCGCACAGAGCTCTTCCTGCTGGAGCCCTTGGCAGTGTGCAAGCCCCCGGTCCCTAAGCCCTCCCCAAGGAATCCTGGGGCCTAGGTGCAAAGGCAAGGCAGGAGCGGAGCTGAGGCCAGGAAGGCGCCAGTGGCGTCTCCCAGCCTCGCGCAGCCTGCTCCTTCCTGGGCAGGAAGCGTAACAGCGAGGCAAGTCTGGGCAAGGCTCGCCCAGGGCAGAGCAGCCTCGCGCCAGCAACTCTGCCAGAACGGGCCTCTCAGTAGAGCTGGAGCTCTGCCGTCCTGGAGGCGCACTCGGCTCCAGCCAAGTAGGGCTTGAGCCAAACGAGGCTGGGCTGCCTCTTCTTCCCTCGAGGAGGCTCGCCTCCCCGCCAGCTGTTCACTCGGCTTCTAGGTGGGGGCGCTCTGCGCCTCCTGCAGGTCTTGGCACAGGGGCTGCTTGCCCTGAGCTGGGGCTGTTCGCAGGAGCACAGGCACGGAGGGGCAGGCCCCAACCAGCTGCACACGTCTCTGCTGGGGAGGAGAGCGCTAGGGAAGCTACGTGTGTGAGGCAGCTGCTGGGCGCCCAGGGAGTCAGCCTCCGGGTGTGCGGGGCTGCAGACCCCAACCAGGGGCCCTGGGAGCCTGGGGCACTCCGTGCGGCGCTGAGCCTGGGCGGCCAAGCAACCGCTGGAGGAGCCCTGCACTGGCCCTTCCCTTCCCTCGCACAGAGCTCTTCCTGCTGGAGCCCTTGGCAGTGTGCAAGCCACCGGCCCCTAAGCCCTCCCCAAGGACGCATGGGGCCTAGGTGCAAACGCAAGGCAGGAGCAGAGCTGAGGCCAGGAAGGCGCCAGTGGCGTCTCCCAGCCTCGCGCAGCCTGCTCCTTCCTGGGCAGGAAGCCTAGCAGCGAGGCAAGTCTGGGCAAGGCTCGCCCAGGGCAGAGCAGCCTCGCGCCAGCAACTCTGCCAGATCGGGCCTCTGAGCAGAGCTGGAGCTCTGCCGTCCTGGAGGCGCACTCGGTTCCAGCCAAGTAGGGCTTGAGCCAAACGAGGCTGGGCTGCCTCTTCTTCCCTCGAGGAGGCTCGCCTCCCCGCCAGCTGTTCACTCGGCTTCCAGGTGGGGGCGCTCTTCGCCTCCTGCAGGTCTTGGCTCAGGGGCTGCTTGCCCTGAGCTGGGGCTGTGCGCGGGAGCCCAGGCACGCAGGGGCAGGCCCCAACCAGCTGCACACGTCTCTGCTGGGGAGGAGAGCGCTAGGGAAGCTACGTGTGTGAGGCAGCTGCTGGGCGCCCAGGGAGTCAGCCTCCGGGTGTGTGGGGATGCAGACCCCAGCCAGGGGCCCTGGGAGCCTGGGGCACTCCGTGCGGGGCTGAGCCTGGGCGGCCAAGCAACCGGTGGATGAGCCCTGCACTGGCCCTTCCCTTCCCTCGCACAGAGCTCTTCCTGCTGGAGCCCTTGGCAGTGTGCAAGCCCCTGGTCCCTAAGCCCTCCCCAAGAACGCCTGGGGCCTAGGTGCAAAGGCAAGGCAGGAGCGGAGCTGAGGCCAGGAAGGCGCCAGTGGCGTCTCCCAGCCTCGCGCAGCCTGCTCCTTCCTGGGCAGGAAGCGTAACAGCGAGGCAAGTCTGGGCAAGGCTCGCCCAGGGCAGAGCAGCCTCGCGCCAGCAACTCTGCCAGAACGGGCCTCTCAGTAGAGCTGGAGCTCTGCCGTCCTGGAGGCGCACTCGGCTCCAGCCAAGTAGGGCTTGAGCCAAACGAGGCTGGGCTGCCTCTTCTTCCCTCGAGGAGGCTCGCCTCCCCGCCAGCTGTTCACTCGGCTTCTAGGTGGGGGCGCTCTGCGCCTCCTGCAGGTCTTGGCACAGGGGCTGCTTGCCCTGAGCTGGGGCTGTGGGCGGGATCCCAGGCACGGAGGGGCAGGCCCCAACCAGCTGCACACGTCTCTGCTGGGGAGGAGAGCGCTAGGGAAGCTACGTGTGTGAGGCAGCTGCTGGGCGCCCAGGGAGTCAGCCTCCGGGTGTGCGGGGCTGCAGACCCCAACCAGGGGCCCTGGGAGCCTGGGGCACTCCGTGCGGCGCTGAGCCTGGGCGGCCAAGCAACCGCTGGAGGAGCCCTGCACTGGCCCTTCCCTTCCCTCGCACAGAGCTCTTCCTGCTGGAGCCCTTGGTAGTGTGCAAGCCCCCGGTCCCTAAGCCCTCCCCAAGGACGCCTGGGGCCAAGGTGCAAAGGCAAGGCAGGAGCGGAGCTGAGACCAGGAAGGCGCCAGTGGCGTCTCCCAGCCTCGCACAGCCTGCTCCTTCCTGGGCAGGAAGCGTAGCAGCGAGGCAAGTCTGGGCAAGGCTCGCCCAGGGCAGAGCAGACTCGCGCCAGCAACTCTGCCAGAACGGGCCTCTCAGCAGAGCAGGAGCTCTGCCATCCTGGAGGCGCACTCGGTTCCAGCCAATTAGGGCTTGAGCCAAACGAGGCTGGGCTGCCTCTTCTTCCCTCGAGGAGGCTCGCCTCCCCGCCAGCTGTTCACTCGGCTTCCAGGTGGGGGCGATCTGCGCCTCCTGCAGGTCTGGGCTCAGGGGCTGCTTGCCCTGAGCTGGGGCTGTGGGCGGGAGCCCAGGCACGCAGGGGCAGGCCCCAACCAGCTGCACACGTCTCTGCTGGGGAGGAGAGCGCTAGGGAAGCTACGTGTGTGAGGCAGCTGCTGGGCGCCCAGGGAGTCAGCCTCCGGGTGTGCGGGGATGCAGACCCCAGCCAGGGGCCCTGGGAGCCTGGGGCACTCCGGGCGGGGCTGAGCCTGGGCGGCCAAGCAACCGGTGGATGAGCCCTGCACTGGCCCTTCCCTTCCCTCGCACAGAGCTCTTCCTGCTGGAGCCCTTGGCAGTGTGCAAGCCACCGGCCCCTAAGCCCTCCCCAAGGACGCCTGGGGCCTAGGTGCAAAGGCAAGGCAGGAGCGGAGCTGAGGCCAAGAAGGCGCCAGTGGCGTCTCCCAGCATCGCTTAGCCTGCTCCTTCCTGGGCAGGAAGCCTAGCAGCGAGGCAAGTCTGGGCAAGGCTCGCCCAGGGCATAGCAGCTTCGCGCCAGCAACTATGCCAGATCAGGCCTCTGAGCAGAGCTGGAGCTCTGCCGTCCTGGAGGCGCACTAGGCTCCAGCCAAGTAGGGCTTGAGCCAAACGAGGCTGGGCTGCCTCTTCTTCCCTCGAGGAGGCTCGCCTCCCCGCCAGCTGTTCACTTGGCTTCCAGGTGGGGGCGCTCTGCGCCTCCTGCAGGTCTTCTCTCAGGGGCTGCTTGCCCTGAGCTGGGGCTGTGCTCAGGAGCCCAGGCACGCAGGGGCAGGCCCCAACCAGCTGCACACGTCTCTGCTGGGGAGGAGAGCGCTAGGGAAGCTACGTGTGTGAGGCAGCTGCTGGGCGCCCAGGGAGTCAGCCTCCGGGTGTGCGGGGCTGCAGACCCCAGCCAGGGGCCCTGGGAGCCTGGTGCACTCCGCGCGGTGCTGAGTCTGGGCGGCCAAGCAACCTCTGGAGGAGCCCTGCACTAGACCTTTCATTCCCTCGCACAGAGCTCTTCCTGCTGGAGCCCTTGGCAGTGTGCAAGCCACCGGCCCCTAAGCCCTCCCCAAGGACGCCTGGGGCCTAGGTCAAAGGCAAGGCAGGAGCGGAGCTGAGGCCAGGAAGGCACCAGTGGCGTCTCACAGCCTCGCGCAGCCTGCTCCTTCCTGGGCAGGAAGCCTAGCAGCGAGGCAAGTCTGGGCAAGGCTCGCCCAGGCAGAGCAGCCTCGCGCCAGCAACTCTGCCAGAACGGGCCTCTGAGCAGAGCTGGAGCTCTGCCGTCCTGGAGGCGCACTCGGCTCCAGCCAAGTAGGGCTTGAGCCAAACGAGGCTGGGCTGCCTCTTCTTCCCTCGAGGAGGCTCGCCTCCCCGCCAGCTGTTCACTCGGCTTCCAGGTGGTGGCGCTCTGCGCCTCTTGCAGGTCTTGGCTCAGGGGCTGCTTGCCCTGAGCTGGGGCTGTGGGAGGGAGCCCAGGCACGCATGGGCAGGCCCCAACCAGCTGCACACGTCTCTGCTGGGGAGGAGAGTGCTAGGGAAGCTACGTGAGTGAGGAAGCTGCTGGGCGCCCAGGGAGTCAGCCTCCAGGTGTGCGGGGCTGCAGACACCAGCCAGGGGCCCTGGGAGCCTGGTGCACTCCGTGCGGGGCTGAGCCTGGGCGGCCAAGCAACCGCTGGAGGAGCCCTGCACTGGCCCTTCCCTTCCCTCGCACAGAACTCCTCCTGCTGGAGCCCTTGGCAGTGTGCAAGCCACCGGCCCCTAAGCCCTCCCCAAGGACGCCTGGGCCCTAGGTGCAAAGGCAAGGCAGGAGCAGAGCTGAGGCTAGGAAGGCGCCAGTGGCGTCTCCCAGCCTCGCGCAGCCTGCTCCTTCCTGGGCAGGAAGCCTAGCAGCGAGGCAAGTCTGGGCAAGGTTCGCCCAGGGCAGAGCAGCCTCGCGCCAGCAACTCTGCCAGATCGGGCCTCTGAGCAGAGCTGGAGCTCTGCCGTCCTGGAGGCGCACTCATTCCAGCCAAGTAGGGCTTGAGCCAAACGAGGCTAGGCTGCCTCTTCTTCCCTCGAGGAGGCTCGCCTCCCCGCCAGCTGTTCACTCGGCTTCCAGGTGGGGGCGCTGTTCGCCTCCTGCAGGTCTTGGCTCAGGGGCTGCTTGCCCTGAGCTGGGGCTGTGCGCGGGAGCCCAGGCACGCAGGGGCAGGCCCCAACCAGCTGCACACGTCTCTGCTGGGGAGGAGAGCTCAAGGGAAGCTACGTGTGTGAGGAAGCTGCTGGGCGCCCAGGGAGTCAGCCTCCGGGTGTGCGGGGCTGCAGACCCCAGCCAGGGCCCTGGGAGCCTGGTGCTCTCCGTGCCTAGCTAAGTCTGGGCGGCCAAGCAACCGCTGGAGGAGACCTGCCCAACCCTTCCCTTCCCTCGCACAGAGCTCTTCCTGCTGGAGCCCTTGGCAGTGTGCAAGCCACCGGCCCCCAAGCCCTCCCCAAGGACGCCTGGGGCCTAGGTGCAAAGGCAAGGCAGGAGCGGAGCTGAGGCCAGGAAGGCGCCAGTGGCGTCTCCCAGCCTCGCGCAGCCTGCTCCTTCCTGGGCAGGAAGCCTAGCAGCGAGGCAAGTCTGGGCAAGGCTCGCCCAGGGCATAGCAGCTTCGCGCCAGCAACTATGCCAGATCAGGCCTCTGAGCAGAGCTGGAGCTCTGCCGTCCTGGAGGCGCACTCGGCTCCAGCCAAGTAGGGCTTGAGCCAAACGAGGCTGGGCTGCCTCTTCTTCCCTCGAGGAGGCTCGCCTCCCCGCCAGCTGTTCACTCGGCTTCCAGGTGGGGGCGCTCTGCGCCTCTTGCAGGTCTTGGCTCAGGGGCTGCCTGCCCTGAGCTGGGGCTGTGCGCAGGAGCCCAGGCACGCAGGGGCAGGCCCCAACCAGCTGCACACGTCTCTGCTGGGGAGGAGAGCGCTAGGGAAGCTACGTGTGTGAGGCAGCTGCTGGGCGCCCAGGGAGTCAGCCTCCGTGTGTGCGGGGCTGCAGACCCCAGCCAGGGGCCCTGGGAGCCTGGTGCACTCCGCGCGGCGCCGAGTCTGGGCGGCCAAGCACCCTCTGGAGGAGCCCTGCACTAGCCCTTTCCTTCCCTCGCACAGAGCTCTTCCTGCTGGAGCCCTTGGCAGTGTGCAAGCCACCGGCCCCTAAGCCCTCCCCAAGGACGCCTGGGGCCTAGGTGCAAAGGCAAGGCAGGAGCGGAGCTGAGGCCAGGAAGGCGCCAGTGGCGTCTCCCAGCCTCGCGCAGCCTGCTCCTTCCTGGGCAGGAAGCCTAGCAGCGAGGCAAGTCTGGGCAAGGCTCGCCCGGGGCAGAGCAGCCTCGCTCCAGCAACTCTGCCAGAACGGGCCTCTGAGCAGAGCTGGAGCTCTGCCGTCCTGGATGCGCACTCGGCTCCAGCCAAGTAGGGCTTGAGCCAAACGAGGCTGGGCTGCCTCTTCTTCCCTCGAGGAGGCTCGCCTCCCCGCCAGCTGTTCACTCGGCTTCCAGGTGGGGGCGCTCTGCGCCTCCTGCAGGTCTGGGCTCAGGGGCTGCTTGCCCTGAGCTGGGGCTGTGGGCGGGAGCCCAGGCACGCAGGGGCAGGCCCCAACCAGCTGCACACGTCTCTGCTGGGGAGGAGAGCGCTAGGGAAGCTACGTGTGTGAGGCAGCTGCTGGGCGCCCAGGGAGTCAGCCTCCGGGTGTGCGGGGCTGCAGACCCCAGCCAGGGGCCCTGGGAGCCTGGGGCACTCCGTGCGGGGCTGAGCCTGGGCGGCCAAGCAACCGGTGGATGAGCCCTGCACTGGCCCTTCCCTTCCCTCGCACAGAGCTCTTCCTGCTGGAGCCCTTGGCAGTGTGCAAGCTCCCGGTCCCTAAGCCCTCCCCAAGGACGCCTGGGGCCTAGGTGCAAAGGCAAGGCAGGAGCGGAGCTGAGGCCAGGAAGGCGCCAGTGGCGTCTCCCAGCCTCGCGCAGCCTGCTCCTTCCTGGGCAGGAAGCGTAACAGCGAGGCAAGTCTGGGCAAGGCTCGCCCAGGGCAGAGCAGCCTCGCGCCAGCAACTCTGCCAGAACGGGCCTCTCAGTAGAGCTGGAGCTCTGCCGTCCTGGAGGCGCACTCGGCTCCAGCCAAGTAGGGCTTGAGCCAAACGAGGCTGGGCTGCCTCTTCTTCCCTCGAGGAGGCTCGCCTCCCCGCCAGCTGTTCACTCGGCTTCTAGGTGGGGGCGCTCTGCGCCTCCTGCAGGTCTTGGCACAGGGGCTGCTTGCCCTGAGCTGGGGCTGTTCGCAGGAGCACAGGCACGGAGGGGCAGGCCCCAACCAGCTGCACACGTCTCTGCTGGGGAGGAGAGCGCTAGGGAAGCTACGTGTGTGAGGCAGCTGCTGGGCGCCCAGGGAGTCAGCCTCCGGGTGTGCGGGGCTGCAGACCCCAACCAGGGGCCCTGGGAGCCTGGGGCACTCCGTGCGGCGCTGAGCCTGGGCGGCCAAGCAACCGCTGGAGGAGCCCTGCACTGGCCCTTCCCTTCCCTCGCACAGAGCTCTTCCTGCTGGAGCCCTTGGCAGTGTGCAAGCCACCGGCCCCTAAGCCCTCCCCAAGGACGCATGGGGCCTAGGTGCAAACGCAAGGCAGGAGCAGAGCTGAGGCCAGGAAGGCGCCAGTCGCGTCTCCCAGCCTCGCGCAGCCTGCTCCTTCCTGGGCAGGAAGCCTAGCAGCGAGGCAAGTCTGGGCAAGGCTCGCCCAGGGCAGAGCAGCCTCGCGCCAGCAACTCTGCCAGATCGGGCCTCTGAGCAGAGCTGGAGCTCTGCCGTCCTGGAGGCGCACTCGGTTCCAGCCAAGTAGGGCTTGAGCCAAACGAGGCTGGGCTGCCTCTTCTTCCCTCGAGGAGGCTCGCCTCCCCGCCAGCTGTTCACTCGGCTTCCAGGTGGGGGCGCTCTTCGCCTCCTGCAGGTCTTGGCTCAGGGGCTGCTTGCCCTGAGCTGGGGCTGTGCGCGGGAGCCCAGGCACGCAGGGGCAGGCCCCAACCAGCTGCACACGTCTCTGCTGGCGAGGAGAGCGCTAGGGAATCTACGTGTGTGAGGAAGCTGCTGGGCGCCCAGGGAGTCAGCCTCCGGGTGTGCGGGGCTGCAGACCCCAGCCAGGGCCCAGGGAGCCTGGTGCACTCCTTGCCGAACTAAGTCTGGGCGGCCAAGAAACCGCTGGAGGAGCCCTGCACTAGCCCTTCCCTTCCCTTGCACAGAGCTCTTCCTGCTGGAGCCCTTGGCAGTGTGCAAGCCACCGGCCCCTAAGCCCTCCCCAAGGACGCCTTGCGCCTTGGTTCAAAGGCAAGGCAGGAGCGGAGCTGAGGCCAGGAATGCGCCAGTGGCGTCTCCCAGCCTCACGCAGCCTGCTCCTTCCTGGGCAGGAAGCCTAGCAGCGAGGCAAGTCTGGGCAAGGCTCGCCCAGGGCAGAGCAGCCTCGCGCCAGCAACTCTGCCAGAACGGGCCTCTGAGCAGAGCTGGAGCTCTGCCGTCCTGGAGGCGCACTCGGCTCCAGCCAAGTAGGGCTTGAGCCAAACGAGGCTGGGCTGCCTCTTCTTCCCTCGAGGAGGCTCGCCTCCCCGCCAGCTGTTCACTCGGCTTCCAGGTGGGGGCGCTCTGCGCCTCCTGCAGGTCTTGGCTCAGGGGCTGCTTGCTCTGAGCTGGGGCTGTGGGCGGGAGCCCAGGCATGCAGGGGCAGGCCCCAACCAGCTGCACACGTCTCTGCTGGGGAGGAGAGCGCAAGGGAAGCTACGTGTGTGAGGTAGCTGCTGGGCGCCCAGGGAGTCAGCCTCCGGGTGTGCGGGGCTGCAGACCCCAGCCAGGGGCCCTGGGAGCCTGGTGCACTCCGTGCGGCGCTGAGCCTGGGCGGCCAAGCAACCGCTGGAGGAGCCCTGCACTGGCCATTCCCTTCCCTCGCACAGAGCGCTTCCTGCTGGAGCCCTTGGCAGTGTGCAAGCCACCGGCCCCTAAGCCCTCCCCAAGGACGCCTGGGGCCTAGGTGCAAAGGCAAGGCAGCAGCGGAGCTGAGGCCAGGAAGGCGCCAGTGGCGTCTTCCAGCATCGGGCAGCCTGCTCCTTCCTGGGCAGGAAGCCTAGCAGCGAGGCAAGTCTGGGCAAGGCTCGCCCAGGGCATAGCAGCTTCGCGCCAGCAACTATGCCAGATCAGGCCTCTGAGCAGAGCTGGAGCTCTGCCGTCCTGGAGGCGCACTCGGCTCCAGCCAAGTAGGGCTTGAGCCAAACGAGGCTGGGCTGCCTCTTCTTCCCTCGAGGAGGCTCGCCTCCCCGCCAGCTGTTCACTCGGCTTCCAGGTGGGGGCGCTCTGCGCCTCCTGCAGGTCTTGGCTCAGGGGCTGCTTGCCCTGAGCTGGGGCTGTGGGCGGGAGTCCAGGCACGCAGGGGCAGGCCCCAACCAGCTGCACACGTCTCTAATGGGGAGGAGAGCGCTAGGGAAGCTACGTGTGTGAGGGAGCTGCTGGGCGCCCAGGGAGTCAGCCTCCGGGTGTGCGGGGCTGCAGACACCAGCCAGGGGCCCTGGGAGCCTGGTGCACTCCGTGCGAGGCTGAGCCTGGGCGGCCAAGCAACCGCTGGAGGAGCCCTGCACTGGCCCTTCCCTTCCCTCGCACAGAACTCCTCCTGCTGGAGCCCTTGGCAGTGTGCAAGCCACCGGCCCCTAAGCCCTCCCCAAGGACGCCTGGGGCCTAGGTGCAAAGGCAAGGCAGGAGCAGAGCTGAGGCTAGGAAGGCGTCAGTGGCGTCTCCCAGCCTCGCGCAGCCTGCTCCTTCCTGGGCAGGAAGCCTAGCAGCGAGGCAAGTCTGGGCAAGGTTCGCCCAGGGCAGAGCAGCCTCGCGCCAGCAACTCTGCCAGATCGGGCCTCTGAGCAGAGCTGGAGCTCTGCCGTCCTGGAGGCGCACTCATTCCAGCCAAGTAGGGCTTGAGCCAAACGAGGCTAGGCTGCCTCTTCTTCCCTCGAGGAGGCTCGCCTCCCCGCCAGCTGTTCACTCGGCTTCCAGGTGGGGGCGCTCTGCGCCTCCTGCAGGTCTTGGCTCAGGGGCTGCTTGCCCTGAGCTGGGGCTGTGCGCGGGAGCCCAGGCACGCAGGGGCAGGCCCCAACCAGCTGCACACGTCTCTGCTGGGGAGGAGAGCTCAAGGGAAGCTACGTGTGTGAGGAAGCTGCTGGGCGCCCAGGGAGTCAGCCTCCGGGTGTGCGGGGCTGCAGACCCCAGCCAGGGCCCTGGGAGCCTGGTGCTCTCCGTGCCTAGCTAAGTCTGGGCGGCCAAGCAACCGCTGGAGGAGACCTGCCCAACCCTTCCCTTCCCTCGCACAGAGCTCTTCCTGCTGGAGCCCTTGGCAGTGTGCAAGCCACCGGCCCCCAAGCCCTCCCCAAGGACGCCTGGGGCCTAGGTGCAAAGGCAAGGCAGGAGCGGAGCTGAGGCCAGGAAGGCGCCAGTGGCGTCTCCCAGCCTCGCGCAGCCTGCTCCTTCCTGGGCAGGAAGCCTAGCAGCGAGGCAAGTCTGGGCAAGGCTCGCCCAGGGCATAGCAGCTTCGCGCCAGCAACTATGCCAGATCAGGCCTCTGAGCAGAGCTGGAGCTCTGCCGTCCTGGAGGCGCACTCGGCTCCAGCCAAGTAGGGCTTGAGCCAAACGAGGCTGGGCTGCCTCTTCTTCCCTCGAGGAGGCTCGCCTCCCCGCCAGCTGTTCACTCGGCTTCCAGGTGGGGGCGCTCTTCGCCTCCTGCAGGTCTTGGCTCAGGGGCTGCTTGCCCTGAGCTGGGGCTGTGCGCGGGAGCCCAGGCACGCAGGGGCAGGCCCCAACCAGCTGCACACGTCTCTGCTGGCGAGGAGAGCGCTAGGGAATCTACGTGTGTGAGGAAGCTGCTGGGCGCCCAGGGAGTCAGCCTCCGGGTGTGCGGGGCTGCAGACCCCAGCCAGGGCCCAGGGAGCCTGGTGCACTCCTTGCCGAGCTAAGTCTGGGCGGCCAAGAAACCGCTGGAGGAGCCCTGCACTAGCCCTTCCCTTCCCTCGCACAGAGCTCTTCCTGCTGGAGCCCTTGGCAGTGTGCAAGCCACCGGCCCCTAAGCCCTCCCCAAGGACGCCTTGCGCCTTGGTTCAAAGGCAAGGCAGGAGCGGAGCTGAGGCCAGGAAGGCGCCAGTGGCGTCTCCCAGCCTCACGCAGCCTGCTCCTTCCTGGGCAGGAAGCCTAGCAGCGAGGCAACTCTGGGCAAGGCTCGCCCAGGGCAGAGCAGCCTCGCGCCAGCAACTCTGCCAGAACGGGCCTCTGAGCAGAGCTGGAGCTCTGCCGTCCTGGAGGCGCACTCGGCTCCAGCCAAGTAGGGCTTGAGCCAAACGAGGCTGGGCTGCCTCTTCTTCCCTCGAGGAGGCTCGCCTCCCCGCCAGCTGTTCACTCGGCTTCCAGGTGGGGGCGCTCTGCGCCTCCTGCAGGTCTTGGCTCAGGGGCTGCTTGCCCTGAGCTGGGGCTGTGGGCGGGATCCCAGGCACGCAGGGGCAGGCCCCAACCAGCTGCACACGTCTCTGCTGGGGAGGAGAGCGCTAGGGAAGCTATGTGTGTGAGGCAGCTGCTGGGCGCCCAGGGAGTCAGCCTCCGGGTGTGCGGGGCTGCAGACCCCAGCCAGGGGCCCTGGGAGCCTGGTGCACTCCGTGCGGCGCTGAGCCTGGGCGGCCAAGCAACCGCTGGAGGAGCCCTGCACTGGCCCTTCCCTTCCCTCGCACAGAGCTCTTCCTGCTGGAGCCCTTGGTAGTGTGCAAGCCACCGGCCCCTAAGCCCTCCCCAAGGACGCCTGGGGCCTAGGTGCAAAGGCAAGGCAGGAGCGGAGCTGAGGCCAGGAAGGCGCCAGTGGCGTCTTCCAGCCTCGCGCAGCCTGCTCATTCCTGGGCAGGAAGCCTAGCAGCGAGGCAAGTCTGGGCAAGGCTCGCCCAGGGCAGAGCAGCCTCGCGCCAGCAACTCTGCCAGAACGGGCCTCTGAGCAGAGCTGGAGCTCTGCCGTCCTGGAGGCGCACTCGCCTCCAGCCTAGTAGGGCTTGAGCCAAACGAGGCTGGGCTGCCTCTTCTTCCCTCGAGGAGGCTCGCCTCCCCGCCAGCTGTTCACTCGGCTTCCAGGTAGGGGCGCTCTGCGCCTCTTGCAGGTCTTGGCTCAGGGGCTGCTTGCCCTGAGCTGGGGCTGTGGGCGGGAGCCCAGGCACGCATGGGCAGGCCCCAACCAGCTGCACACGTCTCTGCTGGGGAGGAGAGCGCTAGGGAAGCTACGTGAGTGAGGAAGCTGCTGGGCGCCCAGGGAGTCAGCCTCCGGGTGTGCGGGGCTGCAGACCCCAGCCAGGGCCCTGGGAGCCTGGTGCACTCCGTGCCGAGCTAAGTCTGGGCGGCCAAGCAACCGCTGGAGGAGCCCTGCACTAGCCCTTCCCTTCCCTCGCACAGAGCTCTTCCTGCTGGAGCCCTTGGCAGTGTGCAAGCCACCGGCCCCTAAGCCCTCCCCAAGGACGCCTGGGGCCTAGGTGCAAAGGCAAGGCAGGAGCGGAGCTGAGGCCAAGAAGGCGCCAGTGGCGTCTCCCAGCATCGCGCAGCCTGCTCCTTCCTGGGCAGGAAGCCTAGCAGCGAGGCAAGTCTGGGCAAGGCTCGCCCAGCGCATAGCAGCTTCGCGCCAGCAACTATGCCAGATCAGGCCTCTGAGCAGAGCTGGAGCTCTGCCATCTTGGAGGCGCACTAGGCTCCAGCCAAGTAGGGCTTGAGCCAAACGAGGCTGGGCTGCCTCTTCTTCCCTCGAGGAGGCTCGCCTCCCCGCCAACTGTTCACTCGGCTTCCAGGTGGGGGCGCTCTGCGCCTCCTGCAGGTCTTCTCTCAGGGGCTGCTTGCCCTGAGCTGGGGCTGTGCTCAGGAGCCCAGGCACGCAGGGGCAGGCCCCAACCAGCTGCACACGTCTCTGCTGGGGAGGAGAGCGCTAGGGAAGCTACGTGTGTGAGGCAGCTGCTGGGCGCCCAGGGAGTCAGCCTCCGGGTGTGCGGGGCTGCAGACCCCAGCCAGGGGCCCTGGGAGCCTGGGGCACTCCGTGCGGCGCTGATCCTGGGCGGCCAAGCAACCGCTGGAGGAGCCATGCACTGGCCCTTCCCTTCCCTCGCACAGAGCTCTTCTTGCTGGAGCCCTTGGCAGTGTGCAAGCCACCGGCCCCTAAGCCCTCCCCAAGGACGCCTGGGGCCAAGTGCAAAGGCAAGGCAGGAGCGGAGCTGAGGCCAGGAAGGCGCCAGTGGCGTCTCCCAGCCTCGCGCAGCCTGCTCCTTCCTGGGCAGGAAGCCTAGCAGCGAGGCAAGTCTGGGCAAGGCTCGCCCAGGGCAGAGCAGCCTCGCGCCAGCAACTCTGCCAGATCGGGCCTCTGAGCAGAGCTGGAGCTCTGCCGTCCTGGAGGCGCACTCGGCTCCAGCCAAGTAGGGCTTGAGCCCAACGAGGCTGGGCTTCCTCTTCTTCCCTCGAGGAGGCTCGCCTCTCCGCCAGCTGTTCACTCAGCTTCCAGGTGGGGGCGCTCTTCGACTCCTGCAGGTCTTGGCTCAGGGGCTGCTTGCCCTGAGCTGGGGCTGTGGGCGGGAGCCCAGGCAAGCAGGGGCAGGCCCTAACCAGCTGCACACGTCTCTGCTGGGGAGGAGAGCGCTAGGGAAGCTACGTGTGTGAGGCAGCTGCTGGGCGCCCAGGGAGTCAGCCTCCGGGTGTGCGGGGCTGCAGACCCCAGCCAGGGGCCCTGGGAGCCTGGTGCACTCCGTGCCGAGCTAAGTCTGGGCGGCCAAGCAACCGCTGGAGGAGCACTGCACTAGCCCTTCCCTTCCCTCGCACAGAGCTCTTCCTGCTGGAGCCCTTGGCAGTGTGCAAGCCAACGGCCCCTAAGCCCTCCCCAAGGACGCCTTGCGCCTTGGTTCAAAGGCAAGGCAGGAGCGGAGCTGAGGCCAGGAAGGCGCCAGTGGCGTCTCCCAGCCTCACGCAGCCTGCTCCTTCCTGGGCAGGAAGCCTAGCAGCGAGGCAAGTCTGGGCAAGGCTCGCCCAGGGCAGAGCAGCTTCGCGCAAGCAACTATGCCAGATCAGGCCTCTGAGCAGAGCTTGAGCTCTGCCGTCCTGGAGGCGCACTCGGCTCCAGCCAAGTAGGGCTTGAGCCAAACGAGGCTGGGCTGCCTCTTCTTCCCTCGAGGAGGCTCGCCTCCCCGCCAGCTGTTCACTCGGCTTCCAGGTGGGGGCGCTCTTCGCCTCGTGCAGGTCTTGGCTCAGGGGCTGCTTGCCCTGAGCTGGGGCTGTGCGCAGGAGCCCAGGAAGGCAGGGGCAGGCCCCAACCAGCTGCACACGTCTCTGCTGGGGAGGAGAGCGCTAGGAAAGCTACATGTGTGAGGCAGCTGCTGGGCTCCCAGGGAGTCAGCCTCCAGGTGTGCGGGGCTGCAGACCCCAGCCAGGGGCCCTGGGAGCCTGGTGCACTCCGTGCGGCGCTGAGCCTGGGCGGCCAAGCAACCGCTGGAGGAGCCCTGCACTGGCCCTTCCCTTCCCTCGCACAGAGCTCTTCCTGCTGGAGCCCTTGGTAGTGTGCAAGCCACCGGCCCCTAAGCCCTCCCCAAGGACGCCTGGGGCCTAGGTGCAAAGGCAAGGCAGGAGCGGAGCTTAGGCCAGGAAGGCGCCAGTGGCGTCTCCCAGCATCGCGCAGCCTGCTCCTTCCTGGGCAGGAAGCCTAGCAGCGAGGCAAGTCTGGGCAAGGCTCGCCCAGGGCAGAGCAGCCTCGCGCCAGCAACTCTGCCAGAACGGGCCTCTGAGCAGAGCTGGAGCTCTGCCGTCCTGGAGGCGCACTCGGCTCCAGCCAAGTAGGGCTTGAGCCAAACGAGGCTGGGCTGCCTCTTCTTCCCTCGAGGAGGCTCGCCTCCCCGCCAGCTGTTCACTCGGCTTCCAGGTGGGGGCGCTCTGCGCCTCTTGCAGGTCTTGGCTCAGGGGCTGCTTGCCCTGAGCTGGGGCTGTGGGCGGGAGCCCAGGCACGCATGGGCAGGCCCCAACCAGCTGCACACGTCTCTGCTGCGGAGGAGAGCGCTAGGGAAGCTACGTGAGTGAGGAAGCTGCTGGGCGCCCAGGGAGTCAGCCTCCGGGTGTGCGGGGCTGCAGACCCCAGCCAGGGCCCTGGGAGCCTGGTGCACTCCGTGCCGAGCTAAGTCTGGGCGGCCAAGCAACCGCTGGAGGAGCCCTGCACTAGCCCTTCCCTTCCCTCGCACAGAGCTCTTCCTGCTGGAGCCCTTGGCAGTGTGCAAGCCACCGGCCCCTAAGCCCTCCCCAAGGACGCCTGGGGCCTAGGTGCAAAGGCAAGGCAGGAGCGGAGCTGAGGCCAAGAAGGCGCCAGTGGCGTCTCCCAGCATCGCGCAGCCTGCTCCTTCCTGGGCAGGAAGCCTAGCAGCGAGGCAAGTCTGGGCAAGGCTCGCCCAGGGCATAGCAGCTTCGCGCCAGCAACTATGCCAGATCAGGCCTCTCAGCAGAGCTGGAGCTCTGCCGTCCTGGAGGCGCACTAGGCTCCAGCCAAGTAGGGCTTGAGCCAAACGAGGCTGGGCTGCCTCTTCTTCCCTCGAGGAGGCTCGCCTCCCCGCCAGCTGTTCACTCGGCTTCCAGGTGGGGGCGCTCTGCGCCTCCTGCAGGTCTTCTCTCAGGGGCTGCTTGCCCTGAGCTGGGGCTGTGCTCAGAAGCCCAGGCACGCAGGGGCAGGCCCCAACCAGCTGCACACGTCTCTGCTGGGGAGGAGAGCGCTAGGGAAGCTACGTGTGTGAGGCAGCTGCTGGGCGCCCAGGGAGTCAGCCTCCGGGTGTGCTGGGCTGCAGACCCCAGCCAGGGGCCCTGGGAGCCTGGTGCACTCCGCGCGGTGCTGAGTCTGGGCGGCCAAGCAACCTCTGGAGGAGCCCTGCACTAGACCTTTCATTCCCTCGCACAGAGCTCTTCCTGCTGGAGCCCTTGGCAGTGTGCAAGCCACCGGCCCCTAAGCCCTCCCCAAGGACGCCTGGGGCCTAGGTCAAAGGCAAGGCAGGAGCGGAGCTGAGGCCAGGAAGGCACCAGTGGCGTCTCACAGCCTCGCGCAGCCTGCTCCTTCCTGGGCAGGAAGCCTAGCAGCGAGGCAAGTCTGGGCAAGGCTCGCCCAGGCAGAGCAGCCTCGCGCCAGCAACTCTGCCAGAACGGGCCTCTGAGCAGAGCTGGAGCTCTGCCGTCCTGGAGGCGCACTCGGCTCCAGCCAAGTAGGGCTTGAGCCAAACGAGGCTGGGCTGCCTCTTCTTCCCTCGAGGAGGCTCGCCTCCCCGCCAGCTGTTCACTCGGCTTCCAGGTGGTGGCGCTCTGCGCCTCTTGCAGGTCTTGGCTCAGGGGCTGCTTGCCCTGAGCTGGGGCTGTGGGAGGGAGCCCAGGCACGCATGGGCAGGCCCCAACCAGCTGCACACGTCTCTGCTGGGGAGGAGAGTGCTAGGGAAGCTACGTGAGTGAGGAAGCTGCTGGGCGCCCAGGGAGTCAGCCTCCGGGTGTGCGGGGCTGCAGACCCCAGCCAGGGCCCTGGGAGCCTGGTGCACTCCGTGCCGAGCTAAGTCTGGGCGGCCAAGCAACCGTTGGAGGAGCCCTGCACTAGCACTTCCCTTCCCTCGCACAGAGCTCTTCCTGCTGGAGCCCTTGGCAGTGTGCAAGCCAACGGCCCCTAAGCCCTCCCCAAGGACGCCTGGGGCCTAGGTGCAAAGGCAAGGCAGGAGCGGAGCTGAGGCCAAGAAGGCGCCAGTGGCGTCTCCCAGCATCGCGCAGCCTGCTCCTTCCTGGGCAGGAAGCCTAGCAGCGAGGCAAGTCTGGGCAAGGCTCGCCCAGGGCATAGCAGCTTCGCGCCAGCAACTATGCCAGATCAGGCCTCTGAGCAGAGCTGGAGCTCTGCCGTCCTGGAGGCGCACTAGGCTCCAGCCAAGTAGGGCTTGAGCCAAACGAGGCTGGGCTGCCTCTTCTTCCCTCGAGGAGGCTCGCCTCCCCGCCAGCTGTTCACTCGGCTTCCAGGTGGGGGCGCTCTGCGCCTCCTGCAGGTCTTGGCTCAGGGGCTGCTTGCCCTGAGCTGGGGCTGTGCTCAGGAGCCCAGGCACGGAGGGGCAGGCCCCAACCAGCTGCACACGTCTCTGCTGGGGAGGAGAGCGCTAGGGAAGCTACGTGTGTGAGGCAGCTGCTGGGCGCCCAGGGAGTCAGCCTCCGGGTGTGCGGGGCTGCAGACCCCAGCCAGGGGCCCTGGGATCCTGGTGCACTCCGCGCGGTGCTGAGTCTGGGCGGCCAAGCAACCTCTGGAGGAGCCCTGCACTAGACCTTTCCTTCCCTCGCACAGAGCTCTTCCTGCTGGAGCCCTTGGCAGTGTGCAAGCCACCGGCCCCTAAGCCCTCCCCAAGGACGCCTGGGGCCTAGGTCAAAGGCAAGGCAGGAGCGGAGCTGAGGCCAGGAAGGCACCAGTGGCGTCTCACAGCCTCGCGCAGCCTGCTCCTTCCTGGGCAGGAAGCCTAGCAGCGAGGCAAGTCTGGGCAAGGCTCGCCCAGGGCAGAGCAGCCTCGCGCCAGCAACTCTGCCAGAACGGGCCTCTGAGCAGAGCTGGAGCTCTGCCGTCCTGGAGGCGCACTCGGCTCCAGCCAAGTAGGGCTTGAGCCAAACGAGGCTGGGCTGCCTCTTCTTCCCTCGAGGAGGCTCGCCTCCCCGCCAGCTGTTCACTCGGCTTCCAGGTGGGGGCGATCTGCGCCTCCTGCAGGTCTTGGCTCAGGGGCTGCTTGCTCTGAGCTGGGGCTGTGGGCGGGAGCCCAGGCATGCAGGGGCAGGCCCCAACCAGCTGCACACGTCTCTGCTGGGGAGGAGAGCGCAAGGGAAGCTACGTGTGTGAGGTAGCTGCTGGGCGCCCAGGGAGTCAGCCTCCGGGTGTGCGGGGCTGCAGACCCCAGCCAGGGGCCCTGGGAGCCTGGTGCACTCCGTGCGGCGCTGAGCCTGGGCGGCCAAGCAACCGCTGGAGGAGCCCTGCACTGGCCATTCCCTTCCCTCGCACAGAGCGCTTCCTGCTGGAGCCCTTGGCAGTGTGCAAGCCACCGGCCCCTAAGCCCTCCCCAAGGACGCCTGGGGCCTAGGTGCAAAGGCAAGGCAGCAGCGGAGCTGAGGCCAGGAAGGCGCCAGTGGCGTCTTCCAGCATCGGGCAGCCTGCTCCTTCCTGGGCAGGAAGCCTAGCAGCGAGGCAAGTCTGGGCAAGGCTCGCCCAGGGCATAGCAGCTTCGCGCCAGCAACTATGCCAGATCAGGCCTCTGAGCAGAGCTGGAGCTCTGCCGTCCTGGAGGCGCACTCGGCTCCAGCCAAGTAGGGCTTGAGCCAAACGAGGCTGGGCTGCCTCTTCTTCCCTCGAGGAGGCTCGCCTCCCCGCCAGCTGTTCACTCGGCTTCCAGGTGGGGGCGCTCTGCGCCTCCTGCAGGTCTTGGCTCAGGGGCTGCTTGCCCTGAGCTGGGGCTGTGGGCGGGAGCCCAGGCACGCATGGGCAGGCCCCAACCAGCTGCACACGTCTCTGCTGCGGAGGAGAGCGCTAGGGAAGCTACGTGAGTGAGGAAGCTGCTGGGCGCCCAGGGAGTCAGCCTCCGGGTGTGCGGGGCTGCAGACCCCAGCCAGGGCCCTGGGAGCCTGGTGCACTCCGTGCCGAGCTAAGTCTGGGCGGCCAAGCAACCGCTGGAGGAGCCCTGCACTAGCCCTTCCCTTCCCTCGCACAGAGCTCTTCCTGCTGGAGCCCTTGGCACTGTGCAAGCCACCGGCCCCTAAGCCCTCCCCAAGGACGCCTGGGGCCTAGGTGCAAAGGCAAGGCAGGAGCGGAGCTGAGGCCAAGAAGGCGCCAGTGGCGTCTCCCAGCATCGCGCAGCCTGCTCCTTCCTGGGCAGGAAGCCTAGCAGCGAGGCAAGTCTGGGCAAGGCTCGCCCAGGGCATAGCAGCTTCGCGCCAGCAACTATGCCAGATCAGGCCTCTGAGCAGAGCTGGAGCTCTGCCGTCCTGGAGGCGCACTAGGCTCCAGCCAAGTAGGGCTTGAGCCAAACGAGGCTGGGCTGCCTCTTCTTCCCTCGAGGAGGCTCGCCTCCCCGCCAGCTGTTCACTCGGCTTCCAGGTGGGGGCGCTCTGCGCCTCCTGCAGGTCTTCTCTCAGGGGCTGCTTGCCCTGAGCTGGGGCTGTGCTCAGGAGCCCAGGCACGCAGGGGCAGGCCCCAACCAGCTGCACACGTCTCTGCTGGGGAGGAGAGCGCTAGGGAAGCTACGTGTGTGAGGCAGCTGCTGGGCGCCCAGGGAGTCAGCCTCCGGGTGTGCGGGGCTGCAGACCCCAGCCAGGGGCCCTGGGAGCCTGGTGCACTCCGCGCAGTGCTGAGTCTGGGCGGCCAAGCAACCTCTGGAGGAGCCCTGCACTAGACCTTTCATTCCCTCGCACAGAGCTCTTCCTGCTGGAGCCCTTGGCAGTGTGCAAGCCACCGGCCCCTAAGCCCTCCCCAAGGACGCCTGGGGCCTAGGTCAAAGGCAAGGCAGGAGCGGAGCTGAGGCCAGGAAGGCACCAGTGGCGTCTCACAGCCTCGCGCAGCCTGCTCCTTCCTGGGCAGGAAGCCTAGCAGCGAGGCAAGTCTGGGCAAGGCTCGCCCAGGCAGAGCAGCCTCGCGCCAGCAACTCTGCCAGAACGGGCCTCTGAGCAGAGCTGGAGCTCTGCCGTCCTGGAGGCGCACTCGGCTCCAGCCAAGTAGGGCTTGAGCCAAACGAGGCTGGGCTGCCTCTTCTTCCCTCGAGGAGGCTCGCCTCCCCGCCAGCTGTTCACTCGGCTTCCAGGTGGTGGCGCTCTGCGCCTCTTGCAGGTCTTGGCTCAGGGGCTGCTTGCCCTGAGCTGGGGCTGTGGGAGGGAGCCCAGGCACGCATGGGCAGGCCCCAACCAGCTGCACACGTCTCTGCTGGGGAGGAGAGTGCTAGGGAAGCTACGTGAGTGAGGAAGCTGCTGGGCGCCCAGGGAGTCAGCCTCCGGGTGTGCGGGGCTGCAGACCCCAGCCAGGGCCCTGGGAGCCTGGTGCACTCCGTGCCGAGCTAAGTCTGGGCGGCCAAGCAACCGTTGGAGGAGCCCTGCACTAGCCCTTCCCTTCCCTCGCACAGAGCTCTTCCTGCTGGAGCCCTTGGCAGTGTGCAAGCCACCGGCCCCTAAGCCCTCCCCAAGGACGCCTGGGGCCTAGGTGCAAAGGCAAGGCAGGAGCGGAGCTGAGGCCAAGAAGGCGCCAGTGGCGTCTCCCAGCATCGCGCAGCCTGCTCCTTCCTGGGCAGGAAGCCTAGCAGCGAGGCAAGTCTGGGCAAGGCTCGCCCAGGGCATAGCAGCTTCGCGCCAGCAACTATGCCAGATCAGGCCTCTGAGCAGAGCTGGAGCTCTGCCGTCCTGGAGGCGCACTAGGCTCCAGCCAAGTAGGGCTTGAGCCAAACGAGGCTGGGCTGCCTCTTCTTCCCTCGAGGAGGCTCGCCTCCCCGCCAGCTGTTCACTCGGCTTCCAGGTGGGGGCGCTCTGCGCCTCCTGCAGGTCTTGGCTCAGGGGCTGCTTGCCCTGAGCTGGGGCTGTGCTCAGGAGCCCAGGCACGCAGGGGCAGGCCCCAACCAGCTGCACACGTCTCTGCTGGGGAGGAGAGCGCTAGGGAAGCTACGTGTGTGAGGCAGCTGCTGGGCGCCCAGGGAGTCAGCCTCCGGGTGTGCGGGGCTGCAGACCCCAGCCAGGGGCCCTGGGAGCCTGGTGCACTCCGCGCGGTGCTGAGTCTGGGCGGCCAAGCAACCTCTGGAGGAGCCCTGCACTAGACCTTTCCTTCCCTCGCACAGAGCTCTTCCTGCTGGAGCCCTTGGCAGTGTGCAAGCCACCGGCCCCTAAGCCCTCCCCAAGGACGCCTGGGGCCTAGGTCAAAGGCAAGGCAGGAGCGGAGCTGAGGCCAGGAAGGCACCAGTGGCGTCTCCCAGCCTCGCGCAGCCTGCTCCTTCCTGGGCAGGAAGCCTAGCAGCGAGGCAAGTCTGGGCAAGGCTCGCCCAGGGCAGAGCAGCCTCGCGCCAGCAACTCTGCCAGAACGGGCCTCTGAGCAGAGCTGGAGCTCTGCCGTCCTGGAGGCGCACTCGGCTCCAGCCAAGTAGGGCTTGAGCCAAACGAGGCTGGGCTGCCTCTTCTTCCCTCGAGGAGGCTCGCCTCCCCGCCAGCTGTTCACTCGGCTTCCAGGTGGGGGCGCTCTGCGCCTCCTGCAGGTCTTGGCTCAGGGGCTGCTTGCCCTGAGCTGGGGCTGTGGGCGGTATCCCAGGCACGCAGGGGCAGGCCCCAACCAGCTGCACACGTCTCTGCTGGGGAGGAGAGCGCTAGGGAAGCTACGTGTGTGAGGCAGCTGCTGGGCGCCCAGGGAGTCAGCCTCCGGGTGTGCGGGGCTGCAGACCCCAGCCAGGGGCCCTGGGAGCCTGGTGCACTCCGCGCGGTGCTGAGTCTGGGCGGCCAAGCAACCTCTGGAGGAGCCCTGCACTAGACCTTTCCTTCCCTCGCACAGAGCTCTTCCTGCTGGAGCCCTTGGTAGTGTGCAAGCCACCGGCCCCTAAGCCCTCCCCAAGGACGCCTGGGGCCTAGGTCAAAGGCAAGGCAGGAGCGGAGCTGAGGCCAGGAAGGCACCAGTGGCGTTTCCCAGCCTCGCGCAGCCTGCTCCTTCCTGGGCAGGAAGCCTAGCAGCGAGGCAAGTCTGGGCAAGGCTCGCCCAGGGCAGAGCAGCCTCGCGCCAGCAACTCTGCCAGAACGGGCCTCTGAGCAGAGCTGGAGCTCTGCCGTCCTGGAGGCGCACTCGGCTCCAGCCAAGTAGGGCTTGAGCCAAACGAGGCTGGGCTGCCTCTTCTTCCCTCGAGGAGGCTCGCCTCCCCGCCAGCTGTTCACTCGGCTTCCAGGTGGGGGCGCTCTGCGCCTCCTGCAGGTCTTGGCTCAGGGGCTGCTTGCCCTGAGCTGGGGCTGTGGGCGGGATCCCAGGCACGCAGGGGCAGGCCCCAACCAGCTGCACACGTCTCTGCTGGGGAGGAGAGCGCTAGGGAAGCTACGTGTGTGAGGCAGCTGCTGGGCGCCCAGGGAGTCAGCCTCCGGGTGTGCGGGGCTGCAGACCCCAGCCAGGGGCCCTGGGAGCCTGGTGCACTCCGTGCGGCGCTGAGCCTGGGCGGCCAAGCAACCGCTGGAGGAGCCCTGCACTGGCCCTTCCCTTCCCTCGCACAGAGCTCTTCCTGCTGGAGCCCTTGGTAGTGTGCAAGCCACCGGCCCCTAAGCCCTCCCCAAGGACGCCTGGGGCCTAGGTGCAAAGGCAAGGCAGGAGCGGAGCTGAGGCCAGGAAGGCGCCAGTGGCGTCTTCCAGCCTCGCGCAGCCTGCTCCTTCCTGGGCAGGAAGCCTAGCAGCGAGGCAAGTCTGGGCAAGGCTCGCCCAGGGCAGAGCAGCCTCGCGCCAGCAACTCTGCCAGAACGGGCCTCTGAGCAGAGCTGGAGCTCTGCCGTCCTGGAGGCGCACTCGCCTCCAGCCTAGTAGGGCTTGAGCCAAACGAGGCTGGGCTGCCTCTTCTTCCCTCGAGGAGGCTCGCCTCCCCGCCAGCTGTTCACTCGGCTTCCAGGTAGGGGCGCTCTGCGCCTCTTGCAGGTCTTGGCTCAGGGGCTGCTTGCCCTGAGCTGGGGCTGTGGGCGGGAGCCCAGGCACGCATGGGCAGGCCCCAACCAGCTGCACACGTCTCTGCTGGGGAGGAGAGCGCTAGGGAAGCTACGTGAGTGAGGAAGCTGCTGGGCGCCCAGGGAGTCAGCCTCCGGGTGTGCGGGGCTGCAGACCCCAGCCAGGGCCCTGGGAGCCTGGTGCACTCCGTGCCGAGCTAAGTCTGGGCGGCCAAGCAACCGCTGGAGGAGCCCTGCACTAGCCCTTCCCTTCCCTCGCACAGAGCTCTTCCTGCTGGAGCCCTTGGCAGTGTGCAAGCCACCGGCCCCTAAGCCCTCCCCAAGGACGCCTGGGGCCTAGGTGCAAAGGCAAGGCAGGAGCGGAGCTGAGGCCAAGAAGGCGCCAGTGGCGTCTCCCAGCATCGCGCAGCCTGCTCCTTCCTGGGCAGGAAGCCTAGCAGCGAGGCAAGTCTGGGCAAGGCTCGCCCAGGGCATAGCAGCTTCGCGCCAGCAACTATGCCAGATCAGGCCTCTGAGCAGAGCTGGAGCTCTGCCATCTTGGAGGCGCACTAGGCTCCAGCCAAGTAGGGCTTGAGCCAAACGAGGCTGGGCTGCCTCTTCTTCCCTCGAGGAGGCTCGCCTCCCCGCCAGCTGTTCACTCAGCTTCCAGGTGGGGGCGCTCTGCGCCTCCTGCAGGTCTTCTCTCAGGGGCTGCTTGCCCTGAGCTGGGGCTGTGCTCAGGAGCCCAGGCACGCAGGGGCAGGCCCCAACCAGCTGCACACGTCTCTGCTGGGGAGGAGAGCGCTAGGGAAGCTACGTGTGTGAGGCAGCTGCTGGGCGCCCAGGGAGTCAGCCTCCGGGTGTGCGGGGCTGCAGACCCCAGCCAGGGGCCCTGGGAGCCTGGGGCACTCCGTGCGGCGCTGATCCTGGGCGGCCAAGCAACCGCTGGAGGAGCCATGCACTGGCCCTTCCCTTCCCTCGCACAGAGCTCTTCTTGCTGGAGCCCTTGGCAGTGTGCAAGCCACCGGCCCCTAAGCCCTCCCCAAGGACGCCTGGGGCCAAGTGCAAAGGCAAGGCAGGAGCGGAGCTGAGGCCAGGAAGGTGCCAGTGGCGTCTCCCAGCCTCGCGCAGCCTGCTCCTTCCTGGGCAGGAAGCCTAGCAGCGAGGCAAGTCTGGGCAAGGCTCGCCCAGGGCAGAGCAGCCTCGCGCCAGCAACTCTGCCAGATCGGGCCTCTGAGCAGAGCTGGAGCTCTGCCGTCCTGGAGGCGCACTCGGCTCCAGCCAAGTAGGGCTTGAGCCCAACGAGGCTGGGCTTCCTCTTCTTCCCTCGAGGAGGCTCGCCTCTCCGCCAGCTGTTCACTCAGCTTCCAGGTGGGGGCGCTCTTCGACTCCTGCAGGTCTTGGCTCAGGGGCTGCTTGCCCTGAGCTGGGGCTGTGGGCGGGAGCCCAGGCAAGCAGGGGCAGGCCCTAACCAGCTGCACACGTCTCTGCTGGGGAGGAGAGCGCTAGGGAAGCTATGTGTGTGAGGCAGCTGCTGGGCGCCCAGGGAGTCAGCCTCCGGGTGTGCGGGGCTGCAGACCCCAGCCAGGGGCCCTGGGAGCCTGGTGCACTCCGTGCCGAGCTAAGTCTGGGCGGCCAAGCAACCGCTGGAGGAGCACTGCACTAGCCCTTCCCTTCCCTCGCACAGAGCTCTTCCTGCTGGAGCCCTTGGCAGTGTGCAAGCCAACGGCCCCTAAGCCCTCCCCAAGGACGCCTTGCGCCTTGGTTCAAAGGCAAGGCAGGAGCGGAGCTGAGGCCAGGAAGGCGCCAGTGGCGTCTCCCAGCCTCACGCAGCCTGCTCCTTCCTGGGCAGGAAGCCTAGCAGCGAGGCAAGTCTGGGCAAGGCTCGCCCAGGGCAGAGCAGCTTCGCGCAAGCAACTATGCCAGATCAGGCCTCTGAGCAGAGCTTGAGCTCTGCCGTCCTGGAGGCGCACTCGGCTCCAGCCAAATAGGGCTTGAGCCAAACGAGGCTGGGCTGCCTCTTCTTCCCTCGAGGAGGCTCGCCTCCCCGCCAGCTGTTCACTCGGCTTCCAGGTGGGGGCGCTCTTCGCCTCGTGCAGGTCTTGGCTCAGGGGCTGCTTGCCCTGAGCTGGGGCTGTGCGCAGGAGCCCAGGAAGGCAGGGGCAGGCCCCAACCAGCTGCACACGTCTCTGCTGGGGAGGAGAGCGCTAGGAAAGCTACATGTGTGAGGCAGCTGCTGGGCGCCCAGGGAGTCAGCCTCCAGGTGTGCGGGGCTGCAGACCCCAGCCAGGGGCCCTGGGAGCCTGGTGCACTCCGTGCGGCGCTGAGCCTGGGCGGCCAAGCAACCGCTGGAGGAGCCCTGCACTGGCCCTTCCCTTCCCTCGCACAGAGCTCTTCCTGCTGGAGCCCTTGGTAGTGTGCAAGCCACCGGCCCCTAAGCCCTCCCCAAGGACGCCTGGGGCCTAGGTGCAAAGGCAAGGCAGGAGCGGAGCTGAGGCCAGGAAGGCGCCAGTGGCGTCTCCCAGCATCGCGCAGCCTGCTCCTTCCTGGGCAGGAAGCCTAGCAGCGAGGCAAGTCTGGGCAAGGCTCGCCCAGGGCAGAGCAGCCTCGCGCCAGCAACTCTGCCAGAACGGGCCTCTGAGCAGAGCTGGAGCTCTGCCGTCCTGGAGGCGCACTCGGCTCCAGCCAAGTAGGGCTTGAGCCAAACGAGGCTGGGCTGCCTCTTCTTCCCTCGAGGAGGCTCGCCTCCCCGCCAGCTGTTCACTCGGCTTCCAGGTGGTGGCGCTCTGCGCCTCTTGCAGGTCTTGGCTCAGGGGCTGCTTGCCCTGAGCTGGGGCTGTGGGCGGGAGCCCAGGCACGCATGGGCAGGCCCCAACCAGCTGCACACGTCTCTGCTGCGGAGGAGAGCGCTAGGGAAGCTACGTGAGTGAGGAAGCTGCTGGGCGCCCAGGGAGTCAGCCTCCGGGTGTGCGGGGCTGCAGACCCCAGCCAGGGCCCTGGGAGCCTGGTGCACTCCGTGCCGAGCTAAGTCTGGGCGGCCAAGCAACCGCTGGAGGAGCCCTGCACTAGCCCTTCCCTTCCCTCGCACAGAGCTCTTCCTGCTGGAGCCCTTGGCAGTGTGCAAGCCACCGGCCCCTAAGCCCTCCCCAAGGACGCCTGGGGCCTAGGTGCAAAGGCAAGGCAGGAGCGGAGCTGAGGCCAAGAAGGTGCCAGTGGCGTCTCCCAGCATCGCGCAGCCTGCTCCTTCCTGGGCAAGAAGCCTAGCAGCGAGGCAAGTCTGGGCAAGGCTCGCCCAGGGCATAGCAGCTTCGCGCCAGCAACTATGCCAGATCAGGCCTCTCAGCAGAGCTGGAGCTCTGCCGTCCTGGAGGCGCACTAGGCTCCAGCCAAGTAGGGCTTGAGCCAAACGAGGCTGGGCTGCCTCTTCTTCCCTCGAGGAGGCTCGCCTCCCCGCCAGCTGTTCACTCGGCTTCCAGGTGGGGGCGCTCTGCGCCTCCTGCAGGTCTTCTCTCAGGGGCTGCTTGCCCTGAGCTGGGGCTGTGCTCAGAAGCCCAGGCACGCAGGGGCAGGCCCCAACCAGCTGCACACGTCTCTGCTGGGGAGGAGAGCGCTAGGGAAGCTCCGTGTGTGAGGCAGCTGCTGGGCGCCCAGGGAGTCAGCCTCCGGGTGTGCTGGGCTGCAGACCCCAGCCAGGGGCCCTGGGAGCCTGGGGCACTCCGCGCGGTGCTGAGTCTGGGCGGCCAAGCAACCTCTGGAGGAGCCCTGCACTAGACCTTTCATTCCCTCGCACAGAGCTCTTCCTGCTGGAGCCCTTGGCAGTGTGCAAGCCACCGGCCCCTAAGCCCTCCCCAAGGACGCCTGGGGCCTAGGTCAAAGGCAAGGCAGGAGCGGAGCTGAGGCCAAGAAGGCGCCAGTGGCGTCTCCCAGCATCGCGCAGCCTGCTCCTTCCTGGGCAGGAAGCCTAGCAGCGAGGCAAGTCTGGGCAAGGCTCGCCCAGGCAGAGCAGCCTCGCGCCAGCAACTCTGCCAGAACGGGCCTCTGAGCAGAGCTGGAGCTCTGCCGTCCTGGAGGCGCACTCGGCTCCAGCCAAGTAGGGCTTGAGCCAAACGAGGCTGGGCTGCCTCTTCTTCCCTCGAGGAGGCTCGCCTCCCCGCCAGCTGTTCACTCGGCTTCCAGGTGGTGGCGCTCTGCGCCTCTTGCAGGTCTTGGCTCAGGGGCTGCTTGCCCTGAGCTGGGGCTGTGGGAGGGAGCCCAGGCACGCATGGGCAGGCCCCAACCAGCTGCACACGTCTCTGCTGGGGAGGAGAGTGCTAGGGAAGCTACGTGAGTGAGGAAGCTGCTGGGCGCCCAGGGAGTCAGCCTCCGGGTGTGCGGGGCTGCAGACCCCAGCCAGGGCCCTGGGAGCCTGGTGCACTCCGTGCCGAGCTAAGTCTGGGCGGCCAAGCAACCGTTGGAGGAGCCCTGCACTAGCACTTCCCTTCCCTCGCACAGAGCTCTTCCTGCTGGAGCCCTTGGCAGTGTGCAAGCCACCGGCCCCTAAGCCCTCCCCAAGGACGCCTGGGGCCTAGGTGCAAAGGCAAGGCAGGAGCGGAGCTGAGGCCAAGAAGGCGCCAGTGGCGTCTCCCAGCATCGCGCAGCCTGCTCCTTCCTGGGCAGGAAGCCTAGCAGCGAGGCAAGTCTGGGCAAGGCTCGCCCAGGGCATAGCAGCTTCGCGCCAGCAACTATGCCAGATCAGGCCTCTGAGCAGAGCTGGAGCTCTGCCGTCCTGGAGGCGCACTAGGCTCCAGCCAAGTAGGGCTTGAGCCAAACGAGGCTGGGCTGCCTCTTCTTCCCTCGAGGAGGCTCGCCTCCCCGCCAGCTGTTCACTCGGCTTCCAGGTGGGGGCGCTCTGCGCCTCCTGCAGGTCTTGGCTCAGGGGCTGCTTGCCCTGAGCTGGGGCTGTGCTCAGGAGCCCAGGCACGGAGGGGCAGGCCCCAACCAGCTGCACACGTCTCTGCTGGGGAGGAGAGCGCTAGGGAAGCTACGTGTGTGAGGCAGCTGCTGGGCGCCCAGGGAGTCAGCCTCCGGGTGTGCGGGGCTGCAGACCCCAGCCAGGGGCCCTGGGATCCTGGTGCACTCCGCGCGGTGCTGAGTCTGGGCGGCCAAGCAACCTCTGGAGGAGCCCTGCACTAGACCTTTCCTTCCCTCGCACAGAGCTCTTCCTGCTGGAGCCCTTGGCAGTGTGCAAGCCACCGGCCCCTAAGCCCTCCCCAAGGACGCCTGGGGCCTAGGTCAAAGGCAAGGCAGGAGCGGAGCTGAGGCCAGGAAGGCACCAGTGGCGTCTCACAGCCTCGCGCAGCCTGCTCCTTCCTGGGCAGGAAGCCTAGCAGCGAGGCAAGTCTGGGCAAGGCTCGCCCAGGGCAGAGCAGCCTCGCGCCAGCAACTCTGCCAGAACGGGCCTCTGAGCAGAGCTGGAGCTCTGCCGTCCTGGAGGCGCACTCGGCTCCAGCCAAGTAGGGCTTGAGCCAAACGAGGCTGGGCTGCCTCTTCTTCCCTCGAGGAGGCTCGCCTCCCCGCCAGCTGTTCACTCGGCTTCCAGGTGGGGGCGATCTGCGCCTCCTGCAGGTCTTGGCTCAGGGGCTGCTTGCTCTGAGCTGGGGCTGTGGGCGGGAGCCCAGGCATGCAGGGGCAGGCCCCAACCAGCTGCACACGTCTCTGCTGGGGAGGAGAGCGCAAGGGAAGCTACGTGTGTGAGGTAGCTGCTGGGCGCCCAGGGAGTCAGCCTCCGGGTGTGCGGGGCTGCAGACCCCAGCCAGGGGCCCTGGGAGCCTGGTGCACTCCGTGCGGCGCTGAGCCTGGGCGGCCAAGCAACCGCTGGAGGAGCCCTGCACTGGCCATTCCCTTCCCTCGCACAGAGCGCTTCCTGCTGGAGCCCTTGGCAGTGTGCAAGCCACCGGCCCCTAAGCCCTCCCCAAGGACGCCTGGGGCCTAGGTGCAAAGGCAAGGCAGCAGCGGAGCTGAGGCCAGGAAGGCGCCAGTGGCGTCTTCCAGCATCGGGCAGGCTGCTCCTTCCTGGGCAGGAAGCCTAGCAGCGAGGCAAGTCTGGGCAAGGCTCGCCCAGGGCATAGCAGCTTCGCGCCAGCAACTATGCCAGATCAGGCCTCTGAGCAGAGCTGGAGCTCTGCCGTCCTGGAGGCGCACTCGGCTCCAGCCAAGTAGGGCTTGAGCCAAACGAGGCTGGGCTGCCTCTTCTTCCCTCGAGGAGGCTCGCCTCCCCGCCAGCTGTTCACTCGGCTTCCAGGTGGGGGCGCTCTGCGCCTCCTGCAGGTCTTGGCTCAGGGGCTGCTTGCCCTGAGCTGGGGCTGTGGGCGGGAGCCCAGGCACGCATGGGCAGGCCCCAACCAGCTGCACACGTCTCTGCTGCGGAGGAGAGCGCTAGGGAAGCTACGTGAGTGAGGAAGCTGCTGGGCGCCCAGGGAGTCAGCCTCCGGGTGTGCGGGGCTGCAGACCCCAGCCAGGGCCCTGGGAGCCTGGTGCACTCCGTGCCGAGCTAAGTCTGGGCGGCCAAGCAACCGCTGGAGGAGCCCTGCACTAGCCCTTCCCTTCCCTCGCACAGAGCTCTTCCTGCTGGAGCCCTTGGCACTGTGCAAGCCACCGGCCCCTAAGCCCTCCCCAAGGACGCCTGGGGCCTAGGTGCAAAGGCAAGGCAGGAGCGGAGCTGAGGCCAAGAAGGCGCCAGTGGCGTCTCCCAGCATCGCGCAGCCTGCTCCTTCCTGGGCAGGAAGCCTTGCAGCGAGGCAAGTCTGGGCAAGGCTCGCCCAGGGCATAGCAGCTTCGCGCCAGCAACTATGCCAGATCAGGCCTCTGAGCAGAGCTGGAGCTCTGCCGTCCTGGAGGCGCACTAGGCTCCAGCCAAGTAGGGCTTGAGCCAAACGAGGCTGGGCTGCCTCTTCTTCCCTCGAGGAGGCTCGCCTCCCCGCCAGCTGTTCACTCGGCTTCCAGGTGGGGGCGCTCTGCGCCTCCTGCAGGTCTTCTCTCAGGGGCTGCTTGCCCTGAGCTGGGGCTGTGCTCAGGAGCCCAGGCACGCAGGGGCAGGCCCCAACCAGCTGCACACGTCTCTGCTGGGGAGGAGAGCGCTAGGGAAGCTACGTGTGTGAGGCAGCTGCTGGGCGCCCAGGGAGTCAGCCTCCGGGTGTGCGGGGCTGCAGACCCCAGCCAGGGGCCCTGGGAGCCTGGTGCACTCCGCGCGGTGCTGAGTCTGGGCGGCCAAGCAACCTCTGGAGGAGCCCTGCACTAGACCTTTCATTCCCTCGCACAGAGCTCTTCCTGCTGGAGCCCTTGGCAGTGTGCAAGCCACCGGCCCCTAAGCCCTCCCCAAGGACGCCTGGGGCCTAGGTCAAAGGCAAGGCAGGAGCGGAGCTGAGGCCAGGAAGGCACCAGTGGCGTCTCACAGCCTCGCGCAGCCTGCTCCTTCCTGGGCAGGAAGCCTAGCAGCGAGGCAAGTCTGGGCAAGGCTCGCCCAGGCAGAGCAGCCTCGCGCCAGCAACTCTGCCAGAACGGGCCTCTGAGCAGAGCTGGAGCTCTGCCGTCCTGGAGGCGCACTCGGCTCCAGCCAAGTAGGGCTTGAGCCAAACGAGGCTGGGCTGCCTCTTCTTCCCTCGAGGAGGCTCGCCTCCCCGCCAGCTGTTCACTCGGCTTCCAGGTGGTGGCGCTCTGCGCCTCTTGCAGGTCTTGGCTCAGGGGCTGCTTGCCCTGAGCTGGGGCTGTGGGAGGGAGCCCAGGCACGCATGGGCAGGCCCCAACCAGCTGCACACGTCTCTGCTGGGGAGGAGAGTGCTAGGGAAGCTACGTGAGTGAGGAAGCTGCTGGGCGCCCAGGGAGTCAGCCTCCGGGTGTGCGGGGCTGCAGACCCCAGCCAGGGCCCTGGGAGCCTGGTGCACTCCGTGCCGAGCTAAGTCTGGGCGGCCAAGCAACCGTTGGAGGAGCCCTGCACTAGCCCTTCCCTTCCCTCGCACAGAGCTCTTCCTGCTGGAGCCCTTGGCAGTGTGCAAGCCACCGGCCCCTAAGCCCTCCCCAAGGACGCCTGGGGCCTAGGTGCAAAGGCAAGGCAGGAGCGGAGCTGAGGCCAAGAAGGCGCCAGTGGCGTCTCCCAGCATCGCGCAGCCTGCTCCTTCCTGGGCAGGAAGCCTAGCAGCGAGGCAAGTCTGGGCAAGGCTCGCCCAGGGCATAGCAGCTTCGCGCCAGCAACTATGCCAGATCAGGCCTCTGAGCAGAGCTGGAGCTCTGACGTCCTGGAGGCGCACTAGGCTCCAGCCAAGTAGGGCTTGAGCCAAACGAGGCTGGGCTGCCTCTTCTTCCCTCGAGGAGGCTCGCCTCCCCGCCAGCTGTTCACTCGGCTTCCAGGTGGGGGCGCTCTGCGCCTCCTGCAGGTCTTGGCTCAGGGGCTGCTTGCCCTGAGCTGGGGCTGTGCTCAGGAGCCCAGGCACGGAGGGGCAGGCCCCAACCAGCTGCACACGTCTCTGCTGGGGAGGAGAGCGCTAGGGAAGCTACGTGTGTGAGGCAGCTGCTGGGCGCCCAGGGAGTCAGCCTCCGGGTGTGCGGGGCTGCAGACCCCAGCCAGGGGCCCTGGGAGCCTGGTGCACTCCGCGCGGTGCTGAGTCTGGGCGGCCAAGCAACCTCTGGAGGAGCCCTGCACTAGACCTTTCCTTCCCTCGCACAGAGCTCTTCCTGCTGGAGCCCTTGGCAGTGTGCAAGCCACCGGCCCCTAAGCCCTCCCCAAGGACGCCTGGGGCCTAGGTCAAAGGCAAGGCAGGAGCGGAGCTGAGGCCAGGAAGGCACCAGGGGCGTCTCACAGCCTCGCGCAGCCTGCTCCTTCCTGGGCAGGAAGCCTAGCAGCGAGGCAAGTCTGGGCAAGGCTCGCCCAGGGCAGAGCAGCCTCGCGCCAGCAACTCTGCCAGAACGGGCCTCTGAGCAGAGCTGGAGCTCTGCCGTCCTGGAGGCGCACTCGGCTCCAGCCAAGTAGGGCTTGAGCCAAACGAGGCTGGGCTGCCTCTTCTTCCCTCGAGGAGGCTCGCCTCCCCGCCAGCTGTTCACTCGGCTTCCAGGTGGGGGCGATCTGCGCCTCCTGCAGGTCTTGGCTCAGGGGCTGCTTGCTCTGAGCTGGGGCTGTGGGCGGTAGCCCAGGCATGCAGGGGCAGGCCCCAACCAGCTGCACACGTCTCTGTTGGGGAGGAGAGCGCAAGGGAAGCTACGTGTGTGAGGTAGCTGCTGGGCGCCCAGGGAGTCAGCCTCCGGGTGTGCGGGGCTGCAGACCCCAGCCAGGGGCCCTGGGAGCCTGGTGCACTCCGTGCGGCGCTGAGCCTTGGCGGCCAAGCAACCGCTGGAGGAGCCCTGCACTGGACATTCCCTTCCCTCGCACAGAGCGCTTCCTGCTGGAGCCCTTGGCAGTGTGCAAGCCACCGGCCCCTAAGCCCTCCCCAAGGACGCCTGGGGCCTAGGTGCAAAGGCAAGGCAGCAGCGGAGCTGAGGCCAGGAAGGCGCCAGTGGCGTCTTCCAGCATCGGGCAGCCTGCTCCTTCCTGGGCAGGAAGCCTAGCAGCGAGGCAAGTCTGGGCAAGGCTCGCCCAGGGCATAGCAGCTTCGCGCCAGCAACTATGCCAGATCAGGCCTCTGAGCAGAGCTGGAGCTCTGCCGTCCTGGAGGCGCACTCGGCTCCAGCCAAGTAGGGCTTGAGCCAAACGAGGCTGGGCTGCCTCTTCTTCCCTCGAGGAGGCTCGCCTCCCCGCCAGCTGTTCACTCGGCTTCCAGGTGGGGGCGCTCTGCGCCTCCTGCAGGTCTTGGCTCAGGGGCTGCTTGCCCTGAGCTGGGGCTGTGGGCGGGAGTCCAGGCACGCAGGGGCAGGCCCCAACCAGCTGCACACGTCTCTAATGGGGTGGAGAGCGCTAGGGAAGCTACGTGTGTGAGGGAGCTGCTGGGCGCCCAGGGAGTCAGCCTCCGGGTGTGCGGGGCTGCAGACACCAGCCAGGGGCCCTGGGAGCCTGGTGCACTCCGTGCGGGGCTGAGCCTGGGCGGCCAAGCAACCGCTGGAGGAGCCCTGCACTGGCCCTTCCCTTCCCTCGCACAGAACTCCTCCTGCTGGAGCCCTTGGCAGTGTGCAAGCCACCGGCCCCTAAGCCCTCCCCAAGGACGCCTGGGGCCTAGGTGCAAAGGCAAGGCAGGAGCAGAGCTGAGGCTAGGAAAGCGCCAGTGGCGTCTCCCAGCCTCGCGCAGCCTGCTCCTTCCTGGGCAGGAAGCCTAGCAGCGAGGCAAGTCTGGGCAAGGTTCGCCCAGGGCAGAGCAGCCTCGCGCCAGCAACTCTGCCAGATCGGGCCTCTGAGCAGAGCTGGAGCTCTGCCGTCCTGGAGGCGCACTCATTCCAGCCAAGTAGGGCTTGAGCCAAACGAGGCTAGGCTGCCTCTTCTTCCCTCGAGGAGGCTCGCCTCCCCGCCAGCTGTTCACTCGGCTTCCAGGTGGGGGCGCTGTTCGCCTCCTGCAGGTCTTGGCTCAGGGGCTGCTTGCCCTGAGCTGGGGCTGTGCGCGGGAGCCCAGGCACGCAGGGGCAGGCCCCAACCAGCTGCACACGTCTCTGCTGGGGAGGAGAGCGCAAGGGAAGCTACGTGTGTGAGGAAGCTGCTGGGCGCCCAGGGAGTCAGCCTCCGGGTGTGCGGGGCTGCAGACCCCAGCCAGGGCCCTGGGAGCCTGGTGCTCTCCGTGCCTAGCTAAGTCTGGGCGGCCAAGCAACCGCTGGAGGAGACCTGCCCAACCCTTCCCTTCCCTCGCACAGAGCTCTTCCTGCTGGAGCCCTTGGCAGTGTGCAAGCCACCGGCCCCCAAGCCCTCCCCAAGGACGCCTGGGGCCTAGGTGCAAAGGCAAGGCAGGAGCGGAGCTGAGGCCAGGAAGGCGCCAGTGGCGTCTCCCAGCCTCGCGCAGCCTGCTCCTTCCTGGGCAGGAAGCCTAGCAGCGAGGCAAGTTTGGGCAAGGCTCGCCCAGGGCATAGCAGGTTCGCGCCAGCAACTATGCCAGATCAGGCCTCTGAGCAGAGCTGGAGCTCTGCCGTCCTGGAGGCGCACTCGGCTCCAGCCAAGTAGGGCTTGAGCCAAACGAGGCTGGGCTGCCTCTTCTTCCCTCGAGGAGGCTCGCCTCCCCGCCAGCTGTTCACTCGGCTTCCAGGTGGGGGCGCTCTGCGCCTCCTGCAGGTCTTGGCTCAGGGGCTGCTTGCCCTGAGCTGGGGCTGTGGGCGGGAGTCCAGGCACGCAGGGGCAGGCCCCAACCAGCTGCACACGTCTCTAATGGGGTGGAGAGCGCTAGGGAAGCTACGTGTGTGAGGGAGCTGCTGGGCGCCCAGGGAGTCAGCCTCCGGGTGTGCGGGGCTGCAGACACCAGCCAGGGGCCCTGGGAGCCTGGTGCACTCCGTGCGGGGCTGAGCCTGGGCGGCCAAGCAACCGCTGGAGGAGCCCTGCACTGGCCCTTCCCTTCCCTCGCACAGAACTCCTCCTGCTGGAGCCCTTGGCAGTGTGCAAGCCACCGGCCCCTAAGCCCTCCCCAAGGACGCCTGGGGCCTAGGTGCAAAGGCAAGGCAGGAGCAGAGCTGAGGCTAGGAAAGCGCCAGTGGCGTCTCCCAGCCTCGCGCAGCCTGCTCCTTCCTGGGCAGGAAGCCTAGCAGCGAGGCAAGTCTGGGCAAGGTTCGCCCAGGGCAGAGCAGCCTCGCGCCAGCAACTCTGCCAGATCGGGCCTCTGAGCAGAGCTGGAGCTCTGCCGTCCTGGAGGCGCACTCATTCCAGCCAAGTAGGGCTTGAGCCAAACGAGGCTAGGCTGCCTCTTCTTCCCTCGAGGAGGCTCGCCTCCCCGCCAGCTGTTCACTCGGCTTCCAGGTGGGGGCGCTGTTCGCCTCCTGCAGGTCTTGGCTCAGGGGCTGCTTGCCCTGAGCTGGGGCTGTGCGCGGGAGCCCAGGCACGCAGGGGCAGGCCCCAACCAGCTGCACACGTCTCTGCTGGGGAGGAGAGCGCAAGGGAAGCTACGTGTGTGAGGAAGCTGCTGGGCGCCCAGGGAGTCAGCCTCCGGGTGTGCGGGGCTGCAGACCCCAGCCAGGGCCCTGGGAGCCTGGTGCTCTCCGTGCCTAGCTAAGTCTGGGCGGCCAAGCAACCGCTGGAGGAGACCTGCCCAACCCTTCCCTTCCCTCGCACAGAGCTCTTCCTGCTGGAGCCCTTGGCAGTGTGCAAGCCACCGGCCCCCAAGCCCTCCCCAAGGACGCCTGGGGCCTAGGTGCAAAGGCAAGGCAGGAGCGGAGCTGAGGCCAGGAAGGCGCCAGTGGCGTCTCCCAGCCTCGCGCAGCCTGCTCCTTCCTGGGCAGGAAGCCTAGCAGCGAGGCAAGTTTGGGCAAGGCTCGCCCAGGGCATAGCAGCTTCGCGCCAGCAACTATGCCAGATCAGGCCTCTGAGCAGAGCTGGAGCTCTGCCGTCCTGGAGGCGCACTCGGCTCCAGCCAAGTAGGGCTTGAGCCAAACGAGGCTGGGCTGCCTCTTCTTCCCTCGAGGAGGCTCGCCTCCCCGCCAGCTGTTCACTCGGCTTCCAGGTGGGGGCGCTCTGCGCCTCTTGCAGGTCTTGGCTCAGGGGCTGCCTGCCCTGAACTGGGGCTGTGCGCAGGAGCCCAGGCACGCAGGGGCAGGCCCCAACCAGCTGCACACGTCTCTGCTGGGGAGGAGAGCGCTAGGGAAGCTACGTGTGTGAGGCAGCTGCTGGGCGCCCAGGGAGTCAGCCTCCGGGTGTGCGGGGCTGCAGACCCCAGCCAGGGGCCCTGGGAGCCTGGTGCACTCCGCGCGGCGCCGAGTCTGGGCGGCCAAGCACCCTCTGGAGGAGCCCTGCACTAGCCCTTTCCTTCCCTCGCACAGAGCTCTTCCTGCTGGAGCCCTTGGCAGTGTGCAAGCCACCGGCCCCTAAGCCCTCCCCAAGGACGCCTGGGGCCTAGGTGCAAAGGCAAGGCAGGAGCGGAGCTGAGGCCAGGAAGGCGCCAGTGGCGTCTCCCAGCCTCGAGCAGCCTGCTCCTTCCTGGGCAGGAAGCCTAGCAGCGAGGCAAGTCTGCGCAAGGCTCGCCCGGGGCAGAGCAGCCTCGCTCCAGCAACTCTGCCAGAACGGGCCTCTGAGCAGAGCTGGAGCTCTGCCGTCCTGGAGGCGCACTCGGCTCCAGCCAAGTAGGGCTTGAGCCAAACGAGGCTGGGCTGCCTCTTCTTCCCTCGAGGAGGCTCGCCTCCCCGCCAGCTGTTCACTCGGCTTCCAGGTGGGGGCGCTCTGCGCCTCCTGCAGGTCTGGGCTCAGGGGCTGCTTGCCCTGAGCTGGGGCTGTGGGCGGGAGCCCAGGCACGCAGGGGCAGGCCCCAACCAGCTGCACACGTCTCTGCTGGGGAGGAGAGCGCTAGGGAAGCTACGTGTGTGAGGCAGCTGCTGGGCGCCCAGGGAGTCAGCCTCCGGGTGTGCGGGGATGCAGACCCCAGCCAGGGGCCCTGGGAGCCTGGGGCACTCCGGGCGGGGCTGAGCCTGGGCGGCCAAGCAACCGGTGGATGAGCCCTGCACTGGCCCTTCCCTTCCCTCGCACAGAGCTCTTCCTGCTGGAGCCCTTGGCAGTGTGCAAGCCACCGGCCCCTAAGCCCTCCCCAAGGACGCCTGGGGCCTAGGTGCAAAGGCAAGGCAGGAGCGGAGCTGAGGCCAAGAAGGCGCCAGTGGCGTCTCCCAGCATCGCTTAGCCTGCTCCTTCCTGGGCAGGAAGCCTAGCAGCGAGGCAAGTCTGGGCAAGGCTCGCCCAGGGCATAGCAGCTTCGCGCCAGCAACTATGCCAGATCAGGCCTCTGAGCAGAGCTGGAGCTCTGCCGTCCTGGAGGCGCACTAGGCTCCAGCCAAGTAGGGCTTGAGCCAAACGAGGCTGGGCTGCCTCTTCTTCCCTCGAGGAGGCTCGCCTCCCCGCCAGCTGTTCACTTGGCTTCCAGGTGGGGGCGCTCTGCGCCTCCTGCAGGTCTTCTCTCAGGGGCTGCTTGCCCTGAGCTGGGGCTGTGCTCAGGAGCCCAGGCACGCAGGGGCAGGCCCCAACCAGCTGCACACGTCTCTGCTGGGGAGGAGAGCGCTAGGGAAGCTACGTGTGTGAGGCAGCTGCTGGGCGCCCAGGGAGTCAGCCTCCGGGTGTGCGGGGCTGCAGACCCCAGCCAGGGGCCCTGGGAGCCTGGTGCACTCCGCGCGGTGCTGAGTCTGGGCGGCCAAGCAACCTCTGGAGGAGCCCTGCACTAGACCTTTCATTCCCTCGCACAGAGCTCTTCCTGCTGGAGCCCTTGGCAGTGTGCAAGCCACCGGCCCCTAAGCCCTCCCCAAGGACGCCTGGGGCCTAGGTCAAAGGCAAGGCAGGAGCGGAGCTGAGGCCAGGAAGGCACCAGTGGCGTCTCACAGCCTCGCGCAGCCTGCTCCTTCCTGGGCAGGAAGCCTAGCAGCGAGGCAAGTCTGGGCAAGGCTCGCCCAGGCAGAGCAGCCTCGCGCCAGCAACTCTGCCAGAACGGGCCTCTGAGCAGAGCTGGAGCTCTGCCGTCCTGGAGGCGCACTCGGCTCCAGCCAAGTAGGGCTTGAGCCAAACGAGGCTGGGCTGCCTCTTCTTCCCTCGAGGAGGCTCGCCTCCCCGCCAGCTGTTCACTCGGCTTCCAGGTGGTGGCGCTCTGCGCCTCTTGCAGGTCTTGGCTCAGGGGCTGCTTGCCCTGAGCTGGGGCTGTGGGAGGGAGCCCAGGCACGCATGGGCAGGCCCCAACCAGCTGCACACGTCTCTGCTGGGGAGGAGAGTGCTAGGGAAGCTACGTGAGTGAGGAAGCTGCTGGGCGCCCAGGGAGTCAGCCTCCGGGTGTGCGGGGCTGCAGACCCCAGCCAGGGCCCTGGGAGCCTGGTGCACTCCGTGCCGAGCTAAGTCTGGGCGGCCAAGCAACCGTTGGAGGAGCCCTGCACTAGCCCTTCCCTTCCCTCGCACAGAGCTCTTCCTGCTGGAGCCCTTGGCAGTGTGCAAGCCACCGGCCCCTAAGCCCTCCCCAAGGACGCCTGGGGCCTAGGTGCAAAGGCAAGGCAGGAGCGGAGCTGAGGCCAAGAAGGCGCCAGTGGCGTCTCCCAGCATCGCGCAGCCTGCTCCTTCCTGGGCAGGAAGCCTAGCAGCGAGGCAAGTCTGGGCAAGGCTCGCCCAGGGCATAGCAGCTTCGCGCCAGCAACTATGCCAGATCAGGCCTCTGAGCAGAGCTGGAGCTCTGCCGTCCTGGAGGCGCACTAGGCTCCAGCCAAGTAGGGCTTGAGCCAAACGAGGCTGGGCTGCCTCTTCTTCCCTCGAGGAGGCTCGCCTCCCCGCCAGCTGTTCACTCGGCTTCCAGGTGGGGGCGCTCTGCGCCTCCTGCAGGTCTTGGCTCAGGGGCTGCTTGCCCTGAGCTGGGGCTGTGCTCAGGAGCCCAGGCACGGAGGGGCAGGCCCCAACCAGCTGCACACGTCTCTGCTGGGGAGGAGAGCCCTAGGGAAGCTACGTGTGTGAGGCAGCTGCTGGGCGCCCAGGGAGTCAGCCTCCGGGTGTGCGGGGCTGCAGACCCCAGCCAGGGGCCCTGGGAGCCTGGTGCACTCCGCGCGGTGCTGAGTCTGGGCGGCCAAGCAACCTCTGGAGGAGCCCTGCACTAGACCTTTCCTTCCCTCGCACAGAGCTCTTCCTGCTGGAGCCCTTGGCAGTGTGCAAGCCACCGGCCCCTAAGCCCTCCCCAAGGACGCCTGGGGCCTAGGTCAAAGGCAAGGCAGGAGCGGAGCTGAGGCCAGGAAGGCACCAGTGGCGTCTCACAGCCTCGCGCAGCCTGCTCCTTCCTGGGCAGGAAGCCTAGCAGCGAGGCAAGTCTGGGCAAGGCTCGCCCAGGGCAGAGCAGCCTCGCGCCAGCAACTCTGCCAGAACGGGCCTCTGAGCAGAGCTGGAGCTCTGCCGTCCTGGAGGCGCACTCGGCTCCAGCCAAGTAGGGCTTGAGCCAAACGAGGCTGGGCTGCCTCTTCTTCCCTCGAGGAGGCTCGCCTCCCCGCCAGCTGTTCACTCGGCTTCCAGGTGGGGGCGATCTGCGCCTCCTGCAGGTCTTGGCTCAGGGGCTGCTTGCTCTGAGCTGGGGCTGTGGGCGGGAGCCCAGGCATGCAGGGGCAGGCCCCAACCAGCTGCACACGTCTCTGCTGGGGAGGAGAGCGCAAGGGAAGCTACGTGTGTGAGGTAGCTGCTGGGCGCCCAGGGAGTCAGCCTCCGGGTGTGCGGGGCTGCAGACCCCAGCCAGGGGCCCTGGGAGCCTGGTGCACTCCGTGCGGCGCTGAGCCTGGGCGGCCAAGCAACCGCTGGAGGAGTCCTGCACTGGCCATTCCCTTCCCTCGCACAGAGCGCTTCCTGCTGGAGCCCTTGGCAGTGTGCAAGCCACCGGCCCCTAAGCCCTCCCCAAGGACGCCTGGGGCCTAGGTGCAAAGGCAAGGCAGCAGCGGAGCTGAGGCCAGGAAGGCGCCAGTGGCGTCTTCCAGCATCGGGAAGCCTGCTCCTTCCTGGGCAGGAAGCCTAGCAGCGAGGCAAGTCTGGGCAAGGCTCGCCCAGGGCATAGCAGCTTCGCGCCAGCAACTATGCCAGATCAGGCCTCTGAGCAGAGCTGGAGCTCTGCCGTCCTGGAGGCGCACTCGGCTCCAGCCAAGTAGGGCTTGAGCCAAACGAGGCTGGGCTGCCTCTTCTTCCCTCGAGGAGGCTCGCCTCCCCGCCAGCTGTTCACTCGGCTTCCAGTTGGGGGCGCTGTTCGCCTCCTGCAGGTCTTGGCTCAGGGGCTGCTTGCCCTGAGCTGGGGCTGTGCGCGGGAGCCCAGGCACGCAGGGGCAGGCCCCAACCAGCTGCACACGTCTCTGCTGGGGAGGAGAGCTCAAGGGAAGCTACGTGTGTGAGGAAGCTGCTGGGCGCCCAGGGAGTCAGCCTCCGGGTGTGCGGGGCTGCAGACCCCAGCCAGGGCCCTGGGAGCCTGGTGCTCTCCGTGCCTAGCTAAGTCTGGGCGGCCAAGCAACCGCTGGAGGAGACCTGCCCAACCCTTCCCTTCCCTCGCACAGAGCTCTTCCTGCTGGAGCCCTTGGCAGTGTGCAAGCCACCGGCCCCCAAGCCCTCCCCAAGGACGCCTGGGGCCTAGGTGCAAAGGCAAGGCAGGAGCGGAGCTGAGGCCAGGAAGGCGCCAGTGGCGTCTCCCAGCCTCGCGCAGCCTGCTCCTTCCTGGGCAGGAAGCCTAGCAGCGAGGCAAGTCTGGGCAAGGCTCGCCCAGGGCATAGCAGCTTCGCGCCAGCAACTATGCCAGATCAGGCCTCTGAGCAGAGCTGGAGCTCTGCCGTCCTGGAGGCGCACTCGGCTCCAGCCAAGTAGGGCTTGAGCCAAACGAGGCTGGGCTGCCTCTTCTTCCCTCGAGGAGGCTCGCCTCCCCGCCAGCTGTTCACTCGGCTTCCAGGTGGGGGCGCTCTGCGCCTCTTGCAGGTCTTGGCTCAGGGGCTGCCTGCCCTGAGCTGGGGCTGTGCGCAGGAGCCCAGGCACGCAGGGGCAGGCCCCAACCAGCTGCACACGTCTCTGCTGGGGAGGAGAGCGCTAGGGAAGCTACGTGTGTGAGGCAGCTGCTGGGCGCCCAGGGAGTCAGCCTCCGTGTGTGCGGGGCTGCAGACCCCAGCCAGGGGCCCTGGGAGCCTGGTGCACTCCGCGCGGCGCCGAGTCTGGGCGGCCAAGCACCCTCTGGAGGAGCCCTGCACTAGCCCTTTCCTTCCCTCGCACAGAGCTCTTCCTGCTGGAGCCCTTTGCAGTTTGCAAGCCACCGGCCCCTAAGCCCTCCCCAAGGACGCCTGGGGCCTAGGTGCAAAGGCAAGGCAGGAGCGGAGCTGAGGCCAGGAAGGCGCCAGTGGCGTCTCCCAGCCTCGCGCAGCCTGCTCCTTCCTGGGCAGGAAGCCTAGCAGCGAGGCAAGTCTGGGCAAGGCTCGCCCGGGGCAGAGCAGCCTCGCTCCAGCAACTCTGCCAGAACGGGCCTCTGAGCAGAGCTGGAGCTCTGCCGTCCTGGATGCGCACTCGGCTCCAGCCAAGTAGGGCTTGAGCCAAACGAGGCTGGGCTGCCTCTTCTTCCCTCGAGGAGGCTCGCCTCCCCGCCAGCTGTTCACTCGGCTTCCAGGTGGGGGCGCTCTGCGCCTCCTGCAGGTCTGGGCTCAGGGGCTGCTTGCCCTGAGCTGGGGCTGTGGGCGGGAGCCCAGGCACGCAGGGGCAGGCCCCAACCAGCTGCACACGTCTCTGCTGGGGAGGAGAGCGCTAGGGAAGCTACGTGTGTGAGGCAGCTGCTGGGCGCCCAGGGAGTCAGCCTCCGGGTGTGCGGGGCTGCAGACCCCAGCCAGGGGCCCTGGGAGCCTGGGGCACTCCGTGCGGGGCTGAGCCTGGGCGGCCAAGCAACCGGTGGATGAGCCCTGCACTGGCCCTTCCCTTCCCTCGCACAGAGCTCTTCCTGCTGGAGCCCTTGGCAGTGTGCAAGCTCCCGGTCCCTAAGCCCTCCCCAAGGACGCCTGGGGCCTAGGTGCAAAGGCAAGGCAGGAGCGGAGCTGAGGCCAGGAAGGCGCCAGTGGCGTCTCCCAGCCTCGCGCAGCCTGCTCCTTCCTGGGCAGGAAGCGTAACAGCGAGGCAAGTCTGGGCAAGGCTCGCCCAGGGCAGAGCAGCCTCGCGCCAGCAACTCTGCCAGAACGGGCCTCTCAGTAGAGCTGGAGCTCTGCCGTCCTGGAGGCGCACTCGGCTCCAGCCAAGTAGGGCTTGAGCCAAACGAGGCTGGGCTGCCTCTTCTTCCCTCGAGGAGGCTCGCCTCCCCGCCAGCTGTTCACTCGGCTTCTAGGTGGGGGCGCTCTGCGCCTCCTGCAGGTCTTGGCACAGGGGCTGCTTGCCCTGAGCTGGGGCTGTTCGCAGGAGCACAGGCACGGAGGGGCAGGCCCCAACCAGCTGCACACGTCTCTGCTGGGGAGGAGAGCGCTAGGGAAGCTACGTGTGTGAGGCAGCTGCTGGGCGCCCAGGGAGTCAGCCTCCGGGTGTGCGGGGCTGCAGACCCCAACCAGGGGCCCTGGGAGCCTGGGGCACTCCGTGCGGCGCTGAGCCTGGGCGGCCAAGCAACCGCTGGAGGAGCCCTGCACTGGCCCTTCCCTTCCCTCGCACAGAGCTCTTCCTGCTGGAGCCCTTGGCAGTGTGCAAGCCACCGGCCCCTAAGCCCTCCCCAAGGACGCATGGGGCCTAGGTGCAAACGCAAGGCAGGAGCAGAGCTGAGGCCAGGAAGGCGCCAGTCGCGTCTCCCAGCCTCGCGCAGCCTGCTCCTTCCTGGGCAGGAAGCCTAGCAGCGAGGCAAGTCTGGGCAAGGCTCGCCCAGGGCAGAGCAGCCTCGCGCCAGCAACTCTGCCAGATCGGGCCTCTGAGCAGAGCTGGAGCTCTGCCGTCCTGGAGGCGCACTCGGTTCCAGCCAAGTAGGGCTTGAGCCAAACGAGGCTGGGCTGCCTCTTCTTCCCTCGAGGAGGCTCGCCTCCCCGCCAGCTGTTCACTCGGCTTCCAGGTGGGGGCGCTCTTCGCCTCCTGCAGGTCTTGGCTCAGGGGCTGCTTGCCCTGAGCTGGGGCTGTGCGCGGGAGCCCAGGCACGCAGGGGCAGGCCCCAACCAGCTGCACACGTCTCTGCTGGCGAGGAGAGCGCTAGGGAATCTACGTGTGTGAGGAAGCTGCTGGGCGCCCAGGGAGTCAGCCTCCGGGTGTGCGAGGCTGCAGACCCCAGCCAGGGCCCAGGGAGCCTGGTGCACTCCTTGCCGAGCTAAGTCTGGGCGGCCAAGAAACCGCTGGAGGAGCCCTGCACTAGCCCTTCCCTTCCCTTGCACAGAGCTCTTCCTGCTGGAGCCCTTGGCAGTGTGCAAGCCACCGGCCCCTAAGCCCTCCCCAAGGACGCCTTGCGCCTTGGTTCAAAGGCAAGGCAGGAGCGGAGCTGAGGCCAGGAATGCGCCAGTGGCGTCTCCCAGCCTCACGCAGCCTGCTCCTTCCTGGGCAGGAAGCCTAGCAGCGAGGCAAGTCTGGGCAAGGCTCGCCCAGGGCAGAGCAGCCTCGCGCCAGCAACTCTGCCAGAACGGGCCTCTGAGCAGAGCTGGAGCTCTGCCGTCCTGGAGGCGCACTCGGCTCCAGCCAAGTAGGGCTTGAGCCAAACGAGGCTGGGCTGCCTCTTCTTCCCTCGAGGAGGCTCGCCTCCCCGCCAGCTGTTCACTCGGCTTCCAGGTGGGGGCGCTCTGCGCCTCCTGCAGGTCTTGGCTCAGGGGCTGCTTGCTCTGAGCTGGGGCTGTGGGCGGGAGCCCAGGCATGCAGGGGCAGGCCCCAACCAGCTGCACACGTCTCTGCTGGGGAGGAGAGCGCAAGGGAAGCTACGTGTGTGAGGTAGCTGCTGGGCGCCCAGGGAGTCAGCCTCCGGGTGTGCGGGGCTGCAGACCCCAGCCAGGGGCCCTGGGAGCCTGGTGCACTCCGTGCGGCGCTGAGCCTGGGCGGCCAAGCAACCGCTGGAGGAGCCCTGCACTGGCCATTCCCTTCCCTCGCACAGAGCGCTTCCTGCTGGAGCCCTTGGCAGTGTGCAAGCCACCGGCCCCTAAGCCCTCCCCAAGGACGCCTGGGGCCTAGGTGCAAAGGCAAGGCAGCAGCGGAGCTGAGGCCAGGAAGGCGCCAGTGGCGTCTTCCAGCATCGGGCAGCCTGCTCCTTCCTGGGCAGGAAGCCTAGCAGCGAGGCAAGTCTGGGCAAGGCTCGCCCAGGGCATAGCAGCTTCGCGCCAGCAACTATGCCAGATCAGGCCTCTGAGCAGAGCTGGAGCTCTGCCGTCCTGGAGGCGCACTCGGCTCCAGCCAAGTAGGGCTTGAGCCAAACGAGGCTGGGCTGCCTCTTCTTCCCTCGAGGAGGCTCGCCTCCCCGCCAGCTGTTCACTCGGCTTCCAGGTGGGGGCGCTCTGCGCCTCCTGCAGGTCTTGGCTCAGGGGCTGCTTGCCCTGAGCTGGGGCTGTGGGCGGGAGTCCAGGCACGCAGGGGCAGGCCCCAACCAGCTGCACACCTCTCTAATGGGGAGGAGAGCGCTAGGGAAGCTACGTGTGTGAGGGAGCTGCTGGGCGCCCAGGGAGTCAGCCTCCGGGTGTGCGGGGCTGCAGACACCAGCCAGGGGCCCTGGGAGCCTGGTGCACTCCGTGCGGGGCTGAGCCTGGGCGGCCAAGCAACCGCTGGAGGAGCCCTGCACTGGCCCTTCCCTTCCCTCGCACAGAACTCCTCCTGCTGGAGCCCTTGGCAGTGTGCAAGCCACCGGCCCCTAAGCCCTCCCCAAGGACGCCTGGGGACTAGGTGCAAAGGCAAGGCAGGAGCAGAGCTGAGGCTAGGAAGGCGTCAGTGGCGTCTCCCAGCCTCGCGCAGCCTGCTCCTTCCTGGGCAGGAAGCCTAGCAGCGAGGCAAGTCTGGGCAAGGTTCGCCCAGGGCAGAGCAGCCTCGCGCCAGCAACTCTGCCAGATCGGGCCTCTGAGCAGAGCTGGAGCTCTGCCGTCCTGGAGGCGCACTCATTCCAGCCAAGTAGGGCTTGAGCCAAACGAGGCTAGGCTGCCTCTTCTTCCCTCGAGGAGGCTCGCCTCCCCGCCAGCTGTTCACTCGGCTTCCAGGTGGGGGCGCTCTGCGCCTCCTGCAGGTCTTGGCTCAGGGGCTGCTTGCCCTGAGCTGGGGCTGTGCGCGGGAGCCCAGGCACGCAGGGGCAGGCCCCAACCAGCTGCACACGTCTCTGCTGGGGAGGAGAGCTCAAGGGAAGCTACGTGTGTGAGGAAGCTGCTGGGCGCCCAGGGAGTCAGCCTCCGGGTGTGCGGGGCTGCAGACCCCAGCCAGGGCCCTGGGAGCCTGGTGCTCTCCGTGCCTAGCTAAGTCTGGGCGGCCAAGCAACCGCTGGAGGAGACCTGCCCAACCCTTCCCTTCCCTCGCACAGAGCTCTTCCTGCTGGAGCCCTTGGCAGTGTGCAAGCCACCGGCCCCCAAGCCCTCCCCAAGGACGCCTGGGGCCTAGGTGCAAAGGCAAGGCAGGAGCGGAGCTGAGGCCAGGAAGGCGCCAGTGGCGTCTCCCAGCCTCGCGCAGCCTGCTCCTTCCTGGGCAGGAAGCCTAGCAGCGAGGCAAGTCTGGGCAAGGCTCGCCCAGGGCATAGCAGCTTCGCGCCAGCAACTATGCCAGATCAGGCCTCTGAGCAGAGCTGGAGCTCTGCCGTCCTGGAGGCGCACTCGGCTCCAGCCAAGTAGGGCTTGAGCCAAACGAGGCTGGGCTGCCTCTTCTTCCCTCGAGGAGGCTCGCCTCCCCGCCAGCTGTTCACTCGGCTTCCAGGTGGGGGCGCTCTTCGCCTCCTGCAGGTCTTGGCTCAGGGGCTGCTTGCCCTGAGCTGGGGCTGTGCGCGGGAGCCCAGGCACGCAGGGGCAGGCCCCAACCAGCTGCACACGTCTCTGCTGGCGAGGAGAGCGCTAGGGAATCTACGTGTGTGAGGAAGCTGCTGGGCGCCCAGGGAGTCAGCCTCCGGGTGTGCGGGGCTGCAGACCCCAGCCAGGGCCCAGGGAGCCTGGTGCACTCCTTGCCGAGCTAAGTCTGGGCGGCCAAGAAACCGCTGGAGGAGCCCTGCACTAGCCCTTCCCTTCCCTCGCACAGAGCTCTTCCTGCTGGAGCCCTTGGCAGTGTGCAAGCCACCGGCCCCTAAGCCCTCCCCAAGGACGCCTTGCGCCTTGGTTCAAAGGCAAGGCAGGAGCGGAGCTGAGGCCAGGAAGGCGCCAGTGGCGTCTCCCAGCCTCACGCAGCCTGCTCCTTCCTGGGCAGGAAGCCTAGCAGCGAGGCAACTCTGGGCAAGGCTCGCCCAGGGCAGAGCAGCCTCGCGCCAGCAACTCTGCCAGAACGGGCCTCTGAGCAGAGCTGGAGCTCTGCCGTCCTGGAGGCGCACTCGGCTCCAGCCAAGTAGGGCTTGAGCCAAACGAGGCTGGGCTGCCTCTTCTTCCCTCGAGGAGGCTCGCCTCCCCGCCAGCTGTTCACTCGGCTTCCAGGTGGGGGCGCTCTGCGCCTCCTGCAGGTCTTGGCTCAGGGGCTGCTTGCCCTGAGCTGGGGCTGTGGGCGGGATCCCAGGCACGCAGGGGCAGGCCCCAACCAGCTGCACACGTCTCTGCTGGGGAGGAGAGCGCTAGGGAAGCTACGTGTGTGAGGCAGCTGCTGGGCGCCCAGGGAGTCAGCCTCCGGGTGTGCGGGGCTGCAGACCCCAGCCAGGGTCCCTGGGAGCCTGGTGCACTCCGTGCGGCGCTGAGCCTGGGCGGCCAAGCAACCGCTGGAGGAGCCCTGCACTGGCCCTTCCCTTCCCTCGCACAGAGCTCTTCCTGCTGGAGCCCTTGGTAGTGTGCAAGCCACCGGCCCCTAAGCCCTCCCCAAGGACGCCTGGGGCCTAGGTGCAAAGGCAAGGCAGGAGCGGAGCTGAGGCCAGGAAGGCGCCAGTGGCGTCTTCCAGCCTCACGCAGCCTGCTCCTTCCTGGGCAGGAAGCCTAGCAGCGAGGCAAGTCTGGGCAAGGCTCGCCCAGGGCAGAGCAGCCTCGCGCCAGCAACTCTGCCAGAACGGGCCTCTGAGCAGAGCTGGAGCTCTGCCGTCCTGGAGGCGCACTCGGCTCCAGCCAAGTAGGGCTTGAGCCAAACGAGGCTGGGCTGCCTCTTCTTCCCTCGAGGAGGCTCGCCTCCCCGCCAGCTGTTCACTTGGCTTCCAGGTGGGGGCGCTCTGCGCCTCTTGCAGGTCTTGGCTCAGGGGCTGCTTGCCCTGAGCTGGGGCTGTGGGCGGGAGCCCAGGCACGCATGGGCAGGCCCCAACCAGCTGCACACGTCTCTGCTGCGGAGGAGAGCTCTAGGGAAGCTACGTGAGTGAGGAAGCTGCTGGGCGCCCAGGGAGTCAGCCTCCGGGTGTGCGGGGCTGCAGACCCCAGCCAGGGCCCTGGGAGCCTGGTGCACTCCGTGCCGAGCTAAGTCTGGGCGGCCAAGCAACCGCTGGAGGAGCCCTGCACTAGCCCTTCCCTTCCCTCGCACAGAGCTCTTCCTGCTGGAGCCCTTGGCAGTGTGCAAGCCACCGGCCCCTAAGCCCTCCCCAAGGACGCCTGGGGCCTAGGTGCAAAGGCAAGGCAGGAGCGGAGCTGAGGCCAAGAAGGCGCCAGTGGCGTCTCCCAGCATCGCGCAGCCTGCTCCTTCCTGGGCAGGAAGCCTAGCAGCGAGGCAAGTCTGGGCAAGGCTCGCCCAGGGCATAGCAGCTTCGCGCCAGCAACTATGCCAGATCAGGCCTCTGAGCAGAGCTGGAGCTCTGCCGTCCTGGAGGCGCACTAGGCTCCAGCCAAGTAGGGCTTGAGCCAAACGAGGCTGGGCTGCCTCTTCTTCCCTCGAGGAGGCTCGCCTCCCCGCCAGCTGTTCACTCAGCTTCCAGGTGGGGGCGCTCTGCGGCTCCTGCAGGTCTTCTCTCAGGGGCTGCTTGCCCTGAGCTGGGGCTGTGCTCAGGAGCCCAGGCACGCAGGGGCAGGCCCCAACAAGCTGCACACGTCTCTGCTGGGGAGGAGAGCGCTAGGGAAGCTACGTGTGTGAGGCAGCTGCTGGGCGCCCAGGGAGTCAGCCTCCGGGTGTGCGGGGCTGCAGACCCCAGCCAGGGGCCCTGGGAGCCTGGTGCACTCCGCGCGGTGCTGAGTCTGGGCGGCCAAGCAACCTCTGGAGGAGCCCTACACTAGACCTTTCATTCCCTCGCACAGAGCTCTTCCTGCTGGAGCCCTTGGCAGTGTGCAAGCCACCGGCCCCTAAGCCCTCCCCAAGGACGCCTGGGGCCTAGGTCAAAGGCAAGGCAGGAGCGGAGCTGAGGCCAGGAAGGCACCAGTGGCGTCTCACAGCCTCGTGCAGCCTGCTCCTTCCTGGGCAAGAAGCCTAGCAGCGAGGCAAGTCTGGGCAAGGCTCGCCCAGGGCAGAGCAGCCTCGCGCCAGCAACTCTGCCAGAACGGGCCTCTGAGCAGAGCTGGAGCTCTGCCGTCCTGGAGGCGCACTCGGCTCCAGCCAAGTAGGGCTTGAGCCAAACGAGGCTGGGCTGCCTCTTCTTCCTTCGAGGAGGCTCGCCTCCCCGGCAGCTGTTCACTCGGCTTCCAGGTGGGGGCGCTCTGCGCCTCCTGCAGGTCTTGGCTCAGGGGCTGCTTGCCCTGAGCTGGGGCTGTGGGCGGGATCCCAGGCACGCAGGGGCAGGCCCCAACCAGCTGCACACGTCTCTGCTGGGGAGGAGAGCGCTAGGGAAGCTACGTGTGTGAGGCAGCTGCTGGGCGCCCAGGGAGTCAGCCTCCGGATGTGCGGGGCTGCAGACCCCAGCCAGGGGCCCTGGGAGCCTGGTGCACTCCGTGCGGCGCTGAGCCTGGGCGGCCAAGCAACCGCTGGAGGAGCCCTGCACTGGCCCTTCCCTTCCCTCGCACAGAGCTCTTCCTGCTGGAGCCCTTGGTAGTGTGCAAGCCACCGGCCCCTAAGCCCTCCCCAAGGACGCCTGGGGCCTAGGTGCAAAGGCAAGGCAGGAGCGGAGCTGAGGCCAGGAAGGCGCCAGTGGCGTCTTCCAGCCTCGCGCAGCCTGCTCCTTCCTGGGCAGGAAGCCTAGCAGCGAGGCAAGTCTGGGCAAGGCTCGCCCAGGGCAGAGCAGCCTCGCGCCAGCAACTCTGCCAGAACGGGCCTCTGAGCAGAGCTGGAGCTCTGCCGTCCTGGAGGCGCACTCGGCTCCAGCCAAGTAGGGCTTGAGCCAAACGAGGCTGGGCTGCCTCTTCTTCCCTCGAGGAGGCTCGCCTCCCCGCCAGCTGTTCACTCGGCTTCCAGGTGGGGGTCTCTGCGCCTCTTGCAGGTCTTGGCTCAGGGGCTGCTTGCCCTGAGCTGGGGCTGTGGGCGGGAGCCCAGGCACGCATGGGCAGGCCCCAACCAGCTGCACACGTCTCTGCTGGGGAGGAGAGCGCTAGGGAAGCTACGTGAGTGAGGAAGCTGCTGGGCGCCCAGGGAGTCAGCCTCCGGGTGTGCGGGGCTGCAGACCCCAGCCAGGGCCCTGGGAGCCTGGTGCACTCCGTGCCGAGCTAAGTCTGGGCGGCCAAGCAACCGCTGGAGGAGCACTGCACTAGCCCTTCCCTTCCCTCGCACAGAGCTCTTCCTGCTGGAGCCCTTGGCAGTGTGCAAGCCAACGGCCCCTAAGCCCTCCCCAAGGACGCCTTGCGCCTTGGTTCAAAGGCAAGGCAGGAGCGGAGCTGAGGCCAGGAAGGCGCCAGTGGCGTCTCCCAGCCTCACGCAGCCTGCTCCTTCCTGGGCAGGAAGCCTAGCAGCGAGGCAAGTCTGGGCAAGGCTCGCCCAGGGCAGAGCACCTTCGCGCAAGCAACTATGCCAGATCAGGCCTCTGAGCAGAGCTTGAGCTCTGCCGTCCTGGAGGCGCACTCGGCTCCAGCCAAATAGGGCTTGAGCCAAACGAGGCTGGGCTGCCTCTTCTTCCCTCGAGGAGGCTCGCCTCCCCGCCAGCTGTTCACTCGTCTTCCAGGTGGGGGCGCTCTTCGCCTCGTGCAGGTCTTGGCTCAGGGGCTGCTTGCCCTGAGCTGGGGCTGTGCGCAGGAGCCCAGGAAGGCAGGGGCAGGCCCCAACCAGCTGCACACGTCTCTGCTGGGGAGGAGAGCGCTAGGAAAGCTACGTGTGTGAGGCAGCTGCTGGGCGCCCAGGGAGTCAGCCTCCGGGTGTGCGGGGCTGCAGACCCCAGCCAGGTGCCCTGGGAGCCTGGTGCACTCCGTGCGGCGCTGAGTCTGGGCGGCCAAGCAACCGATGGAGGAGCCCTGCATTAGCCCTTCCCTTCCCTCGCACAGAGCTCTTCCTGCTGGAGCCCTTGGCAGTGTGCAAGCCACCGGCCCCTAAGCCCTCCCCAAGGACGTCTGGGGCCTAGGTGCAAAGGCAAGGCAGGAGCGGAGCTGAGGCCAGGAAGGCGCCAGTGGCGTCTCCCAGCCTCGCGCAGCCTGCTCCTTCCTGGGCAGGAAGACTAGCAGCGAGGCAAGTCTGGGCAAGGCTCGCCCAGGGCAGAGCAGCCTCGCGCCAGCAACTCTGCCAGAACGGGCCTCTGAGCAGAGCTGGAGCTCTGCCGTCCTGGAGGCGCACTCGGCTCCAGCCAAGTAGGGCTTGAGCCAAACGAGGCTGGGCTGCCTCTTCTTCCCTCGAGGAGGCTCGCCTCCCCGCCAGCTGTTCACTCGGCTTCCAGGTGGGGGCGCTCTGCGCCTCCTGCAGGTCTTGGCTCAGGGGCTGCTTGCCCTGAGCTGGGGCTGTGGGCGGGAGCCCAGGCACGCAGGGGCAGGCCCCAACCAGCTGCACACGTCTCTGCTGGGGAGGAGAGCGCTAGGGAAGCTACGTGTGTGAGGCAGCTGCTGGGCGCCCAGGGAGTCAGCCTCCGGGTGTGCGGGGCTGCAGACCCCAGCCAGGGGCCCTGGGAGCCTGGTGCACTCCGTGCGGCGCTGAGCCTGGGCGGCCAAGCAACCGCTGGAGGAGCCCTGCACTGGCCCTTCCCTTCCCTCGCACAGAGCTCTTCCTGCTGGAGCCCTTGGTAGTGTGCAAGCCACCGGCCCCTAAGCCCTCCCCAAGGACGCCTGGGGCCTAGGTGCAAAGGCAAGGCAGGAGCGGAGCTGAGGCCAGGAAGGCGCCAGTGGCGTCTTCCAGCCTCACGCAGCCTGCTCCTTCCTGGGCAGGAAGCCTAGCAGCGAGGCAAGTCTGGGCAAGGCTCGCCCAGGGCAGAGCAGCCTCGCGCCAGCAACTCTGCCAGAACGGGCCTCTGAGCAGAGCTGGAGCTCTGCCGTCCTGGAGGCGCACTCGCCTCCAGCCTAGTAGGGCTTGAGCCAAACGAGGCTGGGCTGCCTCTTCTTCCCTCGAGGAGGCTCGCCTCCCCGCCAGCTGTTCACTCGGCTTCCAGGTAGGGGCGCTCTGCGCCTCTTGCAGGTCTTGGCTCAGGGGCTGCTTGCCCTGAGCTGGGGCTGTGGGCGGGAGCCCAGGCACGCATGGGCAGGCCCCAACCAGCTGCACACGTCTCTGCTGGGGAGGAGAGCGCTAGGGAAGCTACGTGAGTGAGGAAGCTGCTGGGCGCCCAGGGAGTCAGCCTCCGGGTGTGCGGGGCTGCAGACCCCAGCCAGGGCCCTGGGAGCCTGGTGCACTCCGTGCCGAGCTAAGTCTGGGCGGCCAAGCAACCGCTGGAGGAGCCCTGCACTAGCCCTTCCCTTCCCTCGCACAGAGCTCTTCCTGCTGGAGCCCTTGGCAGTGTGCAAGCCACCGGCCCCTAAGCCCTCCCCAAGGACGCCTGGGGCCTAGGTGCAAAGGCAAGGCAGGAGCGGAGCTGAGGCCAAGAAGGCGCCAGTGGCGTCTCCCAGCATCGCGCAGCCTGCTCCTTCCTGGGCAGGAAGCCTAGCAGCGAGGCAAGTCTGGGCAAGGCTCGCCCAGGGCATAGCAGCTTCGCGCCAGCAACTATGCCAGATCAGGCCTCTGAGCAGAGCTGGAGCTCTGCCGTCCTGGAGGCGCACTAGGCTCCAGCCAAGTAGGGCTTGAGCCAAACGAGGCTGGGCTGCCTCTTCTTCCCTCGAGGAGGCTCGCCTCCCCGCCAGCTGTTCACTCGGCTTCCAGGTGGGGGCGCTCTGCGCCTCCTGCAGGTCTTCTCTCAGGGGCTGCTTGCCCTGAGCTGGGGCTGTGCTCAGGAGCCCAGGCACGCAGGGGCAGGCCCCAACCAGCTGCACACGTCTCTGCTGGGGAGGAGAGCGCTAGGGAAGCTACGTGTGTGAGGCAGCTGCTGGGCGCCCAGGGAGTCAGCCTCCGGGTGTGCGGGGCTGCAGACCCCAGCCAGGGGCCCTGGGAGCCTGGGGCACTCCGTGCGGCGCTGATCCTGGGCGGCCAAGCAACCGCTGGAGGAGCCATGCACTGGCCCTTCCCTTCCCTCGCACAGAGCTCTTCTTGCTGGAGCCCTTGGCAGTGTGCAAGCCACCGGCCCCTAAGCCCTCCCCAAGGACGCCTGGGGCCAAGTGCAAAGGCAAGGCAGGAGCGGAGCTGAGGCCAGGAAGGCGCCAGTGGCGTCTCCCAGCCTCGCGCAGCCTGCTCCTTCCTGGGCAGGAAGCCTAGCAGCGAGGCAAGTCTGGGCAAGGCTCGCCCAGGGCAGAGCAGCCTCGCGCCAGCAACTCTGCCAGATCGGGCCACTGAGCAGAGCTGGAGCTCTGCCGTCCTGGAGGCGCACTCGGCTCCAGCCAAGTAGGGCTTGAGCCCAACGAGGCTGGGCTTCCTCTTCTTCCTTCGAGGAGGCTCGCCTCTCCGCCAGCTGTTCACTCAGCCTCCAGGTGGGGGCGCTCTTCGACTCCTGCAGGTCTTGGCTCATGGGCTGCTTGCCCTGAGCTGGGGCTGTGGGCGGGAGCCCAGGCAAGCAGGGGCAGGCCCTAACCAGCTGCACACGTCTCTGCTGGGGAGGAGAGCGCTAGGGAAGCTACGTGTGTGAGGCAGCTGCTGGGCGCCCAGGGAGTCAGCCTCCGGGTGTGCGGGGCTGCAGACCCCAGCCAGGGGCCCTGGGAGCGTGGTGCACTCCGTGCCGAGCTAAGTCTGGGCGGCCAAGCAACCGCTGGAGGAGCACTGCACTAGCCCTTCCCTTCCCTCGCACAGAGCTCTTCCTGCTGGAGCCCTTGGCAGTGTGCAAGCCAACGGCCCCTAAGCCCTCCCCAAGGACGCCTTGCGCCTTGGTTCAAAGGCAAGGCAGGAGCGGAGCTGAGGCCAGGAAGGCGCCAGTGGCGTCTCCCAGCCTCACGCAGCCTGCTCCTTCCTGGGCAGGAAGCCTAGCAGCGAGGCAAGTCTGGGCAAGGCTCGCCCAGGGCAGAGCAGCTTCGCGCAAGCAACTATGCCAGATCAGGCCTCTGAGCAGAGCTTGAGCTCTGCCGTCCTGGAGGCGCACTCGGCTCCAGCCAAATAGGGCTTGAGCCAAACGAGGCTGGGCTGCCTCTTCTTCCCTCGAGGAGGCTCGCCTCCCCGCCAGCTGTTCCCTCGGCTTCCAGGTGGGGGCGCTCTTCGCCTCGTGCAGGTCTTGGCTCAGGGGCTGCTTGCCCTGAGCTGGGGCTGTGCGCAGGAGCCCAGGAAGGCAGGGGCAGGCCCCAACCAGCTGCACACGTCTCTGCTGGGGAGGAGAGCGCTAGGAAAGCTACATGTGTGAGGCAGCTGCTGGGCGCCCAGGGAGTCAGCCTCCAGGTGTGCGGGGCTGCAGACCCCAGCCAGGTGCCCTGGGAGCCTGGTGCACTCCGTGAGGCGCTGAGTCTGGGCGGCCAAGCAACCGATGGAGGAGCCCTGCATTAGCCCTTCCCTTCCCTCGCACAGAGCTCTTCCTGCTGGAGCCCTTGGCAGTGTGCAAGCCACCGGCCCCTAAGCCCTCCCCAAGGACGTCTGGGGCCTAGGTGCAAAGGCAAGGCAGGAGCGGAGCTGAGGCCAGGAAGGCGCCAGTGGCGTCTCCCAGCCTCGCGCAGCCTGCTCCTTCCTGGGCAGGAAGACTAGCAGCGAGGCAAGTCTGGGCAAGGCTCGCCCAGGGCAGAGCAGCCTCGCACCAGCAACTCTGCCAGAACGGGCCTCTGAGCAGAGCTGGAGCTCTGCCGTCCTGGAGGCGCACTCGGCTCCAGCCAAGTAGGGCTTGAGCCAAACGAGGCTGGGCTGCCTCTTCTTCCCTCGAGGAGGCTCGCCTCCCCGCCAGCTGTTCACTCGGCTTCCAGGTGGGGGCGCTCTGCGCCTCCTGCAGGTCTTGGCTCAGGGGCTGCTTGCCCTGAGCTGGGGCTGTGGGCGGGAGCCCAGGCACGCAGGGGCAGGCCCCAACCAGCTGCACACGTCTCTGCTGGGGAGGAGAGCGCTAGGGAAGCTACGTGTGTGAGGCAGCTGCTGGGCGCCCAGGGAGTCAGCCTCCGGGTGTGTGGGGCTGCAGACCCCAGCCAGGGGCCCTGGGAGCCTGGTGCACTCCGTGCGGCGCTGAGCCTGGGCGGCCAAGCAACCGCTGGAGGAGCCCTGCACTGGCCCTTCCCTTCCCTCGCACAGAGCTCTTCCTGCTGGAGCCCTTGGTAGTGTGCAAGCCACCGGCCCCTAAGCCCTCCCCAAGGACGCCTGGGGCCTAGGTGCAAAGGCAAGGCAGGAGCGGAGCTGAGGCCAGGAAGGCGCCAGTGGCGTCTTCCAGCCTCGCGCAGCCTGCTCCTTCCTGGGCAGGAAGCCTAGCAGCGAGGCAAGTCTGGGCAAGGCTCGCCCAGGGCAGAGCAGCCTCGCGCCAGCAACTCTGCCAGAACGGGCCTCTGAGCAGAGCTGGAGCTCTGCCGTCCTGGAGGCGCACTCGGCTCCAGCCAAGTAGGGCTTGAGCCAAACGAGGCTGGGCTGCCTCTTCTTCCCTCGAGGAGGCTCGCCTCCCCGCCAGCTGTTCACTCGGCTTCCAGGTGGGGGCGCTCTGCGCCTCCTGCAGGTCTTGGCTCAGGGGCTGCTTGCCCTGAGCTGGGGCTGTGGGCGGGAGCCCAGGCACGCATGGGCAGGCCCCAACCAGCTGCACACGTCTCTGCTGCGGAGGAGAGCGCTAGGGAAGCTACGTGAGTGAGGAAGCTGCTGGGCGCCCAGGGAGTCAGCCTCCGGGTGTGCGGGGCTGCAGACCCCAGCCAGGGCCCTGGGAGCCTGGTGCACTCCGTGCCGAGCTATGTCTGGGCGGCCAAGCAACCGCTGGAGGAGCCCTGCACTAGCCCTTCCCTTCCCTCGCACAGAGCTCTTCCTGCTGGAGCCCTTGGCAGTGTGCAAGCCACCGGCCCCTAAGCCCTCCCCAAGGACGCCTGGGGCCTAGGTGCAAAGGCAAGGCAGGAGCGGAGCTGAGGCCAAGAAGGCGCCAGTGGCGTCTCCCAGCATCGCGCAGCCTGCTCCTTCCTGGGCAGGAAGCCTAGCAGCGAGGCAAGTCTGGGCAAGGCTCGCCCAGGGCATAGCAGCTTCGCGCCAGCAACTATGCCAGATCAGGCCTCTGAGCAGAGCTGGAGCTCTGCCGTCCTGGAGGCGCACTAGGCTCCAGCCAAGTAGGGCTTGAGCCAAACGAGGCTGGGCTGCCTCTTCTTCCCTCGAGGAGGCTCGCCTCCCCGCCAGCTGTTCACTCGGCTTCCAGGTGGGGGCGCTCTGCGCCTCCTGCAGGTCTTCTCTAAGGGGCTGCTTGCCCTGAGCTGGGGCTGTGCTCAGGAGCCCAGGCACGCAGGGGCAGGCCCCAACCAGCTGCACACGTCTCTGCTGGGGAGGAGAGCGCTAGGGAAGCTACGTGTGTGAGGCAGCTGCTGGGCGCCCAGGGAGTCAGCCTCCGGGTGTGCGGGGCTGCAGACCCCAGCCAGGGGCCCTGGGAGCCTGGTGCACTCCGCGCGGTGCTGAGTCTGGGCGGCCAAGCAACCTCTGGAGGAGCCCTGCACTAGACCTTTCATTCCCTCGCACAGAGCTCTTCCTGCTGGAGCCCTTGGCAGTGTGCAAGCCACCGGCCCCTAAGCCCTCCCCAAGGACGCCTGGGGCCTAGGTCAAAGGCAAGGCAGGAGCGGAGCTGAGGCCAGGAAGGCACCAGTGGCGTCTCACAGCCTCGCGCAGCCTGCTCCTTCCTGGGCAGGAAGCCTAGCAGCGAGGCAAGTCTGGGCAAGGCTCGCCCAGGCACAGCAGCCTCGCGCCAGCAACTCTGCCAGAACGGGCCTCTGAGCAGAGCTGGAGCTCTGCCGTCCTGGAGGCGCACTCGGCTCCAGCCAAGTAGGGCTTGAGCCAAACGAGGCTGGGCTGCCTCTTCTTCCCTCGAGGAGGCTCGCCTCCCCGCCAGCTGTTCACTCGGCTTCCAGGTGGTGGCGCTCTGCGCCTCTTGCAGGTCTTGGCTCAGGGGCTGCTTGCCCTGAGCTGGGGCTGTGGGAGGGAGCCCAGGCACGCATGGGCAGGCCCCAACCAGCTGCACACGTCTCTGCTGCGGAGGAGAGCGCTAGGGAAGCTACGTGAGTGAGGAAGCTGCTGGGCGCCCAGGGAGTCAGCCTCCGGGTGTGCGGGGCTGCAGACCCCAGCCAGGGCCCTGGGAGCCTGGTGCACTCCGTGCCGAGCTAAGTCTGGGCGGCCAAGCAACCGTTGGAGGAGCCCTGCACTAGCCCTTCCCTTCCCTCGCACAGAGCTCTTCCTGCTGGAGCCCTTGGCAGTGTGCAAGCCACCGGCCCCTAAGCCCTCCCCAAGGACGCCTGGGGCCTAGGTGCAAAGGCAAGGCAGGAGCGGAGCTGAGGCCAAGAAGGCGCCAGTGGCGTCTCCCAGCATCGCGCAGCCTGCTCCTTCCTGGGCAGGAAGCCTAGCAGCGAGGCAAGTCTGGGCAAGGCTCGCCCAGGGCATAGCAGCTTCGCGCCAGCAACTATGCCAGATCAGGCCTCTGAGCAGAGCTGGAGCTCTGCCGTCCTGGAGGCGCACTAGGCTCCAGCCAAGTAGGGCTTGAGCCAAACGAGGCTGGGCTGCCTCTTCTTCCCTCGAGGAGGCTCGCCTCCCCGCCAGCTGTTCACTCGGCTTCCAGGTGGGGGCGCTCTGCGCCTCCTGCAGGTCTTGGCTCAGGGGCTGCTTGCCCTGAGCTGGGGCTGTGCTCAGGAGCCCAGGCACGCAGGGGCAGGCCCCAACCAGCTGCACACGTCTCTGCTGGGGAGGAGAGCGCTAGGGAAGCTACGTGTGTGAGGCAGCTGCTGGGTGCCCAGGGAGTCAGCCTCCAGGTGTGCGGGGCTGCAGACCCCAGCCAGGGGCCCTGGGAGCCTGGTGCACTCCGCGCGGTGCTGAGTCTGGGCGGCCAAGCAACCTCTGGAGGAGCCCTGCACTAGACCTTTCCTTCCCTCGCACAGAGCTCTTCCTGCTGGAGCCCTTGGCAGTGTGCAAGCCACCGGCCCCTAAGCCCTCCCCAAGGACGCCTGGGGCCTAGGTCAAAGGCAAGGCAGGAGCGGAGCTGAGGCCAGGAAGGCACCAGTGGCGTCTCACAGCCTCGCGCAGCCTGCTCCTTCCTGGGCAGGAAGCCTAGCAGCGAGGCAAGTCTGGGCAAGGCTCGCCCAGGGCAGAGCAGCCTCGCGCCAGCAACTCTGCCAGAACGGGCCTCTGAGCAGAGCTGGAGCTCTGCCGTCCTGGAGGCGCACTCGGCTCCAGCCAAGTAGGGCTTGAGCCAAACGAGGCTGGGCTGCCTCTTCTTCCCTCGAGGAGGCTCGCCTCCCCGCCAGCTGTTCACTCGGCTTCCAGGTGGGGGCGATCTGCGCCTCCTGCAGGTCTTGGCTCAGGGGCTGCTTGCTCTGAGCTGGGGCTGTGGGCGGGAGCCCAGGCATGCAGGGGCAGGCCCCAACCAGCTGCACACGTCTCTGCTGGGGAGGAGAGCGCAAGGGAAGCTACGTGTGTGAGGTAGCTGCTGGGCGCCCAGGGAGTCAGCCTCCGGGTGTGCGGGGCTGCAGACCCCAGCCAGGGGCCCTGGGAGCCTGGTGCACTCCGTGCGGCGCTGAGCCTGGGCGGCCAAGCAACCGCTGGAGGAGTCCTGCACTGGCCATTCCCTTCCCTCGCACAGAGCGCTTCCTGCTGGAGCCCTTGGCAGTGTGCAAGCCACCGGCCCCTAATCCCTCCCCAAGGACGCCTGGGGCCTAGGTGCAAAGGCAAGGCAGCAGCGGAGCTGAGGCCAGGAAGGCGCCAGTGGCGTCTTCCAGCATCGGGAAGCCTGCTCCTTCCTGGGCAGGAAGCCTAGCAGCGAGGCAAGTCTGGGCAAGGCTCGCCCAGGGCATAGCAGCTTCGCGCCAGCAACTATGCCAGATCAGGCCTCTGAGCAGAGCTGGAGCTCTGCCGTCCTGGAGGCGCACTCGGCTCCAGCCAAGTAGGGCTTGAGCCAAACGAGGCTGGGCTGCCTCTTCTTCCCTCGAGGAGGCTCGCCTCCCCGCCAGCTGTTCACTCGGCTTCCAGGTGGGGGCGCTCTGCGCCTCCTGCAGGTCTTGGCTCAGGGGCTGCTTGCCCTGAGCTGGGGCTGTGGGCGGGAGCCCAGGCACGCATGGGCAGGCCCCAACCAGCTGCACACGTCTCTGCTGCGGAGGAGAGCGCTAGGGAAGCTACGTGAGTGAGGAAGCTGCTGGGCGCCCAGGGAGTCAGCCTCCGGGTGTGCGGGGCTGCAGACCCCAGCCAGGGCCCTGGGAGCCTGGTGCACTCCGTGCCGAGCTAAGTCTGGGCGGCCAAGCAACCGCTGGAGGAGCCCTGCACTAGCCCTTCCCTTCCCTCGCACAGAGCTCTTCCTGCTGGAGCCCTTGGCAGTGTGCAAGCCACCGGCCCCTAAGCCCTCCCCAAGGACGCCTGGGGCCTAGGTGCAAAGGCAAGGCAGGAGCGGAGCTGAGGCCAAGAAGGCGCCAGTGGCGTCTCCCAGCATCGCGCAGCCTGCTCCTTCCTGGGCAGGAAGCCTAGCAGCGAGGCAAGTCTGGGCAAGGCTCGCCCAGGGCATAGCAGCTTCGCGCCAGCAACTATGCCAGATCAGGCCTCTGAGCAGAGCTGGAGCTCTGCCGTCCTGGAGGCGCACTAGGCTCCAGCCAAGTAGGGCTTGAGCCAAACGAGGCTGGGCTGCCTCTTCTTCCCTCGAGTAGGCTCGCCTCCCCGCCAGCTGTTCACTCGGCTTCCAGGTGGGGGCGCTCTGCGCCTCCTGCAGGTCTTCTCTCAGGGGCTGCTTGCCCTGAGCTGGGGCTGTGCTCAGGAGCCCAGGCACGCAGGGGCAGGCCCCAACCAGCTGCACACGTCTCTGCTGGGGAGGAGAGCGCTAGGGAAGCTACGTGTGTGAGGCAGCTGCTGGGCGCCCAGGGAGTCAGCCTCCGGGTGTGCGGGGCTGCAGACCCCAGCCAGGGGCCCTGGGAGCCTGGTGCACTCCGCGCGGTGCTGAGTCTGGGCGGCCAAGCAACCTCTGGAGGAGCCCTGCACTAGACCTTTCATTCCCTCGCACAGAGCTCTTCCTGCTGGAGCCCTTGGCAGTGTGCAAGCCACCGGCCCCTAAGCCCTCCCCAAGGACGCCTGGGGCCTAGGTCAAAGGCAAGGCAGGAGCGGAGCTGAGGCCAGGAAGGCACCAGTGGCGTCTCACAGCCTCGCGCAGCCTGCTCCTTCCTGGGCAGGAAGCCTAGCAGCGAGGCAAGTCTGGGCAAGGCTCGCCCAGGCAGAGCAGCCTCGCGCCAGCAACTCTGCCAGAACGGGCCTCTGAGCAGAGCTGGAGCTCTGCCGTCCTGGAGGCGCACTCGGCTCCAGCCAAGTAGGGCTTGAGCCAAACGAGGCTGGGCTGCCTCTTCTTCCCTCGAGGAGGCTCGCCTCCCCGCCAGCTGTTCACTCGGCTTCCAGGTGGTGGCGCTCTGCGCCTCTTGCAGGTCTTGGCTCAGGGGCTGCTTGCCCTGAGCTGGGGTTGTGGGCGGGAGCCCAGGCACGCATGGGCAGGCCCCAACCAGCTGCACACGTCTCTGCTGGGGAGGAGAGCGCTAGGGAAGCTACGTGAGTGAGGAAGCTGCTGGGCGCCCAGGGAGTCAGCCTCCGGGTGTGCGGGGCTGCAGACCCCAGCCAGGGCCCTGGGAGCCTGGTGCACTCCGTGCCGAGCTAAGTCTGGGCGGCCAAGCAACCGTTGGAGGAGCCCTGCACTAGCCCTTCCCTTCCCTCGCACAGAGCTCTTCCTGCTGGAGCCCTTGGCAGTGTGCAAGCCACCGGCCCCTAAGCCCTCCCCAAGGACGCCTGGGGCCTAGGTGCAAAGGCAAGGCAGGAGCGGAGCTGAGGCCAAGAAGGCGCCAGTGGCGTCTCCCAGCATCGCGCAGCCTGCTCCTTCCTGGGCAGGAAGCCTAGCAGCGAGGCAAGTCTGGGCAAGGCTCGCCCAGGGCATAGCAGCTTCGCGCCAGCAACTATGCCAGATCAGGCCTCTGAGCAGAGCTGGAGCTCTGCCGTCCTGGAGGCGCACTAGGCTCCAGCCAAGTAGGGCTTGAGCCAAACGAGGCTGGGCTGCCTCTTCTTCCCTCGAGGAGGCTCGCCTCCCCGCCAGCTGTTCACTCGGCTTCCAGGTGGGGGCGCTCTGCGCCTCCTGCAGGTCTTGGCTCAGGGGCTGCTTGCCCTGAGCTGGGGCTGTGCTCAGGAGCCCAGGCACGCAGGGGCAGGCCCCAACCAGCTGCACACGTCTCTGCTGGGGAGGAGAGCGCTAGGGAAGCTACGTGTGTGAGGCAGCTGCTGGGCGCCCAGGGAGTCAGCCTCCGGGTGTGCGGGGCTGCAGACCCCAGCCAGGGGCCCTGGGAGCCTGGTGCACTCCGCGCGGTGCTGAGTCTGGGCGGCCAAGCAACCTCTGGAGGAGCCCTGCACTAGACCTTTCCTTCCCTCGCACAGAGCTCTTCCTGCTGGAGCCCTTGGCAGTGTGCAAGCCACCGGCCCCTAAGCCCTCCCCAAGGACGCCTGGGGCCTAGGTCAAAGGCAAGGCAGGAGCGGAGCTGAGGCCAGGAAGGCACCAGTGGCGTCTCACAGCCTCGCGCAGCCTGCTCCTTCCTGGGCAGGAAGCCTAGCAGGGAGGCAAGTCTGGGCAAGGATCGCCCAGGGCAGAGCAGCCTCGCGCCAGCAACTCTGCCAGAACGGGCCTCTGAGCAGAGCTGGAGCTCTGCCGTCCTGGAGGCGCACTCGGCTCCAGACAAGTAGGGCTTGAGCCAAACGAGGCTGGGCTGCCTCTTCTTCCCTCGAGGAGGCTCGCCTCCCCGCCAGCTGTTCACTCGGCTTCCAGGTGGGGGCGATCTGCGCCTCCTGCAGGTCTTGGCTCAGGGGCTGCTTGCTCTGAGCTGGGGCTGTGGGCGGGAGCCCAGGCATGCAGGGGCAGGCCCCAACCAGCTGCACACGTCTCTGCTGGGGAGGAGAGCGCAAGGGAAGCTACGTGTGTGAGGTAGCTGCTGGGCGCCCAGGGAGTCAGCCTCCGGGTGTGCGGGGCTGCAGACCCCAGCCAGGGGCCCTGGGAGCCTGGTGCACTCCGTGCGGCGCTGAGCCTGGGCGGCCAAGCAACCGCTGGAGGAGCCCTGCACTGGCCATTCCCTTCCCTCGCACAGAGCGCTTCCTGCTGGAGCCCTTGGCAGTGTGCAAGCCACCGGCCCCTAAGCCCTCCCCAAGGACGCCTGGGGCCTAGGTGCAAAGGCAAGGCAGCAGCGGAGCTGAGGCCAGGAAGGCGCCAGTGGCGTCTTCCAGCATCGGGCAGCCTGCTCCTTCCTGGGCAGGAAGCCTAGCAGCGAGGCAAGTCTGGGCAAGGCTCGCCCAGGGCATAGCAGCTTCGCGCCAGCAACTATGCCAGATCAGGCCTCTTAGCAGAGCTGGAGCTCTGCCGTCCTGGAGGCGCACTCGGCTCCAGCCAAGTAGGGCTTGAGCCAAACGAGGCTGGGCTGCCTCTTCTTCCCTCGAGGAGGCTCGCCTCCCCGCCAGCTGTTCACTCGGCTTCCAGGTGGGGGCGCTCTGCGCCTCCTGCAGGTCTTGGCTCAGGGGCTGCTTGCCCTGAGCTGGGGCTGTGGGCGGGAGTCCAGGCACGCAGGGGCAGGCCCCAACCAGCTGCACACGTCTCTAATGGGGAGGAGAGCGCTAGGGAAGCTACGTGTGTGAGGGAGCTGCTGGGCGCCCAGGGAGTCAGCCTCCGGGTGTGCGGGGCTGCAGACACCAGCCAGGGGCCCTGGGAGCCTGGTGCACTCCGTGCGGGGCTGAGCCTGGGCGGCCAAGCAACCGCTGGAGGAGCCCTGCACTGGCCCTTCCCTTCCCTCGCACAGAACTCCTCCTGCTGGAGCCCTTGGCAGTGTGCAAGCCACCGGCCCCTAAGCCCTCCCCAAGGACGCCTGGGGCCTAGGTGCAAAGGCAAGGCAGGAGCAGAGCTGAGGCTAGGAAGGCGCCAGTGGCGTCTCCCAGCCTCGCGCAGCCTGCTCCTTCCTGGGCAGGAAGCCTAGCAGCGAGGCAAGTCTGGGCAAGGTTCGCCCAGGGCAGAGCAGCCTCGCGCCAGCAACTCTGCCAGATCGGGCCTCTGAGCAGAGCTGGAGCTCTGCCGTCCTGGAGGCGCACTCATTCCAGCCAAGTTGGGCTTGAGCCAAACGAGGCTAGGCTGCCTCTTCTTCCCTCGAGGAGGCTCGCCTCCCCGCCAGCTGTTCACTCGGCTTCCAGGTGGGGGCGCTGTTCGCCTCCTGCAGGTCTTGGCTCAGGGGCTGCTTGCCCTGAGCTGGGGCTGTGCGCGGGAGCCCAGGCACGCAGGGGCAGGCCCCAACCAGCTGCACACGTCTCTGCTGGGGAGGAGAGCGCAAGGGAAGCTACGTGTGTGAGGAAGCTGCTGGGCGCCCAGGGAGTCAGCCTCCGGGTGTGCGGGGCTGCAGACCCCAGCCAGGGCCCTGGGAGCCTGGTGCTCTCCGTGCCTAGCTAAGTCTGGGCGGCAAAGCAACCGCTGGAGGAGACCTGCCCAACCCTTCCCTTCCCTCGCACAGAGCTCTTCCTGCTGGAGCCCTTGGCAGTGTGCAAGCCACCGGCCCCCAAGCCCTCCCCAAGGACGCCTGGGGCCTAGGTGCAAAGGCAAGGCAGGAGCGGAGCTGAGGCCAGGAAGGCGCCAGTGGCGTCTCCCAGCCTCGCGCAGCCTGCTCCTTCCTGGGCAGGAAGCCTAGCAGCGAGGCAAGTCTGGGCAAGGCTCGCCCAGGGCATAGCAGCTTCGCGCCAGCAACTATGCCAGATCAGGCCTCTGAGCAGAGCTGGAGCTCTGCCGTCCTGGAGGCGCACTCGGCTCCAGCCAAGTAGGGCTTGAGCCAAACGAGGCTGGGCTGCCTCTTCTTCCCTCGAGGAGGCTCGCCTCCCCGCCAGCTGTTCACTCGGCTTCCAGGTGGGGGCGCTCTGCGCCTCTTGCAGGTCTTGGCTCAGGGGCTGCCTGCCCTGAGCTGGGGCTGTGCGCAGGAGCCCAGGCACGCAGGGGCAGGCCCCAACCAGCTGCACACGTCTCTGCTGGGGAGGAGAGCGCTAGGGAAGCTACGTGTGTGAGGCAGCTGCTGGGCGCCCAGGGAGTCAGCCTCCGGGTGTGCGGGGCTGCAGACCCCAGCCAGGGGCCCTGGGAGCCTGGTGCACTCCGCGCGGCGCCGAGTCTGGGCGGCCAAGCACCCTCTGGAGGAGCCCTGCACTAGCCCTTTCCTTCCCTCGCACAGAGCTCTTCCTGCTGGAGCCCTTGGCAGTGTGCAAGCCACCGGCCCCTAAGCCCTCCCCAAGGACGCCTGGGGCCTAGGTGCAAAGGCAAGGCAGGAGCGGAGCTGAGGCCAGGAAGGCGCCAGTGGCGTCTCCCAGCCTCGCGCAGCCTGCTCCTTCCTGGGCAGGAAGCCTAGCAGCGAGGCAAGTCTGGGCAAGGCTCGCCCGGGGCAGAGCAGCCTCGCTCCAGCAACTCTGCCAGAACGGGCCTCTGAGCAGAGCTGGAGCTCTGCCGTCCTGGAGGCGCACTCGGCTCCAGCCAAGTAGGGCTTGAGCCAAACGAGGCTGGGCTGCCTCTTCTTCCCTCGAGGAGGCTCGCCTCCCCGCCAGCTGTGCACTCGGCTTCCAGGTGGGGGCGCTCTGCGCCTCCTGCAGGTCTGGGCTCAGGGGCTGCTTGCCCTGAGCTGGGGCTGCGGGCGGGAGCCCAGGCACGCAGGGGCAGGCCCCAACCAGCTGCACACGTCTCTGCTGGGGAGGAGAGCGCTAGGGAAGCTACGTGTGTGAGGCAGCTGCTGGGCGCCCAGGGAGTCAGCCTCCGGGTGTGCGGGGATGCAGACCCCAGCCAGGGGCCCTGGGAGCCTGGGGCACTCCGTGCGGGGCTGAGCCTGGGCGGCCAAGCAACCGGTGGATGAGCCCTGCACTGGCCCTTCCCTTCCCTCGCACAGAGCTCTTCCTGCTGGAGCCCTTGGCAGTGTGCAAGCCCCCGGTCCCTAAGCCCTCCCCAAGGAATCCTGGGGCCTAGGTGCAAAGGCAAGGCAGGAGCGGAGCTGAGGCCAGGAAGGCGCCAGTGGCGTCTCCCAGCCTCGCGCAGCCTGCTCCTTCCTGGGCAGGAAGCGTAACAGCGAGGCAAGTCTGGGCAAGGCTCGCCCAGGGCAGAGCAGCCTCGCGCCAGCAACTCTGCCAGAACGGGCGTCTCAGTAGAGCTGGAGCTCTGCCGTCCTGGAGGCGCACTCGGCTCCAGCCAAGTAGGGCTTGAGCCAAACGAGGCTGGGCTGCCTCTTCTTCCCTCGAGGAGGCTCGCCTCCCCGCCAGCTGTTCACTCGGCTTCTAGGTGGGGGCGCTCTGCGCCTCCTGCAGGTCTTGGCACAGGGGCTGCTTGCCCTGAGCTGGGGCTGTTCGCAGGAGCACAGGCACGGAGGGGCAGGCCCCAACCAGCTGCACACGTCTCTGCTGGGGAGGAGAGCGCTAGGGAAGCTACGTGTGTGAGGCAGCTGCTGGGCGCCCAGGGAGTCAGCCTCCGGGTGTGCGGGGCTGCAGACCCCAACCAGGGGCCCTGGGAGCCTGGGGCACTCCGTGCGGCGCTGAGCCTGGGCGGCCAAGCAACCGCTGGAGGAGCCCTGCACTGGCCCTTCCCTTCCCTCGCACAGAGCTCTTCCTGCTGGAGCCCTTGGCAGTGTGCAAGCCACCGGCCCCTAAGCCCTCCCCAAGGACGCATGGGGCCTAGGTGCAAACGCAAGGCAGGAGCAGAGCTGAGGCCAGGAAGGCGCCAGTGGCGTCTCCCAGCCTCGCGCAGCCTGCTCCTTCCTGGGCAGGAAGCCTAGCAGCGAGGCAAGTCTGGGCAAGGCTCGCCCAGGGCAGAGCAGCCTCGCGCCAGCAACTCTGCCAGATCGGGCCTCTGAGCAGAGCTGGAGCTCTGCCGTCCTGGAGGCGCACTCGGTTCCAGCCAAGTAGGGCTTGAGCCAAACGAGGCTGGGCTGCCTCTTCTTCCCTCGAGGAGGCTCGCCTCCCCGCCAGCTGTTCACTCGGCTTCCAGGTGGGGGCGCTCTTCGCCTCCTGCAGGTCTTGGCTCAGGGGCTGCTTGCCCTGAGCTGGGGCTGTGCGCGGGAGCCCAGGCACGCAGGGGCAGGCCCCAACCAGCTGCACACGTCTCTGCTGGCGAGGAGAGCGCTAGGGAATCTACGTGTGTGAGGAAGCTGCTGGGCGCCCAGGGAGTCAGCCTCCGGGTGTGCGCGGCTGCAGACCCCATCCAGGGCCCAGGGAGCCTGGTGCACTCCTTGCCGAGCTAAGTCTGGGCGGCCAAGCAACCGCTGGAGGAGCCCTGCACTAGCCCTTCCCTTCCCACGCACAGAGCTCTTCCTGCTGGAGCCCTTGGCAGTGTGCAAGCCACCGGCCCCTAAGCCCTCCCCAAGGACGCCTGGGGCCTAGGTGCAAAGGCAAGGCAGTAGCAGAGCTGTGGCCAGGAAGGCGCCAGTGGCGTCTCCCAGCCTCGCGCAGCCTGCTCCTTCCTGGGCAGGAAGCCTAGCTGTGAGGCAAGTCTGGGCAAGGCTCGCCCAGGGCAGAGCAGCCTCGCGCCAGCAACTCTGCCAGAACGGGCCTCTCAGCAGAGCAGGAGCTCTGCCATCCTGGAGGCGCACTCGGTTCCAGCCAATTAGGGCTTGAGCCAAACGAGGCTGGGCTGCCTCTTCTTCCCTCGAGGAGGCTCGCCTCCCCGCCAGCTGTTCACTCGGCTTCCAGGTGGGGGCGATCTGCGCCTCCTGCAGGTCTTGGCTCAGGGGCTGCTTGCTCTGAGCTGGGGCTGTGGGCGGGAGCCCAGGCACGCAGGGGCAGGCCCCAACCAGCTGCACACGTCTCTGCTGGGGAGGAGAGCGCTAGGGAACTACGTGTGTGAGGCAGCTGCTGGGCGCCCAGGGAGTCAGCCTCCGGGTGTGCGGGGCTGCAGACCCCAGCCAGGGGCCCTGGGAGCCTGGTGCACTCCGTGCGGCGCTGAGCCTGGGCGGCCAAGCAACCGCTGGAGGAGCCCTGCACTGGCCATTCCCTTCCCTCGCACAGAGCGCTTCCTGCTGGAGCCCTTGGCAGTGTGCAAGCCACCGGCCCCTAAGCCCTCCCCAAGGACGCCTGGGGCCTAGGTGCAAAGGCAAGGCAGCAGCGGAGCTGAGGCCAGGAAGGCGCCAGTGGCGTCTTCCAGCATCGGGCAGCCTGCTCCTTCCTGGGCAGGAAGCCTAGCAGCGAGGCAAGTCTGGGCAAGGCTCGCGCAGGGCATAGCAGCTTCGCGCCAGCAACTATGCCAGATCAGGCCTCTGAGCAGAGCTGGAGCTCTGCCGTCCTGGAGGCGCACTCGGCTCCAGCCAAGTAGGGCTTGAGCCAAACGAGGCTGGGCTGCCTCTTCTTCCCTCGAGGAGGCTCGCCTCCCCGCCAGCTGTTCACTCGGCTTCCAGGTGGGGGCGCTCTGCGCCTCCTGCAGGTCTTGGCTCAGGGGCTGCTTGCCCTGAGCTGGGGCTGTGGGCGGGAGTCCAGGCACGCAGGGGCAGGCCCCAACCAGCTGCACACGTCTCTAATGGGGAGGAGAGCGCTAGGGAAGCTACGTGTGTGAGGGAGCTGCTGGGCGCCCAGGGAGTCAGCCTCCGGGTGTGCGGGGCTGCAGACACCAGCCAGGGGCCCTGGGAGCCTGGTGCACTCCGTGCGGGGCTGAGCCTGGGCGGCCAAGCAACCGCTGGAGGAGCCCTGCACTGGCCCTTCCCTTCCCTCGCACAGAACTCCTCCTGCTGGAGCCCTTGGCAGTGTGCAAGCCACCGGCCCCTAAGCCCTCCCCAAGGACGCCTGGGGCCTAGGTGCAAAGGCAAGGCAGGAGCAGAGCTGAGGCTAGGAAGGCGCCAGTGGCGTCTCCCAGCCTCGCGCAGCCTGCTCCTTCCTGGGCAGGAAGCCTAGCAGCGAGGCAAGTCTGGGCAAGGTTCGCCCAGGGCAGAGCGGCCTCGCGCCAGCAACTCTGCCAGATCGGGCCTCTGAGCAGAGCTGGAGCTCTGCCGTCCTGGAGGCGCACTCATTCCAGCCAAGTAGGGCTTGAGCCAAACGAGGCTAGGCTGCCTCTTCTTCCCTCGAGGAGGCTCGCCTCCCCGCCAGCTGTTCACTCGGCTTCCAGGTGGGGGCGCTGTTCGCCTCCTGCAGGTCTTGGCTCAGGGGCTGCTTGCCCTGAGCTGGGGCTGTGCGCGGGAGCCCAGGCACGCAGGGGCAGCCCCAACCAGCTGCACACGTCTCTGCTGGGGAGGAGAGCGCAAGGGAAGCTACGTGTGTGAGGAAGCTGCTGGGCGCCCAGGGAGTCAGCCTCCGGGTGTGCGGGGCTGCAGACCCCAGCCAGGGCCCTGGGAGCCTGGTGCTCTCCGTGCCTAGCTAAGTCTGGGCGGCCAAGCAACCGCTGGAGGAGACCTGCCCAACCCTTCCCTTCCCTCGCACAGAGCTCTTCCTGCTGGAGCCCTTGGCAGTGTGCAAGCCACCGGCCCCCAAGCCCTCCCCAAGGACGCCTGGGGCCTAGGTGCAAAGGCAAGGCAGGAGCGGAGCTGAGGCCAGGAAGGCGCCAGTGGCGTCTCCCAGCCTCGCGCAGCCTGCTCCTTCCTGGGCAGGAAGCCTAGCAGCGAGGCAAGTCTGGGCAAGGCTCGCCCAGGGCATAGCAGCTTCGCGACAGCAACTATGCCAGATCAGGCCTCTGAGCAGAGCTGGAGCTCTGCCGTCCTGGAGGCGCACTCGGCTCCAGCCAAGTAGGGCTTGAGCCAAACGAGGCTGGGCTGCCTCTTCTTCCCTCGAGGAGGCTCGCCTCCCCGCCAGCTGTTCACTCGGCTTCCAGGTGGGGGCGCTCTGCGCCTCTTGCAGGTCTTGGCTCAGGGGCTGCCTGCCCTGAGCTGGGGCTGTGCGCAGGAGCCCAGGCACGCAGGGGCAGGCCCCAACCAGCTGCACACGTCTCTGCTGGGGAGGAGAGCGCTAGGGAAGCTACGTGTGTGAGGCAGCTGCTGGGCGCCCAGGGAGTCAGCCTCCGGGTGTGCGGGGCTGCAGACCCCAGCCAGGGGCCCTGGGAGCCTGGTGCACTCCGCGCGGCGCCGAGTCTGGGCGGCCAAGCACCCTCTGGAGGAGCCCTGCACTAGCCCTTTCCTTCCCTCGCACAGAGCTCTTCCTGCTGGAGCCCTTGGCAGTGTGCAAGCCACCGGCCCCTAAGCCCTCCCCAAGGACGCCTGGGGCCTAGGTGCAAAGGCAAGGCAGGAGCGGAGCTGAGGCCAGGAAGGCGCCAGTGGCGTCTCCCAGCCTCGCGCAGCCTGCTCCTTCCTGGGCAGGAAGCCTAGCAGCGAGGCAAGTCTGGGCAAGGCTCGCCCGGGGCAGAGCAGCCTCGCTCCAGCAACTCTGCCAGAACGGGCCTCTGAGCAGAGCTGGAGCTCTGCCGTCCTGGAGGCGCACTCGGCTCCAGCCAAGTAGGGCTTGAGCCAAACGAGGCTGGGCTGCCTCTTCTTCCCTCGAGGAGGCTCGCCTCCCCGCCAGCTGTTCACTCGGCTTCCAGGTGGGGGCGCTCTGCGCCTCCTGCAGGTCTGGGCTCAGGGGCTGCTTGCCCTGAGCTGGGGCTGTGGGCGGGAGCCCAGGCACGCAGGGGCAGGCCCCAACCAGCTGCACACGTCTCTGCTGGGGAGGAGAGCGCTAGGGAAGCTACGTGTGTGAGGCAGCTGCTGGGCGCCCAGGGAGTCAGCCTCCGGGTGTGTGGGGATGCAGACCCCAGCCAGGGGCCCTGGGAGCCTGGGGCACTCCGTGCGGGGCTGAGCCTGGGCGGCCAAGCAACCGGTGGATGAGCCCTGCACTGGCCCTTCCCTTCCCTCGCACAGAGCTCTTCCTGCTGGAGCCCTTGGCAGTGTGCAAGCCCCTGGTCCCTAAGCCCTCCCCAAGAACGCCTGGGGCCTAGGTGCAAAGGCAAGGCAGGAGCGGAGCTGAGGCCAGGAAGGCGCCAGTGGCGTCTCCCAGCCTCGCGCAGCCTGCTCCTTCCTGGGCAGGAAGCGTAACAGCGAGGCAAGTCTGGGCAAGGCTCGCCCAGGGCAGAGCAGCCTCGCGCCAGCAACTCTGCCAGAACGGGCCTCTCAGTAGAGCTGGAGCTCTGCCGTCCTGGAGGCGCACTCGGCTCCAGCCAAGTAGGGCTTGAGCCAAACGAGGCTGGGCTGCCTCTTCTTCCCTCGAGGAGGCTCGCCTCCCCGCCAGCTGTTCACTCGGCTTCTAGGTGGGGGCGCTCTGCGCCTCCTGCAGGTCTTGGCACAGGGGCTGCTTGCCCTGAGCTGGGGCTGTGGGCGGGATCCCAGGCACGGAGGGGCAGGCCCCAACCAGCTGCACACGTCTCTGCTGGGGAGGAGAGCGCTAGGGAAGCTACGTGTGTGAGGCAGCTGCTGGGCGCCCAGGGAGTCAGCCTCCGGGTGTGCGGGGCTGCAGACCCCAACCAGGGGCCCTGGGAGCCTGGGGCACTCCGTGCGGCGCTGAGCCTGGGCGGCCAAGCAACCGCTGGAGGAGCCCTGCACTGGCCCTTCCCTTCCCTCGCACAGAGCTCTTCCTGCTGGAGCCCTTGGTAGTGTGCAAGCCCCCGGTCCCTAAGCCCTCCCCAAGGACGCCTGGGGCCAAGGTGCAAAGGCAAGGCAGGAGCGGAGCTGAGACCAGGAAGGCGCCAGTGGCGTCTCCCAGCCTCGCACAGCCTGCTCCTTCCTGGGCAGGAAGCGTAGCAGCGAGGCAAGTCTGGGCAAGGCTCGCCCAGGGCAGAGCAGACTCGCGCCAGCAACTCTGCCAGAACGGGCCTCTCAGCAGAGCAGGAGCTCTGCCATCCTGGAGGCGCACTCGGTTCCAGCCAATTAGGGCTTGAGCCAAACGAGGCTGGGCTGCCTCTTCTTCCCTCGAGGAGGCTCGCCTCCCCGCCAGCTGTTCACTCGGCTTCCAGGTGGGGGCGATCTGCGCCTCCTGCAGGTCTGGGCTCAGGGGCTGCTTGCCCTGAGCTGGGGCTGTGGGCGGGAGCCCAGGCACGCAGGGGCAGGCCCCAACCAGCTGCACACGTCTCTGCTGGGGAGGAGAGCGCTAGGGAAGCTACGTGTGTGAGGCAGCTGCTGGGCGCCCAGGGAGTCAGCCTCCGGGTGTGCGGGGATGCAGACCCCAGCCAGGGGCCCTGGGAGCCTGGGGCACTCCGGGCGGGGCTGAGCCTGGGCGGCCAAGCAACCGGTGGATGAGCCCTGCACTGGCCCTTCCCTTCCCTCGCACAGAGCTCTTCCTGCTGGAGCCCTTGGCAGTGTGCAAGCCACCGGCCCCTAAGCCCTCCCCAAGGACGCCTGGGGCCTAGGTGCAAAGGCAAGGCAGGAGCGGAGCTGAGGCCAAGAAGGCGCCAGTGGCGTCTCCCAGCATCGCTTAGCCTGCTCCTTCCTGGGCAGGAAGCCTAGCAGCGAGGCAAGTCTGGGCAAGGCTCGCCCAGGGCATAGCAGCTTCGCGCCAGCAACTATGCCAGATCAGGCCTCTGAGCAGAGCTGGAGCTCTGCCGTCCTGGAGGCGCACTAGGCTCCAGCCAAGTAGGGCTTGAGCCAAACGAGGCTGGGCTGCCTCTTCTTCCCTCGAGGAGGCTCGCCTCCCCGCCAGCTGTTCACTTGGCTTCCAGGTAGGGGCGCTCTGCGCCTCCTGCAGGTCTTCTCTCAGGGGCTGCTTGCCCTGAGCTGGGGCTGTGCTCAGGAGCCCAGGCACGCAGGGGCAGGCCCCAACCAGCTGCACACGTCTCTGCTGGGGAGGAGAGCGCTAGGGAAGCTACGTGTGTGAGGCAGCTGCTGGGCGCCCAGGGAGTCAGCCTCCGGGTGTGCGGGGCTGCAGACCCCAGCCAGGGGCCCTGGGAGCCTGGTGCACTCCGCGCGGTGCTGAGTCTGGGCGGCCAAGCAACCTCTGGAGGAGCCCTGCACTAGACCTTTCATTCCCTCGCACAGAGCTCTTCCTGCTGGAGCCCTTGGCAGTGTGCAAGCCACCGGCCCCTAAGCCCTCCCCAAGGACGCCTGGGGCCTAGGTCAAAGGCAAGGCAGGAGCGGAGCTGAGGCCAGGAAGGCACCAGTGGCGTCTCACAGCCTCGCGCAGCCTGCTCCTTCCTGGGCAGGAAGCCTAGCAGCGAGGCAAGTCTGGGCAAGGCTCGCCCAGGCAGAGCAGCCTCGCGCCAGCAACTCTGCCAGAACGGGCCTCTGAGCAGAGCTGGAGCTCTGCCGTCCTGGAGGCGCACTCGGCTCCAGCCAAGTAGGGCTTGAGCCAAACGAGGCTGGGCTGCCTCTTCTTCCCTCGAGGAGGCTCGCCTCCCCGCCAGCTGTTCACTCGGCTTCCAGGTGGTGGCGCTCTGCGCCTCTTGCAGGTCTTGGCTCAGGGGCTGCTTGCCCTGAGCTGGGGCTGTGGGAGGGAGCCCAGGCACGCATGGGCAGGCCCCAACCAGCTGCACACGTCTCTGCTGGGGAGGAGAGTGCTAGGGAAGCTACGTGAGTGAGGAAGCTGCTGGGCGCCCAGGGAGTCAGCCTCCGGGTGTGCGGGGCTGCAGACCCCAGCCAGGGCCCTGGGAGCCTGGTGCACTCCGTGCCGAGCTAAGTCTGGGCGGCCAAGCAACCGTTGGAGGAGCCCTGCACTAGCCCTTCCCTTCCCTCGCACAGAGCTCTTCCTGCTGGAGCCCTTGGCAGTGTGCAAGCCACCGGCCCCTAAGCCCTCCCCAAGGACGCCTGGGGCCTAGGTGCAAAGGCAAGGCAGGAGCGGAGCTGAGGCCAAGAAGGCGCCAGTGGCGTCTCCCAGCATCGCGCAGCCTGCTCCTTCCTGGGCAGGAAGCCTAGCAGCGAGGCAAGTCTGGGCAAGGCTCGCCCAGGGCATAGCAGCTTCGCGCCAGCAACTATGCCAGATCAGGCCTCTGAGCAGAGCTGGAGCTCTGCCGTCCTGGAGGCGCACTAGGCTCCAGCCAAGTAGGGCTTGAGCCAAACGAGGCTGGGCTGCCTCTTCTTCCCTCGAGGAGGCTCGCCTCCCCGCCAGCTGTTCACTCGGCTTCCAGGTGGGGGCGCTCTGCGCCTCCTGCAGGTCTTGGCTCAGGGGCTGCTTGCCCTGAGCTGGGGCTGTGCTCAGGAGCCCAGGCACGGAGGGGCAGGCCCCAACCAGCTGCACACGTCTCTGCTGGGGAGGAGAGCGCTAGGGAAGCTACGTGTGTGAGGCAGCTGCTGGGCGCCCAGGGAGTCAGCCTCCGGGTGTGCGGGGCTGCAGACCCCAGCCAGGGGCCCTGGGAGCCTGGTGCACTCCGCGCGGTGCTGAGTCTGGGCGGCCAAGCAACCTCTGGAGGAGCCCTGCACTAGACCTTTCCTTCCCTCGCACAGAGCTCTTCCTGCTGGAGCCCTTGGCAGTGTGCAAGCCACCGGCCCCTAAGCCCTCCCCAAGGACGCCTGGGGCCTAGGTCAAAGGCAAGGCAGGAGCGGAGCTGAGGCCAGGAAGGCACCAGTGGCGTCTCACAGCCTCGCGCAGCCTGCTCCTTCCTGGGCAGGAAGCCTAGCAGCGAGGCAAGTCTGGGCAAGGCTCGCCCAGGGCAGAGCAGCCTCGCGCCAGCAACTCTGCCAGAACGGGCCTCTGAGCAGAGCTGGAGCTCTGCCGTCCTGGAGGCGCACTCGGCTCCAGCCAAGTAGGGCTTGAGCCAAACGAGGCTGGGCTGCCTCTTCTTCCCTCGAGGAGGCTCGCCTCCCCGCCAGCTGTTCACTCGGCTTCCAGGTGGGGGCGATCTGCGCCTCCTGCAGGTCTTGGCTCAGGGGCTGCTTGCTCTGAGCTGGGGCTGTGGGCGGGAGCCCAGGCATGCAGGGGCAGGCCCCAACCAGCTGCACACGTCTCTGCTGGGGAGGAGAGCGCAAGGGAAGCTACGTGTGTGAGGTAGCTGCTGGGCGCCCAGGGAGTCAGCCTCCGGGTGTGCGGGGCTGCAGACCCCAGCCAGGGGCCCTGGGAGCCTGGTGCACTCCGTGCGGCGCTGAGCCTGGGCGGCCAAGCAACCGCTGGAGGAGCCCTGCACTGGCCATTCCCTTCCCTCGCACAGAGCGCTTCCTGCTGGAGCCCTTGGCAGTGTGCAAGCCACCGGCCCCTAAGCCCTCCCCAAGGACGCCTGGGGCCTAGGTGCAAAGGCAAGGCAGCAGCGGAGCTGAGGCCAGGAAGGCGCCAGTGGCGTCTTCCAGCATCGGGCAGCCTGCTCCTTCCTGGGCAGGAAGCCTAGCAGCGAGGCAAGTCTGGGCAAGGCTAGCCCAGGGCATAGCAGCTTCGCGCCAGCAACTATGCCAGATCAGGCCTCTGAGCAGAGCTGGAGCTCTGCCGTCCTGGAGGCGCACTCGGCTCCAGCCAAGTAGGGCTTGAGCCAAACGAGGCTGGGCTGCCTCTTCTTCCCTCGAGGAGGCTCGCCTCCCCGCCAGCTGTTCACTCGGCTTCCAGGTGGGGGCGCTCTGCGCCTCCTGCAGGTCTTGGCTCAGGGTCTGCTTGCCCTGAGCTGGGGCTGTGGGCGGGAGTCCAGGCACGCAGGGGCAGGCCCCAACCAGCTGCACACGTCTCTAATGGGGAGGAGAGCGCTAGGGAAGCTACGTGTGTGAGGGAGCTGCTGGGCGCCCAGGGAGTCAGCCTCCGGGTGTGCGGGGCTGCAGACACCAGCCAGGGGCCCTGGGAGCCTGGTGCACTCCGTGCGGGGCTGAGCCTGGGCGGCCAAGCAACCGCTGGAGGAGCCCTGCACTGGCCCTTCCCTTCCCTCGCACAGAACTCCTCCTGCTGGAGCCCTTGGCAGTGTGCAAGCCACCGGCCCCTAAGCCCTCCCCAAGGACGCCTGGGGCCTAGGTGCAAAGGCAAGGCAGGAGCAGAGCTGAGGCTAGGAAGGCGCCAGTGGCGTCTCCCAGCCTCGCGCAGCCTGCTCCTTCCTGGGCAGGAAGCCTAGCAGCGAGGCAAGTCTGGGCAAGGTTCGCCCAGGGCAGAGCAGCCTCGCGCCAGCAACTCTGCCAGATCGGGCCTCTGAGCAGAGCTGGAGCTCTGCCGTCCTGGAGGCGCACTCATTCCAGCCAAGTAGGGCTTGAGCCAAACGAGGCTAGGCTGCCTCTTCTTCCCTCGAGGAGGCTCGCCTCCCCGCCAGCTGTTCACTCGGCTTCCAGGTGGGGGCGCTGTTCGCCTCCTGCAGGTCTTGGCTCAGGGGCTGCTTGCCCTGAGCTGGGGCTGTGCGCGGGAGCCCAGGCACGCAGGGGCAGGCCCCAACCAGCTGCACACGTCTCTGCTGGGGAGGAGAGCTCAAGGGAAGCTACGTGTGTGAGGAAGCTGCTGGGCGCCCAGGGAGTCAGCCTCCGGGTGTGCGGGGCTGCAGACCCCAGCCAGGGCCCTGGGAGCCTGGTGCTCTCCGTGCCTAGCTAAGTCTGGGCGGCCAAGCAACCGCTGGAGGAGACCTGCCCAACCCTTCCCTTCCCTCGCACAGAGCTCTTCCTGCTGGAGCCCTTGGCAGTGTGCAAGCCACCGGCCCCCAAGCCCTCCCCAAGGACGCCTGGGGCCTAGGTGCAAAGGCAAGGCAGGAGCGGAGCTGAGGCCAGGAAGGCGCCAGTGGCGTCTCCCAGCCTCGCGCAGCCTGCTCCTTCCTGGGCAGGAAGCCTAGCAGCGAGGCAAGTCTGGGCAAGGCTCGCCCAGGGCATAGCAGCTTCGCGCCAGCAACTATGCCAGATCAGGCCTCTGAGCAGAGCTGGAGCTCTGCCGTCCTGGAGGCGCACTCGGCTCCAGCCAAGTAGGGCTTGAGCCAAACGAGGCTGGGCTGCCTCTTCTTCCCTCGAGGAGGCTCGCCTCCCCGCCAGCTGTTCACTCGGCTTCCAGGTGGGGGCGCTCTGCGCCTCTTGCAGGTCTTGGCTCAGGGGCTGCCTGCCCTGAGCTGGGGCTGTGCGCAGGAGCCCAGGCACGCAGGGGCAGGCCCCAACCAGCTGCACACGTCTCTGCTGGGGAGGAGAGCGCTAGGGAAGCTACGTGTGTGAGGCAGCTGCTGGGCGCCCAGGGAGTCAGCCTCCGTGTGTGCGGGGCTGCAGACCCCAGCCAGGGGCCCTGGGAGCCTGGTGCACTCCGCGCGGCGCCGAGTCTGGGCGGCCAAGCACCCTCTGGAGGAGCCCTGCACTAGCCCTTTCCTTCCCTCGCACAGAGCTCTTCCTGCTGGAGCCCTTGGCAGTGTGCAAGCCACCGGCCCCTAAGCCCTCCCCAAGGACGCCTGGGGCCTAGGTGCAAAGGCAAGGCAGGAGCGGAGCTGAGGCCAGGAAGGCGCCAGTGGCGTCTCCCAGCCTCGCGCAGCCTGCTCCTTCCTGGGCAGGAAGCCTAGCAGCGAGGCAAGTCTGGGCAAGGCTCGCCCGGGGCAGAGCAGCCTCGCTCCAGCAACTCTGCCAGAACGGGCCTCTGAGCAGAGCTGGAGCTCTGCCGTCCTGGATGCGCACTCGGCTCCAGCCAAGTAGGGCTTGAGCCAAACGAGGCTGGGCTGCCTCTTCTTCCCTCGAGGAGGCTCGCCTCCCCGCCAGCTGTTCACTCGGCTTCCAGGTGGGGGCGCTCTGCGCCTCCTGCAGGTCTGGGCTCAGGGGCTGCTTGCCCTGAGCTGGGGCTGTGGGCGGGAGCCCAGGCACGCAGGGGCAGGCCCCAACCAGCTGCACACGTCTCTGCTGGGGAGGAGAGCGCTAGGGAAGCTACGTGTGTGAGGCAGCTGCTGGGCGCCCAGGGAGTCAGCCTCCGGGTGTGCGGGGCTGCAGACCCCAGCCAGGGGCCCTGGGAGCCTGGGGCACTCCGTGCGGGGCTGAGCCTGGGCGGCCAAGCAACCGTTGGATGAGCCCTGCACTGGCCCTTCCCTTCCCTCGCACAGAGCTCTTCCTGCTGGAGCCCTTGGCAGTGTGCAAGCTCCCGGTCCCTAAGCCCTCCCCAAGGACGCCTGGGGCCTAGGTGCAAAGGCAAGGCAGGAGCGGAGCTGAGGCCAGGAAGGCGCCAGTGGCGTCTCCCAGCCTCGCGCAGCCTGCTCCTTCCTGGGCAGGAAGCGTAACAGCGAGGCAAGTCTGGGCAAGGCTCGCCCAGGGCAGAGCAGCCTCGCGCCAGCAACTCTGCCAGATCAGGCCTCTGAGCAGAGCTGGAGCTCTGCCGTCCTGGAGGCGCACTCGGCTCCAGCCAAGTAGGGCTTGAGCCAAACGAGGCTGGGCTGCCTCTTCTTCCCTCGAGGAGGCTCGCCTCCCCGCCAGCTGTTCACTCGGCTTCCAGGTGGGGGCGCTCTGCGCCTCCTGCAGGTCTTGGCTCAGGGGCTGCTTGCTCTGAGCTGGGGCTGTGGGCGGGAGCCCAGGCATGCAGGGGCAGGCCCCAACCAGCTGCACACGTCTCTGCTGGGGAGGAGAGCGCAAGGGAAGCTACGTGTGTGAGGTAGCTGCTGGGCGCCCAGGGAGTCAGCCTCCGGGTGTGCGGGGCTGCAGACCCCAGCCAGGGGCCCTGGGAGCCTGGTGCACTCCGTGCGGCGCTGAGCCTGGGCGGCCAAGCAACCGCTGGAGGAGCCCTGCACTGGCCATTCCCTTCCCTCGCACAGAGCGCTTCCTGCTGGAGCCCTTGGCAGTGTGCAAGCCACCGGCCCCTAAGCCCTCCCCAAGGACGCCTGGGGCCTAGGTGCAAAGGCAAGGCAGCAGCGGAGCTGAGGCCAGGAAGGCGCCAGTGGCGTCTTCCAGCATCGGGCAGCCTGCTCCTTCCTGGGCAGGAAGCCTAGCAGCGAGGCAAGTCTGGGCAAGGCTCGCCCAGGGCATAGCAGCTTCGCGCCAGCAACTATGCCAGATCAGGCCTCTGAGCAGAGCTGGAGCTCTGCCGTCCTGGAGGCGCACTCGGCTCCAGCCAAGTAGGGCTTGAGCCAAACGAGGCTGGGCTGCCTCTTCTTCCCTCGAGGAGGCTCGCCTCCCCGCCAGCTGTTCACTCGGCTTCCAGGTGGGGGCGCTCTGCGCCTCCTGCAGGTCTGGGCTCAGGGGCTGCTTGCCCTGAGCTGGGGCTGTGGGCGGGAGTCCAGGCACGCAGGGGCAGGCCCCAACCAGCTGCACACGTCTCTAATGGGGAGGAGAGCGCTAGGGAAGCTACGTGTGTGAGGGAGCTGCTGGGCGCCCAGGGAGTCAGCCTCCGGGTGTGCGGGGCTGCAGACACCAGCCAGGGGCCCTGGGAGCCTGGTGCACTCCGTGCGGGGCTGAGCCTGGGCGGCCAAGCAACCGCTGGAGGAGCCCTGCACTGGCCCTTCCCTTCCCTCGCACAGAACTCCTCCTGCTGGAGCCCTTGGCAGTGTGCAAGCCACCGGCCCCTAAGCCCTCCCCAAGGACGCCTGGGGCCTAGGTGCAAAGGCAAGGCAGGAGCAGAGCTGAGGCTAGGAAGGCGTCAGTGGCGTCTCCCAGCCTCGCGCAGCCTGCTCCTTCCTGGGCAGGAAGCCTAGCAGCGAGGCAAGTCTGGGCAAGGTTCGCCCAGGGCAGAGCAGCCTCGCGCCAGCAACTCTGCCAGATCGGGCCTCTGAGCAGAGCTGGAGCTCTGCCGTCCTGGAGGCGCACTCATTCCAGCCAAGTAGGGCTTGAGCCAAACGAGGCTAGGCTGCCTCTTCTTCCCTCGAGGAGGCTCGCCTCCCCGCCAGCTGTTCACTCGGCTTCCAGGTGGGGGCGCTCTGCGCCTCCTGCAGGTCTTGGCTCAGGGGCTGCTTGCCCTGAGCTGGGGCTGTGCGCGGGAGCCCAGGCACGCAGGGGCAGGCCCCAACCAGCTGCACACGTCTCTGCTGGGGAGGAGAGCTCAAGGGAAGCTACGTGTGTGAGGAAGCTGCTGGGCGCCCAGGGAGTCAGCCTCCGGGTGTGCGGGGCTGCAGACCCCAGCCAGGGCCCTGGGAGCCTGGTGCTCTCCGTGCCTAGCTAAGTCTGGGCGGCCAAGCAACCGCTGGAGGAGACCTGCCCAACCCTTCCCTTCCCTCGCACAGAGCTCTTCCTGCTGGAGCCCTTGGCAGTGTGCAAGCCACCGGCCCCCAAGCCCTCCCCAAGGACGCCTGGGGCCTAGGTGCAAAGGCAAGGCAGGAGCGGAGCTGAGGCCAGGAAGGCGCCAGTGGCGTCTCCCAGCCTCGCGCAGCCTGCTCCTTCCTGGGCAGGAAGCCTAGCAGCGAGGCAAGTCTGGGCAAGGCTCGCCCAGGGCATAGCAGCTTCGCGCCAGCAACTATGCCAGATCAGGCCTCTGAGCAGAGCTGGAGCTCTGCCGTCCTGGAGGCGCACTCGGCTCCAGCCAAGTAGGGCTTGAGCCAAACGAGGCTGGGCTGCCTCTTCTTCCCTCGAGGAGGCTCGCCTCCCCGCCAGCTGTTCACTCGGCTTCCAGGTGGGGGCGCTCTTCGCCTCCTGCAGGTCTTGGCTCAGGGGCTGCTTGCCCTGAGCTGGGGCTGTGCGCGGGAGCCCAGGCACGCAGGGGCAGGCCCCAACCAGCTGCACACGTCTCTGCTGGCGAGGAGAGCGCTAGGGAATCTACGTGTGTGAGGAAGCTGCTGGGCGCCCAGGGAGTCAGCCTCCGGGTGTGCGGGGCTGCAGACCCCAGCCAGGGCCCAGGGAGCCTGGTGCACTCCTTGCCGAGCTAAGTCTGGGCGGCCAAGAAACCGCTGGAGGAGCCCTGCACTAGCCCTTCCCTTCCCTTGCACAGAGCTCTTCCTGCTGGAGCCCTTGGCAGTGTGCAAGCCACCGGCCCCTAAGCCCTCCCCAAGGACGCCTTGCGCCTTGGTTCAAAGGCAAGGCAGGAGCGGAGATGAGGCCAGGAATGCGCCAGTGGCGTCTCCCAGCCTCACGCAGCCTGCTCCTTCCTGGGCAGGAAGCCTAGCAGCGAGGCAAGTCTGGGCAAGGCTCGCCCAGGGCAGAGCAGCCTCGCGCCAGCAACTCTGCCAGAACGGGCCTCTGAGCAGAGCTGGAGCTCTTCCGTCCTGGAGGCGCACTCGGCTCCAGCCAAGTAGGGCTTGAGCCAAACGAGGCTGGGCTGCCTCTTCTTCCCTCGAGGAGGCTCGCCTCCCCGCCAGCTGTTCACTCGGCTTCCAGGTGGGGGCGCTCTGCGCCTCCTGCAGGTCTTGGCTCAGGGGCTGCTTGCTCTGAGCTGGGGCTGTGGGCGGGAGCCCAGGCATGCAGGGGCAGGCCCCAACCAGCTGCACACGTCTCTGCTGGGGAGGAGAGCGCAAGGGAAGCTACGTGTGTGAGGTAGCTGCTGGGCGCCCAGGGAGTCAGCCTCCGGGTGTGCGGGGCTGCAGACCCCAGCCAGGGGCCCTGGGAGCCTGGTGCACTCCGTGCGGCGCTGAGCCTGGGCGGCCAAGCAACCGCTGGAGGAGCCCTGCACTGGCCATTCCCTTCCCTCGCACAGAGCGCTTCCTGCTGGAGCCCTTGGCAGTGTGCAAGCCACCGGCCCCTAAGCCCTCCCCAAGGACGCCTGGGGCCTAGGTGCAAAGGCAAGGCAGCAGCGGAGCTGAGGCCAGGAAGGCGCCAGTGGCGTCTTCCAGCATCGGGCAGCCTGCTCCTTCCTGGGCAGGAAGCCTAGCAGCGAGGCAAGTCTGGGCAAGGCTCGCCCAGGGCATAGCAGCTTCGCGCCAGCAACTATGCCAGATCAGGCCTCTGAGCAGAGCTGGAGCTCTGCCGTCCTGGAGGCGCACTCGGCTCCAGCCAAGTAGGGCTTGAGCCAAACGAGGCTGGGCTGCCTCTTCTTCCCTCGAGGAGGCTCGCCTCCCCGCCAGCTGTTCACTCGGCTTCCAGGTGGGGGCGCTCTGCGCCTCCTGCAGGTCTTGGCTCAGGGGCTGCTTGCCCTGAGCTGGGGCTGTGGGCGGGAGTCCAGGCACGCAGGGGCAGGCCCCAACCAGCTGCACACGTCTCTAATGGGGAGGAGAGCGCTAGGGAAGCTACGTGTGTGAGGGAGCTGCTGGGCGCCCAGGGAGTCAGCCTCCGGGTGTGCGGGGCTGCAGACACCAGCCAGGGGCCCTGGGAGCCTGGTGCACTCCGTGCGGGGCTGAGCCTGGGCGGCCAAGCAACCGCTGGAGGAGCCCTGCACTGGCCCTTCCCTTCCCTCGCACAGAACTCCTCCTGCTGGAGCCCTTGGCAGTGTGCAAGCCACCGGCCCCTAAGCCCTCCCCAAGGACGCCTGGGGCCTAGGTGCAAAGGCAAGGCAGGAGCAGAGCTGAGGCTAGGAAGGCGTCAGTGGCGTCTCCCAGCCTCGCGCAGCCTGCTCCTTCCTGGGCAGGAAGCCTAGCAGCGAGGCAAGTCTGGGCAAGGTTCGCCCAGGGCAGAGCAGCCTCGCGCCAGCAACTCTGCCAGATCGGGCCTCTGAGCAGAGCTGGAGCTCTGCCGTCCTGGAGGCGCACTCATTCCAGCCAAGTAGGGCTTGAGCCAAACGAGGCTAGGCTGCCTCTTCTTCCCTCGAGGAGGCTCGCCTCCCCGCCAGCTGTTCACTCGGCTTCCAGGTGGGGGCGCTCTGCGCCTCCTGCAGGTCTTGGCTCAGGGGCTGCTTGCCCTGAGCTGGGGCTGTGCGCGGGAGCCCAGGCACGCAGGGGCAGGCCCCAACCAGCTGCACACGTCTCTGCTGGGGAGGAGAGCTCAAGGGAAGCTACGTGTGTGAGGAAGCTGCTGGGCGCCCAGGGAGTCAGCCTCCGGGTGTGCGGGGCTGCAGACCCCAGCCAGGGCCCTGGGAGCCTGGTGCTCTCCGTGCCTAGCTAAGTCTGGGCGGCCAAGCAACCGCTGGAGGAGACCTGCCCAACCCTTCCCTTCCCTCGCACAGAGCTCTTCCTGCTGGAGCCCTTGGCAGTGTGCAAGCCACCGGCCCCCAAGCCCTCCCCAAGGACGCCTGGGGCCTAGGTGCAAAGGCAAGGCAGGAGCGGAGCTGAGGCCAGGAAGGCGCCAGTGGCGTCTCCCAGCCTCGCGCAGCCTGCTCCTTCCTGGGCAGGAAGCCTAGCAGCGAGGCAAGTCTGGGCAAGGCTCGCCCAGGGCATAGCAGCTTCGCGCCAGCAACTATGCCAGATCAGGCCTCTGAGCAGAGCTGGAGCTCTGCCGTCCTGGAGGCGCACTCGGCTCCAGCCAAGTAGGGCTTGAGCCAAACGAGGCTGGGCTGCCTCTTCTTCCCTCGAGGAGGCTCGCCTCCCCGCCAGCTGTTCACTCGGCTTCCAGGTGGGGGCGCTCTTCGCCTCCTGCAGGTCTTGGCTCAGGGGCTGCTTGCCCTGAGCTGGGGCTGTGCGCGGGAGCCCAGGCACGCAGGGGCAGGCCCCAACCAGCTGCACACGTCTCTGCTGGCGAGGAGAGCGCTAGGGAATCTACGTGTGTGAGGAAGCTGCTGGGCGCCCAGGGAGTCAGCCTCCGGGTGTGCGGGGCTGCAGACCCCAGCCAGGGCCCAGGGAGCCTGGTGCACTCCTTGCCGAGCTAAGTCTGGGCGGCCAAGAAACCGCTGGAGGAGCCCTGCACTAGCCCTTCCCTTCCCTCGCACAGAGCTCTTCCTGCTGGAGCCCTTGGCAGTGTGCAAGCCACCGGCCCCTAAGCCCTCCCCAAGGACGCCTTGCGCCTTGGTTCAAAGGCAAGGCAGGAGCGGAGCTGAGGCCAGGAAGGCGCCAGTGGCGTCTCCCAGCCTCACGCAGCCTGCTCCTTCCTGGGCAGGAAGCCTAGCAGCGAGGCAACTCTGGGCAAGGCTCGCCCAGGGCAGAGCAGCCTCGCGCCAGCAACTCTGCCAGAACGGGCCTCTGAGCAGAGCTGGAGCTCTGCCGTCCTGGAGGCGCACTCGGCTCCAGCCAAGTAGGGCTTGAGCCAAACGAGGCTGGGCTGCCTCTTCTTCCCTCGAGGAGGCTCGCCTCCCCGCCAGCTGTTCACTCGGCTTCCAGGTGGGGGCGCTCTGCGCCTCCTGCAGGTCTTGGCTCAGGGGCTGCTTGCCCTGAGCTGGGGCTGTGGGCGGGATCCCAGGCACGCAGGGGCAGGCCCCAACCAGCTGCACACGTCTCTGCTGGGGAGGAGAGCGCTAGGGAAGCTACGTGTGTGAGGCAGCTGCTGGGCGCCCAGGGAGTCAGCCTCCGGGTGTGCGGGGCTGCAGACCCCAGCCAGGGTCCCTGGGAGCCTGGTGCACTCCGTGCGGCGCTGAGCCTGGGCGGCCAAGCAACCGCTGGAGGAGCCCTGCACTGGCCCTTCCCTTCCCTCGCACAGAGCTCTTCCTGCTGGAGCCCTTGGTAGTGTGCAAGCCACCGGCCCCTAAGCCCTCCCCAAGGACGCCTGGGGCCTAGGTGCAAAGGCAAGGCAGGAGCGGAGCTGAGGCCAGGAAGGCGCCAGTGGCGTCTTCCAGCCTCGCGCAGCCTGCTCCTTCCTGGGCAGGAAGCCTAGCAGCGAGGCAAGTCTGGGCAAGGCTCGCCCAGGGCAGAGCAGCCTCGCGCCAGCAACTCTGCCAGAACGGGCCTCTGAGCAGAGCTGGAGCTCTGCCGTCCTGGAGGCGCACTCGGCTCCAGCCAAGTAGGGCTTGAGCCAAACGATGCTGGGCTGCCTCTTCTTCCCTCGAGGAGGCTCGCCTCCCCGCCAGCTGTTCACTCGGCGTCCAGGTGGGGGCGCTCTGCGCCTCTTGCAGGTCTTGGCTCAGGGGCTGCTTGCCCTGAGCTGGGGCTGTGGGCGGGAGCCCAGGCACGCATGGGCAGGCCCCAACCAGCTGCACACGTCTCTGCTGCGGAGGAGAGCTCTAGGGAAGCTACGTGAGTGAGGAAGCTGCTGGGCGCCCAGGGAGTCAGCCTCCGGGTGTGCGGGGCTGCAGACCCCTGCCAGGGCCCTGGGAGCCTGGTGCACTCCGTGCCGAGCTAAGTCTGGGCGGCCAAGCAACCGCTGGAGGAGCCCTGCACTAGCCCTTCCCTTCCCTCGCACAGAGCTCTTCCTGCTGGAGCCCTTGGCAGTGTGCAAGCCACCGGCCCCTAAGCCCTCCCCAAGGACGCCTGGGGCCTAGGTCAAAGGCAAGGCAGGAGCGGAGCTGAGGCCAGGAAGGCACCAGTGGCGTCTTCCAGCCTCGCGCAGCCTGCTCCTTCCTGGGCAGGAAGCCTAGCAGCGAGGCAAGTCTGGGCAAGGCTCGCCCAGGGCAGAGCAGCCTCGCGCCAGCAACTCTGCCAGAACGGGCCTCTGAGCAGAGCTGGAGCTCTGCCGTCCTGGAGGCGCACTCGGCTCCAGCCAAGTAGGGCTTGAGCCAAACGAGGCTGGGCTGCCTCTTCTTCCTTCGAGGAGGCTCGCCTCCCCGGCAGCTGTTCACTCGGCTTCCAGGTGGGGGCGCTCTGCGCCTCCTGCAGGTCTTGGCTCAGGGGCTGCTTGCCCTGAGCTGGGGCTGTGGGCGGGAGCCCAGGCATGCAGGGGCAGGCCCCAACCAGCTGCACACGTCTCTGCTGGGGAGGAGAGCGCTAGGGAAGCTACGTGTGTGAGGCAGCTGCTGGGCGCCCAGGGAGTCAGCCTCCGGATGTGCGGGGCTGCAGACCCCAGCCAGGGGCCCTGGGAGCCTGGTGCACTCCGTGCGGCGCTGAGCCTGGGCGGCCAAGCAACCGCTGGAGGAGCCCTGCACTGGCCCTTCCCTTCCCTCGCACAGAGCTCTTCCTGCTGGAGCCCTTGGTAGTGTGCAAGCCACCGGCCCCTAAGCCCTCCCCAAGGACGCCTGGGGCCTAGGTGCAAAGGCAAGGCAGGAGCGGAGCTGAGGCCAGGAAGGCGCCAGTGGCGTCTTCCAGCCTCGCGCAGCCTGCTCCTTCCTGGGCAGGAAGCCTAGCAGCGAGGCGGCTCGCCCAGGGCAGAGCAGCCTCGCGCCAGCAACTCTGCCAGAACGGGCCTCTGAGCAGAGCTGGAGCTCTGCCGTCCTGGAGGCGCACTCGGCTCCAGCCAAGTAGGGCTTGAGCCAAACGAGGCTGGGCTGCCTCTTCTTCCCTCGAGGAGGCTCGCCTCCCCGCCAGCTGTTCACTCGGCTTCCAGGTGGGGGCGCTCTGCGCCTCTTGCAGGTCTTGGCTCAGGGGCTGCTTGCCCTGAGCTGGGGCTGTGGGAGGGAGCCCAGGCACGCATGGGCAGGCCCCAACCAGCTGCACACGTCTCTGCTGGGGAGGAGAGCGCTAGGGAAGCTACGTGAGTGAGGAAGCTGCTGGGCGCCCAGGGAGTCAGCCTCCGGGTGTGCGGGGCTGCAGACCCCAGCCAGGGCCCTGGGAGCCTGGTGCACTCCGTGCCGAGCTAAGTCTGGGCGGCCAAGCAACCGCTGGAGGAGCACTGCACTAGCCCTTCCCTTCCCTCGCACAGAGCTCTTCCTGCTGGAGCCCTTGGCAGTGTGCAAGCCAACGGCCCCTAAGCCCTCCCCAAGGACGCCTTGCGCCTTGGTTCAAAGGCAAGGCAGGAGCGGAGCTGAGGCCAGGAAGGCGCCAGTGGCGTCTCCCAGCCTCACGCAGCCTGCTCCTTCCTGGGCAGGAAGCCTAGCAGCGAGGCAAGTCTGGGCAAGGCTCGCCCAGGGCAGAGCACCTTCGCGCAAGCAACTATGCCAGATCAGGCCTCTGAGCAGAGCTTGAGCTCTGCCGTCCTGGAGGCGCACTCGGCTCCAGCCAAATAGGGCTTGAGCCAAACGAGGCTGGGCTGCCTCTTCTTCCCTCGAGGAGGCTCGCCTCCCCGCCAGCTGTTCACTCGGCTTCCAGGTGGGGGCGCTCTTCGCCTCGTGCAGGTCTTGGCTCAGGGGCTGCTTGCCCTGAGCTGGGGCTGTGCGCAGGAGCCCAGGAAGGCAGGGGCAGGCCCCAACCAGCTGCACACGTCTCTGCTGGGGAGGAGAGCGCTAGGAAAGCTACGTGTGTGAGGCAGCTGCTGGGCGCCCAGGGAGTCAGCCTCCGGGTGTGCGGGGCTGCAGACCCCAGCCAGGTGCCCTGGGAGCCTGGTGCACTCCGTGCGGCGCTGAGTCTGGGCGGCCAAGCAACCGATGGAGGAGCCCTGCATTAGCCCTTCCCTTCCCTCGCACAGAGCTCTTCCTGCTGGAGCCCTTGGCAGTGTGCAAGCCACCGGCCCCTAAGCCCTCCCCAAGGACGTCTGGGGCCTAGGTGCAAAGGCAAGGCAGGAGCGGAGCTGAGGCCAGGAAGGCGCCAGTGGCGTCTCCCAGCCTCGCGCAGCCTGCTCCTTCCTGGGCAGGAAGACTAGCAGCGAGGCAAGTCTGGGCAAGGCTCGCCCAGGGCAGAGCAGCCTCGCGCCAGCAACTCTGCCAGAACGGGCCTCTGAGCAGAGCTGGAGCTCTGCCGTCCTGGAGGCGCACTCGGCTCCAGCCAAGTAGGGCTTGAGCCAAACGAGGCTGGGCTGCCTCTTCTTCCCTCGAGGAGGCTCGCCTCCCCGCCAGCTGTTCACTCGGCTTCCAGGTGGGGGCGCTCTGCGCCTCCTGCAGGTCTTGGCTCAGGGGCTGCTTGCCCTGAGCTGGGGCTGTGGGCGGTATCCCAGGCACGCAGGGGCAGGCCCCAACCAGCTGCACACGTCTCTGCTGGGGAGGAGAGCGCTAGGGAAGCTACGTGTGTGAGGCAGCTGCTGGGCGCCCAGGGAGTCAGCCTCCGGGTGTGCGGGGCTGCAGACCCCAGCCAGGGGCCCTGGGAGCCTGGTGCACTCCGCGCGGTGCTGAATCTGGGCGGCCAAGCAACCTCTGGAGGAGCCCTGCACTAGACCTTTCCTTCCCTCGCACAGAGCTCTTCCTGCTGGAGCCCTTGGTAGCGTGCAAGCCACCGGCCCCTAAGCCCTCCCCAAGGACGCCTGGGGCCTAGGTCAAAGGCAAGGCAGGAGCGGAGCTGAGGCCAGGAAGGCACCAGTGGCGTTTCCCAGCCTCGCGCAGCCTGCTCTTTCCTGGGCAGGAAGCCTAGCAGCGAGGCAAGTCTGGGCAAGGCTCGCCCAGGGCAGAGCAGCCTCGCGCCAGCAACTCTGCCAGAACGGGCCTCTGAGCAGAGCTGGAGCTCTGCCGTCCTGGAGGCGCACTCGGCTCCAGCCAAGTAGGGCTTGAGCCAAACGAGGCTGGGCTGCCTCTTCTTCCCTCGAGGAGGCTCGCCTCCCCGCCAGCTGTTCACTCGGCTTCCAGGTGGGGGCGCTCTGCGCCTCCTGCAGGTCTTGGCTCAGGGGCTGCTTGCCCTGAGCTGGGGCTGTGGGCGGGAGCCCAGGCACGCAGGGGCAGGCCCCAACCAGCTGCACACGTCTCTGCTGGGGAGGAGAGCGCTAGGGAAGCTACGTGTGTGAGGCAGCTGCTGGGCGCCCAGGGAGTCAGCCTCCGGGTGTGCGGGGCTGCAGACCCCAGCCAGGGGCCCTGGGAGCCTGGTGCACTCCGTGCGGCGCTGAGCCTGGGCGGCCAAGCAACCGCTGGAGGAGCCCTGCACTGGCCCTTCCCTTCCCTCGCACAGAGCTCTTCCTGCTGGAGCCCTTGGTAGTGTGCAAGCCACCGGCCCCTAAGCCCTCCCCAAGGACGCCTGGGGCCTAGGTGCAAAGGCAAGGCAGGAGCGGAGCTGAGGCCAGGAAGGCGCCAGTGGCGTCTTCCAGCCTCGTGCAGCCTGCTCCTTCCTGGGCAGGAAGCCTAGCAGCGAGGCAAGTCTGGGCAAGGCTCGCCCAGGGCAGAGCAGCCTCGCGCCAGCAACTCTGCCAGAACGGGCCTCTGAGCAGAGCTGGAGCTCTGCCGTCCTGGAGGCGCACTCGGCTCCAGCCTAGTAGGGCTTGAGCCAAACGAGGCTGGGCTGCCTCTTCTTCCCTCGAGGAGGCTCGCCTCCCCGCCAGCTGTTCACTCGGCTTCCAGGTAGGGGCGCTCTGCGCCTCTTGCAGGTCTTGGCTCAGGGGCTGCTTGCCCTGAGCTGGGGCGGTGGGCGGGAGCCCAGGCACGCATGGGCAGGCCCCAACCAGCTGCACACGTCTCTGCTGGGGAGGAGAGCGCTAGGGAAGCTACGTGAGTGAGGAAGCTGCTGGGCGCCCAGGGAGTCAGCCTCCGGGTGTGCGTGGCTGCAGACCCCAGCCAGGGCCCTGGGAGCCTGGTGCACTCCGTGCCGAGCTAAGTCTGGGCGGCCAAGCAACCGCTGGAGGAGCCCTGCACTAGCCCTTCCCTTCCCTCGCACAGAGCTCTTCCTGCTGGAGCCCTTGGCAGTGTGCAAGCCACCGGCCCCTAAGCCCTCCCCAAGGACGCCTGGGGCCTAGGTGCAAAGGCAAGGCAGGAGCGGAGCTGAGGCCAAGAAGGCGCCAGTGGCGTCTCCCAGCATCGCGCAGCCTGCTCCTTCCTGGGCAGGAAGCCTAGCAGCGAGGCAAGTCTGGGCAAGGCTCGCCCAGGGCATAGCAGCTTCGCGCCAGCAACTATGCCAGATCAGGCCTCTGAGCAGAGCTGGAGCTCTGCCGTCCTGGAGGCGCACTAGGCTCCAGCCAAGTAGGGCTTGAGCCAAACGAGGCTGGGCTGCCTCTTCTTCCCTCGAGGAGGCTCGCCTCCCCGCCAGCTGTTCACTCGGCTTCCAGGTGGGGGCGCTCTGCGCCTCCTGCAGGTCTTGGCTCAGGGGCTGCTTGCCCTGAGCTGGGGCTGTGCTCAGGAGCCCAGGCACGCAGGGGCAGGCCCCAACCAGCTGCACACGTCTCTGCTGGGGAGGAGAGCGCTAGGGAAGCTACGTGTGTGAGGCAGCTGCTGGGCGCCCAGGGAGTCAGCCTCCGGGTGTGCGGGGCTGCAGACCCCAGCCAGGGGCCCTGGGAGCCTGGGGCACTCCGTGCGGCGCTGATCCTGGGCGGCCAAGCAACCGCTGGAGGAGCCATGCACTGGCCCTTCCCTTCCCTCGCACAGAGCTCTTCTTGCTGGAGCCCTTGGCAGTGTGCAAGCCACCGGCCCCTAAGCCCTCCCCAAGGACGCCTGGGGCCAAGTGCAAAGGCAAGGCAGGAGCGGAGCTGAGGCCAGGAAGGCGCCAGTGGCGTCTCCCAGCCTCGCGCAGCCTGCTCCTTCCTGGGCAGGAAGCCTAGCAGCGAGGCAAGTCTGGGCAAGGCTCGCCCAGGGCAGAGCAGCCTCGCGCCAGCAACTCTGCCAGATCGGGCCTCTGAGCAGAGCTGGAGCTCTGCCGTCCTGGAGGCGCACTCGGCTCCAGCCAAGTAGGGCTTGAGCCCAACGAGGCTGGGCTTCCTCTTCTTCCTTCGAGGAGGCTCGCCTCTCCGCCAGCTGTTCACTCAGCTTCCAGGTGGGGGCGCTCTTCGACTCCTGCAGGTCTTGGCTCATGGGCTGCTTGCCCTGAGCTGGGGCTGTGGGCGGGAGCCCAGGCAAGCAGGGGCAGGCCCTAACCAGCTGCACACGTCTCTGCTGGGGAGGAGAGCGCTAGGGAAGCTACGTGTGTGAGGCAGCTGCTGGGCGCCCAGGGAGTCAGCCTCCGGGTGTGCGGGGCTGCAGACCCCAGCCAGGGGCCCTGGGAGCGTGGTGCACTCCGTGCCGAGCTAAGTCTGGGCGGCCAAGCAACCGCTGGAGGAGCACTGCACTAGCCCTTCCCTTCCCTCGCACAGAGCTCTTCCTGCTGGAGCCCTTGGCAGTGTGCAAGCCAACGGCCCCTAAGCCCTCCCCAAGGACGCCTTGCGCCTTGGTTCAAAGGCAAGGCAGGAGCGGAGCTGAGGCCAGGAAGGCGCCAGTGGCGTCTCCCAGCCTCACGCAGCCTGCTCCTTCCTGGGCAGGAAGCCTAGCAGCGAGGCAATTCTGGGCAAGGCTCGCCCAGGGCAGAGCAGCTTCGCGCAAGCAACTATGCCAGATCAGGCCTCTGAGCAGAGCTTGAGCTCTGCCGTCCTGGAGGCGCACTCGGCTCCAGCCAAATAGGGCTTGAGCCAAACGAGGCTGGGCTGCCTCTTCTTCCCTCGAGGAGGCTCGCCTCCCCGCCAGCTGTTCACTCGGCTTCCAGGTGGGGGCGCTCTTCGCCTCGTGCAGGTCTTGGCTCAGGGGCTGCTTGCCCTGAGCTGGGGCTGTGCGCAGGAGCCCAGGAAGGCAGGGGCAGGCCCCAACCAGCTGCACACGCCTCTGCTGGGGAGGAGAGCGCTAGGAAAGCTACATGTGTGAGGCAGCTGCTGGGCGCCCAGGGAGTCAGCCTCCAGGTGTGCGGGGCTGCAGACCCCAGCCAGGTGCCCTGGGAGCCTGGTGCACTCCGTGCGGCGCTGAGTCTGGGCGGCCAAGCAACCGATGGAGGAGCCCTGCATTAGCCCTTCCCTTCCCTCGCACAGAGCTCTTCCTGCTGGAGCCCTTGGCAGTGTGCAAGCCACCGGCCCCTAAGCCCTCCCCAAGGACGTCTGGGGCCTAGGTGCAAAGGCAAGGCAGGAGCGGAGCTGAGGCCAGGAAGGCGCCAGTGGCGTCTCCCAGCCTCGCGCAGCCTGCTCCTTCCTGGGCAGGAAGACTAGCAGCGAGGCAAGTCTGGGCAAGGCTCGCCCAGGGCAGAGCAGCCTCGCACCAGCAACTCTGCCAGAACGGGCCTCTGAGCAGAGCTGGAGCTCTGCCGTCCTGGAGGCGCACTCGGCTCCAGCCAAGTAGGGCTTGAGCCAAACGAGGCTGGGCTGCCTCTTCTTCCCTCGAGGAGGCTCGCCTCCCCGCCAGCTGTTCACTCGGCTTCCAGGTGGGGGCGCTCTGCGCCTCCTGCAGGTCTTGGCTCAGGGGCTGCTTGCCCTGAGCTGGGGCTGTGGCCGGGAGCCCAGGCACGCAGGGGCAGGCCCCAACCAGCTGCACACGTCTCTGCTGGGGAGGAGAGCGCTAGGAAAGCTACGTGTGTGAGGCAGCTGCTGGGCGCACAGGGAGTCAGCCTCCGGGTGTGTGGGGCTGCAGACCCCAGCCAGGGGCCCTGGGAGCCTGGTGCACTCCGTGCGGCGCTGAGCCTGGGCGGCCAAGCAACCGCTGGAGGAGCCCTGCACTGGCCCTTCCCTTCCCTCGCACAGAGCTCTTCCTGCTGGAGCCCTTGGTAGTGTGCAAGCCACCGGCCCCTAAGCCCTCCCCAAGGACGCCTGGGGCCTAGGTGCAAAGGCAAGGCAGGAGCGGAGCTGAGGCCAGGAAGGCGCCAGTGGCGTCTTCCAGCCTCGCGCAGCCTGCTCCTTCCTGGGCAGGAAGCCTAGCAGCGAGGCAAGTCTGGGCAAGGCTCGCCCAGGGCAGAGCAGCCTCGCGCCAGCAACTCTGCCAGAACGGGCCTCTGAGCAGAGCTGGAGCTCTGCCGTCCTGGAGGCGCACTCGGCTCCAGCCAAGTAGGGCTTGAGCCAAACGAGGCTGGGCTGCCTCTTCTTCCCTCGAGGAGGCTCGCCTCCCCGCCAGCTGTTCACTCGGCTTCCAGGTGGGGGCGCTCTGCGCCTCCTGCAGGTCTTGGCTCAGGGGCTGCTTGCCCTGAGCTGGGGCTGTGGGCGGGAGCCCAGGCACGCATGGGCAGGCCCCAACCAGCTGCACACGTCTCTGCTGCGGAGGAGAGCGCTAGGGAAGCTACGTGAGTGAGGAAGCTGCTGGGCGCCCAGGGAGTCAGCCTCCGGGTGTGCGGGGCTGCAGACCCCAGCCAGGGCCCTGGGAGCCTGGTGCACTCCGTGCCGAGCTAAGTCTGGGCGGCCAAGCAACCGCTGGAGGAGCCCTGCACTAGCCCTTCCCTTCCCTCGCACAGAGCTCTTCCTGCTGGAGCCCTTGGCAGTGTGCAAGCCACCGGCCCCTAAGCCCTCCCCAAGGACGCCTGGGGCCTAGGTGCAAAGGCAAGGCAGGAGCGGAGCTGAGGCCAAGAAGGCGCCAGTGGCGTCTCCCAGCATCGCGCAGCCTGCTCCTTCCTGGGCAGGAAGCCTAGCAGCGAGGCAAGTCTGGGCAAGGCTCGCCCAGGGCATAGCAGCTTCGCGCCAGCAACTATGCCAGATCAGGCCTCTGAGCAGAGCTGGAGCTCTGCCGTCCTGGAGGCGCACTAGGCTCCAGCCAAGTAGGGCTTGAGCCAAACGAGGCTGGGCTGCCTCTTCTTCCCTCGAGGAGGCTCGCCTCCCCGCCAGCTGTTCACTCGGCTTCCAGGTGGGGGCGCTCTGCGCCTCCTGCAGGTCTTCTCTCAGGGGCTGCTTGCCCTGAGCTGGGGCTGTGCTCAGGAGCCCAGGCACGCAGGGGCAGGCCCCAACCAGCTGCACACGTCTCTGCTGGGGAGGAGAGCGCTAGGGAAGCTACGTGTGTGAGGCAGCTGCTGGGCGCCCAGGGAGTCAGCCTCCGGGTGTGCGGGGCTGCAGACCCCAGCCAGGGGCCCTGGGAGCCTGGTGCACTCCGCGCGGTGCTGAGTCTGGGCGGCCAAGCAACCTCTGGAGGAGCCCTGCACTAGACCTTTCATTCCCTCGCACAGAGCTCTTCCTGCTGGAGCCCTTGGCAGTGTGCAAGCCACCGGCCCCTAAGCCCTCCCCAAGGACGCCTGGGGCCTAGGTCAAAGGCAAGGCAGGAGCGGAGCTGAGGCCAGGAAGGCACCAGTGGCGTCTCACAGCCTCGCGCAGCCTGCTCCTTCCTGGGCAGGAAGCCTAGCAGCGAGGCAAGTCTGGGCAAGGCTCGCCCAGGCAGAGCAGCCTCGCGCCAGCAACTCTGCCAGAACGGGCCTCTGAGCAGAGCTGGAGCTCTGCCGTCCTGGAGGCGCACTCGGCTCCAGCCAAGTAGGGCTTGAGCCAAACGAGGCTGGGCTGCCTCTTCTTCCCTCGAGGAGGCTCGCCTCCCCGCCAGCTGTTCACTCGGCTTCCAGGTGGTGGCGCTCTGCGCCTCTTGCAGGTCTTGGCTCAGGGGCTGCTTGCCCTGAGCTGGGGCTGTGGGAGGGAGCCCAGGCACGCATGGGCAGGCCCCAACCAGCTGCACACGTCTCTGCTGCGGAGGAGAGCGCTAGGGAAGCTACGTGAGTGAGGAAGCTGCTGGGCGACCAGGGAGTCAGCCTCCGGGTGTGCGGGGCTGCAGACCCCAGCCAGGGCCCTGGGAGCCTGGTGCACTCCGTGCCGAGCTAAGTCTGGGCGGCCAAGCAACCGTTGGAGGAGCCCTGCACTAGCCCTTCCCTTCCCTCGCACAGAGCTCTTCCTGCTGGAGCCCTTGGCAGTGTGCAAGCCACCGGCCCCTAAGCCCTCCCCAAGGACGCCTGGGGCCTAGGTGCAAAGGCAAGGCAGGAGCGGAGCTGAGGCCAAGAAGGCGCCAGTGGCGTCTCCCAGCATCGCGCAGCCTGCTCCTTCCTGGGCAGGAAGCCTAGCAGCGAGGCAAGTCTGGGCAAGGCTCGCCCAGGGCATAGCAGCTTCGCGCCAGCAACTATGCCAGATCAGGCCTCTGAGCAGAGCTGGAGCTCTGCCGTCCTGGAGGCGCACTAGGCTCCAGCCAAGTAGGGCTTGAGCCAAACGAGGCTGGGCTGCCTCTTCTTCCCTCGAGGAGGCTCGCCTCCCCGCCAGCTGTTCACTCGGCTTCCAGGTGGGGGCGCTCTGCGCCTCCTGCAGGTCTTGGCTCAGGGGCTGCTTGCCCTGAGCTGGGGCTGTGCTCAGGAGCCCAGGCACTCAGGGGCAGGCCCCAACCAGCTGCACACGTCTCTGCTGGGGAGGAGAGCGCTAGGGAAGCTACGTGTGTGAGGCAGCTGCTGGGCGCCCAGGGAGTCAGCCTCCGGGTGTGCGGGGCTGCAGACCCCAGCCAGGGGCCCTGGGAGCCTGGTGCACTCCGTGCGGTGCTGAGTCTGGGCGGCCAAGCAACCTCTGGAGGAGCCCTGCACTAGACCTTTCCTTCCCTCGCACAGAGCTCTTCCTGCTGGAGCCCTTGGCAGTGTGCAAGCCACCGGCCCCTAAGCCCTCCCCAAGGACGCCTGGGGCCTAGGTCAAAGGCAAGGCAGGAGCGGAGCTGAGGCCAGGAAGGCACCAGTGGCGTCTCACAGCCTCGCGCAGCCTGCTCCTTCCTGGGCAGGAAGCCTAGCAGCGAGGCAAGTCTGGGCAAGGCTCGCCCAGGGCAGAGCAGCCTCGCGCCAGCAACTCTGCCAGAACGGGCCTCTGAGCAGAGCTGGAGCTCTGCCGTCCTGGAGGCGCACTCGGCTCCAGCCACGTAGGGCTTGAGCCAAACGAGGCTGGGCTGCCTCTTCTTCCCTCGAGGAGGCTCGCCTCCCCGCCAGCTGTTCACTCGGCTTCCAGGTGGGGGCGATCTGCGCCTCCTGCAGGTCTTGGCTCAGGGGCTGCTTGCTCTGAGCTGGGGCTGTGGGCGGGAGCCCAGGCATGCAGGGGCAGGCCCCAACCAGCTGCACACGTCTCTGCTGGGGAGGAGAGCGCAAGGGAAGCTACGTGTGTGAGGTAGCTGCTGGGCGCCCAGGGAGTCAGCCTCCGGGTGTGCGGGGCTGCAGACCCCAGCCAGGGGCCCTGGGAGCCTGGTGCACTCCGTGCGGCGCTGAGCCTGGGCGGCCAAGCAACCGCTGGAGGAGCCCTGCACTGGCCATTCCCTTCCCTCGCACAGAGCGCTTCCTTCTGGAGCCCTTGGCAGTGTGCAAGCCACCGGCCCCTAAGCCCTCCCCAAGGACGCCTGGGGCCTAGGTGCAAAGGCAAGGCAGCAGCGGAGCTGAGGCCAGGAAGGCGCCAGTGGCGTCTTCCAGCATCGGGCAGCCTGCTCCTTCCTGGGCAGGAAGCCTAGCAGCGAGGCAAGTCTGGGCAAGGCTCGCCCAGGGCATAGCAGCTTCGCGCCAGCAACTATGCCAGATCAGGCCTCTGAGCAGAGCTGGAGCTCTGCCGTCCTGGAGGCGCACTCGGCTCCAGCCAAGTAGGGCTTGAGCCAAACGAGGCTGGGCTGCCTCTTCTTCCCTCGAGGAGGCTCGCCTCCCCGCCAGCTGTTCACTCGGCTTCCAGGTGGGGGCGCTCTGCGCCTCCTGCAGGTCTTGGCTCAGGGGCTGCTTGCCCTGAGCTGGGGCTGTGGGCGGGAGCCCAGGCACGCATGGGCAGGCCCCAACCAGCTGCACACGTCTCTGCTGCGGAGGAGAGCGCTAGGGAAGCTACGTGAGTGAGGAAGCTGCTGGGCGCCCAGGGAGTCAGCCTCCGGGTGTGCGGGGCTGCAGACCCCAGCCAGGGCCCTGGGAGCCTGGTGCACTCCGTGCCGAGCTAAGTCTGGGCGGCCAAGCAACCGCTGGAGGAGCCCTGCACTAGCCCTTCCCTTCCCTCGCACAGAGCTCTTCCTGCTGGAGCCCTTGGCAGTGTGCAAGCCACCGGCCCCTAAGCCCTCCCCAAGGACGCCTGGGGCCTAGGTGCAAAGGCAAGGCAGGAGCGGAGCTGAGGCCAAGAAGGCGCCAGTGGCGTCTCCCAGCATCGCGCAGCCTGCTCCTTCCTGGGCAGGAAGCCTAGCAGTGAGGCAAGTCTGGGCAAGGCTCGCCCAGGGCATAGCAGCTTCGCGCCAGCAACTATGCCAGATCAGGCCTCTGAGCAGAGCTGGAGCTCTGCCGTCCTGGAGGCGCACTAGGCTCCAGCCAAGTAGGGCTTGAGCCAAACGAGGCTGGGCTGCCTCTTCTTCCCTCGAGGAGGCTCGCCTCCCCGCCAGCTGTTCACTCGGCTTCCAGGTGGGGGCGCTCTGCGCCTCCTGCAGGTCTTCTCTCAGGGGCTGCTTGCCCTGAGCTGGGGCTGTGCTCAGGAGCCCAGGCACGCAGGGGCAGGCCCCAACCAGCTGCACACGTCTCTGCTGGGGAGGAGAGCGCTAGGGAAGCTACGTGTGTGAGGCAGCTGCTGGGCGCCCAGGGAGTCAGCCTCCGGGTGTGCGGGGCTGCAGACCCCAGCCAGGGGCCCTGGGAGCCTGGTGCACTCCGCGCGGTGCTGAGTCTGGGCGGCCAAGCAACCTCTGGAGGAGCCCTGCACTAGACCTTTCATTCCCTCGCACAGAGCTCTTCCTGCTGGAGCCCTTGGCAGTGTGCAAGCCACCGGCCCCTAAGCCCTCCCCAAGGACGCCTGGGGCCTAGGTCAAAGGCAAGGCAGGAGCGGAGCTGAGGCCAGGAAGGCACCAGTGGCGTCTCACAGCCTCGCGCAGCCTGCTCCTTCCTGGGCAGGAAGCCTAGCAGCGAGGCAAGTCGGGGCAAGGCTCGCCCAGGCAGAGCAGCCTCGCGCCAGCAACTCTGCCAGAACGGGCCTCTGAGCAGAGCTGGAGCTCTGCCTTCCTGGAGGCGCACTCGGCTCCAGCCAAGTAGGGCTTGAGCCAAACGAGGCTGGGCTGCCTCTTCTTCCCTCGAGGAGGCTCGCCTCCCCGCCAGCTGTTCACTCGGCTTCCAGGTGGTGGCGCTCTGCGCCTCTTGCAGGTCTTGGCTCAGGGGCTGCTTGCCCTGAGCTGGGGTTGTGGGCGGGAGCCCAGGCACGCATGGGCAGGCCCCAACCAGCTGCACACGTCTCTGCTGGGGAGGAGAGCGCTAGGGAAGCTACGTGTGTGAGGCAGCTGCTGGGCGCCCAGGGAGTCAGCCTCCGGGTGTGCGGGGCTGCAGACCCCAGCCAGGGGCCCTGGGAGCCTGGTGCACTCCGCGCGGTGCTGAGTCTGGGCGGCCAAGCAACCTCTGGAGGAGCCCTGCACTAGACCTTTCCTTCCCTCGCACAGAGCTCTTCCTGCTGGAGCCCTTGGCAGTGTGCAAGCCACCGGCCCCTAAGCCCTCCCCAAGGACGCCTGGGGCCTAGGTCAAAGGCAAGGCAGGAGCGGAGCTGAGGCCAGGAAGGCACCAGTGGCGTCTCACAGCCTCGCGCAGCCTGCTCCTTCCTGGGCAGGAAGCCTAGCAGCGAGGCAAGTCTGGGCAAGGCTCGCCCAGGGCAGAGCAGCCTCGCGCCAGCAACTCTGCCAGAACGGGCCTCTGAGCAGAGCTGGAGCTCTGCCGTCCTGGAGGCGCACTCGGCTCCAGACAAGTAGGGCTTGAGCCAAACGAGGCTGGGCTGCCTCTTCTTCCCTCGAGGAGGCTCGCCTCCCCGCCAGCTGTTCACTCGGCTTCCAGGTGGGGGCGATCTGCGCCTCCTGCAGGTCTTGGCTCAGGGGCTGCTTGCTCTGAGCTGGGGCTGTGGGCGGGAGCCCAGGCATGCAGGGGCAGGCCCCAACCAGCTGCACACGTCTCTGCTGGGGAGGAGAGCGCAAGGGAAGCTACGTGTGTGAGGTAGCTGCTGGGCGCCCAGGGAGTCAGCCTCCGGGTGTGCGGGGCTGCAGACCCCAGCCAGGGGCCCTGGGAGCCTGGTGCACTCCGTGCGGCGCTGAGCCTGGGCGGCCAAGCAACCGCTGGAGGAGCCCTGCACTGGCCATTCCCTTCCCTCGCACAGAGCGCTTCCTGCTGGAGCCCTTGGCAGTGTGCAAGCCACCGGCCCCTAAGCCCTCCCCAAGGACGCCTGGGGCCTAGGTGCAAAGGCAAGGCAGCAGCGGAGCTGAGGCCAGGAAGGCGCCAGTGGCGTCTTCCAGCATCGGGCAGCCTGCTCCTTCCTGGGCAGGAAGCCTAGCAGCGAGGCAAGTCTGGGCAAGGCTCGCCCAGGGCATAGCAGCTTCGCGCCAGCAACTATGCCAGATCAGGCCTCTGAGCAGAGCTGGAGCTCTGCCGTCCTGGAGGCGCACTCGGCTCCAGCCAAGTAGGGCTTGAGCCAAACGAGGCTGGGCTGCCTCTTCTTCCCTCGAGGAGGCTCGCCTCCCCGCCAGCTGTTCACTCGGCTTCCAGGTGGGGGCGCTCTGCGCCTCCTGCAGGTCTTGGCTCAGGGGCTGCTTGCCCTGAGCTGGGGCTGTGGGCGGGAGTCCAGGCACGCAGGGGCAGGCCCCAACCAGCTGCACACGTCTCTAATGGGGAGGAGAGCGCTAGGGAAGCTACGTGTGTGAGGGAGCTGCTGGGCGCCCAGGGAGTCAGCCTCCGGGTGTGCGGGGCTGCAGACACCAGCCAGGGGCCCTGGGAGCCTGGTGCACTCCGTGCGGGGCTGAGCCTGGGCGGCCAAGCAACCGCTGGAGGAGCCCTGCACTGGCCCTTCCCTTCCCTCGCACAGAACTCCTCCTGCTGGAGCCCTTGGCAGTGTGCAAGCCACCGGCCCCTAAGCCCTCCCCAAGGACGCCTGGGGCCTAGGTGCAAAGGCAAGGCAGGAGCGGAGCTGAGGCCAAGAAGGCGCCAGTGGCGTCTCCCAGCATCGCGCAGCCTGCTCCTTCCTGGGCAGGAAGCCTAGCAGCGAGGCAAGTCTGGGCAAGGCTCGCCCAGGGCATAGCAGCTTCGCGCCAGCAACTATGCCAGATCAGGCCTCTGAGCAGAGCTGGAGCTCTGCCGTCCTGGAGGCGCACTAGGCTCCAGCCAAGTAGGGCTTGAGCCAAACGAGGCTGGGCTGCCTCTTCTTCCCTCGAGGAGGCTCGCCTCCCCGCCAGCTGTTCACTCGGCTTCCAGGTGGGGGCGCTCTGCGCCTCCTGCAGGTCTTCTCTCAGGGGCTGCTTGCCCTGAGCTGGGGCTGTGCTCAGGAGCCCAGGCACGCAGGGGCAGGCCCCAACCAGCTGCACACGTCTCTGCTGGGGAGGAGAGCGCTAGGGAAGCTACGTGTGTGAGGCAGCTGCTGGGCGCCCAGGGAGTCAGCCTCCGGGTGTGCGGGGCTGCAGACCCCAGCCAGGGGCCCTGGGAGCCTGGTGCACTCCGCGCGGTGCTGAGTCTGGGCGGCCAAGCAACCTCTGGAGGAGCCCTGCACTAGACCTTTCATTCCCTCGCACAGAGCTATTCCTGCTGGAGCCCTTGGCAGTGTGCAAGCCACCGGCCCCTAAGCCCTCCCCAAGGACGCCTGGGGCCTAGGTCAAAGGCAAGGCAGGAGCGGAGCTGAGGCCAGGAAGGCACCAGTGGCGTCTCCCAGCCTCGCGCAGCCTGCTCCTTCCTGGGCAGGAAGCCTAGCAGCGAGGCAAGTCTGGGCAAGGCTCGCCCAGGCAGAGCAGCCTCGCGCCAGCAACTCTGCCAGAACGGGCCTCTGAGCAGAGCTGGAGCTCTGCCGTCCTGGAGGCGCACTCGGCTCCAGCCAAGTAGGGCTTGAGCCAAACGAGGCTGGGCTGCCTCTTCTTCCCTCGAGGAGGCTCGCCTCCCCGCCAGCTGTTCACTCGGCTTCCAGGTGGTGGCGCTCTGCGCCTCTTGCAGGTCTTGGCTCAGGGGCTGCTTGCCCTGAGCTGGGGTTGTGGGCGGGAGCCCAGGCACGCATGGGCAGGCCCCAACCAGCTGCACACGTCTCTGCTGGGGAGGAGAGCGCTAGGGAAGCTACGTGAGTGAGGAAGCTGCTGGGCGCCCAGGGAGTCAGCCTCCGGGTGTGCGGGGCTGCAGACCCCAGCCAGGGCCCTGGGAGCCTGGTGCACTCCGTGCCGAGCTAAGTCTGGGCGGCCAAGCAACCGTTGGAGGAGCCCTGCACTAGCCCTTCCCTTCCCTCGCACAGAGCTCTTCCTGCTGGAGCCCTTGGCAGTGTGCAAGCCACCGGCCCCTAAGCCCTCCCCAAGGACGCCTGGGGCCTAGGTGCAAAGGCAAGGCAGGAGCGGAGCTGAGGCCAAGAAGGCGCCAGTGGCGTCTCCCAGCATCGCGCAGCCTGCTCCTTCCTGGGCAGGAAGCCTAGCAGCGAGGCAAGTCTGGGCAAGGCTCGCCCAGGGCATAGCAGCTTCGCGCCAGCAACTATGCCAGATCAGGCCTCTGAGCAGAGCTGGAGCTCTGCCGTCCTGGAGGCGCACTAGGCTCCAGCCAAGTAGGGCTTGAGCCAAACGAGGCTGGGCTGCCTCTTCTTCCCTCGAGGAGGCTCGCCTCCCCGCCAGCTGTTCACTCGGCTTCCAGGTGGGGGCGCTCTGCGCCTCCTGCAGGTCTTGGCTCAGGGGCTGCTTGCCCTGAGCTGGGGCTGTGCTCAGGAGCCCAGGCACGCAGGGGCAGGCCCCAACCAGCTGCACACGTCTCTGCTGGGGAGGAGAGCGCTAGGGAAGCTACGTGTGTGAGGCAGCTGCTGGGCGCCCAGGGAGTCAGCCTCCGGGTGTGCGGGGCTGCAGACCCCAGCCAGGGGCCCTGGGAGCCTGGTGCACTCCGCGCGGTGCTGAGTCTGGGCGGCCAAGCAACCTCTGGAGGAGCCCTGCACTAGACCTTTCCTTCCCTCGCACAGAGCTCTTCCTGCTGGAGCCCTTGGCAGTGTGCAAGCCACCGGCCCCTAAGCCCTCCCCAAGGACGCCTGGGGCCTAGGTCAAAGGCAAGGCAGGAGCGGAGCTGAGGCCAGGAAGGCACCAGTGGCGTCTCACAGCCTCGCGCAGCCTGCTCCTTCCTGGGCAGGAAGCCTAGCAGCGAGGCAAGTCTGGGCAAGGCTCGCCCAGGGCAGAGCAGCCTCGCGCCAGCAACTCTGCCAGAACGGGCCTCTGAGCAGAGCTGGAGCTCTGCCGTCCTGGAGGCGCACTCGGCTCCAGCCAAGTAGGGCTTGAGCCAAACGAGGCTGGGCTGCCTCTTCTTCCCTCGAGGAGGCTCGCCTCCCCGCCAGCTGTTCACTCGGTTTCCAGGTGGGGGCGATCTGCGCCTCCTGCAGGTCTTGGCTCAGGGGCTGCTTGCTCTGAGCTGGGGCTGTGGGCGGGAGCCCAGGCATGCAGGGGCAGGCCCCAACCAGCTGCACACGTCTCTGCTGGGGAGGAGAGCGCAAGGGAAGCTACGTGTGTGAGGTAGCTGCTGGGCGCCCAGGGAGTCAGCCTCCGGGTGTGCGGGGCTGCAGACCCCAGCCAGGGGCCCTGGGAGCCTGGTGCACTCCGTGCGGCGCTGAGCCTGGGCGGCCAAGCAACCGCTGGAGGAGCCCTGCACTGGCCATTCCCTTCCCTCGCACAGAGCGCTTCCTGCTGGAGCCCTTGGCAGTGTGCAAGCCACCGGCCCCTAAGCCCTCCCCAAGGACGCCTGGGGCCTAGGTGCAAAGGCAAGGCAGCAGCGGAGCTGAGGCCAGGAAGGCGCCAGTGGCGTCTTCCAGCATCGGGCAGCCTGCTCCTTCCTGGGCAGGAAGCCTAGCAGCGAGGCAAGTCTGGGCAAGGCTCGCCCAGGGCATAGCAGCTTCGCGCCAGCAACTATGCCAGATCAGGCCTCTGAGCAGAGCTGGAGCTCTGCCGTCCTGGAGGCGCACTCGGCTCCAGCCAAGTAGGGCTTGAGCCAAACGAGGCTGGGCTGCCTCTTCTTCCCTCGAGGAGGCTCGCTTCCCCGCCAGCTGTTCACTCGGCTTCCAGGTGGGGGCGCTCTGCGCCTCCTGCAGGTCTTGGCTCAGGGGCTGCTTGCCCTGAGCTGGGGCTGTGGGCGGGAGTCCAGGCACGCAGGGGCAGGCCCCAACCAGCTGCACACGTCTCTAATGGGGAGGAGAGCGCTAGGGAAGCTACGTGTGTGAGGGAGCTGCTGGGCGCCCAGGGAGTCAGCCTCCGGGTGTGCGGGGCTGCAGACACCAGCCAGGGGCCCTGGGAGCCTGGTGCACTCCGTGCGGGGCTGAGCCTGGGCGGCCAAGCAACCGCTGGAGGAGCCCTGCACTGGCCCTTCCCTTCCCTCGCACAGAACTCCTCCTGCTGGAGCCCTTGGCAGTGTGCAAGCCACCGGCCCCTAAGCCCTCCCCAAGGACGCCTGGGGCCTAGGTGCAAAGGCAAGGCAGGAGCAGAGCTGAGGCTAGGAAGGCGCCAGTGGCGTCTCACAGCCTCGCGCAGCCTGCTCCTTCCTGGGCAGGAAGCCTAGCAGCGAGGCAAGTCTGGGCAAGGTTCGCCCAGGGCAGAGCAGCCTCGCGCCAGCAACTCTGCCAGATCGGGCCTCTGAGCAGAGCTGGAGCTCTGCCGTCCTGGAGGCGCACTCATTCCAGCCAAGTTGGGCTTGAGCCAAACGAGGCTAGGCTGCCTCTTCTTCCCTCGAGGAGGCTCGCCTCCCCGCCAGCTGTTCACTCGGCTTCCAGGTGGGGGCGCTGTTCGCCTCCTGCAGGTCTTGGCTCAGGGGCTGCTTGCCCTGAGCTGGGGCTGTGCGCGGGAGCCCAGGCACGCAGGGGCAGGCCCCAACCAGCTGCACACGTCTCTGCTGGGGAGGAGAGCGCAAGGGAAGCTACGTGTGTGAGGAAGCTGCTGGGCGCCCAGGGAGTCAGCCTCCGGGTGTGCGGGGCTGCAGACCCCAGCCAGGGCCCTGGGAGCCTGGTGCTCTCCGTGCCTAGCTAAGTCTGGGCGGCCAAGCAACCGCTGGAGGAGACCTGCCCAACCCTTCCCTTCCCTCGCACAGAGCTCTTCCTGCTGGAGCCCTTGGCAGTGTGCAAGCCACCGGCCCCCAAGCCCTCCCCAAGGACGCCTGGGGCCTAGGTGCAAAGGCAAGGCAGGAGCGGAGCTGAGGCCAGGAAGGCGCCAGTGGCGTCTCCCAGCCTCGCGCAGCCTGCTCCTTCCTGGGCAGGAAGCCTAGCAGCGAGGCAAGTCTGGGCAAGGCTCGCCCAGGGCATAGCAGCTTCGCGCCAGCAACTATGCCAGATCAGGCCTCTGAGCAGAGCTGGAGCTCTGCCGTCCTGGAGGCGCACTCGGCTCCAGCCAAGTAGGGCTTGAGCCAAACGAGGCTGGGCTGCCTCTTCTTCCCTCGAGGAGGCTCGCCTCCCCGCCAGCTGTTCACTCGGCTTCCAGGTGGGGGCGCTCTGCGCCTCTTGCAGGTCTTGGCTCAGGGGCTGCCTGCCCTGAGCTGGGGCTGTGCGCAGGAGCCCAGGCACGCAGGGGCAGGCCCCAACCAGCTGCACACGTCTCTGCTGGGGAGGAGAGCGCTAGGGAAGCTACGTGTGTGAGGCAGCTGCTGGGCGCCCAGGGAGTCAGCCTCCGGGTGTGCGGGGCTGCAGACCCCAGCCAGGGGCCCTGGGAGCCTGGTGCACTCCGCGCGGCGCCGAGTCTGGGCGGCCAAGCACCCTCTGGAGGAGCCCTGCACTAGCCCTTTCCTTCCCTCGCACAGAGCTCTTCCTGCTGGAGCCCTTGGCAGTGTGCAAGCCACCGGCCCCTAAGCCCTCCCCAAGGACGCCTGGGGCCTAGGTGCAAAGGCAAGGCAGGAGCGGAGCTGAGGCCAGGAAGGCGCCAGTGGCGTCTCCCAGCCTCGCGCAGCCTGCTCCTTCCTGGGCAGGAAGCCTAGCAGCGAGGCAAGTCTGGGCAAGGCTCGCCCGGGGCAGAGCAGCCTCGCTCCAGCAACTCTGCCAGAACGGGCCTCTGAGCAGAGCTGGAGCTCTGCCGTCCTGGAGGCGCACTCGGCTCCAGCCAAGTAGGGCTTGAGCCAAACGAGGCTGGGCTGCCTCTTCTTCCCTCGAGGAGGCTCGCCTCCCCGCCAGCTGTTCACTCGGCTTCCAGGTGGGGGCGCTCTGCGCCTCCTGCAGGTCTTGGCTCAGGGGCTGCTTGCCCTGAGCTGGGGCTGCGGGCGGGAGCCCAGGCACGCAGGGGCAGGCCCCAACCAGCTGCACACGTCTCTGCTGGGGAGGAGAGCGCTAGGGAAGCTACGTGTGTGAGGCAGCTGCTGGGCGCCCAGGGAGTCAGCCTCCGGGTGTGCGGGGATGCAGACCCCAGCCAGGGGCCCTGGGAGCCTGGGGCACTCCGTGCGGGGCTGAGCCTGGGCGGCCAAGCAACCGGTGGATGAGCCCTGCACTGGCCCTTCCCTTCCCTCGCACAGAGCTCTTCCTGCTGGAGCCCTTGGCAGTGTGCAAGCCCCCGGTCCCTAAGCCCTCCCCAAGGAATCCTGGGGCCTAGGTGCAAAGGCAAGGCAGGAGCGGAGCTGAGGCCAGGAAGGCGCCAGTGGCGTCTCCCAGCCTCGCGCAGCCTGCTCCTTCCTGGGCAGGAAGCGTAACAGCGAGGCAAGTCTGGGCAAGGCTCGCCCAGGGCAGAGCAGCCTCGCGCCAGCAACTCTGCCAGAACGGGCCTCTCAGTAGAGCTGGAGCTCTGCCGTCCTGGAGGCGCACTCGGCTCCAGCCAAGTAGGGCTTGAGCCAAACGAGGCTGGGCTGCCTCTTCTTCCCTCGAGGAGGCTCGCCTCCCCGCCAGCTGTTCACTCGGCTTCTAGGTGGGGGCGCTCTGCGCCTCCTGCAGGTCTTGGCACAGGGGCTGCTTGCCCTGAGCTGGGGCTGTTCGCAGGAGCACAGGCACGGAGGGGCAGGCCCCAACCAGCTGCACACGTCTCTGCTGGGGAGGAGAGCGCTAGGGAAGCTACGTGTGTGAGGCAGCTGCTGGGCGCCCAGGGAGTCAGCCTCCGGGTGTGCGGGGCTGCAGACCCCAACCAGGGGCCCTGGGAGCCTGGGGCACTCCGTGCGGCGCTGAGCCTGGGCGGCCAAGCAACCGCTGGAGGAGCCCTGCACTGGCCCGTCCCTTCCCTCGCACAGAGCTCTTCCTGCTGGAGCCCTTGGCAGTGTGCAAGCCACCGGCCCCTAAGCCCTCCCCAAGGACGCATGGGGCCTAGGTGCAAACGCAAGGCAGGAGCAGAGCTGAGGCCAGGAAGGCGCCAGTGGCGTCTCCCAGCCTCGCGCAGCCTGCTCCTTCCTGGGCAGGAAGCCTAGCAGCGAGGAAAGTCTGGGCAAGGCTCGCCCAGGGCAGAGCAGCCTCGCGCCAGCAACTCTGCCAGATCGGGCCTCTGAGCAGAGCTGGAGCTCTGCCGTCCTGGAGGCGCACTCGGTTCCAGCCAAGTAGGGCTTGAGCCAAACGAGGCTGGGCTGCCTCTTCTTCCCTCGAGGAGGCTCGCCTCCCCGCCAGCTGTTCACTCGGCTTCCAGGTGGGGGCGCTCTTCGCCTCCTGCAGGTCTTGGCTCAGGGGCTGCTTGCCCTGAGCTGGGGCTGTGCGCGGGAGCCCAGGCACGCAGGGGCAGGCCCCAACCAGCTGCACACGTCTCTGCTGGCGAGGAGAGCGCTAGGGAATCTACGTGTGTGAGGAAGCTGCTGGGCGCCCAGGGAGTCAGCCTCCGGGTGTGCGCGGCTGCAGACCCCAGCCAGGGCCCAGGGAGCCTGGTGCACTCCTTGCCGAGCTAAGTCTGGGCGGCCAAGCAACCGCTGGAGGAGCCCTGCACTAGCCCTTCCCTTCCCACGCACAGAGCTCTTCCTGCTGGAGCCCTTGGCAGTGTGCAAGCCACCGGCCCCTAAGCCCTCCCCAAGGACGCCTGGGGCCTAGGTGCAAAGGCAAGGCAGTAGCAGAGCTGTGGCCAGGAAGGCGCCAGTGGCGTCTCCCAGCCTCGCGCAGCCTGCTCCTTCCTGGGCAGGAAGCCTAGCTGTGAGGCAAGTCTGGGCAAGGCTCGCCCAGGGCAGAGCAGCCTCGCGCCAGCAACTCTGCCAGAACGGGCCTCTGAGCAGAGCTGGAGCTCTGCCGTCCTGGAGGCGCACTCGGCTCCAGCCAAGTAGGGCTTGAGCCAAAACGAGGCTGGGCTGCCTCTTCTTCCCTCGAGGAGGCTCGCCTCCCCGCCAGCTGTTCACTCGGGTTCCAGGTGGGGGCGCTCTGCACCTCCTGCTGTTCTTGGCTCAGGGGCTGCTTGCCCTGAGCTGGGGCTGTGGGCGGGAGCCCAGGCATGCAGGGGCAGGCCCCAACCAGCTGCATACGTCTCTGCTGGGGAGGAGAGCACTAGGGAAGCTACGTGTGTGAGGCAGCTGCTGGGCGCCCAGGGAGTCAGCCTCCGGGTGTGCGGGGCTGCAGACCACAGCCAGGGGCCCTGGGAGCCTGGTGCACTCCGTGCGGCGCTGAGCCTGGGCGGCCAAGCAACCGCTGGAGGAGCCCTGCACTGGCCCTTCCCTTCCCTCGCACAGAGCTCTTCCTGCTGGAGCCCTTGGTAGTGTGCAAGCCCCCGGTCCCTAAGCCCTCCCCAAGGACGCCTGGGGCCAAGGTGCAAAGGCAAGACAGGAGCGGAGCTGAGACCAGGAAGGCGCCAGTGGCGTCTCCCAGCCTCGCACAGCCTGCTCCTTCCTGGGCAGGAAGCGTAGCAGCGAGGCAAGTCTGGGCAAGGCTCGCCCAGGGCAGAGCAGACTCGCGCCAGCAACTCTGCCAGAACGGGCCTCTCAGCAGAGCAGGAGCTCTGCCATCCTGGAGGCGCACTCGGTTCCAGCCAATTAGGGCTTGAGCCAAACGAGGCTGGGCTGCCTCTTCTTCCCTCGAGGAGGCTCGCCTCCCCGCCAGCTGTTCACTCGGCTTCCAGGTGGGGGCGCTCTGCGCCTCCTGCAGGTCTTGGCTCAGGGGCTGCTTGCTCTGAGCTGGGGCTGTGGGCGGGAGCCCAGGCACGCAGGGGCAGGCCCCAACCAGCTGCACACGTCTCTGCTGGGGAGGAGAGCGCTAGGGAACTACGTGTGTGAGGCAGCTGCTGGGCGCCCAGGGAGTCAGCCTCCGGGTGTGCGGGGCTGCAGACCCCAGCCAGGGGCCCTGGGAGCCTGGTGCACTCCGTGCGGCGCTGAGCCTGGGCGGCCAAGCAACCGCTGGAGGAGCCCTGCACTGGCCATTCCCTTCCCTCGCACAGAGCGTTTCCTGCTGGAGCCCTTGGCAGTGTGCAAGCCACCGGCCCCTAAGCCCTCCCCAAGGACGCCTGGGGCCTAGGTGCAAAGGCAAGGCAGCAGCGGAGCTGAGGCCAGGAAGGCGCCAGTGGCGTCTTCCAGCATCGGGCAGCCTGCTCCTTCCTGGGCAGGAAGCCTAGCAGCGAGGCAAGTCTGGGCAAGGCTCGCGCAGGGCATAGCAGCTTCGCGCCAGCAACTATGCCAGATCAGGCCTCTGAGCAGAGCTGGAGCTCTGCCGTCCTGGAGGCGCACTCGGCTCCAGCCAAGTAGGGCTTGAGCCAAACGAGGCTGGGCTGCCTCTTCTTCCCTCGAGGAGGCTCGCCTCCCCGCCAGCTGTTCACTCGGCTTCCAGGTGGGGGCGCTCTGCGCCTCCTGCAGGTCTTGGCTCAGGGGCTGCTTGCCCTGAGCTGGGGCTGTGGGCGGGAGTCCAGGCACGCAGGGGCAGGCCCCAACCAGCTGCACACGTCTCTAATGGGGAGGAGAGCGCTAGGGAAGCTACGTGTGTGAGGGAGCTGCTGGGCGCCCAGGGAGTCAGCCTCCGGGTGTGCGGGGCTGCAGACACCAGCCAGGGGCCCTGGGAGCCTGGTGCACTCCGTGCGGGGCTGAGCCTGGGCGGCCAAGCAACCGCTGGAGGAGCCCTGCACTGGCCCTTCCCTTCCCTCGCACAGAACTCCTCCTGCTGGAGCCCTTGGCAGTGTGCAAGCCACCGGCCCCTAAGCCCTCCCCAAGGACGCCTGGGGCCTAGGTGCAAAGGCAAGGCAGGAGCAGAGCTGAGGCTAGGAAGGCGCCAGTGGCGTCTCCCAGCCTCGCGCAGCCTGCTCCTTCCTGGGCAGGAAGCCTAGCAGCGAGGCAAGTCTGGGCAAGGTTCGCCCAGGGCAGAGCAGCCTCGCGCCAGCAACTCTGCCAGATCGGGCCTCTGAGCAGAGCTGGAGCTCTGCCGTCCTGGAGGCGCACTCATTCCAGCCAAGTAGGGCTTGAGCCAAACGAGGCTAGGCTGCCTCTTCTTCCCTCGAGGAGGCTCGCCTCCCCGCCAGCTGTTCACTCGGCTTCCAGGTGGGGGCGCTGTTCGCCTCCTGCAGGTCTTGGCTCAGGGGCTGCTTGCCCTGAGCTGGGGCTGTGCGCGGGAGCCCAGGCACGCAGGGGCAGCCCCAACCAGCTGCACACGTCTCTGCTGGGGAGGAGAGCTCAAGGGAAGCTACGTGTGTGAGGAAGCTGCTGGGCTCCCAGGGAGTCAGCCTCCGGGTGTGCGGGGCTGCAGACCCCAGCCAGGGCCCTGGGAGCCTGGTGCTCTCCGTGCCTAACTAAGTCTGGGCCGCCAAGCAACCGCTGGAGGAGACCTGCCCAACCCTTCCCTTCCCTCGCACAGAGCTCTTCCTGCTGGAGCCCTTGGCAGTGTGCAAGCCACCGGCCCCCAAGCCCTCCCCAAGGACGCCTGGGGCCTAGGTGCAAAGGCAAGGCAGGAGCGGAGCTGAGGCCAGGAAGGCGCCAGTGGCGTCTCCCAGCCTCGCGCAGCCTGCTCCTTCCTGGGCAGGAAGCCTAGCAGCGAGGCAAGTCTGGGCAAGGCTCGCCCAGGGCATAGCAGCTTCGCGACAGCAACTATGCCAGATCAGGCCTCTGAGCAGAGCTGGAGCTCTGCCGTCCTGGAGGCGCACTCGGCTCCAGCCAAGTAGGGCTTGAGCCAAACGAGGCTGGGCTGCCTCTTCTTCCCTCGAGGAGGCTCGCCTCCCCGCCAGCTGTTCACTCGGCTTCCAGGTGGGGGCGCTCTGCGCCTCTTGCAGGTCTTGGCTCAGGGGCTGCCTGCCCTGAGCTGGGGCTGTGCGCAGGAGCCCAGGCACGCAGGGGCAGGCCCCAACCAGCTGCACACGTCTCTGCTGGGGAGGAGAGCGCTAGGGAAGCTACGTGTGTGAGGCAGCTGCTGGGCGCCCAGGGAGTCAGCCTCCGGGTGTGCGGGGCTGCAGACCCCAGCCAGGGGCCCTGGGAGCCTGGTGCACTCCGCGCGGCGCCGAGTCTGGGCGGCCAAGCACCCTCTGGAGGAGCCCTGCACTAGCCCTTTCCTTCCCTCGCACAGAGCTCTTCCTGCTGGAGCCCTTGGCAGTGTGCAAGCCACCGGCCCCTAAGCCCTCCCCAAGGACGCCTGGGGCCTAGGTGCAAAGGCAAGGCAGGAGCGGAGCTGAGGCCAGGAAGGCGCCAGTGGCGTCTCCCAGCCTCGCGCAGCCTGCTCCTTCCTGGGCAGGAAGCCTAGCAGCGAGGCAAGTCTGGGCAAGGCTCGCCCGGGGCAGAGCAGCCTCGCTCCAGCAACTCTGCCAGAACGGGCCTCTGAGCAGAGCTGGAGCTCTGCCGTCCTGGAGGCGCACTCGGCTCCAGCCAAGTAGGGCTTGAGCCAAACGAGGCTGGGCTGCCTCTTCTTCCCTCGAGGAGGCTCGCCTCCCCGCCAGCTGTTCACTCGGCTTCCAGGTGGGGGCGCTCTGCGCCTCCTGCAGGTCTGGGCTCAGGGGCTGCTTGCCCTGAGCTGGGGCTGTGGGCGGGAGCCCAGGCACGCAGGGGCAGGCCCCAACCAGCTGCACACGTCTCTGCTGGGGAGGAGAGCGCTAGGGAAGCTACGTGTGTGAGGCAGCTGCTGGGCGCCCAGGGAGTCAGCCTCCGGGTGTGTGGGGATGCAGACCCCAGCCAGGGGCCCTGGGAGCCTGGGGCACTCCGTGCGGGGCTGAGCCTGGGCGGCCAAGCAACCGGTGGATGAGCCCTGCACTGGCCCTTCCCTTCCCTCGCACAGAGCTCTTCCTGCTGGAGCCCTTGGCAGTGTGCAAGCCCCTGGTCCCTAAGCCCTCCCCAAGAACGCCTGGGGCCTAGGTGCAAAGGCAAGGCAGGAGCGGAGCTGAGGCCAGGAAGGCGCCAGTGGCGTCTCCCAGCCTCGCGCAGCCTGCTCCTTCCTGGGCAGGAAGCGTAACAGCGAGGCAAGTCTGGGCAAGGCTCGCCCAGGGCAGAGCAGCCTCGCGCCAGCAACTCTGCCAGAACGGGCCTCTCAGTAGAGCTGGAGCTCTGCCGTCCTGGAGGCGCACTCGGCTCCAGCCAAGTAGGGCTTGAGCCAAACGAGGCTGGGCTGCCTCTTCTTCCCTCGAGGAGGCTCGCCTCCCCGCCAGCTGTTCACTCGGCTTCTAGGTGGGGGCGCTCTGCGCCTCCTGCAGGTCTTGGCACAGGGGCTGCTTGCCCTGAGCTGGGGCTGTGGGCGGGATCCCAGGCACGGAGGGGCAGGCCCCAACCAGCTGCACACGTCTCTGCTGGGGAGGAGAGCGCTAGGGAAGCTACGTGTGTGAGGCAGCTGCTGGGCGCCCAGGGAGTCAGCCTCCGGGTGTGCGGGGCTGCAGACCCCAACCAGGGGCCCTGGGAGCCTGGGGCACTCCGTGCGGCGCTGAGCCTGGGCGGCCAAGCAACCGCTGGAGGAGCCCTGCACTGGCCCTTCCCTTCCCTCGCACAGAGCTCTTCCTGCTGGAGCCCTTGGTAGTGTGCAAGCCCCCGGTCCCTAAGCCCTCCCCAAGGACGCCTGGGGCCAAGGTGCAAAGGCAAGGCAGGAGCGGAGCTGAGACCAGGAAGGCGCCAGTGGCGTCTCCCAGCCTCGCACAGCCTGCTCCTTCCTGGGCAGGAAGCGTAGCAGCGAGGCAAGTCTGGGCAAGGCTCGCCCAGGGCAGAGCAGACTCGCGCCAGCAACTCTGCCAGAACGGGCCTCTCAGCAGAGCAGGAGCTCTGCCATCCTGGAGGCGCACTCGGTTCCAGCCAATTAGGGCTTGAGCCAAACGAGGCTGGGCTGCCTCTTCTTCCCTCGAGGAGGCTCGCCTCCCCGCCAGCTGTTCACTCGGCTTCCAGGTGGGGGCGATCTGCGCCTCCTGCAGGTCTTGGCTCAGGGGCTGCTTGCTCTGAGCTGGGGCTGTGGGCGGGAGCCCAGGCACGCAGGGGCAGGCCCCAACCAGCTGCACACGTCTCTGCTGGGGAGGAGAGCGCTAGGGAACTACGTGTGTGAGGCAGCTGCTGGGCGCCCAGGGAGTCAGCCTCCGGGTGTGCGGGGCTGCAGACCCCAGCCAGGGGCCCTGGGAGCCTGGTGCACTCCGTGCGGCGCTGAGCCTGGGCGGCCAAGCAACCGCTGGAGGAGCCCTGCACTGGCCATTCCCTTCCCTCGCACAGAGCGCTTCCTGCTGGAGCCCTTGGCAGTGTGCAAGCCACCGGCCCCTAAGCCCTCCCCAAGGACGCCTGGGGCCTAGGTGCAAAGGCAAGGCAGCAGCGGAGCTGAGGCCAGGAAGGCGCCAGTGGCGTCTTCCAGCATCGGGCAGCCTGCTCCTTCCTGGGCAGGAAGCCTAGCAGCGAGGCAAGTCTGGGCAAGGCTCGCGCAGGGCATAGCAGCTTCGCGCCAGCAACTATGCCAGATCAGGCCTCTGAGCAGAGCTGGAGCTCTGCCGTCCTGGAGGCGCACTCGGCTCCAGCCAAGTAGGGCTTGAGCCAAACGAGGCTGGGCTGCCTCTTCTTCCCTCGAGGAGGCTCGCCTCCCCGCCAGCTGTTCACTCGGCTTCCAGGTGGGGGCGCTCTGCGCCTCCTGCAGGTCTTGGCTCAGGGGCTGCTTGCCCTGAGCTGGGGCTGTGGGCGGGAGTCCAGGCACGCAGGGGCAGGCCCCAACCAGCTGCACACGTCTCTAATGGGGAGGAGAGCGCTAGGGAAGCTACGTGTGTGAGGGAGCTGCTGGGCGCCCAGGGAGTCAGCCTCCGGGTGTGCGGGGCTGCAGACACCAGCCAGGGGCCCTGGGAGCCTGGTGCACTCCGTGCGGGGCTGAGCCTGGGCGGCCAAGCAACCGCTGGAGGAGCCCTGCACTGGCCCTTCCCTTCCCTCGCACAGAACTCCTCCTGCTGGAGCCCTTGGCAGTGTGCAAGCCACCGGCCCCTAAGCCCTCCCCAAGGACGCCTGGGGCCTAGGTGCAAAGGCAAGGCAGGAGGAGAGCTGAGGCTAGGAAGGCGCCAGTGGCGTCTCACAGCCTCGCGCAGCCTGCTCCTTCCTGGGCAGGAAGCCTAGCAGCGAGGCAAGTCTGGGCAAGGTTCGCCCAGGGCAGAGCAGCCTCGCGCCAGCAACTCTGCCAGATCGGGCCTCTGAGCAGAGCTGGAGCTCTGCCGTCCTGGAGGCGCACTCATTCCAGCCAAGTAGGGCTTGAGCCAAACGAGGCTAGGCTGCCTCTTCTTCCCTCGAGGAGGCTCGCCTCCCCGCCAGCTGTTCACTCGGCTTCCAGGTGGGGGCGCTGTTCGCCTCCTGCAGGTCTTGGCTCAGGGGCTGCTTGCCCTGAGCTGGGGCTGTGCGCGGGAGCCCAGGCACGCAGGGGCAGCCCCAACCAGCTGCACACGTCTCTGCTGGGGAGGAGAGCGCAAGGGAAGCTACGTGTGTGAGGAAGCTGCTGGGCGCCCAGGGAGTCAGCCTCCGGGTGTGCGGGGCTGCAGACCCCAGCCAGGGCCCTGGGAGCCTGGTGCTCTCCGTGCCTAGCTAAGTCTGGGCGGCCAAGCAACCGCTGGAGGAGACCTGCCCAACCCTTCCCTTCCCTCGCACAGAGCTCTTCCTGCTGGAGCCCTTGGCAGTGTGCAAGCCACCGGCCCCCAAGCCCTCCCCAAGGACGCCTGGGGCCTAGGTGCAAAGGCAAGGCAGGAGCGGAGCTGAGGCCAGGAAGGCGCCAGTGGCGTCTCCCAGCCTCGCGCAGCCTGCTCCTTCCTGGGCAGGAAGCCTAGCAGCGAGGCAAGTCTGGGCAAGGCTCGCCCAGGGCATAGCAGCTTCGCGACAGCAACTATGCCAGATCAGGCCTCTGAGCAGAGCTGGAGCTCTGCCGTCCTGGAGGCGCACTCGGCTCCAGCCAAGTAGGGCTTGAGCCAAACGAGGCTGGGCTGCCTCTTCTTCCCTCGAGGAGGCTCGCCTCCCCGCCAGCTGTTCACTCGGCTTCCAGGTGGGGGCGCTCTGCGCCTCTTGCAGGTCTTGGCTCAGGGGCTGCCTGCCCTGAGCTGGGGCTGTGCGCAGGAGCCCAGGCACGCAGGGGCAGGCCCCAACCAGCTGCACACGTCTCTGCTGGGGAGGAGAGCGCTAGGGAAGCTACGTGTGTGAGGCAGCTGCTGGGCGCCCAGGGAGTCAGCCTCCGGGTGTGCGGGGCTGCAGACCCCAGCCAGGGGCCCTGGGAGCCTGGTGCACTCCGCGCGGCGCCGAGTCTGGGCGGCCAAGCACCCTCTGGAGGAGCCCTGCACTAGCCCTTTCCTTCCCTCGCACAGAGCTCTTCCTGCTGGAGCCCTTGGCAGTGTGCAAGCCACCGGCCCCTAAGCCCTCCCCAAGGACGCCTGGGGCCTAGGTGCAAAGGCAAGGCAGGAGCGGAGCTGAGGCCAGGAAGGCGCCAGTGGCGTCTCCCAGCCTCGCGCAGCCTGCTCCTTCCTGGGCAGGAAGCCTAGCAGCGAGGCAAGTCTGGGCAAGGCTCGCCCGGGGCAGAGCAGCCTCGCTCCAGCAACTCTGCCAGAACGGGCCTCTGAGCAGAGCTGGAGCTCTGCCGTCCTGGAGGCGCACTCGGCTCCAGCCAAGTAGGGCTTGAGCCAAACGAGGCTGGGCTGCCTCTTCTTCCCTCGAGGAGGCTCGCCTCCCCGCCAGCTGTTCACTCGGCTTCCAGGTGGGGGCGCTCTGCGCCTCCTGCAGGTCTGGGCTCAGGGGCTGCTTGCCCTGAGCTGGGGCTGTGGGCGGGAGCCCAGGCACGCAGGGGCAGGCCCCAACCAGCTGCACACGTCTCTGCTGGGGAGGAGAGCGCTAGGGAAGCTACGTGTGTGAGGCAGCTGCTGGGCGCCCAGGGAGTCAGCCTCCGGGTGTGTGGGGATGCAGACCCCAGCCAGGGGCCCTGGGAGCCTGGGGCACTCCGTGCGGGGCTGAGCCTGGGCGGCCAAGCAACCGGTGGATGAGCCCTGCACTGGCCCTTCCCTTCCCTCGCACAGAGCTCTTCCTGCTGGAGCCCTTGGCAGTGTGCAAGCCCCTGGTCCCTAAGCCCTCCCCAAGAACGCCTGGGGCCTAGGTGCAAAGGCAAGGCAGGAGCGGAGCTGAGGCCAGGAAGGCGCCAGTGGCGTCTCCCAGCCTCGCGCAGCCTGCTCCTTCCTGGGCAGGAAGCGTAACAGCGAGGCAAGTCTGGGCAAGGCTCGCCCAGGGCAGAGCAGCCTCGCGCCAGCAACTCTGCCAGAACGGGCCTCTCAGTAGAGCTGGAGCTCTGCCGTCCTGGAGGCGCACTCGGCTCCAGCCAAGTAGGGCTTGAGCCAAAAGAGGCTGGGCTGCCTCTTCTTCCCTCGAGGAGGCTCGCCTCCCCGCCAGCTGTTCACTCGGCTTCTAGGTGGGGGCGCTCTGCGCCTCCTGCAGGTCTTGGCACAGGGGCTGCTTGCCCTGAGCTGGGGCTGTGGGCGGGATCCCAGGCACGGAGGGGCAGGCCCCAACCAGCTGCACACGTCTCTGCTGGGGAGGAGAGCGCTAGGGAAGCTACGTGTGTGAGGCAGCTGCTGGGCGCCCAGGGAGTCAGCCTCCGGGTGTGCGGGGCTGCAGACCCCAACCAGGGGCCCTGGGAGCCTGGGGCACTCCGTGCGGCGCTGAGCCTGGGCGGCCAAGCAACCGCTGGAGGAGCCCTGCACTGGCCCTTCCCTTCCCTCGCACAGAGCTCTTCCTGCTGGAGCCCTTGGCAGTGTGCAAGCCACCGGCCCCTAAGCCCTCCCCAAGGACGCATGGGGCCTAGGTGCAAAGGCAAGGCAGGAGCGGAGCTGAGGCCAGGAAGGCGCCAGTGGCGTCTCCCAGCCTCGCGCATCCTGCTCCTTCCTGGGCAGGAAGCCTAGCAGCGAGGCAAGTCTGGGCAAGGCTCGCCCAGGGCAGAGCAGCCTCGCGCCAGCAACTCTGCCAGAACGGGCCTCTGAGCAGAGCTGGAGCTCTGCCGTCCTGGAGGCGCACTCGGCTCCAGCCAAGTAGGGCTTGAGCCAAACGAGGCTGGGCTGCCTCTTCTTCCCTCGAGGAGGCTCGCCTCCCCGCCAGCTGTTCACTCGGCTTCCAGGTGGGGGCGCTCTGCGCCTCCTGCAGGTCTTGGCTCAGGGGCTGCTTGCCCTGAGCTGGGGCTGTGCGCGGGAGCCCAGGCACGCAGGGGCAGGCCCCAACCAGCTGCACACGTCTCTGCTGGGGAGGAGAGCGCTAGGGAATCTACGTGTGTGAGGAAGCTGCTGGGCGCCCAGGGAGTCAGCCTCCGGGTGTGCGGGGCTGCAGACCCCAGCCAGGGCCCTGGGAGCCTGGTGCACTCCGTGCCGAGCTAAGTCTGGGCGGCCAAGCAACCGCTGGAGGAGCCCTGCACTAGCCCTTCCCTTCCCTCGCACACAGCTCTTCCTGCTGGAGCCCTTGGCAGTGTGCAAGTCACCGGCCCCTAAGCCCTCCCCAAGGACGCCTGGGGCCTAGGTGCAAAGGCAAGGCAGGAGCGGAGCTGCGGCCAGGAAGGCGCCAGTGGCGTCTCCCAGCCTCGCGCAGCCTGCTCCTTCCAGGCATGAAGCCTAGCAGCGAGGAAAGTCTGGGCAAGGCTCGCCCAGGGCATAGCAGCTTCGCGCCAGCAACTATGCCAGATCAGGCCTCTGAGCAGAGCTGGAGCTCTGCCGTCCTGGAGGCGCACTCGGCTCCAGCCAAGTAGGGCTTGAGCCAAACGAGCCTGGGCTGCCTCTTCTTCCCTCGAGGAGGCTCGCCTCCCCGCCAGCTGTTCACTCGGCTTCCAGGTGGGGGCGATCTGCGCCTCCTGCAGGTCTTGGCTCAGGGGCTGCTTGCCCTGAGCTGGGGCTGTGCGCAGGAGCCCAGGCACGCAGGGGCAGGCCCCAACCAGCTGCACACGTCTCTGCTGGGGAGGAGAGCGCTAGGGAAGCTACGTGTGTGAGGCAGCTGCTGGGCGCCCAGGGAATCAGCCTCCGGGTGTGCGGGGCTGCAGACCCCGCCAGGGGCCCTGGGAGCCTGGTGCACTCCGCGCGGTGCTGAGTCTGGGCGGCCAAGCAACCTCTGGAGGAGCCCTGCACTAGACCTTTCCTTCCCTCGCACAGAGCTCTTCCTGCTGGAGCCCTTGGCAGTGTGCAAGCCACCGGCCCCTAAGCCCTCCCCAAGGACGCCTGGGGCCTAGGTGCAAAGGCAAGGCAGAAGCGGAGCTGAGGCCAGGAAGGCGCCAGTGGCGTCTCCCAGCCTCGCGCAGCCTGCTCCTTCCTGGGCAGGAAGCCTAGCAGCGAGGCAAGTCTGGGCAAGGCTCGCCCAGAGCAGAGCAGCCTCGCGCCAGCAACTCTGCCAGAACGGGCCTCTGAGCAGAGCTGGAGCTCTGCCGTCCTGGAGGCGCACTCGGCTCCAGCCAAGTAGGGCTTGAGCCAAACGAGGCTGGGCTGCCTCTTCTTCCCTCGAGGAGGCTCGCCTCCCCGCCAGCTGTTCACTCGGCTTCCAGGTGGGGGCGCTCTGCGCCTCCTGCAGGTCTTGGCTCAGGGGCTGCTTGCCCTGAGCTGGGGCTGTGGGCGGGATCCCAGGCACGCAGGGGCAGGCCCCAACCAGCTGCACACGTCTCTGCTGGGGAGGAGAGCGCTAGGGAAGCTACGTGTGTGAGGCAGCTGCTGGGCGCCCAGGGAGTCAGCCTCCGGGTGTGCGGGGCTGCAGACCCCAGCCAGGGGCCCTGGGAACCTGGTGCACTCCGTGCGGCGCTGAGCCTGGGCGGCCAAGCAACCGATGGAGGAGCCCTGCACTGGCCCTTCCCTTCCCTCGCACAGAGCTCTTCCTGCTGGAGCCCTTGGCAGTGTGCAAGCCATCGGCCCCTAAGCCCTCCCCAAGGACGCCTGGGGCCTAGGTGCAAAGGCAAGGCAGGAGCGGAGCTGAGGCCAAGAAGGCGCCAGTGGCGTCTCCCAGCATCGCGCAGCCTGCTCCTTCCTGGGCAGGAAGCCTAGCAGCGAGGCAAGTCTGGGCAAGGCTCGCCCAGGGCATAGCAGCTTCGCGCCAGCAACTATGCCAGATCAGGCCTCTGAGCAGAGCTGGAGCTCTGCCGTCCTGGAGGCGCACTAGGCTCCAGCCAAGTAGGGCTTGAGCCAAACGAGGCTGGGCTGCCTCTTCTTCCCTCGAGGAGGCTCGCCTCCCCGCCAGCTGTTCACTCGGCTTCCAGGTGGGGGCGCTCTGCGCCTCCTGCAGGTCTTCTCTCAGGGGCTGCTTGCCCTGAGATGGGGCTGTGCTCAGGAGCCCAGGCACGCAGGGGCAGGCCGCAACCAGCTGCACACGTCTCTGCTGGGGAGGAGAGCGCTAGGGAAGCTACGTGTGTGAGGCAGCTGCTGGGCGCCCAGGGAGTCAGCCTCCGGGTGTGCGGGGCTGCAGACCCCAGCCAGGGGCCCTGGGAGCCTGGTGCACTCCGCGCGGTGCTGAGTCTGGGCGGCCAAGCAACCTCTGGAGGAGCCCTGCACTAGACCTTTCCTTCCCTCGCACAGAGCTCTTCCTGCTGGAGCCCTTGGCAGTGTGCAAGCCACCGGCCCCTAAGCCCTCCCCAAGGACGCCTGGGGCCTAGGTCAAAGGCAAGGCAGGAGCGGAGCTGAGGCCAGGAAGGCACCAGTGGCGTCTCACAGCCTCGCGCAGCCTGCTCCTTCCTGGGCAGGAAGCCTAGCAGCGAGGCAAGTCTGGGCAAGGCTCGCCCAGGGCAGAGCAGCCTCGCGCCAGCAACTCTGCCAGAACGGGCCTCTGAGCAGAGCTGGAGCTCTGCCGTCCTGGAAGCGCACTCGGCTCCAGCCAAGTAGGGCTTGAGCCAAACGAGGCTGGGCTGCCTCTTCTTCCCTCGAGGACGCTCGCCTCCCCGCCAGCTGTTCACTCGGCTTCCAGGTGGGGGCGCTCTGCGCCTCCTGCAGGTCTTGGCTCAGGGGCTGCCTTCCCTGATCTGGGGCTGTGCGCAGGAGCCCAGGCACGCAGGGGCAGGCCCCAACCAGCTGCACACGTCTCTGCTGGGGAGGAGAGCGCTAGGGAAGCTACGTGTGTGAGGCAGCTGCTGGGCGCCCAGGGAGTCAGCCTCCGGGTGTGCGGGGCTGCAGACCCCAGCCAGGCGCCCTGGGAGCCTGGTGCACTCCGTGCGGCGCTGAGCCTGGGCGGCCAAGCAACCGCTGGAGGAGCCCTGCACTGGCCCTTCCCTTCCCTCGCACAGAGCGCTTCCTGCTGGAGCCCTTGGCAGTGTGCAAGCCACCGGCCCCTAAGCCCTCCCCAAGGACGCCTGGGGCCTAGGTGCAAAGGCAAGGCAGGAGCGGAGCTGAGGCCAGGAAGGCGCCAGTGGCGTCTTCCAGCCTCGCGCAGCCTGCTCCTTCCTGGGCAGGAAGCCTAGCAGCGAGGCAAGTCTGGGCAAGGCTCGCCCAGGGCAGAGCAGCCTCGCGCCAGCAACTCTGCCAGAACGGGCCTCTGAGCAGAGCTGGAGCTCTGCCGTCCTGGAGGCGCACTCGGCTCCAGCCAAGTAGGGCTTGAGCCAAACGAGGCTGGGCTGCCTCTTCTTCCCTCGAGGAGGCTCGCCTCCCCGCCAGCTGTTCACTCGGCTTCGAGGTGGGGGCGCTCTGCGCCTCCTGCAGGTCTTGGCTCAGGGGCTGCTTGCCCTGAGCTGGGGCTGTGGGCGGGAGCCCAGGCACGCAGGGGCAGGCCCCAACCAGCTGCACACGTCTCTGCTGGGGAGGAGAGCGCTAGGGAAGCTACGTGTGTGAGGCAGCTGCTGGGCGCCCAGGGAGTCAGCCTCCGGGTGTGCGGGGCTGCAGACCCCAGCCAGGGGCCCTGGGAGCCTGGGGCACTCCGTGCGGCGCTGATCCTGGGCGGCCAAGCAACCGCTGGAGGAGCCATGCACTGGCCCTTCCCTTCCCTCGCACAGAGCTCTTCTTCCTGGAGCCCTTGGCAGTGTGCAAGCGACCGGCCCCTAAGCCCTCCCCAAGGACGCCTGGGGCCAAGTGCAAAGGCAAGGCAGGAGCGGAGCTGAGGCCAGGAAGGCGCCAGTGGCGTCTCCCAGCCTCGCGCAGCCTGCTCCTTCCTGGGCAGGAAGCCTAGCAGCGAGGCAAGTCTGGGCAAGGCTCGCCCAGGGCAGAGCAGCCTCGCGCCAGCAACTCTGTCAGATCGGGCCTCTGAGCAGAGCTGGAGCTCTGCCGTCCTGGAGGCGCACACGGCTCCAGCCAAGTAGGGCTTGAGCCCAACGAGGCTGGGCTTCCTCTTCTTCCCTCGAGGAGGCTCGCCTCTCCGCCAGCTGTTCACTCAGCTTCCAGGTGGGGGCGCTCTTCGACTCCTGCAGGTCTTGGCTCAGGGGCTGCTTGCCCTGAGCTGGGGCTGTGGGCGGGAGCCCAGGCAAGCAGGGGCAGGCCCTAACCAGCTGCACACGTCTCTGCTGGGGAGGAGAGCGCTAGGGAAGCTACGTGTGTGAGGCAGCTGCTGGGCGCCCAGGGAGTCAGCCTCCGGGTGTGCGGGGCTGCAGACCCCAGCCAGGGGCCATGGGAGCCTGGTGCACTCCGTGCCGAGCTAAGTCTGGGCGGCCAAGCAACCGCTGGAGGAGCACTGCACTAGCCCTTCCCTTCCCTCGCACAGAGCTCTTCCTGCTGGAGCCCTTGGCAGTGTGCAAGCCAACGGCCCCTAAGCCCTCCCCAAGGACGCCTTGCGCCTTGGTTCAAAGGCAAGGCAGGAGCGGAGCTGAGGCCAGGAAGGCGCCAGTGGCGTCTCCCAGCCTCACGCAGCCTGCTCCTTCCTGGGCAGGAAGCCTAGCAGCGAGGCAAGTCTGGGCAAGGCTCGCCCAGGGCAGAGCAGCTTCGCGCAAGCAACTATGCCAGATCAGGCCTCTGAGCAGAGCTTGAGCTCTGCCGTCCTGGAGGCGCTCTCGGCTCCAGCCAAATAGGGCTTGAGCCAAACGAGGCTGGGCTGCCTCTTCTTCCCTCGAGGAGGCTCGCCTCCCCGCCAGCTGTTCACTCGGCTTCCAGGTGGGGGCGCTCTTCGCCTCGTGCAGGTCTTGGCTCAGGGGCTGCTTGCCCTGAGCTGGGGCTGTGCGCAGGAGCCAGGAAGGCAGGGGCAGGCCCCAACCAGCTGCACACGTCTCTGATGGGGAGGAGAGCGCTAGGAAAGCTACATGTGTGAGGCAGCTGCTGGGCGCCCAGGGAGTCAGCCTCCAGGTGTGCGGGGCTGCAGACCCCAGCCAGGGGCCCTGGGAGCCTGGTGCACTCCGTGCGGCGCTGAGTCTGGGCGGCCAAGCAACCGATGGAGGAGCCCTGCATTAGCCCTTCCCTTCCCTCGCACAGAGCTCTTCCTGCTGGAGCCCTTGGCAGTGTGCAAGCCACCGGTCCCTAAGCCCTCCCCAAGGACGCCTGGGGCCTAGGTGCAAAGGCAAGGCAGGAGCGGAGCTGAGGCCAGGAAGGCGCCAGTGGCGTCTCCCAGCCTCGCGCAGCCTGCTCCTTCCTGGGCAGGAAGCCTAGCAGCGAGGCAAGTCTGGGCAAGGCTCGCCCAGGGCAGAGCAGCCTCGCGCCAGCAACTCTGCCAGAACGGGCCTCTGAGCAGAGCTGGAGCTCTGCCGTCCTGGAGGCGCACTCGGCTCCAGCCAAGTAGGGCTTGAGCCAAACGAGGCTGGGCTGCCTCTTCTTCCCTCGAGGAGGCTCGCCTCCCCGCCAGCTGTTCACTCGGCTTCCAGGTGGGGGCGCTCTGCGCCTATTGCAGGTCTTGGCTCAGGGGCTGCTTGCCCTGAGCTGGGGCTGTGGGCGGGAGCCCAGGCACGCAGGGGCAGGCCCCAACCAGCTGCACACGTCTCTGCTGCGGAGGAGAGCGCTAGGGAAGCTACGTGAGTGAGGAAGCTGCTGGGCGCCCAGGGAGTCAGCCTCCGGGTGTGCGGGGCTGCAGACCCCAGCCAGGGCCCTGGGAGCCTGGTGCACTCCGTGCCGAGCTAAGTCTGGGCGGCCAAGCAACCGCTGGAGGAGCCCTGCACTAGCCCTTCCCTTCCCTCGCACAGAGCTCTTCCTGCTGGAGCCCTTGGCAGTGTGCAAGCCACCGGCCCCTAAGCCCTCCCCAAGGACGCCTGGGGCCTAGGTGCAAAGGCAAGGCAGGAGCGGAGCTGAGGCCAAGAAGGCGCCAGTGGCGTCTCCCAGCATCGCGCAGCCTGCTCCTTCCTGGGCAGGAAGCCTAGCAGCGAGGCAAGTCTGGGCAAGGCTCGCCCAGGGCATAGGAGCTTCGCGCCAGCAACTATGCCAGATCAGGCCTCTGAGCAGAGCTGGAGCTCTGCCGTCCTGGAGGCGCACTAGGCTCCAGCCAAGTAGGGCTTGAGATAAACGAGGCTGGGCTGCCTCTTCTTCCCTCGAGGAGGCTCGCCTCCCCGCCAGCTGTTCACTCGGCTTCCAGGTGGGGGCGCTCTGCGCCTCCTGCAGGTCTTCTCTCAGGGGCTGCTTGCCCTGAGCTGGGGCTGTGCTCAGGAGCCCAGGCACGCAGGGGCAGGCCCCAACCAGCTGCACACGTCTCTGCTGGGGAGGAGAGCGCTAGGGAAGCTACGTGTGTGAGGCAGCTGCTGGGCGCCCAGGGAGTCAGCCTCCGGGTGTGCGGGGCTGCAGACCCCAGCCAGGGGCCCTGGGAGCCTGGTGCACTCCGCGCGGTGCTGAGTCTGGGCGGCCATGCAACCTCTGGAGGAGCCCTGCACTAGACCTTTCCTTCCCTCGCACAGAGCTCTTCCTGCTGGAGCCCTTGGCAGTGTGCAAGCCACCGGCCCCTAAGCCCTCCCCAAGGACGCCTGGGGCCTAGGTCAAAGGCAAGGCAGGAGCGGAGCTGAGGCCAGGAAGGCACCAGTGGCGTCTCCCAGCCTCGCGCAGCCTGCTCCTTCCTGGGCAGGAAGCCTAGCAGCGAGGCAAGTCTGGGCAAGGCTCGCCCAGGGCAGAGCAGCCTCGCGCCAGCAACTCTGCCAGAACGGGCCTCTGAGCAGAGCTGGAGCTCTGCCGTCCTGGAGGCGCACACGGCTCCAGCCAAGTAGGGCTTGAGCCAAACGAGGCTGGGCTGCCTCTTCTTCCCTCGAGGAGGCTCGCCTCCCCGCCAGCTGTTCACTCGGCTTCGAGGTGGGGGCGCTCTGCGCCTCCTGCAGGTCTTGTCTCAGGGGCTGCTTGCCCTGAGCTGGGGCTGTGGGCGGGATCCCAGGCACGCAGGGGCAGGCCCCAACCAGCTGCACACGTCTCTGCTGGGGAGGAGAGCGCTAGGGAAGCTACGTGTGTGAGGCAGCTGCTGGGCGCCCAGGGAGTCAGCCTCCGGGTGTGCGGGGCTGCAGACCCCAGCCAGGGGCCCTGGGAGCCTGGTGCACTCCGTGCGGCGCTGAGCCTGGGCGGCCAAGAAACCGCTGGAGGAGCCCTGCACTGGCCCTTCCCTTCCCTCGCACAGAGCTCTTCCTGCTGGAGCCCTTGGTAGTGTGCAAGCCACGGGCCCCTAAGCCCTCCCCAAGGACGCCTGGGGCCTAGGTGCAAAGGCAAGGCAGGAGCGGAGCTGAGGCCAGGAAGGCGCCAGTGGCGTCTTCCAGCCTCGCGCAGCCTGCTCCTTCCTGGGCAGGAAGCCTAGCAGCGAGGCAAGTCTGGGCAAGGCTCGCCCAGGGCAGAGCAGCCTCGCACCAGCAACTCTGCCAGAACGGGCCTCTGAGCAGAGCTGGAGCTCTGCCGTCCTGGAGGCGCACTCGGCTCCAGCCAAGTAGGGCTTGAGCCAAACGAGGCTGGGCTGCCTCTTCTTCCCTCGAGGAGGCTCGCCTCCCCGCCAGCTGTTCACTCGGCTTCCAGGTGGGGGCGCTCTGCGCCTCCTGCAGGTCTTGTCTCAGGGGCTGCTTGCCCTGAGCTGGGGCTGTGGGCGGGAGCCCAGGCACGCAGGGGCAGGCCCCAACCAGCTGCACACGTCTCTGCTGGGGAGGAGAGCGCTAGGAAAGCTACGTGTGTGAGGCAGCTGCTGGGCGCCCAGGGAGTCAGCCTCCGGGTGTGCGGGGCTGCAGACCCCAGCCAGGGGCCCTGGGAGCCTGGTGCACTCCGCGCGGTGCTGAGTCTGGTCGGCCAAGCAACCTCTGGAGGAGCCCTGCACTAGACCTTTCCTTCCCTCGCACAGAGCTCTTCCTGCTGGAGCCCTTGGCAGTGTGCAAGCCACCGGCCCCTAAGCCCTCCCCAAGGACGCCTGGGGCCTAGGTCAAAGGCAAGGCAGGAGCGGAGCTGAGGCCAGGAAGGCACCAGTGGCGTCTCACAGCCTCGCGCAGCCTGCTCCTTCCTGGGCAGGAAGCCTAGCAGCGAGGCAAGTCTGGGCAAGGCTCGCCCAGGGCAGAGCAGCCTCGCGCCAGCAACTCTGCCAGAACGGGCCTCTGAGCAGAGCTGGAGCTCTGCCGTCCTGGAGGCGCACTCGGCTCCAGCCAAGTAGGGCTTGAGCCAAACGAGGCTGGGCTGCCTCTTCTTCCCTCGAGGAGGCTCGCCTCCCCGCCAGCTGTTCACTCGGCTTCCAGGTGGGGGCGCTCTGCGCCTCCTGCAGGTCTTGGCTCAGGGGCTGCTTGCCCTGAGCTGGGGCTGTGGGCGGGAGCCCAGGCACGCAGGGGTAGGCCCCAACCAGCTGCACACGTCTCTGCTGGGGAGGAGAGCGCTAGGGAAGCTACGTGTGTGAGGCAGCTGCTGGGCGCCCAGGGAGTCAGCCTCCGGGTGTGCGGGGCTGCAGACCCCAGCCAGGGGCCCTGGGAGCCTGGTGCACTCCGTGCGGCGCTGAGCCTGGGCGGCCAAGCAACCGCTGGAGGAGCCCTGCACTGGCCCTTCCCTTCCCTCGCACAGAGCTCTTCCTGCTGGAGCCCTTGGTAGTGTGCAAGCCACCGGCCCCTAAGCCCTCCCCAAGGACGCCTGGGGCCTAGGTGCAAAGGCAAGGCAGGAGCGGAGCTGAGGCCAGGAAGGCGCCAGTGGCGTCTTCCAGCCTCGCGCAGCCTGCTGCTTCCTGGGCAGGAAGCCTAGCAGCGAGGCAAGTCTGAGCAAGGCTCGCCCAGGGCAGAGCAGCCTCGCGCCAGCAACTCTGCCAGAACGGGCCTCTGAGCAGAGCTGGAGCTCTGCCGTCCTGGAGGCGCACTCGGCTCCAGCCAAGTAGGGCTTGAGCCAAACGAGGCTGGGCTGCCTCTTCTTCCCTCGAGGAGGCTCGCCTCCCCGCCAGCTGTTCACTCGGCTTCCAGGTGGTGGCGCTCTGCGCCTCTTGCAGGTCTTGGCTCAGGGGCTGCTTGCCCTGAGCTGGGGCTGTGGGCGGGAGCCCAGGCACGCATGGGCAGGCCCCAACCAGCTTCACACGTCTCTGCTGCGGAGGAGAGCGCTAGGGAAGCTACGTGAGTGAGGAAGCTGCTGGGCGCCCAGGGAGTCAGCCTCCGGGTGTTCGGGGCTGCAGACCCCAGCCAGGGCCCTGGGAGCCTGGTGCACTCCGTGCCGAGCTAAGTCTGGGCGGCCAAGCAACCGCTGGAGGAACCCTGCACTAGCCCTTCCCTTCCCTCGCACAGAGCTCTTCCTGCTGGAGCCCTTGGCAGTGTGCAAGCCACCGGCCCCTAAGCCCTCCCCAAGGACGCCTGGGGCCTAGGTGCAAAGGCAAGGCAGGAGCGGAGCTGAGGCCAAGAAGGCGCCAGTGGCGTCTCCCAGCATCGCGCAGCCTGCTCCTTCCTGGGCAGGAAGCCTAGCAGCGAGGCAAGTCTGGGCAAGGCTCGCCCAGGGCATAACAGCTTCGCGCCAGCAACTATGCCAGATCAGGCCTCTGAGCAGAGCTGGAGCTCTGCCGTCCTGGAGGCGCACTAGGCTCCAGCCAAGTAGGGCTTGAGCCAAACGAGGCTGGGCTGCCTCTTCTTCCCTCGAGGAGGCTCGCCTCCCCGCCAGCTGTTCACTCGGCTTCCAGGTGGGGGCGCTCTGCGCCTCCTGCAGGTCTTGGCTCAGGGGCTGCTTGCCCTGAGCTGGGGCTGTGCTCAGGAGCCCAGGCACGCAGGGGCAGGCCCCAACCAGCTGCACACGTCTCTGCTGGGGAGGAGAGCGCTAGGGAAGCTACGTGTGTGAGGCAGCTGCTGGGCGCCCAGGGAGTCAGCCTCCGGGTGTGCGGGGCTGCAGACCCCAGCCAGGGGCCCTGGGAGCCTGGTGCACTCCGCGCGGTGCTGAGTCTGGGCGGCCAAGCAACCTCTGGAGGAGCCCTGCACTAGACCTTTCCTTCCCTCGCACAGAGCTCTTCCTGCTGGAGCCCTTGGCAGTGTGCAAGCCACCGGCCCCTAAGCCCTCCCCAAGGACGCCTGGGGCCTAGGTCAAAGGCAAGGCAGGAGCGGAGCTGAGGCCAGGAAGGCACCAGTGGCGTCTCACAGCCTCGCGCAGCCTGCTCCTTCCTGGGCAGGAAGCCTAGCAGCGAGGCAAGTCTGGGCAAGGCTCGCCCAGGGCAGAGCAGCCTCGCGCCAGCAACTCTGCCAGAACGGGCCTCTGAGCAGAGCTGGAGCTCTCCCGTCCTGGAGGCGCACTCGGCTCCAGCCAAGTAGGGCTTGAGCCAAACGAGGCTGGGCTGCCTCTTCTTCCCTCGAGGAGGCTCGCCTCCCCGCCAGCTGTTCACTCGGCTTCCAGGTGGGGGCGCTCTGCGCCTCCTGCAGGTCTTGGCTCAGGGGCTGCTTGCCCTGAGCTGGGGCTGTGGGCGGGATCCCAGGCACGCAGGGGCAGGCCCCAACCAGCTGCACACGTCTCTGCTGGGGAGGAGAGCGCTAGGGAAGCTACGTGTGTGAGGCAGCTGCTGGGCGCCCAGGGAGTCAGCCTCCGGGTGTGCGGGGCTGCAGACCCCAGCCAGGGCCCTGGGAGCCTGGTGCACTCCGTGCCGAGCTAAGTCTGGGCGGCCAAGCAACCGTTGGAGGAGCCCTGCACTAGCCCTTCCCTTCCCTCGCACAGAGCTCTTCCTGCTGGAGCCCTTGGCAGTGTGCAAGCCACCGGCCCCTAAGCCCTCCCCAAGGACGCCTGGGGCCTAGGTGCAAAGGCAAGGCAGGAGCGGAGCTGAGGCCAAGAAGGCGCCAGTGGCGTCTCCCAGCATCGCGCAGCCTGCTCCTTCCTGGGCAGGAAGCCTAGCAGCGAGGCAAGTCTGGGCAAGGCTCGCCCAGGGCATAGCAGCTTCGCGCCAGCAACTATGCCAGATCAGGCCTCTGAGCAGAGCTGGAGCTCTGCCGTCCTGGAGGCGCACACGGCTCCAGCCAAGTAGGGCTTGAGCCAAACGAGGCTGGGCTGCCTCTTCTTCCCTCGAGGAGGCTCGCCTCCCCGCCAGCTGTTCACTCGGCTTCCAGGTGGTGGCGCTCTGCGCCTCTTGCAGGTCTTGGCTCAGGGGCTGCTTGCCCTGAGCTGGGGCTGTGGGCGGGAGCCCAGGCACGCATGGGCAGGCCCCAACCAGCTGCACACGTCTCTGCTGCGGAGGAGAGCGCTAGGGAAGCTACGTGAGTGAGGAAGCTGCTGGGCGCCCAGGGAGTCAGCCTCCGGGTGTGCGGGGCTGCAGACCCCAGCCAGGGCCCTGGGAGCCTGGTGCACTCCGTGCCGAGCTAAGTCTGGGCGGCCAAGCAACCGCTGGAGGAACCCTGCACTAGCCCTTCCCTTCCCTCGCACAGAGCTCTTCCTGCTGGAGCCCTTGGCAGTGTGCAAGCCACCGGCCCCTAAGGCCTCCCCAAGGACGCCTGGGGCCTAGGTGCAAAGGCAAGGCAGGAGCGGAGCTGAGGCCAAGAAGGCGCCAGTGGCGTCTCCCAGCATCGCGCAGCCTGCTCCTTCCTGGGCAGGAAGCCTAGCAGCGAGGCAAGTCTGGGCAAGGCTCGCCCAGGGCATAGCAGCTTCGCGCCAGCAACTATGCCAGATCAGGCCTCTGAGCAGAGCTGGAGCTCTGCCGTCCTGCAGGCGCACTAGGCTCCAGCCAAGTAGGGCTTGAGCCAAACGAGGCTGGGCTGCCTCTTCTTCCCTCGAGGAGGCTCGCCTCCCCGCCAGCTGTTCACTCGGCTTCCAGGTGGGGGCGCTCTTCGCCTCGTGCAGGACTTGGCTCAGGGGCTGCTTGCCCTGAGCTGGGGCTGTGCGCAGGAGCCAGGAAGGCAGGGGCAGGCCCCAACCAGCTGCACACGTCTCTGATGGGGAGGAGAGCGCTAGGAAAGCTACATGTGTGAGGCAGCTGCTGGGCGCCCAGGGAGTCAGCCTCCAGGTGTGCGGGGCTGCAGACCCCAGCCAGGTGCCCTGGGAGCCTGGTGCACTCCGTGCGGCGCTGAGTCTGGGCGGCCAAGCAACCGATGGAGGAGCCCTGCATTAGCCCTTCCCTTCCCTCGCACAGAGCTCTTCCTGCTGGAGCCCTTGGCAGTGTGCAAGCCACCGGCCCCTAAGCCCTCCCCAAGGACGTCTGGGGCCTAGGTGCAAAGGCAAGGCAGGAGCGGAGCTGAGGCCAGGAAGGCGCCAGTGGCGTCTCCCAGCCTCGCGCAGCCTACTCCTTCCTGGGCAGGAAGCCTAGCAGCGAGGCAAGTCTGGGCAAGGCTCGCCCAGGGCAGAGCAGCCTCGCGCCAGCAACTCTGCCAGAACGGGCCTCTGAGCAGAGCTGGAGCTCTGCCGTCCTGGATGCGCACTCGGCTCCAGCCAAGTAGGGCTTGAGCCAAACGAGGCTGGGCTGCCTCTTCTTCCCTCGAGGAGGCTCGCCTCCCCGCCAGCTGTTCACTCGGCTTCCAGGTGGGGGCGCTCTGCGCCTCTTGCAGGTCTTGGCTCAGGGGCTGCTTGCCCTGAGCTGGGGCTGTGGGCGGGAGCCCAGGCACGCAGGGGCAGGCCCCAACCAGCTGCACACGTCTCTGCTGCGGAGGAGAGCGCTAGGGAAGCTACGTGAGTGAGGAAGCTGCTGGGCGCCCAGGGAGTCAGCCTCCGAGTGTGCGGGGCTGCAGACCCCAGCCAGGGCCCTGGGAGCCTGGTGCACTCCGTGCCGAGCTAAGTCTGGGCGGCCAAGCAACCGCTGGAGGAGCCCTGCACTAGCCCTTCCCTTCCCTCACACAGAGCTCTTCCTGCTGGAGCCCTTGGCAGTGTGCAAGCCACCGGCCCCTAAGCCCTCCCCAAGGACGCCTGGGGCCTAGGTGCAAAGGCAAGGCAGGAGCGGAGCTGAGGCCAAGAAGGCGCCAGTGGCGTCTCCCAGCATCACGCAGCCTGCTCCTTCCTGGGCAGGAAGCCTAGCAGCGAGGCAAGTCTGGGCAAGGCTCGCCCAGGGCATAGGAGCTTCGCGCCAGCAACTATGCCAGATCAGGCCTCTGAGCAGAGCTGGAGCTCTGCCGTCCTGGAGGCGCACTAGGCTCCAGCCAAGTAGGGCTTGAGATAAACGAGGCTGGGCTGCCTCTTCTTCCCTCGAGGAGGCTCGCCTCCCCGCCAGCTGTTCACTCGGCTTCCAGGTGGGGGCGCTCTGCGCCTCCTGCAGGTCTTGGCTCAGGGGCTGCTTGCCCTGAGCTGGGGCTGTGGGCGGGATCCCAGGCACGCAGGGGCAGGCCCCAACCAGCTGCACACGTCTCTGCTGGGGAGGAGAGCGCTAGGGAAGCTACGTGTGTGAGGCAGCTGCTGGGCGCCCAGGGAGTCAGCCCCCGGGTGTGCGGGGCTGCAGACCCCAGCCAGGGGCCCTGGGAGCCTGGTGCACTCCGTGCGGCGCTGAGCCTGGGCGGCCAAGCAACCGCTGGAGGAGCCCTGCACTGGCCCTTCCCTTCCCTCGCACAGAGCTCTTCCTGCTGGAGCCCTTGGTAGTGTGCAAGCCACCGGCCCCTAAGCCCTCCCCAAGGACGCCTGGGGCCTAGGTGCAAAGGCAAGGCAGGAGCGGAGCTGAGGCCAGGAAGGCGCCAGTGGCGTCTTCCAGCCTCGCGCAGCCTGCTCCTTCCTGGGCAGGAAGCCTAGCAGCGAGGCAAGTCTGGGCAAGGCTCGCCCAGGGCAGAGCAGCCTCGCACCAGCAACTCTGCCAGAACGGGCCTCTGAGCAGAGCTGGAGCTCTGCCGTCCTGGAGGCGCACTCGGCTCCAGCCAAGTAGGGCTTGAGCCAAACGAGGCTGGGCTGTCTCTTCTTCCCTCGAGGAGGCTCGCCTCCCCGCCAGCTGTTCACTCGGCTTCCAGGTGGGGGCGCTCTGCGCCTCCTGCAGGTCTTGTCTCAGGGGCTGCTTGCCCTGAGCTGGGGCTGTGGGCGGGAGCCCAGGCACGCAGGGGTAGGACCCAACCAGCTGCACACGTCTCTGCTGGGGAGGAGAGCGCTAGGGAAGCTACGTGTGTGAGGCAGCTGCTGGGCGCCCAGGGAGTCAGCCTCCGGGTGTGCGGGGCTGCAGACCCCAGCCAGGGGCCCTGGGAGCCTGGTGCACTCCGTGCGGCGCTGAGCCTGGGCGGCCAAGCAACCGCTAGAGGAGCCCTGCACTGGCCCTTCCCTTCCCTCGCACAGAGCTCTTCCTGCTGGAGCCCTTGGTAGTGTGCAAGCCACCGGCCCCTAAGCCCTCCCCAAGGACGCCTGGGGCCTAGGTGCAAAGGCAAGGCAGGAGCGGAGCTGAGGCCAGGAAGGCGCCAGTGGCGTCTTCCAGCCTCGCGCAGCCTGCTCATTCCTGGGCAGGAAGCCTAGCAGCGAGGCAAGTCTGAGCAAGGCTCGCCCAGGGCAGAGCAGCCTCGCGCCAGCAACTCTGCCAGAACGGGCCTCTGAGCAGAGCTGGAGCTCTGCCGTCCTGGAGGCGCACTCGGCTCCAGCCAAGTAGGGCTTGAGCCAAACGAGGCTGGGCTGCCTCTTCTTCCCTCGAGGAGGCTCGCCTCCCCGCCAGCTGTTCACTCGGCTTCCAGGTGGGGGCGCTCTGCGCCTCTTGCAGGTCTTGGCTCAGGGGCTGCTTGCCCTGAGCTGGGGCTGTGGGCGGGAGCCCAGGCACGCAGGGGCAGGCCCCAACCAGCTGCACACGTCTCTGCTGCGGAGGAGAGCGCTAGGGAAGCTACGTGAGTGAGGAAGCTGCTGGGCGCCCAGGGAGTCAGCCTCCGAGTGTGCGGGGCTGCAGACCCCAGCCAGGGCCCTGGGAGCCTGGTGCACTCCGTGCCGAGCTAAGTCTGGGCGGCCAAGCAACCGCTGGAGGAGCCCTGCACTAGCCCTTCCCTTCCCTCGCACAGAGCTCTTCCTGCTGGAGCCCTTGGCAGTGTGCAAGCCACCGGCCCCTAAGCCCTCCCCAAGGACGCCTGGGGCCTAGGTGCAAAGGCAAGGCAGGAGCGGAGCTGAGGCCAAGAAGGCGCCAGTGGCGTCTCCCAGCATCGCGCAGCCTGCTCCTTCCTGGGCAGGAAGCCTAGCAGCGAGGCAAGTCTGGGCAAGGCTCGCCCAGGGCATAGGAGCTTCGCGCCAGCAACTATGCCAGATCAGGCCTCTGAGCAGAGCTGGAGCTCTGCCGTCCTGGAGGCGCACTAGGCTCCAGCCAAGTAGGGCTTGAGATAAACGAGGCTGGGCTGCCTCTTCTTCCCTCGAGGAGGCTCGCCTCCCCGCCAGCTGTTCACTCGGCTTCCAGGTGGGGGCGCTCTGCGCCTCCTGCAGGTCTTGGCTCAGGGGCTGCTTGCCCTGAGCTGGGGCTGTGGGCGGGATCCCAGGCACGCAGGGGCAGGCCCCAACCAGCTGCACACGTCTCTGCTGGGGAGGAGAGCGCTAGGGAAGCTACGTGTGTGAGGCAGCTGCTGGGCGCCCAGGGAGTCAGCCCCCGGGTGTGCGGGGCTGCAGACCCCAGCCAGGGGCCCTGGGAGCCTGGTGCACTCCGTGCGGCGCTGAGCCTGGGCGGCCAAGCAACCGCTGGAGGAGCCCTGCACTGGCCCTTCCCTTCCCTCGCACAGAGCTCTTCCTGCTGGAGACCTTGGTAGTGTGCAAGCCACCGGCCCCTAAGCCCTCCCCAAGGACGCCTGGGGCCTAGGTGCAAAGGCAAGGCAGGAGCGGAGCTGAGGCCAGGAAGGCGCCAGTGGCGTCTTCCAGCCTCGCGCAGCCTGCTCCTTCCTGGGCAGGAAGCCTAGCAGCGAGGCAAGTCTGGGCAAGGCTCGCCCAGGGCAGAGCAGCCTCGCACCAGCAACTCTGCCAGAACGGGCCTCTGAGCAGAGCTGGAGCTCTGCCGTCCTGGAGGCGCACTCGGCTCCAGCCAAGTAGGGCTTGAGCCAAACGAGGCTGGGCTGTCTCTTCTTCCCTCGAGGAGGCTCGCCTCCCCGCCAGCTGTTCACTCGGCTTCCAGGTGGGGGCGCTCTGCGCCTCCTGCAGGTCTTGTCTCAGGGGCTGCTTGCCCGGAGCTGGGGCTGTGGGCGGGAGCCCAGGCACGCAGGGGCAGGACCCAACCAGCTGCACACGTCTCTGCTGGGGAGGAGAGCGCTAGGGAAGCTACGTGTGTGAGGCAGCTGCTGGGCGCCCAGGGAGTCAGCCTCCGGGTGTGCGGGGCTGCAGACCCCAGCCAGGGGCCCTGGGAGCCTGGTGCACTCCGCGCGGTGCTGAGTCTGGTCGGCCAAGCAACCTCTGGAGGAGCCCTGCACTAGACCTTTCCTTCCCTCGCACAGAGCTCTTCCTGCTGGAGCCCTTGGCAGTGTGCAAGCCACCGGCCCCTAAGCCCTCCCCAAGGACGCCTGGGGCCTAGGTCAAAGGCAAGGCAGGAGCGGAGCTGAGGCCAGGAAGGCACCAGTGGCGTCTCACAGCCTCGCGTAGCCTGCTCCTTCCTGGGCAGGAAGCCTAGCAGCGAGGCAAGTCTGGGCAAGGCTCGCCCAGGGCAGAGCAGCCTCGCGCCAGCAACTCTGCCAGAACGGGCCTCTGAGCAGAGCTGGAGCTCTGCCGTCCTGGAGGCGCACTCGGCTCCAGCCAAGTAGGGCTTGAGCCAAACGAGGCTGGGCTGCCTCTTCTTCCCTCGAGGAGGCTCGCCTCCCCGCCAGCTGTTCACTCGGCTTCCAGATGGGGGCGCTCTGCGCCTCCTGCAGGTCTTGGCTCAGGGGCTGCTTGCCCTGAGCTGGGGCTGTGGGCGGGAGCCCAGGCACGCAGGGGTAGGCCCCAACCAGCTGCACACGTCTCTGCTGGGGAGGAGAGCGCTAGGGAAGCTACGTGTGTGAGGCAGCTGCTGGGCGCCCAGGGAGTCAGCCTCCGGGTGTGCGGGGCTGCAGACCCCAGCCAGGGGCCCTGGGAGCCTGGTGCACTCCGTGCGGCGCTGAGCCTGGGCGGCCAAGCAACCGCTGGAGGAGCCCTGCACTGGCCCTTCCCTTCCCTCGCACAGAGCTCTTCCTGCTGGAGCCCTTGGTAGTGTGCAAGCCACCGGCTCCTAAGCCCTCCCCAAGGACGCCTGGGGCCTAGGTGCAAAGGCAAGGCAGGAGCGGAGCTGAGGCCAGGAAGGCGCCAGTGGCGTCTTCCAGCCTCGCGCAGCCTGCTCCTTCCTGGGCAGGAAGCCTAGCAGCGAGGCAAGTCTGAGCAAGGCTCGCCCAGGGCAGAGCAGCCTCGCGCCAGCAACTCTGCCAGAACGGGCCTCTGAGCAGAGCTGGAGCTCTGCCGTCCTGGAGGCGCACTCGGCTCCAGCCAAGTAGGGCTTGAGCCAAACGAGGCTGGGCTGCCTCTTCTTCCCTCGAGGAGGCTCGCCTCCCCGCCAGCTGTTCACTCGGCTTCCAGGTGGTGGCGCTCTGCGCCTCTTGCAGGTCTTGGCTCAGGGGCTGCTTGCCCTGAGCTGGGGCTGTGGGCGGGAGCCCAGGCACGCATGGGCAGGCCCCAACCAGCTGCACACGTCTCTGCTGCGGAGGAGAGCGCTAGGGAAGCTACGTGAGTGAGGAAGCTGCTGGGCGCCCAGGGAGTCAGCCTCCGGGTGTGCGGGGCTGCAGACCCCAGCCAGGGCCCTGGGAGCCTGGTGCACTCCGTGCCGAGCTAAGTCTGGGCGGCCAAGCAACCGCTGGAGGAACCCTGCACTAGCCCTTCCATTCCCTCGCACAGAGCTCTTCCTGCTGGAGCCCTTGGCAGTGTGCAAGCCACCGGCCCCTAAGCCCTCCCCAAGGACGCCTGGGGCCTAGGTGCAAAGGCAAGGCAGGAGCGGAGCTGAGGCCAAGAAGGCGCCAGTGGCGTCTCCCAGCATCGCGCAGCCTGCTCCTTCCTGGGCAGGAAGCCTAGCAGCGAGGCAAGTCTGGGCAAGGCTCGCCCAGGGCATAGCAGCTTCGCGCCAGCAACTATGCCAGATCAGGCCTCTGAGCAGAGCTGGAGCTCTGCCGTCCTGGAGGCGCACTAGGCTCCAGCCAAGTAGGGCTTGAGCCAAACGAGGCTGGGCTGCCTCTTCTTCCCTCGAGGAGGCTCGCCTCCCCGCCAGCTGTTCACTCGGCTTCCAGGTGGGGGCGCTCTGCGCCTCCTGCAGGTCTTGGCTCAGGGGCTGCTTGCCCTGAGCTGGGGCTGTGCTCAGGAGCCCAGGCACGCAGGGGCAGGCCCCAACCAGCTGCACACGTCTCTGCTGGGGAGGAGAGCGCTAGGGAAGCTACGTGTGTGAGGCAGCTGCTGGGCGCCCAGGGAGTCAGCCTCCGGGTGTGCGGGGCTGCAGACCCCAGCCAGGGGCCCTGGGAGCCTGGTGCACTCCGCGCGGTGCTGAGTCTGGGCGGCCAAGCAACCTCTGGAGGAGCCCTGCACTAGACCTTTCCTTCCCTCGCACAGAGCTCTTCCTGCTGGAGCCCTTGGCAGTGTGCAAGCCACCGGCCCCTAAGCCCTCCCCAAGGACGCCTGGGGCCTAGGTCAAAGGCAAGGCAGGAGCGGAGCTGAGGCCAGGAAGGCACCAGTGGCGTCTCCCAGCATCGCGCAGCCTGCTCCTTCCTGGGCAGGAAGCCTAGCAGCGAGGCAAGTCTGGGCAAGGCTCGCCCAGGGCAGAGCAGCCTCGCGCCAGCAACTCTGCCAGAACGGGCCTCTGAGCAGAGCTGGAGCTCTGCCGTCCTGGAGGCGCACTCGGCTCCAGCCAAGTAGGGCTTGAGCCAAACGAGGCTGGGCTGCCTCTTCTTCCCTCGAGGAGGCTCGCCTCCCCGCCAGCTGTTCACTCGGCTTCCAGGTGGGGGCGCTCTGCGCCTCCTGCAGGTCTTGGCTCAGGGGCTGCTTGCCCTGAGCTGGGGCTGTGGGCGGGATCCCAGGCACGCAGGGGCAGGCCCCAACCAGCTGCACACGTCTCTGCTGGGGAGGAGAGCGCTAGGGAAGCTACGTGTGTGAGGCAGCTGCTGGGCGCCCAGGGAGTCAGCCTCCGGGTGTGCGGGGCTGCAGACCCCAGCCAGGGCCCTGGGAGCCTGGTGCACTCCGTGCCGAGCTAAGTCTGGGCGGCCAAGCAACCGTTGGAGGAGCCCTGCACTAGCCCTTCCCTTCCCTCGCACAGAGCTCTTCCTGCTGGAGCCCTTGGCAGTGTGCAAGCCACCGGCCCCTAAGCCCTCCCCAAGGACGCCTGGGGCCTAGGTGCAAAGGCAAGGCAGGAGCGGAGCTGAGGCCAAGAAGGCGCCAGTGGCGTCTCCCAGCATCGCGCAGCCTGCTCCTTCCTGGGCAGGAAGCCTAGCAGCGAGGCAAGTCTGGGCAAGGCTCGCCCAGGGCATAGCAGCTTCGCGCCAGCAACTATGCCAGATCAGGCCTCTGAGCAGAGCTGGAGCTCTGCCGTCCTGGAGGCGCACACGGCTCCAGCCAAGTAGGGCTTGAGCCCAACGAGGCTGGGCTTCCTCTTCTTCCCTCGAGGAGGCTCGCCTCTCCGCCAGCTGTTCACTCAGCTTCCAGGTGGGGGCGCTCTTCGACTCCTGCAGGTCTTGGCTCAGGGGCTGCTTGCCCTGAGCTGGGGCTGTGGGCGGGAGCCCAGGCAAGCAGGGGCAGGCCCTAACCAGCTGCACACGTTCTGCTGGGGAGGAGAGCGCTAGGGAATCTACGTGTGTGAGGCAGCTGCTGGGCGCCCAGGGAGTCAGCCTCCGTGTGTGCGGGGCTGCAGACCCCAGCCAGGGGCCATGGGAGCCTGGTGCACTCCGTGCCGAGCTAAGTCTGGGCGGCCAAGCAACCGCTGGAGGAGCACTGCACTAGCCCTTCCCTTCCCTCGCACAGAGCTCTTCCTGCTGGAGCCCTTGGCAGTGTGCAAGCCACCGGCCCCTAAGCCCTCCCCAAGGACGCCTGGGGCCTAGGTCAAAGGCAAGGCAGGAGCGGAGCTGAGGCCAGGAAGGCACCAGTGGCGTCTCACAGCCTCGCGCAGCCTGCTCCTTCCTGGGCAGGAAGCCTAGCAGCGAGGCAAGTCTGGGCAAGGCTCGCCCAGGGCATAGCAGCTTCGCGCCAGCAACTATGCCAGATCAGGCCTCTGAGCAGAGCTGGAGCTCTGCCGTCCTGCAGGCGCACTAGGCTCCAGCCAAGTAGGGCTTGAGCCAAACGAGGCTGGGCTGCCTCTTCTTCCCTCGAGGAGGCTCGCCTCCCCGCCAGCTGTTCACTCGGCTTCCAGGTGGGGGCGCTCTGCGCCTCCTGCAGGTCTTGGCTCAGGGGCTGCTTGCCCTGAGCTGGGGCTGTGCTCAGGAGCCCAGGCACGCAGGGGCAGGCCCCAACCAGCTGCACACGTCTCTGCTGGGGAGGAGAGCGCTAGGGAAGCTACGTGTGTGAGGCAGCTGCTGGGCGCCCAGGGAGTCAGCCTCCGGGTGTGCGGGGCTGCAGACCCCAGCCAGGGGCCCTGGGAGCCTGGTGCACTCCGCGCGGTGCTGAGTCTGGGCGGCCAAGCAACCTCTGGAGGAGCCCTGCACTAGACCTTTCCTTCCCTCGCACAGAGCTCTTCCTGCTGGAGCCCTTGGCAGTGTGCAAGCCACCGGCCCCTAAGCCCTCCCCAAGGACGCCTGGGGCCTAGGTCAAAGGCAAGGCAGGAGCGGAGCTGAGGCCAGGAAGGCACCAGTGGCGTCTCACAGCCTCGCGCAGCCTGCTCCTTCCTGGGCAGGAAGCCTAGCAGCGAGGCAAGTCTGGGCAAGGCTCGCCCAGGGCAGAGCAGCTTCGCGCCAGCAACTATGCCAGATCAGGCCTCTGAGCAGAGCTGGAGCTTTGCCGTCCTGCAGGCGCACTAGGCTCCAGCCAAGTAGGGCTTGAGCCAAACGAGGCTGGGCTGCCTCTTCTTCCCTCGAGGAGGCTCGCCTCCCCGCCAGCTGTTCACTCGGCTTCCAGGTGGGGGCGCTCTGCGCCTCCTGCAGGTCTTGGCTCAGGGGCTGCTTGCCCTGAGCTGGGGCTGTGCTCAGGAGCCCAGGCACGCAGGGGCAGGCCCCAACCAGCTGCACACGTCTCTGCTGGGGAGGAGAGCGCTAGGGAAGCTACGTGTGTGAGGCAGCTGCTGGGCGCCCAGGGAGTCAGCCTCCGGGTGTGCGGGGCTGCAGACCCCAGCCAGGGGCCCTGGGAGCCTGGTGCACTCCGCGCGGTGCTGAGTCTGGGCGGCCAAGCAACCTCTGGAGGAGCCCTGCACTAGACCTTTCCTTCCCTCGCACAGAGCTCTTCCTGCTGGAGCCCTTGGCAGTGTGCAAGCCACCGGCCCCTAAGCCCTCCCCAAGGACGCCTGGGGCCTAGGTCAAAGGCAAGGCAGGAGCGGAGCTGAGGCCAGGAAGGCACCAGTGGCGTCTCACAGCCTCGCGCAGCCTGCTCCTTCCTGGGCAGGAAGCCTAGCAGCGAGGCAAGTCTGGGCAAGGCTCGCCCAGGGCAGAGCAGCCTCGCGCCAGCAACTCTGCCAGAACGGGCCTCTGAGCAGAGCTGGAGCTCTGCCGTCCTGGAGGCGCACTCGGCTCCAGCCAAGTAGGGCTTGAGCCAAACGAGGCTGGGCTGCCTCTTCTTCCCTCGAGGAGGCTCGCCTCCCCGCCAGCTGTTCACTCGGCTTCCAGGTGGGGGCGCTCTGCGCCTCCTGCAGGTCTTGGCTCAGGGGCTGCTTGCCCTGAGCTGGGGCTGTGGGCGGGAGCCCAGGCACGCAGGGGCAGGCCCCAACCAGCTGCACACGTCTCTGCTGGGGAGGAGAGCGCTAGGGAAGCTACGTGTGTGAGGCAGCTGCTGGGCGCCCAGGGAGTCAGCCTCCGGGTGTGCGGGGCTGCAGACCCCAGCCAGGGGCCCTGGGAGCCTGGTGCACTCCGTGCGGCGCTGAGCCTGGGCGGCCAAGCAACCGCTGGAGGAGCCCTGAACTGGCCCTTCCCTTCCCTCGCACAGAGCTCTTCCTGCTGGAGCCCTTGGTAGTGTGCAAGCCACCGGCCCCTAAGCCCTCCCCAAGGACGCCTGGGGCCTAGGTGCAAAGGCAAGGCAGGAGCGGAGCTGAGGCCAGGAAGGCGCCAGTGGCGTCTTCCAGCCTCGCGCAGCCTGCTCCTTCCTGGGCAGGAAGCCTAGCAGCGAGGCAAGTCTGAGCAAGGCTCGCCCAGGGCAGAGCAGCCTCGCGCCAGCAACTCTGCCAGAACGGGCCTCTGAGCAGAGCTGGAGCTCTGCCGTCCTGGAGGCGCACTCGGCTCCAGCCAAGTAGGGCTTGAGCCAAACGAGGCTGGGCTGCCTCTTCTTCCCTCGAGGAGGCTCGCCTCCCCGCCAGCTGTTCACTCGGCTTCCAGGTGGTGGCGCTCTGCGCCTCTTGCAGGTCTTGGCTCAGGGGCTGCTTGCCCTGAGCTGGGGCTGTGGGCGGGAGCCCAGGCACGCATGGGCAGGCCCCAACCAGCTGCACACGTCTCTGCTGGGGAGGAGAGCGCTAGGGAAGCTACGTGAGTGAGGAAGCTGCTGGGCGCCCAGGGAGTCAGCCTCCGGGTGTGCGGGGCTGCAGACCCCAGCCAGGGCCCTGGGAGCCTGGTGCACTCCGTGCCGAGCTAAGTCTGGGCGGCCAAGCAACCGTTGGAGGAGCCCTGCACTAGCCCTTCCCTTCCCTCGCACAGAGCTCTTCCTGCTGGAGCCCTTGGCAGTGTGCAAGCCACCGGCCCCTAAGCCCTCCCCAAGGACGCCTGGGGCCTAGGTGCAAAGGCAAGGCAGGAGCGGAGCTGAGGCCAAGAAGGCGCCAGTGGCGTCTCCCAGCCTCGCGCAGCCTGCTCCTTCCTGGGCAGGAAGCCTAGCAGCGAGGCAAGTCTGGGCAAGGCTCGCCCAGGGCATAGCAGCTTCGCGCCAGCAACTATGCCAGATCAGGCCTCTGAGCAGAGCTGGAGCTCTGCCGTCCTGGAGGCGCACTAGGCTCCAGCCAAGTAGGGCTTGAGCCAAACGAGGCTGGGCTGCCTCTTCTTCCCTCGAGGAGGCTCGCCTCCCCGCCAGCTGTTCACTCGGCTTCCAGGTGGGGGCGCTCTGCGCCTCCTGCAGGTCTTGGCTCAGGGGCTGCTTGCCCTGAGCTGGGGCTGTGCGCAGGAGCCCAGGCACGCAGGGGCAGGCCCCAACCAGCTGCACACGTCTCTGCTGGGGAGGAGAGCGCTAGGGAAGCTACGTGTGTGAGGCAGCTGCTGGGCGCCCAGGGAATCAGCCTCCGGGTGTGCGGGGCTGCAGACCCCGCCAGGGGCCCTGGGAGCCTGGTGCACTCCGCGCGGTGCTGAGTCTGGGCGGCCAAGCAACCTCTGGAGGAGCCCTGCACTAGACCTTTCCTTCCCTCGCACAGAGCTCTTCCTGCTGGAGCCCTTGGCAGTGTGCAAGCCACCGGCCCCTAAGCCCTCCCCAAGGACGCCTGGGGCCTAGGTGCAAAGGCAAGGCAGGAGCGGAGCTGAGGCCAGGAAGGCGCCAGTGGCGTCTCCCAGCCTCGCGCAGCCTGCTCCTTCCTGGGCAGGAAGCCTAGCAGCGAGGCAAGTCTGGGCAAGGCTCGCCCAGGGCAGAGCAGCCTCGCGCCAGCAACTCTGCCAGAACGGGCCTCTGAGCAGAGCTGGAGCTCTTCCGTCCTGGAGGCGCACTCGGCTCCAGCCAAGTAGGGCTTGAGCCAAACGAGGCTGGGCTGCCTCTTCTTCCCTCGAGGAGGCTCGCCTCCCCGCCAGCTGTTCACTCGGCTTCGAGGTGGGGGCGCTCTGCGCCTCCTGCAGGTCTTGGCTCAGGGGCTGCTTGCCCTGAGCTGGGGCTGTGGGCGGGATCCCAGGCACGCAGGGGCAGGCCCCAACCAGCTGCACACGTCTCTGCTGGGGAGGAGAGCGCTAGGGAAGCTACGTGTGTGAGGCAGCTGCTGGGCGCCCAGGGAGTCAGCCTCCGGGTGTGCGGGGCTGCAGACCCCAGCCAGGGGCCCTGGGAACCTGGTGCACTCCGTGCGGCGCTGAGCCTGGGCGGCCAAGCAACCGCTGGAGGAGCCCTGCACTGGCCCTTCCCTTCCCTCGCACAGAGCTCTTCCTGCTGGAGCCCTTGGCAGTGTGCAAGCCATCGGCCCCTAAGCCCTCCCCAAGGACGCCTGGGGCCTAGGTGCAAAGGCAAGGCAGGAGCGGAGCTGAGGCCAAGAAGGCGCCAGTGGCGTCTCCCAGCATCGCGCAGCCTGCTCCTTCCTGGGCAGGAAGCCTAGCAGCGAGGCAAGTCTGGGCAAGGCTCGCCCAGGGCATAGCAGCTTCGCGCCAGCAACTATGCCAGATCAGGCCTCTGAGCAGAGCTGGAGCTCTGCCGTCCTGGAGGCGCACTCGGCTCCAGCCAAGTAGGGCTTGAGCCAAACGAGGCTGGGCTGCCTCTTCTTCCCTCGAGGAGGCTCGCCTCCCCGCCAGCTGTTCACTCGGCTTCCAGGTGGGGGCGCTCTGCGCCTCCTGCAGGTCTTGTCTCAGGGGCTGCTTGCCCTGAGCTGGGGCTGTGGGCGGGAGCCCAGGCACGCAGGGGCAGGCCCCAACCAGCTGCACACGTCTCTGCTGGGGAGGAGAGCGCTAGGTAAGCTACGTGTGTGAGGCAGCTGCTGGGCGCCCAGGGAGTCAGCCTCCGGGTGTGCGGGGCTGCAGACCCCAGCCAGGGGCCTGGGAGCCTGGTGCACTCCGCGCGGTGCTGAGTCTGGTCGGCCAAGCAACCTCTGGAGGAGCCCTGCACTAGACCTTTCCTTCCCTCGCACAGAGCTCTTCCTGCTGGAGCCCTTGGCAGTGTGCAAGCCACCGGCCCCTAAGCCCTCCCCAAGGACGCCTGGGGCCTAGGTCAAAGGCAAGGCAGGAGCGGAGCTGAGGCCAGGAAGGCACCAGTGGCGTCTCACAGCCTCGCGCAGCCTGCTCCTTCCTGGGCAGGAAGCCTAGCAGCGAGGCAAGTCTGGGCAAGGCTCGCCCAGGGCAGAGCAGCCTCGCGCCAGCAACTCTGCCAGAACGGGCCTCTGAGCAGAGCTGGAGCTCTGCCGTCCTGGAGGCGCACTCGGCTCCAGCCAAGTAGGGCTTGAGCCAAACGAGGCTGGGCTGCCTCTTCTTCCCTCGAGGAGGCTCGCCTCCCCGCCAGCTGTTCACTCGGCTTCCAGGTGGGGGCGCTCTGCGCCTCCTGCAGGTCTTGGCTCAGGGGCTGCTTGCCCTGAGCTGGGGCTGTGGGCGGGAGCCCAGGCACGCAGGGGTAGGCCCCAACCAGCTGCACACGTCTCTGCTGGGGAGGAGAGCGCTAGGGAAGCTACGTGTGTGAGGCAGCTGCTGGGCGCCCAGGGAGTCAGCCTCCGGGTGTGCGGGGCTGCAGACCCCAGCCAGGGGCCATGGGAGCCTGGTGCACTCCGTGCCGAGCTAAGTCTGGGCGGCCAAGCAACCGCTGGAGGAGCCCTGCACTGGCCCTTCCCTTCCCTCGCACAGAGCTCTTCCTGCTGGAGCCCTTGGCAGTGTGCAAGCCAACGGCCCCTAAGCCCTCCCCAAGGACGCCTTGCGCCTTGGTTCAAAGGCAAGGCAGGAGCGGAGCTGAGGCCAGGAAGGAGCCAGTGGCGTCTCCCAGCCTCACGCAGCCTGCTCCTTCCTGGGCAGGAAGCCTAGCAGCGAGGCAAGTCTGGGCAAGGCTCGCCCAGGGCAGAGCAGCTTCGCGCAAGCAACTATGCCAGATCAGGCCTCTGAGCAGAGCTTGAGCTCTGCCGTCCTGGAGGCGCACTCGGCTCCAGCCAAATAGGGCTTGAGCCAAACGAGGCTGGGCTGCCTCTTCTTCCCTCGAGGAGGCTCGCCTCCCCGCCAGCTGTTCACTCGGCTTCCAGGTGGGGGCGCTCTTCGCCTCGTGCAGGTCTTGGCTCAGGGGCTGCTTGCCCTGAGCTGGGGCTGTGCGCAGGAGCCAGGAAGGCAGGGGCAGGCCCCAACCAGCTGCACACGTCTCTGATGGGGAGGAGAGCGCTAGGAAAGCAACATGTGTGAGGCAGCTGCTGGGCGCCCAGGGAGTCAGCCTCCAGGTGTGCGGGGCTGCAGCCCCCAGCCAGGTGCCCTGGGAGTCTGGTGCACTCCGTGCGGCGCTGAGTCTGGGCGGCCAAGCAACCGATGGAGGAGCCCTGCATTAGCCCTTCCCTTCCCTCGCACAGAGCTCTTCCTGCTGGAGCCCTTGGCAGTGTGCAAGCCACCGGCCCCTAAGCCCTCCCCAAGGACGCCTGGGGCCTAGGTGCAAAGGCAAGGCAGGAGCGGAGCTGAGGCCAGGAAGGCGCCAGTGGCGTCTCCCAGCCTCGCGCAGCCTGCTCCTTCCTGGGCAGGAAGCCTAGCAGCGAGGCAAGTCTGGGCAAGGCTCGCCCAGGGCAGAGCAGCCTCGCGCCAGCAACTCTGCCAGAACGGGCCTCTGAGCAGAGCTGGAGCTCTGCCGTCCTGGAGGCGCACTCGGCTCCAGCCAAGTAGGGCTTGAGCCAAACGAGGCTGGGCTGCCTCTTCTTCCCTCGAGGAGGCTCGCCTCCCCGCCAGCTGTTCACTCGGCTTCCAGGTGGGGGCGCTCTGCGCCTCTTGCAGGTCTTGGCTCAGGGGCTGCTTGCCCTGAGCTGGGGCTGTGGGCGGGAGCCCAGGCACGCAGGGGCAGGCCCCAACCAGCTGCACACGTCTCTGCTGCGGAGGAGAGCGCTAGGGAAGCTACGTGAGTGAGGAAGCTGCTGGGCGCCCAGGGAGTCAGCCTCCGGGTGTGCGGGGCTGCAGACCCCAGCCAGGGCCCTGGGAGCCTGGTGCACTCCGTGCCGAGCTAAGTCTGGGCGGCCAAGCAACCGTTGGAGGAGCCCTGCACTAGCCCTTCCCTTCCCTCGCACAGAGCTCTTCCTGCTGGAGCCCTTGGCAGTGTGCAAGCCACCGGCCCCTAAGCCCTCCCCAAGGACGCCTGGGGCCTAGGTGCAAAGGCAAGGCAGGAGCGGAGCTGAGGCCAAGAAGGCGCCAGTGGCGTCTCCCAGCCTCGCGCAGCCTGCTCCTTCCTGGGCAGGAAGCCTAGCAGCGAGGCAAGTCTGGGCAAGGCTCGCCCAGGGCATAGCAGCTTCGCGCCAGCAACTATGCCAGATCAGGCCTCTGAGCAGAGCTGGAGCTCTGCCGTCCTGGAGGCGCACTAGGCTCCAGCCAAGTAGGGCTTGAGATAAACGAGGCTGGGCTGCCTCTTCTTCCCTCGAGGAGGCTCGCCTCCCCGCCAGCTGTTCACTCGGCTTCCAGGTGGGGGCGCTCTGCGCCTCCTGCAGGTCTTGGCTCAGGGGCTGCTTGCCCTGAGCTGGGGCTGTGCGCAGGAGCCCAGGCACGCAGGGGCAGGCCCCAACCAGCTGCACACGTCTCTGCTGGGGAGGAGAGCGCTAGGGAAGCTACGTGTGTGAGGCAGCTGCTGGGCGCCCAGGGAATCAGCCTCCGGGTGTGCGGGGCTGCAGACCCCGCCAGGGGCCCTGGGAGCCTGGTGCACTCCGTGCGGTGCTGAGTCTGGGCGGCCAAGCAACCTCTGGAGGAGCCCTGCACTAGACCTTTCCTTCCCTCGCACAGAGCTCTTCCTGCTGGAGCCCTTGGCAGTGTGCAAGCCACCGGCCCCTAAGCCCTCCCCAAGGACGCCTGGGGCCTAGGTGCAAAGGCAAGGCAGGAGCGGAGCTGAGGCCAGGAAGGCGCCAGTGGCGTCTCCCAGCCTCGCGCAGCCTGCTCCTTCCTGGGCAGGAAGCCTAGCAGCGAGGCAAGTCTGGGCAAGGCTCGCCCAGGGCAGAGCAGCCTCGCGCCAGCAACTCTGCCAGAACGGGCCTCTGAGCAGAGCTGGAGCTCTGCCGTCCTGGAGGCGCACTCGGCTCCAGCCAAGTAGGGCTTGAGCCAAACGAGGCTGGGCTGCCTCTTCTTCCCTCGAGGAGGCTCGCCTCCCCGCCAGCTGTTCACTCGGCTTCCAGGTGGGGGCGCTCTGCGCCTCCTGCAGGTCTTGGCTCAGGGGCTGCTTGCCATGAGCTGGGGCTGTGGGCGGGATCCCAGGCACGCAGGGGCAGGCCCCAACCAGCTGCACACGTCTCTGCTGGGGAGGAGAGCGCTAGGGAAGCTACGTGTGTGAGGCAGCTGCTGGGCGCCCAGGGAGTCAGCCTCCGGGTGTGCGGGGCTGCAGACCCCAGCCAGGGGCCCTGGGAGCCTGGTGCACTCCGTGCGGCGCTGAGCCTGGGCGGCCAAGCAACCGCTGGAGGAGCCCTGCACTGGCCCTTCCCTTCCCTCGCACAGAGCGCTTCCTGCTGGAGCCCTTGGCAGTGTGCAAGCCACCGGCCCCTAAGCCCTCCCCAAGGACGCCTGGGGCCAAGTGCAAAGGCAAGGCAGGAGCGGAGCTGAGGCCAGGAAGGCTCCAGTGGCGTCTCCCAGCCTCGCGAAGCCTGCTCCTTCCTGGGCAGGAAGCCTAGCAGCGAGGCAAGTCTGGGCAAGGCTCGCCCAGGGCAGAGCAGCCTCGCGCCAGCAACTCTGTCAGATCGGGCCTCTGAGCAGAGCTGGAGCTCTGCCGTCCTGGAGGCGCACACGGCTCCAGCCAAGTAGGGCTTGAGCCCAACGAGGCTGGGCTTCCTCTTTTTCCCTCGAGGAGGCTCGCCTCTCCGCCAGCTGTTCACTCAGCTTCCAGGTGGGGGCGCTCTTCGACTCCTGCAGGTCTTGGCTCAGGGGCTGCTAGCCCTGAGCTGGGGCTGTGGGCGGGAGCCCAGGCAAGCAGGGGCAGGCCCTAACCAGCTGCACACGTCTCTGCTGGGGAGGAGAGCGCTAGGGAAGCTACGTGTGTGAGGCAGCTGCTGGGCGCCCAGGGAGTCAGCCTCCGGGTGTGCGGGGCTGCAGACCCCAGCCAGGGGCCATGGGAGCCTGGTGCACTCCGTGCCGAGCTAAGTCTGGGCGGCCAAGCAACCGCTGGAGGAGCACTGCACTAGCCCTTCCCTTCCCTCGCACAGAGCTCTTCCTGCTGGAGCCCTTGGCAGTGTGCAAGCCAACGGCCCCTAAGCCCTCCCCAAGGACGCCTTGCGCCTTGGTTCAAAGGCAAGGCAGGAGCGGAGCTGAGGCCAGGAAGGCGCCAGTGGCGTCTCCCAGCCTCGCGCAGCCTGCTCCTTCCTGGGCAGGAAGCCTAGCAGCGAGGCAAGTCTGGGCAAGGCTCGCCCAGGGCAGAGCAGCCTCGCGCCAGCAACTCTGCCAGAACGGGCCTCTGAGCAGAGCTGGAGCTCTGCCGTCCTGGAGGCGCACTCGGCTCCAGCCAAGTAGGGCTTGAGCCAAACGAGGCTGGGCTGCCTCTTCTTCCCTCGAGGAGGCTCGCCTCCCCGCCAGCTGTTCACTCGGCTTCCAGGTGGGGGCGCTCTGCGCCTCTTGCAGGTCTTGGCTCAGGGGCTGCTTGCCCTGAGCTGGGGCTGTGGGCGGGATCCCAGGCACGCAGGGGCAGGCCCCAACCAGCTGCACACGTCTCTGCTGCGGAGGAGAGCGCTAGGGAAGCTACGTGAGTGAGGAAGCTGCTGGGCGCCCAGGGAGTCAGCCTCCGGGTGTGCGGGGCTGCAGACCCCAGCCAGGGCCCTGGGAGCCTGGTGCACTCCGTGCCGAGCTAAGTCTGGGCGGCCAAGCAACCGCTGGAGGAGCCCTGCACTAGCCCTTCCCTTCCCTCGCACAGAGCTCTTCCTGCTGGAGCCCTTGGCAGTGTGCAAGCCACCGGCCCCTAAGCCCTCCCCAAGGACGCCTGGGGCCTAGGTGCAAAGGCAAGGCAGGAGCGGAGCTGAGGCAAAGAAGGCGCCAGTGGCGTCTCCCAGCATCGCGCAGCCTGCTCCTTCCTGGGCAGGAAGCCTAGCAGCGAGGCAAGTCTGGGCAAGGCTCGCCCAGGGCATAGGAGCTTCGCGCCAGCAACTATGCCAGATCAGGCCTCTGAGCAGAGCTGGAGCTCTGCCGTCCTGGAGGCGCACTAGGCTCCAGCCAAGTAGGGCTTGAGATAAACGAGGCTGGGCTGCCTCTTCTTCCCTCGAGGAGGCTCGCCTCCCCGCCAGCTGTTCACTCGGCTTCCAGGTGGGGGCGCTCTGCGCCTCCTGCAGGTCTTCTCTCAGGGGCTGCTTGCCCTGAGCTGGGGCTGTGCTCAGGAGCCCAGGCACGCAGGGGCAGGCCCCAACCAGCTGCACACGTCTCTGCTGGGGAGGAGAGCGCTAGGGAAGCTACGTGTGTGAGGCAGCTGCTGGGCGCCCAGGGAGTCAGCCTCCGGGTGTGCGGGGCTGCAGACCCCAGCCAGGGACCCTGGGAGCCTGGTGCACTCCGCGCGGTGCTGAGTCTGGGCGGCCAAGCAACCTCTGGAGGAGCCCTGCACTTGACCTTTCCTTCCCTCGCACAGAGCTCTTCCTGCTGGAGCCCTTGGCAGTGTGCAAGCCACCGGCCCCTAAGCCCTCCCCAAGGACGCCTGGGGCCTAGGTCAAAGGCAAGGCAGGAGCGGAGCTGAGGCCAGGAAGGCACCAGTGGCGTCTCCCAGCCTCGCGCAGCCTGCTCCTTCCTGGGCAGGAAGCCTAGCAGCGAGGCAAGTCTGGGCAAGGCTCGCCCAGGGCAGAGCAGCCTCGCGCCAGCAACTCTGCCAGAACGGGCCTCTGAGCAGAGCTGGAGCTCTGCCGTCCTGGAGGCGCACTCGGCTCCAGCCAAGTAGGGCTTGAGCCAAACGAGGCTGGGCTGCCTCTTCTTCCCTCGAGGAGGCTCGCCTCCCCGCCAGCTGTTCACTCGGCTTCCAGGTGGGGGCGCTCTGCGCCTCCTGCAGGTCTTGGCTCAGGGGCTGCTTGCCCTGAGCTGGGGCTGTGGGCGGGATCCCAGGCACGCAGGGGCAGGCCCCAACCAGCTGCACACGTCTCTGCTGGGGAGGAGAGCGCTAGGGAAGCTACGTGTGTGAGGCAGCTGCTGGGCGCCCAGGGAGTCAGCCTCCGGGTGTGCGGGGCTGCAGACCCCAGCCAGGGGCCCTGGGAGCCTGGTGCACTCCGTGCGGCGCTGAGCCTGGGCGGCCAAGCAACCGCTGGAGGAGCCCGGCACTGGCCCTTCCCTTCCCTCGCACAGAGCTCTTCCTGCTGGAGCCCTTGGTAGTGTGCAAGCCACCGGCCCCTAAGCCCTCCCCAAGGACGCCTGGGGCCTAGGTGCAAAGGCAAGGCAGGAGCGGAGCTGAGGCCAGGAAGGCGCCAGTGGCGTCTTCCAGCCTCGCGCAGCCTGCTCCTTCCTGGGCAGGAAGCCTAGCAGCGAGGCAAGTCTGGGCAAGGCTCGCCCAGGGCAGAGCAGCCTCGCACCAGCAACTCTGCCAGAACGGGCCTCTGAGCAGAGCTGGAGCTCTGCCGTCCTGGAGGCGCACTCGGCTCCAGCCAAGTAGGGCTTGAGCCAAACGAGGCTGGGCTGCCTCTTCTTCCCTCGAGGAGGCTCGCCTCCCCGCCAGCTGTTCACTCGGCTTCCAGGTGGGGGCGCTCTGCGCCTCCTGCAGGTCTTGTCTCAGGGGCTGCTTGCCCTGAGCTGGGGCTGTGGGCGGGAGCCCAGGCACGCAGGGGCAGGCCCCAACCAGCTGCACACGTCTCTGCTGGGGAGGAGAGCGCTAGGTAAGCTACGTGTGTGAGGCAGCTGCTGGGCGCCCAGGGAGTCAGCCTCCGGGTGTGCGGGGCTGCAGACCCCAGCCAGGGGCCCTGGGAGCCTGGTGCACTCCGCGCGGTGCTGAGTCTGGTCGGCCAAGCAACCTCTGGAGGAGCCCTGCACTAGACCTTTCCTTCCCTCGCACAGAGCTCTTCCTGCTGGAGCCCTTGGCAGTGTGCAAGCCACCGGCCCCTAAGCCCTCCCCAAGGACGCCTGGGGCCTAGGTCAAAGACAAGGCAGGAGCGGAGCTGAGGCCAGGAAGGCACCAGTGGCGTCTCACAGCCTCGCGCAGCCTGCTCCTTCCTGGGCAGGAAGCCTAGCAGCGAGGCAAGTCTGGGCAAGGCTCGCCCAGGGCAGAGCAGCCTCGCGCCAGCAACTCTGCCAGAACGGGCCTCTGAGCAGAGCTGGAGCTCTGCCGTCCTGGAGGCGCACTCGGCTCCAGCCAAGTAGGGCTTGAGCCAAACGAGGCTGGGCTGCCTCTTCTTCCCTCGAGGAGGCTCGCCTCCCCGCCAGCTGTTCACTCGGCTTCCAGGTGGGGGCGCTCTGCGCCTCCTGCAGGTCTTGGCTCAGGGGCTGCTTGCCCTGAGCTGGGGCTGTGGGCGGGAGCCCAGGCACGCAGGGGTAGGCCCCAACCAGCTGCACACGTCTCTGCTGGGGAGGAGAGCGCTAGGGAAGCTACGTGTGTGAGGCAGCTGCTGGGCGCCCAGGGAGTCAGCCTCCGGGTGTGCGGGGCTGCAGACCCCAGCCAGGGGCCATGGGAGCCTGGTGCACTCCGTGCCGAGCTAAGTCTGGGCGGCCAAGCAACCGCTGGAGGAGCCCTGCACTGGCCCTTCCCTTCCCTCGCACAGAGCTCTTCCTGCTGGAGCCCTTGGCAGTGTGCAAGCCAACGGCCCCTAAGCCCTCCCCAAGGACGCCTTGCGCCTTGGTTCAAAGGCAAGGCAGGAGCGGAGCTGAGGCCAGGAAGGAGCCAGTGGCGTCTCCCAGCCTCACGCAGCCTGCTCCTTCCTGGGCAGGAAGCCTAGCAGCGAGGCAAGTCTGGGCAAGGCTCGCCCAGGGCAGAGCAGCTTCGCGCAAGCAACTATGCCAGATCAGGCCTCTGAGCAGAGCTTGAGCTCTGCCGTCCTGGAGGCGCACTCGGCTCCAGCCAAATAGGGCTTGAGCCAAACGAGGCTGGGCTGCCTCTTCTTCCCTCGAGGAGGCTCGCCTCCCCGCCAGCTGTTCACTCGGCTTCCAGGTGGGGGCGCTCTTCGCCTCGTGCAGGTCTTGGCTCAGGGGCTGCTTGCCCTGAGCTGGGGCTGTGCGCAGGAGCCAGGAAGGCAGGGGCAGGCCCCAACCAGCTGCACACGTCTCTGATGGGGAGGAGACGCTAGGAAAGCAACATGTGTGAGGCAGCTGCTGGGCGCCCAGGGAGTCAGCCTCCAGGTGTGCGGGGCTGCAGACCCCAGCCAGGTGCCCTGGGAGTCTGGTGCACTCCGTGCGGCGCTGAGTCTGGGCGGCCAAGCAACCGATGGAGGAGCCCTGCATTAGCCCTTCCCTTCCCTCGCACAGAGCTCTTCCTGCTGGAGCCCTTGGCAGTGTGCAAGCCACCGGCCCCTAAGCCCTCCCCAAGGACGCCTGGGGCCTAGGTGCAAAGGCAAGGCAGGAGCGGAGCTGAGGCCAGGAAGGCGCCAGTGGCGTCTCCCAGCCTCGCGCAGCCTGCTCCTTCCTGGGCAGGAAGCCTAGCAGCGAGGCAAGTCTGGGCAAGGCTCGCCCAGGGCAGAGCAGCCTCGCGCCAGCAACTCTGCCAGAACGGGCCTCTGAGCAGAGCTGGAGCTCTGCCGTCCTGGAGGCGCACTCGGCTCCAGCCAAGTAGGGCTTGAGCCAAACGAGGCTGGGCTGCCTCTTCTTCCCTCGAGGAGGCTCGCCTCCCCGCCAGCTGTTCACTCGGCTTCCAGGTGGGGGCGCTCTGCGCCTCTTGCAGGTCTTGGCTCAGGGGCTGCTTGCCCTGAGCTGGGGCTGTGGGCGGGAGCCCAGGCACGCAGGGGCAGGCCCCAACCAGCTGCACACGTCTCTGCTGCGGAGGAGAGCGCTAGGGAAGCTACGTGAGTGAGGAAGCTGCTGGGCGCCCAGGGAGTCAGCCTCCGGGTGTGCGGGGCTGCAGACCCCAGCCAGGGCCCTGGGAGCCTGGTGCACTCCGTGCCGAGCTAAGTCTGGGCGGCCAAGCAACCGTTGGAGGAGCCCTGCACTAGCCCTTCCCTTCCCTCGCACAGAGCTCTTCCTGCTGGAGCCCTTGGCAGTGTGCAAGCCACCGGCCCCTAAGCCCTCCCCAAGGACGCCTGGGGCCTAGGTGCAAAGGCAAGGCAGGAGCGGAGCTGAGGCCAAGAAGGCGCCAGTGGCGTCTCCCAGCCTCGCGCAGCCTGCTCCTTCCTGGGCAGGAAGCCTAGCAGCGAGGCAAGTCTGGGCAAGGCTCGCCCAGGGCATAGCAGCTTCGCGCCAGCAACTATGCCAGATCAGGCCTGTGAGCAGAGCTGGAGCTCTGCCGTCCTGGAGGCGCACTAGGCTCCAGCCAAGTAGGGCTTGAGATAAACGAGGCTGGGCTGCCTCTTCTTCCCTCGAGGAGGCTCGCCTCCCCGCCAGCTGTTCACTCGGCTTCCAGGTGGGGGCGCTCTGCGCCTCCTGCAGGTCTTGGCTCAGGGGCTGCTTGCCCTGAGCTGGGGCTGTGCGCAGGAGCCCAGGCACGCAGGGGCAGGCCCCAACCAGCTGCACACGTCTCTGCTGGGGAGGAGAGCGCTAGGGAAGCTACGTGTGTGAGGCAGCTGCTGGGCGCCCAGGGAATCAGCCTCCGGGTGTGCGGGGCTGCAGACCCCGCCAGGGGCCCTGGGAGCCTGGTGCACTCCGTGCGGTGCTGAGTCTGGGCGGCCAAGCAACCTCTGGAGGAGCCCTGCACTAGACCTTTCCTTCCCTCGCACAGAGCTCTTCCTGCTGGAGCCCTTGGCAGTGTGCAAGCCACCGGCCCCTAAGCCCTCCCCAAGGACGCCTGGGGCCTAGGTGCAAAGGCAAGGCAGGAGCGGAGCTGAGGCCAGGAAGGCGCCAGTGGCGTCTCCCAGCCTCGCGCAGCCTGCTCCTTCCTGGGCAGGAAGCCTAGCAGCGAGGCAAGTCTGGGCAAGGCTCGCCCAGGGCAGAGCAGCCTCGCGCCAGCAACTCTGCCAGAACGGGCCTCTGAGCAGAGCTGGAGCTCTGCCGTCCTGGAGGCGCACTCGGCTCCAGCCAAGTAGGGCTTGAGCCAAACGAGGCTGGGCTGCCTCTTCTTCCCTCGAGGAGGCTCGCCTCCCCGCCAGCTGTTCACTCGGCTTCCAGGTGGGGGCGCTCTGCGCCTCCTGCAGGTCTTGGCTCAGGGGCTGCTTGCCCTGAGCTGGGGCTGTGGGCGGGATCCCAGGCACGCAGGGGCAGGCCCCAACCAGCTGCACACGTCTCTGCTGGGGAGGAGAGCGCTAGGGAAGCTACGTGTGTGAGGCAGCTGCTGGGCGCCCAGGGAGTCAGCCTCCGGGTGTGCGGGGCTGCAGACCCCAGCCAGGGGCCCTGGGAGCCTGGTGCACTCCGTGCGGCGCTGAGCCTGGGCGGCCAAGCAACCGCTGGAGGAGCCCTGCACTGGCCCTTCCCTTCCCTCGCACAGAGCGCTTCCTGCTGGAGCCCTTGGCAGTGTGCAAGCCACCGGCCCCTAAGCCCTCCTCAAGGACGCCTGGGGCCTAGGTGCAAAGGCAAGGCAGGAGCGGAGCTGAGGCCAGGAAGGCGCCAGTGGCGTCTTCCAGCCTCGCGCAGCCTGCTCCTTCCTGGGCAGGAAGCCTAGCAGCGAGGCAAGTCTGGGCAAGGCTCGCCCAGGGCAGAGCAGCCTCGCGCCAGCAACTCTGCCAGAACGGGCCTCTGAGCAGAGCTGGAGCTCTGCCGTCCTGGAGGCGCACTCGGCTCCAGCCAAGTAGGGCTTGAGCCAAACGAGGCTGGGCTGCCTCTTCTTCCCTCGAGGAGGCTCGCCTCCCCGCCAGCTGTTCACTCGGCTTCGAGGTGGGGGCGCTCTGCGCCTCCTGCAGGTCTTGGCTCAGGGGCTGCTTGCCCTGAGCTGGGGCTGTGGGCGGGAGCCCAGGCACGCAGGGGCAGGCCCCAACCAGCTGCACACGTCTCTGCTGGGGAGGAGAGCGCTAGGGAAGCTACGTGTGTGAGGCAGCTGCTGGGCGCCCAGGGAGTCAGCCTCCGGGTGTGCGGGGCTGCAGACCCCAGCCAGGGGCCCTGGGAGCCTGGGGCACTCCGTGCGGCGCTGATCCTGGGCGGCCAAGCAACCGCTGGAGGAGCCATGCACTGGCCCTCCCTTCCCTCGCACAGAGCTCTTCTTGCTGGAGCCCTTGGCAGTGTGCAAGCCACCGGCCCCTAAGCCCTCCCCAAGGACGCCTGGGGCCTAGGTGCAAAGGCAAGGCAGGAGCGGAGCTGAGGCCAAGAAGGCGCCAGTGGCGTCTCCCAGCCTCGCGCAGCCTGCTCCTTCCTGGGCAGGAAGCCTAGCAGCGAGGCAAGTCTGGGCAAGGCTCGCCCAGGGCATAGCAGCTTCGCGCCAGCAACTATGCCAGATCAGGCCTCTGAGCAGAGCTGGAGCTCTGCCGTCCTGGAGGCGCACTAGGCTCCAGCCAAGTAGGGCTTGAGATAAACGAGGCTGGGCTGCCTCTTCTTCCCTCGAGGAGGCTCGCCTCCCCGCCAGCTGTTCACTCGGCTTCCAGGTGGGGGCGCTCTGCGCCTCCTGCAGGTCTTGGCTCAGGGGCTGCTTGCCCTGAGCTGGGGCTGTGCGCAGGAGCCCAGGCACGCAGGGGCAGGCCCCAACCAGCTGCACACGTCTCTGCTGGGGAGGAGAGCGCTAGGGAAGCTACGTGTGTGAGGCAGCTGCTGGGCGCCCAGGGAATCAGCCTCCGGGTGTGCGGGGCTGCAGACCCCGCCAGGGGCCCTGGGAGCCTGGTGCACTCCGTGCGGTGCTGAGTCTGGGCGGCCAAGCAACCTCTGGAGGAGCCCTGCACTAGACCTTTCCTTCCCTCGCACAGAGCTCTTCCTGCTGGAGCCCTTGGCAGTGTGCAAGCCACCGGCCCCTAAGCCCTCCCCAAGGACGCCTGGGGCCTAGGTGCAAAGGCAAGGCAGGAGCGGAGCTGAGGCCAGGAAGGCGCCAGTGGCGTCTCCCAGCCTCGCGCAGCCTGCTCCTTCCTGGGCAGGAAGCCTAGCAGCGAGGCAAGTCTGGGCAAGGCTCGCCCAGGGCAGAGCAGCCTCGCGCCAGCAACTCTGCCAGAACGGGCCTCTGAGCAGAGCTGGAGCTCTGCCGTCCTGGAGGCGCACTCGGCTCCAGCCAAGTAGGGCTTGAGCCAAACGAGGCTGGGCTGCCTCTTCTTCCCTCGAGGAGGCTCGCCTCCCCGCCAGCTGTTCACTCGGCTTCCAGGTGGGGGCGCTCTGCGCCTCCTGCAGGTCTTGGCTCAGGGGCTGCTTGCCCTGAGCTGGGGCTGTGGGCGGGATCCCAGGCACGCAGGGGCAGGCCCCAACCAGCTGCACACGTCTCTGCTGGGGAGGAGAGCGCTAGGGAAGCTACGTGTGTGAGGCAGCTGCTGGGCGCCCAGGGAGTCAGCCTCCGGGTGTGCGGGGCTGCAGACCCCAGCCAGGGGCCCTGGGAGCCTGGTGCACTCCGTGCGGCGCTGAGCCTGGGCGGCCAAGCAACCGCTGGAGGAGCCCTGCACTGGCCCTTCCCTTCCCTCGCACAGAGCGCTTCCTGCTGGAGCCCTTGGCAGTGTGCAAGCCACCGGCCCCTAAGCCCTCCTCAAGGACGCCTGGGGCCTAGGTGCAAAGGCAAGGCAGGAGCGGAGCTGAGGCCAGGAAGGCGCCAGTGGCGTCTTCCAGCCTCGCGCAGCCTGCTCCTTCCTGGGCAGGAAGCCTAGCAGCGAGGCAAGTCTGGGCAAGGCTCGCCCAGGGCAGAGCAGCCTCGCGCCAGCAACTCTGCCAGAACGGGCCTCTGAGCAGAGCTGGAGCTCTGCCGTCCTGGAGGCGCACTCGGCTCCAGCCAAGTAGGGCTTGAGCCAAACGAGGCTGGGCTGCCTCTTCTTCCCTCGAGGAGGCTCGCCTCCCCGCCAGCTGTTCACTCGGCTTCGAGGTGGGGGCGCTCTGCGCCTCCTGCAGGTCTTGGCTCAGGGGCTGCTTGCCCTGAGCTGGGGCTGTGGGCGGGAGCCCAGGCACGCAGGGGCAGGCCCCAACCAGCTGCACACGTCTCTGCTGGGGAGGAGAGCGCTAGGGAAGCTACGTGTGTGAGGCAGCTGCTGGGCGCCCAGGGAGTCAGCCTCCGGGTGTGCGGGGCTGCAGACCCCAGCCAGGGGCCCTGGGAGCCTGGGGCACTCCGTGCGGCGCTGATCCTGGGCGGCCAAGCAACCGCTGGAGGAGCCATGCACTGGCCCTCCCTTCCCTCGCACAGAGCTCTTCTTGCTGGAGCCCTTGGCAGTGTGCAAGCCACCGGCCCCTAAGCCCTCCCCAAGGACGCCTGGGGCCAAGTGCAAAGGCAAGGCAGGAGCGGAGCTGAGGCCAGGAAGGCGCCAGTGGCGTCTCCCAGCCTCGCGCAGCCTGCTCCTTCCTGGGCAGGAAGCCTAGCAGCGAGGCAAGTCTGGGCAAGGCTCGCCCCGGGCAGAGCAGCCTCGCGCCAGCAACTCTGTCAGATCGGGCCTCTGAGCAGAGCTGGAGCTCTGCCGTCCTGGAGGCGCACACGGCTCCAGCCAAGTAGGGCTTGAGCCCAACGAGGCTGGGCTTCCTCTTCTTCCCTCGAGGAGGCTCGCCTCTCCGCCAGCTGTTCACTCAGCTTCCAGGTGGGGGCGCTCTTCGACTCCTGCAGGTCTTGGCTCAGGGGCTGCTTGCCCTGAGCTGGGGCTGTGGGCGGGAGCCCAGGCAAGCAGGGGCAGGCCCTAACCAGCTGCACACGTCTCTGCTGGGGAGGAGAGCGCTAGGGAAGCTACGTGTGTGAGGCAGCTGCTGGGCGCCCAGGGAGTCAGCCTCCGGGTGTGCGGGGCTGCAGACCCCAGCCAGGGGCCATGGGAGCCTGGTGCACTCCGTGCCGAGCTAAGTCTGGGCGGCCAAGCAACCGCTGGAGGAGCACTGCACTAGCCCTTCCCTTCCCTCGCACAGAGCTCTTCCTGCGGGAGCCCTTGGCAGTGTGCAAGCCAACGGCCCCTAAGCCCTCCCCAAGGACGCCTTGCGCCTTGGTTCAAAGGCAAGGCAGGAGCGGAGCTGAGGCCAGGAAGGCGCCAGTGGCGTCTCCCAGCCTCACGCAGCCTGCTCCTTCCTGGGCAGGAAGCCTAGCAGCGAGGCAAGTCTGGGCAAGGCTCGCCCAGGGCAGAGCAGCTTCGCGCAAGCAACTATGCCAGATCAGGCCTCTGAGCAGAGCTTGAGCTCTGCCGTCCTGGAGGCGCACTCGGCTCCAGCCAAATAGGGCTTGAGCCAAACGAGGCTGGGCTGCCTCTTCTTCCCTCGAGGAGGCTCGCCTCCCCGCCAGCTGTTCACTCGGCTTCCAGGTGTGGGCGCTCTTCGCCTCGTGCAGGTCTTGGCTCAGGGGCTGCTTGCCCTGAGCTGGGGCTGTGCGCAGGAGCCAGGAAGGCAGGGGCAGGCCCCAACCAGCTGCACACGTCTCTGCTGGGGAGGAGAGCGCTAGGGAAGCTACATGTGTGAGGCAGCTGCTGGGCGCCCAGGGAGTCAGCCTCCAGGTGTGCGGGGCTGCAGACCCCAACCAGGGGCCATGGGAGCCTGGTGCACTCCGTGCCGAGCTAAGTCTGGGCGGCCAAGCAACCGCTGGAGGAGCACTGCACTAGCCCTTCCCTTCTCTCGCACAGAGCTCTTCCTGCTGGAGCCCTTGGCAGTGTGCAAGCCAACGGCCCCTAAGCCCTCCCCAAGGACGCCTGGGGCCTAGGTGCAAAGGCAAGGCAGGAGCGGAGCTGAGGCCAGGAAGGCGCCAGTGGCGTCTCCCAGCCTCGCGCAGCCTGCTCCTTCCTGGGCAGGAAGCCTAGCAGCGAGGCAAGTCTGGGCAAGGCTCGCCCAGGGCAGAGCAGCCTCGCGGCAGCAACTCTGCCAGAACGGGCCTCTGAGCAGAGCTGGAGCTCTGCCGTCCTGGAGGCGCACTCGGCTCCAGCCAAGTAGGGCTTGAGCCAAACGAGGCTGGGCTGCCTCTTCTTCCCTCGAGGAGGCTCGCCTCCCCGCCAGCTGTTCACTCGGCTTCCAGGTGGGGGCGCTCTGCGCCTCCTGCAGGTCTTCTCTCAGGGGCTGCTTGCCCTGAGCTGGGGCTGTGCTCAGGAGCCCAGGCACGCAGGGGCAGACCCCAACCAGCTGCACACGTCTCTGCTGGGGAGGAGAGCGCTAGGGAAGCTACGTGTGTGAGGCAGCTGCTGGGCGCCCAGGGAGTCAGCCTCCGGGTGTGCGGGGCTGCAGACCCCAGCCAGGGGCCCTGGGAGCCTGGTGCACTCCGCGCGGTGCTGAGTCTGGGCGGCCAAGCAACCTCTGGAGGAGCCCTGCACTAGACCTTTCCTTCCCTCGCACAGAGCTCTTCCTGCTGGAGCCCTTGGCAGTGTGCAAGCCACCGGCCCCTAAGCCCTCCCCAAGGACGCCTGGGGCCTAGGTCAAAGGCAAGGCAGGAGCGGAGCTGAGGCCAGGAAGGCACCAGTGGCGTCTCCCAGCCTCGCGCAGCCTGCTCCTTCCTGGGCAGGAAGCCTAGCAGCGAGGCAAGTCTGGGCAAGGCTCGCCCAGGGCAGAGCAGCCTCGCGCCAGCAACTCTGCCAGAACGGGCCTCTGAGCAGAGCTGGAGCTCTGCCGTCCTGGAGGCGCACTCGGCTCCAGCCAAGTAGGGCTTGAGCCAAACGAGGCTGGGCTGCCTCTTCTTCCCTCGAGGAGGCTCGCCTCCCCGCCAGCTGTTCACTCGGCTTCGAGGTGGGGGCGCTCTGCGCCTCCTGCAGGTCTTGGCTCAGGGGCTGCTTGCCCTGAGCTGGGGCTGTGGGCGGGATCCCAGGCACGCAGGGGCAGGCCCCAACCAGCTGCACACGTCTCTGCTGGGGAGGAGAGCGCTAGGGAAGCTACGTGTGTGAGGCAGCTGCTGGGCGCCCAGGGAGTCAGCCTCCGGGTGTGCGGGGCTGCAGACCCCAGCCAGGGGCCCTGGGAGCCTGGTGCACTCCGTGCGGCGCTGAGCCTGGGCGGCCAAGCAACCGCTGGAGGAGCCCTGCACTGGCCCTTCCCTTCCCTCGCACAGAGCTCTTCCTGCTTTAGCCCTTGGTAGTGTGCAAGCCACCGGCCCCTAAGCCCTCCCCAAGGACGCCTGGGGCCTAGGTGCAAAGGCAAGGCAGGAGCGGAGCTGAGGCCAGGAAGGCGCCAGTGGCGTCTTCCAGCCTCGCGCAGCCTGCTCCTTCCTGGGCAGGAAGCCTAGCAGCGAGGCAAGTCTGGGCAAGGCTCGCCCAGGGCAGAGCAGCCTCGCACCAGCAACTCTGCCAGAACGGGCCTCTGAGCAGAGCTGGAGCTCTGCCGTCCTGGAGGCGCACTCGGCTCCAGCCAAGTAGGGCTTGAGCCAAACGAGGCTGGGCTGCCTCTTCTTCCCTCGAGGAGGCTCGCCTCCCCGCCAGCTGTTCACTCGGCTTCGAGGTGGGGGCGCTCTGCGCCTCCTGCAGGTCTTGTCTCAGGGGCTGCTTGCCCTGAGCTGGGGCTGTGGGCGGGAGCCCAGGCACGCAGGGGCAGGCCCCAACCAGCTGCACACGTCTCTGCTGGGGAGGAGAGCGCTAGGTAAGCTACGTGTGTGAGGCAGCTGCTGGGCGCCCAGGGAGTCAGCCTCCGGGTGTGCGGGGCTGCAGACCCCAGCCAGGGGCCCTGGGAGCCTGGTGCACTCCGCGCGGTGCTGAGTCTGGTCGGCCAAGCAACCTCTGGAGGAGCCCTGCACTAGACCTTTCCTTCCCTCGCACAGAGCTCTTCCTGCTGGAGCCCTTGGCAGTGTGCAAGCCACCGGCCCCTAAGCCCTCCCCAAGGACGTCTGGGGCCTAGGTCAAAGGCAAGGCAGGAGCGGAGCTGAGGCCAGGAAGGCACCAGTGGCGTCTCACAGCCTCGCGCAGCCTGCTCCTTCCTGGGCAGGAAGCCTAGCAGCGAGGCAAGTCTGGGCAAGGCTCGCCCAGGGCAGAGCAGCCTCGCGCCAGCAACTCTGCCAGAACGGGCCTCTGAGCAGAGCTGGAGCTCTGCCGTCCTGGAGGCGCACTCGGCTCGAGCCAAGTAGGGCTTGAGCCAAACGAGGCTGGGCTGCCTCTTCTTCCCTCGAGGAGGCTCGCCTCCCCGCCAGCTGTTCACTCGGCTTCCAGGTGGGGGCGCTCTGCGCCTCCTGCAGGTCTTGGCTCAGGGGCTGCTTGCCCTGAGCTGGGGCTGTGGGCGGGAGCCCAGGCACGCAGGGGTAGGCCCCAACCAGCTGCACACGTCTCTGCTGGGGAGGAGAGCGCTAGGGAAGCTACGTGTGTGAGGCAGCTGCTGGGCGCCCAGGGAGTCAGCCTCCGGGTGTGCGGGGCTGCAGACCCCAGCCAGGGGCCATGGGAGCCTGGTGCACTCCGTGCCGAGCTAAGTCTGGGCGGCCAAGCAACCGCTGGAGGAGCACTGCACTAGCCCTTCCCTTCCCTCGCACAGAGCTCTTCCTGCTGGAGCCCTTGGCAGTGTGCAAGCCAACGGCCCCTAAGCCCTCCCCAAGGACGCCTTGCGCCTTGGTTCAAAGGCAAGGCAGGAGCGGAGCTGAGGCCAGGAAGGCGCCAGTGGCGTCTCCCAGCCTCACGCAGCCTGCTCCTTCCTGGGCAGGAAGCCTAGCAGCGAGGCAAGTCTGGGCAAGGCTCGCCCAGGGCAGAGCAGCTTCGCGCAAGCAACTATGCCAGATCAGGCCTCTGAGCAGAGCTTGAGCTCTGCCGTCCTGGAGGCGCACTCGGCTCCAGCCAAATAGGGCTTGAGCCAAACGAGGCTGGGCTGCCTCTTCTTCCCTCGAGGAGGCTCGCCTCCCCGCCAGCTGTTCACTCGGCTTCCAGGTGGGGGCGCTCTTCGCCTCGTGCAGGTCTTGGCTCAGGGGCTGCTTGCCCTGAGCTGGGGCTGTGCGCAGGAGCCAGGAAGGCAGGGGCAGGCCCCAACCAGCTGCACACGTCTCTGATGGGGAGGAGAGCGCTAGGAAAGCAACATGTGTGAGGCAGCTGCTGGGCGCCCAGGGAGTCAGCCTCCGGGTGTGCGGGGTGCAGACCCCAGCCAGGGGCCCTGGGAGCCTGGTGCACTCCGCGCGGTGCTGAGTCTGGGCGGCCAAGCAACCTCTGGAGGAGCCCTGCACTAGACCTTTCCTTCCCTCGCACAGAGCTCTTCCTGCTGGAGCCCTTGGCAGTGTGCAAGCCACCGGCCCCTAAGCCCTCCCCAAGGACGCCTGGGGCCTAGGTCAAAGGCAAGGCAGGAGCAGAGCTGAGGCCAGGAAGGCACCAGTGGCGTCTCCCAGCCTCGCTCAGCCTGCTCCTTCCTGGGCAGGAAGCCTAGCAGCGAGGCAAGTCTGGGCAAGGCTCGCCCAGGGCAGAGCAGCCTCGCGCCAGCAACTCTGCCAGAACGGGCCTCTGAGCAGAGCTGGAGCTCTGCCGTCCTGGAGGCGCACTCGGCTCCAGCCAAGTAGGGCTTGAGCCAAACGAGGCTGGGCTGCCTCTTCTTCCCTCGAGGAGGCTCGCCTCCCCGCCAGCTGGTCACTTGGCTTCGAGGTGGGGGCGCTCTGCGCCTCCAGCAGGTCTTGGCTCAGGGGCTGCTTGCCCTGAGCTGGGGCTGTGGGCGGGATCCCAGGCACGCAGGGGCAGGCCCCAACCAGCTGCACACGTCTCTGCTGGGGAGGAGAGCGCTAGGGAAGCTACGTGTGTGAGGCAGCTGCTGGGCGCCCAGGGAGTCAGCCTCCGGGTGTGCGGGGCTGCAGACCCCAGCCAGGGGCCCTGGGAGCCTGGTGCACTCCGTGCGGCGCTGAGCCTGGGCGGCCAAGCAACCGCTGGAGGAGCCCTGCACTGGCCCTTCCCTTCCCTCGCACAGAGCTCTTCCTGCTGGAGCCCTTGGTAGTGTGCAAGTCACCGGCCCCTAAGCCCTCCCCAAGGACGCCTGGGGCCTAGGTGCAAAGGCAAGGCAGGAGCGGAGCTGAGGCCAGGAAGGCGCCAGTGGCGTCTTCCAGCCTCGCGCAGCCTGCTCCTTCCTGGGCAGGAAGCCTAGCAGCGAGGCAAGTCTGGGCAAGGCTCGCCCAGGGCAGAGCAGCCTCGCACCAGCAACTCTGCCAGAACGGGCCTCTGAGCAGAGCTGGAGCTCTGCCGTCCTGGAGGCGCACTCGGCTCCAGCCAAGTAGGGCTTGAGCCAAACGAGGCTGGGCTGCCTCTTCTTCCCTCGAGGAGGCTCGCCTCCCCGCCAGCTGTTCACTCGGCTTCCAGGTGGGGGCGCTCTGCGCCTCCTGCAGGTCTTGTCTCAGAGGCTGCTTGCCCTGAGCTGGGGCTGTGGGCGGGAGCCCAGGCACGCAGGGGCAGGCCCCAACCAGCTGCACACGTCTCTGCTGGGGAGGAGAGCGCTAGGTAAGCTACGTGTGTGAGGCAGCTGCTGGGCGCCCAGGGAGTCAGCCTCCGGGTGTGCGGGGCTGCAGACCCCAGCCAGGGGCCCTGGGAGCCTGGTGCACTCCGCGCGGTGCTGAGTCTGGTCGGCCAAGCAACCTCTGGAGGAGCCCTGCACTAGACCTTTCCTTCCCTCGCACAGAGCTCTTCCTGCTGGAGCCCTTGGCAGTGTGCAAGCCACCGGCCCCTAAGCCCTCCCCAAGGACGCCTGGGGCCTAGGTCAAAGGCAAGGCAGGAGCGGAGCTGAGGCCAGGAAGGCACCAGTGGCGTCTCACAGCCTCGCGCAGCCTGCTCCTTCCTGGGCAGGAAGCCTAGCAGCGAGGCAAGTCTGGGCAAGGCTCGCCCAGGGCAGAGCAGCCTCGCGCCAGCAACTCTGCCAGAACGGGCCTCTGAGCAGAGCTGGAGCTCTGCCGTCCTGGAGGCGCACTCGGCTCCAGCCAAGTAGGGCTTGAGCCAAACGAGGCTGGGCTGCCTCTTCTTCCCTCGAGGAGGCTCGCCTCCCCGCCAGCTGTTCACTCGGCTTCCAGGTGGGGGCGCTCTGCGCCTCCTGCAGGTCTTGGCTCAGGGGCTGCTTGCCCTGAGCTGGGGCTGTGGGCGGGAGCCCAGGCACGCAGGGGTAGGCCCCAACCAGCTGCACACGTCTCTGCTGGGGAGGAGAGCGCTAGGGAAGCTACGTGTGTGAGGCAGCTGCTGGGCGCCCAGGGAGTCAGCCTCCGGGTGTGCGGGGCTGCAGACCCCAGCCAGGGGCCCTGGGAGCCTGGTGCACTCCGTGCGGCGCTGAGCCTGGGCGGCCAAGCAACCGCTGGAGGAGCCCTGCACTGGCCCTTCCCTTCCCTCGCACAGAGCTCTTCCTGCTGGAGCCCTTGGTAGTGTGCAAGCCACCGGCCCCTAAGCCCTCCCCAAGGACGCCTGGGGCCTAGGTGCAAAGGCAAGGCAGGAGCGGAGCTGAGGCCAGGAAGGCGCCAGTGGCGTCTTCCAGCCTCGCGCAGCCTGCTCCTTCCTGGGCAGGAAGCCTAGCAGCGAGGCAAGTCTGGGCAAGGCTCGCCCAGGGCAGAGCAGCCTCGCGCCAGCAACTCTGCCAGAACGGGCCTCTGAGCAGAGCTGGAGCTCTGCCGTCCTGGAGGCGCACTCGGCTCCAGCCAAGTAGGGCTTGAGCCAAACGAGGCTGGGCTGCCTCTTCTTCCCTCGAGGAGGCTCGCCTCCCCGCCAGCTGTTCACTCGGCTTCCAGGTGGTGGCGCTCTGCGCCTCTTGCAGGTCTTGGCTCAGGGGCTGCTTGCCCTGAGCTGGGGCTGTGGGCGGGAGCCCAGGCACGCATGGGCAGGCCCCAACCAGCTGCACACGTCTCTGCTGCGGAGGAGAGCGCTAGGGAAGCTACGTGAGTGAGGAAGCTGCTGGGCGCCCAGGGAGTCAGCCTCCGGGTGTGCGGGGCTGCAGACCCCAGCCAGGGCCCTGGGAGCCTGGTGCACTCCGTGCCGAGCTAAGTCTGGGCGGCCAAGCAACCGCTGGAGGAACCCTGCACTAGCCCTTCCCTTCCCTCGCACAGAGCTCTTCCTGCTGGAGCCCTTGGCAGTGTGCAAGCCACCGGCCCCTAAGCCCTCCCCAAGGACGCCTGGGGCCTAGGTGCAAATGCAAGGCAGGAGCGGAGCTGAGGCCAAGAAGGCGCCAGTGGCGTCTCCCAGCATCGCGCAGCCTGCTCCTTCCTGGGCAGGAAGCCTAGCAGCGAGGCAAGTCTGGGCAAGGCTCGCCCAGGGCATAGCAGCTTCGCGCCAGCAACTATGCCAGATCAGGCCTCTGAGCAGAGCTGGAGCTCTGCCGTCCTGGAGGCGCACTAGGCTCCAGCCAAGTAGGGCTTGAGCCAAACGAGGCTGGGCTGCCTCTTCTTCCCTCGAGGAGGCTCGCCTCCCCGCCAGCTGTTCACTCGGCTTCCAGGTGGGGGCGCTCTGCGCCTCCTGCAGGTCTTGGCTCAGGGGCTGCTTGCCCTGAGCTGGGGCTGTGCTCAGGAGCCCAGGCACGCAGGGGCAGGCCCCAACCAGCTGCACACGTCTCTGCTGGGGAGGAGAGCGCTAGGGAAGCTACGTGTGTGAGGCAGCTGCTGGGCGCCCAGGGAGTCAGCCTCCGGGTGTGCGGGGCTGCAGACCCCAGCCAGGGGCCCTGGGAGCCTGGTGCACTCCGCGCGGTGCTGAGTCTGGGCGGCCAAGCAACCTCTGGAGGAGCCCTGCACTAGACCTTTCCTTCCCTCGCACAGAGCTCTTCATGCTGGAGCCCTTGGCAGTGTGCAAGCCACCGGCCCCTAAGCCCTCCCCAAGGACGCCTGGGGCCTAGGTCAAAGGCAAGGCAGGAGCGGAGCTGAGGCCAGGAAGGCACCAGTGGCGTCTCACAGCCTCGCGCAGCCTGCTCCTTCCTGGGCAGGAAGCCTAGCAGCGAGGCAAGTCTGGGCAAGGCTCGCCCAGGGCAGAGCAGCCTCGCGCCAGCAACTCTGCCAGAACGGGCCTCTGAGCAGAGCTGGAGCTCTGCCGTCCTGGAGGCGCACTCGGCTCCAGCCAAGTAGGGCTTGAGCCAAACGAGGCTGGGCTGCCTCTTCTTCCCTCGAGGAGGCTCGCCTCCCCGCCAGCTGTTCACTCGGCTTCCAGGTGGGGGCGCTCTGCGCCTCCTGCAGGTCTTGGCTCAGGGGCTGCTTGCCCTGAGCTGGGGCTGTGGGCGGGATCCCAGGCACGCAGGGGCAGGCCCCAACCAGCTGCACACGTCTCTGCTGGGGAGGAGAGCGCTAGGGAAGCTACGTGTGTGAGGCAGCTGCTGGGCGCCCAGGGAGTCAGCCTCCGGGTGTGCGGGGCTGCAGACCCCAGCCAGGGCCCTGGGAGCCTGGTGCACTCCGTGCCGAGCTAAGTCTGGGCGGCCAAGCAACCGTTGGAGGAGCCCTGCACTAGCCCTTCCCTTCCCTCGCACAGAGCTCTTCCTGCTGGAGCCCTTGGCAGTGTGCAAGCCACCGGCCCCTAAGCCCTCCCCAAGGACGCCTGGGGCCTAGGTGCAAAGGCAAGGCAGGAGCGGAGCTGAGGCCAGGAAGGCGCCAGTGGCGTCTTCCAGCCTCGCGCAGCCTGCTCCTTCCTGGGCAGGAAGCCTAGCAGCGAGGCAAGTCTGGGCAAGGCTCGCCCAGGGCAGAGCAGCCTCGCACCAGCAACTCTGCCAGAACGGGCCTCTGAGCAGAGCTGGAGCTCTGCCGTCCTGGAGGCGCACTCGGCTCCAGCCAAGTAGGGCTTGAGCCAAACGAGGCTGGGCTGCCTCTTCTTCCCTCGAGGAGGCTCGCCTCCCCGCCAGCTGTTCACTCGGCTTCCAGGTGGGGGCGCTCTGCGCCTCCTGCAGGTCTTGGCTCAGGGGCTGCTTGCCCTGAGCTGGGGCTGTGGGCGGGATCCCAGGCACGCAGGGGCAGGCCCCAACCAGCTGCACACGTCTGTGCTGGGGAGGAGAGCGCTAGGGAAGCTACGTGTGTGAGGCAGCTGCTGGGCGCCCAGGGAGTCAGCCTCCGGGTGTGCGGGGCTGCAGACCCCAGCCAGGGGCCCTGGGAGCCTGGTGCACTCCGCGCGGTGCTGAGTCTGGTCGGCCAAGCAACCTCTGGAGGAGCCCTGCACTAGACCTTTCCTTCCCTCGCACAGAGCTCTTCCTGCTGGAGCCCTTGGCAGTGTGCAAGCCACCGGCCCCTAAGCCCTCCCCAAGGACGCCTGGGGCCTAGGTCAAAGGCAAGGCAGGAGCGGAGCTGAGGCCAGGAAGGCACCAGTGGCGTCTCACAGCCTCGCGCAGCCTGCTCCTTCCTGGGCAGGAAGCCTAGCAGCGAGGCAAGTCTGGGCAAGGCTCGCCCAGGGCAGAGCAGCCTCGCGCCAGCAACTCTGCCAGAACGGGCCTCTGAGCAGAGCTGGAGCTCTGCCGTCCTGGAGGCGCACTCGGCTCGAGCCAAGAAGGGCTTGAGCCAAACGAGGCTGGGCTGCCTCTTCTTCCCTCGAGGAGGCTCGCCTCCCCGCCAGCTGTTCACTCGGCTTCCAGGTGGGGGCGCTCTGCGCCTCCTGCAGGTCTTGGCTCAGGGGCTGCTTGCCCTGAGCTGGGGCTGTGGGCGGGAGCCCAGGCACGCAGGGGTAGGCCCCAACCAGCTGCACACGTCTCTGCTGGGGAGGAGAGCGCTAGGGAAGCTACGTGTGTGAGGCAGCTGCTGGGCGCCCAGGGAGTCAGCCTCCGGGTGTGCGGGGCTGCAGACCCCAGCCAGGGGCCATGGGAGCCTGGTGCACTCCGTGCCGAGCTAAGTCTGGGCGGCCAAGCAACCGCTGGAGGAGCACTGCACTAGCCCTTCCCTTCCCTCGCACAGAGCTCTTCCTGCTGGAGCCCTTGGCAGTGTGCAAGCCAACGGCCCCTAAGCCCTCCCCAAGGACGCCTTGCGCCTTGGTTCAAAGGCAAGGCAGGAGCGGAGCTGAGGCCAGGAAGGCGCCAGTGGCGTCTCCCAGCCTCACGCAGCCTGCTCCTTCCTGGGCAGGAAGCCTAGCAGCGAGGCAAGTCTGGGCAAGGCTCGCCCAGGGCAGAGCAGCTTCGCGCAAGCAACTATGCCAGATCAGGCCTCTGAGCAGAGCTTGAGCTCTGCCGTCCTGGAGGCGCACTCGGCTCCAGCCAAATAGGGCTTGAGCCAAACGAGGCTGGGCTGCCTCTTCTTCCCTCGAGGAGGCTCGCCTCCCCGCCAGCTGTTTCCTCGGCTTCCAGGTGGGGGCGCTCTTCGCCTCGTGCAGGTCTTGGCTCAGGGGTTGCTTGCCCTGAGCTGGGGCTGTGCGCAGGAGCCAGGAAGGCAGGGGCAGGCCCCAACCAGCTGCACACGTCTCTGATGGGGAGGAGAGCGCTAGGAAAGCAACATGTGTGAGGCAGCTGCTGGGCGCCCAGGGAGTCAGCCTCCAGGTGTGCGGGGCTGCAGACCCCAGCCAGGTGCCCTGGGAGCCTGGTGCACTCCGTGCGGCGCTGAGTCTGGGCGGCCAAGCAACCGATGGAGGAGCCCTGCATTAGCCCTTCCCTTCCCTCGCACAGAGCTCTTCCTGCTGGAGCCCTTGGCAGTGTGCAAGCCACCGGCCCCTAAGCCCTCCCCAAGGACGCCTGGGGCCTAGGTGCAAAGGCAAGGCAGGAGCGGAGCTGAGGCCAGGAAGGCGCCAGTGGCGTCTCCCAGCCTCGCGCAGCCTGCTCCTTCCTGGGCAGGAAGCCTAGCAGCGAGGCAAGTCTGGGCAAGGCTCGCCCAGGGCAGAGCAGCCTCGCGCCAGCAACTCTGCCAGAACGGGCCTCTGAGCAGAGCTGGAGCTCTGCCGTCCTGGAGGCGCACTCGGCTCCAGCCAAGTAGGGCTTGAGCCAAACGAGGCTGGGCTGCCTCTTCTTCCCTCGAGGAGGCTCGCCTCCCCGCCAGCTGTTCACTCGGCTTCCAGGTGGGGGCGCTCTGCGCCTCTTGCAGGTCTTGGCTCAGGGGCTGCTTGCCCTGAGCTGGGGCTGTGGGCGGGAGCCCAGGCACGCAGGGGCAGGCCCCAACCAGCTGCACACGTCTCTGCTGCGGAGGAGAGCGCTAGGGAAGCTACGTGAGTGAGGAAGCTGCTGGGCGCCCAGGGAGTCAGCCTCCGGGTGTGCGGGGCTGCAGACCCCAGCCAGGGCCCTGGGAGCCTGGTGCACTCCGTGCCGAGCTAAGTCTGGGCGGCCAAGCAACCGCTGGAGGAGCCCTGCACTAGCCCTTCCCTTCCCTCGCACAGAGCTCTTCCTGCTGGAGCCCTTGGCAGTGTGCAAGCCACCGGCCCCTAAGCCCTCCCCAAGGACGCCTGGGGCCTAGGTGCAAAGGCAAGGCAGGAGCGGAGCTGAGGCCATGAAGGCGCCAGTGGCGTCTCCCAGCATCGCGCAGCCTGCTCCTTCCTGGGCAGGAAGCCTAGCAGCGAGGCAAGTCTGGGCAAGGCTCGCCCAGGGCATAGGAGCTTCGCGCCAGCAACTATGCCAGATCAGGCCTCTGAGCAGAGCTGGAGCTCTGCCGTCCTGGAGGCGCACTAGGCTCCAGCCAAGTAGGGCTTGAGATAAACGAGGCTGGGCTGCCTCTTCTTCCCTCGAGGAGGCTCGCCTCCCCGCCAGCTGTTCACTCGGCTTCCAGGTGGGGGCGCTCTGCGCCTCCTGCAGGTCTTCTCTCAGGGGCTGCTTGCCCTGAGCTGGGGCTGTGCTCAGGAGCCCAGGCACGCAGGGGCAGGCCCCAACCAGCTGCACACGTCTCTGCTGGGGAGGAGAGCGCTAGGGAAGCTACGTGTGTGAGGCAGCTGCTGGGCGCCCAGGGAGTCAGCCTCCGGGTGTGCGGGGCTGCAGACCCCAGCCAGGGGCCCTGGGAGCCTGGTGCACTCCGCGCGGTGCTGAGTCTGGGCGGCCAAGCAACCTCTGGAGGAGCCCTGCACTAGACCTTTCCTTCCCTCGCACAGAGCTCTTCCTGCTGGAGCCCTTGGCAGTGTGCAAGCCACCGGCCCCTAAGCCCTCCCCAAGGACGCCTGGGGCCTAGGTCAAAGGCAAGGCAGGAGCGGAGCTGAGGCCAGGAAGGTACCAGTGGCGTCTCCCAGCCTCGCGCAGCCTGCTCCTTCCTGGGCAGGAAGCCTAGCAGCGAGGCAAGTCTGGGCAAGGCTCGCCCAGGGCAGAGCAGCCTCGCGCCAGCAACTCTGCCAGAACGGGCCTCTGAGCAGAGCTGGAGCTCTGCCGTCCTGGAGGCGCACTCGGCTCCAGCCAAGTAGGGCTTGAGCCAAACGAGGCTGGGCTGCCTCTTCTTCCCTCGAGGAGGCTCGCCTCCCCGCCAGCTGTTCACTCGGCTTCGAGGTGGGGGCGCTCTGCGCCTCCTGCAGGTCTTGGCTCAGGGGCTGCTTGCCCTGAGCTGGGGCTGTGGGCGGGATCCCAGGCACGCAGGGGCAGGCCCCAACCAGCTGCACACGTCTCTGCTGGGGAGGAGAGCGCTAGGGAAGCTACGTGTGTGAGGCAGCTGCTGGGCGCACAGGGAGTCAGCCTCCGGGTGTGCGGGGCTGCAGACCCCAGCCAGGGGCCCTGGGAGCCTGGTGCACTCCGTGCGGCGCTGAGCCTGGGCGGCCAAGCAACCGCTGGAGGAGCCCTGCACTGGCCCTTCCCTTCCCTCGCACAGAGCTCTTCCTGCTGGAGCCCTTAGTAGTGTGCAAGCCACCGGCCCCTAAGCCCTCCCCAAGGACGCCTGGGGCCTAGGTGCAAAGGCAAGGCAGGAGCGGAGCTGAGGCCAGGAAGGCGCCAGTGGCGTCTTCCAGCCTCGCGCAGCCTGCTCCTTCCTGGGCAGGAAGCCTAGCAGCGAGGCAAGTCTGGGCAAGGCTCGCCCAGGGCAGAGCAGCCTCGCACCAGCAACTCTGCCAGAACGGGCCTCTGAGCAGAGCTGGAGCTCTGCCGTCCTGGAGGCGCACTCGGCTCCAGCCAAGTAGGGCTTGAGCCAAACGAGGCTGGGCTGCCTCTTCTTCCCTCGAGGAGGCTCGCCTCCCCGCCAGCTGTTCACTCGGCTTCGAGGTGGGGGCGCTCTGCGCCTCCTGCAGGTCTTGTCTCAGGGGCTGCTTGCCCTGAGCTGGGGCTGTGGGCGGGAGCCCAGGCACGCAGGGGCAGGCCCCAACCAGCTGCACACGTCTCTGCTGGGGAGGAGAGCGCTAGGTAAGCTACGTGTGTGAGGCAGCTGCTGGGCGCCCAGGGAGTCAGCCTCCGGGTGTGCGGGGCTGCAGACCCCAGCCAGGGGCCCTGGGAGCCTGGTGCACTCCGCGCGGTGCTGAGTCTGGTCGGCCAAGCAACCTCTGGAGGAGCCCTGCACTAGACCTTTCCTTCCCTCGCACAGAGCTCTTCCTGCTGGAGCCCTTGGCAGTGTGCAAGCCACCGGCCCCTAAGCCCTCCCCAAGGACGTCTGGGGCCTAGGTCAAAGGCAAGGCAGGAGCGGAGCTGAGGCCAGGAAGGCACCAGTGGCGTCTCACAGCCTCGCGCAGCCTGCTCCTTCCTGGGCAGGAAGCCTAGCAGCGAGGCAAGTCTGGGCAAGGCTCGCCCAGGGCAGAGCAGCCTCGCGCCAGCAACTCTGCCAGAACGGGCCTCTGAGCAGAGCTGGAGCTCTGCCGTCCTGGAGGCGCACTCGGCTCGAGCCAAGTAGGGCTTGAGCCAAACGAGGCTGGGCTGCCTCTTCTTCCCTCGAGGAGGCTCGCCTCCCCGCCAGCTGTTCACTCGGCTTCCAGGTGGGGGCGCTCTGCGCCTCCTGCAGGTCTTGGCTCAGGGGCTGCTTGCCCTGAGCTGGGGCTGTGGGCGGGAGCCCAGGCACGCAGGGGTAGGCCCCAACCAGCTGCACACGTCTCTGCTGGGGAGGAGAGCGCTAGGGAAGCTACGTGTGTGAGGCAGCTGCTGGGCGCCCAGGGAGTCAGCCTCCGGGTGTGCGGGGCTGCAGACCCCAGCCAGGGGCCATGGGAGCCTGGTGCACTCCGTGCCGAGCTAAGTCTGGGCGGCCAAGCAACCGCTGGAGGAGCACTGCACTAGCCCTTCCCTTCCCTCGCACAGAGCTCTTCCTGCTGGAGCCCTTGGCAGTGTGCAAGCCAACGGCCCCTAAGCCCTCCCCAAGGACGCCTTGCGCCTTGGTTCAAAGGCAAGGCAGGAGCGGAGCTGAGGCCAGGAAGGCGCCAGTGGCGTCTCCCAGCCTCACGCAGCCTGCTCCTTCCTGGGCAGGAAGCCTAGCAGCGAGGCAAGTCTGGGCAAGGCTCGCCCAGGGCAGAGCAGCTTCGCGCAAGCAACTATGCCAGATCAGGCCTCTGAGCAGAGCTTGAGCTCTGCCGTCCTGGAGGCGCACTCGGCTCCAGCCAAATAGGGCTTGAGCCAAACGAGGCTGGGCTGCCTCTTCTTCCCTCGAGGAGGCTCGCCTCCCCGCCAGCTGTTCACTCGGCTTCCAGGTGGGGGCGCTCTTCGCCTCGTGCAGGTCTTGGCTCAGGGGCTGCTTGCCCTGAGCTGGGGCTGTGCGCAGGAGCCAGGAAGGCAGGGGCAGGCCCCAACCAGCTGCACACGTCTCTGATGGGGAGGAGAGCGCTAGGAAAGCAACATGTGTGAGGCAGCTGCTGGGCGCCCAGGGAGTCAGCCTCCGGGTGTGCGGGGTGCAGACCCCAGCCAGGGGCCCTGGGAGCCTGGTGCACTCCGCGCGGTGCTGAGTCTGGGCGGCCAAGCAACCTCTGGAGGAGCCCTGCACTAGACCTTTCCTTCCCTCGCACAGAGCTCTTCCTGCTGGAGCCCTTGGCAGTGTGCAAGCCACCGGCCCCTAAGCCCTCCCCAAGGACGCCTGGGGCCTAGGTCAAAGGCAAGGCAGGAGCAGAGCTGAGGCCAGGAAGGCACCAGTGGCGTCTCCCAGCCTCGCTCAGCCTGCTCCTTCCTGGGCAGGAAGCCTAGCAGCGAGGCAAGTCTGGGCAAGGCTCGCCCAGGGCAGAGCAGCCTCGCGCCAGCAACTCTGCCAGAACGGGCCTCTGAGCAGAGCTGGAGCTCTGCCGTCCTGGAGGCGCACTCGGCTCCAGCCAAGTAGGGCTTGAGCCAAACGAGGCTGGGCTGCCTCTTCTTCCCTCGAGGAGGCTCGCCTCCCCGCCAGCTGTTCACTTGGCTTCGAGGTGGGGGCGCTCTGCGCCTCCAGCAGGTCTTGGCTCAGGGGCTGCTTGCCCTGAGCTGGGGCTGTGGGCGGGATCCCAGGCACGCAGGGGCAGGCCCCAACCAGCTGCACACGTCTCTGCTGGGGAGGAGAGCGCTAGGGAAGCTACGTGTGTGAGGCAGCTGCTGGGCGCCCAGGGAGTCAGCCTCCGGGTGTGCGGGGCTGCAGACCCCAGCCAGGGGCCCTGGGAGCCTGGTGCACTCCGTGCGGCGCTGAGCCTGGGCGGCCAAGCAACCGCTGGAGGAGCCCTGCACTGGCCCTTCCCTTCCCTCGCACAGAGCTCTTCCTGCTGGAGCCCTTGGTAGTGTGCAAGTCACCGGCCCCTAAGCCCTCCCCAAGGACGCCTGGGGCCTAGGTGCAAAGGCAAGGCAGGAGCGGAGCTGAGGCCAGGAAGGCGCCAGTGGCGTCTTCCAGCCTCGCGCAGCCTGCTCCTTCCTGGGCAGGAAGCCTAGCAGCGAGGCAAGTCTGGGCAAGGCTCGCCCAGGGCAGAGCAGCCTCGCACCAGCAACTCTGCCAGAACGGGCCTCTGAGCAGAGCTGGAGCTCTGCCGTCCTGGAGGCGCACTCGGCTCCAGCCAAGTAGGGCTTGAGCCAAACGAGGCTGGGCTGCCTCTTCTTCCCTCGAGGAGGCTCGCCTCCCCGCCAGCTGTTCACTCGGCTTCCAGGTGGGGGCGCTCTGCGCCTCCTGCAGGTCTTGTCTCAGAGGCTGCTTGCCCTGAGCTGGGGCTGTGGGCGGGAGCCCAGGCACGCAGGGGCAGGCCCCAACCAGCTGCACACGTCTCTGCTGGGGAGGAGAGCGCTAGGTAAGCTACGTGTGTGAGGCAGCTGCTGGGCGCCCAGGGAGTCAGCCTCCGGGTGTGCGGGGCTGCAGACCCCAGCCAGGGGCCCTGGGAGCCTGGTGCACTCCGCGCGGTGCTGAGTCTGGTCGGCCAAGCAACCTCTGGAGGAGCCCTGCACTAGACCTTTCCTTCCCTCGCACAGAGCTCTTCCTGCTGGAGCCCTTGGCAGTGTGCAAGCCACCGGCCCCTAAGCCCTCCCCAAGGACGCCTGGGGCCTAGGTCAAAGGCAAGGCAGGAGCGGAGCTGAGGCCAGGAAGGCACCAGTGGCGTCTCACAGCCTCGCGCAGCCTGCTCCTTCCTGGGCAGGAAGCCTAGCAGCGAGGCAAGTCTGGGCAAGGCTCGCCCAGGGCAGAGCAGCCTCGCGCCAGCAACTCTGCCAGAACGGGCCTCTGAGCAGAGCTGGAGCTCTGCCGTCCTGGAGGCGCACTCGGCTCCAGCCAAGTAGGGCTTGAGCCAAACGAGGCTGGGCTGCCTCTTCTTCCCTCGAGGAGGCTCGCCTCCCCGCCAGCTGTTCACTCGGCTTCCAGGTGGGGGCGCTCTGCGCCTCCTGCAGGTCTTGGCTCAGGGGCTGCTTGCCCTGAGCTGGGGCTGTGGGCGGGAGCCCAGGCACGCAGGGGTAGGCCCCAACCAGCTGCACACGTCTCTGCTGGGGAGGAGAGCGCTAGGGAAGCTACGTGTGTGAGGCAGCTGCTGGGCGCCCAGGGAGTCAGCCTCCGGGTGTGCGGGGCTGCAGACCCCAGCCAGGGGCCCTGGGAGCCTGGTGCACTCCGTGCGGCGCTGAGCCTGGGCGGCCAAGCAACCGCTGGAGGAGCCCTGCACTGGCCCTTCCCTTCCCTCGCACAGAGCTCTTCCTGCTGGAGCCCTTGGTAGTGTGCAAGCCACCGGCCCCTAAGCCCTCCCCAAGGACGCCTGGGGCCTAGGTGCAAAGGCAAGGCAGGAGCGGAGCTGAGGCCAGGAAGGCGCCAGTGGCGTCTTCCAGCCTCGCGCAGCCTGCTCCTTCCTGGGCAGGAAGCCTAGCAGCGAGGCAAGTCTGGGCAAGGCTCGCCCAGGGCAGAGCAGCCTCGCGCCAGCAACTCTGCCAGAACGGGCCTCTGAGCAGAGCTGGAGCTCTGCCGTCCTGGAGGCGCACTCGGCTCCAGCCAAGTAGGGCTTGAGCCAAACGAGGCTGGGCTGCCTCTTCTTCCCTCGAGGAGGCTCGCCTCCCCGCCAGCTGTTCACTCGGCTTCCAGGTGGTGGCGCTCTGCGCCTCTTGCAGGTCTTGGCTCAGGGGCTGCTTGCCCTGAGCTGGGGCTGTGGGCGGGAGCCCAGGCACGCATGGGCAGGCCCCAACCAGCTGCACACGTCTCTGCTGCGGAGGAGAGCGCTAGGGAAGCTACGTGAGTGAGGAAGCTGCTGGGCGCCCAGGGAGTCAGCCTCCGGGTGTGCGGGGCTGCAGACCCCAGCCAGGGCCCTGGGAGCCTGGTGCACTCCGTGCCGAGCTAAGTCTGGGCGGCCAAGCAACCGCTGGAGGAACCCTGCACTAGCCCTTCCCTTCCCTCGCACAGAGCTCTTCCTGCTGGAGCCCTTGGCAGTGTGCAAGCCACCGGCCCCTAAGCCCTCCCCAAGGACGCCTGGGGCCTAGGTGCAAATGCAAGGCAGGAGCGGAGCTGAGGCCAAGAAGGCGCCAGTGGCGTCTCCCAGCATCGCGCAGCCTGCTCCTTCCTGGGCAGGAAGCCTAGCAGCGAGGCAAGTCTGGGCAAGGCTCGCCCAGGGCATAGCAGCTTCGCGCCAGCAACTATGCCAGATCAGGCCTCTGAGCAGAGCTGGAGCTCTGCCGTCCTGGAGGCGCACTAGGCTCCAGCCAAGTAGGGCTTGAGCCAAACGAGGCTGGGCTGCCTCTTCTTCCCTCGAGGAGGCTCGCCTCCCCGCCAGCTGTTCACTCGGCTTCCAGGTGGGGGCGCTCTGCGCCTCCTGCAGGTCTTGGCTCAGGGGCTGCTTGCCCTGAGCTGGGGCTGTGCTCAGGAGCCCAGGCACGCAGGGGCAGGCCCCAACCAGCTGCACACGTCTCTGCTGGGGAGGAGAGCGCTAGGGAAGCTACGTGTGTGAGGCAGCTGCTGGGCGCCCAGGGAGTCAGCCTCCGGGTGTGCGGGGCTGCAGACCCCAGCCAGGGGCCCTGGGAGCCTGGTGCACTCCGCGCGGTGCTGAGTCTGGGCGGCCAAGCAACCTCTGGAGGAGCCCTGCACTAGACCTTTCCTTCCCTCGCACAGAGCTCTTCATGCTGGAGCCCTTGGCAGTGTGCAAGCCACCGGCCCCTAAGCCCTCCCCAAGGACGCCTGGGGCCTAGGTCAAAGGCAAGGCAGGAGCGGAGCTGAGGCCAGGAAGGCACCAGTGGCGTCTCACAGCCTCGCGCAGCCTGCTCCTTCCTGGGCAGGAAGCCTAGCAGCGAGGCAAGTCTGGGCAAGGCTCGCCCAGGGCAGAGCAGCCTCGCGCCAGCAACTCTGCCAGAACGGGCCTCTGAGCAGAGCTGGAGCTCTGCCGTCCTGGAGGCGCACTCGGCTCCAGCCAAGTAGGGCTTGAGCCAAACGAGGCTGGGCTGCCTCTTCTTCCCTCGAGGAGGCTCGCCTCCCCGCCAGCTGTTCACTCGGCTTCCAGGTGGGGGCGCTCTGCGCCTCCTGCAGGTCTTGGCTCAGGGGCTGCTTGCCCTGAGCTGGGGCTGTGGGCGGGATCCCAGGCACGCAGGGGCAGGCCCCAACCAGCTGCACACGTCTCTGCTGGGGAGGAGAGCGCTAGGGAAGCTACGTGTGTGAGGCAGCTGCTGGGCGCCCAGGGAGTCAGCCTCCGGGTGTGCGGGGCTGCAGACCCCAGCCAGGGCCCTGGGAGCCTGGTGCACTCCGTGCCGAGCTAAGTCTGGGCGGCCAAGCAACCGTTGGAGGAGCCCTGCACTAGCCCTTCCCTTCCCTCGCACAGAGCTCTTCCTGCTGGAGCCCTTGGCAGTGTGCAAGCCACCGGCCCCTAAGCCCTCCCCAAGGACGCCTGGGGCCTAGGTGCAAAGGCAAGGCAGGAGCGGAGCTGAGGCCAGGAAGGCGCCAGTGGCGTCTTCCAGCCTCGCGCAGCCTGCTCCTTCCTGGGCAGGAAGCCTAGCAGCGAGGCAAGTCTGGGCAAGGCTCGCCCAGGGCAGAGCAGCCTCGCACCAGCAACTCTGCCAGAACGGGCCTCTGAGCAGAGCTGGAGCTCTGCCGTCCTGGAGGCGCACTCGGCTCCAGCCAAGTAGGGCTTGAGCCAAACGAGGCTGGGCTGCCTCTTCTTCCCTCGAGGAGGCTCGCCTCCCCGCCAGCTGTTCACTCGGCTTCCAGGTGGGGGCGCTCTGCGCCTCCTGCAGGTCTTGGCTCAGGGGCTGCTTGCCCTGAGCTGGGGCTGTGGGCGGGATCCCAGGCACGCAGGGGCAGGCCCCAACCAGCTGCACACGTCTGTGCTGGGGAGGAGAGCGCTAGGGAAGCTACGTGTGTGAGGCAGCTGCTGGGCGCCCAGGGAGTCAGCCTCCGGGTGTGCGGGGCTGCAGACCCCAGCCAGGGGCCCTGGGAGCCTGGTGCACTCCGCGCGGTGCTGAGTCTGGTCGGCCAAGCAACCTCTGGAGGAGCCCTGCACTAGACCTTTCCTTCCCTCGCACAGAGCTCTTCCTGCTGGAGCCCTTGGCAGTGTGCAAGCCACCGGCCCCTAAGCCCTCCCCAAGGACGCCTGGGGCCTAGGTCAAAGGCAAGGCAGGAGCGGAGCTGAGGCCAGGAAGGCACCAGTGGCGTCTCACAGCCTCGCGCAGCCTGCTCCTTCCTGGGCAGGAAGCCTAGCAGCGAGGCAAGTCTGGGCAAGGCTCGCCCAGGGCAGAGCAGCCTCGCGCCAGCAACTCTGCCAGAACGGGCCTCTGAGCAGAGCTGGAGCTCTGCCGTCCTGGAGGCGCACTCGGCTCGAGCCAAGAAGGGCTTGAGCCAAACGAGGCTGGGCTGCCTCTTCTTCCCTCGAGGAGGCTCGCCTCCCCGCCAGCTGTTCACTCGGCTTCCAGGTGGGGGCGCTCTGCGCCTCCTGCAGGTCTTGGCTCAGGGGCTGCTTGCCCTGAGCTGGGGCTGTGGGCGGGAGCCCAGGCACGCAGGGGTAGGCCCCAACCAGCTGCACACGTCTCTGCTGGGGAGGAGAGCGCTAGGGAAGCTACGTGTGTGAGGCAGCTGCTGGGCGCCCAGGGAGTCAGCCTCCGGGTGTGCGGGGCTGCAGACCCCAGCCAGGGGCCATGGGAGCCTGGTGCACTCCGTGCCGAGCTAAGTCTGGGCGGCCAAGCAACCGCTGGAGGAGCACTGCACTAGCCCTTCCCTTCCCTCGCACAGAGCTCTTCCTGCTGGAGCCCTTGGCAGTGTGCAAGCCAACGGCCCCTAAGCCCTCCCCAAGGACGCCTTGCGCCTTGGTTCAAAGGCAAGGCAGGAGCGGAGCTGAGGCCAGGAAGGCGCCAGTGGCGTCTCCCAGCCTCACGCAGCCTGCTCCTTCCTGGGCAGGAAGCCTAGCAGCGAGGCAAGTCTGGGCAAGGCTCGCCCAGGGCAGAGCAGCTTCGCGCAAGCAACTATGCCAGATCAGGCCTCTGAGCAGAGCTTGAGCTCTGCCGTCCTGGAGGCGCACTCGGCTCCAGCCAAATAGGGCTTGAGCCAAACGAGGCTGGGCTGCCTCTTCTTCCCTCGAGGAGGCTCGCCTCCCCGCCAGCTGTTTCCTCGGCTTCCAGGTGGGGGCGCTCTTCGCCTCGTGCAGGTCTTGGCTCAGGGGTTGCTTGCCCTGAGCTGGGGCTGTGCGCAGGAGCCAGGAAGGCAGGGGCAGGCCCCAACCAGCTGCACACGTCTCTGATGGGGAGGAGAGCGCTAGGAAAGCAACATGTGTGAGGCAGCTGCTGGGCGCCCAGGGAGTCAGCCTCCAGGTGTGCGGGGCTGCAGACCCCAGCCAGGTGCCCTGGGAGCCTGGTGCACTCCGTGCGGCGCTGAGTCTGGGCGGCCAAGCAACCGATGGAGGAGCCCTGCATTAGCCCTTCCCTTCCCTCGCACAGAGCTCTTCCTGCTGGAGCCCTTGGCAGTGTGCAAGCCACCGGCCCCTAAGCCCTCCCCAAGGACGCCTGGGGCCTAGGTGCAAAGGCAAGGCAGGAGCGGAGCTGAGGCCAGGAAGGCGCCAGTGGCGTCTCCCAGCCTCGCGCAGCCTGCTCCTTCCTGGGCAGGAAGCCTAGCAGCGAGGCAAGTCTGGGCAAGGCTCGCCCAGGGCAGAGCAGCCTCGCGCCAGCAACTCTGCCAGAACGGGCCTCTGAGCAGAGCTGGAGCTCTGCCGTCCTGGAGGCGCACTCGGCTCCAGCCAAGTAGGGCTTGAGCCAAACGAGGCTGGGCTGCCTCTTCTTCCCTCGAGGAGGCTCGCCTCCCCGCCAGCTGTTCACTCGGCTTCCAGGTGGGGGCGCTCTGCGCCTCTTGCAGGTCTTGGCTCAGGGGCTGCTTGCCCTGAGCTGGGGCTGTGGGCGGGAGCCCAGGCACGCAGGGGCAGGCCCCAACCAGCTGCACACGTCTCTGCTGCGGAGGAGAGCGCTAGGGAAGCTACGTGAGTGAGGAAGCTGCTGGGCGCCCAGGGAGTCAGCCTCCGGGTGTGCGGGGCTGCAGACCCCAGCCAGGGCCCTGGGAGCCTGGTGCACTCCGTGCCGAGCTAAGTCTGGGCGGCCAAGCAACCGCTGGAGGAGCCCTGCACTAGCCCTTCCCTTCCCTCGCACAGAGCTCTTCCTGCTGGAGCCCTTGGCAGTGTGCAAGCCACCGGCCCCTAAGCCCTCCCCAAGGACGCCTGGGGCCTAGGTGCAAAGGCAAGGCAGGAGCGGAGCTGAGGCCATGAAGGCGCCAGTGGCGTCTCCCAGCATCGCGCAGCCTGCTCCTTCCTGGGCAGGAAGCCTAGCAGCGAGGCAAGTCTGGGCAAGGCTCGCCCAGGGCATAGGAGCTTCGCGCCAGCAACTATGCCAGATCAGGCCTCTGAGCAGAGCTGGAGCTCTGCCGTCCTGGAGGCGCACTAGGCTCCAGCCAAGTAGGGCTTGAGATAAACGAGGCTGGGCTGCCTCTTCTTCCCTCGAGGAGGCTCGCCTCCCCGCCAGCTGTTCACTCGGCTTCCAGGTGGGGGCGCTCTGCGCCTCCTGCAGGTCTTCTCTCAGGGGCTGCTTGCCCTGAGCTGGGGCTGTGCTCAGGAGCCCAGGCACGCAGGGGCAGGCCCCAACCAGCTGCACACGTCTCTGCTGGGGAGGAGAGCGCTAGGGAAGCTACGTGTGTGAGGCAGCTGCTGGGCGCCCAGGGAGTCAGCCTCCGGGTGTGCGGGGCTGCAGACCCCAGCCAGGGGCCCTGGGAGCCTGGTGCACTCCGCGCGGTGCTGAGTCTGGGCGGCCAAGCAACCTCTGGAGGAGCCCTGCACTAGACCTTTCCTTCCCTCGCACAGAGCTCTTCCTGCTGGAGCCCTTGGCAGTGTGCAAGCCACCGGCCCCTAAGCCCTCCCCAAGGACGCCTGGGGCCTAGGTCAAAGGCAAGGCAGGAGCGGAGCTGAGGCCAGGAAGGTACCAGTGGCGTCTCCCAGCCTCGCGCAGCCTGCTCCTTCCTGGGCAGGAAGCCTAGCAGCGAGGCAAGTCTGGGCAAGGCTCGCCCAGGGCAGAGCAGCCTCGCGCCAGCAACTCTGCCAGAACGGGCCTCTGAGCAGAGCTGGAGCTCTGCCGTCCTGGAGGCGCACTCGGCTCCAGCCAAGTAGGGCTTGAGCCAAACGAGGCTGGGCTGCCTCTTCTTCCCTCGAGGAGGCTCGCCTCCCCGCCAGCTGTTCACTCGGCTTCGAGGTGGGGGCGCTCTGCGCCTCCTGCAGGTCTTGGCTCAGGGGCTGCTTGCCCTGAGCTGGGGCTGTGGGCGGGATCCCAGGCACGCAGGGGCAGGCCCCAACCAGCTGCACACGTCTCTGCTGGGGAGGAGAGCGCTAGGGAAGCTACGTGTGTGAGGCAGCTGCTGGGCGCACAGGGAGTCAGCCTCCGGGTGTGCGGGGCTGCAGACCCCAGCCAGGGGCCCTGGGAGCCTGGTGCACTCCGTGCGGCGCTGAGCCTGGGCGGCCAAGCAACCGCTGGAGGAGCCCTGCACTGGCCCTTCCCTTCCCTCGCACAGAGCTCTTCCTGCTGGAGCCCTTAGTAGTGTGCAAGCCACCGGCCCCTAAGCCCTCCCCAAGGACGCCTGGGGCCTAGGTGCAAAGGCAAGGCAGGAGCGGAGCTGAGGCCAGGAAGGCGCCAGTGGCGTCTTCCAGCCTCGCGCAGCCTGCTCCTTCCTGGGCAGGAAGCCTAGCAGCGAGGCAAGTCTGGGCAAGGCTCGCCCAGGGCAGAGCAGCCTCGCACCAGCAACTCTGCCAGAACGGGCCTCTGAGCAGAGCTGGAGCTCTGCCGTCCTGGAGGCGCACTCGGCTCCAGCCAAGTAGGGCTTGAGCCAAACGAGGCTGGGCTGCCTCTTCTTCCCTCGAGGAGGCTCGCCTCCCCGCCAGCTGTTCACTCGGCTTCCAGGTGGGGGCGCTCTGCGCCTCCTGCAGGTCTTGTCTCAGGGGCTGCTTGCCCTGAGCTGGGGCTGTGGGCGGTTGCCCAGGCACGCAGGGGCAGGCCCCAACCAGCTGCACACGTCTCTGCTGGGGAGGAGAGCGCTAGGTAAGCTACGTGTGTGAGGCAGCTGCTGGGCGCCCAGGGAGTCAGCCTCCGGGTGTGCGGGGCTGCAGACCCCAGCCAGGGGCCCTGGGAGCCTGGTGCACTCCGCGCGGTGCTGAGTCTGGTCGGCCAAGCAACCTCTGGAGGAGCCCTGCACTAGACCTTTCCTTCCCTCGCACAGAGCTCTTCCTGCTGGAGCCCTTGGCAGTGTGCAAGCCACCGGCCCCTAAGCCCTCCCCAAGGACGCCTGGGGCCTAGGTCAAAGGCAAGGCAGGAGCGGAGCTGAGGCCAGGAAGGCACCAGTGGCGTCTCACAGCCTCGCGCAGCCTGCTCCTTCCTGGGCAGGAAGCCTAGCAGCGAGGCAAGTCTGGGCAAGGCTCGCCCAGGGCAGAGCAGCCTCGCGCCAGCAACTCTGCCAGAACGGGCCTCTGAGCAGAGCTGGAGCTCTGCCGTCCTGGAGGCGCACTCGGCTCCAGCCAAGTAGGGCTTGAGCCAAACGAGGCTGGGCTGCCTCTTCTTCCCTCGAGGAGGCTCGCCTCCCCGCCAGCTGTTCACTCGGCTTCCAGGTGGGGGCGCTCTGCGCCTCCTGCAGGTCTTGGCTCAGGGGCTGCTTGCCCTGAGCTGGGGCTGTGGGCGGGAGCCCAGGCACGCAGGGGTAGGCCCCAACCAGCTGCACACGTCTCTGCTGGGGAGGAGAGCGCTAGGGAAGCTACGTGTGTGAGGCAGCTGCTGGGCGCCCAGGGAGTCAGCCTCCGGGTGTGCGGGGCTGCAGACCCCAGCCAGGGGCCCTGGGAGCCTGGTGCACTCCGTGCGGCGCTGAGCCTGGGCGGCCAAGCAACCGCTGGAGGAGCCCTGCACTGGCCCTTCCCTTCCCTCGCACAGAGCTCTTCCTGCTGGAGCCCTTGGTAGTGTGCAAGCCACCGGCCCCTAAGCCCTCCCCAAGGACGCCTGGGGCCTAGGTGCAAAGGCAAGGCAGGAGCGGAGCTGAGGCCAGGAAGGCGCCAGTGGCGTCTTCCAGCCTCCCGCAGCCTGCTCATTCCTGGGCAGGAAGCCTAGCAGCGAGGCAAGTCTGAGCAAGGCTCGCCCAGGGCAGAGCAGCCTCGCGCCAGCAACTCTGCCAGAACGGGCCTCTGAGCAGAGCTGGAGCTCTGCCGTCCTGGAGGCGCACTCGGCTCCAGCCAAGTAGGGCTTGAGCCAAACGAGGCTGGGCTGCCTCTTCTTCCCTCGAGGAGGCTCGCCTCCCCGCCAGCTGTTCACTCGGCTTCCAGGTGGTGGCGCTCTGCGCCTCTTGCAGGTCTTGGCTCAGGGGCTGCTTGCCCTGAGCTGGGGCTGTGGGCGGGAGCCCAGGCACGCATGGGCAGGCCCCAACCAGCTGCACACGTCTCTGCTGCGGAGGAGAGCGCTAGGGAAGCTACGTGAGTGAGGAAGCTGCTGGGCGCCCAGGGAGTCAGCCTCCGGGTGTGCGGGGCTGCAGACCCCAGCCAGGGCCCTGGGAGCCTGGTGCACTCCGTGCCGAGCTAAGTCTGGGCGGCCAAGCAACCGCTGGAGGAACCCTGCACTAGCCCTTCCCTTCCCTCGCACAGAGCTCTTCCTGCTGGAGCCCTTGGCAGTGTGCAAGCCACCGGCCCCTAAGCCCTCCCCAAGGACGCCTGGGGCCTAGGTGCAAAGGCAAGGCAGGAGCGGAGCTGAGGCCAAGAAGGCGCCAGTGGCGTCTCCCAGCATCGCGCAGCCTGCTCCTTCCTGGGCAGGAAGCCTAGCAGCGAGGCAAGTCTGGGCAAGGCTCGCCCAGGGCATAGCAGCTTCGCGCCAGCAACTATGCCAGATCAGGCCTCTGAGCAGAGCTGGAGCTCTGCCGTCCTGGAGGCGCACTAGGCTCCAGCCAAGTAGGGCTTGAGCCAAACGAGGCTGGGCTGCCTCTTCTTCCCTCGAGGAGGCTCGCCTCCCCGCCAGCTGTTCACTCGGCTTCCAGGTGGGGGCGCTCTGCGCCTCCTGCAGGTCTTGGCTGAGGGGCTGCTTGCCCTGAGCTGGGGCTGTGCTCAGGAGCCCAGGCACGCAGGGGCAGGCCCCAACCAGCTGCACACGTCTCTGCTGGGGAGGAGAGCGCTAGGGAAGCTACGTGTGTGAGGCAGCTGCTGGGCGCCCAGGGAGTCAGCCTCCGGGTGTGCGGGGCTGCAGACCCCAGCCAGGGGCCCTGGGAGCCTGGTGCACTCCGCGCGGTGCTGAGTCTGGGCGGCCAAGCAACCTCTGGAGGAGCCCTGCACTAGACCTTTCCTTCCCTCGCACAGAGCTCTTCCTGCTGGAGCCCTTGGCAGTGTGCAAGCCACCGGCCCCTAAGCCCTCCCCAAGGACGCCTGGGGCCTAGGTCAAAGGCAAGGCAGGAGCGGAGCTGAGGCCAGGAAGGCACCAGTGGCGTCTCACAGCCTCGCGCAGCCTGCTCCTTCCTGGGCAGGAAGCCTAGCAGCGAGGCAAGTCTGGGCAAGGCTCGCCCAGGGCAGAGCAGCCTCGCGCCAGCAACTCTGCCAGAACGGGCCTCTGAGCAGAGCTGGAGCTCTGCCGTCCTGGAGGCGCACTCGGCTCCAGACAAGTAGGGCTTGAGCCAAACGAGGCTGGGCTGCCTCTTCTTCCCTCGAGGAGGCTCGCCTCCCCGCCAGCTGTTCACTCGGCTTCCAGGTGGGGGCGATCTGCGCCTCCTGCAGGTCTTGGCTCAGGGGCTGCTTGCCCTGAGCTGGGGCTGTGGGCGGGATCCCAGGCACGCAGGGGCAGGCCCCAACCAGCTGCACACGTCTCTGCTGGGGAGGAGAGCGCTAGGGAAGCTACGTGTGTGAGGCAGCTGCTGGGCGCCCAGGGAGTCAGCCTCCGGGTGTGCGGGGCTGCAGACCCCAGCCAGGGCCCTGGGAGCCTGGTGCACTCCGTGCCGAGCTAAGTCTGGGCGGCCAAGCAACCGTTGGAGGAGCCCTGCACTAGCCCTTCCCTTCCCTCGCACAGAGCTCTTCCTGCTGGAGCCCTTGGCAGTGTGCAAGCCACCGGCCCCTAAGCCCTCCCCAAGGACGCCTGGGGCCTAGGTGCAAAGGCAAGGCAGGAGCGGAGCTGAGGCCAAGAAGGCGCCAGTGGCGTCTCCCAGCATCGCGCAGCCTGCTCCTTCCTGGGCAGGAAGCCTAGCAGCGAGGCAAGTCTGGGCAAGGCTCGCCCAGGGCATAGCAGCTTCGCGCCAGCAACTATGCCAGATCAGGCCTCTGAGCAGAGCTGGAGCTCTGCCGTCCTGGAGGCGCACACGGCTCCAGCCAAGTAGGGCTTGAGCCAAACGAGGCTGGGCTGCCTCTTCTTCCCTCGAGGAGGCTCGCCTCCCCGCCAGCTGTTCACTCGGCTTCCAGGTGGTGGCGCTCTGCGCCTCTTGCAGGTCTTGGCTCAGGGGCTGCTTGCCCTGAGCTGGGGCTGTGGGCGGGAGCCCAGGCACGCATGGGCAGGCCCCAACCAGCTGCACACGTCTCTGCTGCGGAGGAGAGCGCTAGGGAAGCTACGTGAGTGAGGAAGCTGCTGGGCGCCCAGGGAGTCAGCCTCCGGGTGTGCGGGGCTGCAGACCCCAGCCAGGGCCCTGGGAGCCTGGTGCACTCCGTGCCGAGCTAAGTCTGGGCGGCCAAGCAACCGCTGGAGGAACCCTGCACTAGCCCTTCCCTTCCCTCGCACAGAGCTCTTCCTGCTGGAGCCCTTGGCAGTGTGCAAGCCACCGGCCCCTAAGCCCTCCCCAAGGACGCCTGGGGCCTAGGTGCAAAGGCAAGGCAGGAGCGGAGCTGAGGCCAAGAAGGCGCCAGTGGCGTCTCCCAGCATCGCGCAGCCTGCTCCTTCCTGGGCAGGAAGCCTAGCAGCGAGGCAAGTCTGGGCAAGGCTCGCCCAGGGCATAGCAGCTTCGCGCCAGCAACTATGCCAGATCAGGCCTCTGAGCAGAGCTGGAACTCTGCCGTCCTGGAGGCGCACTAGGCTCCAGCCAAGTAGGGCTTGAGCCAAACGAGGCTGGGCTGCCTCTTCTTCCCTCGAGGAGGCTCGCCTCCCCGCCAGCTGTTCACTCGGCTTCCAGGTGGGGGCGCTCTGCGCCTCCTGCAGGTCTTGGCTCAGGGGCTGCTTGCCCTGAGCTGGGGCTGTGCTCAGGAGCCCAGGCACGCAGGGGCAGGCCCCAACCAGCTGCACACGTCTCTGCTGGGGAGGAGAGCGCTAGGTAAGCTACGTGTGTGAGGCAGCTGCTGGGCGCCCAGGGAGTCAGCCTCCGAGTGTGCGGGGCTGCAGACCCCAGCCAGGGGCCCTGGGAGCCTGGTGCACTCCGCGCGGTGCTGAGTCTGGTCGGCCAAGCAACCTCTGGAGGAGCCCTGCACTAGACCTTTCCTTCCCTCGCACAGAGCTCTTCCTGCTGGAGCCCTTGGCAGTGTGCAAGCCACCGGCCCCTAAGCCCTCCCCAAGGACGCCTGGGGCCTAGGTCAAAGGCAAGGCAGGAGCGGAGCTGAGGCCAGGAAGGCACCAGTGGCGTCTCACAGCCTCGCGCAGCCTGCTCCTTCCTGGGCAGGAAGCCTAGCAGCGAGGCAAGTCTGGGCAAGGCTCGCCCAGGGCAGAGCAGCCTCGCGCCAGCAACTCTGCCAGAACGGGCCTCTGAGCAGAGCTGGAGCTCTGCCGTCCTGGAGGCGCACTCGGCTCCAGCCAAGTAGGGCTTGAGCCAAACGAGGCTGGGCTGCCTCTTCTTCCCTCGAGGAGGCTCGCCTCCCCGCCAGCTGTTCACTCGGCTTCCAGGTGGGGGCGCTCTGCGCCTCCTGCAGGTCTTGGCTCAGGGGCTGCTTGCCCTGAGCTGGGGCTGTGGGCGGGAGCCCAGGCACGCAGGGGTAGGCCCCAACCAGCTGCACACGTCTCTGCTGGGGAGGAGAGCGCTAGGGAAGCTACGTGTGTGAGGCAGCTGCTGGGCGCCCAGGGAGTCAGCCTCCGGGTGTGCGGGGCTGCAGACCCCAGCCAGGGGCCCTGGGAGCCTGGTGCACTCCGTGCGGCGCTGAGCCTGGGCGGCCAAGCAACCGCTGGAGGAGCCCTGCACTGGCCCTTCCCTTCCCTCGCACAGAGCTCTTCCTGCTGGAGCCCTTGGTAGTGTGCAAGCCACCGGCCCCTAAGCCCTCCCCAAGGACGCCTGGGGCCTAGGTGCAAAGGCAAGGCAGGAGCGGAGCTGAGGCCAGGAAGGCGCCAGTGGCGTCTTCCAGCCTCGCGCAGCCTGCTCCTTCCTGGGCAGGAAGCCTAGCAGCGAGGCAAGTCTGAGCAAGGCTCGCCCAGGGCAGAGCAGCCTCGCGCCAGCAACTCTGCCAGAACGGGCCTCTGAGCAGAGCTGGAGCTCTGCCGTCCTGGAGGCGCACTCGGCTCCAGCCAAGTAGGGCTTTAGCCAAACGAGGCTGGGCTGCCTCTTCTTCCCTCGAGGAGGCTCGCCTCCCCGCCAGCTGTTCACTCGGCTTCCAGGTGGTGGCGCTCTGCGCCTCTTGCAGGTCTTGGCTCAGGGGCTGCTTGCCCTGAGCTGGGGCTGTGGGCGGGAGCCCAGGCACGCATGGGCAGGCCCCAACCAGCTGCACACGTCTCTGCTGCGGAGGAGAGCGCTAGGGAAGCTACGTGAGTGAGGAAGCTGCTGGGCGCCCAGGGAGTCAGCCTCCGGGTGTGCGGGGCTGCAGACCCCAGCCAGGGCCCTGGGAGCCTGGTGCACTCCGTGCCGAGCTAAGTCTGGGCGGCCAAGCAACCGCTGGAGGAACCCTGCACTAGCCCTTCCCTTCCCTCGCACAGAGCTCTTCCTGCTGGAGCCCTTGGCAGTGTGCAAGCCACCGGCCCCTAAGCCCTCCCCAAGGACGCCTGGGGCCTAGGTGCAAAGGCAAGGCAGGAGCGGAGCTGAGGCCAAGAAGGCGCCAGTGGCGTCTCCCAGCATCGCGCAGCCTGCTCCTTCCTGGGCAGGAAGCCTAGCAGCGAGGCAAGTCTGGGCAAGGCTCGCCCAGGGCATAGCAGCTTCGCGCCAGCAACTATGCCAGATCAGGCCTCTGAGCAGAGCTGGAGCTCTGCCGTCCTGGAGGCGCACTAGGCTCCAGCCAAGTAGGGCTTGAGCCAAACGAGGCTGGGCTGCCTCTTCTTCCCTCGAGGAGGCTCGCCTCCCCGCCAGCTGTTCACTCGGCTTCCAGGTGGGGGCGCTCTGCGCCTCCTGCAGGTCTTGGCTCAGGGGCTGCTTGCCCTGAGCTGGGGCTGTGCTCAGGAGCCCAGGCACGCAGGGGCAGGCCCCAACCAGCTGCACACGTCTCTGCTGGGGAGGAGAGCGCTAGGGAAGCTACGTGTGTGAGGCAGCTGCTGGGCGCCCAGGGAGTCAGCCTCCGGGTGTGCGGGGCTGCAGACCCCAGCCAGGGGCCCTGGGAGCCTGGTGCACTCCGCGCGGTGCTGAGTCTGGGCGGCCAAGCAACCTCTGGAGGAGCCCTGCACTAGACCTTTCCTTCCCTCGCACAGAGCTCTTCCTGCTGGAGCCCTTGGCAGTGTGCAAGCCACCGGCCCCTAAGCCCTCCCCAAGGACGCCTGGGGCCTAGGTCAAAGGCAAGGCAGGAGCGGAGCTGAGGCCAGGAAGGCACCAGTGGCGTCTCACAGCCTCGCGCAGCCTGCTCCTTCCTGGGCAGGAAGCCTAGCAGCGAGGCAAGTCTGGGCAAGGCTCGCCCAGGGCAGAGCAGCCTCGCGCCAGCAACTCTGCCAGAACGGGCCTCTGAGCAGAGCTGGAGCTCTGCCGTCCTGGAGGCGCACTCGGCTCCAGCCAAGTAGGGCTTGAGCCAAACGAGGCTGGGCTGCCTCTTCTTCCCTCGAGGAGGCTCGCCTCCCCGCCAGCTGTTCACTCGGCTTCCAGGTGGGGGCGCTCTGCGCCTCCTGCAGGTCTTGGCTCAGGGGCTGCTTGCCCTGAGCTGGGGCTGTGGGCGGGATCCCAGGCACGCAGGGGCAGGCCCCAACCAGCTGCACACGTCTCTGCTGGGGAGGAGAGCGCTAGGGAAGCTACGTGAGTGAGGAAGCTGCTGGGCGCCCAGGGAGTCAGCCTCCGGGTGTGCGGGGCTGCAGACCCCAGCCAGGGCCCTGGGAGCCTGGTGCACTCCGTGCCGAGCTAAGTCTGGGCGGCCAAGCAACCGTTGGAGGATCCCTGCACTAGCCCTTCCCTTCCCTCGCACAGAGCTCTTCCTGCTGGAGCCCTTGGCAGTGTGCAAGCCACCGGCCCCTAAGCCCTCCCCAAGGACGCCTGGGGCCTAGGTGCAAAGGCAAGGCAGGAGCGGAGCTGAGGCCAAGAAGGCGCCAGTGGCGTCTCCCAGCATCGCGCAGCCTGCTCCTTCCTGGGCAGGAAGCCTAGCAGCGAGGCAAGTCTGGGCAAGGCTCGCCCAGGGCATAGCAGCTTCGCGCCAGCAACTATGCCAGATCAGGCCTCTGAGCAGAGCTGGAGCTCTGCCGTCCTGGAGGCGCACACGGCTCCAGCCAAGTAGGGCTTGAGCCAAACGAGGCTGGGCTGCCTCTTCTTCCCTCGAGGAGGCTCGCCTCCCCGCCAGCTGTTCACTCGGCTTCCAGGTGGTGGCGCTCTGCGCCTCTTGCAGGTCTTGGCTCAGGGGCTGCTTGCCCTGAGCTGGGGCTGTGGGCGGGAGCCCAGGCACGCATGGGCAGGCCCCAACCAGCTGCACACGTCTCTGCTGCGGAGGAGAGCGCTAGGGAAGCTACGTGAGTGAGGAAGCTGCTGGGCGCCCAGGGAGTCAGCCTCCGGGTGTGCGGGGCTGCAGACCCCAGCCAGGGCCCTGGGAGCCTGGTGCACTCCGTGCCGAGCTAAGTCTGGGCGGCCAAGCAACCGCTGGAGGAACCCTGCACTAGCCCTTCCCTTCCCTCGCACAGAGCTCTTCCTGCTGGAGCCCTTGGCAGTGTGCAAGCCACCGGCCCCTAAGCCCTCCCCAAGGACGCCTGGGGCCTAGGTGCAAAGGCAAGGCAGGAGCGGAGCTGAGGCCAAGAAGGCGCCAGTGGCGTCTCCCAGCATCGCGCAGCCTGCTCCTTCCTGGGCAGGAAGCCTAGCAGCGAGGCAAGTCTGGGCAAGGCTCGCCCAGGGCATAGCAGCTTCGCGCCAGCAACTATGCCAGATCAGGCCTCTGAGCAGAGCTGGAACTCTGCCGTCCTGGAGGCGCACTCGGCTCCAGCCAAGTAGGGCTTGAGCCAAACGAGGCTGGGCTGCCTCTTCTTCCCTCGAGGAGGCTCGCCTCCCCGCCAGCTGTTCACTCGGCTTCCAGGTGGGGGCGCTCTGCGCCTCCTGCAGGTCTTGGCTGAGGGGCTGCTTGCCCTGAGCTGGGGCTGTGCTCAGGAGCCCAGGCACGCAGGGGCAGGCCCCAACCAGCTGCACACGTCTCTGCTGGGGAGGAGAGCGCTAGGGAAGCTACGTGTGTGAGGCAGCTGCTGGGCGCCCAGGGAGTCAGCCTCCGGGTGTGCGGGGCTGCAGACCCCAGCCAGGGGCCCTGGGAGCCTGGTGCACTCCGCGCGGTGCTGAGTCTGGGCGGCCAAGCAACCTCTGGAGGAGCCCTGCACTAGACCTTTCCTTCCCTCGCACAGAGCTCTTCCTGCTGGAGCCCTTGGCAGTGTGCAAGCCACCGGCCCCTAAGCCCTCCCCAAGGACGCCTGGGGCCTAGGTCAAAGGCAAGGCAGGAGCGGAGCTGAGGCCAGGAAGGCACCAGTGGCGTCTCACAGCCTCGCGCAGCCTGCTCCTTCCTGGGCAGGAAGCCTAGCAGCGAGGCAAGTCTGGGCAAGGCTCGCCCAGGGCAGAGCAGCCTCGCGCCAGCAACTCTGCCAGAACGGGCCTCTGAGCAGAGCTGGAGCTCTGCCGTCCTGGAGGCGCACTCGGCTCCAGCCAAGTAGGGCTTGAGCCAAACGAGGCTGGGCTGCCTCTTCTTCCCTCGAGGAGGCTCGCCTCCCCGCCAGCTGTTCACTCGGCTTCCAGGTGGGGGCGCTCTGCGCCTCCTGCAGGTCTTGGCTCAGGGGCTGCTTGCCCTGAGCTGGGGCTGTGGGCGGGATCCCAGGCACGCAGGGGCAGGCCCCAACCAGCTGCACACGTCTGTGCTGGGGAGGAGAGCGCTAGGGAAGCTACGTGTGTGAGGCAGCTGCTGGGCGCCCAGGGAGTCAGCCTCCGGGTGTGCGGGGCTGCAGACCCCAGCCAGGGGCCCTGGGAGCCTGGTGCACTCCGTGCGGCGCTGAGCCTGGGCGGCCAAGCAACCGCTGGAGGAGCCCTGCACTGGCCCTTCCCTTCCCTCGCACAGAGCTCTTCCTGCTGGAGCCCTTGGCAGTGTGCAAGCCATCGGCCCCTAAGCCCTCCCCAAGGACGCCTGGGGCCTAGGTGCAAAGGCAAGGCAGGAGCGGAGCTGAGGCCAAGAAGGCGCCAGTGGCGTCTCCCAGCATCGCGCAGCCTGCTCCTTCCTGGGCAGGAAGCCTAGCAGCGAGGCAAGTCTGGGCAAGGCTCGCCCAGGGCATAGCAGCTTCGCGCCAGCAACTATGCCAGATCAGGCCTCTGAGCAGAGCTGGAGCTCTGCCGTCCTGGAGGCGCACTAGGCTCCAGCCAAGTAGGGCTTGAGCCAAACGAGGCTGGGCTGCCTCTTCTTCCCTCGAGGAGGCTCGCCTCCCCGCCAGCTGTTCACTCGGCTTCCAGGTGGGGGCGCTCTGCGCCTCCTGCAGGTCTTCTCTCAGGGGCTGCTTGCCCTGAGCTGGGGCTGTGCTCAGGAGCCCAGGCACGCAGGGGCAGGCCCCAACCAGCTGCACACGTCTCTGCTGGGGAGGAGAGCGCTAGGGAAGCTACGTGTGTGAGGCAGCTGCTGGGCGCCCAGGGAGTCAGCCTCCGGGTGTGCGGGGCTGCAGACCCCAGCCAGGGGCCCTGGGAGCCTGGTGCACTCCGCGCGGTGCTGAGTCTGGGCGGCCAAGCAACCTCTGGAGGAGCCCTGCACTCGACCTTTCCTTCCCTCGCACAGAGCTCTTCCTGCTGGAGCCCTTGGCAGTGTGCAAGCCACCGGCCCCTAAGCCCTCCCCAAGGACGCCTGGGGCCTAGGTGCAAAGGCAAGGCAGGAGCGGAGCTGAGGCCAGGAAGGCGCCAGTGGCGTCTCCCAGCCTCGCGCAGCCTGCTCCTTCCTGGGCAGGAAGCCTAGCAGCGAGGCAAGTCTGGGCAAGGCTCGCCCAGGGCAGAGCAGCCTCGCGCCAGCAACTCTGCCAGATCGGGCCTCTGAGCAGAGCTGGAGCTCTGCCGTCCTGAAGGCGCACTCGGCTCCAGCCAAGTAGGGCTTGAGCCAAACGAGGCTGGGATGCCTCTTCTTCCCTCGAGGAGGCTCGCCTCCCCGCCAGCTGTTCACTCGGCTTCCAGGTGGGGACGCTCTGCGCCTCCTGCAGGTCTTGGCTCAGGGGCTGCTTGCCCTGAGCTGGGGCTGTGGGCGGGAGCCCAGGCACGCAGGGGCAGGCCCCAACCAGCTGCACACGTCTCTGCTGGGGAGGAGAGCGCTAGGAAAGCTACGTGTGTGAGGCAGCTGCTGGGCGCCCAGGGAGTCAGCCTCCGGCTGTGCGGGGCTGCAGACCCCAGCCAGGGGCCCTGGGAGCCTGGTGCACTCCGTGCGGCGCTGAGTCTGGGCGGCCAAGCAACCGCTGGAGGAGCCCTGCACTGGCCCTTCCCTTCCCTCGCACAGAGCTCTTCCTGCTGGAGCCCTTGGCAGTGTGCAAGCCACCGGCCCCTAAGCCCTCCCCAAGGACGCCTGGGGCCTAGGTGCAAAGGCAAGGCAGGAGCGGAGCTGAGGCCAGGAAGGCGCCAGTGGCGTCTCCCAGCCTCGCGCAGCCTGCTCCTTCCTGGGCAGGAAGCCTAGCAGCGAGGCAAGTCTGGGCAAGGCTCGCCCAGGGCAGAGCAGCCTCGCGCCAGCAACTCTGCCAGAACGGGCCTCTGAGCAGAGCTGGAGCTCTGCCGTCCTGGAGGTGCACTCGGCTCCAGCCAAGTAGGGCTTGAGCCAAACGAGGCTGGGCTGCCTCTTCTTCCCTCGAGGAGGCTCGTCTCCCCGCCAGCTGTTCACTCGGCTTCCAGGTGGGGGCGCTCTGCGCCTCCTGCAGGTCTTGACTCAGGGGCTGCTTGCCCTGAGCTGGGGCTGTGGGAGGGAGCCCAGGCACGCATGGGCAGGCCCCAACCAGCTGCACACGTCTCTGCTGGGGAGGAGAGCGCTAGGGAAGCTACGTGAGTGAGGAAGCTGCTGGGCGCCCAGGGAGTCAGCCTCCGGGTGTGCGTGGCTGCAGACCCCAGCCAGTGCCCTGGGAGCCTGGTGCACTCCGTGCCGAGCTAAGTCTGGGCGGCCAAGCAACCGCTGGAGGAGCCCTGCACTAGCCCTTCCCTTCCCTCGCACAGAGCTCTTCCTGCTGGAGCCCTTGGCAGTGTGCAAGCCACCGGCCCCTAAGCCCTCCCCAAGGACGCCTGGGGCCTAGGTGCAAAGGCAAGGCAGGAGCGGAGCTGAGGCCAAGAAGGCGCCAGTGGCGTCTCCCAGCATCGCGCAGCCTGCTCCTTCCTGGGCAGGAAGCCTAGCAGCGAGGCAAGTCTGGGCAAGGCTCGCCCAGGGCATAGCAGCTTCGCGCCAGCAACTATGCCAGATCAGGCCTCTGAGCAGAGCTGGAGCTCTGCCGTCCTGGAGGCGCACTAGGCTCCAGCCAAGTAGGGCTTGAGCCAAACGAGGCTGGGCTGCCTCTTCTTCCCTCGAGGAGGCTCGCCTCCCCGCCAGCTGTTCACTCGGCTTCCAGGTGGGGGCGCTCTGCGCCTCCTGCAGGTCTTCTCTCAGGGGCTGCTTGCCCTGAGCTGGGGCTGTGCTCAGGAGCCCAGGCACGCAGGGGCAGGCCCCAACCAGCTGCACACGTCTCTGCTGGGGAGGAGAGCGCTAGGGAAGCTACGTGTGTGAGGCAGCTGCTGGGCGCCCAGGGAGTCAGCCTCCGGGTGTGCGGGGCTGCAGACCCCAGCCAGGGGCCCTGGGAGCCTGGGGCACTCCGTGCGGCGCTGATCCTGGGCGGCCAAGCAACCGCTGGAGGAGCCATGCACTGGCCCTTCCCTTCCCTCGCACAGAGCTCTTCTTGCTGGAGCCCTTGGCAGTGTGCAAGCCACCGGCCCCTAAGCCCTCCCCAAGGACGCCTGGGGCCAAGTGCAAAGGCAAGGCAGGAGCGGAGCTGAGGCCAGGAAGGCGCCAGTGGCGTCTCCCAGCCTCGCGCAGCCTGCTCCTTCCTGGGCAGGAAGCCTAGCAGCGAGGCAAGTCTGGGCAAGGCTCGCCCAGGGCAGAGCAGCCTCGCGCCAGCAACTCTGCCAGATCGGGCCTCTGAGCAGAGCTGGAGCTCTGCCGTCCTGGAGGCGCACTCGGCTCCAGCCAAGTAGGGCTTGAGCCCAACGAGGCTGGGCTTCCTCTTCTTCCTTCGAGGAGGCTCGCCTCTCCGCCAGCTGTTCACTCAGCTTCCAGGTGGGGGCGCTCTTCGACTCCTGCAGGTCTTGGCTCATGGGCTGCTTGCCCTGAGCTGGGGCTGTGGGCGGGAGCCCAGGCAAGCAGGGGCAGGCCCTAACCAGCTGCACACGTCTCTGCTGGGGAGGAGAGCGCTAGGGAAGCTACGTGTGTGAGGCAGCTGCTGGGCGCCCAGGGAGTCAGCCTCCGGGTGTGCGGGGCTGCAGACCCCAGCCAGGGGCCCTGGGAGCGTGGTGCACTCCGTGCCGAGCTAAGTCTGGGCGGCCAAGCAACCGCTGGAGGAGCACTGCACTAGCCCTTCCCTTCCCTCGCACAGAGCTCTTCCTGCTGGAGCCCTTGGCAGTGTGCAAGCCAACGGCCCCTAAGCCCTCCCCAAGGACGCCTTGCGCCTTGGTTCAAAGGCAAGGCAGGAGCGGAGCTGAGGCCAGGAAGGCGCCAGTGGCGTCTCCCAGCCTCACGCAGCCTGCTCCTTCCTGGGCAGGAAGCCTAGCAGCGAGGCAAGTCTGGGCAAGGCTCGCCCAGGGCAGAGCAGCTTCGCGCAAGCAACTATGCCAGATCAGGCCTCTGAGCAGAGCTTGAGCTCTGCCGTCCTGGAGGCGCACTCGGCTCCAGCCAAATAGGGCTTGAGCCAAACGAGGCTGGGCTGCCTCTTCTTCCCTCGAGGAGGCTCGCCTCCCCGCCAGCTGTTCACTCGGCTTCCAGGTGGGGGCGCTCTTCGCCTCGTGCAGGTCTTGGCTCAGGGGCTGCTTGCCCTGAGCTGGGGCTGTGCGCAGGAGCCCAGGAAGGCAGGGGCAGGCCCCAACCAGCTGCACACGTCTCTGCTGGGGAGGAGAGCGCTAGGAAAGCTACATGTGTGAGGCAGCTGCTGGGCGCCCAGGGAGTCAGCCTCCAGGTGTGCGGGGCTGCAGACCCCAGCCAGGTGCCCTGGGAGCCTGGTGCACTCCGTGCGGCGCTGAGTCTGGGCGGCCAAGCAACCGATGGAGGAGCCCTGCATTAGCCCTTCCCTTCTCTCGCACAGAGCTCTTCCTGCTGGAGCCCTTGGCAGTGTGCAAGCCACCGGCCCCTAAGCCCTCCCCAAGGACGTCTGGGGCCTAGGTGCAAAGGCAAGGCAGGAGCGGAGCTGAGGCCAGGAAGGCGCCAGTGGCGTCTCCCAGCCTCGCGCAGCCTGCTCCTTCCTGGGCAGGAAGACTAGCAGCGAGGCAAGTCTGGGCAAGGCTCGCCCAGGGCAGAGCAGCCTCGCACCAGCAACTCTGCCAGAACGGGCCTCTGAGCAGAGCTGGAGCTCTGCCGTCCTGGAGGCGCACTCGGCTCCAGCCAAGTAGGGCTTGAGCCAAACGAGGCTGGGCTGCCTCTTCTTCCCTCGAGGAGGCTCGCCTCCCCGCCAGCTGTTCACTCGGCTTCCAGGTGGGGGCGCTCTGCGCCTCCTGCAGGTCTTGTCTCAGGGGCTGCTTGCCCTGAGCTGGGGCTGTGGGCGGGAGCCCAGGCACGCAGGGGCAGGCCCCAACCAGCTGCACACGTCTCTGCTGGGGAGGAGAGCGCTAGGGAAGCTACGTGTGTGAGGCAGCTGCTGGGCGCCCAGGGAGTCAGCCTCCGGGTGTGCGGGGCTGCAGACCCCAGCCAGGGGCCCTGGGAGCCTGGTGCACTCCGCGCGGTGCTGAGTCTGGTCGGCCAAGCAACCTCTGGAGGAGCCCTGCACTAGACCTTTCCTTCCCTCGCACAGAGCTCTTCCTGCTGGAGCCCTTGGCAGTGTGCAAGCCACCGGCCCCTAAGCCCTCCCCAAGGACGCCTGGGGCCTAGGTCAAAGGCAAGGCAGGAGCGGAGCTGAGGCCAGGAAGGCACCAGTGGCGTCTCACAGCCTCGCGCAGCCTGCTCCTTCCTGGGCAGGAAGCCTAGCAGCGAGGCAAGTCTGGGCAAGGCTCGCCCAGGGCAGAGCAGCCTCGCGCCAGCAACTCTGCCAGAACGGGCCTCTGAGCAGAGCTGGAGCTCTGCCGTCCTGGAGGCGCACTCGGCTCCAGCCAAGTAGGGCTTGAGCCAAACGAGGCTGGGCTGCCTCTTCTTCCCTCGAGGAGGCTCGCCTCCCCGCCAGCTGTTCACTCGGCTTCCAGGTGGGGGCGCTCTGCGCCTCCTGCAGGTCTTGGCTCAGGGGCTGCTTGCCCTGAGCTGGGGCTGTGGGCGGGAGCCCAGGCACGCAGGGGTAGGCCCCAACCAGCTGCACACGTCTCTGCTGGGGAGGAGAGCGCTAGGGAAGCTACGTGTGTGAGGCAGCTGCTGGGCGCCCAGGGAGTCAGCCTCCGGGTGTGCGGGGCTGCAGACCCCAGCCAGGGGCCCTGGGAGCCTGGTGCACTCCGTGCGGCGCTGAGCCTGGGCGGCCAAGCAACCGCTGGAGGAGCCCTGCACTGGCCCTTCCCTTCCCTCGCACAGAGCTCTTCCTGCTGGAGCCCTTGGTAGTGTGCAAGCCACCGGCCCCTAAGCCCTCCCCAAGGACGCCTGGGGCCTAGGTGCAAAGGCAAGGCAGGAGCGGAGCTGAGGCCAGGAAGGCGCCAGTGGCGTCTTCCAGCCTCGCGCAGCCTGCTCCTTCCTGGGCAGGAAGCCTAGCAGCGAGGCAAGTCTGAGCAAGGCTCGCCCAGGGCAGAGCAGCCTCGCGCCAGCAACTCTGCCAGAACGGGCCTCTGAGCAGAGCTGGAGCTCTGCCGTCCTGGAGGCGCACTCGGCTCCAGCCAAGTAGGGCTTGAGCCAAACGAGGCTGGGCTGCCTCTTCTTCCCTCGAGGAGGCTCGCCTCCCCGCCAGCTGTTCACTCGGCTTCCAGGTGGTGGCGCTCTGCGCCTCTTGCAGGTCTTGGCTCAGGGGCTGCTTGCCCTGAGCTGGGGCTGTGGGCGGGAGCCCAGGCACGCATGGGCAGGCCCCAACCAGCTGCACACGTCTCTGCTGCGGAGGAGAGCGCTAGGGAAGCTACGTGAGTGAGGAAGCTGCTGGGCGCCCAGGGAGTCAGCCTCCGGGTGTGCGGGGCTGCAGACCCCAGCCAGGGCCCTGGGAGCCTGGTGCACTCCGTGCGGCGCTGAGCCTGGGCGGCCAAGCAACCGCTGGAGGAGCCCTGCACTGGCCCTTCCCTTCCCTCGCACAGAGCTCTTCCTGCTGGAGCCCTTGGTAGTGTGCAAGCCACCGGCCCCTAAGCCCTCCCCAAGGACGCCTGGGGCCTAGGTGCAAAGGCAAGGCAGGAGCGGAGCTGAGGCCAGGAAGGCGCCAGTGGCGTCTTCCAGCCTCGCGCAGCCTGCTCCTTCCTGGGCAGGAAGCCTAGCAGCGAGGCAAGTCTGAGCAAGGCTCGCCCAGGGCAGAGCAGCCTCGCGCCAGCAACTCTGCCAGAACGGGCCTCTGAGCAGAGCTGGAGCTCTGCCGTCCTGGAGGCGCACTCGGCTCCAGCCAAGTAGGGCTTGAGCCAAACGAGGCTGGGCTGCCTCTTCTTCCCTCGAGGAGGCTCGCCTCCCCGCCAGCTGTTCACTCTGCTTCCAGGTGGTGGCGCTCTGCGCCTCTTGCAGGTCTTGGCTCAGGGGCTGCTTGCCCTGAGCTGGGGCTGTGGGCGGGAGCCCAGGCACGCATGGGCAGGCCCCAACCAGCTGCACACGTCTCTGCTGCGGAGGAGAGCGCTAGGGAAGCTACGTGAGTGAGGAAGCTGCTGGGCGCCCAGGGAGTCAGCCTCCGGGTGTGCGGGGCTGCAGACCCCAGCCAGGGCCCTGGGAGCCTGGTGCACTCCGTGCCGAGCTAAGTCTGGGCGGCCAAGCAACCGCTGGAGGAACCCTGCACTAGCCCTTCCCTTCCCTCGCACAGAGCTCTTCCTGCTGGAGCCCTTGGCAGTGTGCAAGCCACCGGCCCCTAAGCCCTCCCCAAGGACGCCTGGGGCCTAGGTGCAAAGGCAAGGCAGGAGCGGAGCTGAGGCCAAGAAGGCGCCAGTGGCGTCTCCCAGCATCGCGCAGCCTGCTCCTTCCTGGGCAGGAAGCCTAGCAGCGAGGCAAGTCTGGGCAAGGCTCGCCCAGGGCATAGCAGCTTCGCGCCAGCAACTATGCCAGATCAGGCCTCTGAGCAGAGCTGGAGCTCTGCCGTCCTGGAGGCGCACTAGGCTCCAGCCAAGTAGGGCTTGAGCCAAACGAGGCTGGGCTGCCTCTTCTTCCCTCGAGGAGGCTCGCCTCCCCGCCAGCTGTTCACTCGACTTCCAGGTGGGGGCGCTCTGCGCCTCCTGCAGGTCTTGGCTGAGGGGCTGCTTGCCCTGAGCTGGGGCTGTGCTCAGGAGCCCAGGCACGCAGGGGCAGGCCCCAACCAGCTGCACACGTCTCTGCTGGGGAGGAGAGCGCTAGGGAAGCTACGTGTGTGAGGCAGCTGCTGGGCGCCCAGGGAGTCAGCCTCCGGGTGTGCGGGGCTGCAGACCCCAGCCAGGGGCCCTGGGAGCCTGGTGCACTCCGCGCGGTGCTGAGTCTGGGCGGCCAAGCAACCTCTGGAGGAGCCCTGCACTAGACCTTTCCTTCCCTCGCACAGAGCTCTTCCTGCTGGAGCCCTTGGCAGTGTGCAAGCCACCGGCCCCTAAGCCCTCCCCAAGGACGCCTGGGGCCTAGGTCAAAGGCAAGGCAGGAGCGGAGCTGAGGCCAGGAAGGCACCAGTGGCGTCTCACAGCCTCGCGCAGCCTGCTCCTTCCTGGGCAGGAAGCCTAGCAGCGAGGCAAGTCTGGGCAAGGCTCGCCCAGGGCAGAGCAGCCTCGCGCCAGCAACTCTGCCAGAACGGGCCTCTGAGCAGAGCTGGAGCTCTGCCGTCCTGGAGGCGCACTCGGCTCCAGCCAAGTAGGGCTTGAGCCAAACGAGGCTGGGCTGCCTCTTCTTCCCTCGAGGAGGCTCGCCTCCCCGCCAGCTGTTCACTCGGCTTCCAGGTGGGGGCGCTCTGCGCCTCCTGCAGGTCTTGGCTCAGGGGCTGCTTGCCCTGAGCTGGGGCTGTGGGCGGGATCCCAGGCACGCAGGGGCAGGCCCCAACCAGCTGCACACGTCTCTGCTGGGGAGGAGAGCGCTAGGGAAGCTACGTGTGTGAGGCAGCTGCTGGGCGCCCAGGGAGTCAGCCTCCGGGTGTGCGGGGCTGCAGACCCCAGCCAGGGCCCTGGGAGCCTGGTGCACTCCGTGCCGAGCTAAGTCTGGGCGGCCAAGCAACCGTTGGAGGAGCCCTGCACTAGCCCTTCCCTTCCCTCGCACAGAGCTCTTCCTGCTGGAGCCCTTGGCAGTGTGCAAGCCACCGGCCCCTAAGCCCTCCCCAAGGACGCCTGGGGCCTAGGTGCAAAGGCAAGGCAGGAGCGGAGCTGAGGCCAAGAAGGCGCCAGTGGCGTCTCCCAGCATCGCGCAGCCTGCTCCTTCCTGGGCAGGAAGCCTAGCAGCGAGGCAAGTCTGGGCAAGGCTCGCCCAGGGCATAGCAGCTTCGCGCCAGCAACTATGCCAGATCAGGCCTCTGAGCAGAGCTGGAGCTCTGCCGTCCTGGAGGCGCACACGGCTCCAGCCAAGTAGGGCTTGAGCCAAACGAGGCTGGGCTGCCTCTTCTTCCCTCGAGGAGGCTCGCCTCCCCGCCAGCTGTTCACTCGGCTTCCAGGTGGTGGCGCTCTGCGCCTCTTGCAGGTCTTGGCTCAGGGGCTGCTTGCCCTGAGCTGGGGCTGTGGGCGGGAGCCCAGGCACGCATGGGCAGGCCCCAACCAGCTGCACACGTCTCTGCTGCGGAGGAGAGCGCTAGGGAAGCTACGTGAGTGAGGAAGCTGCTGGGCGCCCAGGGAGTCAGCCTCCGGGTGTGCGGGGCTGCAGACCCCAGCCAGGGCCCTGGGAGCCTGGTGCACTCCGTGCCGAGCTAAGTCTGGGCGGCCAAGCAACCGCTGGAGGAACCCTGCACTAGCCCTTCCCTTCCCTCGCACAGAGCTCTTCCTGCTGGAGCCCTTGGCAGTGTGCAAGCCACCGGCCCCTAAGCCCTCCCCAAGGACGCCTGGGGCCTAGGTGCAAAGGCAAGGCAGGAGCAGAGCTGAGGCCAGGAAGGCGCCAGTGGCGTCTCCCAGCATCGCGCAGCCTGCTCCTTCCTGGGCAGGAAGCCGAGCAGCGAGGCAAGTCTGGGCAAGGCTCGCCCAGGGCATAGCAGCTTCGCGCCAGCAACTATGCCAGATCAGGCCTCTGAGCAGAGCTGGAACTCTGCCGTCCTGGAGGCGCACTAGGCTCCAGCCAAGTAGGGCTTGAGCCAAACGAGGCTGGGCTGCCTCTTCTTCCCTCGAGGAGGCTCGCCTCCCCGCCAGCTGTTCACTCGGCTTCCAGGTGGGGGCGCTCTGCGCCTCCTGCAGGTCTTGGCTCAGGGGCTGCTTGCCCTGAGCTGGGGCTGTGCTCAGGAGCCCAGGCACGCAGGGGCAGGCCCCAACCAGCTGCACACGTCTCTGCTGGGGAGGAGAGCGCTAGGTAAGCTACGTGTGTGAGGCAGCTGCTGGGCGCCCAGGGAGTCAGCCTCCGGGTGTGCGGGGCTGCAGACCCCAGCCAGGGGCCCTGGGAGCCTGGTGCACTCCGCGCGGTGCTGAGTCTGGTCGGCCAAGCAACCTCTGGAGGAGCCCTGCACTAGACCTTTCCTTCCCTCGCACAGAGCTCTTCCTGCTGGAGCCCTTGGCAGTGTGCAAGCCACCGGCCCCTAAGCCCTCCCCAAGGACGCCTGGGGCCTAGGTCAAAGGCAAGGCAGGAGCGGAGCTGAGGCCAGGAAGGCACCAGTGGCGTCTCACAGCCTCGCGCAGCCTGCTCCTTCCTGGGCAGGAAGCCTAGCAGCGAGGCAAGTCTGGGCAAGGCTCGCCCAGGGCAGAGCAGCCTCGCGCCAGCAACTCTGCCAGAACGGGCCTCTGAGCAGAGCTGGAGCTCTGCCGTCCTGGAGGCGCACTCGGCTCCAGCCAAGTAGGGCTTGAGCCAAACGAGGCTGGGCTGCCTCTTCTTCCCTCGAGGAGGCTCGCCTCCCCGCCAGCTGTTCACTCGGCTTCCAGGTGGGGGCGCTCTGCGCCTCCTGCAGGTCTTGGCTCAGGGGCTGCTTGCCCTGAGCTGGGGCTGTGGGCGGGAGCCCAGGCACGCAGGGGTAGGCCCCAACCAGCTGCACACGTCTCTGCTGGGGAGGAGAGCGCTAGGGAAGCTACGTGTGTGAGGCAGCTGCTGGGCGCCCAGGGAGTCAGCCTCCGGGTGTGCGGGGCTGCAGACCCCAGCCAGGGGCCCTGGGAGCCTGGTGCACTCCGTGCGGCGCTGAGCCTGGGCGGCCAAGCAACCGCTGGAGGAGCCCTGCACTGGCCCTTCCCTTCCCTCGCACAGAGCTCTTCCTGCTGGAGCCCTTGGTAGTGTGCAAGCCACCGGCCCCTAAGCCCTCCCCAAGGACGCCTGGGGCCTAGGTGCAAAGGCAAGGCAGGAGCGGAGCTGAGGCCAGGAAGGCGCCAGTGGCGTCTTCCAGCCTCGCGCAGCCTGCTCCTTCCTGGGCAGGAAGCCTAGCAGCGAGGCAAGTCTGAGCAAGGCTCGCCCAGGGCAGAGCAGCCTCGCGCCAGCAACTCTGCCAGAACGGGCCTCTGAGCAGAGCTGGAGCTCTGCCGTCCTGGAGGCGCACTCGGCTCCAGCCAAGTAGGGCTTGAGCCAAACGAGGCTGGGCTGCCTCTTCTTCCCTCGAGGAGGCTCGCCTCCCCGCCAGCTGTTCACTCGGCTTCCAGGTGGTGGCGCTCTGCGCCTCTTGCAGGTCTTGGCTCAGGGGCTGCTTGCCCTGAGCTGGGGCTGTGGGCGGGAGCCCAGGCACCCATGGGCAGGCCCCAACCAGCTGCACACGTCTCTGCTGCGGAGGAGAGCGCTAGGGAAGCTACGTGAGTGAGGAAGCTGCTGGGCGCCCAGGGAGTCAGCCTCCGGGTGTGCGGGGCTGCAGACCCCAGCCAGGGCCCTGGGAGCCTGGTGCACTCCGTGCCGAGCTAAGTCTGGGCGGCCAAGCAACCGCTGGAGGAACCCTGCACTAGCCCTTCCCTTCCCTCGCACAGAGCTCTTCCTGCTGGAGCCCTTGGCAGTGTGCAAGCCACCGGCCCCTAAGCCCTCCCCAAGGACGCCTGGGGCCTAGGTGCAAAGGCAAGGCAGGAGCGGAGCTGAGGCCAAGAAGGCGCCAGTGGCGTCTCCCAGCATCGCGCAGCCTGCTCCTTCCTGGGCAGGAAGCCTAGCAGCGAGGCAAGTCTGGGCAAGGCTCGCCCAGGGCATAGCAGCTTCGCGCCAGCAACTATGCCAGATCAGGCCTCTGAGCAGAGCTGGAGCTCTGCCGTCCTGGAGGCGCACTAGGCTCCAGCCAAGTAGGGCTTGAGCCAAACGAGGCTGGGCTGCCTCTTCTTCCCTCGAGGAGGCTCGCCTCCCCGCCAGCTGTTCACTCGGCTTCCAGGTGGGGGCGCTCTGCGCCTCCTGCAGGTCTTGGCTCAGGGGCTGCTTGCCCTGAGCTGGGGCTGTGCTCAGGAGCCCAGGCACGCAGGGGCAGGCCCCAACCAGCTGCACACGTCTCTGCTGGGGAGGAGAGCGCTAGGGAAGCTACGTGTGTGAGGCAGCTGCTGGGCGCCCAGGGAGTCAGCCTCCGGGTGTGCGGGGCTGCAGACCCCAGCCAGGGGCCCTGGGAGCCTGGTGCACTCCGCGCGGTGCTGAGTCTGGGCGGCCAAGCAACCTCTGGAGGAGCCCTGCACTAGACCTTTCCTTCCCTCGCACAGAGCTCTTCCTGCTGGAGCCCTTGGCAGTGTGCAAGCCACCGGCCCCTAAGCCCTCCCCAAGGACGCCTGGGGCCTAGGTCAAAGGCAAGGCAGGAGCGGAGCTGAGGCCAGGAAGGCACCAGTGGCGTCTCACAGCCTCGCGCAGCCTGCTCCTTCCTGGGCAGGAAGCCTAGCAGCGAGGCAAGTCTGGGCAAGGCTCGCCCAGGGCAGAGCAGCCTCGCGCCAGCAACTCTGCCAGAACGGGCCTCTGAGCAGAGCTGGAGCTCTGCCGTCCTGGAGGCGCACTCGGCTCCAGCCAAGTAGGGCTTGAGCCAAACGAGGCTGGGCTGCCTCTTCTTCCCTCGAGGAGGCTCGCCTCCCCGCCAGCTGTTCACTCGGCTTCCAGGTGGGGGCGCTCTGCGCCTCCTGCAGGTCTTGGCTCAGGGGCTGCTTGCCCTGAGCTGGGGCTGTGGGCGGGATCCCAGGCACGCAGGGGCAGGCCCCAACCAGCTGCACACGTCTCTGCTGGGGAGGAGAGCGCTAGGGAAGCTACGTGTGTGAGGCAGCTGCTGGGCGCCCAGGGAGTCAGCCTCCGGGTGTGCGGGGCTGCAGACCCCAGCCAGGGCCCTGGGAGCCTGGTGCACTCCGTGCCGAGCTAAGTCTGGGCGGCCAAGCAACCGTTGGAGGATCCCTGCACTAGCCCTTCCCTTCCCTCGCACAGAGCTCTTCCTGCTGGAGCCCTTGGCAGTGTGCAAGCCACCGGCCCCTAAGCCCTCCCCAAGGACGCCTGGGGCCTAGGTGCAAAGGCAAGGCAGGAGCGGAGCTGAGGCCAAGAAGGCGCCAGTGGCGTCTCCCAGCATCGCGCAGCCTGCTCCTTCCTGGGCAGGAAGCCTAGCAGCGAGGCAAGTCTGGGCAAGGCTCGCCCAGGGCATAGCAGCTTCGCGCCAGCAACTATGCCAGATCAGGCCTCTGAGCAGAGCTGGAGCTCTGCCGTCCTGGAGGCGCACACGGCTCCAGCCAAGTAGGGCTTGAGCCAAACGAGGCTGGGCTGCCTCTTCTTCCCTCGAGGAGGCTCGCCTCCCCGCCAGCTGTTCACTCGGCTTCCAGGTGGTGGCGCTCTGCGCCTCTTGCAGGTCTTGGCTCAGGGGCTGCTTGCCCTGAGCTGGGGCTGTGGGCGGGAGCCCAGGCACGCATGGGCAGGCCCCAACCAGCTGCACACGTCTCTGCTGCGGAGGAGAGCGCTAGGGAAGCTACGTGAGTGAGGAAGCTGCTGGGCGCCCAGGGAGTCAGCCTCCGGGTGTGCGGGGCTGCAGACCCCAGCCAGGGCCCTGGGAGCCTGGTGCACTCCGTGCCGAGCTAAGTCTGGGCGGCCAAGCAACCGCTGGAGGAACCCTGCACTAGCCCTTCCCTTCCCTCGCACAGAGCTCTTCCTGCTGGAGCCCTTGGCAGTGTGCAAGCCACCGGCCCCTAAGCCCTCCCCAAGGACGCCTGGGGCCTAGGTGCAAAGGCAAGGCAGGAGCGGAGCTGAGGCCAAGAAGGCGCCAGTGGCGTCTCCCAGCATCGCGCAGCCTGCTCCTTCCTGGGCAGGAAGCCTAGCAGCGAGGCAAGTCTGGGCAAGGCTCGCCCAGGGCATAGCAGCTTCGCGCCAGCAACTATGCCAGATCAGGCCTCTGAGCAGAGCTGGAACTCTGCCGTCCTGGAGGCGCACTCGGCTCCAGCCAAGTAGGGCTTGAGCCAAACGAGGCTGGGCTGCCTCTTCTTCCCTCGAGGAGGCTCGCCTCCCCGCCAGCTGTTCACTCGGCTTCCAGGTGGGGGCGCTCTGCGCCTCCTGCAGGTCTTGGCTCAGGGGCTGCTTGCCCTGAGCTGGGGCTGTGCTCAGGAGCCCAGGCACGCAGGGGCAGGCCCCAACCAGCTGCACACGTCTCTGCTGGGGAGGAGAGCGCTAGGGAAGCTACGTGTGTGAGGCAGCTGCTGGGCGCCCAGGGAGTCAGCCTCCGGGTGTGCGGGGCTGCAGACCCCAGCCAGGGGCCCTGGGAGCCTGGTGCACTCCGCGCGGTGCTGAGTCTGGGCGGCCAAGCAACCTCTGGAGGAGCCCTGCACTAGACCTTTCCTTCCCTCGCACAGAGCTCTTCCTGCTGGAGCCCTTGGCAGTGTGCAAGCCACCGGCCCCTAAGCCCTCCCCAAGGACGCCTGGGGCCTAGGTCAAAGGCAAGGCAGGAGCGGAGCTGAGGCCAGGAAGGCACCAGTGGCGTCTCACAGCCTCGCGCAGCCTGCTCCTTCCTGGGCAGGAAGCCTAGCAGCGAGGCAAGTCTGGGCAAGGCTCGCCCAGGGCAGAGCAGCCTCGCGCCAGCAACTCTGCCAGAACGGGCCTCTGAGCAGAGCTGGAGCTCTGCCGTCCTGGAGGCGCACTCGGCTCCAGCCAAGTAGGGCTTGAGCCAAACGAGGCTGGGCTGCCTCTTCTTCCCTCGAGGAGGCTCGCCTCCCCGCCAGCTGTTCACTCGGCTTCCAGGTGGGGGCGCTCTGCGCCTCCTGCAGGTCTTGGCTCAGGGGCTGCTTGCCCTGAGCTGGGGCTGTGGGCGGGATCCCAGGCACGCAGGGGCAGGCCCCAACCAGCTGCACACGTCTCTGCTGGGGAGGAGAGCGCTAGGGAAGCTACGTGTGTGAGGCAGCTGCTGGGCGCCCAGGGAGTCAGCCTCCGGGTGTGCGGGGCTGCAGACCCCAGCCAGGGGCCCTGGGAGCCTGGTGCACTCCGTGCGGCGCTGAGCCTGGGCGGCCAAGCAACCGCTGGAGGAGCCCTGCACTGGCCCTTCCCTTCCCTCGCACAGAGCTCTTCCTGCTTTAGCCCTTGGTAGTGTGCAAGCCACCGGCCCCTAAGCCCTCCCCAAGGACGCCTGGGGCCTAGGTGCAAAGGCAAGGCAGGAGCGGAGCTGAGGCCAAGAAGGCGCCAGTGGCGTCTCCCAGCATCGCGCAGCCTGCTCCTTCCTGGGCAGGAAGCCTAGCAGCGAGGCAAGTCTGGGCAAGGCTCGCCCAGGGCATAGCAGCTTCGCGCCAGCAACTATGCCAGATCAGGCCTCTGAGCAGAGCTGGAGCTCTGCCGTCCTGGAGGCGCACTAGGCTCCAGCCAAGTAGGGCTTGAGCCAAACGAGGCTGGGCTGCCTCTTCTTCCCTCGAGGAGGCTCGCCTCCCCGCCAGCTGTTCACTCGGCTTCGAGGTGGGGGCGCTCTGCGCCTCCTGCAGGTCTTGGCTCAGGGGCTGCTTGCCCTGAGCTGGGGCTGTGGGCGGGATCCCAGGCACGCAGGGGCAGGCCCCAACCAGCTGCACACGTCTCTGCTGGGGAGGAGAGCGCTAGGGAAGCTACGTGTGTGAGGCAGCTGCTGGGCGCCCAGGGAGTCAGCCTCCGGGTGTGCGGGGCTGCAGACCCCAGCCAGGGGCCCTGGGAGCCTGGTGCACTCCGTGCGGCGCTGAGCCTGGGCGGCCAAGCAACCGCTGGAGGAGCCCTGCACTGGCCCTTCCCTTCCCTCGCACAGAGCTCTTCCTGCTGGAGCCCTTGGTAGTGTGCAAGTCACCGGCCCCTAAGCCCTCCCCAAGGACGCCTGGGGCCTAGGTGCAAAGGCAAGGCAGGAGCGGAGCTGAGGCCAGGAAGGCGCCAGTGGCGTCTTCCAGCATCGCGCAGCCTGCTCCTTCCTGGGCAGGAAGCCTAGCAGCGAGGCAAGTCTGGGCAAGGCTCGCCCAGGGCAGAGCAGCCTCGCACCAGCAACTCTGCCAGAACGGGCCTCTGAGCAGAGCTGGAGCTCTGCCGTCCTGGAGGCGCACTCGGCTCCAGCCAAGTAGGGCTTGAGCCAAACGAGGCTAGGCTGCCTCTTCTTCCCTCGAGGAGGCTCGCCTCCCCGCCAGCTGTTCACTCGGCTTCCAGGTGGGGGCGCTCTGCGCCTCCTGCAGGTCTTGTCTCAGAGGCTGCTTGCCCTGAGCTGGGGCTGTGGGCGGGAGCCCAGGCACGCAGGGGCAGGCCCCAACCAGCTGCACACGTCTCTGCTGGGGAGGAGAGCGCTAGGTAAGCTACGTGTGTGAGGCAGCTGCTGGGCGCCCAGGGAGTCAGCCTCCGGGTGTGCGGGGCTGCAGACCCCAGCCAGGGGCCCTGGGAGCCTGGTGCACTCCGCGCGGTGCTGAGTCTGGGCGGCCAAGCAACCTCTGGAGGAGCCCTGCACTAGACCTTTCCTTCCCTCGCACAGAGCTCTTCCTGCTGGAGCCCTTGGCAGTGTGCAAGCCACCGGCCCCTAAGCCCTCCCCAAGGACGCCTGGGGCCTAGGTCAAAGGCAAGGCAGGAGCGGAGCTGAGGCCAGGAAGGCACCAGTGGCGTCTCACAGCCTCGCGCAGCCTGCTCCTTCCTGGGCAGGAAGCCTAGCAGCGAGGCAAGTCTGGGCAAGGCTCGCCCAGGGCAGAGCAGCCTCGCGCCAGCAACTCTGCCAGAACGGGCCTCTGAGCAGAGCTGGAGCTCTGCCGTCCTGGAGGCGCACTCGGCTCCAGCCAAGTAGGGCTTGAGCCAAACGAGGCTGGGCTGCCTCTTCTTCCCTCGAGGAGGCTCGCCTCCCCGCCAGCTGTTCACTCGGCTTCCAGGTGGGGGCGCTCTGCGCCTCCTGCAGGTCTTGGCTCAGGGGCTGCTTGCCCTGAGCTGGGGCTGTGGGCGGGAGCCCAGGCACGCAGGGGTAGGCCCCAACCAGCTGCACACGTCTCTGCTGGGGAGGAGAGCGCTAGGGAAGCTACGTGTGTGAGGCAGCTGCTGGGCGCCCAGGGAGTCAGCCTCCGGGTGTGCGGGGCTGCAGACCCCAGCCAGGGGCCCTGGGAGCCTGGTGCACTCCGTGCGGCGCTGAGCCTGGGCGGCCAAGCAACCGCTGGAGGAGCCCTGCACTGGCCCTTCCCTTCCCTCGCACAGAGCTCTTCCTGCTGGAGCCCTTGGTAGTGTGCAAGCCACCGGCCCCTAAGCCCTCCCCAAGGACGCCTGGGGCCTAGGTGCAAAGGCAAGGCAGGAGCGGAGCTGAGGCCAGGAAGGCGCCAGTGGCGTCTTCCAGCCTCGCGCAGCCTGCTCCTTCCTGGGCAGGAAGCCTAGCAGCGAGGCAAGTCTGGGCAAGGCTCGCCCAGGGCAGAGCAGCCTCGCGCCAGCAACTCTGCCAGAACGGGCCTCTGAGCAGAGCTGGAGCTCTGCCGTCCTGGAGGCGCACTCGGCTCCAGCCAAGTAGGGCTTGAGCCAAACGAGGCTGGGCTGCCTCTTCTTCCCTCGAGGAGGCTCGCCTCCCCGCCAGCTGTTCACTCGGCTTCCAGGTGGTGGCGCTCTGCGCCTCTTGCAGGTCTTGGCTCAGGGGCTGCTTGCCCTGAGCTGGGGCTGTGGGCGGGAGCCCAGGCACGCATGGGCAGGCCCCAACCAGCTGCACACGTCTCTGCTGCGGAGGAGAGCGCTAGGGAAGCTACGTGAGTGAGGAAGCTGCTGGGCGCCCAGGGAGTCAGCCTCCGGGTGTGCGGGGCTGCAGACCCCAGCCAGGGCCCTGGGAGCCTGGTGCACTCCGTGCCGAGCTAAGTCTGGGCGGCCAAGCAACCGCTGGAGGAACCCTGCACTAGCCCTTCCCTTCCCTCGCACAGAGCTCTTCCTGCTGGAGCCCTTGGCAGTGTGCAAGCCACCGGCCCCTAAGCCCTCCCCAAGGAAGCCTGGGGCCTAGGTGCAAAGGCAAGGCAGGAGCGGAGCTGAGGCCAAGAAGGCGCCAGTGGCGTCTCCCAGCATCGCGCAGCCTGCTCCTTCCTGGGCAGGAAGCCTAGCAGCGAGGCAAGTCTGGGCAAGGCTCGCCCAGGGCATAGCAGCTTCGCGCCAGCAACTATGCCAGATCAGGCCTCTGAGCAGAGCTGGAGCTCTGCCGTCCTGGAGGCGCACTAGGCTCCAGCCAAGTAGGGCTTGAGCCAAACGAGGCTGGGCTGCCTCTTCTTCCCTCGAGGAGGCTCGCCTCCCCGCCAGCTGTTCACTCGGCTTCCAGGTGGGGGCGCTCTGCGCCTCCTGCAGGTCTTGGCTCAGGGGCTGCTTGCCCTGAGCTGGGGCTGTGCTCAGGAGCCCAGGCACGCAGGGGCAGGCCCCAACCAGCTGCACACGTCTCTGCTGGGGAGGAGAGCGCTAGGGAAGCTACGTGTGTGAGGCAGCTGCTGGGCGCCCAGGGAGTCAGCCTCCGGGTGTGCGGGGCTGCAGACCCCAGCCAGGGGCCCTGGGAGCCTGGTGCACTCCGCGCGGTGCTGAGTCTGGGCGGCCAAGCAACCTCTGGAGGAGCCCTGCACTAGACCTTTCCTTCCCTCGCACAGAGCTCTTCCTGCTGGAGCCCTTGGCAGTGTGCAAGCCACCGGCCCCTAAGCCCTCCCCAAGGACGCCTGGGGCCTAGGTCAAAGGCAAGGCAGGAGCGGAGCTGAGGCCAGGAAGGCACCAGTGGCGTCTCACAGCCTCGCGCAGCCTGCTCCTTCCTGGGCAGGAAGCCTAGCAGCGAGGCAAGTCTGGGCAAGGCTCGCCCAGGGCAGAGCAGCCTCGCGCCAGCAACTCTGCCAGAACGGGCCTCTGAGCAGAGCTGGAGCTCTGCCGTCCTGGAGGCGCACTCGGCTCCAGCCAAGTAGGGCTTGAGCCAAACGAGGCTGGGCTGCCTCTTCTTCCCTCGAGGAGGCTCGCCTCCCCGCCAGCTGTTCACTCGGCTTCCAGGTGGGGGCGCTCTGCGCCTCCTGCAGGTCTTGGCTCAGGGGCTGCTTGCCCTGAGCTGGGGCTGTGGGCGGGATCCCAGGCACGCAGGGGCAGGCCCCAACCAGCTGCACACGTCTCTGCTGGGGAGGAGAGCGCTAGGGAAGCTACGTGTGTGAGGCAGCTGCTGGGCGCCCAGGGAGTCAGCCTCCGGGTGTGCGGGGCTGCAGACCCCAGCCAGGGCCCTGGGAGCCTGGTGCACTCCGTGCCGAGCTAAGTCTGGGCGGCCAAGCAACCGTTGGAGGAGCCCTGCACTAGCCCTTCCCTTCCCTCGCACAGAGCTCTTCCTGCTGGAGCCCTTGGCAGTGTGCAAGCCACCGGCCCCTAAGCCCTCCCCAAGGACGCCTGGGGCCTAGGTGCAAAGGCAAGGCAGGAGCGGAGCTGAGGCCAGGAAGGCGCCAGTGGCGTCTTCCAGCCTCGCGCAGCCTGCTCCTTCCTGGGCAGGAAGCCTAGCAGCGAGGCAAGTCTGGGCAAGGCTCGCCCAGGGCAGAGCAGCCTCGCACCAGCAACTCTGCCAGAACGGGCCTCTGAGCAGAGCTGGAGCTCTGCCGTCCTGGAGGCGCACTCGGCTCCAGCCAAGTAGGGCTTGAGCCAAACGAGGCTGGGCTGCCTCTTCTTCCCTCGAGGAGGCTCGCCTCCCCGCCAGCTGTTCACTCGGCTTCCAGGTGGGGGCGCTCTGCGCCTCCTGCAGGTCTTGTCTCAGGGGCTGCTTGCCCTGAGCTGGGGCTGTGGGCGGGAGCCCAGGCACGCAGGGGCAGGCCCCAACCAGCTGCACACGTCTCTGCTGGGGAGGAGAGCGCTAGGTAAGCTACGTGTGTGAGGCAGCTGCTGGGCGCCCAGGGAGTCAGCCTCCGGGTGTGCGGGGCTGCAGACCCCAGCCAGGGGCCCTGGGAGCCTGGTGCACTCCGCGCGGTGCTGAGTCTGGTCGGCCAAGCAACCTCTGGAGGAGCCCTGCACTAGACCTTTCCTTCCCTCGCACAGAGCTCTTCCTGCTGGAGCCCTTGGCAGTGTGCAAGCCACCGGCCCCTAAGCCCTCCCCAAGGACGCCTGGGGCCTAGGTCAAAGGCAAGGCAGGAGCGGAGCTGAGGCCAGGAAGGCACCAGTGGCGTCTCACAGCCTCGCTCAGCCTGCTCCTTCCTGGGCAGGAAGCCTAGCAGCGAGGCAAGTCTGGGCAAGGCTCGCCCAGGGCAGAGCAGCCTCGCGCCAGCAACTCTGCCAGAACGGGCCTCTGAGCAGAGCTGGAGCTCTGCCGTCCTGGAGGCGCACTCGGCTCGAGCCAAGTAGGGCTTGAGCCAAACGAGGCTGGGCTGCCTCTTCTTCCCTCGAGGAGGCTCGCCTCCCCGCCAGCTGTTCACTCGGCTTCCAGGTGGGGGCGCTCTGCGCCTCCTGCAGGTCTTGGCTCAGGGGCTGCTTGCCCTGAGCTGGGGCTGTGGGCGTTAGCCCAGGCACGCAGGGGTAGGCCCCAACCAGCTGCACACGTCTCTGCTGGGGAGGAGAGCGCTAGGGAAGCTACGTGTGTGAGGCAGCTGCTGGGCGCCCAGGGAGTCAGCCTCCGGGTGTGCGGGGCTGCAGACCCCAGCCAGGGGCCATGGGAGCCTGGTGCACTCCGTGCCGAGCTAAGTCTGGGCGGCCAAGCAACCGCTGGAGGAGCACTGCACTAGCCCTTCCCTTCCCTCGCACAGAGCTCTTCCTGCTGGAGCCCTTGGCAGTGTGCAAGCCAACGGCCCCTAAGCCCTCCCCAAGGACGCCTTGCGCCTTGGTTCAAAGGCAAGGCAGGAGCGGAGCTGAGGCCAGGAAGGCGCCAGTGGCGTCTCCCAGCCTCACGCAGCCTGCTCCTTCCTGGGCAGGAAGCCTAGCAGCGAGGCAAGTCTGGGCAAGGCTCGCCCAGGGCAGAGCAGCTTCGCGCAAGCAACTATGCCAGATCAGGCCTCTGAGCAGAGCTTGAGCTTTGCCGTCCTGGAGGCGCACTCGGCTCCAGCCAAATAGGGCTTGAGCCAAACGAGGCTGGGCTGCCTCTTCTTCCCTCGAGGAGGCTCGCCTCCCCGCCAGCTGTTCACTCGGCTTCCAGGTGGGGGCGCTCTTCGCCTCGTGCAGGTCTTGGCTCAGGGGTTGCTTGCCCTGAGCTGGGGCTGTGCGCAGGAGCCAGGAAGGCAGGGGCAGGCCCCAACCAGCTGCACACGTCTCTGATGGGGAGGAGAGCGCTAGGAAAGCAACATGTGTGAGGCAACTGCTGGGCGCCCAGGGAGTCAGCCTCCAGGTGTGCGGGGCTGCAGACCCCAGCCAGGTGCCCTGGGAGCCTGGTGCACTCCGTGCGGCGCTGAGTCTGGGCGGCCAAGCAACCGATGGAGGAGCCCTGCATTAGCCCTTCCCTTCCCTCGCACAGAGCTCTTCCTGCTGGAGCCCTTGGCAGTGTGCAAGCCACCGGCCCCTTAGCCCTCCCCAAGGACGCCTGGGGCCTAGGTGCAAAGGCAAGGCAGGAGCGGAGCTGAGGCCAGGAAGGCGCCAGTGGCGTCTCCCAGCCTCGCGCAGCCTGCTCCTTCCTGGGCAGGAAGCCTAGCAGCGAGGCAAGTCTGGGCAAGGCTCGCCCAGGGCAGAGCAGCCTCGCGCCAGCAACTCTGCCAGAACGGGCCTCTGAGCAGAGCTGGAGCTCTGCCGTCCTGGAGGCGCACTCGGCTCCAGCCAAGTAGGGCTTGAGCCAAACGAGGCTGGGCTGCCTCTTCTTCCCTCGAGGAGGCTCGCCTCCCCGCCAGCTGTTCACTCGGCTTCCAGGTGGGGGCGCTCTGCGCCTCTTGCAGGTCTTGGCTCAGGGGCTGCTTGCCCTGAGCTGGGGCTGTGGGCGGGAGCCCAGGCACGCAGGGGCAGGCCCCAACCAGCTGCACACGTCTCTGCTGCGGAGGAGAGCGCTAGGGAAGCTACGTGAGAGAGGAAGCTGCTGGGCGCCCAGGGAGTCAGCCTCCGGGTGTGCGGGGCTGCAGACCCCAGCCAGGGCCCTGGGAGCCTGGTGCACTCCGTGCCGAGCTAAGTCTGGGCGGCCAAGCAACCGCTGGAGGAGCCCTGCACTAGCCCTTCCCTTCCCTCGCACAGAGCTCTTCCTGCTGGAGCCCTTGGCAGTGTGCAAGCCACCGGCCCCTAAGCCCTCCCCAAGGACGCCTGGGGCCTAGGTGCAAAGGCAAGGCAGGAGCGGAGCTGAGGCCAAGAAGGCGCCAGTGGCGTCTCCCAGCATCGCGCAGCCTGCTCCTTCCTGGGCAGGAAGCCTAGCAGCGAGGCAAGTCTGGGCAAGGCTCGCCCAGGGCATAGGAGCTTCGCGCCAGCAACTATGCCAGATCAGGCCTCTGAGCAGAGCTGGAGCTCTGCCGTCCTGGAGGCGCACTAGGCTCCAGCCAAGTAGGGCTTGAGATAAACGAGGCTGGGCTGCCTCTTCTTCCCTCGAGGAGGCTCGCCTCCCCGCCAGCTGTTCACTCGGCTTCCAGGTGGGGGCGCTCTGCGCCTCCTGCAGGTCTTCTCTCAGGGGCTGCTTGCCCTGAGCTGGGGCTGTGCTCAGGAGCCCAGGCACGCAGGGGCAGGCCCCAACCAGCTGCACACGTCTCTGCTGGGGAGGAGAGCGCTAGGGAAGCTACGTGTGTGAGGCAGCTGCTGGGCGCCCAGGGAGTCAGCCTCCGGGTGTGCGGGGCTGCAGACCCCAGCCAGGGGCCCTGGGAGCCTGGTGCACTCCGCGCGGTGCTGAGTCTGGGCGGCCAAGCAACCTCTGGAGGAGCCCTGCACTAGACCTTTCCTTCCCTCGCACAGAGCTCTTCCTGCTGGAGCCCTTGGCAGTGTGCAAGCCACCGGCCCCTAAGCCCTCCCCAAGGACGCCTGGGGCCTAGGTCAAAGGCAAGGCAGGAGCGGAGCTGAGGCCAGGAAGGCACCAGTGGCGTCTCCCAGCCTCGCGCAGCCTGCTCCTTCCTGGGCAGGAAGCCTAGCAGCGAGGCAAGTCTGGGCAAGGCTCGCCCAGGGCAGAGCAGCCTCGCGCCAGCAACTCTGCCAGAACGGGCCTCTGAGCAGAGCTGGAGCTCTGCCGTCCTGGAGGCGCACTCGGCTCCAGCCAAGTAGGGCTTGAGCCAAACGAGGCTGGGCTGCCTCTTCTTCCCTCGAGGAGGATCGCCTCCCCGCCAGCTGTTCACTCGGCTTCGAGGTGGGGGCGCTCTGCGCCTCCTGCAGGTCTTGGCTCAGGGGCTGCTTGCCCTGAGCTGGGGCTGTGGGCGGGATCCCAGGCACGCAGGGGCAGGCCCCAACCAGCTGCACACGTCTCTGCTGGGGAGGAGAGCGCTAGGGAAGCTACGTGTGTGAGGCAGCTGCTGGGCGCCCAGGGAGTCAGCCTCCGGGTGTGCGGGGCTGCAGACCCCAGCCAGGGGCCCTGGGAGCCTGGTGCACTCCGTGCGGCGCTGAGCCTGGGCGGCCAAGCAACCGCTGGAGGAGCCCTGCACTGGCCCTTCCCTTCCCTCGCACAGAGCTCTTCCTGCTGGAGCCCTTGGTAGTGTGCAAGCCACCGGCCCCTAAGCCCTCCCCAAGGACGCCTGGGGCCTAGGTGCAAAGGCAAGGCAGGAGCGGAGCTGAGGCCAGGAAGGCGCCAGTGGCGTCTTCCAGCCTCGCGCAGCCTGCTCCTTCCTGGGCAGGAAGCCTAGCAGCGAGGCAAGTCTGGGCAAGGCTCGCCCAGGGCAGAGCAGCCTCGCACCAGCAACTCTGCCAGAACGGGCCTCTGAGCAGAGCTGGAGCTCTGCCGTCCTGGAGGCGCACTCGGCTCCAGCCAAGTAGGGCTTGAGCCAAACGAGGCTGGGCTGCCTCTTCTTCCCTCGAGGAGGCTCGCCTCCCCGCCAGCTGTTCACTCGGCTTCCAGGTGGGGGCGCTCTGCCCCTCCTGCAGGTCTTGTCTCAGGGGCTGCTTGCCCTGAGCTGGGGCTGTGGGCGGGAGCCCAGGCACGCAGGGGCAGGCCCCAACCAGCTGCACACGTCTCTGCTGGGGAGGAGAGCGCTAGGTAAGCTACGTGTGTGAGGCAGCTGCTGGGCGCCCAGGGAGTCAGCCTCCGGGTGTGCGGAGCTGCAGACCCCAGCCAGGGGCCCTGGGAGCCTGGTGCACTCCGCGCGGTGCTGAGTCTGGTCGGCCAAGCAACCTCTGGAGGAGCCCTGCACTAGACCTTTCCTTCCCTCGCACAGAGCTCTTCCTGCTGGAGCCCTTGGCAGTGTGCAAGCCACCGGCCCCTAAGCCCTCCCCAAGGACGCCTGGGGCCTAGGTCAAAGGCAAGGCAGGAGCGGAGCTGAGGCCAGGAAGGCACCAGTGGCGTCTCACAGCCTCGCGCAGCCTGCTCCTTCCTGGGCAGGAAGCCTAGCAGCGAGGCAAGTCTGGGCAAGGCTCGCCCAGGGCAGAGCAGCCTCGCGCCAGCAACTCTGCCAGAACGGGCCTCTGAGCAGAGCTGGAGCTCTGCCGTCCTGGAGGCGCACTCCGCTCCAGCCAAGTAGGGCTTGAGCCAAACGAGGCTGGGCTGCCTCTTCTTCCCTCGAGGAGGCTCGCCTCCCCGCCAGCTGTTCACTCGGCTTCCAGGTGGGGGCGCTCTGCGCCTCCTGCAGGTCTTGGCTCAGGGGCTGCTTGCCCTGAGCTGGGGCTGTGGGCGGGAGCCCAGGCACGCATGGGCAGGCCCCAACCAGCTGCACACGTCTCTGCTGCGGAGGAGAGCGCTAGGGAAGCTACGTGAGTGAGGAAGCTGCTGGGCGCCCAGGGAGTCAGCCTCCGGGTGTGCGGGGCTGCAGACCCCAGCCAGGGCCCTGGGAGCCTGGTGCACTCCGTGCCGAGCTAAGTCTGGGCAGCCAAGCAACCGCTGGAGGAACCCTGCACTAGCCCTTCCCTTCCCTCGCACAGAGCTCTTCCTGCTGGAGCCCTTGGCAGTGTGCAAGCCACCGGCCCCTAAGCCCTCCCCAAGGACGCCTGGGGCCTAGGTGCAAAGGCAAGGCAGGAGCGGAGCTGAGGCCAAGAAGGCGCCAGTGGCGTCTCCCAGCATCGCGCAGCCTGCTCCTTCCTGGGCAGGAAGCCTAGCAGCGAGGCAAGTCTGGGCAAGGCCCGCCCAGGGCATAGCAGCTTCGCGCCAGCAACTATGCCAGATCAGGCCTCTGAGCAGAGCTGGAGCTCTGCCGTCCTGGAGGCGCACTAGGCTCCAGCCAAGTAGGGCTTGAGCCAAACGAGGCTGGGCTGCCTCTTCTTCCCTCGAGGAGGCTCGCCTCCCCGCCAGCTGTTCACTCGGCTTCCAGGTGGGGGCGCTCTGCGCCTCCTGCAGGTCTTGGCTCAGGGGCTGCTTGCCCTGAGCTGGGGCTGTGCTCAGGAGCCCAGGCACGCAGGGGCAGGCCCCAACCAGCTGCACACGTCTCTGCTGGGGAGGAGAGCGCTAGGGAAGCTACGTGTGTGAGGCAGCTGCTGGGCGCCCAGGGAGTCAGCCTCCGGGTGTGCGGGGCTGCAGACCCCAGCAAGGGGCCCTGGGAGCCTGGTGCACTCCGCGCGGTGCTGAGTCTGGGCGGCCAAGCAACCGCTGGAGGAGCCCTGCACTAGACCTTTCCTTCCCTCGCACAGAGCTCTTCCTGCTGGAGCCCTTGGCAGTGTGCAAGCCACCGGCCCCTAAGCCCTCCCCAAGGACGCCTGGGGCCTAGGTCAAAGGCAAGGCAGGAGCGGAGCTGAGGCCAGGAAGGCACCAGTGGCGTCTCACAGCCTCGCGCAGCCTGCTCCTTCCTGGGCAGGAAGCCTAGCAGCGAGGCAAGTCTGGGCAAGGCTCGCCCAGGGCAGAGCAGCCTCGCGCCAGCAACTCTGCCAGAACGGGCCTCTGAGCAGAGCTGGAGCTCTGCCGTCCTGGAGGCGCACTCGGCTCCAGCCAAGTAGGGCTTGAGCCAAACGAGGCTGGGCTGCCTCTTCTTCCCTCGAGGAGGCTCGCCTCCCCGCCAGCTGTTCACTCGGCTTCCAGGTGGGGGCGCTCTGCGCCTCCTGCAGGTCTTGGCTCAGGGGCTGCTTGCCCTGAGCTGGGGCTGTGGGCGGGATCCCAGGCACGCAGGGGCAGGCCCCAACCAGCTGCACACGTCTCTGCTGGGGAGGAGAGCGCTAGGGAAGCTACGTGTGTGAGGCAGCTGCTGGGCGCCCAGGGAGTCAGCCTCCGGGTGTGCGGGGCTGCAGACCCCAGCCAGGGCCCTGGGAGCCTGGTGCACTCCGTGCCGAGCTAAGTCTGGGCGGCCAAGCAACCGTTGGAGGAGCCCTGCACTAGCCCTTCCCTTCCCTCGCACAGAGCTCTTCCTGCTGGAGCCCTTGGCAGTGTGCAAGCCACCGGCCCCTAAGCCCTCCCCAAGGACGCCTGGGGCCTAGGTGCAAAGGCAAGGCAGGAGCGGAGCTGAGGCCAAGAAGGCGCCAGTGGCGTCTCCCAGCATCGCGCAGCCTGCTCCTTCCTGGGCAGGAAGCCTAGCAGCGAGGCAAGTCTGGGCAAGGCTCGCCCAGGGCATAGCAGCTTCGCGCCAGCAACTATGCCAGATCAGGCCTCTGAGCAGAGCTGGAGCTCTGCCGTCCTGGAGGCGCACACGGCTCCAGCCAAGTAGGGCTTGAGCCAAACGAGGCTGGGCTGCCTCTTCTTCCCTCGAGGAGGCTCGCCTCCCCGCCAGCTGTTCACTCGGCTTCCAGGTGGTGGCGCTCTGCGCCTCTTGCAGGTCTTGGCTCAGGGGCTGCTTGCCCTGAGCTGGGGCTGTGGGCGGGAGCCCAGGCACGCATGGGCAGGCCCCAACCAGCTGCACACGTCTCTGCTGCGGAGGAGAGCGCTAGGGAAGCTACGTGAGTGAGGAAGCTGCTGGGCGCCCAGGGAGTCAGCCTCCGGGTGTGCGGGGCTGCAGACCCCAGCCAGGGCCCTGGGAGCCTGGTGCACTCCGTGCCGAGCTAAGTCTGGGCGGCCAAGCAACCGCTGGAGGAACCCTGCACTAGCCCTTCCCTTCCCTCGCACAGAGCTCTTCCTGCTGGAGCCCTTGGCAGTGTGCAAGCCACCGGCCCCTAAGCCCTCCCCAAGGACGCCTGGGGCCTAGGTGCAAAGGCAAGGCAGGAGCGGAGCTGAGGCCAAGAAGGCGCCAGTGGCGTCTCCCAGCATCGCGCAGCCTGCTCCTTCCTGGGCAGGAAGCCGAGCAGCGAGGCAAGTCTGGGCAAGGCTCGCCCAGGGCATAGCAGCTTCGCGCCAGCAACTATGCCAGATCAGGCCTCTGAGCAGAGCTGGAACTCTGCCGTCCTGGAGGCGCACTAGGCTCCAGCCAAGTAGGGCTTGAGCCAAACGAGGCTGGGCTGCCTCTTCTTCCCTCGAGGAGGCTCGCCTCCCCGCCGGCTGTTCACTCGGCTTCCAGGTGGGGGCGCTCTGCGCCTCCTGCAGGTCTTGGCTCAGGGGCTGCTTGCCCTGAGCTGGGGCTGTGCTCAGGAGCCCAGGCACGCAGGGGCAGGCCCCAACCAGCTGCACACGTCTCTGCTGGGGAGGAGAGCGCTAGGGAAGCTACGTGTGTGAGGCAGCTGCTGGGCGCCCAGGGAGTCAGCCTCCGGGTGTGCGGGGCTGCAGACCCCAGCCAGGGGCCCTGGGAGCCTGGTGCACTCCGCGCGGTGCTGAGTCTGGGCGGCCAAGCAACCTCTGGAGGAGCCCTGCACTAGACCTTTCCTTCCCTCGCACAGAGCTCTTCCTGCTGGAGCCCTTGGCAGTGTGCAAGCCACCGGCCCCTAAGCCCTCCCCAAGGACGCCTGGGGCCTAGGTCAAAGGCAAGGCAGGAGCGGAGCTGAGGCCAGGAAGGCACCAGTGGCGTCTCACAGCCTCGCGCAGCCTGCTCCTTCCTGGGCAGGAAGCCTAGCAGCGAGGCAAGTCTGGGCACGGCTCGCCCAGGGCAGAGCAGCCTCGCGCCAGCAACTCTGCCAGAACGGGCCTCTGAGCAGAGCTGGAGCTCTGCCGTCCTGGAGGCGCACTCGGCTCCAGCCAAGTAGGGCTTGAGCCAAACGAGGCTGGGCTGCCTCTTCTTCCCTCGAGGAGGCTCGCCTCCCCGCCAGCTGTTCACTCGGCTTCCAGGTGGGGGCGCTCTGCGCCTCCTGCAGGTCTTGGCTCAGGGGCTGCTTGCCCTGAGCTGGGGCTGTGGGCGGGATCCCAGGCACGCAGGGGCAGGCCCCAACCAGCTGCACACGTCTGTGCTGGGGAGGAGAGCGCTAGGGAAGCTACGTGTGTGAGGCAGCTGCTGGGCGCCCAGGGAGTCAGCCTCCGGGTGTGCGGGGCTGCAGACCCCAGCCAGGGGCCCTGGGAGCCTGGTGCACTCCGTGCGGCGCTGAGCCTGGGCGGCCAAGCAACCGCTGGAGGAGCCCTGCACTGGCCCTTCCCTTCCCTCGCACAGAGCTCTTCCTGCTGGAGCCCTTGGCAGTGTGCAAGCCATCGGCCCCTAAGCCCTCCCCAAGGACGCCTGGGGCCTAGGTGCAAAGGCAAGGCAGGAGCGGAGCTGAGGCCAAGAAGGCGCCAGTGGCGTCTCCCAGCATCGCGCAGCCTGCTCCTTCCTGGGCAGGAAGCCTAGCAGCGAGGCAAGTCTGGGCAAGGCTCGCCCATGGCATAGCAGCTTCGCGCCAGCAACTATGCCAGATCAGGCCTCTGAGCAGAGCTGGAGCTCTGCCGTCCTGGAGGCGCACTAGGCTCCAGCCAAGTAGGGCTTGAGCCAAACGAGGCTGGGCTGCCTCTTCTTCCCTCGAGGAGGCTCGCCTCCCCGCCAGCTGTTCACTCGGCTTCCAGGTGGGGGCGCTCTGCGCCTCCTGCAGGTCTTCTCTCAGGGGCTGCTTGCCCTGAGCTGGGGCTGTGCTCAGGAGCCCAGGCACGCAGGGGCAGGCCCCAACCAGCTGCACACGTCTCTGCTGGGGAGGAGAGCGCTAGGGAAGCTACGTGTGTGAGGCAGCTGCTGGGCGCCCAGGGAGTCAGCCTCCAGGTGTGCGGGGCTGCAGACCCCAGCCAGGGGCCCTGGGAGCCTGGTGCACTCCGCGCGGTGCTGAGTCTGGGCGGCCAAGCAACCTCTGGAGGAGCCCTGCACTTGACCTTTCCTTCCCTCGCACAGAGCTCTTCCTGCTGGAGCCCTTGGCAGTGTGCAAGCCACCGGCCCCTAAGCCCTCCCCAAGGACGCCTGGGGCCTAGGTCAAAGGCAAGGCAGGAGCGGAGCTGAGGCCAGGAAGGCACCAGTGGCGTCTCACAGCCTCGCGCAGCCTGCTCCTTCCTGGGCAGGAAGCCTAGCAGCGAGGCAAGTCTGGGCAAGGCTCGCCCAGGGCAGAGCAGCCTCGCGCCAGCAACTCTGCCAGAACGGGCCTCTGAGCAGAGCTGGAGCTCTGCCGTCCTGGAAGCGCACTCGGCTCCAGCCAAGTAGGGCTTGAGCCAAACGAGGCTGGGCTGCCTCTTCTTCCCTCGAGGAGGCTCGCCTCCCCGCCAGCTGTTCACTCGGCTTCCAGGTGGGGGCGCTCTGCGCCTCCTGCAGGTCTTGGCTCAGGGGCTGCTTGCCCTGAGCTGGGGCTGTGGGCGGGAGCCCAGGCACGCAGGGGCAGGCCCCAACCAGCTGCACACGTCTCTGCTGGGGAGGAGAGCGCTAGGGAAGCTACGTGTGTGAGGCAGCTGCTGGGCGCCCAGGGAGTCAGCCTCCGGGTGTGCGGGGCTGCAGACCCCAGCCAGGGGCCCTGGGAGCCTGGGGAACTCCGTGCGGCGCTGATCCTGGGCGGCCAAGCAACCGCTGGAGGAGCCATGCACTGGCCCTTCCCTTCCCTCGCACAGAGCTCTTCTTGCAGGAGCCCTTGGCAGTGTGCAAGCCACCGGCCCCTAAGCCCTCCCCAAGGACGCCTGGGGCCAAGTGCAAAGGCAAGGCAGGAGCGGAGCTGAGGCCAGGAAGGCGCCAGTGGCGTCTCCCAGCCTCGCGCAGCCTGCTCCTTCCTGGGCAGGAAGCCTAGCAGCGAGGCAAGTCTGGGCAAGGCTCGCCCAGGGCAGAGCAGCCTCGCGCCAGCAACTCTGTCAGATCGGGCCTCTGAGCAGAGCTGGAGCTCTGCCGTCCTGGAGGCGCACACGGCTCCAGCCAAGTAGGGCTTGAGCCCAACGAGGCTGGGCTTCCTCTTCTTCCCTCGAGGAGGCTCGCCTCTCCGCCAGCTGTTCACTCAGCTTCCAGGTGGGGGCGCTCTTCGACCCCTGCAGGTCTTGGCTCAGGGGCTGCTTGCCCTGAGCTGGGGCTGTGGGCGGGAGCCCAGGCAAGCAGGGGCAGGCCCTAACCAGCTGCACACGTCTCTGCTGGGGAGGAGAGCGCTAGGGAAGCTACGTGTGTGAGGCAGCTGCTGGGCGCCCAGGGAGTCAGCCTCCGGGTGTGCGGGGCTGCAGACCCCAGCCAGGGGCCATGGGAGCCTGGTGCACTCCGTGCCGAGCTAAGTCTGGGCGGCCAAGCAACCGCTGGAGGAGCACTGCACTAGCCCTTCCCTTCCCTCGCACAGAGCTCTTCCTGCTGGATCCCTTGGCAGTGTGCAAGCCAACGGCCCCTAAGCCCTCCCCAAGGACGCCTTGCGCCTTGGTTCAAAGGCAAGGCAGGAGCGGAGCTGAGGCCAGGAAGGCGCCAGTGGCGTCTCCCAGCCTCACGCAGCCTGCTCCTTCCTGGGCAGGAAGCCTAGCAGCGAGGCAAGTCTGGGCAAGGCTCGCCCAGGGCAGAGCAGCTTCGCGCAAGCAACTATGCCAGATCAGGCCTCTGAGCAGTGCTTGAGCTCTGCCGTCCTGGAGGCGCACTCGGCTCCAGCCAAATAGGGCTTGAGCCAAACGAGGCTGGGCTGCCTCTTCTTCCCTCGAGGAGGCTCGCCTCCCCGCCAGCTGTTCACTCGGCTTCCAGGTGGGGGCGCTCTTCGCCTCGTGCAGGTCTTGGCTCAGGGGCTGCTTGCCCTGAGCTGGGGCTGTGCGCAGGAGCCAGGAAGGCAGGGGCAGGCCCCAACCAGCTGCACACGTCTCTGATGGGGAGGAGAGCGCTAGGAAAGCTACATGTGTGAGGCAGCTGCTGGGCGCCCAGGGAGTCAGCCTCCAGGTGTGCGGGGCTGCAGACCCCAGCCAGGTGCCCTGGGAGCCTGGTGCACTCCGTGCGGCGCTGAGTCTGGGCGGCCAAGCAACCGATGGAGGAGCCCTGCATTAGCCCTTCCATTCCCTCGCACAGAGCTCTTCCTGCGGAGCCCTTGGCAGTGTGCAAGCCACCGGCCCCTAAGCCCTCCCCAAGGACGTCTGGGGCCTAGGTGCAAAGGCAAGGCAGGAGCGGAGCTGAGGCCAGGAAGGCGCCAGTGGCGTCTCCCAGCCTCGCGCAGCCTGCTCCTTCCTGGGCAGGAAGCCTAGCAGCGAGGCAAGTCTGGGCAAGGCTCGCCCAGGGCAGAGCAGCCTCGCGCCAGCAACTCTGCCAGAACGGGCCTCTGAGCAGAGCTGGAGCTCTGCCGTCCTGGAGGCGCACTCGGCTCCAGCCAAGTAGGGCTTGAGCCAAACGAGGCTGGGCTGCCTCTTCTTCCCTCGAGGAGGCTCGCCTCCCCGCCAGCTGTTCACTCGGCTTCCAGGTGGGGGCGCTCTGCGCCTCTTGCAGGTCTTGGCTCAGGGGCTGCTTGCCCTGAGCTGGGGCTGTGGGCGGGATCCCAGGCACGCAGGGGCAGGCCCCAACCAGCTGCACACGTCTCTGCTGCGGAGGAGAGCGCTAGGGAAGCTACGTGAGTGAGGAAGCTGCTGGGCGCCCAGGGAGTCAGCCTCCGGGTGTGCGGGGCTGCAGACCCCAGCCAGGGCCCTGGGAGCCTGGTGCACTCCGTGCCGAGCTAAGTCTGGGCGGCCAAGCAACCGCTGGAGGAGCCCTGCACTAGCCCTTCCCTTCCCTCGCACAGAGCTCTTCCTGCTGGAGCCCTTGGCAGTGTGCAAGCCACCGGCCCCTAAGCCCTCCCCAAGGACGCCTGGGGCCTAGGTGCAAAGGCAAGGCAGGAGCGGAGCTGAGGCCAAGAAGGCGCCAGTGGCGTCTCCCAGCATCGCGCAGCCTGCTCCTTCCTGGGCAGGAAGCCTAGCAGCGAGGCAAGTCTGGGCAAGGCTCGCCCAGGGCATAGCAGCTTCGCGCCAGCAACTATGCCAGATCAGGCCTCTGAGCAGAGCTGGAGCTCTGCCGTCCTGGAGGCGCACTAGGCTCCAGCCAAGTAGGGCTTGAGCCAAACGAGGCTGGGCTGCCTCTTCTTCCCTCGAGGAGGCTCGCCTCCCCGCCAGCTGTTCACTCGGCTTCCAGGTGGGGGCGCTCTGCGCCTCCTGCAGGTCTTCTCTCAGGGGCTGCTTGCCCTGAGCTGGGGCTGTGCTCAGGAGCCCAGGCACGCAGGGGCAGGCCCCAACCAGCTGCACACGTCTCTGCTGGGGAGGAGAGCGCTAGGGAAGCTACGTGTGTGAGGCAGCTGCTGGGCGCCCAGGGAGTCAGCCTCCGGGTGTGCGGGGCTGCAGACCCCAGCCAGGGGCCCTGGGAGCCTGGTGCACTCCGCGCGGTGCTGAGTCTGGGCGGCCAAGCAACCTCTGGAGGAGCCCTGCACTAGACCTTTCCTTCCCTCGCACAGAGCTCTTCCTGCTGGAGCCCTTGGCAGTGTGCAAGCCACCGGCCCCTAAGCCCTCCCCAAGGACGCCTGGGGCCTAGGTCAAAGGCAAGGCAGGAGCGGAGCTGAGGCCAGGAAGGCACCAGTGGCGTCTCCCAGCCTCGCGCAGCCTGCTCCTTCCTGGGCAGGAACCCTAGCAGCGAGGCAAGTCTGGGCAAGGCTCGCCCAGGGCAGAGCAGCCTCGCGCCAGCAACTCTGCCAGAACGGGCCTCTGAGCAGAGCTGGAGCTCTGCCGTCCTGGAGGCGCACTCGGCTCCAGCCAAGTAGGGCTTGAGCCAAACGAGGCTGGGCTGCCTCTTCTTCCCTCGAGGAGGCTCGCCTCCCCGCCAGCTGTTCACTCGGCTTCGAGGTGGGGGCGCTCTGCGCCTCCTGCAGGTCTTGGCTCAGGGGCTGCTTGCCCTGAGCTGGGGCTGTGGGCGGGATCCCAGGCACGCAGGGGCAGGCCCCAACCAGCTGCACACGTCTCTGCTGGGGAGGAGAGCGCTAGGGAAGCTACGTGTGTGAGGCAGCTGCTGGGCGCCCAGGGAGTCAGCCCCCGGGTGTGCGGGGCTGCAGACCCCAGCCAGGGGCCCTGGGAGCCTGGTGCACTCCGTGCGGCGCTGAGCCTGGGCGGCCAAGCAACCGCTGGAGGAGCCCTGCACTGGCCCTTCCCTTCCCTCGCACAGAGCTCTTCCTGCTGGAGCCCTTGGTAGTGTGCAAGCCACCGGCCCCTAAGCCCTCCCCAAGGACGCCTGGGGCCTAGGTGCAAAGGCAAGGCAGGAGCGGAGCTGAGGCCAGGAAGGCGCCAGTGGCGTCTTCCAGCCTCGCGCAGCCTGCTCCTTCCTGGGCAGGAAGCCTAGCAGCGAGGCAAGTCTGGGCAAGGCTCGCCCAGGGCAGAGCAGCCTCGCACCAGCAACTCTGCCAGAACGGGCCTCTGAGCAGAGCTGGAGCTCTGCCGTCCTGGAGGCGCACTCGGATCCAGCCAAGTAGGGCTTGAGCCAAACGAGGCTGGGCTGCCTCTTCTTCCCTCGAGGAGGCTCGCCTCCCCGCCAGCTGTTCACTCGGCTTCCAGGTGGGGGCGCTCTGCGCCTCCTGCAGGTCTTGTCTCAGGGGCTGCTTGCCCTGAGCTGGGGCTGTGGGCGGGAGCCCAGGCACGCAGGGGCAGGCCCCAACCAGCTGCACACGTCTCTGCTGGGGAGGAGAGCGCTAGGGAAGCTACGTGTGTGAGGCAGCTGCTGGGCGCCCAGGGAGTCAGCCTCCGGGTGTGCGGGGCTGCAGACCCCAGCCAGGGGCCCTGGGAGCCTGGTGCACTCCGCGCGGTGCTGAGTCTGGTCGGCCAAGCAACCTCTGGAGGAGCCCTGCACTAGACCTTTCCTTCCCTCGCACAGAGCTCTTCCTGCTGGAGCCCTTGGCAGTGTGCAAGCCACCGGCCCCTAAGCCCTCCCCAAGGACGCCTGGGGCCTAGGTCAAAGGCAAGGCAGGAGCGGAGCTGAGGCCAGGAAGGCACCAGTGGCGTCTCCCAGCCTCGCGCAGCCTGCTCCTTCCTGGGCAGGAAGCCTAGCAGCGAGGCAAGTCTGGGCAAGGCTCGCCCAGGGCAGAGCAGCCTCGCGCCAGCAACTCTGCCAGAACGGGCCTCTGAGCAGAGCTGGAGCTCTGCCGTCCTGGAGGCGCACTCGGCTCCAGCCAAGTAGGGCTTGAGCCAAACGAGGCTGGGCTGCCTCTTCTTCCCTCGAGGAGGCTCGCCTCCCCGCCAGCTGTTCACTCGGCTTCCAGATGGGGGCGCTCTGCGCCTCCTGCAGGTCTTGGCTCAGGGGCTGCTTGCCCTGAGCTGGGGCTGTGGGCGGGAGCCCAGGCACGCAGGGGTAGGCCCCAACCAGCTGCACACGTATCTGCTGGGGAGGAGAGCGCTAGGGAAGCTACGTGTGTGAGGCAGCTGCTTGGCGCCCAGGGAGTCAGCCTCCGGGTGTGCGGGGCTGCAGACCCCAGCCAGGGCCCTGGGAGCCTGGTGCACTCCGTGCCGAGCTAAGTCTGGGCGGCCAAGCAACCGCTGGAGGAACCCTGCACTAGCCCTTCCCTTCCCTCGCACAGAGCTCTTCCTGCTGGAGCCCTTGGCAGTGTGCAAGCCACCGGCCCCTAAGCCCTCCCCAAGGACGCCTGGGGCCTAGGTGCAAAGGCAAGGCAGGAGCGGAGCTGAGGCCAAGAAGGCGCCAGTGGCGTCTCCCAGCATCGCGCAGCCTGCTCCTTCCTGGGCAGGAAGCCTAGCAGCGAGGCAAGTCTGGGCAAGGCTCGCCCAGGGCATAGCAGCTTCGCGCCAGCAACTATGCCAGATCAGGCCTCTGAGCAGAGCTGGAGCTCTGCCGTCCTGGAGGCGCACTAGGCTCCAGCCAAGTAGGGCTTGAGCCAAACGAGGCTGGGCTGCCTCTTCTTCCCTCGAGGAGGCTCGCCTCCCCGCCAGCTGTTCACTCGGCTTCCAGGTGGGGGCGCTCTGCGCCTCCTGCAGGTCTTGGCTCAGGGGCTGCTTGCCCTGAGCTGGGGCTGTGCTCAGGAGCCCAGGCACGCAGGGGCAGGCCCCAACCAGCTGCACACGTCTCTGCTGGGGAGGAGAGCGCTAGGGAAGCTACGTGTGTGAGGCAGCTGCTGGGCGCCCAGGGAGTCAGCCTCCGGGTGTGTGGGGCTGCAGACCCCAGCCAGGGGCCCTGGGAGCCTGGTGCACTCCGCGCGGTGCTGAGTCTGGGCGGCCAAGCAACCTCTGGAGGAGCCCTGCACTAGACCTTTCCTTCCCTCGCACAGAGCTCTTCCTGCTGGAGCCCTTGGCAGTGTGCAAGCCACCGGCCCCTAAGCCCTCCCCAAGGACGCCTGGGGCCTAGGTCAAAGGCAAGGCAGGAGCGGAGCTGAGGCCAGGAAGGCACCAGTGGCGTCTCCCAGCCTCGCGCAGCCTGCTCCTTCCTGGGCAGGAAGCCTAGCAGCGAGGCAAGTCTGGGCAAGGCTCGCCCAGGGCAGAGCAGCCTCGCGCCAGCAACTCTGTCAGATCGGGCCTCTGAGCAGAGCTGGAGCTCTGCCGTCCTGGAGGCGCACACGGCTCCAGCCAAGTAGGGCTTGAGCCCAACGAGGCTGGGCTTCCTCTTCTTCCCTCGAGGAGGCTCGCCTCTCCGCCAGCTGTTCACTCAGCTTCCAGGTGGGGGCGCTCTTCGACTCCTGCAGGTCTTGGCTCAGGGGCTGCTTGCCCTGAGCTGGGGCTGTGGGCGGGAGCCCAGGCAAGCAGGGGCAGGCCCTAACCAGCTGCACACGTCTCTGCTGGGGAGGAGAGCGCTAGGGAAGCTACGTGTGTGAGGCAGCTGCTGGGCGCCCAGGGAGTCAGCCTCCGGGTGTGCGGGGCTGCAGACCCCAGCCAGGGGCCATGGGAGCCTGGTGCACTCCGTGCCGAGCTAAGTCTGGGCGGCCAAGCAACCGCTGGAGGAGCACTGCACTAGCCCTTCCCTTCCCTCGCACAGAGCTCTTCCTGCTGGAGCCCTTGGCAGTGTGCAAGCCAACGGCCCCTAAGCCCTCCCCAAGGACGCCTTGCGCCTTGGTTCAAAGGCAAGGCAGGAGCGGAGCTGAGGCCAGGAAGGCGCCAGTGGCGTCTCCCAGCCTCACGCAGCCTGCTCCTTCCTGGGCAGGAAGCCTAGCAGCGAGGCAAGTCTGGGCAAGGCTCGCCCAGGGCAGAGCAGCTTCGCGCAAGCAACTATGCCAGATCAGGCCTCTGAGCAGAGCTTGAGCTCTGCCGTCCTGGAGGCGCACTCGGCTCCAGCCAAATAGGGCTTGAGCCAAACGAGGCTGGGCTGCCTCTTCTTCCCTCGAGGAGGCTCGCCTCCCCGCCAGCTGTTCACTCGGCTTCCAGGTGGGGGCGCTCTTCGCCTCGTGCAGGTCTTGGCTCAGGGGCTGCTTGCCCTGAGCTGGGGCTGTGCGCAGGAGCCAGGAAGGCAGGGGCAGGCCCCAACCAGCTGCACACGTCTCTGATGGGGAGGAGAGCGCTAGGAAAGCTACATGTGTGAGGCAGCTGCTGGGCGCCCAGGGAGTCAGCCTCCAGGTGTGCGGGGCTGCAGACCCCAGCCAGGTGCCCTGGGAGCCTGGTGCACTCCGTGCGGCGCTGAGTCTGGGCGGCCAAGCAACCGATGGAGGAGCCCTGCATTAGCCCTTCCATTCCCTCGCACAGAGCTCTTCCTGCGGAGCCCTTGGCAGTGTGCAAGCCACCGGCCCCTAAGCCCTCCCCAAGGACGTCTGGGGCCTAGGTGCAAAGGCAAGGCAGGAGCGGAGCTGAGGCCAGGAAGGCGCCAGTGGCGTCTCCCAGCCTCGCGCAGCCTGCTCCTTCCTGGGGAGGAAGCCTAGCAGCGAGGCAAGTCTGGGCAAGGCTCGCCCAGGGCAGAGCAGCCTCGCGCCAGCAACTCTGCCAGAACGGGCCTCTGAGCAGAGCTGGAGCTCTGCCGTCCTGGAGGCGCACTCGGCTCCAGCCAAGTAGGGCTTGAGCCAAACGAGGCTGGGCTGCCTCTTCTTCCCTCGAGGAGGCTCGCCTCCCCGCCAGCTGTTCACTCGGCTTCCAGGTGGGGGCGCTCTGCGCCTCTTGCAAGTCTTGGCTCAGGGGCTGCTTGCCCTGAGCTGGGGCTGTGGGCGGGATCCCAGGCACGCAGGGGCAGGCCCCAACCAGCTGCACACGTCTCTACTGCGGAGGAGAGCGCTAGGGAAGCTACGAGAGTGAGGAAGCTGCTGGGCGCCCAGGGAGTCAGCCTCCGGGTGTGCGGGGCTGCAGACCCCAGCCAGGGCCCTGGGAGCCTGGTGCACTCCGTGCCGAGCTAAGTCTGGGCGGCCAAGCAACCGCTGGAGGAGCCCTGCACTAGCCCTTCCCTTCCCTCGCACAGAGCTCTTCCTGCTGGAGCCCTTGGCAGTGTGCAAGCCACCGGCCCCTAAGCCCTCCCCAAGGACGCCTGGGGCCTAGGTGCAAAGGCAAGGCAGGAGCGGAGCTGAGGCCAAGAAGGCGCCAGTGGCGTCTCCCAGCATCGCGCAGCCTGCTCCTTCCTGGGCAGGAAGCCTAGCAGCGAGGCAAGTCTGGGCAAGGCTCGCCCAGGGCAGAGCAGCCTCGCGCCAGCAACTCTGCCAGAACGGGCCTCTGAGCAGAGCTGGAGCTCTGCCGTCCTGGAGGCGCACTAGGCTCCAGCCAAGTAGGGCTTGAGATAAACGAGGCTGGGCTGCCTCTTCTTCCCTCGAGGAGGCTCGCCTCCCCGCCAGCTGTTCACTCGGCTTCCAGGTGGGGGCGCTCTGCGCCTCCTGCAGGTCTTCTCTCAGGGGCTGCTTGCCCTGAGCTGGGGCTGTGCTCAGGAGCCCAGGCACGCAGGGGCAGGCCCCAACCAGCTGCACACGTCTCTGCTGGGTAGGAGAGCGCTAGGGAAGCTACGTGTGTGAGGCAGCTGCTGGGCGCCCAGGGAGTCAGCCTCCGGGTGTGCGGGGCTGCAGACCCCAGCCAGGGGCCCTGGGAGCCTGGTGCACTCCGCGCGGTGCTGAGTCTGGGCGGCCAAGCAACCTCTGGAGGAGCCCTGCACTAGACCTTTCCTTCCCTCGCACAGAGCTCTTCCTGCTGGAGCCCTTGGCAGTGTGCAAGCCACCGGCCCCTAAGCCCTCCCCAAGGACGCCTGGGGCCTAGGTCAAAGGCAAGGCAGGAGCGGAGCTGAGGCCAGGAAAGCACCAGTGGCGTCTCCCAGCCTCGCGCAGCCTGCTCCTTCCTGGGCAGGAAGCCTAGCAGCGAGGCAAGTCTGGGCAAGGCTCGCCCAGGGCAGAGCAGCCTCGCGCCAGCAACTCTGCCAGAACGGGCCTCTGAGCAGAGCTGGAGCTCTGCCGTCCTGGAGGCGCACTCGGCTCCAGCCAAGTAGGGCTTGAGCCAAACGAGGCTGGGCTGCCTCTTCTTCCCTCGAGGAGGCTCGCCTCCCCGCCAGCTGTTCACTCGGCTTCGAGGTGGGGGCGCTCTGCGCCTCCTGCAGGTCTTGGCTCAGGGGCTGCTTGCCCTGAGCTGGGGCTGTGGGCGGGATCCCAGGCACGCAGGGGCAGGCCCCAACCAGCTGCACACGTCTCTGCTGGGGAGGAGAGCGCTAGGGAAGCTACGTGTGTGAGGCAGCTGCTGGGCGCCCAGGGAGTCACCCCCCGGGTGTGCGGGGCTGCAGACCCCAGCCAGGGGCCCTGGGAGCCTGGTGCACTCCGTGCGGCGCTGAGCCTGGGCGGCCAAGCAACCGCTGGAGGAGCCCTGCACTGGCCCTTCCCTTCCCTCGCACAGAGCTCTTCCTGCAGGAGCCCTTGGTAGTGTGCAAGCCACCGGCCCCTAAGCCCTCCCCAAGGACGCCTGGGGCCTAGGTGCAAAGGCAAGGCAGGAGCGGAGCTGAGGCCAGGAAGGCGCCAGTGGCGTCTTCCAGCCTCGCGCAGCCTGCTCCTTCCTGGGCAGGAAGCCTAGCAGCGAGGCAAGTCTGAGCAAGGCTCGCCCAGGGCAGAGCAGCCTCGCGCCAGCAACTCTGCCAGAACGGGCCTCTGAGCAGAGCTGGAGCTCTGCCGTCCTGGAGGCGCACTCGGCTCCAGCCAAGTAGGGCTTGAGCCAAACGAGGCTGGGCTGCCTCTTCTTCCCTCGAGGAGGCTCGCCTCCCCGCCAGCTGTTCACTCGGCTTCCAGGTGGTGGCGCTCTGCGCCTCTTGCAGGTCTTGGCTCAGGGGCTGCTTGCCCTGAGCTGGGGCTGTGGGCGGGAGCCCAGGCACGCATGGGCAGGCCCCAACCAGCTGCACACGTCTCTGCTGCGGAGGAGAGCGCTAGGGAAGCTACGTGAGTGAGGAAGCTGCTGGGCGCCCAGGGAGTCAGCCTCCGGGTGTGCGGGGCTGCAGACCCCAGCCAGGGCCCTGGGAGCCTGGTGCACTCCGTGCCGAGCTAAGTCTTGGCGGCCAAGCAACCGCTGGAGGAACCCTGCACTAGCCCTTCCCTTCCCTCGCACAGAGCTCTTCCTGCTGGAGCCCTTGGCAGTGTGCAAGCCACCGGCCCCTAAGCCCTCCCCAAGGACGCCTGGGGCCTAGGTGCAAAGGCAAGGCAGGAGCGGAGCTGAGGCCAAGAAGGCGCCAGTGGCGTCTCCCAGCATCGCGCAGCCTGCTCCTTCCTGGGCAGGAAGCCTAGCAGCGAGGCAAGTCTGGGCAAGGCTCGCCCAGGGCATAGCAGCTTCGCGCCAGCAACTATGCCAGATCAGGCCTCTGAGCAGAGCTGGAGCTCTGCCGTCCTGGAGGCGCACTAGGCTCCAGCCAAGTAGGGCTTGAGCCAAACGAGGCTGGGCTGCCTCTTCTTCCCTCGAGGAGGCTCGCCTCCCCGCCAGCTTTTCACTCGGCTTCCAGGTGGGGGCGCTCTGCGCCTCCTGCAGGTCTTGGCTCAGGGGCTGCTTGCCCTGAGCTGGGGCTGTGCTCAGGAGCCCAGGCACGCAGGGGCAGGCCCCAACCAGCTGCACACGTCTCTGCTGGGGAGGAGAGCGCTAGGGAAGCTACGTGTGTGAGGCAGCTGCTGGGCGCCCAGGGAGTCAGCCTCCGGGTGTGCGGGGCTGCAGACCCCAGCCAGGGCCCTGGGAGCCTGGTGCACTCCGTGCCGAGCTAAGTCTGGGCGGCCAAGCAACCGTTGGAGGAGCCCTGCACTAGCCCTTCCCTTCCCTCGCACAGAGCTCTTCCTGCTGGAGCCCTTGGCAGTGTGCAAGCCACCGGCCCCTAAGCCCTCCCCAAGGACGCCTGGGGCCTAGGTCAAAGGCAAGGCAGGAGCGGAGCTGAGGCCAGGAAGGCACCAGTGGCGTCTCCCAGCATCGCGCAGCCTGCTCCTTCCTGGGCAGGAAGCCTAGCAGCGAGGCAAGTCTGGGCAAGGCTCGCCCAGGGCATAGCAGCTTCGCGCCAGCAACTATGCCAGATCAGGCCTCTGAGCAGAGCTGGAGCTCTGCCGTCCTGGAGGCGCACACGGCTCCAGCCAAGTAGGGCTTGAGCCCAACGAGGCTGGGCTTCCTCTTCTTCCCTCGAGGAGGCTCGCCTCACCGCCAGCTGTTCACTCAGCTTCCATGTGGCGGCGCTCTTCGACTCCTGCAGGTCTTGGCTCAGGGGCTGCTTGCCCTGAGCTGGGGCTGTGGGCGGGAGCCCAGGCAAGCAGGGGCAGGCCCTAACCAGCTGCACACGTCTCTGCTGGGGAGGAGAGCGCTAGGGAATCTACGTGTGTGAGGCAGCTGCTGGGCGCCCAGGGAGTCAGCCTCCGGGTGTGCGGGGCTGCAGACCCCAGCCAGGGGCCATGGGAGCCTGGTGCACTCCGTGCCGAGCTAAGTCTGGGCGGCCAAGCAACCGCTGGAGGAGCACTGCACTAGCCCTTCCCTTCCCTCGCACAGAGCTCTTCCTGCTGGAGCCCTTGGCAGTGTGCAAGCCAACGGCCCCTAAGCCCTCCCCAAGGACGCCTTGCGCCTTGGTTCAAAGGCAAGGCAGGAGCGGAGCTGAGGCCAGGAAGGCGCCAGTGGCGTCTCCCAGCCTCACGCAGCCTGCTCCTTCCTGGGCAGGAAGCCTAGCAGCGAGGCAAGTCTGGGCAAGGCTCGCCCAGGGCAGAGCAGCTTCGCGCAAGCAACTATGCCAGATCAGGCCTCTGAGCAGAGCTTGAGCTCTGCCGTCCTGGAGGCGCACTCGGCTCCAGCCAAATAGGGCTTGAGCCAAACGAGGCTGGGCTGCCTCTTCTTCCCTCGAGGAGGCTCGCCTCCCCGCCAGCTGTTCACTCGGCTTCCAGGTGGGGGCGCTCTTCGCCTCGTGCAGGACTTGGCTCAGGGGCTGCTTGCCCTGAGCTGGGGCTGTGCGCAGGAGCCAGGAAGGCAGGGGCAGGCCCCAACCAGCTGCACACGTCTCTGATGGGGAGGAGAGCGCTAGGAAAGCTACATGTGTGAGGCAGCTGCTGGGCGCCCAGGGAGTCAGCCTCCAGGTGTGCGGGGCTGCAGACCCCAGCCAGGTGCCCTGGGAGCCTGGTGCACTCCGTGCGGCGCTGAGTCTGGGCGGCCAAGCAACCGATGGAGGAGCCCTGCATTAGCCCTTCCCTTCCCTCGCACAGAGCTCTTCCTGCTGGAGCCCTTGGTAGTGTGCAAGCCACCGGCCCCTAAGCCCTCCCCAAGGACGTCTGGGGCCTAGGTGCAAAGGCAAGGCAGGAGCGGAGCTGAGGCCAGGAAGGCGCCAGTGGCGTCTCCCAGCCTCGCGCAGCCTGCTCCTTCCTGGGCAGGAAGCCTAGCAGCGAGGCAAGTCTGGGCAAGGCTCGCCCAGGGCAGAGCAGCCTCGCGCCAGCAACTCTGCCAGAACGGGCCTCTGAGCAGAGCTGGAGCTCTGCCGTCCTGGAGGCGCACTCGGCTCCAGCCAAGTAGGGCTTGAGCCAAACGAGGCTGGGCTGCCTCTTCTTCCCTCGAGGAGGCTCGCCTCCACGCCAGCTGTTCACTCGGCTTCCAGGTGGGGGCGCTCTGCGCCTCTTGCAGGTCTTGGCTCAGGGGCTGCTTGCCCTGAGCTGGGGCTGTGGGCGGGAGCCCAGGCACGCAGGGGCAGGCCCCAACCAGCTGCACACGTCTCTGCTGCGGAGGAGAGCGCTAGGGAAGCTACGTGAGTGAGGAAGCTGCTGGGCGCCCAGGGAGTCAGCCTCCGGGTGTGCGGGGCTGCAGACCACAGCCAGGGGCCCTGGGAGCCTGGTGCACTCCGTGCGGCGCTGAGCCTGGGGGGCCAAGCAACCGCTGGATGAGCCCTGCACTGGCCCTTCCCTTCCCTCGCACAGAGCTCTTCCTGCTGGAGCCCTTGGCAGTGTGCAAGCCACCGGCCCCTAAGCCCTGCCCAAGGACGCCTGTGGCCTAGGTGCAAAGGCAAGGCAGGAGCGGAGCTGTGGCCAGGAAGGCGCCAGTGGCGTCTCCCAGCCTCGCGCAGCCTGCTCCTTCTTTGGCAGGAAGCCTAGCAGTGAGGCAAGTCTGGGCAAGGCTCGCCCAGGGCAGAGCAGCCTCGAGCCAGCAACTCTGCCAGAATGGGCCTCTGAGCAGAGCTGGAGCTCTGCCGTCCTGGAGGCGCACTCGGCTCCAGCCAAGTAGGGCTTGAGCCAAACGAGGCTGGGCTGCCTCTTCTTCCCTCGAGGAGGCTCGCCTCCCCGCCAGCTGTTCACTCGGCTTCCAGGTGGGGGCGCTCTGCGCCTCCTGCTGGTCTTGGCTCAGGGGCTGCTTGCCCTGAGCTGGGGCTGTGGGCGGGAGCCCAGGCACGCAGGGGCAGGCCCCAACCAGCTGCACACGTCTCTGCTGGGGAGGAGAGCACTAGGGAAGCTACGTGTGTGAGGCAGCTGCTGGGCGCCCAGGGAGTCAGCCTCCGGGTGTGCGGTGCTCCAGACCACAGCCAGGGGCCCTGGGAGCCTGGTGCATTCCGTGCGGCGCTGAGCCTGGGCGGCCAAGCAACCGGTTGATGAGCCCTGCACTGGCCCTTCCCTTCCCTCGCACAGAGCTCTTCCTGCTGGAGCCCTTGGCAGTGTGCAAGCCCCCGGTCCCTAAGCCCTCCCCAAGGACGCCTGGGGCCTAGGTGCAAAGGCAAGGCAGGAGCGGAGCTGAGGCCAGGAAGGCGCCAGTGGCGTCTCCCAGCCTCGCGCAGCCTGCTCCTTCCTGGGCAGGAAGCGTAGCAGCGAGGCAAGTCTGGGCAAGGCTCGCCCAGGGCAGAGCAGCCTCGCGCCAGCAACTCTGCCAGAACGGGCCTCTGAGCAGAGCTGGAGCTCTGCCGTCCTGGAGGCGCACTCGGCTCCAGCCAAGTAGGGCTTGAGCCAAACGAGGCTGGGCTGCCTCTTCTTCCCTCGAGGAGGCTCGCCTCCCCGCCAGCTGTTCACTCGGCTTCCAGGTGGGGGCGCTCTGCGCCTCCTGCTGGTCTTGGCTCAGGGGCTGCTTGCCCTGAGCTGGGGCTGTGGGCGGGAGCCCAGGCACGCAGGGGCAGGCCCCAACCAGCTGCACACGTCTCTGCTGGGGAGGAGAGCACTAGGGAAGCTACGTGTGTGAGGGAGCTGCTGGGCGCCCAGGGAGTCAGCCTCCGGGTGTGCGGGGCTGCAGACACCAGCCAGGGGCCCTGGGAGCCTGGTGCACTCCGTGCGGCGCTGAGCCTGGGCGGCCAAGCAACCGCTGGAGGAGCCCTGCACTGGCCCTTCCCTTCCCTCGCACAGAGCTCTTCCTGCTGGAGCCCTTGGCAGTGTGCAAGCCACCGGCCCCTAAGCCCTCCCCAAGGACGCCTGGGGCCTAGGTGCAAAGGCAAGGCAGGAGCGGAGCTGAGGCCAAGAAGGCGCCAGTGGCGTCTCCCAGCATCGCGCAGCCTGCTCCTTCCTGGGCAGGAAGCCTAGCAGCGAGGCAAGTCTGGGCAAGGCTCGCCCAGGGCATAGCAGCTTCGCGCCAGCAACTATGCCAGATCAGGCCTCTGAGCAGAGCTGGAGCTCTGCCGTCCTGGAGGCGCTCACGGCTCCAGCCAAGTAGGGCTTGAGCCCAACGAGGCTGGGCTTCCTCTTCTTCCCTCGAGGAGGCTCGCCTCTCCGCCAGCTGTTCACTCAGCTTCCAGGTGGCGGCGCTCTTCGACTCCTGCAGGTCTTGGCTCAGGGGCTGCTTGCCCTGAGCTGGGGCTGTGGGCGGGAGCCCAGGCAAGCAGGGGCAGGCCCTAACCAGCTGCACACGTCTCTGCTGGGGAGGAGAGCGCTAGGGAATCTACGTGTGTGAGGCAGCTGCTGGGCGCCCAGGGAGTCAGCCTCCGGGTGTGCGGGGCTGCAGACCCCAGCCAGGGGCCATGGGAGCCTGGTGCACTCCGTGCCGAGCTAAGTCTGGGCGGCCAAGCAACCGCTGGAGGAGCACTGCACTAGCCCTTCCCTTCCCTCGCACAGAGCTCTTCCTGCTGGAGCCCTTGGCAGTGTGCAAGCCAACGGCCCCTAAGCCCTCCCCAAGGACGCCTTGCGCCTTGGTTCAAAGGCAAGGCAGGAGCGGAGCTGAGGCCAGGAAGGCGCCAGTGGCGTCTCCCAGCCTCACGCAGCCTGCTCCTTCCTGGGCAGGAAGCCTAGCAGCGAGGCAAGTCTGGGCAAGGCTCGCCCAGGGCAGAGCAGCTTCGCGCAAGCAACTATGCCAGATCAGGCCTCTGAGCAGAGCTTGAGCTCTGCCGTCCTGGAGGCGCACTCGGCTCCAGCCAAATAGGGCTTGAGCCAAACGAGGCTGGGCTGCCTCTTCTTCCCTCGAGGAGGCTCGCCTCCCCGCCAGCTGTTCACTCGGCTTCCAGGTGGGGGCGCTCTTCGCCTCGTGCAGGACTTGGCTCAGGGGCTGCTTGCCCTGAGCTGGGGCTGTGCGCAGGAGCCAGGAAGGCAGGGGCAGGCCCCAACCAGCTGCACACGTCTCTGATGGGGAGGAGAGCGCTAGGAAAGCTACATGTGTGAGGCAGCTGCTGGGCGCCCAGGGAGTCAGCCTCCAGGTGTGCGGGGCTGCAGACCCCAGCCAGGTGCCCTGGGAGCCTGGTGCACTCCGTGCGGCGCTGAGTCTGGGCGGCCAAGCAACCGATGGAGGAGCCCTGCATTAGCCCTTCCCTTCCCTCGCACAGAGCTCTTCCTGCTGGAACCCTTGGTAGTGTGCAAGCCACCGGCCCCTAAGCCCTCCCCAAGGACGTCTGGGGCCTAGGTGCAAAGGCAAGGCAGGAGCGGAGCTGAGGCCAGGAAGGCGCCAGTGGCGTCTCCCAGCCTCGCGCAGCCTGCTCCTTCCTGGGCAGGAAGCCTAGCAGCGAGGCAAGTCTGGGCAAGGCTCGCCCAGGGCAGAGCAGCCTCGCGCCAGCAACTCTGCCAGAACGGGCCTCTGAGCAGAGCTGGAGCTCTGCCGTCCTGGAGGCGCACTCGGCTCCAGCCAAGTAGGGCTTGAGCCAAACGAGGCTGGGCTGCCTCTTCTTCCCTCGAGGAGGCTCGCCTCCCCGCCAGCTGTTCACTCGGCTTCCAGGTGGGGGCGCTCTGCGCCTCCTGCAGGTCTTGGCTCAGGGGCTGCTTGCCCTGAGCTGGGGCTGTGGGCGGGATCCCAGGCACGCAGGGGCAGGCCCCAACCAGCTGCACACGTCTCTGCTGGGGAGGAGAGCGCTAGGGAAGCTACGTGTGTGAGGCAGCTGCTGGGCGCCCAGGGAGTCAGCCTCCGGGTGTGCGGGGCTGCAGACCCCAGCCAGGGGCCCTGGGAGCCTGGTGCACTCCGTGCGGCGCTGAGCCTGGGCGGCCAAGCAACCGCTGGAGGAGCCCTGCACTGGCCCTTCCCTTCCCTCGCACAGAGCTCTTCCTGCTGGAGCCCTTGGTAGTGTGCAAGCCACCGGCCCCTAAGCCCTCCCCAAGGACGCCTGGGGCCTAGGTGCAAAGCAAGGCAGGAGCGGAGCTGAGGCCAGGAAGGCGCCAGTGGCGTCTTCCAGCCTCGCGCAGCCTGCTCCTTCCTGGGCAGGAAGCCTAGCAGCGAGGCAAGTCTGGGCAAGGCTCGCCCAGGGCAGAGCAGCCTCGCGCCAGCAACTCTGCCAGAACGGGCCTCTGAGCAGAGCTGGAGCTCTGCCGTCCTGGAGGCGCACTCGGCTCCAGCCAAGTAGGGCTTGAGCCAAACGAGGCTGGGCTGCCTCTTCTTCCCTCGAGGAGGCTCGCCTCCCCGCCAGCTGTTCACTCGGCTTCCAGGTGGGGGCGCTCTGCGCCTCTTGCAGGTCTTGGCTCAGGGGCTGCTTGCCCTGAGCTGGGGCTGTGGGCGGGAGCCCAGGCACGCAGGGGCAGGCCCCAACCAGCTGCACACGTCTCTGCTGCGGAGGAGAGCGCTAGGGAAGCTACGTGAGTGAGGAAGCTGCTGGGCGCCCAGGGAGTCAGCCTCCGGGTGTGCGGGGCTGCAGACCCCAGCCAGGGCCCTGGGAGCCTGGTGCACTCCGTGCCGAGCTAAGTCTGGGCGGCCAAGCAACCGCTGGAGGAACCATGCACTAGCCCTTCCCTTCCCTCGCACAGAGCTCTTCCTGCTGGAGCCCTTGGCAGTGTGCAAGCCACCGGCCCCTAAGCCCTCCCTAAGGACGCCTGCTGCCTAGGTGCAAAGGCAAGGCAGGAGCGGAGCTGAGGCCAAGAAGGCGCCAGTGGCGTCTCCCAGCATCGCGCAGCCTGCTCCTTCCTGGGCAGGAAGCCGAGCAGCGAGGCAAGTCTGGGCAAGGCTCGCCCAGGGCAGAGCAGCTTCGCGCCAGCAACTATGCCAGATCAGGCCTCTGAGCAGAGCTGGAGCTCTGCCGTCCTGCAGGCGCACTAGGCTCCAGCCAAGTAGGGCTTGAGCCAAACGAGGCTGGGCTGCCTCTTCTTCCCTCGAGGAGGCTCGCCTCCCCGCCAGCTGTTCACTCGGCTTCCAGGTGGGGGCGCTCTGCGCCTCCTGCAGGTCTTGGCTCAGGGGCTGCTTGCCCTGAGCTGGGGCTGTGCTCAGGAGCCCAGGCACGCAGGGGCAGGCCCCAACCAGCTGCACACGTCTCTGCTGGGGAGGAGAGCGCTAGGGAAGCTACGTGTGTGAGGCAGCTGCTGGGCGCCCAGGGAGTCAGCCTCCGGGTGTGCGGGGCTGCAGACCCCAGCCAGGGGCCCTGGGAGCCTGGTGCACTCCGCGCGGTGCTGAGTCTGGGCGGCCAAGCAACCTCTGGAGGAGCCCTGCACTAGACCTTTCCTTCCCTCGCACAGAGCTCTTCCTGCTGGAGCCCTTGGCAGTGTGCAAGCCACCGGCCCCTAAGCCCTCCCCAAGGACGCCTGGGGCCTAGGTCAAAGGCAAGGCAGGAGCGGAGCTGAGGCCAGGAAGGCACCAGTGGCGTCTCACAGCCTCGCGCAGCCTGCTCCTTCCTGGGCAGGAAGCCTAGCAGCGAGGCAAGTCTGGGCAAGGCTCGCCCAGGGCAGAGCAGCCTCGCGCCAGCAACTCTGCCAGAACGGGCCTCTGAGCAGAGCTGGAGCTCTGCCGTCCTGGAGGCGCACTCGGCTCCAGCCAAGTAGGGCTTGAGCCAAACGAGGCTGGGCTGCCTCTTCTTCCCTCGAGGAGGCTCGCCTCCCCGCCAGCTGTTCACTCGGCTTCCAGGTGGGAGCGCTCTGCGCCTCCTGCAGGTCTTGGCTCAGGGGCTGCTTGCCCTGAGCTGGGGCTGTGGGCGGGAGCCCAGGCACGCAGGGGCAGGCCCCAACCAGCTGCACACGTCTCTGCTGGGGAGGAGAGCGCTAGGGAAGCTACGTGTGTGAGGCAGCTGCTGGGCGCCCAGGGAGTCAGCCTCCGGGTGTGCGGGGCTGCAGACCCCAGCCAGGGGCCCTGGGAGCCTGGTGCACTCCGTGCGGCGCTGAGCCTGGGCGGCCAAGCAACCGCTGGAGGAGCCCTGAACTGGCCCTTCCCTTCCCTCGCACAGAGCTCTTCCTGCTGGAGCCCTTGGTAGTGTGCAAGCCACCGGCCCCTAAGCCCTCCCCAAGGACGCCTGGGGCCTAGGTGCAAAGGCAAGGCAGGAGCGGAGCTGAGGCCAGGAAGGCGCCAGTGGCGTCTTCCAGCCTCGCGCAGCCTGCTCCTTCCTGGGCAGGAAGCCTAGCAGCGAGGCAAGTCTGAGCAAGGCTCGCCCAGGGCAGAGCAGCCTCGCGCCAGCAACTCTGCCAGAACGGGCCTCTGAGCAGAGCTGGAGCTCTGCCGTCCTGGAGGCGAACTCGGCTCCAGCCAAGTAGGGCTTGAGCCAAACGAGGCTGGGCTGCCTCTTCTTCCCTCGAGGAGGCTCGCCTCCCCGCCAGCTGTTCACTCGGCTTCCAGGTGGTGGCGCTCTGCGCCTCTTGCAGGTCTTGGCTCAGGGGCTGCTTGCCCTGAGCTGGGGCTGTGGGCGGGAGCCCAGGCACGCATGGGCAGGCCCCAACCAGCTGCACACGTCTCTGCTGGGGAGGAGAGCGCTAGGGAAGCTACGTGAGTGAGGAAGCTGCTGGGCGCCCAGGGAGTCAGCCTCCGGGTGTGCGGGGCTGCAGACCCCAGCCAGGGCCCTGGGAGCCTGGTGCACTCCGTGCCGAGCTAAGTCTGGGCGGCCAAGCAACCGTTGGAGGAGCCCTGCACTAGCCCTTCCCTTCCCTCACACAGAGCTCTTCCTGCTGGAGCCCTTGGCAGTGTGCAAGCCACCGGCCCCTAAGCCCTCCCCAAGGACGCCTGGGGCCTAGGTGCAAAGGCAAGGCAGGAGCGGAGCTGAGGCCAAGAAGGCGCCAGTGGCGTCTCCCAGCCTCGCGCAGCCTGCTCCTTCCTGGGCAGGAAGCCTAGCAGCGAGGCAAGTCTGGGCAAGGCTCGCCCAGGGCATAGCAGCTTCGCGCCAGCAACTATGCCAGATCAGGCCTCTGAGCAGAGCTGGAGCTCTGCCGTCCTGGAGGCGCACTAGGCTCCAGCCAAGTAGGGCTTGAGCCAAACGAGGCTGGGCTGCCTCTTCTTCCCTCGAGGAGGCTCGCCTCCCCGCCAGCTGTTCACTCGGCTTCCAGGTGGGGGCGCTCTGCGCCTCCTGCAGGTCTTGGCTCAGGGGCTGCTTGCCCTGAGCTGGGGCTGTGGGCGGGATCCCAGGCACGCAGGGGCAGGCCCCAACCAGCTGCACACGTCTCTGCTGCGGAGGAGAGCGCTAGGGAAGCTACGTGAGTGAGGAAGCTGCTGGGCGCCCAGGGAGTCAGCCTCCGGGTGTGCGGGGCTGCAGACCCCAGCCAGGGCCCTGGGAGCCTGGTGCACTCCGTGCCGAGCTAAGTCTGGGCGGCCAAGCAACCGCTGGAGGAGCCCTGCACTAGCCCTTCCCTTCCCTCGCACAGAGCTCTTCCTGCTGGAGCCCTTGGCAGTGTGCAAGCCACCGGCCCCTAAGCCCTCCCCAAGGACGCCTGGGGCCTAGGTGCAAAGGCAAGGCAGGAGTGGAGATGAGGCCAAGAAGGCGCCAGTGGCGTCTCCCAGCATCGCGCAGCCTGCTCCTTCCTGGGCAGGAAGCCTAGCAGCGAGGCAAGTCTGGGCAAGTCTCGCCCAGGGCATAGGAGCTTCGCGCCAGCAACTATGCCAGATCAGGCCTCTGAGCAGAGCTGGAGCTCTGCCGTCCTGGAGGCGCACTAGGCTCCAGCCAGGTAGGGCTTGAGATAAACGAGGCTGGGCTGCCTCTTCTTCCCTCGAGGAGGCTCGCCTCCCCGCCAGCTGTTCACTCGGCTTCCAGGTGGGGGCGCTCTGCGCCTCCTGCTGGTCTTGGCTCAGGGGCTGCTTGCCCTGAGCTGGGGCTGTGCTCAGGAGCCCAGGCACGCAGGGGCAGGCCCCAACCAGCTGCACACGTCTCTGCTGGGGAGGAGAGCGCTAGGGAAGCTACGTGTGTGAGGCAGCTGCTGGGCGCCCAGGGAGTCAGCCTCCGGGTGTGCGGGGCTGCAGACCCCAGCCAGGGGCCCTGGGAGTCTGGTGCACTCCGCGCGGTGCTGAGTCTGGGCGGCCAAGCAACCTCTGGAGGAGCCCTGCACTAGACCTTTCCTTCCCTCGCACAGAGCTCTTCCTGCTGGAGCCCTTGGCAGTGTGCAAGCCACCGGCCCCTAAGCCCTCCCCAAGGACGCCTGGGGCCTAGGTCAAAGGCAAGGCAGGAGCGGAGCTGAGGCCAGGAAGGCACCAGTGGCGTCTCACAGCCTCGCGCAGCCTGCTCCTTCCTGGGCAGGAAGCCTAGCAGCGAGGCAAGTCTGGGCAAGGCTCGCCCAGGGCAGAGCAGCCTCGCGCCAGCAACTCTGCCAGAACGGGCCTCTGAGCAGAGCTGGAGCTCTGCCGTCCTGGAGGCGCACTCGGCTCCAGCCAAGTAGGGCTTGAGCCAAACGAGGCTGGGCTGCCTCTTCTTCCCTCGAGGAGGCTCGCCTCCCCGCCAGCTGTTCACTCGGCTTCCAGGTGGGGGCGCTCTGCGCGTCCTGCAGGTCTTGGCTCAGGGGCTGCTTGCCCTGAGCTGGGGCTGTGGGCGGGAGCCCAGGCACGCAGGGGTAGGCCCCAACCAGCTGCACACGTCTCTGCTGGGGAGGAGAGCGCTAGGGAAGCTACGTGTGTGAGGCAGCTGCTGGGCGCCCAGGGAGTCAGCCTCCGGGTGTGCGGGGCTGCAGACCCCAGCCAGGGGCCCTGGGAGCCTGGTGCACTCCGTGCGGCGCTGAGCCTGGGCAGCCAAGCAACCGCTGGAGGAGCCCTGAACTGGTCCTTCCCTTCCCTCGCACAGAGCTCTTCCTGCTGGAGCCCTTGGTAGTGTGCAAGCCACCGGCCCCTAAGCCCTCCCCAAGGACGCCTGGGGCCTAGGTGCAAAGGCAAGGCAGGAGCGGAGCTGAGGCCAGGAAGGCGCCAGTGGCGTCTCCCAGCCTCGCGCAGCCTGCTCCTTCCTGGGCAGGAAGCCTAGCAGCGAGGCAAGTCTGAGCAAGGCTCGCCCAGGGCAGAGCAGCCTCGCGCCAGCAACTCTGCCAGAACGGGCCTCTGAGCAGAGCTGGAGCTCTGCCGTCCTGGAGGCGCACTCGGCTCCAGCCAAGTAGGGCTTGAGCCAAACGAGGCTGGGCTGCCTCTTCTTCCCTCGAGGAGGCTCGCCTCCCCGCCAGCTGTTCACTCGGCTTCCAGGTGGTGGCGCTCTGCGCCTCTTGCAGGTCTTGGCTCAGGGGCTGCTTGCACTGAGCTGGGGCTGTGGGCGGGAGCCCAGGCACGCATGGGCAGGCCCCAACCAGCTGCACACGTCTCTGCTGCGGAGGAGAGCGCTAGGGAAGCTACGTGAGTGAGGAAGCTGCTGGGCGCCCAGGGAGTCAGCCTCCGGGTGTGCGGGGCTGCAGACCCCAGCCAGGGCCCTGGGAGCCTGGTGCACTCCGTGCCGAGCTAAGTCTGGGCGGCCAAGCAACCGCTGGAGGAAACCTGCACTAGCCCTTCCCTTCCCTCGCACAGAGCTCTTCCTGCTGGAGCCCTTGGCAGTGTGCAAGCCACCGGCCCCTAAGCCCTCCCTAAGGACGCCTGGGGCCTAGGTGCAAAGGCAAGGCAGGAGCGGAGCTGAGGCCAAGAAGGCGCCAGTGGCGTCTCCCAGCATCGCGCAGCCTGCTCCTTCCTGGGCAGGAAGCCTAGCAGCGAGGCAAGTCTGGGCAAGGCTCGCCCAGGGCAGAGCAGCCTCGCGCCAGCAACTCTGCCAGAACGGGCCTCTGAGCAGAGCTGGAGCTCTGCCGTCCTGGAGGCGCACTCGGCTCCAGCCAAGTAGGGCTTGAGCCAAACGAGGCTGGGCTGCCTCTTCTTCCCTCGAGGAGGCTCGCCTCCCCGCCAGCTGTTCACTCGGCTTCCAGGTGGGGGCGCTCTGCGCCTCCTGCAGGTCTTGGCTCAGGGGCTGCTTGCCCTGAGCTGGGGCTGTGGGCGGGAGCCCAGGCACGCAGGGGCAGGCCCCAACCAGCTGCACACGTCTCTGCTGGGGAGGAGAGCGCTAGGGAAGCTACGTGTGTGAGGCAGCTGCTGGGCGCCCAGGGAGTCAGCCTCCGGGTGTGCGGGGCTGCAGACCCCAGCCAGGGGCCCTGGGAGCCTGGTGCACTCCGTGCGGCGCTGAGCCTGGGCGGCCAAGCAACCGCTGGAGGAGCCCTGAACTGGCCCTTCCCTTCCCTCGCACAGAGCTCTTCCTGCTGGAGCCCTTGGTAGTGTGCAAGCCACCGGCCCCTAAGCCCTCCCCAAGGACGCCTGGGGCCTAGGTGCAAAGGCAAGGCAGGAGCGGAGCTGAGGCCAGGAAGGCGCCAGTGGCGTCTTCCAGCCTCGCGCAGCCTGCTCCTTCCTGGGCAGGAAGCCTAGCAGCGAGGCAAGTCTGAGCAAGGCTCGCCCAGGGCAGAGCAGCCTCGCGCCAGCAACTCTGCCAGAACGGGCCTCTGAGCAGAGCTGGAGCTCTGCCGTCCTGGAGGCGCACTCGGCTCCAGCCAAGTAGGGCTTGAGCCAAACGAGGCTGGGCTGCCTCTTCTTCCCTCGAGGAGGCTCGCCTCCCCGCCAGCTGTTCACTCGGCTTCCAGGTGGTGGCGCTCTGCGCCTCTTGCAGGTCTTGGCTCAGGGGCTGCTTGCCCTGAGCTGGGGCTGTGGGCGGGAGCCCAGGCACGCATGGGCAGGCCCCAACCAGCTGCACACGTCTCTGCTGGGGAGGAGAGCGCTAGGGAAGCTACGTGAGTGAGGAAGCTGCTGGGCGCCCAGGGAGTCAGCCTCCGGGTGTGCGGGGCTGCAGACCCCAGCCAGGGCCCTGGGAGCCTGGTGCACTCCGTGCCGAGCTAAGTCTGGGCGGCCAAGCAACCGTTGGAGGAGCCCTGCACTAGCCCTTCCCTTCCCTCGCACAGAGCTCTTCCTGCTGGAGCCCTTGGCAGTGTGCAAGCCACCGGCCCCTAAGCCCTCCCCAAGGACGCCTGGGGCCTAGGTGCAAAGGCAAGGCAGGAGCGGAGCTGAGGCCAAGAAGGCGCCAGTGGCGTCTCCCAGCATCGCGCAGCCTGCTCCTTCCTGGGCAGGAAGCCTAGCAGCGAGGCAAGTCTGGGCAAGGCTCGCCCAGGGCATAGCAGCTTCGCGCCAGCAACTATGCCAGATCAGGCCTCTGAGCAGAGCTGGAGCTCTGCCGTCCTGGAGGCGCACTAGGCTCCAGCCAAGTAGGGCTTGAGCCAAACGAGGCTGGGCTGCCTCTTCTTCCCTCGAGGAGGCTCGCCTCCCCGCCAGCTGTTCACTCGGCTTCCAGGTGGGGGCGCTCTGCGCCTCCTGCAGGTCTTGGCTCAGGGGCTGCTTGCCCTGAGCTGGGGCTGTGCTCAGGAGCCCAGGCACGCAGGGGCAGGCCCCAACCAGCTGCACACGTCTCTGCTGGGGAGGAGAGCGCTAGGGAAGCTACGTGTGTGAGGCAGCTGCTGGGCGCCCAGGGAGTCAGCCTCCGGGTGTGCGGGGCTGCAGACCCCAGCCAGGGGCCCTGGGAGCCTGGTGCACTCCGCGCGGTGCTGAGTCTGGGCGGCCAAGCAACCTCTGGAGGAGCCCTGCACTAGACCTTTCCTTCCCTCGCACAGAGCTCTTCCTGCTGGAGCCCTTGGCAGTGTGCAAGCCACCGGCCCCTAAGCCCTCCCCAAGGACGCCTGGGGCCTAGGTCAAAGGCAAGGCAGGAGCGGAGCTGAGGCCAGGAAGGCACCAGTGGCGTCTCACAGCCTCGCGCAGCCTGCTCCTTCCTGGGCAGGAAGCCTAGCAGCGAGGCAAGTCTGGGCAAGGCTCGCCCAGGGCAGAGCAGCCTCGCGCCAGCAACTCTGCCAGAACGGGCCTCTGAGCAGAGCTGGAGCTCTGCCGTCCTGGAGGCGCACTCGGCTCCAGCCAAGTAGGGCTTGAGCCAAACGAGGCTGGGCTGCCTCTTCTTCCCTCGAGGAGGCTCGCCTCCCCGCCAGCTGTTCACTCGGCTTCCAGGTGGGGGCGCTCTTCGCCTCCTGCAGGTCTTGGCTCAGGGGCTGCTTGCCCTGAGCTGGGGCTGTGGGCGGGATCCCAGGCACGCAGGGGCAGGCCCCAACCAGCTGCACACGTCTCTGCTGGGGAGGAGAGCGCTAGGGAAGCTACGTGTGTGAGGCAGCTGCTGGGCGCCCAGGGAGTCAGCCTCCGGGTGTGCGGGGCTGCAGACCCCAGCCAGGGGCCCTGGGAGCCTGGTGCACTCCGTGCGGCGCTGAGCCTGGGCGGCCAAGCAACCGCTGGAGGAGCCCTGCACTGGCCCTTCCCTTCCCTCGCACAGAGCTCTTCCTGCTGGAGCCCTTGGTAGTGTGCAAGCCACCGGCCCCTAAGCCCTCCCCAAGGACGCCTGGGGCCTAGGTGCAAAGGCAAGGCAGGAGCGGAGCTGAGGCCAGGAAGGCGCCAGTGGCGTCTTCCAGCCTCCCGCAGCCTGCTGCTTCCTGGGCAGGAAGCCTAGCAGCGAGGCAAGTCTGGGCAAGGCTCGCCCAGGGCAGAGCAGCCTCGCGCCAGCAACTCTGCCAGAACGGGCCTCTGAGCAGAGCTGGAGCTCTGCCGTCCTGGAGGCGCACTCGGCTCCAGCCAAGTAGGGCTTGAGATAAACGAGGCTGGGCTGCCTCTTCTTCCCTCGAGGAGGCTCGCCTCCCCGCCAGCTGTTCACTCGGCTTCCAGGTGGGGGCGCTCTGCGCCTCCTGCAGGTCTTCTCTCAGGGGCTGCTTGCCCTGAGCTGGGGCTGTGCTCAGGAGCCCAGGCACGCAGGGGCAGGCCCCAACCAGCTGCACACGTCTCTGCTGGGGAGGAGAGCGCTAGGGAAGCTACGTGTGTGAGGCAGCTGCTGGGCGCCCAGGGAGTCAGCCTCCGGGTGTGCGGGGCTGCAGACCCCAGCCAGGGGCCCTGGGAGCCTGGTGCACTCCGCGCGGTGCTGAGTCTGGGCGGCCAAGCAACCTCTGGAGGAGCCCTGCACTAGACCTTTCCTTCCCTCGCACAGAGCTCTTCCTGCTGGAGCCCTTGGCAGTGTGCAAGCCACCGGCCCCTAAGCCCTCCCCAAGGACGCCTGGGGCCTAGGTCAAAGGCAAGGCAGGAGCGGAGTTGAGGCCAGGAAGGCACCAGTGGCGTCTCACAGCCTCGCGCAGCCTGCTCCTTCCTGGGCAGGAAGCCTAGCAGCGAGGCAAGTCTGGGCAAGGCTCGCCCAGGGCAGAGCAGCCTCGCGCCAGCAACTCTGCCAGAACGGGCCTCTGAGCAGAGCTGGAGCTCTGCCGTCCTGGAGGCGCACTCGGCTCCAGCCAAGTAGGGCTTGAGCCAAACGAGGCTGGGCTGCCTCTTCTTCCCTCGAGGAGGCTCGCCTCCCCGCCAGCTGTTCACTCGGCTTCCAGGTGGGGGCGCTCTGCGCCTCTTGCAGGTCTTGGCTCAGGGGCTGCTTGCCCTGAGCTGGGGCTGTGGGCGGGATCCCAGGCACGCAGGGGCAGGCCCCAACCAGCTGCACACGTCTCTGCTGCGGAGGAGAGCGCTAGGGAAGCTACGTGAGTGAGGAAGCTGCTGGGCGCCCAGGGAGTCAGCCTCCGGGTGTGCGGGGCTGCAGACCCCAGCCAGGGCCCTGGGAGCCTGGTGCACTCCGTGCCGAGCTAAGTCTGGGCGGCCAAGCAACCGCTGGAGGAACCCTGCACCAGCCCTTCCCTTCCCTCGCACAGAGCTCTTCCTGCTGGAGCCCTTGGCAGTGTGCAAGCCACCGGCCCCTAAGCCCTCCCTAAGGACGCCTGGGGCCTAGGTGCAAAGGCAAGGCAGGAGCGGAGCTGAGGCCAAGAAGGCGCCAGTGGCGTCTCCCAGCATCGCGCAGCCTGCTCCTTCCTGGGCAGGAAGCCGAGCAGCGAGGCAAGTCTGGGCAAGGCTCGCCCAGGGCATAGCAGCTTCGCGCCAGCAACTATGCCAGATCAGGCCTCTGAGCAGAGCTGGAGCTCTGCCGTCCTGCAGGCGCACTAGGCTCCAGCCAAGTAGGGCTTGAGCCAAACGAGGCTGGGCTGCCTCTTCTTCCCTCGAGGAGGCTCGCCTCCCCGCCAGCTGTTCACTCGGCTTCCAGGTGGGGGCGCTCTGCGCCTCTTGCAGGTCTTGGCTCAGGGGCTGCTTGCCCTGAGCTGGGGCTGTGGGCGGGAGCCCAGGCACGCAGGGGCAGGCCCCAACCAGCTGCACACGTCTCTGCTGCGGAGGAGAGCGCTAGGGAAGCTACGTGAGTGAGGAAGCTGCTGGGCGCCCAGGGAGTCAGCCTCCGGGTGTGCGGGGCTGCAGACCCCAGCCAGGGCCCTGGGAGCCTGGTGCACTCCGTGCCGAGCTAAGTCTGGGCGGCCAAGCAACCGCTGGAGGAACCCTGCACTAGCCCTTCCCTTCCCTCGCACAGAGCTCTTCCTGCTGGAGCCCTTGGCAGTGTGCAAGCCACCGGCCCCTAAGCCCTCCCTAAGGACGCCTGGGGCCTAGGTGCAAAGGCAAGGCAGGAGCGGAGCTGAGGCCAAGAAGGCGCCAGTGGCGTCTCCCAGCATCGCGCAGCCTGCTCCTTCCTGGGCAGGAAGCCGAGCAGCGAGGCAAGTCTGGGCAAGGCTCGCCCAGGGCATAGCAGCTTCGCGCCAGCAACTATGCCAGATCAGGCCTCTGAGCAGAGCTGGAGCTCTGCCGTCCTGCAGGCGCACTAGGCTCCAGCCAAGTAGGGCTTGAGCCAAACGAGGCTGGGCTGCCTCTTCTTCCCTCGAGGAGGCTCGCCTCCCCGCCAGCTGTTCACTCGGCTTCCAGGTGGTGGCGCTCTGCGCCTCTTGCAGGTCTTGGCTCAGGGGCTGCTTGCCCTGAGCTGGGGCTGTGGGCGGGAGCCCAGGCACGCATGGGCAGGCCCCAACCAGCTGCACACGTCTCTGCTGGGGAGGAGAGCGCTAGGGAAGCTACGTGTGTGAGGCAGCTGCTGGGCGCCCAGGGAGTCAGCCTCCGGGTGTGCGGGGCTGCAGACCCCAGCCAGGGGCCCTGGGAGCCTGGTGCACTCCGTGCGGCGCTGAGCCTGGGCGGCCAAGCAACCGCTGGAGGAGCCCTGCACTGGCCCTTCCCTTCCCTCGCACAGAGCTCTTCCTGCTGGAGCCCTTGGTAGTGTGCAAGCCACCGGCCCCTAAGCCCTCCCCAAGGACGCCTGGGGCCTAGGTGCAAAGGCAAGGCAGGAGCGGAGCTGAGGCCAGGAAGGCGCCAGTGGCGTCTTCCAGCCTCCCGCAGCCTGCTGCTTCCTGGGCAGGAAGCCTAGCAGCGAGGCAAGTCTGGGCAAGGCTCGCCCAGGGCAGAGCAGCCTCGCGCCAGCAACTCTGCCAGAACGGGCCTCTGAGCAGAGCTGGAGCTCTGCCGTCCTGGAGGCGCACTCGGCTCCAGCCAAGTAGGGCTTGAGATAAACGAGGCTGGGCTGCCTCTTCTTCCCTCGAGGAGGCTCGCCTCCCCGCCAGCTGTTCACTCGGCTTCCAGGTGGGGGCGCTCTGCGCCTCCTGCAGGTCTTCTCTCAGGGGCTGCTTGCCCTGAGCTGGGGCTGTGCTCAGGAGCCCAGGCACGCAGGGGCAGGCCCCAACCAGCTGCACACGTCTCTGCTGGGGAGGAGAGCGCTAGGGAAGCTACGTGTGTGAGGCAGCTGCTGGGCGCCCAGGGAGTCAGCCTCCGGGTGTGCGGGGCTGCAGACCCCAGCCAGGGGCCCTGGGAGCCTGGTGCACTCCGCGCGGTGCTGAGTCTGGGCGGCCAAGCAACCTCTGGAGGAGCCCTGCACTAGACCTTTCCTTCCCTCGCACAGAGCTCTTCCTGCTGGAGCCCTTGGCAGTGTGCAAGCCACCGGCCCCTAAGCCCTCCCCAAGGACGCCTGGGGCCTAGGTCAAAGGCAAGGCAGGAGCGGAGCTGAGGCCAGGAAGGCACCAGTGGCGTCTCACAGCCTCGCGCAGCCTGCTCCTTCCTGGGCAGGAAGCCTAGCAGCGAGGCAAGTCTGGGCAAGGCTCGCCCAGGGCAGAGCAGCCTCGCGCCAGCAACTCTGCCAGAACGGGCCTCTGAGCAGAGCTGGAGCTCTGCCGTCCTGGAGGCGCACTCGGCTCCAGCCAAGTAGGGCTTGAGCCAAACGAGGCTGGGCTGCCTCTTCTTCCCTCGAGGAGGCTCGCCTCCCCGCCAGCTGTTCACTCGGCTTCCAGGTGGGGGCGCTCTGCGCCTCCTGCAGGTCTTGGCTCAGGGGCTGCTTGCCCTGAGCTGGGGCTGTGGGCGGGAGCCCAGGCACGCAGGGGTAGGCCCCAAACAGCTGCACACGTCTCTGCTGGGGAGGAGAGCGCTAGGGAAGCTACGTGTGTGAGGCAGCTGCTGGGCGCCCAGGGAGTCAGCCTCCGGGTGTGCGGGGCTGCAGACCCCAGCCAGGGGCCCTGGGAGCCTGGTGCACTCCGTGCGGCGCTGAGCCTGGGCGGCCAAGCAACCGCTGGAGGAGCCCTGCACTGGCCCTTCCCTTCCCTCGCACAGAGCTCTTCCTGCTGGAGCCCTTGGTAGTGTGCAAGCCACCGGCCCCTAAGCCCTCCCCAAGGACGCCTGGGGCCTAGGTGCAAAGGCAAGGCAGGAGCGGAGCTGAGGCCAGGAAGGCGCCAGTGGCGTCTTCCAGCCTCGCGCAGCCTGCTCCTTCCTGGGCAGGAAGACTAGCAGCGAGGCAAGTCTGAGCAAGGCTCGCCCAGGGCAGAGCAGCCTCGCGCCAGCAACTCTGCCAGAACGGGCCTCTGAGCAGAGCTGGAGCTCTGCCGTCCTGGAGGCGCACTCGGCTCCAGCCAAGTAGGGCTTGAGCCAAACGAGGCTGGGCTGCCTCTTCTTCCCTCGAGGAGGCTCGCCTCCCCGCCAGCTGTTCACTTGGCTTCCAGGTGGTGGCGCTCTGCGCCTCTTGCAGGTCTTGGCTCAGGGGCTGCTTGCCCTGAGCTGGGGCTGTGGGCGGGAGCCCAGGCACGCATGGGCAGGCCCCAACCAGCTGCACACGTCTCTGCTGCGGAGGAGAGCGCTAGGGAAGCTACGTGAGTGAGGAAGCTGCTGGGCGCCCAGGGAGTCAGCCTCCGGGTGTGCGGGGCTGCAGACCCCAGCCAGGGCCCTGGGAGCCTGGTGCACTCCGTGCCGAGCTAAGTCTGGGCGGCCAAGCAACCGCTGGAGGAACCCTGCACTAGCCCTTCCCTTCCCTCGCACAGAGCTCTTCCTGCTGGAGCCCTTGGCAGTGTGCAAGCCACCGGCCCCTAAGCCCTCCCTAAGGACGCCTGGGGCCTAGGTGCAAAGGCAAGGCAGGAGCGGAGCTGAGGCCAAGAAGGCGCCAGTGGCGTCTCCCAGCTTCGCGCAGCCTGCTCCTTCCTGGGCAGGAAGCCTAGCAGCGAGGCAAGTCTGGGCAAGGCTCGCCCAGGGCATAGCAGCTTCGCGCCAGCAACTATGCCAGATCAGGCCTCTGAGCAGAGCTGGAGCTCTGCCGTCCTGCAGGCGCACTAGGCTCCAGCCAACTAGGGCTTGAGCCAAACGAGGCTGGGCTGCCTCTTCTTCCCTCGAGGAGGCTCGCCTCCCCGCCAGCTGTTCACTCGGCTTCCAGGTGGGGGCGCTCTGCGCCTCCTGCAGGTCTTGGCTCAGGGGCTGCTTGCCCTGAGCTGGGGCTGTGCTCAGGAGCCCAGGCACGCAGGGGCAGGCCCCAACCAGCTGCACACGTCTCTGCTGGGGAGGAGAGCGCTAGGGAAGCTACGTGTGTGAGGCAGCTGCTGGGCGCCCAGGGAGTCAGCCTCCGGGTGTGCGGGGCTGCAGACCCCAGCCAGGGGCCCTGGGAGCCTGGTGCACTCCGCGCGGTGCTGAGTCTGGGCGGCCAAGCAACCTCTGGAGGAGCCCTGCACTAGACCTTTCCTTCCCTCGCACAGAGCTCTTCCTGCTGGAGCCCTTGGCAGTGTGCAAGCCACCGGCCCCTAAGCCCTCCCCAAGGACGCCTGGGGCCTAGGTCAAAGGCAAGGCAGGAGCGGAGCTGAGGCCAGGAAGGCACCAGTGGCGTCTCACAGCCTCGCGCAGCCTGCTCCTTCCTGGGCAGGAAGCCTAGCAGCGAGGCAAGTCTGGGCAAGGCTCGCCCAGGGCAGAGCAGCCTCGCGCCAGCAACTCTGCCAGAACGGGCCTCTGAGCAGAGCTGGAGCTCTGCCGTCCTGGAGGCGCACTCGGCTCCAGCCAAGTAGGGCTTGAGCCAAACGAGGCTGGGCTGCCTCTTCTTCCCTCGAGGAGGCTCGCCTCCCCGCCAGCTGTTCACTCGGCTTCCAGGTGGGAGCGCTCTGCGCCTCCTGCAGGTCTTGGCTCAGGAGCTGCTTGCCCTGAGCTGGGGCTGTGGGCGGGAGCCCAGGCACGCAGGGGCAGGCCCCAACCAGCTGCACACGTCTCTGCTGGGGAGGAGAGCGCTAGGGAAGCTACGTGTGTGAGGCAGCTGCTGGGCGCCCAGGGAGTCAGCCTCCGGGTGTGCGGGGCTGCAGACCCCAGCCAGGGGCCCTGGGAGCCTGGTGCACTCCGTGCGGCGCTGAGCCTGGGCGGCCAAGCAACCGCTGGAGGAGCCCTGAACTGGCCCTTCCCTTCCCTCGCACAGAGCTCTTCCTGCTGGAGCCCTTGGTAGTGTGCAAGCCACCGGCCCCTAAGCCCTCCCCAAGGACGCCTGGGGCCTAGGTGCAAAGGCAAGGCAGGAGCGGAGCTGAGGCCAGGAAGGCGCCAGTGGCGTCTTCCAGCCTCGCGCAGCCTGCTCCTTCCTGGGCAGGAAGCCTAGCAGCGAGGCAAGTCTGAGCAAGGCTCGCCCAGGGCAGAGCAGCCTCGCGCCAGCAACTCTGCCAGAACGGGCCTCTGAGCAGAGCTGGAGCTCTGCCGTCCTGGAGGCGAACTCGGCTCCAGCCAAGTAGGGCTTGAGCCAAACGAGGCTGGGCTGCCTCTTCTTCCCTCGAGGAGGCTCGCCTCCCCGCCAGCTGTTCACTCGGCTTCCAGGTGGTGGCGCTCTGCGCCTCTTGCAGGTCTTGGCTCAGGGGCTGCTTGCCCTGAGCTGGGGCTGTGGGCGGGAGCCCAGGCACGCATGGGCAGGCCCCAACCAGCTGCACACGTCTCTGCTGGGGAGGAGAGCGCTAGGGAAGCTACGTGAGTGAGGAAGCTGCTGGGCGCCCAGGGAGTCAGCCTCCGGGTGTGCGGGGCTGCAGACCCCAGCCAGGGCCCTGGGAGCCTGGTGCACTCCGTGCCGAGCTAAGTCTGGGCGGCCAAGCAACCGTTGGAGGAGCCCTGCACTAGCCCTTCCCTTCCCTCACACAGAGCTCTTCCTGCTGGAGCCCTTGGCAGTGTGCAAGCCACCGGCCCCTAAGCCCTCCCCAAGGACGCCTGGGGCCTAGGTGCAAAGGCAAGGCAGGAGCGGAGCTGAGGCCAAGAAGGCGCCAGTGGCGTCTCCCAGCCTCGCGCAGCCTGCTCCTTCCTGGGCAGGAAGCCTAGCAGCGAGGCAAGTCTGGGCAAGGCTCGCCCAGGGCATAGCAGCTTCGCGCCAGCAACTATGCCAGATCAGGCCTCTGAGCAGAGCTGGAGCTCTGCCGTCCTGGAGGCGCACTAGGCTCCAGCCAAGTAGGGCTTGAGCCAAACGAGGCTGGGCTGCCTCTTCTTCCCTCGAGGAGGCTCGCCTCCCCGCCAGCTGTTCACTCGGCTTCCAGGTGGGGGCGCTCTGCGCCTCCTGCAGGTCTTGGCTCAGGGGCTGCTTGCCCTGAGCTGGGGCTGTGCTCAGGAGCCCAGGCACGCAGGGGCAGGCCCCAACCAGCTGCACACGTCTCAGCTGGGGAGGAGAGCGCTAGGGAAGCTACGTGTGTGAGCCAGCTGCTGGGCGTCCAGGGAGTCAGCCTCCGGGTGTGCGGGGCTGCAGACCACAGCCAGGGGCCCTGGGAGCCTGGTGCACTCCGTGCGGCGCTGAGCCTGGGGGGCCAAGCAACCGCTGGATGAGCCCTGCACTGGCCCTTCCCTTCCCTCGCACAGAGCTCTTCCTGCTGGAGCCCTTGGCAGTGTGCAAGCCACCGGCCCCTAAGCCCTGCCCAAGGACGCCTGGGGCCTAGGTGCAAAGGCAAGGCAGGAGCGGAGCTGTGGCCAGGAAGGCGCCAGTGGCGTCTCCCAGCCTCGCGCAGCCTGCTCCTTCTTGGGCAGGAAGCCTAGCAGTGAGGCAAGTCTGGGCAAGGTTCGCCCAGGGCAGAGCAGCCTCGAGCCAGCAACTCTGCCAGAACGGGCCTCTGAGCAGAGCTGGAGCTCTGCCGTCCTGGAGGCGCACTCGGCTCCAGCCAAGTAGGGCTTGAGCCAAACGAGGCTGGGCTGCCTCTTCTTCCCTCGAGGAGGCTCGCCTCCCCGCCAGCTGTTCACTCGGCTTCCAGGTGGGGGCGCTCTGCGCCTCCTGCTGGTCTTGGCTCAGGGGCTGCTTGCCCTGAGCTGGGGCTGTGGGCGGGAGCCCAGGCACGCAGGGGCAGGCCCCAACCAGCTGCACACGTCTCTGCTGGGGAGGAGAGCACTAGGGAAGCTACGTGTGTGAGGCAGCTGCTGGGCGCCCAGGGAGTCAGCCTCCGGGTGTGCGGGGCTCCAGACCACAGCCAGGGGCCCTGGGAGCCTGGTGCATTCCGTGCGGCGCTGAGCCTGGGCGGCCAAGCAACCGGTTGATGAGCCCTGCACTGGCCCTTCCCTTCCCTCGCACAGAGCTCTTCCTGCTGGAGCCCTTGGCAGTGTGCAAGCCCCCGGTCCCTAAGCCCTCCCCAAGGACGCCTGGGGCCTAGGTGCAAAGGCAAGGCAGGAGCGGAGCTGAGGCCAGGAAGGCGCCAGTGGCGTCTCCCAGCCTCGCGCAGCCTGCTCCTTCCTGGGCAGGAAGCCTAGCAGCGAGGCAAGTCTGGGCAAGGCTCGCCCAGGGCAGAGCAGCCTCGCGCCAGCAACTCTGCCAGAACGGGCCTCTGAGCAGAGCTGGAGCTCTGCCGTCCTGGAGGCGCACTCGGCTCCAGCCAAGTAGGGCTTGAGCCAAACGAGGCTGGGCTGCCTCTTCTTCCCTCGAGGAGGCTCGCCTCCCCGCCAGCTGTTCACTCGGCTTCCAGGTGGGGGCGCTCTGCGCCTCCTGCAGGTCTTGGCTCAGGGGCTGCTTGCCCTGAGCTGGGGCTGTGGGCGGGATCCCAGGCACGCAGGGGCAGGCCCCAACCAGCTGCACACGTCTCTGCTGCGGAGGAGAGCGCTAGGGAAGCTACGTGAGTGAGGAAGCTGCTGGGCGCCCAGGGAGTCAGCCTCCGGGTGTGCGGGGCTGCAGACCCCAGCCAGGGCCCTGGGAGCCTGGTGCACTCCGTGCCGAGCTAAGTCTGGGCGGCCAAGCAACCGCTGGAGGAGCCCTGCACTAGCCCTTCCCTTCCCTCGCACAGAGCTCTTCCTGCTGGAGCCCTTGGCAGTGTGCAAGCCACCGGCCCCTAAGCCCTCCCCAAGGACGCCTGGGGCCTAGGTGCAAAGGCAAGGCAGGAGTGGAGCTGAGGCCAAGAAGGCGCCAGTGGCGTCTCCCAGCATCGCGCAGCCTGCTCCTTCCTGGGCAGGAAGCCTAGCAGCGAGGCAAGTCTGGGCAAGTCTCGCCCAGGGCATAGGAGCTTCGCGCCAGCAACTATGCCAGATCAGGCCTCTGAGCAGAGCTGGAGCTCTGCCGTCCTGGAGGCGCACTAGGCTCCAGCCAGGTAGGGCTTGAGATAAACGAGGCTGGGCTGCCTCTTCTTCCCTCGAGGAGGCTCGCCTCCCCGCCAGCTGTTCACTCGGCTTCCAGGTGGGGGCGCTCTGCGCCTCCTGCTGGTCTTGGCTCAGGGGCTGCTTGCCCTGAGCTGGGGCTGTGCTCAGGAGCCCAGGCACGCAGGGGCAGGCCCCAACCAGCTGCACACGTCTCTGCTGGGGAGGAGAGCGCTAGGGAAGCTACGTGTGTGAGGCAGCTGCTGGGCGCCCAGGGAGTCAGCCTCCGGGTGTGCGGGGCTGCAGACCCCAGCCAGGGGCCCTGGGAGCCTGGTGCACTCCGCGCGGTGCTGAGTCTGGGCGGCCAAGCAACCTCTGGAGGAGCCCTGCACTAGACCTTTCCTTCCCTCGCACAGAGCTCTTCCTGCTGGAGCCCTTGGCAGTGTGCAAGCCACCGGCCCCTAAGCCCTCCCCAAGGACGCCTGGGGCCTAGGTCAAAGGCAAGGCAGGAGCGGAGCTGAGGCCAGGAAGGCACCAGTGGCGTCTCACAGCCTCGCGCAGCCTGCTCCTTCCTGGGCAGGAAGCCTAGCAGCGAGGCAAGTCTGGGCAAGGCTCGCCCAGGGCAGAGCAGCCTCGCGCCAGCAACTCTGCCAGAACGGGCCTCTGAGCAGAGCTGGAGCTCTGCCGTCCTGGAGGCGCACTCGGCTCCAGCCAAGTAGGGCTTGAGCCAAACGAGGCTGGGCTGCCTCTTCTTCCCTCGAGGAGGCTCGCCTCCCCGCCAGCTGTTCACTCGGCTTCCAGGTGGGGGCGCTCTGCGCGTCCTGCAGGTCTTGGCTCAGGGGCTGCTTGCCCTGAGCTGGGGCTGTGGGCGGGAGCCCAGGAACGCAGGGGTAGGCCCCAACCAGCTGCACACGTCTCTGCTGGGGAGGAGAGCGCTAGGGAAGCTACGTGTGTGAGGCAGCTGCTGGGCGCCCAGGGAGTCAGCCTCCGGGTGTGCGGGGCTGCAGACCCCAGCCAGGGGCCCTGGGAGCCTGGTGCACTCCGTGCGGCGCTGAGCCTGGGCGGCCAAGCAACCGCTGGAGGAGCCCTGAACTGGTCCTTCCCTTCCCTCGCACAGAGCTCTTCCTGCTGGAGCCCTTGGTAGTGTGCAAGCCACCGGCCCCTAAGCCCTCCCCAAGGACGCCTGGGGCCTAGGTGCAAAGGCAAGGCAGGAGCGGAGCTGAGGCCAGGAAGGCGCCAGTGGCGTCTCCCAGCCTCGCGCAGCCTGCTCCTTCCTGGGCAGGAAGCCTAGCAGCGAGGCAAGTCTGAGCAAGGCTCGCCCAGGGCAGAGCAGCCTCGCGCCAGCAACTCTGCCAGAACGGGCCTCTGAGCAGAGCTGGAGCTCTGCCGTCCTGGAGGCGCACTCGGCTCCAGCCAAGTAGGGCTTGAGCCAAACGAGGCTGGGCTGCCTCGTCTTCCCTCGAGGAGGCTCGCTCCCCGCCAGCTGTTCACTCGGCTTCCAGGTGGTGGCGCTCTGCGCCTCTTGCAGGTCTTGGCTCAGGGGCTGCTTGCCCTGAGCTGGGGCTGTGGGCGGGAGCCCAGGCACGCATGGGCAGGCCCCAACCAGCTGCACACGTCTCTGCTGCGGAGGAGAGCGCTAGGGAAGCTACGTGAGTGAGGAAGCTGCTGGGCGCCCAGGGAGTCAGCCTCCGGGTGTGCGGGGCTGCAGACCCCAGCCAGGGCCCTGGGAGCCTGGTGCACTCCGTGCCGAGCTAAGTCTGGGCGGCCAAGCAACCGCTGGAGGAAACCTGCACTAGCCCTTCCCTTCCCTCGCACAGAGCTCTTCCTGCTGGAGCCCTTGGCAGTGTGCAAGCCACCGGCCCCTAAGCCCTCCCTAAGGACGCCTGGGGCCTAGGTGCAAAGGCAAGGCAGGAGCGGAGCTGAGGCCAAGAAGGCGCCAGTGGCGTCTCCCAGCATCGCGCAGCCTGCTCCTTCCTGGGCAGGAAGCCTAGCAGCGAGGCAAGTCTGGGCAAGGCTCGCCCAGGGCAGAGCAGCCTCGCGCCAGCAACTCTGCCAGAACGGGCCTCTGAGCAGAGCTGGAGCTCTGCCGTCCTGGAGGCGCACTCGGCTCCAGCCAAGTAGGGCTTGAGCCAAACGAGGCTGGGCTGCCTCTTCTTCCCTCGAGGAGGCTCGCCTCCCCGCCAGCTGTTCACTCGGCTTCCAGGTGAGGGCGCTCTGCGCCTCCTGCAGGTCTTGGCTCAGGGGCTGCTTGCCCTGAGCTGGGGCTGTGGGCGGGAGCCCAGGCACGCAGGGGCAGGCCCCAACCAGCTGCACACGTCTCTGCTGGGGAGGAGAGCGCTAGGGAAGCTACGTGTGTGAGGCAGCTGCTGGGCGCCCAGGGAGTCAGCCTCCGGGTGTGCGGGGCTGCAGACCCCAGCCAGGGGCCCTGGGAGCCTGGTGCACTCCGTGCGGCGCTGAGCCTGGGCGGCCAAGCAACCGCTGGAGGAGCCCTGAACTGGCCCTTCCCTTCCCTCGCACAGAGCTCTTCCTGCTGGAGCCCTTGGTAGTGTGCAAGCCACCGGCCCCTAAGCCCTCCCCAAGGACGCCTGGGGCCTAGGTGCAAAGGCAAGGCAGGAGCGGAGCTGAGGCCAGGAAGGCGCCAGTGGCGTCTTCCAGCCTCGCGCAGCCTGCTCCTTCCTGGGCAGGAAGCCTAGCAGCGAGGCAAGTCTGAGCAAGGCTCGCCCAGGGCAGAGCAGCCTCGCGCCAGCAACTCTGCCAGAACGGGCCTCTGAGCAGAGCTGGAGCTCTGCCGTCCTGGAGGCGCACTCGGCTCCAGCCAAGTAGGGCTTGAGCCAAACGAGGCTGGGCTGCCTCTTCTTCCCTCGAGGAGGCTCGCCTCCCCGCCAGCTGTTCACTCGGCTTCCAGGTGGTGGCGCTCTGCGCCTCTTGCAGGTCTTGGCTCAGGGGCTGCTTGCCCTGAGCTGGGGCTGTGGGCGGGAGCCCAGGCACGCATGGGCAGGCCCCAACCAGCTGCACACGTCTCTGCTGGGGAGGAGAGCGCTAGGGAAGCTACGTGAGTGAGGAAGCTGCTGGGCGCCCAGGGAGTCAGCCTCCGGGTGTGCGGGGCTGCAGACCCCAGCCAGGGCCCTGGGAGCCTGGTGCACTCCGTGCCGAGCTAAGTCTGGGCGGCCAAGCAACCGTTGGAGGAGCCCTGCACTAGCCCTTCCCTTCCCTCGCACAGAGCTCTTCCTGCTGGAGCCCTTGGCAGTGTGCAAGCCACCGGCCCCTAAGCCCTCCCCAAGGACGCCTGGGGCCTAGGTGCAAAGGCAAGGCAGGAGCGGAGCTGAGGCCAAGAAGGCGCCAGTGGCGTCTCCCAGCATCGCGCAGCCTGCTCCTTCCTGGGCAGGAAGCCTAGCAGCGAGGCAAGTCTGGGCAAGGCTCGCCCAGGGCATAGCAGCTTCGCGCCAGCAACTATGCCAGATCAGGCCTCTGAGCAGAGCTGGAGCTCTGCCGTCCTGGAGGCGCACTAGGCTCCAGCCAAGTAGGGCTTGAGCCAAACGAGGCTGGGCTGCCTCTTCTTCCCTCGAGGAGGCTCGCCTCCCCGCCAGCTGTTCACTCGGCTTCCAGGTGGGGGCGCTCTGCGCCTCCTGCAGGTCTTGGCTCAGGGGCTGCTTGCCCTGAGCTGGGGCTGTGCTCAGGAGCCCAGGCACGCAGGGGCAGGCCCCAACCAGCTGCACACGTCTCTGCTGGGGAGGAGAGCGCTAGGGAAGCTACGTGTGTGAGGCAGCTGCTGGGCGCCCAGGGAGTCAGCCTCCGGGTGTGCGGGGCTGCAGACCCCAGCCAGGGGCCCTGGGAGCCTGGTGCACTCCGCGCGGTGCTGAGTCTGGGCGGCCAAGCAACCTCTGGAGGAGCCCTGCACTAGACCTTTCCTTCCCTCGCACAGAGCTCTTCCTGCTGGAGCCCTTGGCAGTGTGCAAGCCACCGGCCCCTAAGCCCTCCCCAAGGACGCCTGGGGCCTAGGTCAAAGGCAAGGCAGGAGCGGAGCTGAGGCCAGGAAGGCACCAGTGGCGTCTCACAGCCTCGCGCAGCCTGCTCCTTCCTGGGCAGGAAGCCTAGCAGCGAGGCAAGTCTGGGCAAGGCTCGCCCAGGGCAGAGCAGCCTCGCGCCAGCAACTCTGCCAGAACGGGCCTCTGAGCAGAGCTGGAGCTCTGCCGTCCTGGAGGCGCACTCGGCTCCAGCCAAGTAGGGCTTGAGCCAAACGAGGCTGGGCTGCCTCTTCTTCCCTCGAGGAGGCTCGCCTCCCCGCCAGCTGTTCACTCGGCTTCCAGGTGGGGGCGCTCTTCGCCTCCTGCAGGTCTTGGCTCAGGGGCTGCTTGCCCTGAGCTGGGGCTGTGGGCGGGATCCCAGGCACGCAGGGGCAGGCCCCAACCAGCTGCACACGTCTCTGCTGGGGAGGAGAGCGCTAGGGAAGCTACGTGTGTGAGGCAGCTGCTGGGCGCCCAGGGAGTCAGCCTCCGGGTGTGCGGGGCTGCAGACCCCAGCCAGGGGCCCTGGGAGCCTGGTGCACTCCGTGCGGCGCTGAGCCTGGGCGGCCAAGCAACCGCTGGAGGAGCCCTGCACTGGCCCTTCCCTTCCCTCGCACAGAGCTCTTCCTGCTGGAGCCCTTGGTAGTGTGCAAGCCACCGGCCCCTAAGCCCTCCCCAAGGACGCCTGGGGCCTAGGTGCAAAGGCAAGGCAGGAGCGGAGCTGAGGCCAGGAAGGCGCCAGTGGCGTCTTCCAGCCTCCCGCAGCCTGCTGCTTCCTGGGCAGGAAGCCTAGCAGCGAGGCAAGTCTGGGCAAGGCTCGCCCAGGGCAGAGCAGCCTCGCGCCAGCAACTCTGCCAGAACGGGCCTCTGAGCAGAGCTGGAGCTCTGCCGTCCTGGAGGCGCACTCGGCTCCAGCCAAGTAGGGCTTGAGATAAACGAGGCTGGGCTGCCTCTTCTTCCCTCGAGGAGGCTCGCCTCCCCGCCAGCTGTTCACTCGGCTTCCAGGTGGTGGCGCTCTGCGCCTCCTGCAGGTCTTCTCTCAGGGGCTGCTTGCCCTGAGCTGGGGCTGTGCTCAGGAGCCCAGGCACGCAGGGGCAGGCCCCAACCAGCTGCACACGTCTCTGCTGGGGAGGAGAGCGCTAGGGAAGCTACGTGTGTGAGGCAGCTGCTGGGCGCCCAGGGAGTCAGCCTCCGGGTGTGCGGGGCTGCAGACCCCAGCCAGGGGCCCTGGGAGCCTGGTGCACTCCGCGCGGTGCTGAGTCTGGGCGGCCAAGCAACCTCTGGAGGAGCCCTGCACTAGACCTTTCCTTCCCTCGCACAGAGCTCTTCCTGCTGGAGCCCTTGGCAGTGTGCAAGCCACCGGCCCCTAAGCCCTCCCCAAGGACGCCTGGGGCCTAGGTCAAAGGCAAGGCAGGAGCGGAGCTGAGGCCAGGAAGGCACCAGTGGCGTCTCACAGCCTCGCGCAGCCTGCTCCTTCCTGGGCAGGAAGCCTAGCAGCGAGGCAAGTCTGGGCAAGGCTCGCCCAGGGCAGAGCAGCCTCGCGCCAGCAACTCTGCCAGAACGGGCCTCTGAGCAGAGCTGGAGCTCTGCCGTCCTGGAGGCGCACTCGGCTCCAGCCAAGTAGGGCTTGAGCCAAACGAGGCTGGGCTGCCTCTTCTTCCCTCGAGGAGGCTCGCCTCCCCGCCAGCTGTTCACTCGGCTTCCAGGTGGGGGCGCTCTGCGCCTCCTGCAGGTCTTGGCTCAGGGGCTGCTTGCCCTGAGCTGGGGCTGTGGGCGGGAGCCCAGGCACGCAGGGGTAGGCCCCAAACAGCTGCACACGTCTCTGCTGGGGAGGAGAGCGCTAGGGAAGCTACGTGTGTGAGGCAGCTGCTGGGCGCCCAGGGAGTCAGCCTCCGGGTGTGCGGGGCTGCAGACCCCAGCCAGGGGCCCTGGGAGCCTGGTGCACTCCGTGCGGCGCTGAGCCTGGGCGGCCAAGCAACCGCTGGAGGAGCCCTGCACTGGCCCTTCCCTTCCCTCGCACAGAGCTCTTCCTGCTGGAGCCCTTGGTAGTGTGCAAGCCACCGGCCCCTAAGCCCTCCCCAAGGACGCCTGGGGCCTAGGTGCAAAGGCAAGGCAGGAGCGGAGCTGAGGCCAGGAAGGCGCCAGTGGCGTCTTCCAGCCTCGCGCAGCCTGCTCCTTCCTGGGCAGGAAGACTAGCAGCGAGGCAAGTCTGAGCAAGGCTCGCCCAGGGCAGAGCAGCCTCGCGCCAGCAACTCTGCCAGAACGGGCCTCTGAGCAGAGCTGGAGCTCTGCCGTCCTGGAGGCGCACTCGGCTCCAGCCAAGTAGGGCTTGAGCCAAACGAGGCTGGGCTGCCTCTTCTTCCCTCGAGGAGGCTCGCCTCCCCGCCAGCTGTTCACTTGGCTTCCAGGTGGTGGCGCTCTGCGCCTCTTGCAGGTCTTGGCTCAGGGGCTGCTTGCCCTGAGCTGGGGCTGTGGGCGGGAGCCCAGGCACGCATGGGCAGGCCCCAACCAGCTGCACACGTCTCTGCTGCGGAGGAGAGCGCTAGGGAAGCTACGTGAGTGAGGAAGCTGCTGGGCGCCCAGGGAGTCAGCCTCCGGGTGTGCGGGGCTGCAGACCCCAGCCAGGGCCCTGGGAGCCTGGTGCACTCCGTGCCGAGCTAAGTCTGGGCGGCCAAGCAACCGCTGGAGGAACCCTGCACTAGCCCTTCCCTTCCCTCGCACAGAGCTCTTCCTGCTGGAGCCCTTGGCAGTGTGCAAGCCACCGGCCCCTAAGCCCTCCCTAAGGACGCCTGGGGCCTAGGTGCAAAGGCAAGGCAGGAGCGGAGCTGAGGCCAAGAAGGCGCCAGTGGCGTCTCCCAGCATCGCGCAGCCTGCTCCTTCCTGGGCAGGAAGCCTAGCAGCGAGGCAAGTCTGGGCAAGGCTCGCCCAGGGCATAGCAGCTTCGCTCCAGCAACTATGCCAGATCAGGCCTCTGAGCAGAGCTGGAGCTCTGCCGTCCTGCAGGCGCACTAGGCTCCAGCCAAGTAGGGCTTGAGCCAAACGAGGCTGGGCTGCCTCTTCTTCCCTCGAGGAGGCTCGCCTCCCCGCCAGCTGTTCACTCGGCTTCCAGGTGGGGGCGCTCTGCGCCTCCTGCAGGTCTTGGCTCAGGGGCTGCTTGCCCTGAGCTGGGGCTGTGCTCAGGAGCCCAGGCACGCAGGGGCAGGCCCCAACCAGCTGCACACGTCTCTGCTGGGGAGGAGAGCGCTAGGGAAGCTACGTGTGTGAGGCAGCTGCTGGGCGCCCAGGGAGTCAGCCTCCGGGTGTGCGGGGCTGCAGACCCCAGCCAGGGGCCCTGGGAGCCTGGTGCACTCCGCGCGGTGCTGAGTCTGGGCGGCCAAGCAACCTCTGGAGGAGCCCTGCACTAGACCTTTCCTTCCCTCGCACAGAGCTCTTCCTGCTGGAGCCCTTGGCAGTGTGCAAGCCACCGGCCCCTAAGCCCTCCCCAAGGACGCCTGGGGCCTAGGTCAAAGGCAAGGCAGGAGCGGAGCTGAGGCCAGGAAGGCACCAGTGGCGTCTCACAGCCTCGCGCAGCCTGCTCCTTCCTGGGCAGGAAGCCTAGCAGCGAGGCAAGTCTGGGCAAGGCTCGCCCAGGGCAGAGCAGCCTCGCGCCAGCAACTCTGCCAGAACGGGCCTCTGAGCAGAGCTGGAGCTCTGCCGTCCTGGAGGCGCACTCGGCTCCAGCCAAGTAGGGCTTGAGCCAAACGAGGCTGGGCTGCCTCTTCTTCCCTCGAGGAGGCTCGCCTCCCCGCCAGCTGTTCACTCGGCTTCCAGGTGGGGGCGCTCTGCGCCTCCTGCATGTCTTGGCTCAGGGGCTGCTTGCCCTGAGCTGGGGCTGTGGGCGGGAGCCCAGGCACGCAGGGGCAGGCCCCAACCAGCTGCACACGTCTCTGCTGGGGAGGAGAGCGCTAGGGAAGCTACGTGTGTGAGGCAGCTGCTGGGCGCCCAGGGAGTCAGCCTCCGGGTGTGCGGGGCTGCAGACCCCAGCCAGGGGCCCTGGGAGCCTGGTGCACTCCGTGCGGCGCTGAGCCTGGGCGGCCAAGCAACCGCTGGAGGAGCCCTGAACTGGCCCTTCCCTTCCCTCGCACAGAGCTCTTCCTGCTGGAGCCCTTGGTAGTGTGCAAGCCACCGGCCCCTAAGCCCTCCCCAAGGACGCCTGGGGCCTAGGTGCAAAGGCAAGGCAGGAGCGGAGCTGAGGCCAGGAAGGCGCCAGTGGCGTCTTCCAGCCTCGCGCAGCCTGCTCCTTCCTGGGCAGGAAGCCTAGCAGCGAGGCAAGTCTGAGCAAGGCTCGCCCAGGGCAGAGCAGCCTCGCGCCAGCAACTCTGCCAGAACGGGCCTCTGAGCAGAGCTGGAGCTCTGCCGTCCTGGAGGCGCACTCGGCTCCAGCCAAGTAGGGCTTGAGCCAAACGAGGCTGGGCTGCCTCTTCTTCCCTCGAGGAGGCTCGCCTCCCCGCCAGCTGTTCACTCGGCTTCCAGGTGGTGGCGCTCTGCGCCTCTTGCAGGTCTTGGCTCAGGGGCTGCTTGCCCTGAGCTGGGGCTGTGGGCGGGAGCCCAGGCACGCATGGGCAGGCCCCAACCAGCTGCACACGTCTCTGCTGGGGAGGAGAGCGCTAGGGAAGCTACGTGAGTGAGGAAGCTGCTGGGCGCCCAGGGAGTCAGCCTCCGGGTGTGCGGGGCTGCAGACCCCAGCCAGGGCCCTGGGAGCCTGGTGCACTCCGTGCCGAGCTAAGTCTGGGCGGCCAAGCAACCGTTGGAGGAGCCCTGCACTAGCCCTTCCCTTCCCTCGCACAGAGCTCTTCCTGCTGGAGCCCTTGGCAGTGTGCAAGCCACCGGCCCCTAAGCCCTCCCCAAGGACGCCTGGGGCCTAGGTGCAAAGGCAAGGCAGGAGCGGAGCTGAGGCCAAGAAGGCGCCAGTGGCGTCTCCCAGCCTCGCGCAGCCTGCTCCTTCCTGGGCAGGAAGCCTAGCAGCGAGGCAAGTCTGGGCAAGGCTCGCCCAGGGCATAGCAGCTTCGCGCCAGCAACTATGCCAGATCAGGCCTCTGAGCAGAGCTGGAGCTCTGCCGTCCTGGAGGCGCACTAGGCTCCAGCCAAGTAGGGCTTGAGCCAAACGAGGCTGGGCTGCCTCTTCTTCCCTCGAGGAGGCTCGCCTCCCCGCCAGCTGTTCACTCGGCTTCCAGGTGGGGGCGCTCTGCGCCTCCTGCAGGTCTTGGCTCAGGGGCTGCTTGCCCTGAGCTGGGGCTGTGCTCAGGAGCCCAGGCACGCAGGGGCAGGCCCCAACCAGCTGCACACGTCTCTGCTGGGGAGGAGAGCGCTAGGGAAGCTACGTGTGTGAGGCAGCTGCTGGGCGCCCAGGGAGTCAGCCTCCGGGTGTGCGGGGCTGCAGACCCCAGCCAGGGGCCCTGGGAGCCTGGTGCACTCCGCGCGGTGCTGAGTCTGGGCGGCCAAGCAACCTCTGGAGGAGCCCTGCACTAGACCTTTCCTTCCCTCGCACAGAGCTCTTCCTGCTGGAGCCCTTGGCAGTGTGCAAGCCACCGGCCCCTAAGCCCTCCCCAAGGACGCCTGGGGCCTAGGTCAAAGGCAAGGCAGGAGCGGAGCTGAGGCCAGGAAGGCACCAGTGGCGTCTCACAGCCTCGCGCAGCCTGCTCCTTCCTGGGCAGGAAGCCTAGCAGCGAGGCAAGTCTGGGCAAGGCTCGCCCAGGGCAGAGCAGCCTCGCGCCAGCAACTCTGCCAGAACGGGCCTCTGAGCAGAGCTGGAGCTCTGCCGTCCTGGAGGCGCACTCGGCTCCAGCCAAGTAGGGCTTGAGCCAAACGAGGCTGGGCTGCCTCTTCTTCCCTCGAGGAGGCTCGCCTCCCCGCCAGCTGTTCACTCGGCTTCCAGGTGGGGGCGCTCTGCGCCTCCTGCATGTCTTGGCTCAGGGGCTGCTTGCCCTGAGCTGGGGCTGTGGGCGGGAGCCCAGGCACGCAGGGGCAGGCCCCAACCAGCTGCACACGTCTCTGCTGGGGAGGAGAGCGCTAGGGAAGCTACGTGTGTGAGGCAGCTGCTGGGCGCCCAGGGAGTCAGCCTCCGGGTGTGCGGGGCTGCAGACCCCAGCCAGGGGCCCTGGGAGCCTGGTGCACTCCGTGCGGCGCTGAGCCTGGGCGGCCAAGCAACCGCTGGAGGAGCCCTGAACTGGCCCTTCCCTTCCCTCGCACAGAGCTCTTCCTGCTGGAGCCCTTGGTAGTGTGCAAGCCACCGGCCCCTAAGCCCTCCCCAAGGACGCCTGGGGCCTAGGTGCAAAGGCAAGGCAGGAGCGGAGCTGAGGCCAGGAAGGCGCCAGTGGCGTCTTCCAGCCTCGCGCAGCCTGCTCCTTCCTGGGCAGGAAGCCTAGCAGCGAGGCAAGTCTGAGCAAGGCTCGCCCAGGGCAGAGCAGCCTCGCGCCAGCAACTCTGCCAGAACGGGCCTCTGAGCAGAGCTGGAGCTCTGCCGTCCTGGAGGCGCACTCGGCTCCAGCCAAGTAGGGCTTGAGCCAAACGAGGCTGGGCTGCCTCTTCTTCCCTCGAGGAGGCTCGCCTCCCCGCCAGCTGTTCACTCGGCTTCCAGGTGGTGGCGCTCTGCGCCTCTTGCAGGTCTTGGCTCAGGGGCTGCTTGCCCTGAGCTGGGGCTGTGGGCGGGAGCCCAGGCACGCATGGGCAGGCCCCAACCAGCTGCACACGTCTCTGCTGGGGAGGAGAGCGCTAGGGAAGCTACGTGAGTGAGGAAGCTGCTGGGCGCCCAGGGAGTCAGCCTCCGCGTGTGCGGGGCTGCAGACCCCAGCCAGGGCCCTGGGAGCCTGGTGCACTCCGTGCCGAGCTAAGTCTGGGCGGCCAAGCAACCGTTGGAGGAGCCCTGCACTAGCCCTTCCCTTCCCTCGCACAGAGCTCTTCCTGCTGGAGCCCTTGGCAGTGTGCAAGCCACCGGCCCCTAAGCCCTCCCCAAGGACGCCTGGGGCCTAGGTGCAAAGGCAAGGCAGGAGCGGAGCTGAGGCCAAGAAGGCGCCAGTGGCGTCTCCCAGCCTCGCGCAGCCTGCTCCTTCCTGGGCAGGAAGCCTAGCAGCGAGGCAAGTCTGGGCAAGGCTCGCCCAGGGCATAGCAGCTTCGCGCCAGCAACTATGCCAGATCAGGCCTCTGAGCAGAGCTGGAGCTCTGCCGTCCTGGAGGCGCACTAGGCTCCAGCCAAGTAGGGCTTGAGCCAAACGAGGCTGGGCTGCCTCTTCTTCCCTCGAGGAGGCTCGCCTCCCCGCCAGCTGTTCACTCGGCTTCCAGGTGGGGGCGCTCTGCGCCTCCTGCAGGTCTTGGCTCAGGGGCTGCTTGCCCTGAGCTGGGGCTGTGCTCAGGAGCCCAGGCACGCAGGGGCAGGCCCCAACCAGCTGCACACGTCTCTGCTGGGGAGGAGAGCGCTAGGGAAGCTACGTGTGTGAGGCAGCTGCTGGGCGCCCAGGGAGTCAGCCTCCAGGTGTGCGGGGCTGCAGACCCCAGCCAGGGGCCCTGGGAGCCTGGTGCACTCCGCGCGGTGCTGAGTCTGGGCGGCCAAGCAACCTCTGGAGGAGCCCTGCACTAGACCTTTCCTTCCCTCGCACAGAGCTCTTCCTGCTGGAGCCCTTGGCAGTGTGCAAGCCACCGGCCCCTAAGCCCTCCCCAAGGACGCCTGGGGCCTAGGTCAAAGGCAAGGCAGGAGCGGAGCTGAGGCCAGGAAGGCACCAGTGGCGTCTCCCAGCATCGCGCAGCCTGCTCCTTCCTGGGCAGGAAGCCTAGCAGCGAGGCAAGTCTGGGCAAGGCTCGCCCAGGGCAGAGCAGCCTCGCGCCAGCAACTCTGCCAGAACGGGCCTCTGAGCAGAGCTGGAGCTCTGCCGTCCTGGAGGCGCACTCGGCTCCAGCCAAGTAGGGCTTGAGCCAAACGAGGCTGGGCTGCCTCTTCTTCCCTCGAGGAGGCTCGCCTCCCCGCCAGCTGTTCACTCGGCTTCCAGGTGGGGGCGCTCTTCGCCTCCTGCAGGTCTTGGCTCAGGGGCTGCTTGCCCTGAGCTGGGGCTGTGGGCGGGATCCCAGGCACGCAGGGGCAGGCCCCAACCAGCTGCACACGTCTCTGCTGGGGAGGAGAGCGCTAGGGAAGCTACGTGTGTGAGGCAGCTGCTGGGCGCCCAGGGAGTCAGCCTCCGGGTGTGCGGGGCTGCAGACCCCAGCCAGGGGCCCTGGGAGCCTGGTGCACTCCGTGCGGCGCTGAGCCTGGGCGGCCAAGCAACCGCTGGAGGAGCCCTGCACTGGCCCTTCCCTTCCCTCGCACAGAGCTCTTCCTGCTGGAGCCCTTGGTAGTGTGCAAGCCACCGGCCCCTAAGCCCTCCCCAAGGACGCCTGGGGCCTAGGTGCAAAGGCAAGGCAGGAGCGGAGCTGAGGCCAGGAAGGCGCCAGTGGCGTCTTCCAGCCTCCCGCAGCCTGCTCATTCCTGGGCAGGAAGCCTAGCAGCGAGGCAAGTCTGAGCAAGGCTCGCCCAGGGCAGAGCAGCCTCGCGCCAGCAACTCTGCCAGAACGGGCCTCTGAGCAGAGCTGGAGCTCTGCCGTCCTGGAGGCGCACTCGGCTCCAGCCAAGTAGGGCTTGAGCCAAACGAGGCTGGGCTGCCTCTTCTTCCCTCGAGGAGGCTCGCCTCCCCGCCAGCTGTTCACTCGGCTTCCAGGTGGGGGCGCTCTGCGCCTATTGCAGGTCTTGGCTCAGGGGCTGCTTGCCCTGAGCTGGGGCTGTGGGCGGGAGCCCAGGCACGCATGGGCAGGCCCCAACCAGCTGCACACGTCTCTGCTGCGGAGGAGAGCGCTAGGGAAGCTACGTGAGTGAGGAAGCTGCTGGGCGCCCAGGGAGTCAGCCTCCGGGTGTGAGGGGCTGCAGACCCCAGCCAGGGCCCTGGGAGCCTGGTGCACTCCGTGCCGAGCTAAGTCTGGGCGGCCAAGCAACCGTTGGAGGAGCCCTGCACTAGCCCTTCCCTTCCCTCGCACAGAGCTCTTCCTGCTGGAGCCCTTGGCAGTGTGCAAGCCACCGGCCCCTAAGCCCTCCCCAAGGACGCCTGGGGCCTAGGTGCAAAGGCAAGGCAGGAGCGGAGCTGAGGCCAAGAAGGCGCCAGTGGCGTCTCCCAGCATCGCGCAGCCTGCTCCTTCCTGGGCAGGAAGCCTAGCAGCGAGGCAAGTCTGGGCAAGGCTCGCCCAGGGCATAGCAGCTTCGCGCCAGCAACTATGCCAGATCAGGCCTCTGAGCAGAGCTGGAGCTCTGCCGTCCTGGAGGCGCACTAGGCTCCAGCCAAGTAGGGCTTGAGCCAAACGAGGCTGGGCTGCCTCTTCTTCCCTCGAGGAGGCTCGCCTCCCCTCCAGCTGTTCACTCGGCTTCCAGGTGGGGGCGCTCTGCGCCTCCTGCAGGTCTTGGCTCAGGGGCTGCTTGCTCTGAGCTGGGGATGTGGGCGGGAGCCCAGGCACGCAGGGGCAGGCCCCAACCAGCTGCACACGTCTCTGCTGGGGAGGAGAGCGCTAGGGAAGCTACGTGTGTGAGCCAGCTGCTGGGCGTCCAGGGAGTCAGCCTCCGGGTGTGCGGGGCTGCAGACCACAGCCAGGGGCCCTGGGAGCCTGGTGCACTCCGTGCGGCGCTGAGCCTGGGGGGCCAAGCAACCGCTGGATGAGCCCTGCACTGGCCCTTCCCTTCCCTCGCACAGAGCTCTTCCTGCTGGAGCCCTTGGCAGTGTGCAAGCCACCGGCCCCTAAGCCCTGCCCAAGGACGCCTGGGGCCTAGGTGCAAAGGCAAGGCAGGAGCGGAGCTGTGGCCAGGAAGGCGCCAGTGGCGTCTCCCAGCCTCGCGCAGCCTGCTCCTTCTTGGGCAGGAAGCCTAGCAGTGAGGCAAGTCTGGGCAAGGCTCGCCCAGGGCAGAGCAGCCTCGAGCCAGCAACTCTGCCAGAACGGGCCTCTGAGCAGAGCTGGAGCTCTGCCGTCCTGGAGGCGCACTCGGCTCCAGCCAAGTAGGGCTTGAGCCAAACGAGGCTGGGCTGCCTCTTCTTCCCTCGAGGAGGCTCGCCTCCCCGCCAGCTGTTCACTCGGCTTCCAGGTGGGGGCGCTCTGCGCCTCCTGCTGGTCTTGGCTCAGGGGCTGCTTGCCCTGAGCTGGGGCTGTGGGCGGGAGCCCAGGCACGCAGGGGCAGGCCCCAACCAGCTGCACACGTCTCTGCTGGGGAGGAGAGCACTAGGGAAGCTACGTGTGTGAGGCAGCTGCTGGGCGCCCAGGGAGTCAGCCTCCGGGTGTGCGGGGCTCCAGACCACAGCCAGGGGCCCTGGGAGCCTGGTGCATTCCGTGCGGCGCTGAGCCTGGGCGGCCAAGCAACCGGTTGATGAGCCCTGCACTGGCCCTTCCCTTCCCTCGCACAGAGCTCTTCCTGCTGGAGCCCTTGGCAGTGTGCAAGCCCCCGGTCCCTAAGCCCTCCCCAAGGACGCCTGGGGCCTAGGTGCAAAGGCAAGGCAGGAGCGGAGCTGAGGCCAGGAAGGCGCCAGTGGCGTCTCCCAGCCTCGCGCAGCCTGCTCCTTCCTGGGCAGGAAGCGTAGCAGCGAGGCAAGTCTGGGCAAGGCTCGCCCAGGGCAGAGCAGCCTCGCGCCAGCAACTCTGCCAGAACGGGCCTCTCAGCAGAGCTGGAGCTCTGCCGTCCTGGAGGCGCACTCGGCTCCAGCCAAGTAGGGCTTGAGCCAAACGAGGCTGGGCTGCCTCTTCTTCCCTCGAGGAGGCTCGCCTCCCCGCCAGCTGTTCACTCGGCTTCCAGGTGGGGGCGCTCTGCGCCTCCTGCAGGTCTTGGCTCAGGGGCTGCTTGCCCTGAGCTGGGGCTGTGCGCGGGAGCCCAGGCACGCAGGGGCAGGCCCCAACCAGCTGCACACGTCTCTGCTGGGGAGGAGAGCGCTAGGGAAGCTACGTGTGTGAGGGAGCTGCTGGGCGCCCAGGGAGTCAGCCTCCGGGTGTGCGGGGCTGCAGACACCAGCCAGGGGCCCTGGGAGCCTGGTGCACTCCGTGCGGCGCTGAGCCTGGGCGGCCAAGCAACCGCTGGAGGAGCCCTGCACTGGCCCTTCCCTTCCCTCCCACAGAACTCCTTCTGCTGGAGCCCTTGGCAGTGTGCAAGCCACCGGCCCCTAAGCCCTCCCCAAGGACGCCTGGGGCCTAGGTGCAAAGGCAAGGCAGGAGCAGAGCTGAGGCTAGGAAGGCGCCAGTGGCGTCTCCCAGCCTCGCGCAGCCTGCTCCTTCCTGGGCAGGAAGCCTAGCAGCGAGGCAAGTCTGGGCAAGGCTCGCCCAGGGCAGAGCAGCCTCGCGCCAGCAACTCTGCCAGATCGGGCCTCTGAGCAGAGCTGGAGCTCTGCCGTCCTGGAGGCGCACTCATTCCAGCCAAGTAGGGCTTGAGCCAAACGAGGCTGGGCTGCCTCTTCTTCCCTCGAGGAGGCTCGCCTCCCCGCCAGCTGTTCACTCGGCTTCCAGGTGGGGGCGCTCTGCGCCTCCTGCAGGTCTTGGCTCAGGGGCTGCTTGCCCTGAGCTGGGGCTGTGCGCGGGAGCCCAGGCACGCAGGGGCAGTCCCCAACCAGCTGCACACGTCTCTGCTGGGGAGGAGAGCGCTAGGGAAGCTACGTGTGTGAGGAAGCTGCTGGGCGCCCAGGGAGACAGCCTCCGGGTGTGCGGGGCTGCAGACCCCAGCCAGGGCCCTGGGAGCCTGGTGCTCTCCGTGCCTAGCTAAGTCTGGGCGGCCAAGCAACCGCTGGAGGAGACCTGCCCAACCCTTGCCTTCCCTCGCACAGAGCTCTTCCTGCTAGAGCCCTTGGCAGTGTGCAAGCCACCGGCCCCCAAGCCCTCCCCAAGGACGCCTGGGGCCTAGGTGCAAAGGCAAGGCAGGAGCGGAGCTGAGGCCAGGAAGGCGCCAGTGGCGTCTCCCAGCCTCGCGCAGCCTGCTCCTTCCTGGGCAGGAAGCCTAGCAGCGAGGCAAGTCTGGGCAAGGCTCGCCCAGGGCATAGCAGCTTCGCGCCAGCAACTATGCCAGATCAGGCCTCTGAGCAGAGCTGGAGCTCTGCCGTCCTGGAGGCGCACTCGGCTCCAGCCAAGTAGGGCTTGAGCCAAACGAGGCTGGGCTGCCTCTTCTTCCCTCGAGGAGGCTCGCCTCCCCGCCAGCTGTTCACTCGGATTCCAGGTGGGGGCGCTCTGCGCCTCCTGCAGGTCTTGGCTCAGGGGCTGCCTGCCCTGAGCTGGGGCTGTGCGCAGGAGCCCAGGCACGCAGGGGCAGGCCCCAACCAGCTGCACGCGTCTCTGCTGGGGAGGAGAGCGCTAGGGAAGCTACGTGTGTGAGGCAGCTGCTGGGCGCCCAGGGAGTCAGCCTCCGGGTGTGCGGGGCTGCAGACCCCAGCCAGGGGCCCTGGGAGCCTGGTGCACTCCGCGCGGCGCTGAGTCTGGGCGGCCAAGCACCCTCTGGAGGAGCCCTGCACTAGCCCTTTCCTTCCCTCGCACAGAGCTCTTCCTGCTGGAGCCCTTGGCAGTGTGCAAGCCACCGGCCCCTAAGCCCTCCCCAAGGACGCCTGGGGCCTAGGTGCAAAGGCAAGGCAGGAGCGGAGCTGAGGCCAGGAAGGCGCCAGTGGCGTCTCCCAGCCTCGCGCAGCCTGCTCCTTCCTGGGCAGGAAGCCTAGCAGCGAGGCAAGTCTGGGCAAGGCTCGCCCGGGGCAGAGCAGCCTCGCGCCAGCAACTCTGCCAGAACGGGCCTCTGAGCAGAGCTGGAGCTCTGCCGTCCTGGAGGCGCACTCGGCTCCAGCCAAGTAGGGCTTGAGCCAAACGAGGCTGGGCTGCCTCTTCTTCCCTCGAGGAGGCTCGCCTCCCCGCCAGCTGTTCACTCGGCTTCCAGGTGGGGGCGCTCTGCACCTCCTGCTGGTCTTGGCTCAGGGGCTGCTTGCTCTGAGCTGGGGCTGTGGGCGGGAGCCCAGGCACGCAGGGGCAGGCCCCAACCAGCTGCACACGTCTCTGCTGGGGAGGAGAGCGCTAGGGAAGCTACGTGTGTGAGGCAGCTGCTGGGCGCCCAGGGAGTCAGCCTCCGGGTGTGCGGGGCTGCAGACCCCAGCCAGGGCCCCTGGGAGCCTGGTGCACTCCGTGCGGCGCTGAGTCTGGTCGGCCAAGCAACCGCTGGAGGAGCCCTGCACAGGCCCTTCCCTTCCCTCGCACAGAGCTCTTCCTGCTGGAGCCCTTGGCAGTGTGCAAGCCACCGGCCCCTAAGCCCTCCCCAAGGACGCATGGGGCCTAGGTGCAAACGCAAGCCAGGAGCAGAGCTGAGGCCAGGAAGGCGCCAGTGGCGTCTCCCAGCCTCGCGCAGCCTGCTCCTTCATGGGCAGGAAGCCTAGCAGCGAGGCAAGTCTGGGCAAGGCTCGCCCAGGGCAGAGCAGCCTCGCGCCAGCAACTCTGCCAGATCGGGCCTCTGAGCAGAGCTGGAGCTCTGCCGTCCTGGAGGCGCACTCGGTTCCAGCCAAGTAGGGATTGAGCCAAACGAGGCTGGGCTGCCTCTTCTTCCCTCGAGAAGGCTCGCCTCCCCGCCAGCTTTTCACTCGGCTTCCAGGTGGGGGCGCTCTTCGCCTCCTGCAGGTCTTGGCTCAGGGGCTGCTTGCCCTGAGCTGGGGCTGTTCGCGTGAGCCCAGGCACGCAGGGGCAGGCCCAAACCAGCTGCACACGTCTCTGCTGCGGAGGAGAGCGCTAGGGAAGCTACGTGTGTGAGGCAGCTGCTGGGCGCCCAGGGAGTCAGCCTCCGGGTGTGCGGCGCTGCAGACCCCAGCCAGGGGCCCTGGGAGCCTGGTGCACTCCGTGCGGCGCTGAGCCTGGGCGGCCAAGCAATCGCTGGAGGAGCCCTGCACTGGCCCTTCCCTTCTCTCGCACAGAGATCTTCCTGCTGGAGCCCTTGGCAGTGTGCAAGCCACCGGCCCCTAAGCCCTCCCCAAGGACGCATGGGGCCTAGGTGCAAACGCAAGGCAGTAGCACAGCTGAGGCCAGGAAGGCGCCAGTGTCGTCTCCCAGCCTCGCGCAGCCTACTTCTTCCTGGGCAGGAAGCCTAGCAGCGAGGCAAGTCTGGGCAAGGCTCGCCCAGGGCAGAGCAGCTTCGCGCCAGCAACTATGCCAGAATAGGCCTCTGAGCAGAGCTGGAGCTCTGCCGTCCTGGAGGCGCACTCGGCTCCAGCCAAGTAGGGCTTGAGCCAAACGAGGCTGGGCTGCCTCTTCTTCCCTCGAGGAGGCTCGCCTCCCCGCCAGCTGTTCACTCGGCTTCCAGGTGGGGGCGCTCTGCGCCTCCTGCAGGTCTTGGCTCAGGGGCTGCTTGCCCTGAGCTGGGGCTGTGCTCAGGAGCCCAGGCACGCAGGGGCAGGCCCCAACCAGCTGCACACGTCTCTGCTGGGGAGGAGAGCGCTAGGGAAGCTACGTGTGAGAGGCAGCTGCTGGGCGCCCAGGGAGTCAGCCTCCGGGTGTGCGGGGCTGCAGACCCCAGCCAGGGGCCCTGGGATCCTGGGGCACTCCGTGCGGCGCTATCCTGGGCGGCCAAGCAACCGCTGGAGGAGCCATGCACTGGCCCTTCCCTTCCCTCGTACAGAGCTCTTCCTGCTGCAGCCCTTGGCAGTGTGCAAGCCACCGGCCCCTAAGCCCTCCCCAAGGACGCCTGGGGCCTAGGTGCAAAGGCAAGGCAGGAGCGGAGCTGAGGCCAGGAAGGCGCCAATGGTGTCTCCCAGCCTCGCGCAGCCTGCTCCTTCCTGGGCAGGAAGCCTAGCAGCGAGGCAAGTCTGGGCAAGGCTCGCCCAGGCCAGAGCAGCCTCGCGCCAGCAACTCTGCCAGAATGGGCCTCTGAGCAGAGCTGGAGCTCTGCCGTCCTGGAGGCGCACTCGGCTCCAGCCAAGTAGGGCTTGAGCCAAACGAGGCTGGGCTGCCTCTTCTTCCCTCGAGGAGGCTCGCCTCCCCGCCAGCTGTTCACTCGGCTTCCAGGTGGGGGCGCTCTTCGCCTCCTGCAGGTCTTGGCTCAGGGGCTGCTTGCCCTGAGCTGGGGCTGTGCGCGGGAGGCCAGGCACGCAGGGGCAGGCCCCAACCAGCTGCACACGTCTCTGCTGGGGAGGAGAGCGCTAGGGAAGCTACGTGTGTGAGGCAGCTGCTGGGCGCCCAGGGAGTCAGCCTCCGGGTGTGCGGGGCTGCAGACCCCAGCCAGGGGCCCTGGGAGCCTGGTGCACTCCGTGCGGCGCTGAGTCTGGTCGGCCAAGCAACCGCTGGAGGAGCCCTGCACAGGCCCTTCCCTTCCCTCGCACAGAGCTCTTCCTGCTGGAGCCCTTGGCAGTGTGCAAGCCACCGGCCCCTAAGCCCTCCCCAAGGACGCATGGGGCCTAGGTGCAAACGCAAGCCAGGAGCAGAGCTGAGGCCAGGAAGGCGCCAGTGGCGTCTCCCAGCCTCGCGCAGCCTGCTCCTTCATGGGCAGGAAGCCTAGCAGCGAGGCAAGTCTGGGAAAGGCTCGCCCAGGGCAGAGCAGCCTCGCGCCAGCAACTCTGCCAGATCGGGCCTCTGAGCAGAGCTGGAGCTCTGCCGTCCTGGAGGCGCACTCGGTTCCAGCCAAGTAGGGCTTGAGCCAAACGAGGCTGGGCTGCCTCTTCTTCCCTCGAGAAGGCTCGCCTCCCCGCCAGCTTTTCACTCGGCTTCCAGGTGGGGGCGCTCTTCGCCTCCTGCAGGTCTTGGCTCAGGGGCTGCTTGCCCTGAGCTGGGGCTGTTCGCGTGAGCCCAGGCACGCAGGGGCAGGCCCAAACCAGCTGCACACGTCTCTGCTGGGGAGGAGAGCGCTAGGGAAGCTACGTGTGTGAGGCAGCTGCTGGGCGCCCAGGGAGTCAGCCTCCGGGTGTGCGGCGCTGCAGACCCCAGCCAGGGGCCCTGGGAGCCTGGTGCACTCCGTGCGGCGCTGAGCCTGGGCGGCCAAGCAACCGCTGGAGGAGCCCTGCACTGGCCCTTCCCTTCTCTCGCACAGAGATCTTCCTGCTGGAGCCCTTGGCAGTGTGCAAGCCACCGGCCCCTAAGCCCTCCCCAAGGACGCCTGGGGCCTAGGTGCAAAGGCAAGGCAGGAGCGGAGGTGAGGCCAGGAAGGCGCCAGTGGCGTCTCCCAGCCTCGCGCAGCCTGCTCCTTCCTGGTCAGGAAGACTAGCAGCGAGGCAAGTCTGGGCAAGGCTCGCCCAGGGCAGAGCAGACTCGCGCCAGCAACTCTGCCAGAACGTGCCTCTGAGCAGAGCAGGAGCTCTGCCGTCCTGGAGGCGCACTAGGCTCCAGCCAAGTAGGGCTTGAGCCAAACGAGGCTGGGCTGCCTCTTCTTCCCTCGAGGAGGCTCGCCTCCCCGCCAGCTGTTCACTCGGCTTCCAGGTGGGGGCGCTCTGCGCCTCTTGCAGGTCTTGGCTCAGGGGCTGCTTGCCCTGAGCTGGGGCTGTGGGCGGGAGCCCAGGCACGCAGGGGCAGGCCCCAACCAGCTGCACACGTCTCTGCTGCGGAGGAGAGCGCTAGGGAAGCTACGTGAGTGAGGAAGCTGCTGGGCGCCCAGGGAGTCAGCCTCCGGGTGTGCGGGGCTGCAGACCCCAGCCAGGGCCCTGGGAGCCTGGTGCACTCCGTGCCGAGCTAAGTCTGGGCGGCCAAGCAACCGCTGGAGGAACCCTGCACTAGCCCTTCCCTTCCCTCGCACAGAGCTCTTCCTGCTGGAGCCCTTGGCAGTGTGCAAGCCACCGGCCCCTAAGCCCTCCCTAAGGACGCCTGGGGCCTAGGTGCAAAGGCAAGGCAGGAGCAGAGCTGAGGCCAAGAAGGCGCCAGTGGCGTCTCCCAGCATCGCGCAGCCTGCTCCTTCCTGGGCAGGAAGCCGAGCAGCGAGGCAAGTCTGGGCAAGGCTCGCCCAGGGCATAGCAGCTTCGCGCCAGCAACTATGCCAGATCAGGCCTCTGAGCAGAGCTGGAGCTCTGCCGTCCTGCAGGCGCACTAGGCTCCAGCCAAGTAGGGCTTGAGCCAAACGAGGCTGGGCTGCCTCTTCTTCCCTCGAGGAGGCTCGCCTCCCCGCCAGCTGTTCACTCGGCTTCCAGGTGGGGGCGCTCTGCGCCTCCTGCAGGTCTTGGCTCAGGGGCTGCTTGCCCTGAGCTGGGGCTGTGCTCAGGAGCCCAGGCACGCAGGGGCAGGCCCCAACCAGCTGCACACGTCTCTGCTGGGGAGGAGAGCGCTAGGGAAGCTACGTGTGTGAGGCAGCTGCTGGGCGCCCAGGGAGTCAGCCTCCGGGTGTGCGGGGCTGCAGACCCCAGCCAGGGGCCCTGGGAGCCTGGTGCACTCCGCGCGGTGCTGAGTCTGGGCGGCCAAGCAACCTCTGGAGGAGCCCTGCACTAGACCTTTCCTTCCCTCGCACAGAGCTCTTCCTGCTGGAGCCCTTGGCAGTGTGCAAGCCACCGGCCCCTAAGCCCTCCCCAAGGACGCCTGGGGCCTAGGTCAAAGGCAAGGCAGGAGCGGAGCTGAGGCCAGGAAGGCACCAGTGGCGTCTCACAGCCTCGCGCAGCCTGCTCCTTCCTGGGCAGGAAGCCTAGCAGCGAGGCAAGTCTGGGCAAGGCTCGCCCAGGGCAGAGCAGCCTCGCGCCAGCAACTCTGCCAGAACGGGCCTCTGAGCAGAGCTGGAGCTCTGCCGTCCTGGAGGCGCACTCGGCTCCAGCCAAGTAGGGCTTGAGCCAAACGAGGCTGGGCTGCCTCTTCTTCCCTCGAGGAGGCTCGCCTCCCCGCCAGCTGTTCACTCGGCTTCCAGGTGGGAGCGCTCTGCGCCTCCTGCAGGTCTTGGCTCAGGGGCTGCTTGCCCTGAGCTGGGGCTGTGGGCGGGAGCCCAGGCACGCAGGGGCAGGCCCCAACCAGCTGCACACGTCTCTGCTGGGGAGGAGAGCGCTAGGGAAGCTACGTGTGTGAGGCAGCTGCTGGGCGCCCAGGGAGTCAGCCTCCGGGTGTGCGGGGCTGCAGACCCCAGCCAGGGGCCCTGGGAGTCTGGTGCACTCCGTGCGGCGCTGAGCCTGGGCGGCCAAGCAACCGCTGGAGGAGCCCTGAACTGGCCCTTCCCTTCCCTCGCACAGAGCTCTTCCTGCTGGAGCCCTTGGTAGTGTGCAAGCCACCGGCCCCTAAGCCCTCCCCAAGGACGCCTGGGGCCTAGGTGCAAAGGCAAGGCAGGAGCGGAGCTGAGGCCAGGAAGGCGCCAGTGGCGTCTTCCAGCCTCGCGCAGCCTGCTCCTTCCTGGGCAGGAAGCCTAGCAGCGAGGCAAGTCTGAGCAAGGCTCGCCCAGGGCAGAGCAGCCTCGCGCCAGCAACTCTGCCAGAACGGGCCTCTGAGCAGAGCTGGAGCTCTGCCGTCCTGGAGGCGAACTCGGCTCCAGCCAAGTAGGGCTTGAGCCAAACGAGGCTGGGCTGCCTCTTCTTCCCTCGAGGAGGCTCGCCTCCCCGCCAGCTGTTCACTCGGCTTCCAGGTGGTGGCGCTCTGCGCCTCTTGCAGGTCTTGGCTCAGGGGCTGCTTGCCCTGAGCTGGGGCTGTGGGCGGGAGCCCAGGCACGCATGGGCAGGCCCCAACCAGCTGCACACGTCTCTGCTGGGGAGGAGAGCGCTAGGGAAGCTACGTGAGTGAGGAAGCTGCTGGGCGCCCAGGGAGTCAGCCTCCGGGTGTGCGGGGCTGCAGACCCCAGCCAGGGCCCTGGGAGCCTGGTGCACTCCGTGCCGAGCTAAGTCTGGGCGGCCAAGCAACCGTTGGAGGAGCCCTGCACTAGCCCTTCCCTTCCCTCGCACAGAGCTCTTCCTGCTGGAGCCCTTGGCAGTGTGCAAGCCACCGGCCCCTAAGCCCTCCCCAAGGACGCCTGGGGCCTAGGTGCAAAGGCAAGGCAGGAGCGGAGCTGAGGCCAAGAAGGCGCCAGTGGCGTCTCCCAGCCTCGCGCAGCCTGCTCCTTCCTGGGCAGGAAGCCTAGCAGCGAGGCAAGTCTGGGCAAGGCTCGCCCAGGGCATAGCAGCTTCACGCCAGCAACTATGCCAGATCAGGCCTCTGAGCAGAGCTGGAGCTCTGCCGTCCTGTAGGCGCACTATGCTCCAGCCAAGTAGGGCTTGAGCCAAACGAGGCTGGGCTGCCTCTTCTTCCCTCGAGGAGGCTCGCCTCCCCGCCAGCTGTTCACTCGGCTTCCAGGTGGGGGCGCTCTGCGCCTCCTGCAGGTCTTGGCTCAGGGGCTGCTTGCCCTGAGCTGGGGCTGTGCTCAGGAGCCCAGGCACGCAGGGGCAGGCCCCAACCAGCTGCACACGTCTCTGCTGGGGAGGAGAGCGCTAGGGAAGCTACGTGTGTGAGCCAGCTGCTGGGCGTCCAGGGAGTCAGCCTCCGGGTGTGCGGGGCTGCAGACCACAGCCAGGGGCCCTGGGAGCCTGGTGCACTCCGTGCGGCGCTGAGCCTGGGGGGCCAAGCAACCGCTGGATGAGCCCTGCACTGGCCCTTCCCTTCCCTCGCACAGAGCTCTTCCTGCTGGAGCCCTTGGCAGTGTGCAAGCCACCGGCCCCTAAGCCCTGCCCAAGGACGCCTGGGGCCTAGGTGCAAAGGCAAGGCAGGAGCGGAGCTGTGGCCAGGAAGGCGCCAGTGGCGTCTCCCAGCCTCGCGCAGCCTGCTCCTTCTTGGGCAGGAAGCCTAGCAGTGAGGCAAGTCTGGGCAAGGCTCGCCCAGGGCAGAGCAGCCTCGAGCCAGCAACTCTGCCAGAACGGGCCTCTGAGCAGAGCTGGAGCTCTGCCGTCCTGGAGGCGCACTCGGCTCCAGCCAAGTAGGGCTTGAGCCAAACGAGGCTGGGCTGCCTCTTCTTCCCTCGAGGAGGCTCGCCTCCCCGCCAGCTGTTCACTCGGCTTCCAGGTGGGGGCGCTCTGCGCCTCCTGCTGGTCTTGGCTCAGGGGCTGCTTGCCCTGAGCTGGGGCTGTGGGCGGGAGCCCAGGCACGCAGGGGCAGGCCCCAACCAGCTGCACACGTCTCTGCTGGGGAGGAGAGCACTAGGGAAGCTACGTGTGTGAGGCAGCTGCTGGGCGCCCAGGGAGTCAGCCTCCGGGTGTGCGGGGCTCCAGACCACAGCCAGGGGCCCTGGGAGCCTGGTGCATTCCGTGCGGCGCTGAGCCTGGGCGGCCAAGCAACCGGTTGATGAGCCCTGCACTGGCCCTTCCCTTCCCTCGCACAGAGCTCTTCCTGCTGGAGCCCTTGGCAGTGTGCAAGCCCCCGGTCCCTAAGCCCTCCCCAAGGACGCCTGGGGCCTAGGTGCAAAGGCAAGGCAGGAGCGGAGCTGAGGCCAGGAAGGCGCCAGTGGCGTCTCCCAGCCTCGCGCAGCCTGCTCCTTCCTGGGCAGGAAGCCTAGCAGCGAGGCAAGTCTGGGCAAGGCTCGCCCAGGGCAGAGCAGCCTCGCGCCAGCAACTCTGCCAGAACGGGCCTCTGAGCAGAGCTGGAGCTCTGCCGTCCTGGAGGCGCACTCGGCTCCAGCCAAGTAGGGCTTGAGCCAAACGAGGCTGGGCTGCCTCTTCTTCCCTCGAGGAGGCTCGCCTCCCCGCCAGCTGTTCACTCGGCTTCCAGGTGGGGGCGCTCTGCGCCTCCTGCAGGTCTTGGCTCAGGGGCTGCTTGCCCTGAGCTGGGGCTGTGGGCGGGAGCCCAGGCACGCAGGGGCAGGCCCCAACCAGCTGCACACGTCTCTGCTGGGGAGGAGAGCGCTAGGGAAGCTACGTGTGTGAGGGAGCTGCTGGGCGCCCAGGGAGTCAGCCTCCGGGTGTGCGGGGCTGCAGACACCAGCCAGGGGCCCTGGGAGCCTGGTGCACTCCGTGCGGCGCTGAGCCTGGGCGGCCAAGCAACCGCTGGAGGAGCCCTGCACTGGCCCTTCCCATCCCTCGCACAGAGCTCTTCCTGCTGGAGCCCTTGGCAGTGTGCAAGCCACCGGCCCCTAAGCCCTCCCCAAGAACGTCTGGGGCCTAGGTGCAAAGGCAAGGCAGGAGCGGAGCTGAGGCCAGGAAGGCGCCAGTGGCGTCTCCCAGCCTCGCGCAGCCTGCTCCTTCCTGGGCAGGAAGCCTAGCAGCGAGGCAAGTCTGGGCAAGGCTCGCCCAGGGCAGAGCAGCCTCGCGCCAGCAACTCTGCCAGAACGGGCCTCTGAGCAGAGCTGGAGCTCTGCCGTCCTGGAGGCGCACTCGGCTCCAGCCAAGTAGGGCTTGAGCCAAACGAGGCTGGGCTGCCTCTTCTTCCCTCGAGGAGGCTCGCCTCCCCGCCAGCTGTTCACTCGGCTTCCAGGTGGGGGCGCTCTGCGCCTCCTGCAGGTCTTGGCTCAGGGGCTGCTTGCCCTGAGCTGGGGCTGTGGGCGGGATCCCAGGCACGCAGGGGCAGGCCCCAACCAGCTGCACACGTCTCTGCTGCGGAGGAGAGCGCTAGGGAAGCTACGTGAGTGAGGAAGCTGCTGGGCGCCCAGGGAGTCAGCCTCCGGGTGTGCGGGGCTGAAGACCCCAGCCAGGGCCCTGGGAGCCTGGTGCACTCCGTGCCGAGCTAAGTCTGGGCGGCCAAGCAACCGCTGGAGGAGCCCTGCACTAGCCCTTCCCTTCCCTCGCACAGAGCTCTTCCTGCTGGAGCCCTTGGCAGTGTGCAAGCCACCGGCCCCTAAGCCCTCCCCAAGGACGCCTGGGGCCTAGGTGCAAAGGCAAGGCAGGAGTGGAGCTGAGGCCAAGAAGGCGCCAGTGGCGTCTCCCAGCATCGCGCAGCCTGCTCCTTCCTGGGCAGGAAGCCTAGCAGCGAGGCAAGTCTGGGCAAGTCTCGCCCAGGGCATAGGAGCTTCGCGCCAGCAACTATGCCAGATCAGGCCTCTGAGCAGAGCTGGAGCTCTGCCGTCCTGGAGGCGCACTAGGCTCCAGCCAGGTAGGGCTTGAGATAAACGAGGCTGGGCTGCCTCTTCTTCCCTCGAGGAGGCTCGCCTCCCCGCCAGCTGTTCACTCGGCTTCCAGGTGGGGGCGCTCTGCGCCTCCTGCTGGTCTTGGCTCAGGGGCTGCTTGCCCTGAGCTGGGGCTGTGCTCAGGAGCCCAGGCACGCAGGGGCAGGCCCCAACCAGCTGCACACGTCTCTGCTGGGGAGGAGAGCGCTAGGGAAGCTACGTGTGTGAGGCAGCTGCTGGGCGCCCAGGGAGTCAGCCTCCGGGTGTGCGGGGCTGCAGACCCCAGCCAGGGGCCCTGGGAGCCTGGTGCACTCCGCGCGGTGCTGAGTCTGGGCGGCCAAGCAACCTCTGGAGGAGCCCTGCACTAGACCTTTCCTTCCCTCGCACAGAGCTCTTCCTGCTGGAGCCCTTGGCAGTGTGCAAGCCACCGGCCCCTAAGCCCTCCCCAAGGACGCCTGGGGCCTAGGTCAAAGGCAAGGCAGGAGCGGAGCTGAGGCCAGGAAGGCACCAGTGGCGTCTCACAGCCTCGCGCAGCCTGCTCCTTCCTGGGCAGGAAGCCTAGCAGCGAGGCAAGTCTGGGCAAGGCTCGCCCAGGGCAGAGCAGCCTCGCGCCAGCAACTCTGCCAGAACGGGCCTCTGAGCAGAGCTGGAGCTCTGCCGTCCTGGAGGCGCACTCGGCTCCAGCCAAGTAGGGCTTGAGCCAAACGAGGCTGGGCTGCCTCTTCTTCCCTCGAGGAGGCTCGCCTCCCCGCCAGCTGTTCACTCGGCTTCCAGGTGGGGGCGCTCTGCGAGTCCTGCAGGTCTTGGCTCAGGGGCTGCTTGCCCTGAGCTGGGGCTGTGGGCGGGAGCCCAGGCACGCAGGGGTAGGCCCCAACCAGCTGCACACGTCTCTGCTGGGGAGGAGAGCGCTAGGGAAGCTACGTGTGTGAGGCAGCTGCTGGGCGCCCAGGGAGTCAGCCTCCGGGTGTGCGGGGCTGCAGACCCCAGCCAGGGGCCCTGGGAGCCTGGTGCACTCCGTGCGGCGCTGAGCCTGGGCGGCCAAGCAACCGCTGGAGGAGCCCTGAACTGGTCCTTCCCTTCCCTCGCACAGAGCTCTTCCTGCTGGAGCCCTTGGTAGTGTGCAAGCCACCGGCCCCTAAGCCCTCCCCAAGGACGCCTGGGGCCTAGGTGCAAAGGCAAGGCAGGAGCGGAGCTGAGGCCAGGAAGGCGCCAGTGGCGTCTCCCAGCCTCGCGCAGCCTGCTCCTTCCTGGGCAGGAAGCCTAGCAGCGAGGCAAGTCTGAGCAAGGCTCGCCCAGGGCAGAGCAGCCTCGCGCCAGCAACTCTGCCAGAACGGGCCTCTGAGCAGAGCTGGAGCTCTGCCGTCCTGGAGGCGCACTCGGCTCCAGCCAAGTAGGGCTTGAGCCAAACGAGGCTGGGCTGCCTCTTCTTCCCTCGAGGAGGCTCGCCTCCCCGCCAGCTGTTCACTCGGCTTCCAGGTGGTGGCGCTCTGCGCCTCTTGCAGGTCTTGGCTCAGGGGCTGCTTGCCCTGAGCTGGGGCTGTGGGCGGGAGCCCAGGCACGCATGGGCAGGCCCCAACCAGCTGCACACGTCTCTGCTGGGGAGGAGAGCGCTAGGGAAGCTACGTGAGTGAGGAAGCTGCTGGGCGCCCAGGGAGTCAGCCTCCGGGTGTGCGGGGCTGCAGACCCCAGCCAGGGCCCTGGGAGCCTGGTGCACTCCGTGCCGAGCTAAGTCTGGGCGGCCAAGCAACCGTTGGAGGAGCCCTGCACTAGCCCTTCCCTTCCCTCGCACAGAGCTCTTCCTGCTGGAGCCCTTGGCAGTGTGCAAGCCACCGGCCCCTAAGCCCTCCCCAAGGACGCCTGGGGCCTAGGTGCAAAGGCAAGGCAGGAGCGGAGCTGAGGCCAAGAAGGCGCCAGTGGCGTCTCCCAGCCTCGCGCAGCCTGCTCCTTCCTGGGCAGGAAGCCTAGCAGCGAGGCAAGTCTGGGCAAGGCTCGCCCAGGGCATAGCAGCTTCACGCCAGCAACTATGCCAGATCAGGCCTCTGAGCAGAGCTGGAGCTCTGCCGTCCTGGAGGCGCACTATGCTCCAGCCAAGTAGGGCTTGAGCCAAACGAGGCTGGGCTGCCTCTTCTTCCCTCGAGGAGGCTCGCCTCCCCGCCAGCTGTTCACTCGGCTTCCAGGTGGGGGCGCTCTGCGCCTCCTGCAGGTCTTGGCTCAGGGGCTGCTTGCCCTGAGCTGGGGCTGTGCTCAGGAGCCCAGGCACGCAGGGGCAGGCCCCAACCAGCTGCACACGTCTCTGCTGGGGAGGAGAGCGCTAGGGAAGCTACGTGTGTGAGCCAGCTGCTGGGCGTCCAGGGAGTCAGCCTCCGGGTGTGCGGGGCTGCAGACCACAGCCAGGGGCCCTGGGAGCCTGGTGCACTCCGTGCGGCGCTGAGCCTGGGGGGCCAAGCAACCGCTGGATGAGCCCTGCACTGGCCCTTCCCTTCCCTCGCACAGAGCTCTTCCTGCTGGAGCCCTTGGCAGTGTGCAAGCCACCGGCCCCTAAGCCCTGCCCAAGGACGCCTGGGGCCTAGGTGCAAAGGCAAGGCAGGAGCGGAGCTGTGGCCAGGAAGGCGCCAGTGGCGTCTCCCAGCCTCGCGCAGCCTGCTCCTTCTTGGGCAGGAAGCCTAGCAGTGAGGCAAGTCTGGGCAAGGCTCGCCCAGGGCAGAGCAGCCTCGAGCCAGCAACTCTGCCAGAACGGGCCTCTGAGCAGAGCTGGAGCTCTGCCGTCCTGGAGGCGCACTCGGCTCCAGCCAAGTAGGGCTTGAGCCAAACGAGGCTGGGCTGCCTCTTCTTCCCTCGAGGAGGCTCGCCTCCCCGCCAGCTGTTCACTCGGCTTCCAGGTGGGGGCGCTCTGCGCCTCCTGCTGGTCTTGGCTCAGGGGCTGCTTGCCCTGAGCTGGGGCTGTGGGCGGGAGCCCAGGCACGCAGGGGCAGGCCCCAACCAGCTGCACACGTCTCTGCTGGGGAGGAGAGCACTAGGGAAGCTACGTGTGTGAGGCAGCTGCTGGGCGCCCAGGGAGTCAGCCTCCGGGTGTGCGGGGCTCCAGACCACAGCCAGGGGCCCTGGGAGCCTGGTGCATTCCGTGCGGCGCTGAGCCTGGGCGGCCAAGCAACCGGTTGATGAGCCCTGCACTGGCCCTTCCCTTCCCTCGCACAGAGCTCTTCCTGCTGGAGCCCTTGGCAGTGTGCAAGCCCCCGGTCCCTAAGCCCTCCCCAAGGACGCCTGGGGCCTAGGTGCAAAGGCAAGGCAGGAGCGGAGCTGAGGCCAGGAAGGCGCCAGTGGCGTCTCCCAGCCTCGCGCAGCCTGCTCCTTCCTGGGCAGGAAGCCTAGCAGCGAGGCAAGTCTGGGCAAGGCTCGCCCAGGGCAGAGCAGCCTCGCGCCAGCAACTCTGCCAGAACGGGCCTCTGAGCAGAGCTGGAGCTCTGCCGTCCTGGAGGCGCACTCGGCTCCAGCCAAGTAGGGCTTGAGCCAAACGAGGCTGGGCTGCCTCTTCTTCCCTCGAGGAGGCTCGCCTCCCCGCCAGCTGTTCACTCGGCTTCCAGGTGGGGGCGCTCTGCGCCTCCTGCAGGTCTTGGCTCAGGGGCTGCTTGCCCTGAGCTGGGGCTGTGGGCGGGAGCCCAGGCACGCAGGGGCAGGCCCCAACCAGCTGCACACGTCTCTGCTGGGGAGGAGAGCGCTAGGGAAGCTACGTGTGTGAGGGAGCTGCTGGGCGCCCAGGGAGTCAGCCTCCGGGTGTGCGGGGCTGCAGACACCAGCCAGGGGCCCTGGGAGCCTGGTGCACTCCGTGCGGCGCTGAGCCTGGGCGGCCAAGCAACCGCTGGAGGAGCCCTGCACTGGCCCTTCCCATCCCTCGCACAGAGCTCTTCCTGCTGGAGCCCTTGGCAGTGTGCAAGCCACCGGCCCCTAAGCCCTCCCCAAGAACGTCTGGGGCCTAGGTGCAAAGGCAAGGCAGGAGCGGAGCTGAGGCCAGGAAGGCGCCAGTGGCGTCTCCCAGCCTCGCGCAGCCTGCTCCTTCCTGGGCAGGAAGCCTAGCAGCGAGGCAAGTCTGGGCAAGGCTCGCCCAGGGCAGAGCAGCCTCGCGCCAGCAACTCTGCCAGAACGGGCCTCTGAGCAGAGCTGGAGCTCTGCCGTCCTGGAGGCGCACTCGGCTCCAGCCAAGTAGGGCTTGAGCCAAACGAGGCTGGGCTGCCTCTTCTTCCCTCGAGGAGGCTCGCCTCCCCGCCAGCTGTTCACTCGGCTTCCAGGTGGGGGCGCTCTGCGCCTCCTGCAGGTCTTGGCTCAGGGGCTGCTTGCCCTGAGCTGGGGCTGTGGGCGGGATCCCAGGCACGCAGGGGCAGGCCCCAACCAGCTGCACACGTCTCTGCTGCGGAGGAGAGCGCTAGGGAAGCTACGTGAGTGAGGAAGCTGCTGGGCGCCCAGGGAGTCAGCCTCCGGGTGTGCGGGGCTGAAGACCCCAGCCAGGGCCCTGGGAGCCTGGTGCACTCCGTGCCGAGCTAAGTCTGGGCGGCCAAGCAACCGCTGGAGGAGCCCTGCACTAGCCCTTCCCTTCCCTCGCACAGAGCTCTTCCTGCTGGAGCCCTTGGCAGTGTGCAAGCCACCGGCCCCTAAGCCCTCCCCAAGGACGCCTGGGGCCTAGGTGCAAAGGCAAGGCAGGAGTGGAGCTGAGGCCAAGAAGGCGCCAGTGGCGTCTCCCAGCATCGCGCAGCCTGCTCCTTCCTGGGCAGGAAGCCTAGCAGCGAGGCAAGTCTGGGCAAGTCTCGCCCAGGGCATAGGAGCTTCGCGCCAGCAACTATGCCAGATCAGGCCTCTGAGCAGAGCTGGAGCTCTGCCGTCCTGGAGGCGCACTAGGCTCCAGCCAGGTAGGGCTTGAGATAAACGAGGCTGGGCTGCCTCTTCTTCCCTCGAGGAGGCTCGCCTCCCCGCCAGCTGTTCACTCGGCTTCCAGGTGGGGGCGCTCTGCGCCTCCTGCTGGTCTTGGCTCAGGGGCTGCTTGCCCTGAGCTGGGGCTGTGCTCAGGAGCCCAGGCACGCAGGGGCAGGCCCCAACCAGCTGCACACGTCTCTGCTGGGGAGGAGAGCGCTAGGGAAGCTACGTGTGTGAGGCAGCTGCTGGGCGCCCAGGGAGTCAGCCTCCGGGTGTGCGGGGCTGCAGACCCCAGCCAGGGGCCCTGGGAGCCTGGTGCACTCCGCGCGGTGCTGAGTCTGGGCGGCCAAGCAACCTCTGGAGGAGCCCTGCACTAGACCTTTCCTTCCCTCGCACAGAGCTCTTCCTGCTGGAGCCCTTGGCAGTGTGCAAGCCACCGGCCCCTAAGCCCTCCCCAAGGACGCCTGGGGCCTAGGTCAAAGGCAAGGCAGGAGCGGAGCTGAGGCCAGGAAGGCACCAGTGGCGTCTCACAGCCTCGCGCAGCCTGCTCCTTCCTGGGCAGGAAGCCTAGCAGCGAGGCAAGTCTGGGCAAGGCTCGCCCAGGGCAGAGCAGCCTCGCGCCAGCAACTCTGCCAGAACGGGCCTCTGAGCAGAGCTGGAGCTCTGCCGTCCTGGAGGCGCACTCGGCTCCAGCCAAGTAGGGCTTGAGCCAAACGAGGCTGGGCTGCCTCTTCTTCCCTCGAGGAGGCTCGCCTCCCCGCCAGCTGTTCACTCGGCTTCCAGGTGGGGGCGCTCTGCGAGTCCTGCAGGTCTTGGCTCAGGGGCTGCTTGCCCTGAGCTGGGGCTGTGGGCGGGAGCCCAGGCACGCAGGGGTAGGCCCCAACCAGCTGCACACGTCTCTGCTGGGGAGGAGAGCGCTAGGGAAGCTACGTGTGTGAGGCAGCTGCTGGGCGCCCAGGGAGTCAGCCTCCGGGTGTGCGGGGCTGCAGACCCCAGCCAGGGGCCCTGGGAGCCTGGTGCACTCCGTGCGGCGCTGAGCCTGGGCGGCCAAGCAACCGCTGGAGGAGCCCTGAACTGGTCCTTCCCTTCCCTCGCACAGAGCTCTTCCTGCTGGAGCCCTTGGTAGTGTGCAAGCCACCGGCCCCTAAGCCCTCCCCAAGGACGCCTGGGGCCTAGGTGCAAAGGCAAGGCAGGAGCGGAGCTGAGGCCAGGAAGGCGCCAGTGGCGTCTCCCAGCATCGCGCAGCCTGCTCCTTCCTGGGCAGGAAGCCTAGCAGCGAGGCAAGTCTGAGCAAGGCTCGCCCAGGGCAGAGCAGCCTCGCGCCAGCAACTCTGCCAGAACGGGCCTCTGAGCAGAGCTGGAGCTCTGCCGTCCTGGAGGCGCACTCGGCTCCAGCCAAGTAGGGCTTGAGCCAAACGAGGCTGGGCTGCCTCTTCTTCCCTCGAGGAGGCTCGCCTCCCCGCCAGCTGTTCACTCGGCTTCCAGGTGGTGGCGCTCTGCGCCTCTTGCAGGTCTTGGCTCAGGGGCTGCTTGCCCTGAGCTGGGGCTGTGGGCGGGAGCCCAGGCACGCATGGGCAGGCCCCAACCAGCTGCACACGTCTCTGCTGGGGAGGAGAGCGCTAGGGAAGCTACGTGAGTGAGGAAGCTGCTGGGCGCCCAGGGAGTCAGCCTCCGGGTGTGCGGGGCTGCAGACCCCAGCCAGGGCCCTGGGAGCCTGGTGCACTCCGTGCCGAGCTAAGTCTGGGCGGCCAAGCAACCGTTGGAGGAGCCCTGCACTAGCCCTTCCCTTCCCTCGCACAGAGCTCTTCCTGCTGGAGCCCTTGGCAGTGTGCAAGCCACCGGCCCCTAAGCCCTCCCCAAGGACGCCTGGGGCCTAGGTGCAAAGGCAAGGCAGGAGCGGAGCTGAGGCCAAGAAGGCGCCAGTGGCGTCTCCCAGCCTCGCGCAGCCTGCTCCTTCCTGGGCAGGAAGCCTAGCAGCGAGGCAAGTCTGGGCAAGGCTCGCCCAGGGCATAGCAGCTTCACGCCAGCAACTATGCCAGATCAGGCCTCTGAGCAGAGCTGGAGCTCTGCCGTCCTGGAGGCGCACTATGCTCCAGCCAAGTAGGGCTTGAGCCAAACGAGGCTGGGCTGCCTCTTCTTCCCTCGAGGAGGCTCGCCTCCCCGCCAGCTGTTCACTCGGCTTCCAGGTGGGGGCGCTCTGCGCCTCCTGCAGGTCTTGGCTCAGGGGCTGCTTGCCCTGAGCTGGGGCTGTGCTCAGGAGCCCAGGCACGCAGGGGCAGGCCCCAACCAGCTGCACACGTCTCTGCTGGGGAGGAGAGCGCTAGGGAAGCTACGTGTGTGAGCCAGCTGCTGGGCGTCCAGGGAGTCAGCCTCCGGGTGTGCGGGGCTGCAGACCACAGCCAGGGGCCCTGGGAGCCTGGTGCACTCCGTGCGGCGCTGAGCCTGGGGGGCCAAGCAACCGCTGGATGAGCCCTGCACTGGCCCTTCCCTTCCCTCGCACAGAGCTCTTCCTGCTGGAGCCCTTGGCATGTGCAAGCCACCGGCCCCTAAGCCCTCCCCAAGGACGCCTGGGGCCTAGGTCAAAGGCAAGGCAGGAGCGGAGCTGAGGCCAGGAAGGCACCAGTGGCGTCTCACAGCCTCGCGCAGCCTGCTCCTTCCTGGGCAGGAAGCCTAGCAGCGAGGCAAGTCTGGGCAAGGCTCGCCCAGGGCAGAGCAGCCTCGCGCCAGCAACTCTGCCAGAACGGGCCTCTGAGCAGAGCTGGAGCTCTGCCGTCCTGGAGGCGCACTCGGCTCCAGCCAAGTAGGGCTTGAGCCAAACGAGGCTGGGCTGCCTCTTCTTCCCTCGAGGAGGCTCGCCTCCCCGCCAGCTGTTCACTCGGCTTCCAGGTGGGGGCGCTCTGCGCCTCCTGCAGGTCTTGGCTCAGGGGCTGCTTGCCCTGAGCTGGGGCTGTGGGCGGGAGCCCAGGCACGCAGGGGCAGGCCCCAACCAGCTGCACACGTCTCTGCTGGGGAGGAGAGCGCTAGGGAAGCTACGTGTGTGAGGCAGCTGCTGGGCGCCCAGGGAGTCAGCCTCCGGGTGTGCGGGGCTGCAGACCCCAGCCAGGGGCCCTGGGAGCCTGGTGCACTCCGTGCGGCGCTGAGCCTGGGCGGCCAAGCAACCGCTGGAGGAGCCCTGAACTGGCCCTTCCCTTCCCTCGCACAGAGCTCTTCCTGCTGGAGCCCTTGGTAGTGTGCAAGCCACCGGCCCCTAAGCCCTCCCCAAGGACGCCTGGGGCCTAGGTGCAAAGGCAAGGCAGGAGCGGAGCTGAGGCCAGGAAGGCGCCAGTGGCGTCTTCCAGCCTCGCGCAGCCTGCTCCTTCCTGGGCAGGAAGCCTAGCAGCGAGGCAAGTCTGAGCAAGGCTCGCCCAGGGCAGAGCAGCCTCGCGCCAGCAACTCTGCCAGAACGGGCCTCTGAGCAGAGCTGGAGCTCTGCCGTCCTGGAGGCGCACTCGGCTCCAGCCAAGTAGGGCTTGAGCCAAACGAGGCTGGGCTGCCTCTTCTTCCCTCGAGGAGGCTCGCCTCCCCGCCAGCTGTTCACTCGGCTTCCAGGTGGTGGCGCTCTGCGCCTCTTGCAGGTCTTGGCTCAGGGGCTGCTTGCCCTGAGCTGGGGCTGTGGGCGGGAGCCCAGGCACGCATGGGCAGGCCCCAACCAGCTGCACACGTCTCTGCTGGGGAGGAGAGCGCTAGGGAAGCTACGTGAGTGAGGAAGCTGCTGGGCGCCCAGGGAGTCAGCCTCCGGGTGTGTGGGGCTGCAGACCCCAGCCAGGGCCCTGGGAGCCTGGTGCACTCCGTGCCGAGCTAAGTCTGGGCGGCCAAGCAACCGTTGGAGGAGCCCTGCACTAGCCCTTCCCTTCCCTCGCACAGAGCTCTTCCTGCTGGAGCCCTTGGCAGTGTGCAAGCCACCGGCCCCTAAGCCCTCCCCAAGGAAGCCTGGGGCCTAGGTGCAAAGGCAAGGCAGGAGCGGAGCTGAGGCCAAGAAGGCGCCAGTGGCGTCTCCCAGCATCGCGCAGCCTGCTCCTTCCTGGGCAGGAAGCCTAGCAGCGAGGCAAGTCTGGGCAAGGCTCGCCCAGGGCATAGCAGCTTCGCGCCAGCAACTATGCCAGATCAGGCCTCTGAGCAGAGCTGGAGCTCTGCCGTCCTGGAGGCGCACTAGGCTCCAGCCAAGTAGGGCTTGAGCCAAACGAGGCTGGGCTGCCTCTTCTTCCCTCGAGGAGGCTCGCCTCCCCGCCAGCTGTTCACTCGGCTTCCAGGTGGGGGCGCTCTGCGCCTCCTGCAGGTCTTGGCTCAGGGGCTGCTTGCCCTGAGCTGGGGCTGTGCTCAGGAGCCCAGGCACGCAGGGGCAGGCCCCAACCAGCTGCACACGTCTCTGCTGGGGAGGAGAGCGCTAGGGAAGCTACGTGTGTGAGGCAGCTGCTGGGCGCCCAGGGAGTCAGCCTCCGGGTGTGCGGGGCTGCAGACCCCAGCCAGGGGCCCTGGGAGCCTGGTGCACTCCGCGCGGTGCTGAGTCTGGGCGGCCAAGCAACCTCTGGAGGAGCCCTGCACTAGACCTTTCCTTCCCTCGCACAGAGCTCTTCCTGCTGGAGCCCTTGGCAGTGTGCAAGCCACCGGCCCCTAAGCCCTCCCCAAGGACGCCTGGGGCCTAGGTCAAAGGCAAGGCAGGAGCGGAGCTGAGGCCAGGAAGGCACCAGTGGCGTCTCACAGCCTCGCGCAGCCTGCTCCTTCCTGGGCAGGAAGCCTAGCAGCGAGGCAAGTCTGGGCAAGGCTCGCCCAGGGCAGAGCAGCCTCGCGCCAGCAACTCTGCCAGAACGGGCCTCTGAGCAGAGCTGGAGCTCTGCCGTCCTGGAGGCGCACTCGGCTCCAGCCAAGTAGGGCTTGAGCCAAACGAGGCTGGGCTGCCTCTTCTTCCCTCGAGGAGGCTCGCCTCCCCGCCAGCTGTTCACTCGGCTTCCAGGTGGGGGCGCTCTGCGCCTCCTGCAGGTCTTGGCTCAGGGGCTGCTTGCCCTGAGCTGGGGCTGTGGGCGGGAGCCCAGGCACGCAGGGGCAGGCCCCAACCAGCTGCACACGTCTCTGCTGGGGAGGAGAGCGCTAGGGAAGCTACGTGTGTGAGGGAGCTGCTGGGCGCCCAGGGAGTCAGCCTCCGGGTGTGCGGGGCTGCAGACACCAGCCAGGGGCCCTGGGAGCCTGGTGCACTCCGTGCGGCGCTGAGCCTGGGCGGCCAAGCAACCGCTGGAGGAGCCCTGCACTGGCCCTTCCCATCCCTCGCACAGAGCTCTTCCTGCTGGAGCCCTTGGCAGTGTGCAAGCCACCGGCCCCTAAGCCCTCCCCAAGGACGTCTGGGGCCTAGGTGCAAAGGCAAGGCAGGAGCGGAGCTGAGGCCAGGAAGGCGCCAGTGGCGTCTCCCAGCCTCGCGCAGCCTGCTCCTTCCTGGGCAGGAAGCCTAGCAGCGAGGCAAGTCTGGGCAAGGCTCGCCCAGGGCAGAGCAGCTTCGCGCAAGCAACTATGCCAGATCAGGCCTCTGAGCAGAGCTTGAGCTCTGCCGTCCTGGAGGCGCACTCGGCTCCAGCCAAATAGGGCTTGAGCCAAACGAGGCTGGGCTGCCTCTTCTTCCCTCGAGGAGGCTCGCCTCCCCGCCAGCTGTTCACTCGGCTTCCAGGTGGGGGCGCTCTTCGCCTCGTGCAGGACTTGGCTCAGGGGCTGCTTGCCCTGAGCTGGGGCTGTGCGCAGGAGCCAGGAAGGCAGGGGCAGGCCCCAACCAGCTGCACACGTCTCTGATGGGGAGGAGAGCGCTAGGAAAGCTACATGTGTGAGGCAGCTGCTGGGCGCCCAGGGAGTCAGCCTCCAGGTGTGCGGGGCTGCAGACCCCAGCCAGGTGCCCTGGGAGCCTGGTGCACTCCGTGCGGCGCTGAGTCTGGGCGGCCAAGCAACCGATGGAGGAGCCCTGCATTAGCCCTTCCCTTCCCTCGCACAGAGCTCTTCCTGCTGGAACCCTTGGTAGTGTGCAAGCCACCGGCCCCTAAGCCCTCCCCAAGGACGTCTGGGGCCTAGGTGCAAAGGCAAGGCAGGAGCGGAGCTGAGGCCAGGAAGGCGCCAGTGGCGTCTCCCAGCCTCGCGCAGCCTGCTCCTTCCTGGGCAGGAAGCCTAGCAGCGAGGCAAGTCTGGGCAAGGCTCGCCCAGGGCAGAGCAGCCTCGCGCCAGCAACTCTGCCAGAACGGGCCTCTGAGCAGAGCTGGAGCTCTGCCGTCCTGGAGGCGCACTCGGCTCCAGCCAAGTAGGGCTTGAGCCAAACGAGGCTGGGCTGCCTCTTCTTCCCTCGAGGAGGCTCTCCTCCCCGCCAGCTGTTCACTCGGCTTCCAGGTGGGGGCGCTCTGCGCCTCCTGCAGGTCTTGGCTCAGGGGCTGCTTGCCCTGAGCTGGGGCTGTGGGCGGGATCCCAGGCACGCAGGGGCAGGCCCCAACCAGCTGCACACGTCTCTGCTGGGGAGGAGAGCGCTAGGGAAGCTACGTGTGTGAGGCAGCTGCTGGGCGCCCAGGGAGTCAGCCTCCGGGTGTGCGGGGCTGCAGACCCCAGCCAGGGGCCCTGGGAGCCTGGTGCACTCCGTGCGGAGCTGAGCCTGGGCGGCCAAGCAACCGCTGGAGGAGCCCTGCACTGGCCCTTCCCTTCCCTCGCACAGAGCTCTTCCTGCTGGAGCCCTTGGTAGTGTGCAAGCCACCGGCCCCTAAGCCCTCCCCAAGGACGCCTGGGGCCTAGGTGCAAAGCAAGGCAGGAGCGGAGCTGAGGCCAGGAAGGCGCCAGTGGCGTCTTCCAGCCTCGCGCAGCCTGCTCCTTCCTGGGCAGGAAGCCTAGCAGCGAGGCAAGTCTGGGCAAGGCTCGCCCAGGGCAGAGCAGCCTCGCGCCAGCAACTCTGCCAGAACGGGCCTCTGAGCAGAGCTGGAGCTCTGCCGTCCTGGAGGCGCACTCGGCTCCAGCCAAGTAGGGCTTGAGCCAAACGAGGCTGGGCTGCCTCTTCTTCCCTCGAGGAGGCTCGCCTCCCCGCCAGCTGTTCACTCGGCTTCCAGGTGGGGGCGCTCTGCGCCTCTTGCAGGTCTTGGCTCAGGGGCTGCTTGCCCTGAGCTGGGGCTGTGGGCGGGAGCCCAGGCACGCAGGGGCAGGCCCCAACCAGCTGCACACGTCTCTGCTGCGGAGGAGAGCGCTAGGGAAGCTACGTGAGTGAGGAAGCTGCTGGGCGCCCAGGGAGTCAGCCTCCGGGTGTGCGGGGCTGCAGACCCCAGCCAGGGCCCTGGGAGCCTGGTGCACTCCGTGCCGAGCTAAGTCTGGGCGGCCAAGCAACCGCTGGAGGAACCCTGCACTAGCCCTTCCCTTCCCTCGCACAGAGCTCTTCCTGCTGGAGCCCTTGGCAGTGTGCAAGCCACCGGCCCCTAAGCCCTCCCTAAGGACGCCTGCTGCCTAGGTGCAAAGGCAAGGCAGGAGCGGAGCTGAGGCCAAGAAGGCGCCAGTGGCGTCTCCCAGCATCGCGCAGCCTGCTCCTTCCTGGGCAGGAAGCCGAGCAGCGAGGCAAGTCTGGGCAAGGCTCGCCCAGGGCAGAGCAGCTTCGCGCCAGCAACTATGCCAGATCAGGCCTCTGAGCAGAGCTGGAGCTCTGCCGTCCTGCAGGCGCACTAGGCTCCAGCCAAGTAGGGCTTGAGCCAAACGAGGCTGGGCTGCCTCTTCTTCCCTCGAGGAGGCTCGCCTCCCCGCCAGCTGTTCACTCGGCTTCCAGGTGGGGGCGCTCTGCGCCTCCTGCAGGTCTTGGCTCAGGGGCTGCTTGCCCTGAGCTGGGGCTGTGCTCAGGAGCCCAGGCACGCAGGGGCAGGCCCCAACCAGCTGCACACGTCTCTGCTGGGGAGGAGAGCGCTAGGGAAGCTACGTGTGTGAGGCAGCTGCTGGGCGCCCAGGGAGTCAGCCTCCGGGTGTGCGGGGCTGCAGACCCCAGCCAGGGGCCCTGGGAGCCTGGTGCACTCCGCGCGGTGCTGAGTCTGGGCGGCCAAGCAACCTCTGGAGGAGCCCTGCACTAGACCTTTCCTTCCCTCGCACAGAGCTCTTCCTGCTGGAGCCCTTGGCAGTGTGCAAGCCACCGGCCCCTAAGCCCTCCCCAAGGACGCCTGGGGCCTAGGTCAAAGGCAAGGCAGGAGCGGAGCTGAGGCCAGGAAGGCACCAGTGGCGTCTCACAGCCTCGCGCAGCCTGCTCCTTCCTGGGCAGGAAGCCTAGCAGCGAGGCAAGTCTGGGCAAGGCTCGCCCAGGGCAGAGCAGCCTCGCGCCAGCAACTCTGCCAGAACGGGCCTCTGAGCAGAGCTGGAGCTCTGCCGTCCTGGAGGCGCACTCGGCTCCAGCCAAGTAGGGCTTGAGCCAAACGAGGCTGGGCTGCCTCTTCTTCCCTCGAGGAGGCTCGCCTCCCCGCCAGCTGTTCACTCGGCTTCCAGGTGGGAGCGCTCTGCGCCTCCTGCAGGTCTTGGCTCAGGAGCTGCTTGCCCTGAGCTGGGGCTGTGGGCGGGAGCCCAGGCACGCAGGGGCAGGCCCCAACCAGCTGCACACGTCTCTGCTGGGGAGGAGAGCGCTAGGGAAGCTACGTGTGTGAGGCAGCTGCTGGGCGCCCAGGGAGTCAGCCTCCGGGTGTGCGGGGCTGCAGACCCCAGCCAGGGGCCCTGGGAGCCTGGTGCACTCCGTGCGGCGCTGAGCCTGGGCGGCCAAGCAACCGCTGGAGGAGCCCTGAACTGGCCCTTCCCTTCCCTCGCACAGAGCTCTTCCTGCTGGAGCCCTTGGTAGTGTGCAAGCCACCGGCCCCTAAGCCCTCCCCAAGGACGCCTGGGGCCTAGGTGCAAAGGCAAGGCAGGAGCGGAGCTGAGGCCAGGAAGGCGCCAGTGGCGTCTTCCAGCCTCGCGCAGCCTGCTCCTTCCTGGGCAGGAAGCCTAGCAGCGAGGCAAGTCTGAGCAAGGCTCGCCCAGGGCAGAGCAGCCTCGCGCCAGCAACTCTGCCAGAACGGGCCTCTGAGCAGAGCTGGAGCTCTGCCGTCCTGGAGGCGAACTCGGCTCCAGCCAAGTAGGGCTTGAGCCAAACGAGGCTGGGCTGCCTCTTCTTCCCTCGAGGAGGCTCGCCTCCCCGCCAGCTGTTCACTCGGCTTCCAGGTGGTGGCGCTCTGCGCCTCTTGCAGGTCTTGGCTCAGGGGCTGCTTGCCCTGAGCTGGGGCTGTGGGCGGGAGCCCAGGCACGCATGGGCAGGCCCCAACCAGCTGCACACGTCTCTGCTGGGGAGGAGAGCGCTAGGGAAGCTACGTGAGTGAGGAAGCTGCTGGGCGCCCAGGGAGTCAGCCTCCGGGTGTGCGGGGCTGCAGACCCCAGCCAGGGCCCTGGGAGCCTGGTGCACTCCGTGCCGAGCTAAGTCTGGGCGGCCAAGCAACCGTTGGAGGAGCCCTGCACTAGCCCTTCCCTTCCCTCACACAGAGCTCTTCCTGCTGGAGCCCTTGGCAGTGTGCAAGCCACCGGCCCCTAAGCCCTCCCCAAGGACGCCTGGGGCCTAGGTGCAAAGGCAAGGCAGGAGCGGAGCTGAGGCCAAGAAGGCGCCAGTGGCGTCTCCCAGCCTCGCGCAGCCTGCTCCTTCCTGGGCAGGAAGCCTAGCAGCGAGGCAAGTCTGGGCAAGGCTCGCCCAGGGCATAGCAGCTTCGCGCCAGCAACTATGCCAGATCAGGCCTCTGAGCAGAGCTGGAGCTCTGCCGTCCTGGAGGCGCACTAGGCTCCAGCCAAGTAGGGCTTGAGCCAAACGAGGCTGGGCTGCCTCTTCCTCCCTCGAGGAGGCTCGCCTCCCCGCCAGCTGTTCACTCGGCTTCCAGGTGGGGGCGCTCTGCGCCTCCTGCAGGTCTTGGCTCAGGGGCTGCTTGCCCTGAGCTGGGGCTGTGCTCAGGAGCCCAGGCACGCAGGGGCAGGCCCCAACCAGCTGCACACGTCTCTGCTGGGGAGGAGAGCGCTAGGGAAGCTACGTGTGTGAGCCAGCTGCTGGGCGTCCAGGGAGTCAGCCTCCGGGTGTGCGGGGCTGCAGACCACAGCCAGGGGCCCTGGGAGCCTGGTGCACTCCGTGCGGCGCTGAGCCTGGGGGGCCAAGCAACCGCTGGATGAGCCCTGCACTGGCCCTTCCCTTCCCTCGCACAGAGCTCTTCCTGCTGGAGCCCTTGGCAGTGTGCAAGCCACCGGCCCCTAAGCCCTGCCCAAGGACGCCTGGGGCCTAGGTGCAAAGGCAAGGCAGGAGCGGAGCTGTGGCCAGGAAGGCGCCAGTGGCGTCTCCCAGCCTCGCGCAGCCTGCTCCTTCTTGGGCAGGAAGCCTAGCAGTGAGGCAAGTCTGGGCAAGGTTCGCCCAGGGCAGAGCAGCCTCGAGCCAGCAACTCTGCCAGAACGGGCCTCTGAGCAGAGCTGGAGCTCTGCCGTCCTGGAGGCGCACTCGGCTCCAGCCAAGTAGGGCTTGAGCCAAACGAGGCTGGGCTGCCTCTTCTTCCCTCGAGGAGGCTCGCCTCCCCGCCAGCTGTTCACTCGGCTTCCAGGTGGGGGCGCTCTGCGCCTCCTGCTGGTCTTGGCTCAGGGGCTGCTTGCCCTGAGCTGGGGCTGTGGGCGGGAGCCCAGGCACGCAGGGGCAGGCCCCAACCAGCTGCACACGTCTCTGCTGGGGAGGAGAGCACTAGGGAAGCTACGTGTGTGAGGCAGCTGCTGGGCGCCCAGGGAGTCAGCCTCCGGGTGTGCGGGGCTCCAGACCACAGCCAGGGGCCCTGGGAGCCTGGTGCATTCCGTGCGGCGCTGAGCCTGGGCGGCCAAGCAACCGGTTGATGAGCCCTGCACTGGCCCTTCCCTTCCCTCGCACAGAGCTCTTCCTGCTGGAGCCCTTGGCAGTGTGCAAGCCCCCGGTCCCTAAGCCCTCCCCAAGGACGCCTGGGGCCTAGGTGCAAAGGCAAGGCAGGAGCGGAGCTGAGGCCAGGAAGGCGCCAGTGGCGTCTCCCAGCCTCGCGCAGCCTGCTCCTTCCTGGGCAGGAAGCCTAGCAGCGAGGCAAGTCTGGGCAAGGCTCGCCCAGGGCAGAGCAGCCTCGCGCCAGCAACTCTGCCAGAACGGGCCTCTGAGCAGAGCTGGAGCTCTGCCGTCCTGGAGGCGCACTCGGCTCCAGCCAAGTAGGGCTTGAGCCAAACGAGGCTGGGCTGCCTCTTCTTCCCTTGAGGAGGCTCGCCTCCCCGCCAGCTGTTCACTCGGCTTCCAGGTGGGGGCGCTCTGCGCCTCCTGCAGGTCTTGGCTCAGGGGCTGCTTGCCCTGAGCTGGGGCTGTGGGCGGGAGCCCAGGCACGCAGGGGCAGGCCCCAACCAGCTGCACACGTCTCTGCTGGGGAGGAGAGCGCTAGGGAAGCTACGTGTGTGAGGGAGCTGCTGGGCGCCCAGGGAGTCAGCCTCCGGGTGTGCGGGGCTGCAGACACCAGCCAGGGGCCCTGGGAGCCTGGTGCACTCCGTGCGGCGCTGAGCCTGGGCGGCCAAGCAACCGCTGGAGGAGCCCTGCACTGGCCCTTCCCATCCCTCGCACAGAGCTCTTCCTGCTGGAGCCCTTGGCAGTGTGCAAGCCACCGGCCCCTAAGCCCTCCCCAAGGACGTCTGGGGCCTAGGTGCAAAGGCAAGGCAGGAGCGGAGCTGAGGCCAGGAAGGCGCCAGTGGCGTCTCCCAGCCTCGCGCAGCCTGCTCCTTCCTGGGCAGGAAGCCTAGCAGCGAGGCAAGTCTGGGCAAGGCTCGCCCAGGGCAGAGCAGCCTCGCGCCAGCAACTCTGCCAGAACGGGCCTCTGAGCAGAGCTGGAGCTCTGCCGTCCTGGAGGCGCACTCGGCTCCAGCCAAGTAGGGCTTGAGCCAAACGAGGCTGGGCTGCCTCTTCTTCCCTCGAGGAGGCTCGCCTCCCCGCCAGCTGTTCACTCGGCTTCCAGGTGGGGGCGCTCTGCGCCTCCTGCAGGTCTTGGCTCAGGGGCTGCTTGCCCTGAGCTGGGGCTGTGGGCGGGATCCCAGGCACGCAGGGGCAGGCCCCAACCAGCTGCACACGTCTCTGCTGCGGAGGAGAGCGCTAGGGAAGCTACGTGAGTGAGGAAGCTGCTGGGCGCCCAGGGAGTCAGCCTCCGGGTGTGCGGGGCTGCAGACCCCAGCCAGGGCCCTGGGAGCCTGGTGCACTCCGTGCCGAGCTAAGTCTGGGCGGCCAAGCAACCGCTGGAGGAGCCCTGCACTAGCCCTTCCCTTCCCTCGCACAGAGCTCTTCCTGCTGGAGCCCTTGGCAGTGTGCAAGCCACCGGCCCCTAAGCCCTCCCCAAGGACGCCTGGGGCCTAGGTGCAAAGGCAAGGCAGGAGTGGAGCTGAGGCCAAGAAGGCGCCAGTGGCGTCTCCCAGCATCGCGCAGCCTGCTCCTTCCTGGGCAGGAAGCCTAGCAGCGAGGCAAGTCTGGGCAAGTCTCGCCCAGGGCATAGGAGCTTCGCGCCAGCAACTATGCCAGATCAGGCCTCTGAGCAGAGCTGGAGCTCTGCCGTCCTGGAGGCGCACTAGGCTCCAGCCAGGTAGGGCTTGAGATAAACGAGGCTGGGCTGCCTCTTCTTCCCTCGAGGAGGCTCGCCTCCCCGCCAGCTGTTCACTCGGCTTCCAGGTGGGGGCGCTCTGCGCCTCCTGCTGGTCTTGGCTCAGGGGCTGCTTGCCCTGAGCTGGGGCTGTGCTCAGGAGCCCAGGCACGCAGGGGCAGGCCCCAACCAGCTGCACACGTCTCTGCTGGGGAGGAGAGCGCTAGGGAAGCTACGTGTGTGAGGCAGCTGCTGGGCGCCCAGGGAGTCAGCCTCCGGGTGTGCGGGGCTGCAGACCCCAGCCAGGGGCCCTGGGAGCCTGGTGCACTCCGCGCGGTGCTGAGTCTGGGCGGCCAAGCAACCTCTGGAGGAGCCCTGCACTAGACCTTTCCTTCCCTCGCACAGAGCTCTTCCTGCTGGAGCCCTTGGCAGTGTGCAAGCCACCGGCCCCTAAGCCCTCCCCAAGGACGCCTGGGGCCTAGGTCAAAGGCAAGGCAGGAGCGGAGCTGAGGCCAGGAAGGCACCAGTGGCGTCTCACAGCCTCGCGCAGCCTGCTCCTTCCTGGGCAGGAAGCCTAGCAGCGAGGCAAGTCTGGGCAAGGCTCGCCCAGGGCAGAGCAGCCTCGCGCCAGCAACTCTGCCAGAACGGGCCTCTGAGCAGAGCTGGAGCTCTGCCGTCCTGGAGGCGCACTCGGCTCCAGCCAAGTAGGGCTTGAGCCAAACGAGGCTGGGCTGCCTCTTCTTCCCTCGAGGAGGCTCGCCTCCCCGCCAGCTGTTCACTCGGCTTCCAGGTGGGGGCGCTCTGCGCGTCCTGCAGGTCTTGGCTCAGGGGCTGCTTGCCCTGAGCTGGGGCTGTGGGCGGGAGCCCAGGAACGCAGGGGTAGGCCCCAACCAGCTGCACACGTCTCTGCTGGGGAGGAGAGCGCTAGGGAAGCTACGTGTGTGAGGCAGCTGCTGGGCGCCCAGGGAGTCAGCCTCCGGGTGTGCGGGGCTGCAGACCCCAGCCAGGGGCCCTGGGAGCCTGGTGCACTCCGTGCGGCGCTGAGCCTGGGCGGCCAAGCAACCGCTGGAGGAGCCCTGAACTGGTCCTTCCCTTCCCTCGCACAGAGCTCTTCCTGCTGGAGCCCTTGGTAGTGTGCAAGCCACCGGCCCCTAAGCCCTCCCCAAGGACGCCTGGGGCCTAGGTGCAAAGGCAAGGCAGGAGCGGAGCTGAGGCCAGGAAGGCGCCAGTGGCGTCTCCCAGCCTCGCGCAGCCTGCTCCTTCCTGGGCAGGAAGCCTAGCAGCGAGGCAAGTCTGAGCAAGGCTCGCCCAGGGCAGAGCAGCCTCGCGCCAGCAACTCTGCCAGAACGGGCCTCTGAGCAGAGCTGGAGCTCTGCCGTCCTGGAGGCGCACTCGGCTCCAGCCAAGTAGGGCTTGAGCCAAACGAGGCTGGGCTGCCTCTTCTTCCCTCGAGGAGGCTCGCTCCCCGCCAGCTGTTCACTCGGCTTCCAGGTGGTGGCGCTCTGCGCCTCTTGCAGGTCTTGGCTCAGGGGCTGCTTGCCCTGAGCTGGGGCTGTGGGCGGGAGCCCAGGCACGCATGGGCAGGCCCCAACCAGCTGCACACGTCTCTGCTGCGGAGGAGAGCGCTAGGGAAGCTACGTGAGTGAGGAAGCTGCTGGGCGCCCAGGGAGTCAGCCTCCGGGTGTGCGGGGCTGCAGACCCCAGCCAGGGCCCTGGGAGCCTGGTGCACTCCGTGCCGAGCTAAGTCTGGGCGGCCAAGCAACCGCTGGAGGAAACCTGCACTAGCCCTTCCCTTCCCTCGCACAGAGCTCTTCCTGCTGGAGCCCTTGGCAGTGTGCAAGCCACCGGCCCCTAAGCCCTCCCTAAGGACGCCTGGGGCCTAGGTGCAAAGGCAAGGCAGGAGCGGAGCTGAGGCCAAGAAGGCGCCAGTGGCGTCTCCCAGCATCGCGCAGCCTGCTCCTTCCTGGGCAGGAAGCCTAGCAGCGAGGCAAGTCTGGGCAAGGCTCGCCCAGGGCAGAGCAGCCTCGCGCCAGCAACTCTGCCAGAACGGGCCTCTGAGCAGAGCTGGAGCTCTGCCGTCCTGGAGGCGCACTCGGCTCCAGCCAAGTAGGGCTTGAGCCAAACGAGGCTGGGCTGCCTCTTCTTCCCTCGAGGAGGCTCGCCTCCCCGCCAGCTGTTCACTCGGCTTCCAGGTGGGGGCGCTCTGCGCCTCCTGCAGGTCTTGGCTCAGGGGCTGCTTGCCCTGAGCTGGGGCTGTGGGCGGGAGCCCAGGCACGCAGGGGCAGGCCCCAACCAGCTGCACACGTCTCTGCTGGGGAGGAGAGCGCTAGGGAAGCTACGTGTGTGAGGCAGCTGCTGGGCGCCCAGGGAGTCAGCCTCCGGGTGTGCGGGGCTGCAGACCCCAGCCAGGGGCCCTGGGAGCCTGGTGCACTCCGTGCGGCGCTGAGCCTGGGCGGCCAAGCAACCGCTGGAGGAGCCCTGAACTGGCCCTTCCCTTCCCTCGCACAGAGCTCTTCCTGCTGGAGCCCTTGGTAGTGTGCAAGCCACCGGCCCCTAAGCCCTCCCCAAGGACGCCTGGGGCCTAGGTGCAAAGGCAAGGCAGGAGCGGAGCTGAGGCCAGGAAGGCGCCAGTGGCGTCTTCCAGCCTCGCGCAGCCTGCTCCTTCCTGGGCAGGAAGCCTAGCAGCGAGGCAAGTCTGAGCAAGGCTCGCCCAGGGCAGAGCAGCCTCGCGCCAGCAACTCTGCCAGAACGGGCCTCTGAGCAGAGCTGGAGCTCTGCCGTCCTGGAGGCGCACTCGGCTCCAGCCAAGTAGGGCTTGAGCCAAACGAGGCTGGGCTGCCTCTTCTTCCCTCGAGGAGGCTCGCCTCCCCGCCAGCTGTTCACTCGGCTTCCAGGTGGTGGCGCTCTGCGCCTCTTGCAGGTCTTGGCTCAGGGGCTGCTTGCCCTGAGCTGGGGCTGTGGGCGGGAGCCCAGGCACGCATGGGCAGGCCCCAACCAGCTGCACACGTCTCTGCTGGGGAGGAGAGCGCTAGGGAAGCTACGTGAGTGAGGAAGCTGCTGGGCGCCCAGGGAGTCAGCCTCCGGGTGTGCGGGGCTGCAGACCCCAGCCAGGGCCCTGGGAGCCTGGTGCACTCCGTGCCGAGCTAAGTCTGGGCGGCCAAGCAACCGTTGGAGGAGCCCTGCACTAGCCCTTCCCTTCCCTCGCACAGAGCTCTTCCTGCTGGAGCCCTTGGCAGTGTGCAAGCCACCGGCCCCTAAGCCCTCCCCAAGGACGCCTGGGGCCTAGGTGCAAAGGCAAGGCAGGAGCGGAGCTGATGCCAAGAAGGCGCCAGTGGCGTCTCCCAGCATCGCGCAGCCTGCTCCTTCCTGGGCAGGAAGCCTAGCAGCGAGGCAAGTCTGGGCAAGGCTCGCCCAGGGCATAGCAGCTTCGCGCCAGCAACTATGCCAGATCAGGCCTCTGAGCAGAGCTGGAGCTCTGCCGTCCTGGAGGCGCACTAGGCTCCAGCCAAGTAGGGCTTGAGCCAAACGAGGCTGGGCTGCCTCTTCTTCCCTCGAGGAGGCTCGCCTCCCCGCCAGCTGTTCACTCGGCTTCCAGGTGGGGGCGCTCTGCGCCTCCTGCAGGTCTTGGCTCAGGGGCTGCTTGCCCTGAGCTGGGGCTGTGCTCAGGAGCCCAGGCACGCAGGGGCAGGCCCCAACCAGCTGCACACGTCTCTGCTGGGGAGGAGAGCGCTAGGGAAGCTACGTGTGTGAGGCAGCTGCTGGGCGCCCAGGGAGTCAGCCTCCGGGTGTGCGGGGCTGCAGACCCCAGCCAGGGGCCCTGGGAGCCTGGTGCACTCCGCGCGGTGCTGAGTCTGGGCGGCCAAGCAACCTCTGGAGGAGCCCTGCACTAGACCTTTCCTTCCCTCGCACAGAGCTCTTCCTGCTGGAGCCCTTGGCAGTGTGCAAGCCACCGGCCCCTAAGCCCTCCCCAAGGACGCCTGGGGCCTAGGTCAAAGGCAAGGCAGGAGCGGAGCTGAGGCCAGGAAGGCACCAGTGGCGTCTCACAGCCTCGCGCAGCCTGCTCCTTCCTGGGCAGGAAGCCTAGCAGCGAGGCAAGTCTGGGCAAGGCTCGCCCAGGGCAGAGCAGCCTCGCGCCAGCAACTCTGCCAGAACGGGCCTCTGAGCAGAGCTGGAGCTCTGCCGTCCTGGAGGCGCACTCGGCTCCAGCCAAGTAGGGCTTGAGCCAAACGAGGCTGGGCTGCCTCTTCTTCCCTCGAGGAGGCTCGCCTCCCCGCCAGCTGTTCACTCGGCTTCCAGGTGGGGGCGCTCTTCGCCTCCTGCAGGTCTTGGCTCAGGGGCTGCTTGCCCTGAGCTGGGGCTGTGGGCGGGATCCCAGGCACGCAGGGGCAGGCCCCAACCAGCTGCACACGTCTCTGCTGGGGAGGAGAGCGCTAGGGAAGCTACGTGTGTGAGGCAGCTGCTGGGCGCCCAGGGAGTCAGCCTCCGGGTGTGCGGGGCTGCAGACCCCAGCCAGGGGCCCTGGGAGCCTGGTGCACTCCGTGCGGCGCTGAGCCTGGGCGGCCAAGCAACCGCTGGAGGAGCCCTGCACTGGCCCTTCCCTTCCCTCGCACAGAGCTCTTCCTGCTGGAGCCCTTGGTAGTGTGCAAGCCACCGGCCCCTAAGCCCTCCCCAAGGACGCCTGGGGCCTAGGTGCAAAGGCAAGGCAGGAGCGGAGCTGAGGCCAGGAAGGCGCCAGTGGCGTCTTCCAGCCTCCCGCAGCCTGCTGCTTCCTGGGCAGGAAGCCTAGCAGCGAGGCAAGTCTGGGCAAGGCTCGCCCAGGGCAGAGCAGCCTCGCGCCAGCAACTCTGCCAGAACGGGCCTCTGAGCAGAGCTGGAGCTCTGCCGTCCTGGAGGCGCACTCGGCTCCAGCCAAGTCGGGCTTGAGATAAACGAGGCTGGGCTGCCTCTTCTTCCCTCGAGGAGGCTCGCCTCCCCGCCAGCTGTTCACTCGGCTTCCAGGTGGGGGCGCTCTGCGCCTCCTGCAGGTCTTCTCTCAGGGGCTGCTTGCCCTGAGCTGGGGCTGTGCTCAGGAGCCCAGGCACGCAGGGGCAGGCCCCAACCAGCTGCACACGTCTCTGCTGGGGAGGAGAGCGCTAGGGAAGCTACGTGTGTGAGGCAGCTGCTGGGCGCCCAGGGAGTCAGCCTCCGGGTGTGCGGGGCTGCAGACCCCAGCCAGGGGCCCTGGGAGCCTGGTGCACTCCGCGCGGTGCTGAGTCTGGGCGGCCAAGCAACCTCTGGAGGAGCCCTGCACTAGACCTTTCCTTCCCTCGCACAGAGCTCTTCCTGCTGGAGCCCTTGGCAGTGTGCAAGCCACCGGCCCCTAAGCCCTCCCCAAGGACGCCTGGGGCCTAGGTCAAAGGCAAGGCAGGAGCGGAGCTGAGGCCAGGAAGGCACCAGTGGCGTCTCACAGCCTCGCGCAGCCTGCTCCTTCCTGGGCAGGAAGCCTAGCAGCGAGGCAAGTCTGGGCAAGGCTCGCCCAGGGCAGAGCAGCCTCGCGCCAGCAACTCTGCCAGAACGGGCCTCTGAGCAGAGCTGGAGCTCTGCCGTCCTGGAGGCGCACTCGGCTCCAGCCAAGTAGGGCTTGAGCCAAACGAGGCTGGGCTGCCTCTTCTTCCCTCGAGGAGGCTCGCCTCCCCGCCAGCTGTTCACTCGGCTTCCAGGTGGGGGCGCTCTGCGCCTCCTGCAGGTCTTGGCTCAGGGGCTGCTTGCCCTGAGCTGGGGCTGTGGGCGGGAGCCCAGGCACGCAGGGGTAGGCCCCAAACAGCTGCACACGTCTCTGCTGGGGAGGAGAGCGCTAGGGAAGCTACGTGTGTGAGGCAGCTGCTGGGCGCCCAGGGAGTCAGCCTCCGGGTGTGCGGGGCTGCAGACCCCAGCCAGGGGCCCTGGGAGCCTGGTGCACTCCGTGCGGCGCTGAGCCTGGGCGGCCAAGCAACCGCTGGAGGAGCCCTGCACTGGCCCTTCCCTTCCCTCGCACAGAGCTCTTCCTGCTGGAGCCCTTGGTAGTGTGCAAGCCACCGGCCCCTAAGCCCTCCCCAAGGACGCCTGGGGCCTAGGTGCAAAGGCAAGGCAGGAGCGGAGCTGAGGCCAGGAAGGCGCCAGTGGCGTCTTCCAGCCTCGCGCAGCCTGCTCCTTCCTGGGCAGGAAGACTAGCAGCGAGGCAAGTCTGAGCAAGGCTCGCCCAGGGCAGAGCAGCCTCGCGCCAGCAACTCTGCCAGAACGGGCCTCTGAGCAGAGCTGGAGCTCTGCCGTCCTGGAGGCGCACTCGGCTCCAGCCAAGTAGGGCTTGAGCCAAACGAGGCTGGGCTGCCTCTTCTTCCCTCGAGGAGGCTCGCCTCCCCGCCAGCTGTTCACTTGGCTTCCAGGTGGTGGCGCTCTGCGCCTCTTGCAGGTCTTGGCTCAGGGGCTGCTTGCCCTGAGCTGGGGCTGTGGGCGGGAGCCCAGGCACGCATGGGCAGGCCCCAACCAGCTGCACACGTCTCTGCTGCGGAGGAGAGCGCTAGGGAAGCTACGTGAGTGAGGAAGCTGCTGGGCGCCCAGGGAGTCAGCCTCCGGGTGTGCGGGGCTGCAGACCCCAGCCAGGGCCCTGGGAGCCTGGTGCACTCCGTGCCGAGCTAAGTCTGGGCGGCCAAGCAACCGCTGGAGGAACCCTGCACTAGCCCTTCCCTTCCCTCGCACAGAGCTCTTCCTGCTGGAGCCCTTGGCAGTGTGCAAGCCACCGGCCCCTAAGCCCTCCCTAAGGACGCCTGGGGCCTAGGTGCAAAGGCAAGGCAGGAGCGGAGCTGAGGCCAAGAAGGCGCCAGTGGCGTCTCCCAGCATCGCGCAGCCTGCTCCTTCCTGGGCAGGAAGCCTAGCAGCGAGGCAAGTCTGGGCAAGGCTCGCCCAGGGCATAGCAGCTTCGCGCCAGCAACTATGCCAGATCAGGCCTCTGAGCAGAGCTGGAGCTCTGCCGTCCTGCAGGCGCACTAGGCTCCAGCCAAGTAGGGCTTGAGCCAAACGAGGCTGGGCTGCCTCTTCTTCCCTCGAGGAGGCTCGCCTCCCCGCCAGCTGTTCACTCGGCTTCCAGGTGGGGGCGCTCTGCGCCTCCTGCAGGTCTTGGCTCAGGGGCTGCTTGCCCTGAGCTGGGGCTGTGCTCAGGAGCCCAGGCACGCAGGGGCAGGCCCCAACCAGCTGCACACGTCTCTGCTGGGGAGGAGAGCGCTAGGGAAGCTACGTGTGTGAGGCAGCTGCTGGGCGCCCAGGGAGTCAGCCTCCGGGTGTGCGGGGCTGCAGACCCCAGCCAGGGGCCCTGGGAGCCTGGTGCACTCCGCGCGGTGCTGAGTCTGGGCGGCCAAGCAACCTCTGGAGGAGCCCTGCACTAGACCTTTCCTTCCCTCGCACAGAGCTCTTCCTGCTGGAGCCCTTGGCAGTGTGCAAGCCACCGGCCCCTAAGCCCTCCCCAAGGACGCCTGGGGCCTAGGTCAAAGGCAAGGCAGGAGCGGAGCTGAGGCCAGGAAGGCACCAGTGGCGTCTCACAGCCTCGCGCAGCCTGCTCCTTCCTGGGCAGGAAGCCTAGCAGCGAGGCAAGTCTGGGCAAGGCTCGCCCAGGGCAGAGCAGCCTCGCGCCAGCAACTCTGCCAGAACGGGCCTCTGAGCAGAGCTGGAGCTCTGCCGTCCTGGAGGCGCACTCGGCTCCAGCCAAGTAGGGCTTGAGCCAAACGAGGCTGGGCTGCCTCTTCTTCCCTCGAGGAGGCTCGCCTCCCCGCCAGCTGTTCACTCGGCTTCCAGGTGGGAGCGCTCTGCGCCTCCTGCAGGTCTTGGCTCAGGAGCTGCTTGCCCTGAGCTGGGGCTGTGGGCGGGAGCCCAGGCACGCAGGGGCAGGCCCCAACCAGCTGCACACGTCTCTGCTGGGGAGGAGAGCGCTAGGGAAGCTACGTGTGTGAGGCAGCTGCTGGGCGCCCAGGGAGTCAGCCTCCGGGTGTGCGGGGCTGCAGACCCCAGCCAGGGGCCCTGGGAGCCTGGTGCACTCCGTGCGGCGCTGAGCCTGGGCGGCCAAGCAACCGCTGGAGGAGCCCTGAACTGGCCCTTCCCTTCCCTCGCACAGAGCTCTTCCTGCTGGAGCCCTTGGTAGTGTGCAAGCCACCGGCCCCTAAGCCCTCCCCAAGGACGCCTGGGGCCTAGGTGCAAAGGCAAGGCAGGAGCGGAGCTGAGGCCAGGAAGGCGCCAGTGGCGTCTTCCAGCCTCGCGCAGCCTGCTCCTTCCTGGGCAGGAAGCCTAGCAGCGAGGCAAGTCTGAGCAAGGCTCGCCCAGGGCAGAGCAGCCTCGCGCCAGCAACTCTGCCAGAACGGGCCTCTGAGCAGAGCTGGAGCTCTGCCGTCCTGGAGGCGAACTCGGCTCCAGCCAAGTAGGGCTTGAGCCAAACGAGGCTGGGCTGCCTCTTCTTCCCTCGAGGAGGCTCGCCTCCCCGCCAGCTGTTCACTCGGCTTCCAGGTGGTGGCGCTCTGCGCCTCTTGCAGGTCTTGGCTCAGGGGCTGCTTGCCCTGAGCTGGGGCTGTGGGCGGGAGCCCAGGCACGCATGGGCAGGCCCCAACCAGCTGCACACGTCTCTGCTGGGGAGGAGAGCGCTAGGGAAGCTACGTGAGTGAGGAAGCTGCTGGGCGCCCAGGGAGTCAGCCTCCGGGTGTGCGGGGCTGCAGACCCCAGCCAGGGCCCTGGGAGCCTGGTGCACTCCGTGCCGAGCTAAGTCTGGGCGGCCAAGCAACCGTTGGAGGAGCCCTGCACTAGCCCTTCCCTTCCCTCACACAGAGCTCTTCCTGCTGGAGCCCTTGGCAGTGTGCAAGCCACCGGCCCCTAAGCCCTCCCCAAGGACGCCTGGGGCCTAGGTGCAAAGGCAAGGCAGGAGCGGAGCTGAGGCCAAGAAGGCGCCAGTGGCGTCTCCCAGCCTCGCGCAGCCTGCTCCTTCCTGGGCAGGAAGCCTAGCAGCGAGGCAAGTCTGGGCAAGGCTCGCCCAGGGCATAGCAGCTTCGCGCCAGCAACTATGCCAGATCAGGCCTCTGAGCAGAGCTGGAGCTCTGCCGTCCTGGAGGCGCACTAGGCTCCAGCCAAGTAGGGCTTGAGCCAAACGAGGCTGGGCTGCCTCTTCTTCCCTCGAGGAGGCTCGCCTCCCCGCCAGCTGTTCACTCGGCTTCCAGGTGGGGGCGCTCTGCGCCTCCTGCAGGTCTTGGCTCAGGGGCTGCTTGCCCTGAGCTGGGGCTGTGCTCAGGAGCCCAGGCACGCAGGGGCAGGCCCCAACCAGCTGCACACGTCTCTGCTGGGGAGGAGAGCGCTAGGGAAGCTACGTGTGTGAGCCAGCTGCTGGGCGTCCAGGGAGTCAGCCTCCGGGTGTGCGGGGCTGCAGACCACAGCCAGGGGCCCTGGGAGCCTGGTGCACTCCGTGCGGCGCTGAGCCTGGGGGGCCAAGCAACCGCTGGATGAGCCCTGCACTGGCCCTTCCCTTCCCTCGCACAGAGCTCTTCCTGCTGGAGCCCTTGGCAGTGTGCAAGCCACCGGCCCCTAAGCCCTGCCCAAGGACGCCTGGGGCCTAGGTGCAAAGGCAAGGCAGGAGCGGAGCTGTGGCCAGGAAGGCGCCAGTGGCGTCTCCCAGCCTCGCGCAGCCTGCTCCTTCTTGGGCAGGAAGCCTAGCAGTGAGGCAAGTCTGGGCAAGGTTCGCCCAGGGCAGAGCAGCCTCGAGCCAGCAACTCTGCCAGAACGGGCCTCTGAGCAGAGCTGGAGCTCTGCCGTCCTGGAGGCGCACTCGGCTCCAGCCAAGTAGGGCTTGAGCCAAACGAGGCTGGGCTGCCTCTTCTTCCCTCGAGGAGGCTCGCCTCCCCGCCAGCTGTTCACTCGGCTTCCAGGTGGGGGCGCTCTGCGCCTCCTGCTGGTCTTGGCTCAGGGGCTGCTTGCCCTGAGCTGGGGCTGTGGGCGGGAGCCCAGGCACGCCTGGGCAGGCCCCAACCAGCTGCACACGTCTCTGCTGGGGAGGAGAGCACTAGGGAAGCTACGTGTGTGAGGCAGCTGCTGGGCGCCCAGGGAGTCAGCCTCCGGGTGTGCGGGGCTCCAGACCACAGCCAGGGGCCCTGGGAGCCTGGTGCATTCCGTGCGGCGCTGAGCCTGGGCGGCCAAGCAACCGGTTGATGAGCCCTGCACTGGCCCTTCCCTTCCCTCGCACAGAGCTCTTCCTGCTGGAGCCCTTGGCAGTGTGCAAGCCCCCGGTCCCTAAGCCCTCCCCAAGGACGCCTGGGGCCTAGGTGCAAAGGCAAGGCAGGAGCGGAGCTGAGGCCAGGAAGGCGCCAGTGGCGTCTCCCAGCCTCGCGCAGCCTGCTCCTTCCTGGGCAGGAAGCCTAGCAGCGAGGCAAGTCTGGGCAAGGCTCGCCCAGGGCAGAGCAGCCTCGCGCCAGCAACTCTGCCAGAACGGGCCTCTGAGCAGAGCTGGAGCTCTGCCGTCCTGGAGGCGCACTCGGCTCCAGCCAAGTAGGGCTTGAGCCAAACGAGGCTGGGCTGCCTCTTCTTCCCTTGAGGAGGCTCGCCTCCCCGCCAGCTGTTCACTCGGCTTCCAGGTGGGGGCGCTCTGCGCCTCCTGCAGGTCTTGGCTCAGGGGCTGCTTGCCCTGAGCTGGGGCTGTGGGCGGGAGCCCAGGCACGCAGGGGCAGGCCCCAACCAGCTGCACACGTCTCTGCTGGGGAGGAGAGCGCTAGGGAAGCTACGTGTGTGAGGGAGCTGCTGGGCGCCCAGGGAGTCATCCTCCGGGTGTGCGGGGCTGCAGACACCAGCCAGGGGCCCTGGGAGCCTGGTGCACTCCGTGCGGCGCTGAGCCTGGGCGGCCAAGCAACCGCTGGAGGAGCCCTGCACTGGCCCTTCCCATCCCTCGCACAGAGCTCTTCCTGCTGGAGCCCTTGGCAGTGTGCAAGCCACCGGCCCCTAAGCCCTCCCCAAGGACGTCTGGGGCCTAGGTGCAAAGGCAAGGCAGGAGCGGAGCTGAGGCCAGGAAGGCGCCAGTGGCGTCTCCCAGCCTCGCGCAGCCTGCTCCTTCCTGGGCAGGAAGCCTAGCAGCGAGGCAAGTCTGGGCAAGGCTCGCCCAGGGCAGAGCAGCCTCGCGCCAGCAACTCTGCCAGAACGGGCCTCTGAGCAGAGCTGGAGCTCTGCCGTCCTGGAGGCGCACTCGGCTCCAGCCAAGTAGGGCTTGAGCCAAACGAGGCTGGGCTGCCTCTTCTTCCCTCGAGGAGGCTCGCCTCCCCGCCAGCTGTTCACTCGGCTTCCAGGTGGGGGCGCTCTGCGCCTCCTGCAGGTCTTGGCTCAGGGGCTGCTTGCCCTGAGCTGGGGCTGTGGGCGGGATCCCAGGCACGCAGGGGCAGGCCCCAACCAGCTGCACACGTCTCTGCTGCGGAGGAGAGCGCTAGGGAAGCTACGTGAGTGAGGAAGCTGCTGGGCGCCCAGGGAGTCAGCCTCCGGGTGTGCGGGGCTGCAGACCCCAGCCAGGGCCCTGGGAGCCTGGTGCACTCCGTGCCGAGCTAAGTCTGGGCGGCCAAGCAACCGCTGGAGGAGCCCTGCACTAGCCCTTCCCTTCCCTCGCACAGAGCTCTTCCTGCTGGAGCCCTTGGCAGTGTGCAAGCCACCGGCCCCTAAGCCCTCCCCAAGGACGCCTGGGGCCTAGGTGCAAAGGCAAGGCAGGAGTGGAGCTGAGGCCAAGAAGGCGCCAGTGGCGTCTCCCAGCATCGCGCAGCCTGCTCCTTCCTGGGCAGGAAGCCTAGCAGCGAGGCAAGTCTGGGCAAGTCTCGCCCAGGGCATAGGAGCTTCGCGCCAGCAACTATGCCAGATCAGGCCTCTGAGCAGAGCTGGAGCTCTGCCGTCCTGGAGGCGCACTAGGCTCCAGCCAGGTAGGGCTTGAGATAAACGAGGCTGGGCTGCCTCTTCTTCCCTCGAGGAGGCTCGCCTCCCCGCCAGCTGTTCACTCGGCTTCCAGGTGGGGGCGCTCTGCGCCTCCTGCTGGTCTTGGCTCAGGGGCTGCTTGCCCTGAGCTGGGGCTGTGCTCAGGAGCCCAGGCACGCAGGGGCAGGCCCCAACCAGCTGCACACGTCTCTGCTGGGGAGGAGAGCGCTAGGGAAGCTACGTGTGTGAGGCAGCTGCTGGGCGCCCAGGGAGTCAGCCTCCGGGTGTGCGGGGCTGCAGACCCCAGCCAGGGGCCCTGGGAGCCTGGTGCACTCCGCGCGGTGCTGAGTCTGGGCGGCCAAGCAACCTCTGGAGGAGCCCTGCACTAGACCTTTCCTTCCCTCGCACAGAGCTCTTCCTGCTGGAGCCCTTGGCAGTGTGCAAGCCACCGGCCCCTAAGCCCTCCCCAAGGACGCCTGGGGCCTAGGTCAAAGGCAAGGCAGGAGCGGAGCTGAGGCCAGGAAGGCACCAGTGGCGTCTCACAGCCTCGCGCAGCCTGCTCCTTCCTGGGCAGGAAGCCTAGCAGCGAGGCAAGTCTGGGCAAGGCTCGCCCAGGGCAGAGCAGCCTCGCGCCAGCAACTCTGCCAGAACGGGCCTCTGAGCAGAGCTGGAGCTCTGCCGTCCTGGAGGCGCACTCGGCTCCAGCCAAGTAGGGCTTGAGCCAAACGAGGCTGGGCTGCCTCTTCTTCCCTCGAGGAGGCTCGCCTCCCCGCCAGCTGTTCACTCGGCTTCCAGGTGGGGGCGCTCTGCGCGTCCTGCAGGTCTTGGCTCAGGGGCTGCTTGCCCTGAGCTGGGGCTGTGGGCGGGAGCCCAGGAACGCAGGGGTAGGCCCCAACCAGCTGCACACGTCTCTGCTGGGGAGGAGAGCGCTAGGGAAGCTACGTGTGTGAGGCAGCTGCTGGGCGCCCAGGGAGTCAGCCTCCGGGTGTGCGGGGCTGCAGACCCCAGCCAGGGGCCCTGGGAGCCTGGTGCACTCCGTGCGGCGCTGAGCCTGGGCGGCCAAGCAACCGCTGGAGGAGCCCTGAACTGGTCCTTCCCTTCCCTCGCACAGAGCTCTTCCTGCTGGAGCCCTTGGTAGTGTGCAAGCCACCGGCCCCTAAGCCCTCCCCAAGGACGCCTGGGGCCTAGGTGCAAAGGCAAGGCAGGAGCGGAGCTGAGGCCAGGAAGGCGCCAGTGGCGTCTCCCAGCCTCGCGCAGCCTGCTCCTTCCTGGGCAGGAAGCCTAGCAGCGAGGCAAGTCTGAGCAAGGCTCGCCCAGGGCAGAGCAGCCTCGCGCCAGCAACTCTGCCAGAACGGGCCTCTGAGCAGAGCTGGAGCTCTGCCGTCCTGGAGGCGCACTCGGCTCCAGCCAAGTAGGGCTTGAGCCAAACGAGGCTGGGCTGCCTCTTCTTCCCTCGAGGAGGCTCGCTCCCCGCCAGCTGTTCACTCGGCTTCCAGGTGGTGGCGCTCTGCGCCTCTTGCAGGTCTTGGCTCAGGGGCTGCTTGCCCTGAGCTGGGGCTGTGGGCGGGAGCCCAGGCACGCATGGGCAGGCCCCAACCAGCTGCACACGTCTCTGCTGCGGAGGAGAGCGCTAGGGAAGCTACGTGAGTGAGGAAGCTGCTGGGCGCCCAGGGAGTCAGCCTCCGGGTGTGCGGGGCTGCAGACCCCAGCCAGGGCCCTGGGAGCCTGGTGCACTCCGTGCCGAGCTAAGTCTGGGCGGCCAAGCAACCGCTGGAGGAAACCTGCACTAGCCCTTCCCTTCCCTCGCACAGAGCTCTTCCTGCTGGAGCCCTTGGCAGTGTGCAAGCCACCGGCCCCTAAGCCCTCCCTAAGGACGCCTGGGGCCTAGGTGCAAAGGCAAGGCAGGAGCGGAGCTGAGGCCAAGAAGGCGCCAGTGGCGTCTCCCAGCATCGCGCAGCCTGCTCCTTCCTGGGCAGGAAGCCTAGCAGCGAGGCAAGTCTGGGCAAGGCTCGCCCAGGGCAGAGCAGCCTCGCGCCAGCAACTCTGCCAGAACGGGCCTCTGAGCAGAGCTGGAGCTCTGCCGTCCTGGAGGCGCACTCGGCTCCAGCCAAGTAGGGCTTGAGCCAAACGAGGCTGGGCTGCCTCTTCTTCCCTCGAGGAGGCTCGCCTCCCCGCCAGCTGTTCACTCGGCTTCCAGGTGGGGGCGCTCTGCGCCTCCTGCAGGTCTTGGCTCAGGGGCTGCTTGCCCTGAGCTGGGGCTGTGGGCGGGAGCCCAGGCACGCAGGGGCAGGCCCCAACCAGCTGCACACGTCTCTGCTGGGGAGGAGAGCGCTAGGGAAGCTACGTGTGTGAGGCAGCTGCTGGGCGCCCAGGGAGTCAGCCTCCGGGTGTGCGGGGCTGCAGACCCCAGCCAGGGGCCCTGGGAGCCTGGTGCACTCCGTGCGGCGCTGAGCCTGGGCGGCCAAGCAACCGCTGGAGGAGCCCTGAACTGGCCCTTCCCTTCCCTCGCACAGAGCTCTTCCTGCTGGAGCCCTTGGTAGTGTGCAAGCCACCGGCCCCTAAGCCCTCCCCAAGGACGCCTGGGGCCTAGGTGCAAAGGCAAGGCAGGAGCGGAGCTGAGGCCAGGAAGGCGCCAGTGGCGTCTTCCAGCCTCGCGCAGCCTGCTCCTTCCTGGGCAGGAAGCCTAGCAGCGAGGCAAGTCTGAGCAAGGCTCGCCCAGGGCAGAGCAGCCTCGCGCCAGCAACTCTGCCAGAACGGGCCTCTGAGCAGAGCTGGAGCTCTGCCGTCCTGGAGGCGCACTCGGCTCCAGCCAAGTAGGGCTTGAGCCAAACGAGGCTGGGCTGCCTCTTCTTTCCTCGAGGAGGCTCGCCTCCCCGCCAGCTGTTCACTCGGCTTCCAGGTGGTGGCGCTCTGCGCCTCTTGCAGGTCTTGGCTCAGGGGCTGCTTGCCCTGAGCTGGGGCTGTGGGCGGGAGCCCAGGCACGCATGGGCAGGCCCCAACCAGCTGCACACGTCTCTGCTGGGGAGGAGAGTGCTAGGGAAGCTACGTGAGTGAGGAAGCTGCTGGGCGCCCAGGGAGTCAGCCTCCGGGTGTGCGGGGCTGCAGACCCCAGCCAGGGCCCTGGGAGCCTGGTGCACTCCGTGCCGAGCTAAGTCTGGGCGGCCAAGCAACCGTTGGAGGAGCCCTGCACTAGCCCTTCCCTTCCCTCGCACAGAGCTCTTCCTGCTGGAGCCCTTGGCAGTGTGCAAGCCACCGGCCCCTAAGCCCTCCCCAAGGACGCCTGGGGCCTAGGTGCAAAGGCAAGGCAGGAGCGGAGCTGAGGCCAAGAAGGCGCCAGTGGCGTCTCCCAGCATCGCGCAGCCTGCTCCTTCCTGGGCAGGAAGCCTAGCAGCGAGGCAAGTCTGGGCAAGGCTCGCCCAGGGCATAGCAGCTTCGCGCCAGCAACTATGCCAGATCAGGCCTCTGAGCAGAGCTGGAGCTCTGCCGTCCTGGAGGCGCACTAGGCTCCAGCCAAGTAGGGCTTGAGCCAAACGAGGCTGGGCTGCCTCTTCTTCCCTCGAGGAGGCTCGCCTCCCCGCCAGCTGTTCACTCGGCTTCCAGGTGGGGGCGCTCTGCGCCTCCTGCAGGTCTTGGCTCAGGGGCTGCTTGCCCTGAGCTGGGGCTGTGCTCAGGAGCCCAGGCACGCAGGGGCAGGCCCCAACCAGCTGCACACGTCTCTGCTGGGGAGGAGAGCGCTAGGGAAGCTACGTGTGTGAGGCAGCTGCTGGGCGCCCAGGGAGTCAGCCTCCGGGTGTGCGGGGCTGCAGACCCCAGCCAGGGGCCCTGGGAGCCTGGTGCACTCCGCGCGGTGCTGAGTCTGGGCGGCCAAGCAACCTCTGGAGGAGCCCTGCACTAGACCTTTCCTTCCCTCGCACAGAGCTCTTCCTGCTGGAGCCCTTGGCAGTGTGCAAGCCACCGGCCCCTAAGCCCTCCCCAAGGACGCCTGGGGCCTAGGTCAAAGGCAAGGCAGGAGCGGAGCTGAGGCCAGGAAGGCACCAGTGGCGTCTCACAGCCTCGCGCAGCCTGCTCCTTCCTGGGCAGGAAGCCTAGCAGCGAGGCAAGTCTGGGCAAGGCTCGCCCAGGGCAGAGCAGCCTCGCGCCAGCAACTCTGCCAGAACGGGCCTCTGAGCAGAGCTGGAGCTCTGCCGTCCTGGAGGCGCACTCGGCTCCAGCCAAGTAGGGCTTGAGCCAAACGAGGCTGGGCTGCCTCTTCTTCCCTCGAGGAGGCTCGCCTCCCCGCCAGCTGTTCACTCGGCTTCCAGGTGGGGGCGCTCTTCGCCTCCTGCAGGTCTTGGCTCAGGGGCTGCTTGCCCTGAGCTGGGGCTGTGGGCGGGATCCCAGGCACGCAGGGGCAGGCCCCAACCAGCTGCACACGTCTCTGCTGGGGAGGAGAGCGCTAGGGAAGCTACGTGTGTGAGGCAGCTGCTGGGCGCCCAGGGAGTCAGCCTCCGGGTGTGCGGGGCTGCAGACCCCAGCCAGGGGCCCTGGGAGCCTGGTGCACTCCGTGCGGCGCTGAGCCTGGGCGGCCAAGCAACCGCTGGAGGAGCCCTGCACTGGCCCTTCCCTTCCCTCGCACAGAGCTCTTCCTGCTGGAGCCCTTGGTAGTGTGCAAGCCACCGGCCCCTAAGCCCTCCCCAAGGACGCCTGGGGCCTAGGTGCAAAGGCAAGGCAGGAGCGGAGCTGAGGCCAGGAAGGCGCCAGTGGCGTCTTCCAGCCTCCCGCAGCCTGCTGCTTCCTGGGCAGGAAGCCTAGCAGCGAGGCAAGTCTGGGCAAGGCTCGCCCAGGGCAGAGCAGCCTCGCGCCAGCAACTCTGCCAGAACGGGCCTCTGAGCAGAGCTGGAGCTCTGCCGTCCTGGAGGCGCACTCGGCTCCAGCCAAGTAGGGCTTGAGATAAACGAGGCTGGGCTGCCTCTTCTTCCCTCGAGGAGGCTCGCCTCCCCGCCAGCTGTTCACTCGGCTTCCAGGTGGGGGCGCTCTGCGCCTCCTGCAGGTCTTCTCTCAGGGGCTGCTTGCCCTGAGCTGGGGCTGTGCTCAGGAGCCCAGGCACGCAGGGGCAGGCCCCAACCAGCTGCACACGTCTCTGCTGGGGAGGAGAGCGCTAGGGAAGCTACGTGTGTGAGGCAGCTGCTGGGCGCCCAGGGAGTCAGCCTCCGGGTGTGCGGGGCTGCAGACCCCAGCCAGGGGCCCTGGGAGCCTGGTGCACTCCGCGCGGTGCTGAGTCTGGGCGGCCAAGCAACCTCTGGAGGAGCCCTGCACTAGACCTTTCCTTCCCTCGCACAGAGCTCTTCCTGCTGGAGCCCTTGGCAGTGTGCAAGCCACCGGCCCCTAAGCCCTCCCCAAGGACGCCTGGGGCCTAGGTCAAAGGCAAGGCAGGAGCGGAGCTGAGGCCAGGAAGGCACCAGTGGCGTCTCACAGCCTCGCGCAGCCTGCTCCTTCCTGGGCAGGAAGCCTAGCAGCGAGGCAAGTCTGGGCAAGGCTCGCCCAGGGCAGAGCAGCCTCGCGCCAGCAACTCTGCCAGAACGGGCCTCTGAGCAGAGCTGGAGCTCTGCCGTCCTGGAGGCGCACTCGGCTCCAGCCAAGTAGGGCTTGAGCCAAACGAGGCTGGGCTGCCTCTTCTTCCCTCGAGGAGGCTCGCCTCCCCGCCAGCTGTTCACTCGGCTTCCAGGTGGGGGCGCTCTGCGCCTCCTGCAGGTCTTGGCTCAGGGGCTGCTTGCCCTGAGCTGGGGCTGTGGGCGGGAGCCCAGGCACGCAGGGGTAGGCCCCAAACAGCTGCACACGTCTCTGCTGGGGAGGAGAGCGCTAGGGAAGCTACGTGTGTGAGGCAGCTGCTGGGCGCCCAGGGAGTCAGCCTCCGGGTGTGCGGGGCTGCAGACCCCAGCCAGGGGCCCTGGGAGCCTGGTGCACTCCGTGCGGCGCTGAGCCTGGGCGGCCAAGCAACCGCTGGAGGAGCCCTGCACTGGCCCTTCCCTTCCCTCGCACAGAGCTCTTCCTGCTGGAGCCCTTGGTAGTGTGCAAGCCACCGGCCCCTAAGCCCTCCCCAAGGACGCCTGGGGCCTAGGTGCAAAGGCAAGGCAGGAGCGGAGCTGAGGCCAGGAAGGCGCCAGTGGCGTCTTCCAGCCTCGCGCAGCCTGCTCCTTCCTGGGCAGGAAGACTAGCAGCGAGGCAAGTCTGAGCAAGGCTCGCCCAGGGCAGAGCAGCCTCGCGCCAGCAACTCTGCCAGAACGGGCCTCTGAGCAGAGCTGGAGCTCTGCCGTCCTGGAGGCGCACTCGGCTCCAGCCAAGTAGGGCTTGAGCCAAACGAGGCTGGGCTGCCTCTTCTTCCCTCGAGGAGGCTCGCCTCCCCGCCAGCTGTTCACTTGGCTTCCAGGTGGTGGCGCTCTGCGCCTCTTGCAGGTCTTGGCTCAGGGGCTGCTTGCCCTGAGCTGGGGCTGTGGGCGGGAGCCCAGGCACGCATGGGCAGGCCCCAACCAGCTGCACACGTCTCTGCTGCGGAGGAGAGCGCTAGGGAAGCTACGTGAGTGAGGAAGCTGCTGGGCGCCCAGGGAGTCAGCCTCCGGGTGTGCGGGGCTGCAGACCCCAGCCAGGGCCCTGGGAGCCTGGTGCACTCCGTGCCGAGCTAAGTCTGGGCGGCCAAGCAACCGCTGGAGGAACCCTGCACTAGCCCTTCCCTTCCCTCGCACAGAGCTCTTCCTGCTGGAGCCCTTGGCAGTGTGCAAGCCACCGGCCCCTAAGCCCTCCCTAAGGACGCCTGGGGCCTAGGTGCAAAGGCAAGGCAGGAGCGGAGCTGAGGCCAAGAAGGCGCCAGTGGCGTCTCCCAGCATCGCGCAGCCTGCTCCTTCCTGGGCAGGAAGCCTAGCAGCGAGGCAAGTCTGGGCAAGGCTCGCCCAGGGCATAGCAGCTTCGCTCCAGCAACTATGCCAGATCAGGCCTCTGAGCAGAGCTGGAGCTCTGCCGTCCTGCAGGCGCACTAGGCTCCAGCCAAGTAGGGCTTGAGCCAAACGAGGCTGGGCTGCCTCTTCTTCCCTCGAGGAGGCTCGCCTCCCCGCCAGCTGTTCACTCGGCTTCCAGGTGGGGGCGCTCTGCGCCTCCTGCAGGTCTTGGCTCAGGGGCTGCTTGCCCTGAGCTGGGGCTGTGCTCAGGAGCCCAGGCACGCAGGGGCAGGCCCCAACCAGCTGCACACGTCTCTGCTGGGGAGGAGAGCGCTAGGGAAGCTACGTGTGTGAGGCAGCTGCTGGGCGCCCAGGGAGTCAGCCTCCGGGTGTGCGGGGCTGCAGACCCCAGCCAGGGGCCCTGGGAGCCTGGTGCACTCCGCGCGGTGCTGAGTCTGGGCGGCCAAGCAACCTCTGGAGGAGCCCTGCACTAGACCTTTCCTTCCCTCGCACAGAGCTCTTCCTGCTGGAGCCCTTGGCAGTGTGCAAGCCACCGGCCCCTAAGCCCTCCCCAAGGACGCCTGGGGCCTAGGTCAAAGGCAAGGCAGGAGCGGAGCTGAGGCCAGGAAGGCACCAGTGGCGTCTCACAGCCTCGCGCAGCCTGCTCCTTCCTGGGCAGGAAGCCTAGCAGCGAGGCAAGTCTGGGCAAGGCTCGCCCAGGGCAGAGCAGCCTCGCGCCAGCAACTCTGCCAGAACGGGCCTCTGAGCAGAGCTGGAGCTCTGCCGTCCTGGAGGCGCACTCGGCTCCAGCCAAGTAGGGCTTGAGCCAAACGAGGCTGGGCTGCCTCTTCTTCCCTCGAGGAGGCTCGCCTCCCCGCCAGCTGTTCACTCGGCTTCCAGGTGGGGGCGCTCTGCGCCTCCTGCATGTCTTGGCTCAGGGGCTGCTTGCCCTGAGCTGGGGCTGTGGGCGGGAGCCCAGGCACGCAGGGGCAGGCCCCAACCAGCTGCACACGTCTCTGCTGGGGAGGAGAGCGCTAGGGAAGCTACGTGTGTGAGGCAGCTGCTGGGCGCCCAGGGAGTCAGCCTCCGGGTGTGCGGGGCTGCAGACCCCAGCCAGGGGCCCTGGGAGCCTGGTGCACTCCGTGCGGCGCTGAGCCTGGGCGGCCAAGCAACCGCTGGAGGAGCCCTGAACTGGCCCTTCCCTTCCCTCGCACAGAGCTCTTCCTGCTGGAGCCCTTGGTAGTGTGCAAGCCACCGGCCCCTAAGCCCTCCCCAAGGACGCCTGGGGCCTAGGTGCAAAGGCAAGGCAGGAGCGGAGCTGAGGCCAGGAAGGCGCCAGTGGCGTCTTCCAGCCTCGCGCAGCCTGCTCCTTCCTGGGCAGGAAGCCTAGCAGCGAGGCAAGTCTGAGCAAGGCTCGCCCAGGGCAGAGCAGCCTCGCGCCAGCAACTCTGCCAGAACGGGCCTCTGAGCAGAGCTGGAGCTCTGCCGTCCTGGAGGCGCACTCGGCTCCAGCCAAGTAGGGCTTGAGCCAAACGAGGCTGGGCTGCCTCTTCTTCCCTCGAGGAGGCTCGCCTCCCCGCCAGCTGTTCACTCGGCTTCCAGGTGGTGGCGCTCTGCGCCTCTTGCAGGTCTTGGCTCAGGGGCTGCTTGCCCTGAGCTGGGGCTGTGGGCGGGAGCCCAGGCACGCATGGGCAGGCCCCAACCAGCTGCACACGTCTCTGCTGGGGAGGAGAGCGCTAGGGAAGCTACGTGAGTGAGGAAGCTGCTGGGCGCCCAGGGAGTCAGCCTCCGGGTGTGCGGGGCTGCAGACCCCAGCCAGGGCCCTGGGAGCCTGGTGCACTCCGTGCCGAGCTAAGTCTGGGCGGCCAAGCAACCGTTGGAGGAGCCCTGCACTAGCCCTTCCCTTCCCTCGCACAGAGCTCTTCCTGCTGGAGCCCTTGGCAGTGTGCAAGCCACCGGCCCCTAAGCCCTCCCCAAGGACGCCTGGGGCCTAGGTGCAAAGGCAAGGCAGGAGCGGAGCTGAGGCCAAGAAGGCGCCAGTGGCGTCTCCCAGCCTCGCGCAGCCTGCTCCTTCCTGGGCAGGAAGCCTAGCAGCGAGGCAAGTCTGGGCAAGGCTCGCCCAGGGCATAGCAGCTTCGCGCCAGCAACTATGCCAGATCAGGCCTCTGAGCAGAGCTGGAGCTCTGCCGTCCTGGAGGCGCACTAGGCTCCAGCCAAGTAGGGCTTGAGCCAAACGAGGCTGGGCTGCCTCTTCTTCCCTCGAGGAGGCTCGCCTCCCCGCCAGCTGTTCACTCGGCTTCCAGGTGGGGGCGCTCTGCGCCTCCTGCAGGTCTTGGCTCAGGGGCTGCTTGCCCTGAGCTGGGGCTGTGCTCAGGAGCCCAGGCACGCAGGGGCAGGCCCCAACCAGCTGCACACGTCTCTGCTGGGGAGGAGAGCGCTAGGGAAGCTACGTGTGTGAGGCAGCTGCTGGGCGCCCAGGGAGTCAGCCTCCGGGTGTGCGGGGCTGCAGACCCCAGCCAGGGGCCCTGGGAGCCTGGTGCACTCCGCGCGGTGCTGAGTCTGGGCGGCCAAGCAACCTCTGGAGGAGCCCTGCACTAGACCTTTCCTTCCCTCGCACAGAGCTCTTCCTGCTGGAGCCCTTGGCAGTGTGCAAGCCACCGGCCCCTAAGCCCTCCCCAAGGACGCCTGGGGCCTAGGTCAAAGGCAAGGCAGGAGCGGAGCTGAGGCCAGGAAGGCACCAGTGGCGTCTCACAGCCTCGCGCAGCCTGCTCCTTCCTGGGCAGGAAGCCTAGCAGCGAGGCAAGTCTGGGCAAGGCTCGCCCAGGGCAGAGCAGCCTCGCGCCAGCAACTCTGCCAGAACGGGCCTCTGAGCAGAGCTGGAGCTCTGCCGTCCTGGAGGCGCACTCGGCTCCAGCCAAGTAGGGCTTGAGCCAAACGAGGCTGGGCTGCCTCTTCTTCCCTCGAGGAGGCTCGCCTCCCCGCCAGCTGTTCACTCGGCTTCCAGGTGGGGGCGCTCTGCGCCTCCTGCATGTCTTGGCTCAGGGGCTGCTTGCCCTGAGCTGGGGCTGTGGGCGGGAGCCCAGGCACGCAGGGGCAGGCCCCAACCAGCTGCACACGTCTCTGCTGGGGAGGAGAGCGCTAGGGAAGCTACGTGTGTGAGGCAGCTGCTGGGCGCCCAGGGAGTCAGCCTCCGGGTGTGCGGGGCTGCAGACCCCAGCCAGGGGCCCTGGGAGCCTGGTGCACTCAGTGCGGCGCTGAGCCTGGGCGGCCAAGCAACCGCTGGAGGAGCCCTGAACTGGCCCTTCCCTTCCCTCGCACAGAGCTCTTCCTGCTGGAGCCCTTGGTAGTGTGCAAGCCACCGGCCCCTAAGCCCTCCCCAAGGACGCCTGGGGCCTAGGTGCAAAGGCAAGGCAGGAGCGGAGCTGAGGCCAGGAAGGCGCCAGTGGCGTCTTCCAGCCTCGCGCAGCCTGCTCCTTCCTGGGCAGGAAGCCTAGCAGCGAGGCAAGTCTGAGCAAGGCTCGCCCAGGGCAGAGCAGCCTCGCGCCAGCAACTCTGCCAGAACGGGCCTCTGAGCAGAGCTGGAGCTCTGCCGTCCTGGAGGCGCACTCGGCTCCAGCCAAGTAGGGCTTGAGCCAAACGAGGCTGGGCTGCCTCTTCTTCCCTCGAGGAGGCTCGCCTCCCCGCCAGCTGTTCACTCGGCTTCCAGGTGGTGGCGCTCTGCGCCTCTTGCAGGTCTTGGCTCAGGGGCTGCTTGCCCTGAGCTGGGGCTGTGGGCGGGAGCCCAGGCACGCATGGGCAGGCCCCAACCAGCTGCACACGTCTCTGCTGGGGAGGAGAGCGCTAGGGAAGCTACGTGAGTGAGGAAGCTGCTGGGCGCCCAGGGAGTCAGCCTCCGCGTGTGCGGGGCTGCAGACCCCAGCCAGGGCCCTGGGAGCCTGGTGCACTCCGTGCCGAGCTAAGTCTGGGCGGCCAAGCAACCGTTGGAGGAGCCCTGCACTAGCCCTTCCCTTCCCTCGCACAGAGCTCTTCCTGCTGGAGCCCTTGGCAGTGTGCAAGCCACCGGCCCCTAAGCCCTCCCCAAGGACGCCTGGGGCCTAGGTGCAAAGGCAAGGCAGGAGCGGAGCTGAGGCCAAGAAGGCGCCAGTGGCGTCTCCCAGCCTCGCGCAGCCTGCTCCTTCCTGGGCAGGAAGCCTAGCAGCGAGGCAAGTCTGGGCAAGGCTCGCCCAGGGCATAGCAGCTTCGCGCCAGCAACTATGCCAGATCAGGCCTCTGAGCAGAGCTGGAGCTCTGCCGTCCTGGAGGCGCACTAGGCTCCAGCCAAGTAGGGCTTGAGCCAAACGAGGCTGGGCTGCCTCTTCTTCCCTCGAGGAGGCTCGCCTCCCCGCCAGCTGTTCACTCGGCTTCCAGGTGGGGGCGCTCTGCGCCTCCTGCAGGTCTTGGCTCAGGGGCTGCTTGCCCTGAGCTGGGGCTGTGCTCAGGAGCCCAGGCACGCAGGGGCAGGCCCCAACCAGCTGCACACGTCTCTGCTGGGGAGGAGAGCGCTAGGGAAGCTACGTGTGTGAGGCAGCTGCTGGGCGCCCAGGGAGTCAGCCTCCAGGTGTGCGGGGCTGCAGACCCCAGCCAGGGGCCCTGGGAGCCTGGTGCACTCCGCGCGGTGCTGAGTCTGGGCGGCCAAGCAACCTCTGGAGGAGCCCTGCACTAGACCTTTCCTTCCCTCGCACAGAGCTCTTCCTGCTGGAGCCCTTGGCAGTGTGCAAGCCACCGGCCCCTAAGCCCTCCCCAAGGACGCCTGGGGCCTAGGTCAAAGGCAAGGCAGGAGCGGAGCTGAGGCCAGGAAGGCACCAGTGGCGTCTCACAGCATCGCGCAGCCTGCTCCTTCCTGGGCAGGAAGCCTAGCAGCGAGGCAAGTCTGGGCAAGGCTCGCCCAGGGCAGAGCAGCCTCGCGCCAGCAACTCTGCCAGAACGGGCCTCTGAGCAGAGCTGGAGCTCTGCCGTCCTGGAGGCGCACTCGGCTCCAGCCAAGTAGGGCTTGAGCCAAACGAGGCTGGGCTGCCTCTTCTTCCCTCGAGGAGGCTCGCCTCCCCGCCAGCTGTTCACTCGGCTTCCAGGTGGGGGCGCTCTTCGCCTCCTGCAGGTCTTGGCTCAGGGGCTGCTTGCCCTGAGCTGGGGCTGTGGGCGGGATCCCAGGCACGCAGGGGCAGGCCCCAACCAGCTGCACACGTCTCTGCTGGGGAGGAGAGCGCTAGGGAAGCTACGTGTGTGAGGCAGCTGCTGGGCGCCCAGGGAGTCAGCCTCCGGGTGTGCGGGGCTGCAGACCCCAGCCAGGGGCCCTGGGAGCCTGGTGCACTCCGTGCGGCGCTGAGCCTGGGCGGCCAAGCAACCGCTGGAGGAGCCCTGCACTGGCCCTTCCCTTCCCTCGCACAGAGCTCTTCCTGCTGGAGCCCTTGGTAGTGTGCAAGCCACCGGCCCCTAAGCCCTCCCCAAGGACGCCTGGGGCCTAGGTGCAAAGGCAAGGCAGGAGCGGAGCTGAGGCCAGGAAGGCGCCAGTGGCGTCTTCCAGCCTCCCGCAGCCTGCTCATTCCTGGGCAGGAAGCCTAGCAGCGAGGCAAGTCTGAGCAAGGCTCGCCCAGGGCAGAGCAGCCTCGCGCCAGCAACTCTGCCAGAACGGGCCTCTGAGCAGAGCTGGAGCTCTGCCGTCCTGGAGGCGCACTCGGCTCCAGCCAAGTAGGGCTTGAGCCAAACGAGGCTGGGCTGCCTCTTCTTCCCTCGAGGAGGCTCGCCTCCCCGCCAGCTGTTCACTCGGCTTCCAGGTGGGGGCGCTCTGCGCCTATTGCAGGTCTTGGCTCAGGGGCTGCTTGCCCTGAGCTGGGGCTGTGGGCGGGAGCCCAGGCACGCATGGGCAGGCCCCAACCAGCTGCACACGTCTCTGCTGCGGAGGAGAGCGCTAGGGAAGCTACGTGAGTGAGGAAGCTGCTGGGCGCCCAGGGAGTCAGCCTCCGGGTGTGAGGGGCTGCAGACCCCAGCCAGGGCCCTGGGAGCCTGGTGCACTCCGTGCCGAGCTAAGTCTGGGCGGCCAAGCAACCGTTGGAGGAGCCCTGCACTAGCCCTTCCCTTCCCTCGCACAGAGCTCTTCCTGCTGGAGCCCTTGGCAGTGTGCAAGCCACCGGCCCCTAAGCCCTCCCCAAGGACGCCTGGGGCCTAGGTGCAAAGGCAAGGCAGGAGCGGAGCTGAGGCCAAGAAGGCGCCAGTGGCGTCTCCCAGCATCGCGCAGCCTGCTCCTTCCTGGGCAGGAAGCCTAGCAGCGAGGCAAGTCTGGGCAAGGCTCGCCCAGGGCATAGCAGCTTCGCGCCAGCAACTATGCCAGATCAGGCCTCTGAGCAGAGCTGGAGCTCTGCCGTCCTGGAGGCGCACTAGGTTCCAGCCAAGTAGGGCTTGAGCCAAACGAGGCTGGGCTGCCTCTTCTTCCCTCGAGGAGGCTCGCCTCCCCTCCAGCTGTTCACTCGGCTTCCAGGTGGGGGCGCTCTGCGCCTCCTGCAGGTCTTGGCTCAGGGGCTGCTTGCTCTGAGCTGGGGATGTGGGCGGGAGCCCAGGCACGCAGGGGCAGGCCCCAACCAGCTGCACACGTCTCTGCTGGGGAGGAGAGCGCTAGGGAAGCTACGTGTGTGAGCCAGCTGCTGGGCGTCCAGGGAGTCAGCCTCCGGGTGTGCGGGGCTGCAGACCACAGCCAGGGGCCCTGGGAGCCTGGTGCACTCCGTGCGGCGCTGAGCCTGGGGGGCCAAGCAACCGCTGGATGAGCCCTGCACTGGCCCTTCCCTTCCCTCGCACAGAGCTCTTCCTGCTGGAGCCCTTGGCAGTGTGCAAGCCACCGGCCCCTAAGCCCTGCCCAAGGACGCCTGGGGCCTAGGTGCAAAGGCAAGGCAGGAGCGGAGCTGTGGCCAGGAAGGCGCCAGTGGCGTCTCCCAGCCTCGCGCAGCCTGCTCCTTCTTGGGCAGGAAGCCTAGCAGTGAGGCAAGTCTGGGCAAGGCTCGCCCAGGGCAGAGCAGCCTCGAGCCAGCAACTCTGCCAGAACGGGCCTCTGAGCAGAGCTGGAGCTCTGCCGTCCTGGAGGCGCACTCGGCTCCAGCCAAGTAGGGCTTGAGCCAAACGAGGCTGGGCTGCCTCTTCTTCCCTCGAGGAGGCTCGCCTCCCCGCCAGCTGTTCACTCGGCTTCCAGGTGGGGGCGCTCTGCGCCTCCTGCTGGTCTTGGCTCAGGGGCTGCTTGCCCTGAGCTGGGGCTGTGGGCGGGAGCCCAGGCACGCAGGGGCAGGCCCCAACCAGCTGCACACGTCTCTGCTGGGGAGGAGAGCACTAGGGAAGCTACGTGTGTGAGGCAGCTGCTGGGCGCCCAGGGAGTCAGCCTCCGGGTGTGCGGGGCTCCAGACCACAGCCAGGGGCCCTGGGAGCCTGGTGCATTCCGTGCGGCGCTGAGCCTGGGCGGCCAAGCAACCGGTTGATGAGCCCTGCACTGGCCCTTCCCTTCCCTCGCACAGAGCTCTTCCTGCTGGAGCCCTTGGCAGTGTGCAAGCCCCCGGTCCCTAAGCCCTCCCCAAGGACGCCTGGGGCCTAGGTGCAAAGGCAAGGCAGGAGCGGAGCTGAGGCCAGGAAGGCGCCAGTGGCGTCTCCCAGCCTCGCGCAGCCTGCTCCTTCCTGGGCAGGAAGCGTAGCAGCGAGGCAAGTCTGGGCAAGGCTCGCCCAGGGCAGAGCAGCCTCGCGCCAGCAACTCTGCCAGAACGGGCCTCTCAGCAGAGCTGGAGCTCTGCCGTCCTGGAGGCGCACTCGGCTCCAGCCAAGTAGGGCTTGAGCCAAACGAGGCTGGGCTGCCTCTTCTTCCCTCGAGGAGGCTCGCCTCCCCGCCAGCTGTTCACTCGGCTTCCAGGTGGGGGCGCTCTGCGCCTCCTGCAGGTCTTGGCTCAGGGGCTGCTTGCCCTGAGCTGGGGCTGTGCGCGGGAGCCCAGGCACGCAGGGGCAGGCCCCAACCAGCTGCACACGTCTCTGCTGGGGAGGAGAGCGCTAGGGAAGCTACGTGTGTGAGGGAGCTGCTGGGCGCCCAGGGAGTCAGCCTCCGGGTGTGCGGGGCTGCAGACACCAGCCAGGGGCCCTGGGAGCCTGGTGCACTCCGTGCGGCGCTGAGCCTGGGCGGCCAAGCAACCGCTGGAGGAGCCCTGCACTGGCCCTTCCCTTCCCTCCCACAGAACTCCTTCTGCTGGAGCCCTTGGCAGTGTGCAAGCCACCGGCCCCTAAGCCCTCCCCAAGGACGCCTGGGGCCTAGGTGCAAAGGCAAGGCAGGAGCAGAGCTGAGGCTAGGAAGGCGCCAGTGGCGTCTCCCAGCCTCGCGCAGCCTGCTCCTTCCTGGGCAGGAAGCCTAGCAGCGAGGCAAGTCTGGGCAAGGCTCGCCCAGGGCAGAGCAGCCTCGCGCCAGCAACTCTGCCAGATCGGGCCTCTGAGCAGAGCTGGAGCTCTGCCGTCCTGGAGGCGCACTCATTCCAGCCAAGTAGGGCTTGAGCCAAACGAGGCTGGGCTGCCTCTTCTTCCCTCGAGGAGGCTCGCCTCCCCGCCAGCTGTTCACTCGGCTTCCAGGTGGGGGCGCTCTGCGCCTCCTGCAGGTCTTGGCTCAGGGGCTGCTTGCCCTGAGCTGGGGCTGTGCGCGGGAGCCCAGGCACGCAGGGGCAGTCCCCAACCAGCTGCACACGTCTCTGCTGGGGAGGAGAGCGCTAGGGAAGCTACGTGTGTGAGGAAGCTGCTGGGCGCCCAGGGAGACAGCCTCCGGGTGTGCGGGGCTGCAGACCCCAGCCAGGGCCCTGGGAGCCTGGTGCTCTCCGTGCCTAGCTAAGTCTGGGCGGCCAAGCAACCGCTGGAGGAGACCTGCCCAACCCTTGCCTTCCCTCGCACAGAGCTCTTCCTGCTAGAGCCCTTGGCAGTGTGCAAGCCACCGGCCCCCAAGCCCTCCCCAAGGACGCCTGGGGCCTAGGTGCAAAGGCAAGGCAGGAGCGGAGCTGAGGCCAGGAAGGCGCCAGTGGCGTCTCCCAGCCTCGCGCAGCCTGCTCCTTCCTGGGCAGGAAGCCTAGCAGCGAGGCAAGTCTGGGCAAGGCTCGCCCAGGGCATAGCAGCTTCGCGCCAGCAACTATGCCAGATCAGGCCTCTGAGCAGAGCTGGAGCTCTGCCGTCCTGGAGGCGCACTCGGCTCCAGCCAAGTAGGGCTTGAGCCAAACGAGGCTGGGCTGCCTCTTCTTCCCTCGAGGAGGCTCGCCTCCCCGCCAGCTGTTCACTCGGATTCCAGGTGGGGGCGCTCTGCGCCTCCTGCAGGTCTTGGCTCAGGGGCTGCCTGCCCTGAGCTGGGGCTGTGCGCAGGAGCCCAGGCACGCAGGGGCAGGCCCCAACCAGCTGCACGCGTCTCTGCTGGGGAGGAGAGCGCTAGGGAAGCTACGTGTGTGAGGCAGCTGCTGGGCGCCCAGGGAGTCAGCCTCCGGGTGTGCGGGGCTGCAGACCCCAGCCAGGGGCCCTGGGAGCCTGGTGCACTCCGCGCGGCGCTGAGTCTGGGCGGCCAAGCACCCTCTGGAGGAGCCCTGCACTAGCCCTTTCCTTCCCTCGCACAGAGCTCTTCCTGCTGGAGCCCTTGGCAGTGTGCAAGCCACCGGCCCCTAAGCCCTCCCCAAGGACGCCTGGGGCCTAGGTGCAAAGGCAAGGCAGGAGCGGAGCTGAGGCCAGGAAGGCGCCAGTGGCGTCTCCCAGCCTCGCGCAGCCTGCTCCTTCCTGGGCAGGAAGCCTAGCAGCGAGGCAAGTCTGGGCAAGGCTCGCCCGGGGCAGAGCAGCCTCGCGCCAGCAACTCTGCCAGAACGGGCCTCTGAGCAGAGCTGGAGCTCTGCCGTCCTGGAGGCGCACTCGGCTCCAGCCAAGTAGGGCTTGAGCCAAACGAGGCTGGGCTGCCTCTTCTTCCCTCGAGGAGGCTCGCCTCCCCGCCAGCTGTTCACTCGGCTTCCAGGTGGGGGCGCTCTGCACCTCCTGCTGGTCTTGGCTCAGGGGCTGCTTGCTCTGAGCTGGGGCTGTGGGCGGGAGCCCAGGCACGCAGGGGCAGGCCCCAACCAGCTGCACACGTCTCTGCTGGGGAGGAGAGCGCTAGGGAAGCTACGTGTGTGAGGCAGCTGCTGGGCGCCCAGGGAGTCAGCCTCCGGGTGTGCGGGGCTGCAGACCCCAGCCAGGGCCCCTGGGAGCCTGGTGCACTCCGTGCGGCGCTGAGTCTGGTCGGCCAAGCAACCGCTGGAGGAGCCCTGCACAGGCCCTTCCCTTCCCTCGCACAGAGCTCTTCCTGCTGGAGCCCTTGGCAGTGTGCAAGCCACCGGCCCCTAAGCCCTCCCCAAGGACGCATGGGGCCTAGGTGCAAACGCAAGCCAGGAGCAGAGCTGAGGCCAGGAAGGCGCCAGTGGCGTCTCCCAGCCTCGCGCAGCCTGCTCCTTCATGGGCAGGAAGCCTAGCAGCGAGGCAAGTCTGGGCAAGGCTCGCCCAGGGCAGAGCAGCCTCGCGCCAGCAACTCTGCCAGATCGGGCCTCTGAGCAGAGCTGGAGCTCTGCCGTCCTGGAGGCGCACTCGGTTCCAGCCAAGTAGGGCTTGAGCCAAACGAGGCTGGGCTGCCTCTTCTTCCCTCGAGAAGGCTCGCCTCCCCGCCAGCTTTTCACTCGGCTTCCAGGTGGGGGCGCTCTTCGCCTCCTGCAGGTCTTGGCTCAGGGGCTGCTTGCCCTGAGCTGGGGCTGTTCGCGTGAGCCCAGGCACGCAGGGGCAGGCCCAAACCAGCTGCACACGTCTCTGCTGCGGAGGAGAGCGCTAGGGAAGCTACGTGTGTGAGGCAGCTGCTGGGCGCCCAGGGAGTCAGCCTCCGGGTGTGCGGCGCTGCAGACCCCAGCCAGGGGCCCTGGGAGCCTGGTGCACTCCGTGCGGCGCTGAGCCTGGGCGGCCAAGCAATCGCTGGAGGAGCCCTGCACTGGCCCTTCCCTTCTCTCGCACAGAGATCTTCCTGCTGGAGCCCTTGGCAGTGTGCAAGCCACCGGCCCCTAAGCCCTCCCCAAGGACGCATGGGGCCTAGGTGCAAACGCAAGGCAGTAGCACAGCTGAGGCCAGGAAGGCGCCAGTGTCGTCTCCCAGCCTCGCGCAGCCTACTTCTTCCTGGGCAGGAAGCCTAGCAGCGAGGCAAGTCTGGGCAAGGCTCGCCCAGGGCAGAGCAGCTTCGCGCCAGCAACTATGCCAGAATAGGCCTCTGAGCAGAGCTGGAGCTCTGCCGTCCTGGAGGCGCACTCGGCTCCAGCCAAGTAGGGCTTGAGCCAAACGAGGCTGGGCTGCCTCTTCTTCCCTCGAGGAGGCTCGCCTCCCCGCCAGCTGTTCACTCGGCTTCCAGGTGGGGGCGCTCTGCGCCTCCTGCAGGTCTTGGCTCAGGGGCTGCTTGCCCTGAGCTGGGGCTGTGCTCAGGAGCCCAGGCACGCAGGGGCAGGCCCCAACCAGCTGCACACGTCTCTGCTGGGGAGGAGAGCGCTAGGGAAGCTACGTGTGAGAGGCAGCTGCTGGGCGCCCAGGGAGTCAGCCTCCGGGTGTGCGGGGCTGCAGACCCCAGCCAGGGGCCCTGGGATCCTGGGGCACTCCGTGCGGCGCTATCCTGGGCGGCCAAGCAACCGCTGGAGGAGCCATGCACTGGCCCTTCCCTTCCCTCGTACAGAGCTCTTCCTGCTGCAGCCTTTGGCAGTGTGCAAGCCACCGGCCCCTAAGCCCTCCCCAAGGACGCCTGGGGCCTAGGTGCAAAGGCAAGGCAGGAGCGGAGCTGAGGCCAGGAAGGCGCCAATGGTGTCTCCCAGCCTCGCGCAGCCTGCTCCTTCCTGGGCAGGAAGCCTAGCAGCGAGGCAAGTCTGGGCAAGGCTCGCCCAGGCCAGAGCAGCCTCGCGCCAGCAACTCTGCCAGAATGGGCCTCTGAGCAGAGCTGGAGCTCTGCCGTCCTGGAGGCGCACTCGGCTCCAGCCAAGTAGGGCTTGAGCCAAACGAGGCTGGGCTGCCTCTTCTTCCCTCGAGGAGGCTCGCCTCCCCGCCAGCTGTTCACTCGGCTTCCAGGTGGGGGCGCTCTTCGCCTCCTGCAGGTCTTGGCTCAGGGGCTGCTTGCCCTGAGCTGGGGCTGTGCGCGGGAGGCCAGGCACGCAGGGGCAGGCCCCAACCAGCTGCACACGTCTCTGCTGGGGAGGAGAGCGCTAGGGAAGCTACGTGTGTGAGGCAGCTGCTGGGCGCCCAGGGAGTCAGCCTCCGGGTGTGCGGGGCTGCAGACCCCAGCCAGGGGCCCTGGGAGCCTGGTGCACTCCGTGCGGCGCTGAGTCTGGTCGGCCAAGCAACCGCTGGAGGAGCCCTGCACAGGCCCTTCCCTTCCCTCGCACAGAGCTCTTCCTGCTGGAGCCCTTGGCAGTGTGCAAGCCACCGGCCCCTAAGCCCTCCCCAAGGACGCATGGGGCCTAGGTGCAAACGCAAGCCAGGAGCAGAGCTGAGGCCAGGAAGGCGCCAGTGGCGTCTCCCAGCCTCGCGCAGCCTGCTCCTTCATGGGCAGGAAGCCTAGCAGCGAGGCAAGTCTGGGAAAGGCTCGCCCAGGGCAGAGCAGCCTCGCGCCAGCAACTCTGCCAGATCGGGCCTCTGAGCAGAGCTGGAGCTCTGCCGTCCTGGAGGCGCACTCGGTTCCAGCCAAGTAGGGCTTGAGCCAAACGAGGCTGGGCTGCCTCTTCTTCCCTCGAGGAGGCTCGCCTCCCCGCCAGCTGTTCACTCGGCTTCCAGGTGGGGGCGCTCTGCGCCTCTTGCAGGTCTTGGCTCAGGGGCTGCTTGCCCTGAGCTGGGGCTGTGGGCGGGAGCCCAGGCACGCAGGGGCAGGCCCCAACCAGCTGCACACGTCTCTGCTGCGGAGGAGAGCGCTAGGGAAGCTACGTGAGTGAGGAAGCTGCTGGGCGCCCAGGGAGTCAGCCTCCGGGTGTGCGGGGCTGCAGACCCCAGCCAGGGCCCTGGGAGCCTGGTGCACTCCGTGCCGAGCTAAGTCTGGGCGGCCAAGCAACCGCTGGAGGAACCCTGCACTAGCCCTTCCCTTCCCTCGCACAGAGCTCTTCCTGCTGGAGCCCTTGGCAGTGTGCAAGCCACCGGCCCCTAAGCCCTCCCTAAGGACGCCTGGGGCCTAGGTGCAAAGGCAAGGCAGGAGCGGAGCTGAGGCCAAGAAGGCGCCAGTGGCGTCTCCCAGCATCGCGCAGCCTGCTCCTTCCTGGGCAGGAAGCCGAGCAGCGAGGCAAGTCTGGGCAAGGCTCGCCCAGGGCATAGCAGCTTCGCGCCAGCAACTATGCCAGATCAGGCCTCTGAGCAGAGCTGGAGCTCTGCCGTCCTGTAGGCGCACTAGGCTCCAGCCAAGTAGGGCTTGAGCCAAACGAGGCTGGGCTGCCTCTTCTTCCCTCGAGGAGGCTCGCCTCCCCGCCAGCTGTTCACTCGGCTTCCAGGTGGGGGCGCTCTGCGCCTCCTGCAGGTCTTGGCTCAGGGGCTGCTTGCCCTGAGCTGGGGCTGTGCTCAGGAGCCCAGGCACGCAGGGGCAGGCCCCAACCAGCTGCACACGTCTCTGCTGGGGAGGAGAGCGCTAGGGAAGCTACGTGTGTGAGGCAGCTGCTGGGCGCCCAGGGAGTCAGCCTCCGGGTGTGCGGGGCTGCAGACCCCAGCCAGGGGCCCTGGGAGCCTGGTGCACTCCGCGCGGTGCTGAGTCTGGGCGGCCAAGCAACCTCTGGAGGAGCCCTGCACTAGACCTTTCCTTCCCTCGCACAGAGCTCTTCCTGCTGGAGCCCTTGGCAGTGTGCAAGCCACCGGCCCCTAAGCCCTCCCCAAGGACGCCTGGGGCCTAGGTCAAAGGCAAGGCAGGAGCGGAGCTGAGGCCAGGAAGGCACCAGTGGCGTCTCACAGCCTCGCGCAGCCTGCTCCTTCCTGGGCAGGAAGCCTAGCAGCGAGGCAAGTCTGGGCAAGGCTCGCCCAGGGCAGAGCAGCCTCGCGCCAGCAACTCTGCCAGAACGGGCCTCTGAGCAGAGCTGGAGCTCTGCCGTCCTGGAGGCGCACTCGGCTCCAGCCAAGTAGGGCTTGAGCCAAACGAGGCTGGGCTGCCTCTTCTTCCCTCGAGGAGGCTCGCCTCCCCGCCAGCTGTTCACTCGGCTTCCAGGTGGGAGCGCTCTGCGCCTCCTGCAGGTCTTGGCTCAGGGGCTGCTTGCCCTGAGCTGGGGCTGTGGGCGGGAGCCCAGGCACGCAGGGGCAGGCCCCAACCAGCTGCACACGTCTCTGCTGGGGAGGAGAGCGCTAGGGAAGCTACGTGTGTGAGGCAGCTGCTGGGCGCCCAGGGAGTCAGCCTCCGGGTGTGCGGGGCTGCAGACCCCAGCCAGGGGCCCTGGGAGTCTGGTGCACTCCGTGCGGCGCTGAGCCTGGGCTGCCAAGCAACCGCTGGAGGAGCCCTGAACTGGCCCTTCCCTTCCCTCGCACAGAGCTCTTCCTGCTGGAGCCCTTGGTAGTGTGCAAGCCACCGGCCCCTAAGCCCTCCCCAAGGACGCCTGGGGCCTAGGTGCAAAGGCAAGGCAGGAGCGGAGCTGAGGCCAGGAAGGCGCCAGTGGCGTCTTCCAGCCTCGCGCAGCCTGCTCCTTCCTGGGCAGGAAGCCTAGCAGCGAGGCAAGTCTGAGCAAGGCTCGCCCAGGGCAGAGCAGCCTCGCGCCAGCAACTCTGCCAGAACGGGCCTCTGAGCAGAGCTGGAGCTCTGCCGTCCTGGAGGCGAACTCGGCTCCAGCCAAGTAGGGCTTGAGCCAAACGAGGCTGGGCTGCCTCTTCTTCCCTCGAGGAGGCTCGCCTCCCCGCCAGCTGTTCACTCGGCTTCCAGGTGGTGGCGCTCTGCGCCTCTTGCAGGTCTTGGCTCAGGGGCTGCTTGCCCTGAGCTGGGGCTGTGGGCGGGAGCCCAGGCACGCATGGGCAGGCCCCAACCAGCTGCACACGTCTCTGCTGGGGAGGAGAGCGCTAGGGAAGCTACGTGAGTGAGGAAGCTGCTGGGCGCCCAGGGAGTCAGCCTCCGGGTGTGCGGGGCTGCAGACCCCAGCCAGGGCCCTGGGAGCCTGGTGCACTCCGTGCCGAGCTAAGTCTGGGCGGCCAAGCAACCGTTGGAGGAGCCCTGCACTAGCCCTTCCCTTCCCTCGCACAGAGCTCTTCCTGCTGGAGCCCTTGGCAGTGTGCAAGCCACCGGCCCCTAAGCCCTCCCCAAGGACGCCTGGGGCCTAGGTGCAAAGGCAAGGCAGGAGCGGAGCTGAGGCCAAGAAGGCGCCAGTGGCGTCTCCCAGCCTCGCGCAGCCTGCTCCTTCCTGGGCAGGAAGCCTAGCAGCGAGGCAAGTCTGGGCAAGGCTCGCCCAGGGCATAGCAGCTTCACGCCAGCAACTATGCCAGATCAGGCCTCTGAGCAGAGCTGGAGCTCTGCCGTCCTGGAGGCGCACTATGCTCCAGCCAAGTAGGGCTTGAGCCAAACGAGGCTGGGCTGCCTCTTCTTCCCTCGAGGAGGCTCGCCTCCCCGCCAGCTGTTCACTCGGCTTCCAGGTGGGGGCGCTCTGCGCCTCCTGCAGGTCTTGGCTCAGGGGCTGCTTGCCCTGAGCTGGGGCTGTGCTCAGGAGCCCAGGCACGCAGGGGCAGGCCCCAACCAGCTGCACACGTCTCTGCTGGGGAGGAGAGCGCTAGGGAAGCTACGTGTGTGAGCCAGCTGCTGGGCGTCCAGGGAGTCAGCCTCCGGGTGTGCGGGGCTGCAGACCACAGCCAGGGGCCCTGGGAGCCTGGTGCACTCCGTGCGGCGCTGAGCCTGGGGGGCCAAGCAACCGCTGGATGAGCCCTGCACTGGCCCTTCCCTTCCCTCGCACAGAGCTCTTCCTGCTGGAGCCCTTGGCAGTGTGCAAGCCACCGGCCCCTAAGCCCTGCCCAAGGACGCCTGGGGCCTAGGTGCAAAGGCAAGGCAGGAGCGGAGCTGTGGCCAGGAAGGCGCCAGTGGCGTCTCCCAGCCTCGCGCAGCCTGCTCCTTCTTGGGCAGGAAGCCTAGCAGTGAGGCAAGTCTGGGCAAGGCTCGCCCAGGGCAGAGCAGCCTCGAGCCAGCAACTCTGCCAGAACGGGCCTCTGAGCAGAGCTGGAGCTCTGCCGTCCTGGAGGCGCACTCGGCTCCAGCCAAGTAGGGCTTGAGCCAAACGAGGCTGGGCTGCCTCTTCTTCCCTCGAGGAGGCTCGCCTCCCCGCCAGCTGTTCACTCGGCTTCCAGGTGGGGGCGCTCTGCGCCTCCTGCTGGTCTTGGCTCAGGGGCTGCTTGCCCTGAGCTGGGGCTGTGGGCGGGAGCCCAGGCACGCAGGGGCAGGCCCCAACCAGCTGCACACGTCTCTGCTGGGGAGGAGAGCACTAGGGAAGCTACGTGTGTGAGGCAGCTGCTGGGCGCCCAGGGAGTCAGCCTCCGGGTGTGCGGGGCTCCAGACCACAGCCAGGGGCCCTGGGAGCCTGGTGCATTCCGTGCGGCGCTGAGCCTGGGCGGCCAAGCAACCGGTTGATGAGCCCTGCACTGGCCCTTCCCTTCCCTCGCACAGAGCTCTTCCTGCTGGAGCCCTTGGCAGTGTGCAAGCCCCCGGTCCCTAAGCCCTCCCCAAGGACGCCTGGGGCCTAGGTGCAAAGGCAAGGCAGGAGCGGAGCTGAGGCCAGGAAGGCGCCAGTGGCGTCTCCCAGCCTCGCGCAGCCTGCTCCTTCCTGGGCAGGAAGCCTAGCAGCGAGGCAAGTCTGGGCAAGGCTCGCCCAGGGCAGAGCAGCCTCGCGCCAGCAACTCTGCCAGAACGGGCCTCTGAGCAGAGCTGGAGCTCTGCCGTCCTGGAGGCGCACTCGGCTCCAGCCAAGTAGGGCTTGAGCCAAACGAGGCTGGGCTGCCTCTTCTTCCCTCGAGGAGGCTCGCCTCCCCGCCAGCTGTTCACTCGGCTTCCAGGTGGGGGCGCTCTGCGCCTCCTGCAGGTCTTGGCTCAGGGGCTGCTTGCCCTGAGCTGGGGCTGTGGGCGGGAGCCCAGGCACGCAGGGGCAGGCCCCAACCAGCTGCACACGTCTCTGCTGGGGAGGAGAGCGCTAGGGAAGCTACGTGTGTGAGGGAGCTGCTGGGCGCCCAGGGAGTCAGCCTCCGGGTGTGCGGGGCTGCAGACACCAGCCAGGGGCCCTGGGAGCCTGGTGCACTCCGTGCGGCGCTGAGCCTGGGCGGCCAAGCAACCGCTGGAGGAGCCCTGCACTGGCCCTTCCCATCCCTCGCACAGAGCTCTTCCTGCTGGAGCCCTTGGCAGTGTGCAAGCCACCGGCCCCTAAGCCCTCCCCAAGAACGTCTGGGGCCTAGGTGCAAAGGCAAGGCAGGAGCGGAGCTGAGGCCAGGAAGGCGCCAGTGGCGTCTCCCAGCCTCGCGCAGCCTGCTCCTTCCTGGGCAGGAAGCCTAGCAGCGAGGCAAGTCTGGGCAAGGCTCGCCCAGGGCAGAGCAGCCTCGCGCCAGCAACTCTGCCAGAACGGGCCTCTGAGCAGAGCTGGAGCTCTGCCGTCCTGGAGGCGCACTCGGCTCCAGCCAAGTAGGGCTTGAGCCAAACGAGGCTGGGCTGCCTCTTCTTCCCTCGAGGAGGCTCGCCTCCCCGCCAGCTGTTCACTCGGCTTCCAGGTGGGGGCGCTCTGCGCCTCCTGCAGGTCTTGGCTCAGGGGCTGCTTGCCCTGAGCTGGGGCTGTGGGCGGGATCCCAGGCACGCAGGGGCAGGCCCCAACCAGCTGCACACGTCTCTGCTGCGGAGGAGAGCGCTAGGGAAGCTACGTGAGTGAGGAAGCTGCTGGGCGCCCAGGGAGTCAGCCTCCGGGTGTGCGGGGCTGAAGACCCCAGCCAGGGCCCTGGGAGCCTGGTGCACTCCGTGCCGAGCTAAGTCTGGGCGGCCAAGCAACCGCTGGAGGAGCCCTGCACTAGCCCTTCCCTTCCCTCGCACAGAGCTCTTCCTGCTGGAGCCCTTGGCAGTGTGCAAGCCACCGGCCCCTAAGCCCTCCCCAAGGACGCCTGGGGCCTAGGTGCAAAGGCAAGGCAGGAGTGGAGCTGAGGCCAAGAAGGCGCCAGTGGCGTCTCCCAGCATCGCGCAGCCTGCTCCTTCCTGGGCAGGAAGCCTAGCAGCGAGGCAAGTCTGGGCAAGTCTCGCCCAGGGCATAGGAGCTTCGCGCCAGCAACTATGCCAGATCAGGCCTCTGAGCAGAGCTGGAGCTCTGCCGTCCTGGAGGCGCACTAGGCTCCAGCCAGGTAGGGCTTGAGATAAACGAGGCTGGGCTGCCTCTTCTTCCCTCGAGGAGGCTCGCCTCCCCGCCAGCTGTTCACTCGGCTTCCAGGTGGGGGCGCTCTGCGCCTCCTGCTGGTCTTGGCTCAGGGGCTGCTTGCCCTGAGCTGGGGCTGTGCTCAGGAGCCCAGGCACGCAGGGGCAGGCCCCAACCAGCTGCACACGTCTCTGCTGGGGAGGAGAGCGCTAGGGAAGCTACGTGTGTGAGGCAGCTGCTGGGCGCCCAGGGAGTCAGCCTCCGGGTGTGCGGGGCTGCAGACCCCAGCCAGGGGCCCTGGGAGCCTGGTGCACTCCGCGCGGTGCTGAGTCTGGGCGGCCAAGCAACCTCTGGAGGAGCCCTGCACTAGACCTTTCCTTCCCTCGCACAGAGCTCTTCCTGCTGGAGCCCTTGGCAGTGTGCAAGCCACCGGCCCCTAAGCCCTCCCCAAGGACGCCTGGGGCCTAGGTCAAAGGCAAGGCAGGAGCGGAGCTGAGGCCAGGAAGGCACCAGTGGCGTCTCACAGCCTCGCGCAGCCTGCTCCTTCCTGGGCAGGAAGCCTAGCAGCGAGGCAAGTCTGGGCAAGGCTCGCCCAGGGCAGAGCAGCCTCGCGCCAGCAACTCTGCCAGAACGGGCCTCTGAGCAGAGCTGGAGCTCTGCCGTCCTGGAGGCGCACTCGGCTCCAGCCAAGTAGGGCTTGAGCCAAACGAGGCTGGGCTGCCTCTTCTTCCCTCGAGGAGGCTCGCCTCCCTGCCAGCTGTTCACTCGGCTTCCAGGTGGGGGCGCTCTGCGAGTCCTGCAGGTCTTGGCTCAGGGGCTGCTTGCCCTGAGCTGGGGCTGTGGGCGGGAGCCCAGGCACGCAGGGGTAGGCCCCAACCAGCTGCACACGTCTCTGCTGGGGAGGAGAGCGCTAGGGAAGCTACGTGTGTGAGGCAGCTGCTGGGCGCCCAGGGAGTCAGCCTCCGGGTGTGCGGGGCTGCAGACCCCAGCCAGGGGCCCTGGGAGCCTGGTGCACTCCGTGCGGCGCTGAGCCTGGGCGGCCAAGCAACCGCTGGAGGAGCCCTGAACTGGTCCTTCCCTTCCCTCGCACAGAGCTCTTCCTGCTGGAGCCCTTGGTAGTGTGCAAGCCACCGGCCCCTAAGCCCTCCCCAAGGACGCCTGGGGCCTAGGTGCAAAGGCAAGGCAGGAGCGGAGCTGAGGCCAGGAAGGCGCCAGTGGCGTCTCCCAGCCTCGCGCAGCCTGCTCCTTCCTGGGCAGGAAGCCTAGCAGCGAGGCAAGTCTGAGCAAGGCTCGCCCAGGGCAGAGCAGCCTCGCGCCAGCAACTCTGCCAGAACGGGCCTCTGAGCAGAGCTGGAGCTCTGCCGTCCTGGAGGCGCACTCGGCTCCAGCCAAGTAGGGCTTGAGCCAAACGAGGCTGGGCTGCCTCTTCTTCCCTCGAGGAGGCTCGCCTCCCCGCCAGCTGTTCACTCGGCTTCCAGGTGGTGTCGCTCTGCGCCTCTTGCAGGTCTTGGCTCAGGGGCTGCTTGCCCTGAGCTGGGGCTGTGGGCGGGAGCCCAGGCACGCATGGGCAGGCCCCAACCAGCTGCACACGTCTCTGCTGCGGAGGAGAGCGCTAGGGAAGCTACGTGAGTGAGGAAGCTGCTGGGCGCCCAGGGAGTCAGCCTCCGGGTGTGCGGGGCTGCAGACCCCAGCCAGGGCCCTGGGAGCCTGGTGCACTCCGTGCCGAGCTAAGTCTGGGCGGCCAAGCAACCGCTGGAGGAAACCTGCACTAGCCCTTCCCTTCCCTCGCACAGAGCTCTTCCTGCTGGAGCCCTTGGCAGTGTGCAAGCCACCGGCCCCTAAGCCCTCCCTAAGGACGCCTGGGGCCTAGGTGCAAAGGCAAGGCAGGAGCGGAGCTGAGGCCAAGAAGGCGCCAGTGGCGTCTCCCAGCATCGCGCAGCCTGCTCCTTCCTGGGCAGGAAGCCTAGCAGCGAGGCAAGTCTGGGCAAGGCTCGCCCAGGGCATAGCAGCTTCGCGCCAGCAACTATGCCAGATCAGGCCTCTGAGCAGAGCTGGAGCTCTGCCGTCCTGGAGGCACACTAGGCTCCAGCCAAGTAGGGCTTGAGCCAAACGAGGCTGGGCTGCCTCTTCTTCCCTCGAGGAGGCTCGCCTCCCCGCCAGCTGTTCACTCGGCTTCCAGGTGGGGGCGCTCTGCGCCTCCTGCAGGTCTTGGCTCAGGGGCTGCTTGCCCTGAGCTGGGGCTGTGCTCAGGAGCCCAGGCACGCAGGGGCAGGCCCCAACCAGCTGCACACGTCTCTGCTGGGGAGGAGAGCGCTAGGGAAGCTACGTGTGTGAGGCAGCTGCTGGGCGCCCAGGGAGTCAGCCTCCGGGTGTGCGGGGCTGCAGACCCCAGCCAGGGGCCCTGGGAGCCTGGTGCACTCCGCGCGGTGCTGAGTCTGGGCGGCCAAGCAACCTCTGGAGGAGCCCTGCACTAGACCTTTCCTTCCCTCGCACAGAGCTCTTCCTGCTGGAGCCCTTGGCAGTGTGCAAGCCACCGGCCCCTAAGCCCTCCCCAAGGACGCCTGGGGCCTAGGTCAAAGGCAAGGCAGGAGCGGAGCTGAGGCCAGGAAGGCACCAGTGGCGTCTCACAGCCTCGCGCAGCCTGCTCCTTCCTGGGCAGGAAGCCTAGCAGCGAGGCAAGTCTGGGCAAGGCTCGCCCAGGGCAGAGCAGCCTCGCGCCAGCAACTCTGCCAGAACGGGCCTCTGAGCAGAGCTGGAGCTCTGCCGTCCTGGAGGCGCACTCGGCTCCAGCCAAGTAGGGCTTGAGCCAAACGAGGCTGGGCTGCCTCTTCTTCCCTCGAGGAGGCTCGCCTCCCCGCCAGCTGTTCACTCGGCTTCCAGGTGGGAGCGCTCTGCGCCTCCTGCAGGTCTTGGCTCAGGGGCTGCTTGCCCTGAGCTGGGGCTGTGGGCGGGAGCCCAGGCACGCAGGGGCAGGCCCCAACCAGCTGCACACGTCTCTGCTGGGGAGGAGAGCGCTAGGGAAGCTACGTGTGTGAGGCAGCTGCTGGGCGCCCAGGGAGTCAGCCTCCGGGTGTGCGGGGCTGCAGACCCCAGCCAGGGGCCCTGGGAGCCTGGTGCACTCCGTGCGGCGCTGAGCCTGGGCGGCCAAGCAACCGCTGGAGGAGCCCTGAACTGGCCCTTCCCTTCCCTCGCACAGAGCTCTTCCTGCTGGAGCCCTTGGTAGTGTGCAAGCCACCGGCCCCTAAGCCCTCCCCAAGGACGCCTGGGGCCTAGGTGCAAAGGCAAGGCAGGAGCGGAGCTGAGGCCAGGAAGGCGCCAGTGGCGTCTTCCAGCCTCGCGCAGCCTGCTCCTTCCTGGGCAGGAAGCCTAGCAGCGAGGCAAGTCTGAGCAAGGCTCGCCCAGGGCAGAGCAGCCTCGCGCCAGCAACTCTGCCAGAACGGGCCTCTGAGCAGAGCTGGAGCTCTGCCGTCCTGGAGGCGAACTCGGCTCCAGCCAAGTAGGGCTTGAGCCAAACGAGGCTGGGCTGCCTCTTCTTCCCTCGAGGAGGCTCGCCTCCCCGCCAGCTGTTCACTCGGCTTCCAGGTGGTGGCGCTCTGCGCCTCTTGCAGGTCTTGGCTCAGGGGCTGCTTGCCCTGAGCTGGGGCTGTGGGCGGGAGCCCAGGCACGCATGGGCAGGCCCCAACCAGCTGCACACGTCTCTGCTGGGGAGGAGAGCGCTAGGGAAGCTACGTGAGTGAGGAAGCTGCTGGGCGCCCAGGGAGTCAGCCTCCGGGTGTGCGGGGCTGCAGACCCCAGCCAGGGCCCTGGGAGCCTGGTGCACTCCGTGCCGAGCTAAGTCTGGGCGGCCAAGCAACCGTTGGAGGAGCCCTGCACTAGCCCTTCCCTTCCCTCGCACAGAGCTCTTCCTGCTGGAGCCCTTGGCAGTGTGCAAGCCACCGGCCCCTAAGCCCTCCCCAAGGACGCCTGGGGCCTAGGTGCAAAGGCAAGGCAGGAGCGGAGCTGAGGCCAAGAAGGCGCCAGTGGCGTCTCCCAGCCTCGCGCAGCCTGCTCCTTCCTGGGCAGGAAGCCTAGCAGCGAGGCAAGTCTGGGCAAGGCTCGCCCAGGGCATAGCAGCTTCACGCCAGCAACTATGCCAGATCAGGCCTCTGAGCAGAGCTGGAGCTCTGCCGTCCTGGAGGCGCACTATGCTCCAGCCAAGTAGGGCTTGAGCCAAACGAGGCTGGGCTGCCTCTTCTTCCCTCGAGGAGGCTCGCCTCCCCGCCAGCTGTTCACTCGGCTTCCAGGTGGGGGCGCTCTGCGCCTCCTGCAGGTCTTGGCTCAGGGGCTGCTTGCCCTGAGCTGGGGCTGTGCTCAGGAGCCCAGGCACGCAGGGGCAGGCCCCAACCAGCTGCACACGTCTCTGCTGGGGAGGAGAGCGCTAGGGAAGCTACGTGTGTGAGCCAGCTGCTGGGCGTCCAGGGAGTCAGCCTCCGGGTGTGCGGGGCTGCAGACCACAGCCAGGGGCCCTGGGAGCCTGGTGCACTCCGTGCGGCGCTGAGCCTGGGGGGCCAAGCAACCGCTGGATGAGCCCTGCACTGGCCCTTCCCTTCCCTCGCACAGAGCTCTTCCTGCTGGAGCCCTTGGCAGTGTGCAAGCCACCGGCCCCTAAGCCCTGCCCAAGGACGCCTGGGGCCTAGGTGCAAAGGCAAGGCAGGAGCGGAGCTGTGGCCAGGAAGGCGCCAGTGGCGTCTCCCAGCCTCGCGCAGCCTGCTCCTTCTTGGGCAGGAAGCCTAGCAGTGAGGCAAGTCTGGGCAAGGCTCGCCCAGGGCAGAGCAGCCTCGAGCCAGCAACTCTGCCAGAACGGGCCTCTGAGCAGAGCTGGAGCTCTGCCGTCCTGGAGGCGCACTCGGCTCCAGCCAAGTAGGGCTTGAGCCAAACGAGGCTGGGCTGCCTCTTCTTCCCTCGAGGAGGCTCGCCTCCCCGCCAGCTGTTCACTCGGCTTCCAGGTGGGGGCGCTCTGCGCCTCCTGCTGGTCTTGGCTCAGGGGCTGCTTGCCCTGAGCTGGGGCTGTGGGCGGGAGCCCAGGCACGCAGGGGCAGGCCCCAACCAGCTGCACACGTCTCTGCTGGGGAGGAGAGCACTAGGGAAGCTACGTGTGTGAGGCAGCTGCTGGGCGCCCAGGGAGTCAGCCTCCGGGTGTGCGGGGCTCCAGACCACAGCCAGGGGCCCTGGGAGCCTGGTGCATTCCGTGCGGCGCTGAGCCTGGGCGGCCAAGCAACCGGTTGATGAGCCCTGCACTGGCCCTTCCCTTCCCTCGCACAGAGCTCTTCCTGCTGGAGCCCTTGGCAGTGTGCAAGCCCCCGGTCCCTAAGCCCTCCCCAAGGACGCCTGGGGCCTAGGTGCAAAGGCAAGGCAGGAGCGGAGCTGAGGCCAGGAAGGCGCCAGTGGCGTCTCCCAGCCTCGCGCAGCCTGCTCCTTCCTGGGCAGGAAGCCTAGCAGCGAGGCAAGTCTGGGCAAGGCTCGCCCAGGGCAGAGCAGCCTCGCGCCAGCAACTCTGCCAGAACGGGCCTCTGAGCAGAGCTGGAGCTCTGCCGTCCTGGAGGCGCACTCGGCTCCAGCCAAGTAGGGCTTGAGCCAAACGAGGCTGGGCTGCCTCTTCTTCCCTCGAGGAGGCTCGCCTCCCCGCCAGCTGTTCACTCGGCTTCCAGGTGGGGGCGCTCTGCGCCTCCTGCAGGTCTTGGCTCAGGGGCTGCTTGCCCTGAGCTGGGGCTGTGGGCGGGAGCCCAGGCACGCAGGGGCAGGCCCCAACCAGCTGCACACGTCTCTGCTGGGGAGGAGAGCGCTAGGGAAGCTACGTGTGTGAGGGAGCTGCTGGGCGCCCAGGGAGTCAGCCTCCGGGTGTGCGGGGCTGCAGACACCAGCCAGGGGCCCTGGGAGCCTGGTGCACTCCGTGCGGCGCTGAGCCTGGGCGGCCAAGCAACCGCTGGAGGAGCCCTGCACTGGCCCTTCCCATCCCTCGCACAGAGCTCTTCCTGCTGGAGCCCTTGGCAGTGTGCAAGCCACCGGCCCCTAAGCCCTCCCCAAGAACGTCTGGGGCCTAGGTGCAAAGGCAAGGCAGGAGCGGAGCTGAGGCCAGGAAGGCGCCAGTGGCGTCTCCCAGCCTCGCGCAGCCTGCTCCTTCCTGGGCAGGAAGCCTAGCAGCGAGGCAAGTCTGGGCAAGGCTCGCCCAGGGCAGAGCAGCCTCGCGCCAGCAACTCTGCCAGAACGGGCCTCTGAGCAGAGCTGGAGCTCTGCCGTCCTGGAGGCGCACTCGGCTCCAGCCAAGTAGGGCTTGAGCCAAACGAGGCTGGGCTGCCTCTTCTTCCCTCGAGGAGGCTCGCCTCCCCGCCAGCTGTTCACTCGGCTTCCAGGTGGGGGCGCTCTGCGCCTCCTGCAGGTCTTGGCTCAGGGGCTGCTTGCCCTGAGCTGGGGCTGTGGGCGGGATCCCAGGCACGCAGGGGCAGGCCCCAACCAGCTGCACACGTCTCTGCTGCGGAGGAGAGCGCTAGGGAAGCTACGTGAGTGAGGAAGCTGCTGGGCGCCCAGGGAGTCAGCCTCCGGGTGTGCGGGGCTGAAGACCCCAGCCAGGGCCCTGGGAGCCTGGTGCACTCCGTGCCGAGCTAAGTCTGGGCGGCCAAGCAACCGCTGGAGGAGCCCTGCACTAGCCCTTCCCTTCCCTCGCACAGAGCTCTTCCTGCTGGAGCCCTTGGCAGTGTGCAAGCCACCGGCCCCTACGCCCTCCCCCAGGACGCCTGGGGCCTAGGTGCAAAGGCAAGGCAGGAGTGGAGCTGAGGCCAAGAAGGCGCCAGTGGCGTCTCCCAGCATCGCGCAGCCTGCTCCTTCCTGGGCAGGAAGCCTAGCAGCGAGGCAAGTCTGGGCAAGTCTCGCCCAGGGCATAGGAGCTTCGCGCCAGCAACTATGCCAGATCAGGCCTCTGAGCAGAGCTGGAGCTCTGCCGTCCTGGAGGCGCACTAGGCTCCAGCCAGGTAGGGCTTGAGATAAACGAGGCTGGGCTGCCTCTTCTTCCCTCGAGGAGGCTCGCCTCCCCGCCAGCTGTTCACTCGGCTTCCAGGTGGGGGCGCTCTGCGCCTCCTGCTGGTCTTGGCTCAGGGGCTGCTTGCCCTGAGCTGGGGCTGTGCTCAGGAGCCCAGGCACGCAGGGGCAGGCCCCAACCAGCTGCACACGTCTCTGCTGGGGAGGAGAGCGCTAGGGAAGCTACGTGTGTGAGGCAGCTGCTGGGCGCCCAGGGAGTCAGCCTCCGGGTGTGCGGGGCTGCAGACCCCAGCCAGGGGCCCTGGGAGCCTGGTGCACTCCGCGCGGTGCTGAGTCTGGGCGGCCAAGCAACCTCTGGAGGAGCCCTGCACTAGACCTTTCCTTCCCTCGCACAGAGCTCTTCCTGCTGGAGCCCTTGGCAGTGTGCAAGCCACCGGCCCCTAAGCCCTCCCCAAGGACGCCTGGGGCCTAGGTCAAAGGCAAGGCAGGAGCGGAGCTGAGGCCAGGAAGGCACCAGTGGCGTCTCACAGCCTCGCGCAGCCTGCTCCTTCCTGGGCAGGAAGCCTAGCAGCGAGGCAAGTCTGGGCAAGGCTCGCCCAGGGCAGAGCAGCCTCGCGCCAGCAACTCTGCCAGAACGGGCCTCTGAGCAGAGCTGGAGCTCTGCCGTCCTGGAGGCGCACTCGGCTCCAGCCAAGTAGGGCTTGAGCCAAACGAGGCTGGGCTGCCTCTTCTTCCCTCGAGGAGGCTCGCCTCCCCGCCAGCTGTTCACTCGGCTTCCAGGTGGGGGCGCTCTGCGAGTCCAGCAGGTCTTGGCTCAGGGGCTGCTTGCCCTGAGCTGGGGCTGTGGGCGGGAGCCCAGGCACGCAGGGGTAGGCCCCAACCAGCTGCACACGTCTCTGCTGGGGAGGAGAGCGCTAGGGAAGCTACGTGTGTGAGGCAGCTGCTGGGCGCCCAGGGAGTCAGCCTCCGGGTGTGCGGGGCTGCAGACCCCAGCCAGGGGCCCTGGGAGCCTGGTGCACTCCGTGCGGCGCTGAGCCTGGGCGGCCAAGCAACCGCTGGAGGAGCCCTGAACTGGTCCTTCCCTTCCCTCGCACAGAGCTCTTCCTGCTGGAGCCCTTGGTAGTGTGCAAGCCACCGGCCCCTAAGCCCTCCCCAAGGACGCCTGGGGCCTAGGTGCAAAGGCAAGGCAGGAGCGGAGCTGAGGCCAGGAAGGCGCCAGTGGCGTCTCCCAGCCTCGCGCAGCCTGCTCCTTCCTGGGCAGGAAGCCTAGCAGCGAGGCAAGTCTGAGCAAGGCTCGCCCAGGGCAGAGCAGCCTCGCGCCAGCAACTCTGCCAGAACGGGCCTCTGAGCAGAGCTGGAGCTCTGCCGTCCTGGAGGCGCACTCGGCTCCAGCCAAGTAGGGCTTGAGCCAAACGAGGCTGGGCTGCCTCTTCTTCCCTCGAGGAGGCTCGCCTCCCCGCCAGCTGTTCACTCGGCTTCCAGGTGGTGTCGCTCTGCGCCTCTTGCAGGTCTTGGCTCAGGGGCTGCTTGCCCTGAGCTGGGGCTGTGGGCGGGAGCCCAGGCACGCATGGGCAGGCCCCAACCAGCTGCACACGTCTCTGCTGCGGAGGAGAGCGCTAGGGAAGCTACGTGAGTGAGGAAGCTGCTGGGCGCCCAGGGAGTCAGCCTCCGGGTGTGCGGGGCTGCAGACCCCAGCCAGGGCCCTGGGAGCCTGGTGCACTCCGTGCCGAGCTAAGTCTGGGCGGCCAAGCAACCGCTGGAGGAAACCTGCACTAGCCCTTCCCTTCCCTCGCACAGAGCTCTTCCTGCTGGAGCCCTTGGCAGTGTGCAAGCCACCGGCCCCTAAGCCCTCCCTAAGGACGCCTGGGGCCTAGGTGCAAAGGCAAGGCAGGAGCGGAGCTGAGGCCAAGAAGGCGCCAGTGGCGTCTCCCAGCATCGCGCAGCCTGCTCCTTCCTGGGCAGGAAGCCTAGCAGCGAGGCAAGTCTGGGCAAGGCTCGCCCAGGGCATAGCAGCTTCGCGCCAGCAACTATGCCAGATCAGGCCTCTGAGCAGAGCTGGAGCTCTGCCGTCCTGGAGGCGCACTAGGCTCCAGCCAAGTAGGGCTTGAGCCAAACGAGGCTGGGCTGCCTCTTCTTCCCTCGAGGAGGCTCGCCTCCCCGCCAGCTGTTCACTCGGCTTCCAGGTGGGGGCGCTCTGCGCCTCCTGCAGGTCTTGGCTCAGGGGCTGCTTGCCCTGAGCTGGGGCTGTGCTCAGGAGCCCAGGCACGCAGGGGCAGGCCCCAACCAGCTGCACACGTCTCTGCTGGGGAGGAGAGCGCTAGGGAAGCTACGTGTGTGAGGCAGCTGCTGGGCGCCCAGGGAGTCAGCCTCCGGGTGTGCGGGGCTGCAGACCCCAGCCAGGGGCCCTGGGAGCCTGGTGCACTCCGCGCGGTGCTGAGTCTGGGCGGCCAAGCAACCTCTGGAGGAGCCCTGCACTAGACCTTTCCTTCCCTCGCACAGAGCTCTTCCTGCTGGAGCCCTTGGCAGTGTGCAAGCCACCGGCCCCTAAGCCCTCCCCAAGGACGCCTGGGGCCTAGGTCAAAGGCAAGGCAGGAGCGGAGCTGAGGCCAGGAAGGCACCAGTGGCGTCTCACAGCCTCGCGCAGCCTGCTCCTTCCTGGGCAGGAAGCCTAGCAGCGAGGCAAGTCTGGGCAAGGCTCGCCCAGGGCAGAGCAGCCTCGCGCCAGCAACTCTGCCAGAACGGGCCTCTGAGCAGAGCTGGAGCTCTGCCGTCCTGGAGGCGCACTCGGCTCCAGCCAAGTAGGGCTTGAGCCAAACGAGGCTGGGCTGCCTCTTCTTCCCTCGAGGAGGCTCGCCTCCCCGCCAGCTGTTCACTCGGCTTCCAGGTGGGGGCGCTCTGCGCCTCCTGCAGGTCTTGGCTCAGGGGCTGCTTGCCCTGAGCTGGGGCTGTGGGCGGGAGCCCAGGCACGCAGGGGCAGGCCCCAACCAGCTGCACACGTCTCTGCTGGGGAGGAGAGCGCTAGGGAAGCTACGTGTGTGAGGCAGCTGCTGGGCGCCCAGGGAGTCAGCCTCCGGGTGTGCGGGGCTGCAGACCCCAGCCAGGGGCCCTGGGAGCCTGGTGCACTCCGTGCGGCGCTGAGCCTGGGCGGCCAAGCAACCGCTGGAGGAGCCCTGAACTGGCCCTTCCCTTCCCTCGCACAGAGCTCTTCCTGCTGGAGCCCTTGGTAGTGTGCAAGCCACCGGCCCCTAAGCCCTCCCCAAGGACGCCTGGGGCCTAGGTGCAAAGGCAAGGCAGGAGCGGAGCTGAGGCCAGGAAGGCGCCAGTGGCGTCTTCCAGCCTCGCGCAGCCTGCTCCTTCCTGGGCAGGAAGCCTAGCAGCGAGGCAAGTCTGAGCAAGGCTCGCCCAGGGCAGAGCAGCCTCGCGCCAGCAACTCTGCCAGAACGGGCCTCTGAGCAGAGCTGGAGCTCTGCCGTCCTGGAGGCGCACTCGGCTCCAGCCAAGTAGGGCTTGAGCCAAACGAGGCTGGGCTGCCTCTTCTTCCCGCGAGGAGGCTCGCCTCCCCGCCAGCTGTTCACTCGGCTTCCAGGTGGTGGCGCTCTGCGCCTCTTGCAGGTCTTGGCTCAGGGGCTGCTTGCCCTGAGCTGGGGCTGTGGGCGGGAGCCCAGGCACGCATGGGCAGGCCCCAACCAGCTGCACACGTCTCTGCTGGGGAGGAGAGCGCTAGGGAAGCTACGTGAGTGAGGAAGCTGCTGGGCGCCCAGGGAGTCAGCCTCCGGGTGTGTGGGGCTGCAGACCCCAGCCAGGGCCCTGGGAGCCTGGTGCACTCCGTGCCGAGCTAAGTCTGGGCGGCCAAGCAACCGTTGGAGGAGCCCTGCACTAGCCCTTCCCTTCCCTCGCACAGAGCTCTTCCTGCTGGAGCCCTTGGCAGTGTGCAAGCCACCGGCCCCTAAGCCCTCCCCAAGGAAGCCTGGGGCCTAGGTGCAAAGGCAAGGCAGGAGCGGAGCTGAGGCCAAGAAGGCGCCAGTGGCGTCTCCCAGCATCGCGCAGCCTGCTCCTTCCTGGGCAGGAAGCCTAGCAGCGAGGCAAGTCTGGGCAAGGCTCGCCCAGGGCATAGCAGCTTCGCGCCAGCAACTATGCCAGATCAGGCCTCTGAGCAGAGCTGGAGCTCTGCCGTCCTGGAGGCGCACTAGGCTCCAGCCAAGTAGGGCTTGAGCCAAACGAGGCTGGGCTGCCTCTTCTTCCCTCGAGGAGGCTCGCCTCCCCGCCAGCTGTTCACTCGGCTTCCAGGTGGGGGCGCTCTGCGCCTCCTGCAGGTCTTGGCTCAGGGGCTGCTTGCCCTGAGCTGGGGCTGTGCTCAGGAGCCCAGGCACGCAGGGGCAGGCCCCAACCAGCTGCACACGTCTCTGCTGGGGAGGAGAGCGCTAGGGAAGCTACGTGTGTGAGGCAGCTGCTGGGCGCCCAGGGAGTCAGCCTCCGGGTGTGCGGGGCTGCAGACCCCAGCCAGGGGCCCTGGGAGCCTGGTGCACTCCGCGCGGTGCTGAGTCTGGGCGGCCAAGCAACCTCTGGAGGAGCCCTGCACTAGACCTTTCCTTCCCTCGCACAGAGCTCTTCCTGCTGGAGCCCTTGGCAGTGTGCAAGCCACCGGCCCCTAAGCCCTCCCCAAGGACGCCTGGGGCCTAGGTCAAAGGCAAGGCAGGAGCGGAGCTGAGGCCAGGAAGGCACCAGTGGCGTCTCACAGCCTCGCGCAGCCTGCTCCTTCCTGGGCAGGAAGCCTAGCAGCGAGGCAAGTCTGGGCAAGGCTCGCCCAGGGCAGAGCAGCCTCGCGCCAGCAACTCTGCCAGAACGGGCCTCTGAGCAGAGCTGGAGCTCTGGCGTCCTGGAGGCGCACTCGGCTCCAGCCAAGTAGGGCTTGAGCCAAACGAGGCTGGGCTGCCTCTTCTTCCCTCGAGGAGGCTCGCCTCCCCGCCAGCTGTTCACTCGGCTTCCAGGTGGGGGCGCTCTGCGCCTCCTGCAGGTCTTGGCTCAGGGGCTGCTTGCCCTGAGCTGGGGCTGTGGGCGGGAGCCCAGGCACGCAGGGGCAGGCCCCAACCAGCTGCACACGTCTCTGCTGGGGAGGAGAGCGCTAGGGAAGCTACGTGTGTGAGGGAGCTGCTGGGCGCCCAGGGAGTCAGCCTCCGGGTGTGCGGGGCTGCAGACACCAGCCAGGGGCCCTGGGAGCCTGGTGCACTCCGTGCGGCGCTGAGCCTGGGCGGCCAAGCAACCGCTGGAGGAGCCCTGCACTGGCCCTTCCCATCCCTCGCACAGAGCTCTTCCTGCTGGAGCCCTTGGCAGTGTGCAAGCCACCGGCCCCTAAGCCCTCCCCAAGGACGTCTGGGGCCTAGGTGCAAAGGCAAGGCAGGAGCGGAGCTGAGGCCAGGAAGGCGCCAGTGGCGTCTCCCAGCCTCGCGCAGCCTGCTCCTTCCTGGGCAGGAAGCCTAGCAGCGAGGCAAGTCTGGGCAAGGCTCGCCCAGGGCAGAGCAGCCTCGCGCCAGCAACTCTGCCAGAACGGGCCTCTGAGCAGAGCTGGAGCTCTGCCGTCCTGGAGGCGCACTCGGCTCCAGCCAAGTAGGGCTTGAGCCAAACGAGGCTGGGCTGCCTCTTCTTCCCTCGAGGAGGCTCGCCTCCCCGCCAGCTGTTCACTCGGCTTCCAGGTGGGGGCGCTCTGCGCCTCCTGCAGGTCTTGGCTCAGGGGCTGCTTGCCCTGAGCTGGGGCTGTGGGCGGGATCCCAGGCACGCAGGGGCAGGCCCCAACCAGCTGCACACGTCTCTGCTGCGGAGGAGAGCGCTAGGGAAGCTACGTGAGTGAGGAAGCTGCTGGGCGCCCAGGGAGTCAGCCTCTGGGTGTGCGGGGCTGAAGACCCCAGCCAGGGCCCTGGGAGCCTGGTGCACTCCGTGCCGAGCTAAGTCTGGGCGGCCAAGCAACCGCTGGAGGAGCCCTGCACTAGCCCTTCCCTTCCCTCGCACAGAGCTCTTCCTGCTGGAGCCCTTGGCAGTGTGCAAGCCACCGGCCCCTAAGCCCTCCCCAAGGACGCCTGGGGCCTAGGTGCAAAGGCAAGGCAGGAGTGGAGCTGAGGCCAAGAAGGCGCCAGTGGCGTCTCCCAGCATCGCGCAGCCTGCTCCTTCCTGGGCAGGAAGCCTAGCAGCGAGGCAAGTCTGGGCAAGTCTCGCCCAGGGCATAGGAGCTTCGCGCCAGCAACTATGCCAGATCAGGCCTCTGAGCAGAGCTGGAGCTCTGCCGTCCTGGAGGCGCACTAGGCTCCAGCCAGGTAGGGCTTGAGATAAACGAGGCTGGGCTGCCTCTTCTTCCCTCGAGGAGGCTCGCCTCCCCGCCAGCTGTTCACTCGGCTTCCAGGTGGGGGCGCTCTGCGCCTCTTGCTGGTCTTGGCTCAGGGGCTGCTTGCCCTGAGCTGGGGCTGTGCTCAGGAGCCCAGGCACGCAGGGGCAGGCCCCAACCAGCTGCACACGTCTCTGCTGGGGAGGAGAGCGCTAGGGAAGCTACGTGTGTGAGGCAGCTGCTGGGCGCCCAGGGAGTCAGCCTCCGGGTGTGCGGGGCTGCAGACCCCAGCCAGGGGCCCTGGGAGCCTGGTGCACTCCGCGCGGTGCTGAGTCTGGGCGGCCAAGCAACCTCTGGAGGAGCCCTGCACTAGACCTTTCCTTCCCTCGCACAGAGCTCTTCCTGCTGGAGCCCTTGGCAGTGTGCAAGCCACCGGCCCCTAAGCCCTCCCCAAGGACGCCTGGGGCCTAGGTCAAAGGCAAGGCAGGAGCGGAGCTGAGGCCAGGAAGGCACCAGTGGCGTCTCACAGCCTCGCGCAGCCTGCTCCTTCCTGGGCAGGAAGCCTAGCAGCGAGGCAAGTCTGGGCAAGGCTCGCCCAGGGCAGAGCAGCCTCGCGCCAGCAACTCTGCCAGAACGGGCCTCTGAGCAGAGCTGGAGCTCTGCCGTCCTGGAGGCGCACTCGGCTCCAGCCAAGTAGGGCTTGAGCCAAACGAGGCTGGGCTGCCTCTTCTTCCCTCGAGGAGGCTCGCCTCCCCGCCAGCTGTTCACTCGGCTTCCAGGTGGGGGCGCTCTGCGCGTCCTGCAGGTCTTGGCTCAGGGGCTGCTTGCCCTGAGCTGGGGCTGTGGGCGGGAGCCCAGGCACGCAGGGGTAGGCCCCAACCAGCTGCACACGTCTCTGCTGGGGAGGAGAGCGCTAGGGAAGCTACGTGTGTGAGGCAGCTGCTGGGCGCCCAGGGAGTCAGCCTCCGGGTGTGCGGGGCTGCAGACCCCAGCCAGGGGCCCTGGGAGCCTGGTGCACTCCGTGCGGCGCTGAGCCTGGGCGGCCAAGCAACCGCTGGAGGAGCCCTGAACTGGTCCTTCCCTTCCCTCGCACAGAGCTCTTCCTGCTGGAGCCCTTGGTAGTGTGCTAGCCACCGGCCCCTAAGCCCTCCCCAAGGACGCCTGGGGCCTAGGTGCAAAGGCAAGGCAGGAGCGGAGCTGAGGCCAGGAAGGCGCCAGTGGCGTCTCCCAGCCTCGCGCAGCCTGCTCCTTCCTGGGCAGGAAGCCTAGCAGCGAGGCAAGTCTGAGCAAGGCTCGCCCAGGGCAGAGCAGCCTCGCGCCAGCAACTCTGCCAGAACGGGCCTCTGAGCAGAGCTGGAGCTCTGCCGTCCTGGAGGCGCACTCGGCTCCAGCCAAGTAGGGCTTGAGCCAAACGAGGCTGGGCTGCCTCTTCTTCCCTCGAGGAGGCTCGCCTCCCCGCCAGCTGTTCACTCGGCTTCCAGGTGGGGGCGCTCTGCGCCTCCTGCAGGTCTTGGCTCAGGGGCTGCTTGCCCTGAGCTGGGGCTGTGGGCGGGAGCCCAGGCACGCAGGGGCAGGCCCCAACCAGCTGCACACGTCTCTGCTGGGGAGGAGAGCGCTAGGGAAGCTACGTGTGTGAGGCAGCTGCTGGGCGCCCAGGGAGTCAGCCTCCGGGTGTGCGGGGCTGCAGACCCCAGCCAGGGGCCCTGGGAGCCTGGTGCACTCCGTGCGGCGCTGAGCCTGGGCGGCCAAGCAACCGCTGGAGGAGCCCTGAACTGGCCCTTCCCTTCCCTCGCACAGAGCTCTTCCTGCTGGAGCCCTTGGTAGTGTGCAAGCCACCGGCCCCTAAGCCCTCCCCAAGGACGCCTGGGGCCTAGGTGCAAAGGCAAGGCAGGAGCGGAGCTGAGGCCAGGAAGGCGCCAGTGGCGTCTTCCAGCCTCGCGCAGCCTGCTCCTTCCTGGGCAGGAAGCCTAGCAGCGAGGCAAGTCTGAGCAAGGCTCGCCCAGGGCAGAGCAGCCTCGCGCCAGCAACTCTGCCAGAACGGGCCTCTGAGCAGAGCTGGAGCTCTGCCGTCCTGGAGGCGCACTCGGCTCCAGCCAAGTAGGGCTTGAGCCAAACGAGGCTGGGCTGCCTCTTCTTCCCTCGAGGAGGCTCGCCTCCCCGCCAGCTGTTCACTCGGCTTCCAGGTGGTGGCGCTCTGCGCCTCTTGCAGGTCTTGGCTCAGGGGCTGCTTGCCCTGAGCTGGGGCTGTGGGCGGGAGCCCAGGCACGCATGGGCAGGCCCCAACCAGCTGCACACGTCTCTGCTGGGGAGGAGAGCGCTAGGGAAGCTACGTGAGTGAGGAAGCTGCTGGGCGCCCAGGGAGTCAGCCTCCGGGTGTGCGGGGCTGCAGACCCCAGCCAGGGCCCTGGGAGCCTGGTGCACTCCGTGCCGAGCTAAGTCTGGGCGGCCAAGCAACCGTTGGAGGAGCCCTGCACTAGCCCTTCCCTTCCCTCGCACAGAGCTCTTCCTGCTGGAGCCCTTGGCAGTGTGCAAGCCACCGGCCCCTAAGCCCTCCCCAAGGACGCCTGGGGCCTAGGTGCAAAGGCAAGGCAGGAGCGGAGCTGAGGCCAAGAAGGCGCCAGTGGCGTCTCCCAGCATCGCGCAGCCTGCTCCTTCCTGGGCAGGAAGCCTAGCAGCGAGGCAAGTCTGGGCAAGGCTCGCCCAGGGCATAGCAGCTTCGCGCCAGCAACTATGCCAGATCAGGCCTCTGAGCAGAGCTGGAGCTCTGCCGTCCTGGAGGCGCACTAGGCTCCAGCCAAGTAGGGCTTGAGCCAAACGAGGCTGGGCTGCCTCTTCTTCCCTCGAGGAGGCTCGCCTCCCCGCCAGCTGTTCACTCGGCTTCCAGGTGGGGGCGCTCTGCGCCTCCTGCAGGTCTTGGCTCAGGGGCTGCTTGCCCTGAGCTGGGGCTGTGCTCAGGAGCCCAGGCACGCAGGGGCAGGCCCCAACCAGCTGCACACGTCTCTGCTGGGGAGGAGAGCGCTAGGGAAGCTACGTGTGTGAGGCAGCTGCTGGGCGCCCAGGGAGTCAGCCTCCGGGTGTGCGGGGCTGCAGACCCCAGCCAGGGGCCCTGGGAGCCTGGTGCACTCCGCGCGGTGCTGAGTCTGGGCGGCCAAGCAACCTCTGGAGGAGCCCTGCACTAGACCTTTCCTTCCCTCGCACAGAGCTCTTCCTGCTGGAGCCCTTGGCAGTGTGCAAGCCACCGGCCCCTAAGCCCTCCCCAAGGACGCCTGGGGCCTAGGTCAAAGGCAAGGCAGGAGCGGAGCTGAGGCCAGGAAGGCACCAGTGGCGTCTCACAGCCTCGCGCAGCCTGCTCCTTCCTGGGCAGGAAGCCTAGCAGCGAGGCAAGTCTGGGCAAGGCTCGCCCAGGGCAGAGCAGCCTCGCGCCAGCAACTCTGCCAGAACGGGCCTCTGAGCAGAGCTGGAGCTCTGCCGTCCTGGAGGCGCACTCGGCTCCAGCCAAGTAGGGCTTGAGCCAAACGAGGCTGGGCTGCCTCTTCTTCCCTCGAGGAGGCTCGCCTCCCCGCCAGCTGTTCACTCGGCTTCCAGGTGGGGGCGCTCTTCGCCTCCTGCAGGTCTTGGCTCAGGGGCTGCTTGCCCTGAGCTGGGGCTGTGGGCGGGATCCCAGGCACGCAGGGGCAGGCCCCAACCAGCTGCACACGTCTCTGCTGGGGAGGAGAGCGCTAGGGAAGCTACGTGTGTGAGGCAGCTGCTGGGCGCCCAGGGAGTCAGCCTCCGGGTGTGCGGGGCTGCAGACCCCAGCCAGGGGCCCTGGGAGCCTGGTGCACTCCGTGCGGCGCTGAGCCTGGGCGGCCAAGCAACCGCTGGAGGAGCCCTGCACTGGCCCTTCCCTTCCCTCGCACAGAGCTCTTCCTGCTGGAGCCCTTGGTAGTGTGCAAGCCACCGGCCCCTAAGCCCTCCCCAAGGACGCCTGGGGCCTAGGTGCAAAGGCAAGGCAGGAGCGGAGCTGAGGCCAGGAAGGCGCCAGTGGCGTCTTCCAGCCTCCCGCAGCCTGCTGCTTCCTGGGCAGGAAGCCTAGCAGCGAGGCAAGTCTGAGCAAGGCTCGCCCAGGGCAGAGCAGCCTCGCGCCAGCAACTCTGCCAGAACGGGCCTCTGAGCAGAGCTGGAGCTCTGCCGTCCTGGAGGCGCACTCGGCTCCAGCCAAGTAGGGCTTGAGATAAACGAGGCTGGGCTGCCTCTTCTTCCCTCGAGGAGGCTCGCCTCCCCGCCAGCTGTTCACTCGGCTTCCAGGTGGGGGCGCTCTGCGCCTCCTGCAGGTCTTCTCTCAGGGGCTGCTTGCCCTGAGCTGGGGCTGTGCTCAGGAGCCCAGGCACGCAGGGGCAGGCCCCAACCAGCTGCACACGTCTCTGCTGGGGAGGAGAGCGCTAGGGAAGCTACGTGTGTGAGGCAGCTGCTGGGCGCCCAGGGAGTCAGCCTCCGGGTGTGCGGGGCTGCAGACCCCAGCCAGGGGCCCTGGGAGCCTGGTGCACTCCGCGCGGTGCTGAGTCTGGGCGGCCAAGCAACCTCTGGAGGAGCCCTGCACTAGACCTTTCCTTCCCTCGCACAGAGCTCTTCCTGCTGGAGCCCTTGGCAGTGTGCAAGCCACCGGCCCCTAAGCCCTCCCCAAGGACGCCTGGGGCCTAGGTCAAAGGCAAGGCAGGAGCGGAGCTGAGGCCAGGAAGGCACCAGTGGCGTCTCACAGCCTCGCGCAGCCTGCTCCTTCCTGGGCAGGAAGCCTAGCAGCGAGGCAAGTCTGGGCAAGGCTCGCCCAGGGCAGAGCAGCCTCGCGCCAGCAACTCTGCCAGAACGGGCCTCTGAGCAGAGCTGGAGCTCTGCCGTCCTGGAGGCGCACTCGGCTCCAGCCAAGTAGGGCTTGAGCCAAACGAGGCTGGGCTGCCTCTTCTTCCCTCGAGGAGGCTCGCCTCCCCGCCAGCTGTTCACTCGGCTTCCAGGTGGGGGCGCTCTGCGCCTCCTGCAGGTCTTGGCTCAGGGGCTGCTTGCCCTGAGCTGGGGCTGTGGGCGGGAGCCCAGGCACGCAGGGGTAGGCCCCAAACAGCTGCACACGTCTCTGCTGGGGAGGAGAGCGCTAGGGAAGCTACGTGTGTGAGGCAGCTGCTGGGCGCCCAGGGAGTCAGCCTCCGGGTGTGCGGGGCTGCAGACCCCAGCCAGGGGCCCTGGGAGCCTGGTGCACTCCGTGCGGCGCTGAGCCTGGGCGGCCAAGCAACCGCTGGAGGAGCCCTGCACTGGCCCTTCCCTTCCCTCGCACAGAGCTCTTCCTGCTGGAGCCCTTGGTAGTGTGCAAGCCACCGGCCCCTAAGCCCTCCCCAAGGACGCCTGGGGCCTAGGTGCAAAGGCAAGGCAGGAGCGGAGCTGAGGCCAGGAAGGCGCCAGTGGCGTCTTCCAGCCTCCCGCAGCCTGCTCATTCCTGGGCAGGAAGCCTAGCAGCGAGGCAAGTCTGAGCCAGGCTCGCCCAGGGCAGAGCAGCCTCGCGCCAGCAACTCTGCCAGAACGGGCCTCTGAGCAGACCTGGAGCTCTGCCGTCCTGGAGGCGCACTCGGCTCCAGCCAAGTAGGGCTTGAGCCAAACGAGGCTGGGCTGCCTCTTCTTCCCTCGAGGAGGCTCGCCTCCCCGCCAGCTGTTCACTCGGCTTCCAGGTGGTGGCGCTCTGCGCCTCTTGCAGGTCTTGGCTCAGGGGCTGCTTGCCCTGAGCTGGGGCTGTGGGCGGGAGCCCAGGCACGCATGGGCAGGCCCCAACCAGCTGCACACGTCTCTGCTGCGGAGGAGAGCGCTAGGGAAGCTACGTGTGTGAGGAAGCTGCTGGGCGCCCAGGGAGTCAGCCTCCGGGTGTGAGGGGCTGCAGACCCCAGCCAGGGCCCTGGGAGCCTGGTGCACTCCGTGCCGAGCTAAGTCTGGGCGGCCAAGCAACCGTTGGAAGAGCCCTGCACTAGCCCTTCACTTCCCTCGCACAGAGCTCTTCCTGCTGGAGCCCTTGGCAGTGTGCAAGCCACCGGCCCCTAAGCCCTCCCCAAGGACGCCTGGGGCCTAGGTGCAAAGGCAAGGCAGGAGCGGAGCTGAGGCCAAGAAGGCGCCAGTGGCGTCTCCCAGCATCGCGCAGCCTGCTCCTTCCTGGGCAGGAAGCCTAGCAGCGAGGCAAGTCTGGGCAAGGCTCGCCCAGGGCATAGCAGCTTCGCGCCAGCAACTATGCCAGATCAGGCCTCTGAGCAGAGCTGGAGCTCTGCCGTCCTGGAGGCGCACTAGGCTCCAGCCAAGTAGGGCTTGAGCCAAACGAGGCTGGGCTGCCTCTTCTTCCCTCGAGGAGGCTCGCCTCCCCTCCAGCTGTTCACTCGGCTTCCAGGTGGGGGCGCTCTGCGCCTCCTGCAGGTCTTGGCTCAGGGGCTGCTTGCTCTGAGCTGGGGATGTGGGCGGGAGCCCAGGCACGCAGGGGCAGGCCCCAACCAGCTGCACACGTCTCTGCTGGGGAGGAGAGCGCTAGGGAAGCTACGTGTGTGAGCCAGCTGCTGGGCGTCCAGGGAGTCAGCCTCCGGGTGTGCGGGGCTGCAGACCACAGCCAGGGGCCCTGGGAGCCTGGTGCACTCCGTGCGGCGCTGAGCCTGGGGGGCCAAGCAACCGCTGGATGAGCCCTGCACTGGCCCTTCCCTTCCCTCGCACAGAGCTCTTCCTGCTGGAGCCCTTGGCAGTGTGCAAGCCACCGGCCCCTAAGCCCTGCCCAAGGACGCCTGGGGCCTAGGTGCAAAGGCAAGGCAGGAGCGGAGCTGTGGCCAGGAAGGCGCCAGTGGCGTCTCCCAGCCTCGCGCAGCCTGCTCCTTCTTGGGCAGGAAGCCTAGCAGTGAGGCAAGTCTGGGCAAGGCTCGCCCAGGGCAGAGCAGCCTCGAGCCAGCAACTCTGCCAGAACGGGCCTCTGAGCAGAGCTGGAGCTCTGCCGTCCTGGAGGCGCACTCGGCTCCAGCCAAGTAGGGCTTGAGCCAAACGAGGCTGGGCTGCCTCTTCTTCCCTCGAGGAGGCTCGCCTCCCCGCCAGCTGTTCACTCGGCTTCCAGGTGGGGGCGCTCTGCGCCTCCTGCTGGTCTTGGCTCAGGGGCTGCTTGCCCTGAGCTGGGGCTGTGGGCGGGAGCCCAGGCACGCAGGGGCAGGCCCCAACCAGCTGCACACGTCTCTGCTGGGGAGGAGAGCACTAGGGAAGCTACGTGTGTGAGGCAGCTGCTGGGCGCCCAGGGAGTCAGCCTCCGGGTGTGCGGGGCTCCAGACCACAGCCAGGGGCCCTGGGAGCCTGGTGCATTCCGTGCGGCGCTGAGCCTGGGCGGCCAAGCAACCGGTTGATGAGCCCTGCACTGGCCCTTCCCTTCCCTCGCACAGAGCTCTTCCTGCTGGAGCCCTTGGCAGTGTGCAAGCCCCCGGTCCCTAAGCCCTCCCCAAGGACGCCTGGGGCCTAGGTGCAAAGGCAAGGCAGGAGCGGAGCTGAGGCCAGGAAGGCGCCAGTGGCGTCTCCCAGCCTCGCGCAGCCTGCTCCTTCCTGGGCAGGAAGCCTAGCAGCGAGGCAAGTCTGGGCAAGGCTCGCCCGGGGCAGAGCAGCCTCGCGCCAGCAACTCTGCCAGAACGGGCCTCTGAGCAGAGCTGGAGCTCTGCCGTCCTGGAGGCGCACTCGGCTCCAGCCAAGTAGGGCTTGAGCCAAACGAGGCTGGGCTGCCTCTTCTTCCCTCGAGGAGGCTCGCCTCCCCGCCAGCTGTTCACTCGGCTTCCAGGTGGGGGCGCTCTGCACCTCCTGCTGGTCTTGGCTCAGGGGCTGCTTGCTCTGAGCTGGGGCTGTGGGCGGGAGCCCAGGCACGCAGGGGCAGGCCCCAACCAGCTGCACACGTCTCTGCTGGGGAGGAGAGCGCTAGGGAAGCTACGTGTGTGAGGCAGCTGCTGGGCGCCCAGGGAGTCAGCCTCCGGGTGTGCGGGGCTGCAGACCCCAGCCAGGGGCCCTGGGAGCCTGGTGCACTCCGTGCGGCGCTGAGTCTGGTCGGCCAAGCAACCGCTGGAGGAGCCCTGCACAGGCCCTTCCCTTCCCTCGCACAGAGCTCTTCCTGCTGGAGCCCTTGGCAGTGTGCAAGCCACCGGCCCCTAAGCCCTCCCCAACGACGCATGGGGCCTAGGTGCAAACGCAAGCCAGGAGCAGAGCTGAGGCCAGGAAGGCGCCAGTGGCGTCTCCCAGCCTCGCGCAGCCTGCTCCTTCATGGGCAGGAAGCCTAGCAGCGAGGCAAGTCTGGGCAAGTCTCGCCCAGGGCAGAGCAGCCTCGCGCCAGCAACTCTGCCAGATCGGGCCTCTGAGCAGAGCTGGAGCTCTGCCGTCCTGGAGGCGCACTCGGTTCCAGCCAAGTAGGGCTTGAGCCAAACGAGGCTGGGCTGCCTCTTCTTCCCTCGAGAAGGCTCGCCTCCCCGCCAGCTTTTCACTCGGCTTCCAGGTGGGGGCGCTCTTCGCCTCCTGCAGGTCTTGGCTCAGGGGCTGCTTGCCCTGAGCTGGGGCTGTTCGCGTGAGCCCAGGCACGCAGGGGCAGGCCCAAACCAGCTGCACACGTCTCTGCTGGGGAGGAGAGCGCTAGGGAAGCTACGTGTGTGAGGCAGCTGCTGGGCGCCCAGGGAGTCAGCCTCCGGGTGTGCGGGGCTGCAGACCCCAGCCAGGGGCCCTGGGAGCCTGGGGCACTCCGTGCGGCGCTATCCTGGGCGGCCAAGCAACCGCTGGAGGAGCCATGCACTGGCCCTTCCCTTCCCTCGCACAGAGCTCTTCCTGCTGCAGCCCTTGGCAGTGTGCAAGCCACCGGCCCCTAAGCCCTCCCCAAGGACGCCTGGGGCCTAGGTGCAAAGGCAAGGCAGGAGCGGAGCTGAGGCCAGGAAGGCGCCAATGGTGTCTCCCAGCCTCGCGCAGCCTGCTCCTTCCTGGGCAGGAAGTCTAGCAGCGAGGCAAGTCTGGGCAAGGCTCGCCCAGGCCAGAGCAGCCTCGCGCCAGCAACTCTGCCAGAATGGGCCTCTGAGCAGAGCTGGAGCTCTGCCGTCCTGGAGGCGCACTCGGCTCCAGCCAAGTAGGGCTTGAGCCAAACGAGGCTGGGCTGCCTCTTCTTCCCTCGAGGAGGCTCGCCTCCCCGCCAGCTGTTCACTCGGCTTCCAGGTGGGGGCGCTCTTCGCCTCCTGCAGGTCTTGGCTCAGGGGCTGCTTGCCCTGAGCTGGGGCTGTGCGCGGGAGCCCAGGCACGCAGGGGCAGGCCCCAACCAGCTGCACACGTCTCTGCTGGGGAGGAGAGCGCTAGGGAAGCTACGTGTGTGAGGCAGCTGCTGGGCGCCCAGGGAGTCAGCCTCCGGGTGTGCGGGGCTGCAGACCCCAGCCAGGGGCCCTGGGAGCCTGGTGCACTCCGTGCGGCGCTGAGTCTGGTCGGCCAAGCAACCGCTGGAGGAGCCCTGCACAGGCCCTTCCCTTCCCTCGCACAGAGCTCTTCCTGCTGGAGCCCTTGGCAGTGTGCAAGCCACCGGCCCCTAAGCCCTCCCCAAGGACGCATGGGGCCTAGGTGCAAACGCAAGCCAGGAGCAGAGCTGAGGCCAGGAAGGCGCCAGTGGCGTCTCCCAGCCTCGCGCAGCCTGCTCCTTCATGGGCAGGAAGCCTAGCAGCGAGGCAAGTCTGGGCAAGGCTCGCCCAGGGCAGAGCAGCCTCGCGCCAGCAACTCTGCCAGATCGGGCCTCTGAGCAGAGCTGGAGCTCTGCCGTCCTGGAGGCGCACTCGGTTCCAGCCAAGTAGGGCTTGAGCCAAACGAGGCTGGGCTGCCTCTTCTTCCCTCGAGAAGGCTCGCCTCCCCGCCAGCTTTTCACTCGGCTTCCAGGTGGGGGCGCTCTTCGCCTCCTGCAGGTCTTGGCTCAGGGGCTGCTTGCCCTGAGCTGGGGCTGTTCGCGTGAGCCCAGGCACGCAGGGGCAGGCCCAAACCAGCTGCACACGTCTCTGCTGGGGAGGAGAGCGCTAGGGAAGCTACGTGTGTGAGGCAGCTGCTGGGCGCCCAGGGAGTCAGCCTCCGGGTGTGCGGCGCTGCAGACCCCAGCCAGGGGCCCTGGGAGCCTGGTGCACTCCGTGCGGCGCTGAGCCTGGGCGACCAAGCAACCGCTGGAGGAGCCCTGCACTGGCCCTTCCCTTCTCTCGCACAGAGATCTTCCTGCTGGAGCCCTTGGCAGTGTGCAAGCCACCGGCCCCTAAGCCCTCCCCAAGGACGCCTGGGGCCTAGGTGCAAAGGCAAGGCAGGAGCGGAGGTGAGGCCAGGAAGGCGCCAGTGGCGTCTCCCAGCCTCGCGCAGCCTGCTCCTTCCTGGTCAGGAAGACTAGCAGCGAGGCAAGTCTGGGCAAGGCTCGCCCAGGGCAGAGCAGACTCGCGCCAGCAACTCTGCCAGAACGTGCCTCTGAGCAGAGCAGGAGCTCTGCCGTCCTGGAGGCGCACTCGGCTCCAGCCAAGTAGGGCTTGAGCCAAACGAGGCTGGGCTGCCTCTTCTTCCCTCGAGGAGGCTCGCCTCCCCGCCAGCTGTTCACTCGGCTTCCAGGTGGGGGCGCTCTGCGCCTCTTGCAGGTCTTGGCTCAGGGGCTGCTTGCCCTGAGCTGGGGCTGTGGGCGGGAGCCCAGGCATGCAGGGGCAGGCCCCAACCAGCTGCACACGTCTCTGCTGGGGAGGAGAGCGCTAGGGAAGCTACGTGTGTGAGGCAGCTGCTGGGCGCCCAGGGAGTCAGCCTCCGGGTGTGCGGGGCTGCAGACCCCAGCCAGGGGCCCTGGGAGCCTGGGGCACTCCGTGCGGGGCTGAGCCTGGGCGGCCAAGCAACCGGTGGAGGAGCCCTGCACTGGCCCTTCCCTTCCCTCGCACAGAGCTCTTCTTGCTGGAGCCCTTGGCAGTGTGCAAGCCACCGGCCCCTAAGCCCTCCCCAAGGACGCCTGGGGCCTAGGTGCAAAGGCAAGGCAGGAGCGGAGCTGATGCCAGGAAGGCGCCAGTGGCGTCTCCCAGCCTAGCGCAACCTGCTCCTTCCTGGGCAGGAAGCCTAGCAGCGAGGCAAGTCTGGGCAAGGCTCGCCCAGGGCAGAGCAGCCTCGCGCCAGCAACTCTGCCAGATCGGGCCTCTGAGCAGAGCTGGAGCTCTGCCGTCCTGGAGGCGAAATCGGCTCCAGCCAAGTAGGGCTTGAGCCAAACGAGGCTGGGCTGCCTCTTCTTCCCTCGAGGAGGCTCGCCTCCCCGCCAGCTGTTCACTCGGCTTCCAGGTGGGGGCGATCTGCGCCTCCTGCAGGTCTTGGCTCAGGGGCTGCTTGCTCTGAGCTGGGGCTGTGGGAGGGAGCCCAGGCACGCAGGGGCAGGCCCCAACCAGCTGCTCACGTCTCTGCTGGGGAGGAGAGTGCTAGGGAAACTACGTGTGTGAGGCAGCTGCTGGGCGCCCAGGGCGTCAGCCTCTGGGTGTGCGGGGCTGCAGACCCCAGCCAGGGCCCTGGGAGCCTGATGCACTCCGTGCGGCGCTGAGTCTGGGCGGCCAAACAACCTCTGGAGGAGCCCTGCACTAGCCTTTCCCTTCCCTCGAACAGAGCTCTTCCTGCTGGAGCCCTTGGCAGTGTGCAAGCCACCGGTCCCTAAGCCCTCCCCAAGGACGCCTGGGGCCTAGGTGCAAAGGCAAGGCAGGAGCGGAGCTGAGGCCAGGAAGGCGCCAGTGGCGTCTCCCAGCCTCGCGCAGCCTGTTCCTTCCTGGGCAGGAAGCCTAGCAGTGAGGCAAGTCAGGGCAAGGCTCTCCCAGGCAGAGCAGCCTCGCGCCAGCAACTCTGCCAGAACGGGCCTCTGAGCAGAGCTGGAGCTCTGCCGTCCTGGAGGCGCACTCGGCTCCAGCCAAGTAGGGCTTGAGCCAAACGAGGCTGGGCTGCCACTTCTTCCCTCGAGGAGGCTCGCCTCCCCGCCAGCTGTTCACTCGGCTTCCAGGTGGGGGCGCTCTGCGCCTCCTGCTGGTCTTGGCTCAGGGGCTGCTTGCCCTGAGCTGGGGCTGTGGGCGGGAGCCCAGGCACGCAGGGGCAGGCCCCAACCAGCTGCACACGTCTCTGCTGGGTAGGAGAGAGCTAGGGAAGCTACGTGTGTGAGGCAGCTGCTGGGGGCCCAGGGAGTCAGCCTCCGGGTGTGCGGGGTTGCAGACACCAGCCAGGGGCCCTGGGAGCCTGGTGCACTCCGTGCGGCGCTGAGTCTGGGCGGCCAAGCAACCTCTGGAGGAGCCCTGCACTAGCCATTCCCTTCCCTCGCAAAGAGCTCTTCCTGCTGGAGCCCTTGGCAGTGTGCAAGCCACAGGCCCCTAAGCCCTCGCCAAGGACGCCTGGGGCCTAGGTGCAAAGGCAAGGCAGGAGCGGAGCTGAGGCCAGGAAGGCGCCAGTGGCGTCTCCCAGCCTCGCGCAACCTGCTCCTTCCTGGGCAGGAAGCCTAGCAGCGAGGCAAGTCTGGGCAAGGCTCGCCCAGGGAAGAGCAGCCTCGCGCCAGCCACTCTGCCAGATCGGACCTCTGAGCAGAGCAGGATCTCTGCCGTCCTGGAGGCGCACTCGGCTCCAGCCAAGTAGGGCTTGAGCCAAATGAGGCTGGGCTGCCTCTTCTTCCCTCGAGGAGGCTCGCCTCCCCGCCAGCTGTTCACTCGGCTTTCAGGTGGGGGCGATCTGCGCCTCCTGCAGGTCTTGGCTCAGGGGCTGCTTGCTCTGAGCTGGGGATGTGGGCGGGAGCCCAGGCACGCAGGGGCAGGCCCCAACCAGCTGCACACGTCTCTGCTGGGGAGGAGAGCGCTAGGGAAGCTACGTGTGTGAGGCAGCTGCTGGGCGCCCAGGGAGTCAGCCTCCGGGTGTGCGGGGCTGCAGACCCCAGCCAGGGCCCTGGGAGCCTGGTGCACTCCGTGCGGCGCTGAGTCTGGGCGGCCAAGCAACCTCTGGAGGAGCCCTGCACTAGCCCTTCCCTTCCCTCGCACAGAGCTCTTCCTGCTGGAGCCCTTGGCAGTGTGCAAGCCACCGGCCCCTAAGCCCTCCCCAAGGACGCCTGGGGCCTAGGTGCAAAGGCAAGGCAGGAGCGGAGCTGAGGCCAGGAAGGCGCCAGTGGCGTCTTCCAGCCTCGCGCAGCCTGCTCCTTCCTGGGCAGGAAGCCTAGCAGCGAGGCAAGTCTGGGCAAGGTTCGCCCAGGGCAGAGCAGCCTCGCGCCAGCAACTCTGCCAGATCGGGCCTCTGAGCAGAGCTGGAGCTCTGACGTCCTGGAGGTGCACTCATTCCAGCCAAGTGGAGCTTGAACCAAACGAGGCTGGGCTGCCTCTTCTTCCCTCGAGGAGGCTCGCCTCCCCGCCAGCTGTTCACTCGGCTTCCAGGTGGGGGCGCTCTGCGCCTCCTGCAGGTCTTGGCTCAGGGGCTGCTTGCCCTGAGCTGGGGCTGTGGGCGGGAGCCCAGGCACGCATGGGCAGGCCCCAACCAGCTGCACACGTCTCTGCTGGGGAGGAGAGCGCTAGGGAAGCTACGTGTGTGAGGCAGCTGCTGGGCGCCCAGGGAGTCAGCCTCCGGGTGTGCGGGGCTGCAGACCCCAGCCAGGGGCCCTGGGAGCCTGGTGCACTCCGTGCGGCGCTGAGCCTGGGCGGCCAAGCAACCGCTGGAGGAGCCCTGCACTGGCCCTTCCCTTCCCTCGCACAGAGCTCTTCCTGCTGGAGCCCTTGGCAGTGTGCAAGCCACCGGCCCCTAAGCCCTCCCCAAGGACGCCTGGGGCCTAGGTGCAAAGGCAAGGCAGGAGCGGAGCTGAGGCCAGGAAGGCGCCAGTGGCGTCTTCCAGCCTCGCGCAGCCTGCTCCTTCCTGGGCAGGAAGCCTAGCAGCGAGGCAAGTCTGGGCAAGGCTCGCCCAGGGCAGAGCAGCCTCGCGCCAGCAACTCTGCCAGAACGGGCCTCTGAGCAGAGCTGGAGCTCTGCCGTCCTGGAGGCGCACTCGGCTCCAGCCAAGTAGGGCTTGAGCCAAACGAGGCTGGGCTGCCTCTTCTTAACTCGAGGAGGCTCGACTCCCCGCCAGCTGTTCACTCGGCTTCCAGGTGGGGGCGCTCTGCGCCTCCTGCAGGTCTTGGCTCAGGGGCTGCTTGCCCTGAGCTGGGGCTGTGGGCGGGAGCCCAGGCACGCAGGGGCAGGCCCCAACCAGCTGCACACGTCTCTGCTGGGGAGGAGAGTGCTAGGGAAGCTACGTGTGTGAGGCAGCTACTGGGAGCCCAGGGAGTCAGCCTCCGGGTGTGCGGGGCTGCAGACACCAGCCAGGGGCCCTGGGAGCCTGGTGCACTCCGTGCGGCGCTGAGCCTGGGCGGCCAAGCAACCGCTGTAGGAGCCCTGCACTGGCCCTTCCCTTCCCTCGCACAGAGCTCTTCCTGCTGGAGCCCTTGGCAGTGTGCAAGCCACCGGCCCCTAAGCCCTCCCCAAGGACGCCTGGGGCCTAGGTGCAAAGGCAAGGCAGGAGCAGAGCTGAGGCTAGGAAGGCGCCAGTGGCGTCTCCCAGCCTCGCGTAGCCTACTCCTTCCTGGGCAGGAAGACTAGCAGCGAGGCAAGTCTGGGCAAGGTTCGCCCAGGGCAGAGCAGCCTCGCGCCAGCAACTCTGCCAGATCGGCCATCTGAGCAGAGCTGGAGCTCTGCCGTCCTGGAGGTGCACTCATTCCAGCCAAGTGGGGCTTGAGCCAAACGAGGCTGTGCTGCCTCTTCTTCCCTCGAGGAGGCTCGCCTCCCCGCCAGCTGTTCACTCGGCTTCCAGGTGGGGGCGCTCTGCGCCTCCTGCAGGTCTTGGCTCAGGGGCTGCTTGCCCTGAGCTGGGGCTGTGGGCGGGAGCCCAGGCACGCAGGGGCAGGCCCCAACCAGCTGCACACGTCTCTGCTGGGGAGGAGAGCGCAAGGGAAGCTACGTGTGTGAGGAAGCTGCTGGGCGCCCAGGGAGTCAGCCTCCGGGTGTGCGGGGCTGCAGACCCCAGCCAGGGCCCTGGGAGCCTGGTGCACTCCGTGCCGAGCTAAGTCTGGGCGGCCAAGCAACCGCTTGAGGAGCCCTGCACTAGCCCTTCCCTTCCCTCGCACAGAGCTCTTCCTGCTGGAGCCCTTGGCAGTGTGCAAGCCACCGGCCCCTAAGCCCTCCCCAAGGACGCCTGGGGCCTAGGTGCAAAGGCAAGGCAGGAGCGGAGCTGAGGCCAGGAAGGCGCCAGTGGCGTCTCCCAGCCTCGCGCAGCCTGCTCCTTCCTGGGCAGGAAGCCTAGCAGCGAGGCAAGTCTGGGCAAGGCTCGCCCAGGGCATAGCAGCTTCGCGCCAGCAACTATGCCAGATCAGGCCTCTGAGCAGAGCTGGAGCTCTGCCGTCCTGGAGGCGCACTCGGCTCCAGCCAAGTAGGGCTTGAGCCAAACGAGGCTGGGCTGCCTCTTCTTCCCTCGAGGAGGCTCGCCTCCCCGCCAGCTGTTCACTCGGCTTCCAGGTGGGGGCGCTCTGCGCCTCCTGCAGGTCTTGGCTCAGGGGCTGCCTGCCCTGAGCTGGGGCTGTGGGCGGGAGCCCAGGCACGCAGGGGCAGGCCCCAACCAGCTGCTCACGTCTCTGCTGTGGAGGAGAGTGCTAGGGAAACTACGTGTGTGAGGCAGCTGCTGGGCGCCCAGGGCGTCAGCCTCTGGGTGTGCGGGGCTGCAGACCCCAGCCAGGGCCCTGGGAGCCTGATGCACTCCGTGCGGCGCTGAGTCTGGGCGGCCAAACAACCTCTGGAGGAGCCCTGCACTAGCCTTTCCCTTCCCTCGAACAGAGCTCTTCCTGCTGGAGCCCTTGGCAGTGTGCAAGCCACCGGTCCCTAAGCCCTCCCCAAGGACGCCTGGGGCCTAGGTGCAAAGGCAAGCCAGGAGCGGAGCTGAGGCCAGGAAGGCGCCAGTGGCGTCTCCCAGCCTCGCGCAGCCTGTTCCTTCCTGGGCAGGAAGCCTAGCAGTGAGGCAAGTCAGGGCAAGGCTCTCCCAGGCAGAGCAGCCTCGCGCCAGCAACTCTGCCAGAACGGGCCTCTGAGCAGAGCTGGAGCTCTGCCGTCCTGGAGGCGCACTCGGCTCCAGCCAAGTAGGGCTTGAGCCAAACGAGGCTGGGCTGCCACTTCTTCCCTCGAGGAGGCTCGCCTCCCCGCCAGCTGTTCACTCGGCTTCCAGGTGGGGGCGCTCTGCGCCTCCTGCTGGTCTTGGCTCAGGGGCTGCTTGCCCTGAGCTGGGGCTGTGGGCGGGAGCCCAGGCACGCAGGGGCAGGCCCCAACCAGCTGCACACGTCTCTGCTGGGTAGGAGAGAGCTAGGGAAGCTACGTGTGTGAGGCAGCTGCTGGGGGCCCAGGGAGTCAGCCTCCGGGTGTGCGGGGTTGCAGACACCAGCCAGGGGCCCTGGGAGCCTGGTGCACTCCGTGCGGCGCTGAGTCTGGGCGGCCAAGCAACCTCTGGAGGAGCCCTGCACTAGCCCTTCCCTTCCCTCGCAAAGAGCTCTTCCTGCTGGAGCCCTTGGCAGTGTGCAAGCCACAGGCCCCTAAGCCCTCGCCAAGGACGCCTGGGGCCTAGGTGCAAAGGCAAGGCAGGAGCGGAGCTGAGGCCAGGAAGGCGCCAGTGGCGTCTCTCAGCCTCGCGCAACCTGCTCCTTCCTGGGCAGGAAGCCTAGCAGCGAGGCAAGTCTGGGCAAGGCTCGCCCAGGGAAGAGCAGCCTCGCGCCAGCCACTCTGCCAGATCGGACCTCTGAGCAGAGCAGGATCTCTGCCGTCCTGGAGGCGCACTCGGCTCCAGCCAAGTAGGGCTTGAGCCAAACGAGGCTGGGCTGCCTCTTCTTCCCTCGAGGAGGCTCGCCTCCCCGCCAGCTGTTCACTCGGCTTTCAGGTGGGGGCGATCTGCGCCTCCTGCAGGTCTTGGCTCAGGGGCTGCTTGCTCTGAGCTGGGGATGTGGGCGGGAGCCCAGGCACGCAGGGGCAGGCCCCAACCAGCTGCACACGTCTCTGCTGGGGAGGAGAGCGCTAGGGAAGCTACGTGTGTGAGGCAGCTGCTGGGCGCCCAGGGAGTCAGCCTCCGGGTGTGCGGGGCTGCAGACCCCAGCCAGGGCCCTGGGAGCCTGGTGCACTCCGTGCGGCGCTGAGTCTGGGCGGCCAAGCAACCTCTGGAGGAGCCCTGCACTAGCCCTTCCCTTCCCTCGCACAGAGCTCTTCCTGCTGGAGCCCTTGGCAGTGTGCAAGCCACCGGCCCCTAAGCCCTCCCCAAGGACGCCTGGGGCCTAGGTGCAAAGGCAAGGCAGGAGCGGAGCTGAGGCCAGGAAGGCGCCAGTGGCGTCTTCCAGCCTCGCGCAGCCTGCTCCTTCCTGGGCAGGAAGCCTAGCAGCGAGGCAAGTCTGGGCAATGTTCGCCCAGGGCAGAGCAGCCTCGCGCCAGCAACTCTGCCAGATCGGGCCTCTGAGCAGAGCTGGAGCTCTGCCGTCCTGGAGGTGCACTCATTCCAGCCAAGTGGAGCTTGAACCAAACGAGGCTGGGCTGCCTCTTCTTCCCTCGAGGAGGCTCGCCTCCCCGCCAGCTGTTCACTCGGCTTCCAGGTGGGGGCGCTCTGCGCCTCCTGCAGGTCTTGGCTCAGGGGCTGCTTGCCCTGAGCTGGGGCTGTGGGCGGGAGCCCAGGCACGCATGGGCAGGCCCCAACCAGCTGCACACGTCTCTGCTGGGGAGGAGAGCGCTAGGGAAGCTACGTGTGTGAGGCAGCTGCTGGGCGCCCAGGGAGTCAGCCTCCGGGTGTGCGGGGCTGCAGACCCCAGCCAGGGGCCCTGGGAGCCTGGTGCACTCCGTGCGGCGCTGAGCCTGGGCGGCCAAGCAACCGCTGGAGGAGCCCTGCACTGGCCCTTCCCTTCCCTCGCACAGAGCTCTTCCTGCTGGAGCCCTTGGCAGTGTGCAAGCCACCGGCCCCTAAGCCCTCCCCAAGGACGCCTGGGGCCTAGGTGCAAAGGCAAGGCAGGAGCGGAGCTGAGGCCAGGAAGGCGCCAGTGGCGTCTTCCAGCCTCGCGCAGCCTGCTCCTTCCTGGGCAGGAAGCCTAGCAGCGAGGCAAGTCTGGGCAAGGCTCGCCCAGGGCAGAGCAGCCTCGCGCCAGCAACTCTGCCAGAACGGGCCTCTGAGCAGAGCTGGAGCTCTGCCGTCCTGGAGGCGCACTCAGCTCCAGCCAAGTAGGGCTTGAGCCAAACGAGGCTGGGCTGCCTCTTCTTAACTCGAGGAGGCTCGACTCCCCGCCAGCTGTTCACTCGGCTTCCAGGTGGGGGCGCTCTGCCCCTCCTGCAGGTCTTGGCTCAGGGGCTGCTTGCCCTGAGCTGGGGCTGTGGGCGGGAGCCCAGGCACGCAGGGGCAGGCCCCAACCAGCTGCACACGTCTCTGCTGGGGAGGAGAGTGCTAGGGAAGCTACGTGTGTGAGGCAGCTACTGGGAGCCCAGGGAGTCAGCCTCCGGGTGTGCGGGGCTGCAGACACCAGCCAGGGGACCTGGGAGCCTGGTGCACTCCGTGCGGCGCTGAGCCTGGGCGGCCAAGCAACCGCTGTAGGAGCCCTGCACTGGCCCTTCCCTTCCCTCGCACAGAGCTCTTCCTGCTGGAGCCCTTGGCAGTGTGCAAGCCACCGGCCCCTAAGCCCTCCCCAAGGACGCCTGGGGCCTAGGTGCAAAGGCAAGGCAGGAGCAGAGCTGAGGCTAGGAAGGCGCCAGTGGCGTCTCCCAGCCTCGCGCAGCCTACTCCTTCCTGGGCAGGAAGCCTAGCAGCGAGGCAAGTCTGGGCAAGGTTCGCCCAGGGCAGAGCAGCCTCGCGCCAGCAACTCTGCCAGATCGGCCATCTGAGCAGAGCAGGAGCTCTGCCGTCCTGGAGGTGCACTCATTCCAGCCAAGTGGGGCTTGAGCCAAACGAGGCTGGGCTGCCTCTTCTTCCCTCGAGGAGGCTCGCCTCCCCGCCAGCTGTTCACTCGGCTTCCAGGTGGGGGCGCTCTGCGCCTCCTGCAGGTCTTGGCTCAGGGGCTGCTTGCCCTGAGCTGGGGCTGTGCGCGGGAGCCCAGGCACGCAGGGGCAGGCCCCAACCAGCTGCACACGTCTCTGCTGGGGAGGAGAGCGCAAGGGAAGCTACGTGTGTGAGGAAGCTGCTGGGCGCCCAGGGAGTCAGCCTCCGGGTGTGCGGGGCTGCAGACCCCAGCCAGGGCCCTGGGAGCCTGGTGCACTCCGTGCCGAGCTAAGTCTGGGCGGCCAAGCAACCGCTTGAGGAGCCCTGCACTAGCCCTTCCCTTCCCTCGCACAGAGCTCTTCCTGCTGGAGCCCTTGGCAGTGTGCAAGCCACCGGCCCCTAAGCCCTCCCCAAGGACGCCTGGGGCCTAGGTGCAAAGGCAAGGCAGGAGCGGAGCTGAGGCCAGGAAGGCGCCAGTGGCGTCTCCCAGCCTCGCGCAGCCTGCTCCTTCCTGGGCAGGAAGCCTAGCAGCGAGGCAAGTCTGGGCAAGGCTCGCCCAGGGCATAGCAGCTTCGCGCCAGCAACTATGCCAGATCAGGCCTCTGAGCAGAGCTGGAGCTCTGCCGTCCTGGAGGCGCACTCGGCTCCAGCCAAGTAGGGCTTGAGCCAAACGAGGCTGGGCTGCCTCTTCTTCCCTCGAGGAGGCTCGCCTCCCCGCCAGCTGTTCACTCGGCTTCCAGGTGGGGGCGCTCTGCGCCTCCTGCAGGTCTTGGCTCAGGGGCTGCCTGCCCTGAGCTGGGGCTGTGCGCAGGATCCCAGGCACGCAGGGGCAGGCCCCAACCAGCTGCACACGTCTCTGCTGGGGAGGAGAGCGCTAGGGAAGCTACGTGTGTGAGGCAGCTGCTGGGCGCCCAGGGAGTCAGCCTCCGGGTGTGCGGGGCTGCAGACCCCAGCCAGGGGCCCTGGGAGCCTGGTGCACTCCGCGCGGCACTGAGTCTGGGGGGCCAAGCAACCTCTGGAGGAGCCCTGCACTAGCCCTTTCCTTCCCTCGCACAGAGCTCTTCCTGCTGGAGCCCTTGGCAGTGTGCAAGCCACCGGCCCCTAAGCCCTCCCCAAGGACGCCTGGGGCCTAGGTGCAAAGGCAAGGCAGGAGCGGAGGTGAGGCCAGGAAGGCGCCAGTGGCGTCTCCCAGCCTCGCGCAGCCTGCTCCTTCCTGGTCAGGAAGACTAGCAGCGAGGCAAGTCTGGGCAAGGCTCGCCCAGGGCAGAGCAGACTCGCGCCAGCAACTCTGCCAGAACGTGCCTCTGAGCAGAGCAGGAGCTCTGCCGTCCTGGAGGCGCACTCGGCTCCAGCCAAGTAGGGCTTGAGCCAAACGAGGCTGGGCTGCCTCTTCTTCCCTCGAGGAGGCTCGCCTCCCCGCCAGCTGTTCACTCGGCTTCCAGGTGGGGGCGCTCTGCGCCTCCTGCAGGTCTTGGCTCAGGGGCTGCTTGCCCTGAGCTGGGGCTGTGGGCGGGAGCCCAGGCACGCAGGGGCAGGCCCCAACCAGCTGCACACGTCTCTGCTGGGGAGGAGAGCGCTAGGGAAGCTACGTGTGTGAGGCAGCTGCTGGGCGCCCAGGGAGTCAGCCTCCGGGTGTGCGGGGCTGCAGACCCCAGCCAGGGGCCCTGGGAGCCTGGGGCACTCCGTGCGGGGCTGAGCCTGGGCGGCCAAGCAACCGCTGGAGGAGCCCTGCACTGGCCCTTCCCTTCCCTCGCACAGAGCTCTTCTTGCTGGAGCCCTTGGCAGTGTGCAAGCCACCGGCCCCTAAGCCCTCCGCAAGGACGCCTGGGGCCTAGGTGCAAAGGCAAGGCAGGAGAGGAGCTGATGCCAGGAAGGCGCCAGTGGCGTCTCCCAGCCTAGCGCAACCTGCTCCTTCCTGGGCAGGAAGCCTAGCAGCGAGGCAAGTCTGGGCAAGGCTCGCCCAGGGCAGAGCAGCCTCGCGCCAGCAACTCTGCCAGATCGGGCCTCTGAGCAGAGCTGGAGCTCTGCCGTCCTGGAGGCGAAATCGGCTCCAGCCAAGTAGGGCTTGAGCCAAACGAGGCTGGGCTGCCTCTTCTTCCCTCGAGGAGGCTCGCCTCCCCGCCAGCTGGTCACTCGGCTTCCAGGTGGGGGCGATCTGCGCCTCCTGCAGGTCTTGGCTCAGGGGCTGCTTGCTCTGAGCTGGGGCTGTGGGCGGGAGCCCAGGCACGCAGGGGCAGGCCCCAACCAGCTGCTCACGTCTCTGCTGGGGAGGAGAGTGCTAGGGAAACTACGTGTGTGAGGCAGCTGCTGGGCGCCCAGGGCGTCAGCCTCTGGGTGTGCGGGGCTGCAGACCCCAGCCAGGGCCCTGGGAGCCTGGTGCACTCCGTGCGGCGCTGAGTCTGGGCGGCCAAACAACCTCTGGAGGAGCCCTGCACTAGCCTTTCCCTTCCCTCGAACAGAGCTCTTCCTGCTGGAGCCCTTGGCAGTGTGCAAGCCACCGGCCCCTAAGCCCTCCCCAAGGACGCCTGGGGCCTATGTGCAAAGGCAAGGCAGGAGCGGAGCTGAGGCCAGGAAGGCGCCAGTGGCGTCTCCCAGCCTCGCGCAGCCTGTTCCTTCCTGGGCAGGAAGCCTAGCAGTGAGGCAAGTCAGGGCAAGGCTCGCCCAGGCAGAGCAGCCTCGCGCCAGCAACTCTGCCAGAACGGGCCTCTGAGCAGAGCTGGAGCTCTGCCGTCCTGGAGGCGCACTCGGCTCCAGCCAAGTAGGGCTTGAGCCAAACGAGGCTGGGCTGCCACTTCTTCCCTCGAGGAGGCTCGCCTCCCCGCCAGCTGTTCACTCGGCTTCCAGGTGGGGGCGCTCTGCGCCTCCTGCTGGTCTTGGCTCAGGGGCTGCTTGCCCTGAGCTGGGGCTGTGGGCGGGAGCCCAGGCACGCAGGGGCAGGCCCCAACCAGCTGCACACGTCTCTGCTGGGTAGGAGAGAGCTAGGGAAGCTACGTGTGTGAGGCAGCTGCTGGGGGCCCAGGGAGTCAGCCTCCGGGTGTGCGGGGTTGCAGACACCAGCCAGGGGCCCTGGGAGCCTGGAGCACTCCGTGCGGCGCTGAGTCTGGGCGGCCAAGCAACCTCTGGAGGAGCCCTGCACTAGCCATTCCCTTCCCTCGCAAAGAGCTCTTCCTGCTGGAGCCCTTGGCAGTGTGCAAGCCACAGGCCCCTAAGCCCTCGCCAAGGACGCCTGGGGCCTAGGTGCAAAGGCAAGGCAGGAGCGGAGCTGAGGCCAGGAAGGCGCCAGTGGCGTCTTCCAGCCTCGCGCAGCCTGCTCCTTCCTGGGCAGGAAGCCTAGCAGCGAGGCAAGTCTGGGCAAGGCTCGCCCAGGGCAGAGCAGCCTCGCGCCAGCAACTCTGCAAGAACGGGCCTCTGAGCAGAGCTGGAGCTCTGCCGTCCTGGAGGCGCACTCAGCTCCAGCCAAGTAGGGCTTGAGCCAAACGAGGCTGGGCTGCCTCTTCTTAACTCGAGGAGGCTCGACTCCCCGCCAGCTGTTCACTCGGCTTCCAGGTGGGGGCGCTCTGCCCCTCCTGCAGGTCTTGGCTCAGGGGCTGCTTGCCCTGAGCTGGGGCTGTGGGCGGGAGCCCAGGCACGCAGGGGCAGGCCCCAACCAGCTGCACACGTCTCTGCTGGGGAGGAGAGTGCTAGGGAAGCTACGTGTGTGAGGCAGCTACTGGGAGCCCAGGGAGTCAGCCTCCGGGTGTGCGGGGCTGCAGACACCAGCCAGGGGACCTGGGAGCCTGGTGCACTCCGTGCGGCGCTGAGCCTGGGCGGCCAAGCAACCGCTGTAGGAGCCCTGCACTGGCCCTTCCCTTCCCTCGCACAGAGCTCTTCCTGCTGGAGCCCTTGGCAGTCTGCAAGCCACCGGCCCCTAAGCCCTCCCCAAGGACGCCTGGGGCCTAGGTGCAAAGGCAAGGCAGGAGCAGAGCTGAGGCTAGGAAGGCGCCAGTGGCGTCTCCCAGCCTCGCGCAGCCTACTCCTTCCTGGGCAGGAAGCCTAGCAGCGAGGCAAGTCTGGGCAAGGTTCGCCCAGGGCAGAGCAGCCTCGCGCCAGCAACTCTGCCAGATCGGCCATCTGAGCAGAGCAGGAGCTCTGCCGTCCTGGAGGTGCACTCATTCCAGCCAAGTGGGGCTTGAGCCAAACGAGGCTGGGCTGCCTCTTCTTCCCTCGAGGAGGCTCGCCTCCCCGCCAGCTGTTCACTCGGCTTCCAGGTGGGGGCGCTCTGCGCCTCCTGCAGGTCTTGGCTCAGGGGCTGCTTGCCCTGAGCTGGGGCTGTGCGCGGGAGCCCAGGCACGCAGGGGCAGGCCCCAACCAGCTGCACACGTCTCTGCTGGGGAGGAGAGCGCAAGGGAAGCTACGTGTGTGAGGAAGCTGCTGGGCGCCCAGGGAGTCAGCCTCCGGGTGTGCGGGGCTGCAGACCCCAGCCAGGGCCCTGGGAGCCTGGTGCACTCCGTGCCGAGCTAAGTCTGGGCGGCCAAGCAACCGCTTGAGGAGCCCTGCACTAGCCCTTCCCTTCCCTCGCACACAGCTCTTCCTGCTGGAGCCCTTGGCAGTGTGCAAGCCACCGGCCCCTAAGCCCTCCCCAAGGACGCCTGGGGCCTAGGTGCAAAGGCAAGGCAGGAGCGGAGCTGAGGCCAGGAAGGCGCCAGTGGCGTCTCCCAGCCTCGCGCAGCCTGCTCTTTCCTGGGCAGGAAGCCTAGCAGCGAGGCAAGTCTGGGCAAGGCTCGCCCAGGGCATAGCAGCTTCGCGCCAGCAACTATGCCAGATCAGGCCTCTGAGCAGAGCTGGAGCTCTGCCGTCCTGGAGGCGCACTCGGCTCCAGCCAAGTAGGGCTTGAGCCAAACGAGGCTGGGCTGCCTCTTCTTCCCTCGAGGAGGCTCGCCTCCCCGCCAGCTGTTCACTCGGCTTCCAGGTGGGGGCGCTCTGCGCCTCCTGCAGGTCTTGGCTCAGGGGCTGCCTGCCCTGAGCTGGGGCTGTGCGCAGGATCCCAGGCACGCAGGGGCAGGCCCCAACCAGCTGCACACGTCTCTGCTGGGGAGGAGAGCGCTAGGGAAGCTACGTGTGTGAGGCAGCTGCTGGGCGCCCAGGGAGTCAGCCTCCGGGTGTGCGGGGCTGCAGACCCCAGCCAGGGGCCCTGGGAGCCTGGTGCACTCCGTGCGGCACTGAGTCTGGGGGGCCAAGCAACCTCTGGAGGAGCCCTGCACTAGCCCTTTCCTTCCCTCGCACAGAGCTCTTCCTGCTGGAGCCCTTGGCAGTGTGCAAGCCACCGGCCCCTAAGCCCTCCCCAAGGACGCCTGGGGCCTAGGTGCAAAGGCAAGGCAGGAGCGGAGGTGAGGCCAGGAAGGCGCCAGTGGCGTCTCCCAGCCTCGCGCAGCCTGCTCCTTCCTGGTCAGGAAGACTAGCAGCGAGGCAAGTCTGGGCAAGGCTCGCCCAGGGCAGAGCAGACTCGCGCCAGCAACTCTGCCAGAACGTGCCTCTGAGCAGAGCAGGAGCTCTGCCGTCCTGGAGGCGCACTCGGCTCCAGCCAAGTAGGGCTTGAGCCAAACGAGGCTGGGCTGCCTCTTCTTCCCTCGAGGAGGCTCGCCTCCCCGCCAGCTGTTCACTCGGCTTCCAGGTGGGGGCGCTCTGCGCCTCCTGCAGGTCTTGGCTCAGGGGCTGCTTGCCCTGAGCTGGGGCTGTGGGCGGGAGCCCAGGCACGCAGGGGCAGGCCCCAACCAGCTGCACACGTCTCTGCTGGGGAGGAGAGCGCTAGGGAAGCTACGTGTGTGAGGCAGCTGCTGGGCGCCCAGGGAGTCAGCCTCCGGGTGTGCGGGGCTGCAGACCCCAGCCAGGGGCCCTGGGAGCCTGGGGCACTCCGTGCGGGGCTGAGCCTGGGCGGCCAAGCAACCGCTGGAGGAGCCCTGCACTGGCCCTTCCCTTCCCTCGCACAGAGCTCTTCTTGCTGGAGCCCTTGGCAGTGTGCAAGCCACCGGCCCCTAAGCCCTCCGCAAGGACGCCTGGGGCCTAGGTGCAAAGGCAAGGCAGGAGAGGAGCTGATGCCAGGAAGGCGCCAGTGGCGTCTCCCAGCCTAGCGCAACCTGCTCCTTCCTGGGCAGGAAGCCTAGCAGCGAGGCAAGTCTGGGCAAGGCTCGCCCAGGGCAGAGCAGCCTCGCGCCAGCAACTCTGCCAGATCGGGCCTCTGAGCAGAGCTGGAGCTCTGCCGTCCTGGAGGCGAAATCGGCTCCAGCCAAGTAGGGCTTGAGCCAAACGAGGCTGGGCTGCCTCTTCTTCCCTCGAGGAGGCTCGCCTCCCCGCCAGCTGTTCACTCGGCTTCCAGGTGGGGGCGATCTGCGCCTCCTGCAGGTCTTGGCTCAGGGGATGCTTGCTCTGAGCTGGGGATGTGGGCGGGAGCCCAGGCACGCAGGGGCAGGCCCCAACCAGCTGCACACGTCTCTGCTGGGGAGGAGAGCGCTAGGGAAGCTACGTGTGTGAGGCAGCTGCTGGGCGCCCAGGGAGTCAGCCTCCGGGTGTGCGGGGCTGCAGACCCCAGCCAGGGCCCTGGGAGCCTGGTGCACTCCGTGCGGCGCTGAGTCTGGGCGGCCAAGCAACCTCTGGAGGAGCCCTGCACTAGCCCTTCCCTTCCCTCGCACAGAGCTCTTCCTGCTGGAGCCCTTGGCAGTGTGCAAGCCACCGGCCCCTAAGCCCTCCCCAAGGACGCCTGGGGCCTAGGTGCAAAGGCAAGGCAGGAGCGGAGCTGAGGCCAGGAAGGCGCCAGTGGCGTCTTCCAGCCTCGCGCAGCCTGCTCCTTCCTGGGCAGGAAGCCTAGCAGCGAGGCAAGTCTGGGCAAGGTTCGCCCAGGGCAGAGCAGCCTCGCTCCAGCAACTCTGCCAGATCGGGCCTCTGAGCAGAGCTGGAGCTCTGCCGTCCTGGAGGTGCACTCATTCCAGCCAAGTGGAGCTTGAACCAAACGAGGCTGGGCTGCCTCTTCTTCCCTCGAGGAGGCTCGCCTCCCCGCCAGCTGTTCACTCGGCTTCCAGGTGGGGGCGCTCTGCGCCTCCTGCAGGTCTTGGCTCAGGGGCTGCTTGCCCTGAGCTGGGGCTGTGGGCGGGAGCCCAGGCACGCAGGGGCAGGCCCCAACCAGCTGCACACCTCTCTGCTGGGGAGGAGAGCGCTAGGGAAGCTACGTGTGTGAGGCAGCTGCTGGGCGCCCAGGGAGTCAGCCTCCGGGTGTGGGGGGCTGCAGACCCCAGCCAGGGGCCCTGGGAGCCTGGGGCACTCCGTGCGGGGCTGAGCCTGGGCGGCCAAGCAACCGCTGGAGGAGCCCTGCACTGGCCCTTCCCTTCCCTCGCACAGAGCTCTTCCTGCTGGAGCCCTTGGCAGTGTGCAAGCCACCGGCCCCTAAGCCCTCCCCAAGGACGCCTGGGGCCTAGGTGCAAAGGCAAGGCAGGAGAGGAGCTGAGGCCAGGAAGGCGCCAGTGGCGTCTCCCAGCCTCGCGCAACCTGCTCCTTCCTGGGCAGGAAGCCTAGCAGCGAGGCAAGTCTGGGCAAGGCTCGCCCAGGGCAGAGCAGCCTCGCGCCAGCAACTCTGCCAGATCGGGCCTCTGAGCAGAGCTGGAGCTCTGCCGTCCTGGAGGCAAACTCGGCTCCAGCCAAGTAGGGCTTGAGCCAAACGAGGCTGGGCTGCCTCTTCTTCCCTCGAGGAGGCTCGCCTCCCCGCCAGCTGTTCACTCGGCTTCCAGGTGGGGGCGATCTGCGCCTCCTGCAGGTCTTGGCTCAGGGGCTGCTTGCTCTGAGCTGGGGCTGTGGGCGGGAGCCCAGGCACGCAGGGGCAGGCCCCAACCAGCTGCACACGTCTCTGCTGGGGAGGAGAGCGCTAGGGAAGCTACGTGTGTGAGGCAGCTGCTGGGCGCCCAGGGAGTCAGCCTCCGGGTGTGCGGGGCTGCAGAACCCAGCCAGGGGCCCTGGGAGCCTGGCGCACTCCGTGCGGCGCTGAGTCTGGGCGGCCAAGCAACCTCTGGAGGAGCCCTGCACTAGACCTTCCCTTCCCTCGCACAGAGCCTTTCCTGCTGGAGCCCTTGGCAGTGTGCAAGCCACCGGCCCCTAAGCCCTCCCCAAGGACGCCTGGGGCCTAGGTGCAAAGGCAAGGCAGGAGCGGAGCTGAGGCCAGGAAGGCGCCAGTGGCGTCTCCCAGCCTCGCGCAGCCTGCTCCTTCCTGGGCAGGAAGCCTAGCAGCGAGGCAAGTCTGGGCAAGGCTCGCCCAGGGCAGAGCAGCCTCGCGCCAGCAACTCTGCCAGATCGGGCCTCTGAGCAGAGCTGGAGCTCTGCCGTCCTGGAGGTGCACTCATTCCAGCCAAGTGGAGCTAGAACCAAACGAGGCTGGGCTGCCTCTTCTTCCCTCGAGGAGGCTCGCCTCCCCGCCAGCTGTTCACTCGGCTTCCAGGTGGGGGCGCTCTGCGCCTCCTGCAGGTCTTGGCTCAGGGGCTGCTTGCCCTGAGCTGGAGCTGTGCGCGGGAGCCCAGGCACGCAGGGGCAGGCCCCAACCAGCTGCACACGTCTCTGCTGGGGAGGAGAGCGCTAGGGAACTACGTGTGTGAGGCAGCTGCTGGGCGCCCAGGGAGTCAGCCTCCGGGTGTGCGGGGCTGCAGACCCCAGCCAGGGGCCCTGGGAGCTTGGGGCACTCCGTGCGGGGCTGAGCCTGGGCGGCCAAGCAACCGGTGGAGGAGCCCTGCACTGGCCCTTCCCTTCCCTCGCACAGAGCTCTTCTTGCTGGAGCCCTTGGCAGTGTGCAAGCCACCGGCCCCTAAGCCCTCCCCAAGGAGGCCTGGGGCCAAGTGCAAAGGCAAGGCAGGAGAGGAGCTGAGGCCAGGAAGGCGCCAGTGGCGTCTCCCAGCCTCGCGCAGCCTGCTCCTTCCTGGGCAGGAAGCCTAGCAGCGAGGCAAGTCTGGGCAAGGCTCGCCCAGGGCAGAGCAGCCTCGCGCAAGCAACTCTGCCAGATCGGGCCTCTGAGCAGAGCTGGAGCTCTGCCGTCCTGGAGGCGAACTCGGCTCCAGCCAAGTAGGGCTTGAGCCAAACGAGGCTGGGCTGCCTCTTCTTCCCTCGAGGAGGCTCGCCTCCCCGCCAGCTGTTCACTCGGCTTCCAGGTGGGGGCGATCTGCGCCTCCTGCAGGTCTTGGCTCAGGGGCTGCTTGCTCTGAGCTGGGGCTGTGGGCGGGAGCCCAGGCACGCAGGGGCAGGCCCCAACCAGCTGCACACGTCTCTGCTGGGGAGGAGAGCGCTAGGGAAGCTACGTGTGTGAGGCAGCTGCTGGGCGTCCAGGGAGTTAGCCTCCGGGTGTGCGGGGCTGCAGACCACAGCCAGGGGCCCTGGGAGCCTGGTGCACTCCGTGCGGCGCTGAGCCTGGGCGGCCAAGCAACCGCTGGAGGAGCCCTGCACTGGCCCTTCCCTTCCCTTGCAGAGAGCTCTCCCTGCTGGAGCCCTTGGCAGTGTGCAAGCCACCGGCCCCTAATCCCTGCCCAAGGAAGCCTGGGGCCTAGGTGCAAAGGCAAGGCAGGAGCGGAGCTGAGGCCAGGAAGGCGCCAGTGGCGTCTCCCAGCCTCGCGCAGCCTGCTCCTTCCTGGGCAGGAAGCCTAGCAGCGAGGCAAGTCTGGGCAAGGCTCGCCCAGGGCAGAGCAGCCTCGCGCCAGCAACTCTGCCAGATCGGGCCTCTGAGCAGAACTGGAGCTCTGCCGTCCTGGAGGCGCACTCGGTTCCAGCCAAGTAGGGCTTGAGCCAAACGAGGCTGGGCTGCCTCTTCTTCCCTCGAGGAGGCTCGCCTCCCCGCCAGCTGTTCACTCGGCTTCCAGGTGGGGGCGCTCTTCGCCTCCTGCAGGTCTTGGCTCAGGGGTGCTTGCCCTGAGCTGGGGCTGTTCGCGTGAGCCCAGGCACGCAGGGGCAGGCCCCAACCAGATGCACACGTCTCTGCTGGGGAGGAGAGCGCTAGGGAAGCTACGTGTGTGAGGCAGCTGCTGGGCGCCCAGGGAGTCAGCCTCCGGGTGTGGGGGGCTGCAGACCCCAGCCAGGGGCCCTGGGAGCCTGGTGCACTCCGTGCGGCGCTGAGCCTGGGCGGCCAAGCAACCGCTGGAGGAGCCCTGCACTGGCCCTTCCCTTCCCTCGCACAGAGCTCTTCCTGCTGGAGCCCTTGGCAGTGTGCAAGCCACCGGCCCCTAAGCCCTCCCCAAGGACGATTGGGGCCTAGGTGCAAACGCAAGGCAGGAGCAGAGCTGAGGCCAGGAAGGCGCCAGTGTCGTCTCCCAGCCTCGCGCAGCCTGCTCCTTCCTGGGCAGGAAGCCTAGCAGCGAGGCAAGTCTGGGCAAGGCTCGCCCAGGGCAGAGCAGCCTCGCACCAGCAACTCTGCCAGATCGGGCCTCTGAGCAGAGCTGGAGCTCTGCAGTCCTGGAGGCGCACTCGGCTCCAGCCAAGTAGGGCTTGAGCCAAACGAGGCTGGGCTGCCTCTTCTTCCCTCGAGGAGGCTCGCCTCCCCGCCAGCTGTTCACTCGGCTTCCAGGTGGGGGCGCTCTGCGCCTCCTGCAGGTCTTGGATCAGGGGCTGCTTGCTCTGAGCTGGGGCTGTGGGCGGGAGCCCAGGCACGCAGGGGCAGGCCCCAACCAGCTGCACACGTCTCTGCTGGGGAGGAGAGTGCTAGGGAAGCTACGTGTGTGAGGCAGCTGCTGGGCGCCCAGGGAGTCAGCCTCCGGGTGTGCGGGGCTGCAGACCCCAGCCAGGGCCCTGGGAGCCTGGTGCACTCCGTGCGGCGCTGAGTCTGGGCGGCCAAGCAACCTCTGGAGGAGCCCTGCACTAGCCCTTCCCTTCCCTCGCACAGAGCTCTTCCTGCTGGAGCCCTTGGCAGTGTGCAAGCCACCGGCCCCTAAGCCCTCCCCAAGGACGCCTGGGGCCTAGGTGCAAAGGCAAGGCAGGAGCGGAGCTGAGGCCAGGAAGGCGCCAGTGGCGTCTCCCAGCCTCGCGCAGCCTGTTCCTTCCTGGGCAGGAAGCGTAGCAGTGAGGCAAGTCAGGGCAAGGCTCGCCCAGGGCAGAGCAGCCTCGCGCCAGCAACTCTGCCAGAACGGGCCTCTGAGTAGAGCTGGAGCTCTGCCGTCCTGGAGGCGCACTCGGCTCCAGCCAAGTAGGGCTTGAGCCAAACGAGGCTGGGCTGCCTCTTCTTCCCTCGAGGAGGCTCGCCTCCCCGCCAGCTGTTCACTCGGCTTCCTGGTGGGGGCGCTCTGCGCCTCCTGCAGGTCTTGGCTCAGGGGCTGCTTGCCCTGACCTGCGGCTGTGCGAGGGAGCCAAGGCACGCAGGGGCAGGCCCCAACCAGCTGCACACGTCTCTGATGGGGAGGAGAGCGCTAGGGAAGCTACATGTGTGAGGCAGCTGCTGGGCGCCCAGGGAGTCAGCCTCCGGGTGTGCGGGGCTGCAGACCCCAGCCAGGTGCCCTGGGAGCCTGGTGCACTCCGTGCGGCGCTGAGTCTGGGCGGCCAAGCAACCTCTGGAGGAGCCCTGCATTAGCCCTTCCCTTCCCTCGCACAGAGCTCTTCCTGCTGGAGCCCTTGGCAGTGTGCAAGCCACCGGCCCCTAACCCCTCCCCAAGGACGCCTGGGGCCTAGGTGCAAAGGCAAGGCAGGAGCGGAGCTGAGGCCAGGAAGGCGCCAGTGGCGTCTCCCAGCCTCGCGCAGCCTACTCCTTCCTGGGCAGGAAGACTTGCAGCGAGGCAAGTCTGGGCAAGGCTCGCCCAGGGCAGAGCAGCCTCGCGCCAGCAACTCTGCCAGAACGGGCCTCTGAGCAGAGCTGGAGCTCTGCCGTCCTGGAGGCGCACTCGGCTCCAGCCAAGTAGGGCTTGAGCCAAACGAGGCTGGGCTGCCTCTTCTTCCCTCGAGGAGGCTCGCCTCCCCGCCAGCTGTTCACTCGGCTTCCAGGTGGGGGCGCTCTGCGCCTCCTGCAGGTCTTGGCTCAGGGGCTGCTTGCCCTGAGCTGGGGCTTTGGGCAGGATCCCAGGCACGCAGGGGCAGGCCCCAACCAGCTGCACACGTCTCTGCTGGGGAGGAGAGCGCTAGGGAAGCTACGTGTGTGAGGCAGCTGCTGGGCGCCCAGGGAGTCAGCCTCCGGGTGTGCGGGGCTGCAGACCCCAGCCAGGGGCCCTGGGAGCCTGGTGCACTCCGTGCGGCGCTGAGCCTGGGCGGCCAAGCAACCGCTGGAGGAGCCCTGCACTGGCCCTTCCCTTCCCTCGCACAGAGCTCTTCCTGCTGGAGCCCTTGGTAGTGTGCAAGCCACCGGCCCCTAAGCCCTCCCCAAGGACGCCTGGGGCCTAGGTGCAAAGGCAAGGCAGGAGCGGAGCTGAGGCCAGGAAGGCGCCAGTGGCGTCTCCCAGCCTCGCGCAGCCTGCTCCTTCCTGGGCAGGAAGACTAGCAGCGAGGCAAGTCTGGGCAAGGCTCGCCCAGGGCAGAGCAGCCTCGCGCCAGCAACTCTGCCAGAACGGGCCTCTGAGCAGAGCAGGAGCTCTGCCGTCCTGGAGGCGCACTCGGCTCCAGCCAAGGAGGGCTTGAGCCAAACGATGCTGGGCTGCCTCTTCTTCCCTCGAGGAGGCTCGCCTCCCCGCCAGCTGTTCACTCGGCTTCCAGGTGGGGGCGCTCTGCGCCTCTTGCAGGTCTTGGCTCAGGGGCTGCTTGCTCTGAGCTGGGGCTGTGGGCGGGAGCACAGGCACGCAGGGGCAGGCCCCAACCAGCTGCACACGTCTCTGCTGGGGAGGAGAGCGCTAGGGAAGCTACGTGTGTGAGGCAGCTGCTGGGCGCCCAGGGAGTCAGCCTCCGGGTGTGCGGGGCTGCAGACCCCAGCCAGGGGCCCTGGGAGCCTGGTGCACTCCGTGCGGCGCTGAGCCTGGGCGGCCAAGCAACCGCTGGAGGAGCCCTGCACTGGCCCTTCCCTACCCTCGCACAGAGCGCTTCCTGCTGGAGCCCTTGGCAGTGTGCAAGCCACCGGCCCCTAAGCCCTCCCCAAGGACGCCTGGGGCCTAGGTGCAAAGGCAAGGCAGGAGCGGAGCTGAGGCCAGGAAGGCGCCAGGGGCGTCTTCCAGCCTCGCGCAGCCTGCTCCTTCCTGGGCAGGAAGCCTAGCAGCGAGGCAAGTCTGGGCAAAGCTCGCCCAGGGCAGAGCAGCCTCGCGCCAGCAACTCTGCCAGAACGGGCCTCTGAGCAGAGCTGGAGCTCTGCCGTCCTGGAGGCGCACTCGGCTCCAGCCAAGTAGGGCTTGAGCCAAACGAGGCTGGGCTGCCTCTTCTTCCCTCGAGGAGGCTCGCCTCCCCGCCAGCTGTTCACTCGGCTTCCAGGTGGGGGCGCTCTGCGCCTCCTGCAGGTCTTGGCTCAGGGGCTGCTTGCCCTGAGCTGGGGCTGTGGGCGGGAGCCCAGGCACGCAGGGGCAGGCCCCAACCAGCTGCACACGTCTCTGCTGGGGAGGAGAGCGCTAGGGAAGCTACGTGTGTGAGGCAGCTGCTGGGCGTCCAGGGAGTCAGCCTCCGCGTGTGCGGAGCTGCAGACACCAGCCAGGGGCCCTGGGAGCCTGGTGCACTCCGTGCGGCGCTGAGCCTGGGCGGCCAAGCAACCGCTGGAGGAGCCCTGCACTGGCCCTTCCCTTCCCTCGCACAGAGCTCTTCCTGCTGGAGCCCTTGGCAGTGTGCAAGCCACCGGCCCCTAAGCCCTCCCCAAGGACGCCTGGGGCCTAGGTGCAAAGGCAAGGCAGGAGCGGAGCTGAGGCCAGGAATGCGCCAGTGGCGTCTCCCAGCCTCGCGCAGCCTGCTCCTTCCTGGGCAGGAAGCCTAGCAGCGAGGCAAGTCTGGGCAAGGCTCGCCCAGGGCATAGCAGCTTCGCGCCAGCAACTCTGCCAGATCAGGCCTCTGAGCAGAGCGGGAGCTCTGCCGTCCTGGAGGCGCACTCGGCTCCAGCCAAGTAGGGCTTGAGCCAAACGAGGCTGGGCTGCCTTTCTTCCCTCGAGGAGGCTCGCCTCCCCGCCATCTGTTCACTTGGCTTCCAGGTGGGGGCGCTCTGCGCCTCTTGCAGGTCTTGGCTCAGGGGCTGCCTGCCCTGAGCTGGGGCTGTGCGCAGGAGCCCAGGCACGCAGGGGCAGGCCCCACCCAGCTGCACACGTCTCTGCTGGGGAGGAGAGCGCTAGGGAAGCTACGTGTGTGAGGCAGCTGCTGGGCGCCCAGGGAGTCAGCCTCCGTGTGTGCGGGGCTGCAGACCCCAGCCAGGGGCCCTGGGAGCCTGGCGCACTCCGTGCGGCGCTGAGTCTGGGCGGCCAAGCAACCTCTGGAGGAGCCCTGCACTAGACCTTCCCTTCCCTCGCACAGAGCCTTTCCTGCTGGAGCCCTTGGCAGTGTGCAAGCCACCGGCCCCTAAGCCCTCCCCAAGGACGCCTGGGGCCTAGGTGCAAAGGCAAGGCAGGAGCGGAGCTGAGGCCAGGAAGGCGCCAGTGGCGTCTCCCAGCCTCGCGCAGCCTGCTCCTTCCTGGGCAGGAAGCCTAGCAGCGAGGCAAGTCTGGGCAAGGCTCGCCCAGGGCAGAGCAGCCTCGCGCCAGCAACTCTGCCAGATCGGGCCTCTGAGCAGAGCTGGAGCTCTGCCGTCCTGGAGGTGCACTCATTCCAGCCAAGTGGAGCTTGAACCAAACGAGGCTGGGCTGCCTCTTCTTCCCTCGAGGAGGCTCGCCTCCCCGCCAGCTGTTCACTCGGCTTCCAGGTGGGGGCGCTCTGCGCCTCCTGCAGGTCTTGGCTCAGGGGCTGCTTGCCCTGAGCTGGGGCTGTGCGCGGGAGCCCAGGCACGCAGGGGCAGGCCCCAACCAGCTGCACACGTCTCTGCTGGGGAGGAGAGCGCTAGGGAACTACGTGTGTGAGGCAGCTGCTGGGCGCCCAGGGAGTCAGCCTCCGGGTGTGCGGGGCTGCAGACCCCAGCCAGGGGCCCTGGGAGCTTGGGGCACTCCGTGCGGGGCTGAGCCTGGGCGGCCAAGCAACCGGTGGAGGAGCCCTGCACTGGCCCTTCCCTTCCCTCGCACAGAGCTCTTCTTGCTGGAGCCCTTGGCAGTGTGCAAGCCACCGGCCCCTAAGCCCTCCCCAAGGAGGCCTGGGGCCAAGTGCAAAGGCAAGGCAGGAGAGGAGCTGAGGCCAGGAAGGCGCCAGTGGCGTCTCCCAGCCTCGCGCAACCTGCTCCTTCCTGGGCAGGAAGACTAGCAGCGAGGCAAGTCTGGGCAAGGCTCGCCCAGGGCAGAGCAGCCTCGCGCCAGCAACTCTGCCAGATCGGGCCTCTGAGCAGAGCTGGAGCTCTGCCGTCCTGGAGGCGAACTCGGCTCCAGCCAAGTAGGGCTTGAGCCAAACGAGGCTGGGCTGCCTCTTCTTCCCTCGAGGAGGCTCGCCTCCCCGCCAGCTGTTCACTCGGCTTCCAGGTGGGGGCGATCTGCGCCTTCTGCAGGTCTTGGCTCAGGGGCTGCTTGCTCTGAGCTGGGGCTGTGGGCGGGAGCCCAGGCACGCAGGGGCAGGCCCCAACCAGCTGCACACGTCTCTGCTGGGGAGGAGAGCGCTAGGGAAGCTACGTGTGTGAGGCAGCTGCTGGGCGTCCAGGGAGTTAGCCTCCGGGTGTGCGGGGCTGCAGACCACAGCCAGGGGCCCTGGGAGCCTGGTGCACTCCGTGCGGCGCTGAGCCTGGGCGGCCAAGCAACCGCTGGAGGAGCCCTGCACTGGCCCTTCCCTTCCCTTGCAGAGAGCTCTCCCTGCTGGAGCCCTTGGCAGTGTGCAAGCCACCGGCCACTAATCCCTGCCCAAGGAAGCCTGGGGCCTAGGTGCAAAGGCAAGGCAGGAGCGGAGCTGAGGCCAGGAAGGCGCCAGTGGCGTCTCCCAGCCTCGCGCAGCCTGCTCTTTCCTGGGCAGGAAGCCTAGCAGCGAGGCAAGTCTGGGCAAGGCTCGCCCAGGGCAGAGCAGCCTCGCGCCAGCAACTCTGCCAGATCGGGCCTCTGAGCAGAACTGGAGCGCTGCCGTCCTGGAGGCGCACTCGGCTCCAGCCAAGTAGGGCTTGAGCCAAACGAGGCTGGGCTGCCTCTTCTTCCCTCGAGGAGGCTCGCCTCCCCGCCAGCTGTTCACTCGGCTTCCAGGTGGGGGCGCTCTTCGCCTCCTGCAGGTCTTGGCTCAGGGGTGCTTGCCCTGAGCTGGGGCTGTTCGCGTGAGCCCAGGCACGCAGGGGCAGGCCCCAACCAGATGCACACGTCTCTGCTGGGGAGGAGAGCGCTAGGGAAGCTACGTGTGTGAGGCAGCTGCTGGGCGCCCAGGGAGTCAGCCTCCGGGTGTGCGGGGCTGCAGACCCCAGCCAGGGGCCCTGGGAGCCTGGTGCACTCCGTGCGGCGCTGAGCCTGGGCGGCCAAGCAACCTCTGGAGGAGCCCTGCACTGGCCCTTCCCTTCCCTCGCACAGAGCTCTTCCTGCTGGAGCCCTTGGCAGTGTGCAAGCCACCGGCCCCTAAGCCCTCCCCAAGGACGATTGGGGCCTAGGTCCAAACGCAAGGCAGGAGCAGAGCTGAGGCCAGGAAGGCGCCAGTGTCGTCTCCCAGCCTCGCGCAGCCTGCTCCTTCCTGGGCAGGAAGCCTAGCAGCGAGGCAAGTCTGGGCAAGGCTCGCCCAGGGCAGAGCAGCCTCGCACCAGCAACTCTGCCAGATCGGGCCTCTGAGCAGAGCTGGAGCTCTGCAGTCCTGGAGGCGCACTCGGCTCCAGCCAAGTAGGGCTTGAGCCAAACGAGGCTGGGCTGCCTCTTCTTCCCTCGAGGAGGCTCGCCTCCCCGCCAGCTGTTCACTCGGCTTCCAGGTGGGGGCGCTCTGCGCCTCCTGCAGGTCTTGGATCAGGGGCTGCTTGCTCTGAGCTGGGGCTGTGGGCGGGAGCCCAGGCACGCAGGGGCAGGCCCCAACCAGCTGCACACGTCTCTGCTGGGGAGGAGAGTGCTAGGGAAGCTACGTGTGTGAGGCAGCTGCTGGGCGCCCAGGGAGTCAGCCTCCGGGTGTGCGGGGCTGCAGACCCCAGCCAGGGCCCTGGGAGCCTGGTGCACTCCGTGCGGCGCTGAGTCTGGGCGGCCAAGCAACCTCTGGAGGAGCCCTGCACTAGCCCTTCCCTTCCCTCGCACAGAGCTCTTCCTGCTGGAGCCCTTGGCAGTGTGCAAGCCACCGGCCCCTAAGCCCTCCCCAAGGACGCCTGGGGCCTAGGTGCAAAGGCAAGGCAGGAGCGGAGCTGAGGCCAGGAAGGCGCCAGTGGCGTCTCCCAGCCTCGCGCAGCCTGTTCCTTCCTGGGCAGGAAGCGTAGCAGTGAGGCAAGTCAGGGCAAGGCTCGCCCAGGGCAGAGCAGCCTCGCGCCAGCAACTCTGCCAGAACGGGCCTCTGAGCAGAGCTGGAGCTCTGCCGTCCTGGAGGCGCACTCGGCTCCAGCCAAGTAGGGCTTGAGCCAAACGAGGCTGGGCTGCCTCTTCTTCCCTCGAGGAGGCTCGCCTCCCCGCCAGCTGTTCACTCGGCTTCCTGGTGGGGGCGCTCTGCGCCTCCTGCAGGTCTTGGCTCAGGGGCTGCTTGCCCTGACCTGCGGCTGTGCGAGGGAGCCAAGGCACGCAGGGGCAGGCCCCAACCAGCTGCACACGTCTCTGATGGGGAGGAGAGCGCTAGGGAAGCTACATGTGTGAGGCAGCTGCTGGGCGCCCAGGGAGTCAGCCTCCGGGTGTGCGGGGCTGCAGACCCCAGCCAGGTGCCCTGGGAGCCTGGTGCACTCCGTGCGGCGCTGAGTCTGGGCGGCCAAGCAACCTCTGGAGGAGCCCTGCATTAGCCCTTCCCTTCCCTCGCACAGAGCTCTTCCTGCTGGAGCCCTTGGCAGTGTGCAAGCCACCGGCCCCTAAGCCCTCCCCAAGGACGCCTGGGGCCTAGGTGCAAAGGCAAGGCAGGAGCGGAGCTGAGGCCAGGAAGGCGCCAGTGGCGTCTCCCAGCCTCGCGCAGCCTACTCCTTCCTGGGCAGGAAGACTAGCAGCGAGGCAAGTCTGGGCAAGGCTCGCCCAGGGCAGAGCAGCCTCGCGCCAGCAACTCTGCCAGAACGGGCCTCTGAGCAGAGCTGGAGCTCTGCCGTCCTGGAGGCGCACTCGGCTCCAGCCAAGTAGGGCTTGAGCCAAACGAGGCTGGGCTGCCTCTTCTTCCCTCGAGGAGGCTCGCCTCCCCGCCAGCTGTTCACTCGGCTTCCAGGTGGGGGCGCTCTGCGCCTCCTGCAGGTCTTGGATCAGGGGCTGCTTGCTCTGAGCTGGGGCTGTGGGCGGGAGCCCAGGCACGCAGGGGAAGGCCCCAACCAGCTGCACACGTCTCTGCTGGGGAGGAGAGTGCTAGGGAAGCTACGTGTGTGAGGCAGCTGCTGGGCGCCCAGGGAGTCAGCCTCCGGGTGTGCGGGGCTGCAGACCCCAGCCAGGGCCCTGGGAGCCTGGTGCACTCCGTGCGGCGCTGAGTCTGGGCGGCCAAGCAACCTCTGGAGGAGCCCTGCACTAGCCCTTCCCTTCCCTCGCACAGAGCTCTTCCTGCTGGAGCCCTTGGCAGTGTGCAAGCCACCGGCCCCTAAGCCCTCCCCAAGGACGCCTGGGGCCTAGGTGCAAAGGCAAGGCAGGAGCCGAGCTGAGGCCAGGAAGGCGCCAGTGGCGTCTCCCAGCCTCGCGCAGCCTGTTCCTTCCTGGGCAGGAAGCGTAGCAGTGAGGCAAGTCAGGGCAAGGCTCGCCCAGGGCAGAGCAGCCTCGCGCCAGCAACTCTGCCAGAACGGGCCTCTGAGCAGAGCTGGAGCTCTGCCGTCCTGGAGGCGCACTCGGCTCCAGCCAAGTAGGGCTTGAGCCAAACGAGGCTGGGCTGCCTCTTCTTCCCTCGAGGAGGCTCGCCTCCCCGCCAGCTGTTCACTCGGCTTCCTGGTGGGGGCGCTCTGCGCCTCCTGCAGGTCTTGGCTCAGGGGCTGCTTGCCCTGACCTGCGGCTGTGCGAGGGAGCCAAGGCACGCAGGGGCAGGCCCCAACCAGCTGCACACGTCTCTGATGGGGAGGAGAGCGCTAGGGAAGCTACATGTGTGAGGCAGCTGCTGGGCGCCCAGGGAGTCAGCCTCCGGGTGTGCGGGGCTGCAGACCCCAGCCAGGTGCCCTGGGAGCCTGGTGCACTCCGTGCGGCGCTGAGTCTGGGCGGCCAAGCAACCTCTGGAGGAGCCCTGCATTAGCCCTTCCCTTCCCTCGCACAGAGCTCTTCCTGCTGGAGCCCTTGGCAGTGTGCAAGCCACCGGCCCCTAACCCCTCCCCAAGGACGCCTGGGGCCTAGGTGCAAAGGCAAGGCAGGAGCGGAGCTGAGGCCAGGAAGGCGCCAGTGGCGTCTCCCAGCCTCGCGCAGCCTACTCCTTCCTGGGCAGGAAGACTAGCAGCGAGGCAAGTCTGGGCAAGGCTCGCCCAGGGCAGAGCAGCCTCGCGCCAGCAACTCTGCCAGAACGGGCCTCTGAGCAGAGCTGGAGCTCTGCCGTCCTGGAGGCGCACTCGGCTCCAGCCAAGTAGGGCTTGAGCCAAACGAGGCTGGGCTGCCTCTTCTTCCCTCGAGGAGGCTCGCCTCCCCGCCAGCTGTTCACTCGGCTTCCAGGTGGGGGCGCTCTGCGCCTCCTGCAGGTCTTGGCTCAGGGGCTGCTTGCCCTGAGCTGGGGCTGTGGGCGGGATCCCAGGCACGCAGGGGCAGGCCCCAACCAGCTGCACACGTCTCTGCTGGGGAGGAGAGCGCTAGGGAAGCTACGTGTGTGAGGCAGCTGCTGGGCGCCCAGGGAGTCAGCCTCCGGGTGTGCGGGGCTGCAAACCCCAGCCAGGGGCCATGGGAGCCTGGTGCACTCCGTGCGGCGCTGAGCCTGGGCGGCCAAGCAACCGCTGGAGGAGCCCTGCACTGGCCCTTCCCTTCCCTCGCACAGAGCTCTTCCTGCTGGAGCCCTTGGTAGTGTGCAAGCCACCGGCCCCTAAGCCCTCCCCAAGGACGCCTGGGGCCTAGGTGCAAAGGCAAGGCAGGAGCGGAGCTGAGGCCAGGAAGGCGCCAGTGGCATCTCCCAGCCTCGCGCAGCCTGCTCCTTCCTGGGCAGGAAGACTAGCAGCGAGGCAAGTCTGGGCAAGGCTCGCCCAGGGCAGAGCAGCCTCGCGCCAGCAACTCTGCCAGAACGGGCCTCTGAGCAGAGCAGGAGCTCTGCCGTCCTGGAGGCGCACTCGGCTCCAGCCAAGGAGGGCTTGAGCCAAACGATGCTGGGCTGCCTCTTCTTCCCTCGAGGAGGCTCGCCTCCCCGCCAGCTGTTCACTCGGCTTCCAGGTGGGGGCGCTCTGCGCCTCTTGCAGGTCTTGGCTCAGGGGCTGCTTGCTCTGAGCTGGGGCTGTGGGCGGGAGCACAGGCACGCAGGGGCAGGCCCCAACCAGCTGCACACGTCTCTGCTGGGGAGGAGAGCGTAGGGAAGCTACGTGTGTGAGGCAGCTGCTGGGCGCCCAGGGAGTCAGCCTCCGGGTGTGCGGGGCTGCAGACCCCAGCCAGGGGCCCTGGGAGCCTGGTGCACTCCGTGCGGCGCTGAGCCTGGGCGGCCAAGCAACCGCTGGAGGAGCCCTGCACTGGCCCTTCCCTTCCCTCACACAGAGCGCTTCCTGCTGGAGCCCTTGGCAGTGTGCAAGCCACCGGCCCCTAAGCCCTCCCCAAGGACGCATGGGGCCTAGGTGCAAAGGCAAGGCAGGAGCGGAGCTGAGGCCAGGAAGGCGCCAGGGGCGTCTTCCAGCCTCGCGCAGCCTGCTCCTTCCTGGGCAGGAAGCCTAGCAGCGAGGCAAGTCTGGGCAAGGCTCGCCCAGGGCAGAGCAGCCTCGCGCCAGCAACTCTGCCAGAACGGGCCTCTGAGCAGAGCTGGAGCTCTGCCGTCCTGGAGGCGCACTCGGCTCCAGCCAAGTAGGGCTTGAGCCAAACGAGGCTGGGCTGCCTCTTCTTCCCTCGAGGAGGCTCGCCTCCCCGCCAGCTGTTCACTCGGCTTCCAGGTGGGGGCGCTCTGCGCCTCCTGCAGGTCTTGGCTCAGGGGCTGCTTGCCCTGAGCTGGGGCTGTGGGCGGGAGCCCAGGCACGCAGGGGCAGGCCCCAACCAGCTGCACACGTCTCTGCTGGGGAGGAGAGCGCTAGGGAAGCTACGTGTGTGAGGCAGCTGCTGGGCGTCCAGGGAGTCAGCCTCCGCGTGTGCGGGGCTGCAGACACCAGCCAGGGGCCCTGGGAGCCTGGTGCACTCCGTGCGGCGCTGAGCCTGGGCGGCCAAGCAACCGCTGGAGGAGCCCTGCACTGGCCCTTCCCTTCCCTCGCACAGAGCTCTTCCTGCTGGAGCCCTTGGCAGTGTGCAAGCCACCGGCCCCTAATCCCTCCCCAAGGACGCCTGGGGCCTAGGTTCAAAGGCAAGGCAGGAGCGGAGCTGAGGCCAGGAAGGCGCCAGTGGCGTCTCCCAGCCTCGCGCAGCCTGCTCCTTCCTGGGCAGGAAGCCTAGAAGCGAGGCAAGTCTGGGCAAGGCTCGCCCAGGGCATAGCAGCTTCGCGCCAGCAACTATGCCAGATCAGGCCTCTGAGCAGAGCTGGAGCTCTGCCGTCCTGGAGGCGCACTCGGCTCCAGCCAAGTAGGGCTTGAGCCAAACGAGGCTGGGATGCCTTTCTTCCCTCGAGGAGGCTCGCCTCCCCGCCATCTGTTCACTTGGCTTCCAGGTGGGGGCGCTCTGCGCCTCTTGCAGATCTTGGCTCAGGGGATGCCTGCCCTGAGCTGGGGCTGTGCGCAGGAGCCCAGGCACGCAGGGGCAGGCCCCACCCAGCTGCACACGTCTCTGCTGGGGAGGAGAGCGCTAGGGAAGCTACGTGTGTGAGGCAGCTGCAGGGCGCCCAGGGAGTCAGCCTCCGGGTGTGCGGGGCTGCAGACCCCAGCCAGGGGCCCTGGGAGCCTGGTGCCCTCCGTGCGGCGCTGAGTCTGGGCGGCCAAGCAACCTCTGGAGGAGCCCTGCACTAGCCCTTCCCTTCCCTCGCACAGAGCTCTTCCTGCTGGAGCCCTTGGCAGTGTGCAAGCCACCGGCCCCTAAGCCCTCCCCAAGGACGCCTGGGGCCTAGGTGCAAAGGCAAGGCAGGAGCGGAGCTGAGGCCAGGAAGGCGCCAGTGGCGTCTCCCAGCCTCGCGCAGCCTGCTCCTTCCTGGGCAGGAAGACTAGCAGCGAGGCAAGTCTGGGCAAGGCTCGCCCAGGGCAGAGCAGCCTCGCGCCAGCAACTCTGCCAGAACGGGCCTCTGAGCAGAGCAGGAGCTCTGCCGTCCTGGAGGCGCACTCGGCTCCAGCCAAGGAGGGCTTGAGCCAAACGAGGCTGGGCTGCCTCTTCTTCCCTCGAGGAGGCTCGCCTCCCCGCCAGCTGTTCACTCGGCTTCCAGGTGGGGGCGCTCTGCGCCTCCTGCAGGTCTTGGCTCAGGGGCTGCTTGCTCTGAGCTGGGGCTGTGGGCGGGAGCACAGGCACGCAGGGGCAGGCCCCAACCAGCTGCACACGTCTCTGCTGGGGAGGAGAGCGCTAGGGAAGCTACGTGTGTGAGGCAGCTGCTGGGCGCCCAGGGAGTCAGCCTCCGGGTGTGCGGGGCTGCAGACCACAGCCAGGGGCCCTGGGAGCCTGGTGCACTCCGTGCGGCGCTGAGCCTGGGCGGCCAAGCAACCGCCGGAGGAGCCTTGCACTGGCCCTTCCCTTCCCTCGCACAGAGCGCTTCCTGCTGGAGCCCTTGGCAGTGTGCAAGCCACCGGCCCCTAAGCCCTCCCCAAGGACGCCTGGGGCCTACGTGCAAAGGCAAGGCAGGAGCGGAGCTGAGGCCAGGAAGGCGCCAGTGGCGTCTCCCAGCCTCGCGCAGCCTGCTCCTTCCTGGGCAGGAAGCCTAGCAGCGAGGCAAGTCTGGGCAATGCTCGCCCAGGGCATAGCAGCTTCGCGCCAGCAACTATGCCAGATCAGGCCTCTGAGCAGAGCTGGAGCTCTGCCGTCCTGGAGGGGCACTCGGCTCCAGCCAAGTAGGGCTTGAGCAAAACGAGGCTGGGCTGCCTCTTCTTCCCTCGAGGAGGCTCGCCTCCCCGCCATCTGTTCACTCGGCTTCCAGGTGGGGGCGCTCTGCGCCTCTTGCAGGTCTTGGCTCAGGGGCTGCCTGCCCTGAGCTGGGGCTGTGCGCAGGAGCCTAGGCACGCAGGGGCAGGCCCCAACCAGCTGCACACGTCTCTGCTGGGGAGGAGAGCGCTAGGGAAGCTACGTGTGTGAGGCAGCTGCTGGGCGCCCAGGGAGTCAGCCTCCGGGTGTGCGGGGCTGCAGACCCCATCCAGGGGCCCTGGGAGCCTGGTGCATTCCGCGCGGTGCTGAGTCTGGGCGGCCAAGCAACCTCTGGAGGAGCCCTGCACTAGCCCTTTCCTTCCCTCGCCCAGAGCTCTTCCTGCTGGAGCCCTTGGCAGTGTGCAAGCCACCTGCCCCTAAGCTCTCCCCAAGGACGCCTGGGGCCTAGGTGCAAAGGCAAGGCAGGAGCGGAGCTGAGGCCAGGAAGGCGCCAGTGGCGTCTCCCAGCCTCACGCAGCCTGCTCCTTCCTGGGCAGGAAGACTAGCAGCGAGGCAAGTCTGGGCAAGGCTCGCCCAGGGCAGAGCAGCCTCGCGCCAGCAACTCTGCCAGAACGTTCCTCTGAGCAGAGCAGGAGCTCTGCCGTCCTGGAGGCGCACTCGGCTCCAGCCAAGTAGGGCTTGAGCCAAACGAGGCTGGGCTGCCTCTTCGTCCCTCGAGGAGGCTCGCCTCCCCGCCAGCTGTTCACTCGGCTTCCAGGTGGGGGCGCTCTTCGCCTCCTGCAGGTCTTGGCTCAGGGGCTGCTTGCCCTGAGCTGGGGCTGTTCGCGTGAGCCCAGTCACGCAGGGGCAGGCCCCAACCAGCTGCACACGTCTCTGCTGGGGAGGAGAGCGCTAGGGAAGCTACGTGTGTGAGGCAGCTGCTGGGCGCCCAGGGAGTCAGCCTCCGGGTGTGCGGGGCTGCAGACCCCATCCAGGGGCCCTGGGAGCCTGGTGCACTCCGTGCGGCGCTGAGCCTGGGGGGCCAAGCAACCGCTGGAGGAGCCCTGCACTGACCCTTCCCTTCCCTCGCACAGAGCTCTTCCTGCTGGAGCCCTTGGCAGTGTGCAAGCCACCGGCCCCTAAGCCCTCCCCAAGGACGCCTGGGGCCTACGTGCAAAGGCAAGGCAGGAGCGGAGCTGAGGCCAGGAAGGCGCCAGTGGCGTCTCCCAGCCTCGCGCAGCCTGCTCCTTCCTGGGCAGGAAGACTAGCAGCGAGGCAAGTCTGGGCAAGGCTCGCCCAGGGCAGAGCAGCCTCGCGCCAGCAACTCTGCCAGAACGGGCCTCTGAGCAGAGCAGAAGCTCTGCCGTCCTGGAGGCGCACTCGGCTCCAGCCAAGGAGGGCTTGAGCCAAACGAGGCTGGGCTGCCTCTTCTTCCCTCGAGGAGGCTCGCCTCCCCGCCAGCTGTTCACTCGGCTTCCAGGTGGGGGCGCTCTGCGCCTCCTGCAGGTCTTGGCTCAGGGGCTGCTTGCTCTGAGCTGGGGCTGTGGGCGGGAGCACAGGCACGCAGGGGCAGGCCCCAACCAGCTGCACACGTCTCTGCTGGGGAGGAGAGCGCTAGGGAAGCTACGTGTGTGAGGCAGCTGCTGGGCGCCCAGGGAGTCAGCCTCCGGGTGTGCGGGGCTGCAGACCCCAGCCAGGGGCCCTGGGAGCCTGGTGCACTCCGAGCGGCGCTGATCCTGGGCGGCCAAGCAACCGCCGGAGGAGCCCTGCACTGGCCCTTCCCTTCCCTCGCACAGAGCGCTTCCTGCTGGAGCCCTTGGCAGTGTGCAAGCCACCGGCCCCTAAGCCCTCCCCAAGGACGCCTGGGGCCTAGGTGCAAAGGCAAGGCAGGAGCGGAGCTGAGGCCAGGAAGGCGCCAGTGGCGTCTCCCAGCCTCGCGCAGCCTGCTCCTTCCTGGGCAGGAAGCCTAGCAGCGAGGCAAGTCTGGGCAATGCTCGCCCAGGGCATAGCAGCTTCGCGCCAGCAACTATGCCAGATCAGGCCTCTGAGCAGAGCTGGAGCTCTGCCGTCCTGGAGGGGCACTCGGCTCCAGCCAAGTAGGGCTTGAGCAAAACGAGGCTGGGCTGCCTCTTCTTCCCTCGAGGAGGCTCGCCTCCCCGCCATCTGTTCACTCGGCTTCCAGGTGGGGGCGCTCTGCGCCTCTTGCAGGTCTTGGCTCAGGGGCTGCCTGCCCTGAGCTGGGGCTGTGCGCAGGAGCCTAGGCACGCAGGGGCAGGCCCCAACCAGCTGCACACGTCTCTGCTGGGGAGGAGAGCGCTAGGGAAGCTACGTGTGTGAGGCAGCTGCTGGGCGCCCAGGGAGTCAGCCTCCGGGTGTGCGGGGCTGCAGACCCCATCCAGGGGCCCTGGGAGCCTGGTGCATTCCGCGCGGTGCTGAGTCTGGGCGGCCAAGCAACCTCTGGAGGAGCCCTGCACTAGCCCTTTCCTTCCCTCGCCCAGAGCTCTTCCTGCTGGAGCCCTTGGCAGTGTGCAAGCCACCTGCCCCTAAGCTCTCCCCAAGGACGCCTGGGGCCTAGGTGCAAAGGCAAGGCAGGAGCGGAGCTGAGGCCAGGAAGGCGCCAGTGGCGTCTCCCAGCCTCACGCAGCCTGCTCCTTCCTGGGCAGGAAGACTAGCAGCGAGGCAAGTCTGGGCAAGGCTCGCCCAGGGCAGAGCAGCCTCGCGCCAGCAACTCTGCCAGAACGTTCCTCTGAGCAGAGCAGGAGCTCTGCCGTCCTGGAGGCGCACTCGGCTCCAGCCAAGTAGGGCTTGAGCCAAACGAGGCTGGGCTGCCTCTTCTTCCCTCGAGGAGGCTCGCCTCCCCGCCAGCTGTTCACTCGGCTTCCAGGTGGGGGCGCTCTTCGCCTCCTGCAGGTCTTGGCTCAGGGGCTGCTTGCCCTGAGCTGGGGCTGTTCGCGTGAGCCCAGTCACGCAGGGGCAGGCCCCAACCAGCTGCACACGTCTCTGCTGGGGAGGAGAGCGCTAGGGAAGCTACGTGTGTGAGGCAGCTGCTGGGCGCCCAGGGAGTCAGCCTCCGGGTGTGCGGGGCTGCAGACCCCATCCAGGGGCCCTGGGAGCCTGGTGCACTCCGTGCGGCGCTGAGCCTGGGGGGCCAAGCAACCGCTGGAGGAGCCCTGCACTGACCCTTCCCTTCCCTCGCACAGAGCTCTTCCTGCTGGAGCCCTTGGCAGTGTGCAAGCCACCGGCCCCTAAGCCCTCCCCAAGGACGCCTGGGGCCTACGTGCAAAGGCAAGGCAGGAGCGGAGCTGAGGCCAGGAAGGCGCCAGTGGCGTCTCCCAGCCTCGCGCAGCCTGCTCCTTCCTGGGCAGGAAGACTAGCAGCGAGGCAAGTCTGGGCAAGGCTCGCCCAGGGCAGAGCAGCCTCGCGCCAGCAACTCTGCCAGAACGGGCCTCTGAGCAGAGCAGAAGCTCTGCCGTCCTGGAGGCGCACTCGGCTCCAGCCAAGGAGGGCTTGAGCCAAACGAGGCTGGGCTGCCTCTTCTTCCCTCGAGGAGGCTCGCCTCCCCGCCAGCTGTTCACTCGGCTTCCAGGTGGGGGCGCTCTGCGCCTCCTGCAGGTCTTGGCTCAGGGGCTGCTTGCTCTGAGCTGGGGCTGTGGGCGGGAGCACAGGCACGCAGGGGCAGGCCCCAACCAGCTGCACACGTCTCTGCTGGGGAGGAGAGCGCTAGGGAAGCTACGTGTGTGAGGCAGCTGCTGGGCGCCCAGGGAGTCAGCCTCCGGGTGTGCGGGGCTGCAGACCCCAGCCAGGGGCCCTGGGAGCCTGGTGCACTCCGAGCGGCGCTGATCCTGGGCGGCCAAGCAACCGCCGGAGGAGCCCTGCACTGGCCCTTCCCTTCCCTCGCACAGAGCGCTTCCTGCTGGAGCCCTTGGCAGTGTGCAAGCCACCGGCCCCTAAGCCCTCCCCAAGGACGCCTGGGGCCTAGGTGCAAAGGCAAGGCAGGAGCGGAGCTGAGGCCAGGAAGGCGCCAGTGGCGTCTCCCAGCCTCGCGCAGCCTGCTCCTTCCTGGGCAGGAAGCCTAGCAGCGAGGCAAGTCTGGGCAAGGCTCGCCCAGGGCAGAGCAGCCTCGCGCCAGCAACTCTGCCAGATCGGGCCTCTGAGCAGAGCTGGAGCTCTGCCGTCCTGGAGACGCACTCGGTTCCAGCCAAGTAGGGCTTGAGCCAAACGAGGCTGGGCTGCCTCTTCTTCCCCCGAGGAGGCTCGCCTCCCCGCCAGCTGTTCACTCGGCTTCCAGGTGGGGGCGCTCTTCGCCTCCTGCAGGTCTTGGCTCAGGGGCTGCTTGCCCTGAGCTGGGGCTGTTCGCGTGAGCCCAGTCACGCAGGGGCAGGCCCCAACCAGCTGCACACGTCTCTGCTGGGGAGGAGAGCGCTAGGGAAGCTACGTGTGTGAGGCAGCTGCTGGGCGCCCAGGGAGTCAGCCTCCGGGTGTGCGGGGCTGCAGACCGCATCCAGGGGCCCTGGGAGCCTGGTGCACTCCGTGCGGCGCTGAGCCTGGGCGGCCAAGCAACCGCTGGAGGAGCCCTGCACTGACCCTTCCCTTCCCTCGCACAGAGCTCTTCCTGCTGGAGCCCTTGGCAGTGTGCAAGCCACCGGCCCCTAAGCCCTCCCCAAGGACGCATGGGGCCTAGGTGCAAAGGCAAGGCAGGAGCGGAGCTGAGGCCAGGAAGGCGCCAGTGGCGTCTCCCAGCCTCGCGCAGCCTGCTCCTTCCTGGGCAGGAAGACTAGCAGCGAGGCAAGTCTGGGCAAGGCTCGCCCAGGGCAGAGCAGCCTCGCGCCAGCAACTCTGCCAGAACGGGCCTCTGAGCAGAGCAGAAGCTCTGCCGTCCTGGAGGCGCACTCGGCTCCAGCCAAGGAGGGCTTGAGCCAAACGAGGCTGGGCTGCCTCTTCTTCCCTCGAGGAGGCTCGCCTCCCCGCCAGCTGTTCACTCGGCTTCCAGGTGGGGGCGCTCTGCGCCTCCTGCTGGTCTTGGCTCAGGGGCTGCTTGCCCAGAGCTGGGGCTGTGGGCGGGAGCCCAGGCACGCAGGGGAAGGCCCCAACCAGCTGCACACGTCTCTGCTAGGTAGGAGACCGCTAGGGAAGCTACGTGTGTGAGGCAGCTGCTGGGCGCCCAGGGCGTCAGCCTCCGGGTGTGCGGGGCTGCAGACCCCAGCCAGGGGCCCTGGGAGCCTGGCGCACTCCGTGCGGCGCTGAGTCTGGGCGGCCAAGCAACCTCTGGAGGAGCCCTGCACTAGACCTTCCCTTCCCTCGCACAGAGCCTTTCCTGCTGGAGCCCTTGGCAGTGTGCAAGCCACCGGCCCCTAAGCCCTCCCCAAGGACGCCTGGGGCCTAGGTGCAAAGGCAAGGCAGGAGCGGAGCTGAGGCCAGGAAGGCGCCAGTGGCGTCTCCCAGCCTCGCGCAGCCTGCTCCTTCCTGGGCAGGAAGCCTAGCAGCGAGGCAAGTCTGGGCAAGGCTCGCCCAGGGCAGAGCAGCCTCGCGCCAGCAACTCTGCCAGATCGGGCCTCTGAGCAGAACTGGAGCTCTGCCGTCCTGGAGGCGCACTCGGCTCCAGCCAAGTAGGGCTTGAGCCAAACGAGGCTGGGCTGCCTCTTCTTCCCTCGAGGAGGCTCGCCTCCCCGCCAGCTGTTCACTCGGCTTCCAGGTGGGGGCGCTCTTCGCCTCCTGCAGGTCTTGGCTCAGGGGTGCTTGCCCTGAGCTGGGGCTGTTCGCGTGAGCCCAGGCACGCAGGGGCAGGCCCCAACCAGATGCACACGTCTCTGCTGGGGAGGAGAGCGCTAGGGAAGCTACGTGTGTGAGGCAGCTGCTGGGCGCCCAGGGAGTCAGCCTCCGGGTGTGCGGGGCTGCAGACCCCAGCCAGGGGCCCTGGGAGCCTGGTGCACTCCGTGCGGCGCTGAGCCTGGGCGGCCAAGCAACCGCTGGAGGAGCCCTGCACTGGCCCTTCCCTTCCCTCGCACAGAGCTCTTCCTGCTGGAGCCCTTGGCAGTGTGCAAGCCACCGGCCCCTAAGCCCTCCCCAAGGACGATTGGGGCCTAGGTCCAAACGCAAGGCAGGAGCAGAGCTGAGGCCAGGAAGGCGCCAGTGTCGTCTCCCAGCCTCGCGCAGCCTGCTCCTTCCTGGGCAGGAAGCCTAGCAGCGAGGCAAGTCTGGGCAAGGCTCGCCCAGGGCAGAGCAGCCTCGCACCAGCAACTCTGCCAGATCGGGCCTCTGAGCAGAGCTGGAGCTCTGCAGTCCTGGAGGCGCACTCGGCTCCAGCCAAGTAGGGCTTGAGCCAAACGAGGCTGGGCTGCCTCTTCTTCCCTCGAGGAGGCTCGCCTCCCCGCCAGCTGTTCACTCGGCTTCCAGGTGGGGGCGCTCTGCGCCTCCTGCAGGTCTTGGATCAGGGGCTGCTTGCTCTGAGCTGGGGCTGTGGGCGGGAGCCCAGGCACGCAGGGGCAGGCCCCAACCAGCTGCACACGTCTCTGCTGGGGAGGAGAGTGCTAGGGAAGCTACGTGTGTGAGGCAGCTGCTGGGCGCCCAGGGAGTCAGCCTCCGGGTGTGCGGGGCTGCAGACCCCAGCCAGGGCCCTGGGAGCCTGGTGCACTCCGTGCGGCGCTGAGTCTGGGCGGCCAAGCAACCTCTGGAGGAGCCCTGCACTAGCCCTTCCCTTCCCTCGCACAGAGCTCTTCCTGCTGGAGCCCTTGGCAGTGTGCAAGCCACCGGCCCCTAAGCCCTCCCCAAGGACGCCTGGGGCCTAGGTGCAAAGGCAAGGCAGGAGCGGAGCTGAGGCCAGGAAGGCGCCAGTGGCGTCTCCCAGCCTCGCGCAGCCTGTTCCTTCCTGGGCAGGAAGCGTAGCAGTGAGGCAAGTCAGGGCAAGGCTCGCCCAGGGCAGAGCAGCCTCGCGCCAGCAACTCTGCCAGAACGGGCCTCTGAGCAGAGCTGGAGCTCTGCCGTCCTGGAGGCGCACTCGGCTCCAGCCAAGTAGGGCTTGAGCCAAACGAGGCTGGGCTGCCTCTTCTTCCCTCGAGGAGGCTCGCCTCCCCGCCAGCTGTTCACTCGGCTTCCTGGTGGGGGCGCTCTGCGCCTCCTGCAGGTCTTGGCTCAGGGGCTGCTTGCCCTGACCTGCGGCTGTGCGAGGGAGCCAAGGCACGCAGGGGCAGGCCCCAACCAGCTGCACACGTCTCTGATGGGGAGGAGAGCGCTAGGGAAGCTACATGTGTGAGGCAGCTGCTGGGCGCCCAGGGAGTCAGCCTTCGGGTGTGCGGGGCTGCAGACCCCAGCCAGGTGCCCTGGGAGCCTGGTGCACTCCGTGCGGCGCTGAGTCTGGGCGGCCAAGCAACCTCTGGAGGAGCCCTGCATTAGCCCTTCCCTTCCCTCGCACAGAGCTCTTCCTGCTGGAGCCCTTGGCAGTGTGCAAGCCACCGGCCCCTAACCCCTCCCCAAGGACGCCTGGGGCCTAGGTGCAAAGGCAAGGCAGGAGCGGAGCTGAGGCCAGGAAGGCGCCAGTGGCGTCTCCCAGCCTCGCGCAGCCTACTCCTTCCTGGGCAGGAAGACTAGCAGCGAGGCAAGTCTGGGCAAGGCTCGCCCAGGGCAGAGCAGCCTCACGCCAGCAACTCTGCCAGAACGGGCCTCTGAGCAGAGCTGGAGCTCTGCCGTCCTGGAGGCGCACTCGGCTCCAGCCAAGTAGGGCTTGAGCCAAACGAGGCTGGGCTGCCTCTTCTTCCCTCGAGGAGGCTCGCCTCCCCGCCAGCTGTTCACTCGGCTTCCAGGTGGGGGCGCTCTGCGCCTCCTGCAGGTCTTGGATCAGGGGCTGCTTGCTCTGAGCTGGGGCTGTGGGCGGGAGCCCAGGCACGCAGGGGCAGGCCCCAACCAGCTGCACACGTCTCTGCTGGGGAGGAGAGTGCTAGGGAAGCTACGTGTGTGAGGCAGCTGCTGGGCGCCCAGGGAGTCAGCCTCCGGGTGTGCGGGGCTGCAGACCCCAGCCAGGGCCCTGGGAGCCTGGTGCACTCCGTGCGGCGCTGAGTCTGGGCGGCCAAGCAACCTCTGGAGGAGCCCTGCACTAGCCCTTCCCTTCCCTCGCACAGAGCTCTTCCTGCTGGAGCCCTTGGCAGTGTGCAAGCCACCGGCCCCTAAGCCCTCCCCAAGGACGCCTGGGGCCTAGGTGCAAAGGCAAGGCAGGAGCCGAGCTGAGGCCAGGAAGGCGCCAGTGGCGTCTCCCAGCCTCGCGCAGCCTGTTCCTTCCTGGGCAGGAAGCGTAGCAGTGAGGCAAGTCAGGGCAAGGCTCGCCCAGGGCAGAGCAGCCTCGCGCCAGCAACTCTGCCAGAACGGGCCTCTGAGCAGAGCTGGAGCTCTGCCGTCCTGGAGGCGCACTCGGCTCCAGCCAAGTAGGGCTTGAGCCAAACGAGGCTGGGCTGCCTCTTCTTCCCTCGAGGAGGCTCGCCTCCCCGCCAGCTGTTCACTCGGCTTCCTGGTGGGGGCGCTCTGCGCCTCCTGCAGGTCTTGGCTCAGGGGCTGCTTGCCCTGACCTGCGGCTGTGCGAGGGAGCCAAGGCACGCAGGGGCAGGCCCCAACCAGCTGCACACGTCTCTGATGGGGAGGAGAGCGCTAGGGAAGCTACATGTGTGAGGCAGCTGCTGGGCGCCCAGGGAGTCAGCCTCCGGGTGTGCGGGGCTGCAGACCCCAGCCAGGTGCCCTGGGAGCCTGGTGCACTCCGTGCGGCGCTGAGTCTGGGCGGCCAAGCAACCTCTGGAGGAGCCCTGCATTAGCCCTTCCCTTCCCTCGCACAGAGCTCTTCCTGCTGGAGCCCTTGGCAGTGTGCAAGCCACCAGCCCCTAAGCCCTCCCCAAGGACGCCTGGGGCCTAGGTGCAAAGGCAAGGCAGGAGCGGAGCTGAGGCCAGGAAGGCGCCAGTGGCGTCTCCCAGCCTCGCGCAGCCTACTCCTTCCTGGGCAGGAAGACTAGCAGCGAGGCAAGTCTGGGCAAGGCTCGCCCAGGGCAGAGCAGCCTCGCGCCAGCAACTCTGCCAGAACGGGCCTCTGAGCAGAGCTGGAGCTCTGCCGTCCTGGAGGCGCACTCGGCTCCAGCCAAGTAGGGCTTGAGCCAAACGAGGCTGGGCTGCCTCTTCTTCCCTCGAGGAGGCTCGCCTCCCCGCCAGCTGTTCACTCGGCTTCCAGGTGGGGGCGCTCTGCGCCTCCTGCAGGTCTTGGCTCAGGGGCTGCTTGCCCTGAGCTGGGGCTGTGGGCGGGATCCCAGGCACGCAGGGGCAGGCCCCAACCAGCTGCACACGTCTCTGCTGGGGAGGAGAGCGCTAGGGAAGCTACGTGTGTGAGGCAGCTGCTGGGCGCCCAGGGAGTCAGCCTCCGGGTGTGCGGGGCTGCAAACCCCAGCCAGGGGCCATGGGAGCCTGGTGCACTCCGTGCGGCGCTGAGCCTGGGCGGCCAAGCAACCGCTGGAGGAGCCCTGCACTGGCCCTTCCCTTCCCTCGCACAGAGCGCTTCCTGCTGGAGCCCTTGGCAGTGTGCAAGCCACCGGCCCCTAAGCCCTCCCCAAGGACGCATGGGGCCTAGGTGCAAAGGCAAGGCAGGAGCGGAGCTGAGGCCAGGAAGGCGCCAGGGGCGTCTTCCAGCCTCGCGCAGCCTGCTCCTTCCTGGGCAGGAAGCCTAGCAGCGAGGCAAGTCTGGGCAAGGCTCGCCCAGGGCAGAGCAGCCTCGCGCCAGCAACTCTGCCAGAACGGGCCTCTGAGCAGAGCTGGAGCTCTGCCGTCCTGGAGGCGCCTCGGCTCCAGCCAAGTAGGGCTTGAGCCAAACGAGGCTGGGCTGCCTCTTCTTCCCTCGAGGAGGCTCGCCTCCCCGCCAGCTGTTCACTCGGCTTCCAGGTGGGGGCGCTCTGCGCCTCCTGCAGGTCTTGGCTCAGGGGCTGCTTGCCCTGAGCTGGGGCTGTGGGCGGGAGCCCAGGCACGCAGGGGCAGGCCCCAACCAGCTGCACACGTCTCTGCTGGGGAGGAGAGCGCTAGGGAAGCTACGTGTGTGAGGCAGCTGCTGGGCGTCCAGGGAGTCAGCCTCCGCGTGTGCGGGGCTGCAGACACCAGCCAGGGGCCCTGGGAGCCTGGTGCACTCCGTGCGGCGCTGAGCCTGGGCGGCCAAGCAACCGCTGGAGGAGCCCTGCACTGGCCCTTCCCTTCCCTCGCACAGAGCTCTTCCTGCTGGAGCCCTTGGCAGTGTGCAAGCCACCGGCCCCTAAGCCCTCCCCAAGGACGCCTGGGGCCTAGGTGCAAAGGCAAGGCAGGAGCGGAGCTGAGGCCAGGAAGGCGCCAGTGGCGTCTCCCAGCCTCGCGCAGCCTGCTCCTTCCTGGGCAGGAAGCCTAGCAGCGAGGCAAGTCTGGGCAAGGCTCGCCCAGGGCATAGCAGCTTCGCGCCAGCAACTATGCCAGATCAGGCCTCTGAGCAGAGCTGGAGCTCTGCCGTCCTGGAGGCGCACTCGGCTCCAGCCAAGTAGGGCTTGAGCCAAACGAGGCTGGGCTGCCTTTCTTCCCTCGAGGAGGCTCGCCTCCCCGCCATCTGTTCACTTGGCTTCCAGGTGGGGGCGCTCTGCGCCTCTTGCAGATCTTGGCTCAGGGGATGCCTGCCCTGAGCTGGGGCTGTGCGCAGGAGCCCAGGCACGCAGGGGCAGGCCCCACCCAGCTGCACACGTCTCTGCTGGGGAGGAGAGCGCTAGGGAAGCTACGTGTGTGAGGCAGCTGCTGGGCGCCCAGGGAGTCAGCCTCCGGGTGTGCGGGGCTGCAGACCCCAGCCAGGGGCCCTGGGAGCCTGGTGCCCTCCGTGCGGCGCTGAGTCTGGGCGGCCAAGCAACCTCTGGAGGAGCCCTGCACTAGCCCTTCCCTTCCCTCGCACACAGCTCTTCCTGCTGGAGCCCTTGGCAGTGTGCAAGCCACCGGCCCCTAAGCCCTCCCCAAGGACGCCTGGGGCCTAGGTGCAAAGGCAAGGCAGGAGCGGAGCTGAGGCCAGGAAGGCGCCAGTGGCGTCTCCCAGCCTCGCGCAGCCTGCTCCTTCCTGGGCAGGAAGACTAGCAGCGAGGCAAGTCTGGGCAAGGCTCGCCCAGGGCAGAGCAGCCTCGCGCCAGCAACTCTGCCAGAACGGGCCTCTGAGCAGAGCAGGAGCTCTGCCGTCCTGGAGGCGCACTCGGCTCCAGCCAAGGAGGGCTTGAGCCAAACGAGGCTGGGCTGCCTCTTCTTCCCTCGAGGAGGCTCGCCTCCCCGCCAGCTGTTCACTCGGCTTCCAGGTGGGGGCGCTCTGCGCCTCCTGCAGGTCTTGGCTCAGGGGCTGCTTGCTCTGAGCTGGGGCTGTGGGCGGGAGCACAGGCACGCAGGGGCAGGCCCCAACCAGCTGCACACGTCTCTGCTGGGGAGGAGAGCGCTAGGGAAGCTACGTGTGTGAGGCAGCTGCTGGGCGCCCAGGGAGTCAGCCTCCGGGTGTGCGGGGCTGCAGACCCCAGCCAGGGGCCCTGGGAGCCTGGTGCACTCCGTGCGGCGCTGAGCCTGGGCGGCCAAGCAACTGCCGGAGGAGCCTTGCACTGGCCCTTCCCTTCCCTCGCACAGAGCGCTTCCTGCTGGAGCCCTTGGCAGTGTGCAAGCCACCGGCCCCTAAGCCCTCCCCAAGGACGCCTGGGGCCTAGGTGCAAAGGCAAGGCAGGAGCGGAGCTGAGGCCAGGAAGGCGCCAGTGGCGTCTCCCAGCCTCGCGCAGCCTGCTCCTTCCTGGGCAGGAAGCCTAGCAGCGAGGCAAGTCTGGGCAATGCTCGCCCAGGGCATAGCAGCTTCGCGCCAGCAACTATGCCAGAGCAGGCCTCTGAGCAGAGCTGGAGCTCTGCCGTCCTGGAGGGGCACTCGGCTCCAGCCAAGTAGGGCTTGAGCAAAACGAGGCTGGGCTGCCTCTTCTTCCCTCGAGGAGGCTCGCCTCCCCGCCATCTGTTCACTCGGCTTCCAGGTGGGGGCGCTCTGCGCCTCTTGCAGGTCTTGGCTCAGGGGCTGCCTGCCCTGAGCTGGGGCTGTGCGCAGGAGCCTAGGCACGCAGGGGCAGGCCCCAACCAGCTGCACACGTCTCTGCTGGGGAGGAGAGCGCTAGGGAAGCTACGTGTGTGAGGCAGCTGCTGGGCGCCCAGGGAGTCAGCCTCCGGGTGTGCGGGGCTGCAGACCCCAGCCAGGGGCCCTGGGAGCCTGGTGCATTCCGCGCGGTGCTGAGTCTGGGCGGCCAAGCAACCTCTGGAGGAGCCCTGCACTAGCCCTTTCCTTCCCTCGCACAGAGCTCTTCCTGCTGGAGCCCTTGGCAGTGTGCAAGCCACCGGCCCCTAAGCCCTCCCCAAGGACGCCTGGGGCCTAGGTGCAAAGGCAAGGCAGGAGCGGAGCTGAGGCCAGGAAGGCGCCAGTGGCGTCTCCCAGCCTCGCGCAGCCTGCTCCTTCCTGGGCAGGAAGACTAGCAGCGAGGCAAGTCTGGGCAAGGCTCGCCCAGGGCAGAGCAGCCTCGCGCCAGCAACTCTGCCAGAACGTTCCTCTGAGCAGAGCAGGAGCTCTGCCGTCCTGGAGGCGCACTCGGCTCCAGCCAAGTAGGGCTTGAGCCAAACGAGGCTGGGCTGCCTCTTCTTCCCTCGAGGAGGCTCGCCTCCCCGCCAGCTGTTCACTCGGCTTCCAGGTGGGGGCGCTCTTCGCCTCCTGCAGGTCTTGGCTCAGGGGCTGCTTGCCCTGAGCTGGGGCTGTTCGCGTGAGCCCAGTCACGCAGGGGCAGGCCCCAACCAGCTGCACACGTCTCTGCTGGGGAGGAGAGCGCTAGGGAAGCTACGTGTGTGAGGCAGCTGCTGGGCGCCCAGGGAGTCAGCCTCCGGGTGTGCGGGGCTGCAGACCCCATCCAGGGGCCCTGGGAGCCTGGTGCACTCCGTGCGGCGCTGAGCCTGGGCGGCCAAGCAACCGCTGGAGGAGCCCTGCACTGACCCTTCCCTTCCCTCGCACAGAGCTCTTCCTGCTGGAGCCCTTGGAAGTGTGCAAGCCACCGGCCCCTAAGCCCTCCCCAAGGACGCCTGGGGCCTACGTGCAAAGGCAAGGCAGGAGCGGAGCTGAGGCCAGGAAGGCGCCAGTGGCGTCTCCCAGCCTCGCGCAGCCTGCTCCTTCCTGGGCAGGAAGACTAGCAGCGAGGCAAGTCTGGGCAAGGCTCGCCCAGGGCAGAGCAGCCTCGCGCCAGCAACTCTGCCAGAACGGGCCTCTGAGCAGAGCAGAAGCTCTGCCGTCCTGGAGGCGCACTCGGCTCCAGCCAAGGAGGGCTTGAGCCAAACGAGGCTGGGCTGCCTCTTCTTCCCTCGAGGAGGCTCGCCTCCCCGCCAGCTGTTCACTCGGCTTCCAGGTGGGGGCGCTCTGCGCCTCCTGCAGGTCTTGGCTCAGGGGCTGCTTGCTCTGAGCTGGGGCTGTGGGCGGGAGCACAGGCACGCAGGGGCAGGCCCCAACCAGCTGCACACGTCTCTGCTGGGGAGGAGAGCGCTAGGGAAGCTACGTGTGTGAGGCAGCTGCTGGGCGCCCAGGGAGTCAGCCTCCGGGTGTGCGGGGCTGCAGACCCCAGCCAGGGGCCCTGGGAGCCTGGTGCACTCCGAGCGGCGCTGAGCCTGGGCGGCCAAGCAACCGCCGGAGGAGCCCTGCACTGGCCCTTCCCTTCCCTCGCACAGAGCGCTTCCTGCTGGAGCCCTTGGCAGTGTGCAAGCCACCGGCCCCTAAGCCCTCCCCAAGGACGCCTGGGGCCTAGGTGCAAAGGCAAGGCAGGAGCGGAGCTGAGGCCAGGAAGGCGCCAGTGGCGTCTCCCAGCCTCGCGCAGCCTGCTCCTTCCTGGGCAGGAAGCCTAGCAGCGAGGCAAGTCTGGGCTAGGCTCGCCCAGGGCAGAGCAGCCTCGCGCCAGCAACTCTGCCAGATCGGGCCTCTGAGCAGAGCTGGAGCTCTGCCGTCCTGGAGACGCACTCGGTTCCAGCCAAGTAGGGCTTGAGCCAAACGAGGCTGGGCTGCCTCTTCTTCCCTCGAGGAGGCTCGCCTCCCCGCCAGCTGTTCACTCGGCTTCCAGGTGGGGGCGCTCTTCGCCTCCTGCAGGTCTTGGCTCAGGGGCTGCTTGCTTTGAGCTGGGGCTGTTCGCGTGAGCCCAGTCACGCAGGGGCAGGCCCCAACCAGCTGCACACGTCTCTGCTGGGGAGGAGAGCGCTAGGGAAGCTACGTGTGTGAGGCAGCTGCTGGGCGCCCAGGGAGTCAGCCTCCGGGTGTGCGGGGCTGCAGACCGCATCCAGGGGGCCTGGGAGCCTGGTGCACTCCGTGCGGCGCTGAGCCTGGGCGGCCAAGCAACCGCTGGAGGAGCCCTGCACTGACCCTTCCCTTCCCTCGCACAGAGCTCTTCCTGCTGGAGCCCTTGGCAGTGTGCAAGCCACCGGCCCCTAAGCCCTCCCCAAGGACGCCTGGGGCCTAGGTGCAAAGGCAAGGCAGGAGCGGAGCTGAGGCCAGGAAGGCGCCAGTGGCGTCTCCCAGCCTCGCGCAGCCTGCTCCTTCCTGGGCAGGAAGACTAGCAGCGAGGCAAGTCTGGGCAAGGCTCGCCCAGGGCAGAGCAGCCTCGCGCCAGCAACTCTGCCAGAACGGGCCTCTGAGCAGAGCAGAAGCTCTGCCGTCCTGGAGGCGCACTCGGCTCCAGCCAAGGAGGGCTTGAGCCAAACGAGGCTGGGCTGCCTCTTCTTCCCTCGAGGAGGCTCGCCTCCCCGCCAGCTGTTCACTCGGCTTCCAGGTGGGGGCGCTCTGCGCCTCCTGCTGGTCTTGGCTCAGGGGCTGCTTGCCCAGAGCTGGGGCTGTGGGCGGGAGCCCAGGCACGCAGGGGAAGGCCCCAACCAGCTGCACACGTCTCTGCTAGGTAGGAGACCGCTAGGGAAGCTACGTGTGTGAGGCAGCTGCTGGGCGCCCAGGGAGTCAGCCTCCGGGTGTGCGGGGCTGCAGACCCCAGCCAGGGCCCTGGGAGCCTGGTGCACTCCGTGCGGCGCTGAGTCTGGGCGGCCAAGCAACCTCTGGAGGAGCCCTGCACTAGCCCTTCCCTTCCCTCGCACAGAGCTCTTCCTGCTGGAGCCTTTGGCAGTGTGCAAGCCACCGGCCCCTAAGCCCTCCCCAAGGACGCCTGGGGCCTAGGTGCAAAGGCAAGGCAGGAGCGGAGCTGAGGCCAGGAAGGCGCCAGTGGCGTCTCCCAGCCTCGCGCAACCTGCTCCTTCCTGGGCAGGAAGCCTAGCAGCGAGGCAAGTCTGGGCAAGGCTCGCCCAGGGCAGAGCAGCCTCGCGCCAGCCACTCTGCCAGATCGGGCCTCTGAGCAGAGCAGGATCTCTGCCGTCCTGGAGGCGTACTCGGCTCCAGCCAAGTAGGGCTTGAGCCAAACGAGGCTGGGCTGCCTCTTCTTCCCTCGAGGAGGCTCGCCTCCCCGCCAGCTGTTCACTCGGCTTCCTGGTGGGGGCGCTCTGCGCCTCCTGCAGGTCTTGGCTCAGGGGCTGCTTGCCCTGAGCTGCGGCTGTGCGAGGGAGCCAAGGCACGCAGGGGCAGGCCCCACCCAGCTGCACACGTCTCTGCTGGGGAGGAGAGCGCTAGGGAAGCTACGTGTGTGAGGCAGCTGCTGGGCGCCCAGGGAGTCAGCCTCCGGGTGTGCGGGGCTGCAGACCCCAGCCAGGGGCCCTGGGAGCCTGGTGCCCTCCGTGCGGCGCTGAGTCTGGGCGGCCAAGCAACCTCTGGAGGAGCCCTGCACTAGCCCTTCCCTTCCCTCGCACAGAGCTCTTCCTGCTGGAGCCCTTGGCAGTGTGCAAGCCACCGGCCCCTAAGCCCTCCCCAAGGACGCCTGGGGCCTAGGTGCAAAGGCAAGGCAGGAGCGGAGCTGAGGCCAGGAAGGCGCCAGTGGCGTCTCCCAGCCTCGCGCAGCCTGCTCCTTCCTGGGCAGGAAGACTAGCAGCGAGGCAAGTCTGGGCAAGGCTCGCCCAGGGCAGAGCAGCCTCGCGCCAGCAACTCTGCCAGAACGGGCCTCTGAGCAGAGCAGGAGCTCTGCCGTCCTGGAGGCGCACTCGGCTCCAGCCAAGGAGGGCTTGAGCCAAACGAGGCTGGGCTGCCTCTTCTTCCCTCGAGGAGGCTCGCCTCCCCGCCAGCTGTTCACTCGGCTTCCAGGTGGGGGCGCTCTGCGCCTCCTGCAGGTCTTGGCTCAGGGGCTGCTTGCTCTGAGCTGGGGCTGTGGGCGGGAGCACAGGCACGCAGGGGCAGGCCCCAACCAGCTGCACACGTCTCTGCTGGGGAGGAGAGCGCTAGGGAAGCTACGTGTGTGAGGCAGCTGCTGGGCGCCCAGGGAGTCAGCCTCCGGGTGTGCGGGGCTGCAGACCCCAGCCAGGGGCCCTGGGAGCCTGGTGCACTCCGTGCGGCGCTGAGCCTGGGCGGCCAAGCAACCGCCGGAGGAGCCTTGCACTGGCCCTTCCCTTCCCTCGCACAGAGCGCTTCCTGCTGGAGCCCTTGGCAGTGTGCAAGCCACCGGCCCCTAAGCCCTCCCCAAGGACGCCTGGGGCCTAGGTGCAAAGGCAAGGCAGGAGCGGAGCTGAGGCCAGGAAGGCGCCAGTGGCGTCTCCCAGCCTCGCGCAGCCTGCTCCTTCCTGGGCAGGAAGCCTAGCAGCGAGGCAAGTCTGGGCAATGCTCGCCCAGGGCATAGCAGCTTCGCGCCAGCAACTATGCCAGATCAGGCCTCTGAGCAGAGCTGGAGCTCTGCCGTCCTGGAGGGGCACTCGGCTCCAGCCAAGTAGGGCTTGAGCCAAACGAGGCTGGGCTGCCTCTTCTTCCCTCGAGGAGGCTCGCCTCCCCGCCATCTGTTCACTCGGCTTCCAGGTGGGGGCGCTCTGCGCCTCTTGCAGGTCTTGGCTCAGGGGCTGCCTGCCCTGAGCTGGGGCTGTGCGCAGGAGCCTAGGCACGCAGGGGCAGGCCCCAACCAGCTGCACACGTCTCTGCTGGGGAGGAGAGCGCTAGGGAAGCTACGTGTGTGAGGCAGCTGCTGGGCGCCCAGGGAGTCAGCCTCCGGGTGTGCGGGGCTGCAGACCCCAGCCAGGGGCCCTGGGAGCCTGGTGCATTCCGCGCGGTGCTGAGTCTGGGCGGCCAAGCAACCTCTGGAGGAGCCCTGCACTAGCCCTTTCCTTCCCTCGCACAGAGCTCTTCCTGCTGGAGCCCTTGGCAGTGTGCAAGCCACCGGCCCCTAAGCCCTCCCCAAGGACGCCTGGGGCCTAGGTGCAAAGGCAAGGCAGGAGCGGAGCTGAGGCCAGGAATGCGCCAGTGGCGTCTCCCAGCCTCACGCAGCCTGCTCCTTCCTGGGCAGGAAGACTAGCAGCGAGGCAAGTCTGGGCAAGGCTCGCCCAGGGCAGAGCAGCCTCGCGCCAGCAACTCTGCCAGAACGTTCCTCTGAGCAGAGCAGGAGCTCTGCCGTCCTGGAGGCGCACTCGGCTCCAGCCAAGTAGGGCTTGAGCCAAACGAGGCTGGGCTGCCTCTTCTTCCCTCGAGGAGGCTCGCCTCCCCGCCAGCTGTTCACTCGGCTTCCAGGTGGGGGCGCTCTGCGCCTCCTGCAGGTCTTGGCTCAGGGGCTGCTTGCTCTGAGCTGGGGCTGTGGGCGGGAGCACAGGCACGCAGGGGCAGGCCCCAACCAGCTGCACACGTCTCTGCTGGGGAGGAGAGCGCTAGGGAAGCTACGTGTGTGAGGCAGCTGCTGGGCGCCCAGGGAGTCAGCCTCCGGGTGTGCGGGGCTGCAGACCCCAGCCAGGGGCCCTGGGAGCCTGGTGCACTCCGAGCGGCGCTGAGCCTGGGCGGCCAAGCAACCGCCGGAGGAGCCCTGCACTGGCCCTTCCCTTCCCTCGCACAGAGCGCTTCCTGCTGGAGCCCTTGGCAGTGTGCAAGCCACCGGCCCCTAAGCCCTCCCCAAGGACGCCTGGGGCCTAGGTGCAAAGGCAAGGCAGGAGCGGAGCTGAGGCCAGGAAGGCGCCAGTGGCGTCTCCCAGCCTCGCGCAGCCTGCTCCTTCCTGGGCAGGAAGCCTAGCAGCGAGGCAAGTCTGGGCAAGGCTCGCCCAGGGCAGAGCAGCCTCGCGCCAGCAACTCTGCCAGATCGGGCCTCTGAGCAGAGCTGGAGCTCTGCCGTCCTGGAGACGCACTCGGTTCCAGCCAAGTAGGGCTTGAGCCAAACGAGGCTGGGCTGCCTCTTCTTCCCTCGAGGAGGCTCGCCTCCCCGCCAGCTGTTCACTCGGCTTCCAGGTGGGGGCGCTCTTCGCCTCCTGCAGGTCTTGGCTCAGGGGCTGCTTGCCCTGAGCTGGGGCTGTTCGCGGGAGCCCAGTCACGCAGGGGCAGGCCCCAACCAGCTGCACACGTCTCTGCTGGGGAGGAGAGCGCTAGGGAAGCTACGTGTGTGAGGCAGCTGCTGGGCGCCCAGGGAGTCAGCCTCCGGGTGTGCGGGGCTGCAGACCGCATCCAGGGGCCCTGGGAGCCTGGTGCACTCCGTGCGGCGCTGAGCCTGGGCGGCCAAGCAACCGCTGGAGGAGCCCTGCACTGACCCTTCCCTTCCCTCGCACAGAGCTCTTCCTGCTGGAGCCCTTGGCAGTGTGCAAGCCACCGGCCCCTAAGCCATCCCCAAGGACGCCTGGGGCCTAGGTGCAAAGGCAAGGCAGGAGCGGAGCTGAGGCCAGGAAGGCGCCAGTGGCGTCTCCCAGCCTCGCGCAGCCTGCTCCTTCCTGGGCAGGAAGACTAGCAGCGAGGCAAGTCTGGGCAAGGCTCGCCCAGGGCAGAGCAGCCTCGCGCCAGCAACTCTGCCAGAACGGGCCTCTGAGCAGAGCAGAAGCTCTGCCGTCCTGGAGGCGCACTCGGCTCCAGCCAAGGAGGGCTTGAGCCAAACGAGGCTGGGCTGCCTCTTCTTCCCTCGAGGAGGCTCGCCTCCCCGCCAGCTGTTCACTCGGCTTCCAGGTGGGGGCGCTCTGCGCCTCCTGCAGGTCTTGGCTCAGGGGCTGCTTGCTCTGAGCTGGGGCTGTGGGCGGGAGCACAGGCACGCAGGGGCAGGCCCCAACCAGCTGCACACGTCTCTGCTGGGGAGGAGAGCGCTAGGGAAGCTACGTGTGTGAGGCAGCTGCTGGGCGCCCAGGGAGTCAGCCTCCGGGTGTGCGGGGCTGCAGACCCCAGCCAGGGGCCCTGGGAGCCTGGTGCACTCCGAGCGGCGCTGAGCCTGGGCGGCCAAGCAACCGCCGGAGGAGCCCTGCACTGGCCCTTCCCTTCCCTCGCACAGAGCGCTTCCTGCTGGAGCCCTTGACAGTGTGCAAACCACCGGCCCCTAAGCCCTCCCCAAGGACGCCTGGGGCCTAGGTGCAAAGGCAAGGCAGGAGCGGAGCTGAGGCCAGGAAGGCGCCAGTGGCGTCTCCCAGCCTCGCGCAGCCTGCTCCTTCCTGGGCAGGAAGCCTAGCAGCGAGGCAAGTCTGGGCAAGGCTCGCCCAGGGCAGAGCAGCCTCGCGCCAGCAACTCTGCCAGATCGGGCCTCTGAGCAGAGCTGGAGCTCTGCCGTCCTGGAGACGCACTCGGTTCCAGCCAAGTAGGGCTTGAGCCAAACGAGGCTGGGCTGCCTCTTCTTCCCGCGAGGAGGCTCGCCTCCCCGCCAGCTGTTCACTCGGCTTCCAGGTGGGGGCGCTCTTCGCCTCCTGCAGGTCTTGGCTCAGGGGCTGCTTGCCCTGAGCTGGGGCTGTTCGCGTGAGCCCAGTCACGCAGGGGCAGGCCCCAACCAGCTGCACACGTCTCTGCTGGGGAGGAGAGCGCTAGGGAAGCTACGTGTGTGAGGCAGCTGCTGGGCGCCCAGGGAGTCAGCCTCCGGGTGTGCGGGGCTGCAGACCCCATCCAGGGGCCCTGGGAGCCTTGTGCACTCCGTGCGGCGCTGAGCCTGGGCGGCCAAGCAACCGCTGGAGGAGCCCTGCACTGACCCTTCCCTTCCCTCGCACAGAGCTCTTCCTGCTGGAGCCCTTGGCAGTGTGCAAGCCACCGGCCCCTAAGCCCTCCCCAAGGACGCATGGGGCCTAGGTGCAAAGGCAAGGCAGGAGCGGAGCTGAGGCCAGGAAGGCGCCAGTGGCGTCTCCCAGCCTCGCGCAGCCTGCTCCTTCCTGGGCAGGAAGACTAGCAGCGAGGCAAGTCTGGGCAAGGCTCGCCCAGGGCAGAGCAGCCTCGCGCCAGCAACTCTGCCAGAACGGGCCTCTGAGCAGAGCAGAAGCTCTGCCGTCCTGGAGGCGCACTCGGCTCCAGCCAAGGAGGGCTTGAGCCAAACGAGGCTGGGCTGCCTCTTCTTCCCTCGAGGAGGCTCGCCTCCCCGCCAGCTGTTCACTCGGCTTCCAGGTGGGGGCGCTCTGCGCCTCCTGCAGGTCTTGGCTCAGGGGCTGCTTGCTCTGAGCTGGGGCTGTGGGCGGGAGCACAGGCACGCAGGGGCAGGCCCCAACCAGCTGCACACGTCTCTGCTGGGGAGGAGAGCGCTAGGGAAGCTACGTGTGTGAGGCAGCTGCTGGGCGCCCAGGGAGTCAGCCTCCGGGTGTGCGGGGCTGCAGACCCCAGCCAGGGGCCCTGGGAGCCTGGTGCACTCCGTGCGGCGCTGAGCCTGGGCGGCCAAGCAACCGCCGGAGGAGCCTTGCACTGACCCTTCCCTTCCCTCGCACAGAGCGCTTCCTGCTGGAGCCCTTGGCAGTGTGCAAGCCACCGGCCCCTAAGCCCTCCCCAAGGACTCCTGGGGCCTAGGTGCAAAGGCAAGGCAGGAGCGGAGCTGAGGCCAGGAAGGCGCCAGTGGCGTCTCCCAGCCTCGCGCAGCCTGCTCCTTCCTGGGCAGGAAGCCTAGCAGCGAGGCAAGTCTGGGCAATGCTCGCCCAGGGCATAGCAGCTTCGCGCCAGCAACTATGCCAGATCAGGCCTCTGAGCAGAGCTGGAGCTCTGCCGTCCTGGAGGGGCACTCGGCTCCAGCCAAGTAGGGCTTGAGCAAAACGAGGCTGGGCTGCCTCTTCTTCCCTCGAGGAGGCTCGCCTCCCCGCCATCTGTTCACTCGGCTTCCAGGTGGGGGCGCTCTGCGCCTCTTGCAGGTCTTGGCTCAGGGGCTGCCTGCCCTGAGCTGGGGCTGTGCGCAGGAGCCCAGGCACGCAGGGGCAGGCCCCAACCAGCTGCACACGTCTCTGCTGGGGAGGAGAGCGCTAGGGAAGCTACGTGTGTGAGGCAGCTGCTGGGCGCCCAGGGAGTCAGCCTCCAGGTGTGCGGGGCTGCAGACCCCAGCCAGGGACCCTGGGAGCCTGGTGCATTCCGCGCGGTGCTGAGTCTGGGCGGCCAAGCAACCTCTGGAGGAGCCCTGCACTAGCCCTTTCCTTCCCTCGCACAGAGCTCTTCCTGCTGGAGCCCTTGGCAGTGTGCAAGCCACCGGCCCCTAAGCCCTCCCCAAGGACGCCTGGGGCCTAGGTGCAAAGGCAAGGCAGGAGCGGAGCTGAGGCCAGGAAGCCGCCAGTGGCGTCTCCCAGCCTCACGCAGCCTGCTCCTTCCTGGGCAGGAAGACTAGCAGCGAGGCAAGTCTGGGCAAGGCTCGCCCAGGGCAGAGCAGCCTCGCGCCAGCAACTCTGCCAGAACGTTCCTCTGAGCAGAGCAGGAGCTCTGCCGTCCTGGAGGCGCACTCGGCTCCAGCCAAGTAGGGCTTGAGCCAAACGAGGCTGGGCTGCCTCTTCTTCCCTCGAGGAGGCTCGCCTCCCCGCCAGCTGTTCACTCGGCTTCCAGGTGGGGGCGCTCTGCGCCTCCTGCAGGTCTTGGCTCAGGGGCTGCTTGCCCTGAGCTGGGGCTGTGCGCGGGAGCCCAGGCACGCAGGGGCAGTCCCCAACCAGCTGCACACGTCTCTGCTGGGGAGGAGAGCGCTAGGGAAGCTACGTGTGTGAGGAAGCTGCTGGGCGCCCAGGGAGACAGCCTCCGGGTGTGCGGGGCTGCAGACCCCAGCCAGGGCCCTGGGAGCCTGGTGCTCTCCGTGCCTAGCTAAGTCTGGGCGGCCAAGCAACCGCTGGAGGAGACCTGCCCAACCCTTGCCTTCCCTCGCACAGAGCTCTTCCTGCTAGAGCCCTTGGCAGTGTGCAAGCCACCGGCCCCCAAGCCCTCCCCAAGGACGCCTGGGGCCTAGGTGCAAAGGCAAGGCAGGAGCGGAGCTGAGGCCAGGAAGGCGCCAGTGGCGTCTCCCAGCCTCGCGCAGCCTGCTCCTTCCTGGGCAGGAAGCCTAGCAGCGAGGCAAGTCTGGGCAAGGCTCGCCCAGGGCATAGCAGCTTCGCGCCAGCAACTATGCCAGATCAGGCCTCTGAGCAGAGCTGGAGCTCTGCCGTCCTGGAGGCGCACTCGGCTCCAGCCAAGTAGGGCTTGAGCCAAACGAGGCTGGGCTGCCTCTTCTTCCCTCGAGGAGGCTCGCCTCCCCGCCAGCTGTTCACTCGGATTCCAGGTGGGGGCGCTCTGCCCCTCCTGCAGGTCTTGGCTCAGGGGCTGCCTGCCCTGAGCTGGGGCTGTGCGCAGGAGCCCAGGCACGCAGGGGCAGGCCCCAACCAGCTGCACGCGTCTCTGCTGGGGAGGAGAGCGCTAGGGAAGCTACGTGTGTGAGGCAGCTGCTGGGCGCCCAGGGAGTCAGCCTCCGGGTGTGCGGGGCTGCAGACCCCAGCCAGGGGCCCTGGGAGCCTGGTGCACTCCGCGCGGCGCTGAGTCTGGGCGGCCAAGCACCCTCTGGAGGAGCCCTGCACTAGCCCTTTCCTTCCCTCGCACAGAGCTCTTCCTGCTGGAGCCCTTGGCAGTGTGCAAGCCACCGGCCCCTAAGCCCTCCCCAAGGACGCCTGGGGCCTAGGTGCAAAGGCAAGGCAGGAGCGGAGCTGAGGCCAGGAAGGCGCCAGTGGCGTCTCCCAGCCTCACGCAGCCTGCTCCTTCCTGGGCAGGAAGCCTAGCAGCGAGGCAAGTCTGGGCAAGGCTCGCCCGGGGCAGAGCAGCCTCGCGCCAGCAACTCTGCCAGAACGGGCCTCTGAGCAGAGCTGGAGCTCTGCCGTCCTGGAGGCGCACTCGGCTCCAGCCAAGTAGGGCTTGAGCCAAACGAGGCTGGGCTGCCTCTTCTTCCCTCGAGGAGGCTCGCCTCCCCGCCAGCTGTTCACTCGGCTTCCAGGTGGGGGCGCTCTGCACCTCCTGCTGGTCTTGGCTCAGGGGCTGCTTGCTCTGAGCTGGGGCTGTGGGCGGGAGCCCAGGCACGCAGGGGCAGGCCCCAACCAGCTGCACACGTCTCTGCTGGGGAGGAGAGCGCTAGGGAAGCTACGTGTGTGAGGCAGCTGCTGGGCGCCCAGGGAGTCAGCCTCCGGGTGTGCGGGGCTGCAGACCCCAGCCAGGGGCCCTGGGAGCCTGGTGCACTCCGTGCGGCGCTGAGTCTGGTCGGCCAAGCAACCGCTGGAGGAGCCCTGCACAGGCCCTTCCCTTCCCTCGCACAGAGCTCTTCCTGCTGGAGCCCTTGGCAGTGTGCAAGCCACCGGCCCCTAAGCCCTCCCCAAGGACGCATGGGGCCTAGGTGCAAACGCAAGCCAGGAGCAGAGCTGAGGCCAGGAAGGCGCCAGTGGCGTCTCCCAGCCTCGCGCAGCCTGCCCCTTCATGGGCAGGAAGCCTAGCAGCGAGGCAAGTCTGGGCAAGGCTCGCCCAGGGCAGAGCAGCCTCGCGCCAGCAACTCTGCCAGATCGGGCCTCTGAGCAGAGCTGGAGCTCTGCCGTCCTGGAGGCGCACTCGGTTCCAGCCAAGTAGGGCTTGAGCCAAACGAGGCTGGGCTGCCTCTTCTTCCCTCGAGAAGGCTCGCCTCCCCGCCAGCTTTTCACTCGGCTTCCAGGTGGGGGCGCTCTTCGCCTCCTGCAGGTCTTGGCTCAGGGGCTGCTTGCCCTGAGCTGGGGTGGTTCGCGTGAGCCCAGGCACGCAGGGGCAGGCCCAAACCAGCTGCACACGTCTCTGCTGGGGAGGAGAGCGCTAGGGAAGCTACGTGTGTGAGGCAGCTGCTGGGCGCCCAGGGAGTCAGCCTCCGGGTGTGCGGCGCTGCAGACCCCAGCCAGGGGCCCTGGGAGCCTGGTGCACTCCGTGCGGCGCTGAGCCTGGGCGGCCAAGCAATCGCTGGAGGAGCCCTGCACTGGCCCTTCCCTTCTCTCGCACAGAGATCTTCCTGCTGGAGCCCTTGGCAGTGTGCAAGCCACCGGCCCCTAAGCCCTCCCCAAGGACGCATGGGGCCTAGGTGCAAACGCAAGGCAGGAGCACAGCTGAGGCCAGGAAGGCGCCAATGGTGTCTCCCAGCCTCGCGCAGCCTGCTCCTTCCTGGGCAGGAAGCCTAGCAGCGAGGCAAGTCTGGGCAAGGCTCGCCCAGGCCAGAGCAGCCTCGCGCCAGCAACTCTGCCAGATCGGGCCTCTGAGCAGAGCTGGAGCTCTGCCGTCCTGGAGGCGCACTCGGCACCAGCCAAGTAGGGCTTGAGCCAAAGGAGGCTGGGCTGCCTCTTCTTCCCTCGAGGAGGCTCGCCTCCCCGCCAGCTGTTCACTCGGCTTCCAGGTGGGGGCGCTCTGCGCCTCCTGCAGGTCTTGACTCAGGGGCTGCTTGCCCTGAGCTGGGGCTGTGGGCGGGAGCCCAGGCATGCAGGGGCAGGCCCCAACCAGCTGCACACGTCTCTGCTGGGGAGGAGAGCGCTAGGGAAGCTACGTGTGTGAGGCAGCTGCTGGGCGCCCAGGGAGTCAGCCTCCGGGTGTGCGGGGCTGCAGACCCCAGCCAGGGGCCCTGGGAGCCTGGGGCACTCCGTGCGGGGCTGAGCCTGGGCGGCCAAGCAACCGGTGGAGGAGCCCTGCACTGGCCCTTCCCTTCCCTCGCACAGAGCTCTTCTTGCTGGAGCCCTTGGCAGTGTGCAAGCCACCGGCCCCTAAGCCCTCCCCAAGGACGCCTGGGGCCTAGGTGCAAAGGCAAGGCAGGAGCGGAGCTGATGCCAGGAAGGCGCCAGTGGCGTCTCCCAGCCTAGCGCAACCTGCTCCTTCCTGGGCAGGAAGCCTAGCAGCGAGGCAAGTCTGGGCAAGGCTCGCCCAGGGCAGAGCAGCCTCGCGCCAGCAACTCTGCCAGATCGGGCCTCTGAGCAGAGCTGGAGCTCTGCCGTCCTGGAGGCGAAATCGGCTCCAGCCAAGTAGGGCTTGAGCCAAACGAGGCTGGGCTGCCTCTTCTTCCCTCGAGGAGGCTCGCCTCCCCGCCAGCTGTTCACTCGGCTTCCAGGTGGGGGCGATCTGCGCCTCCTGCACGTCTTGGCTCAGGGGCTGCTTGCTCTGAGCTGGGGCTGTGGGAGGGAGCCCAGGCACGCAGGGGCAGGCCCCAACCAGCTGCTCACGTCTCTGCTGGGGAGGAGAGTGCTAGGGAAACTACGTGTGTGAGGCAGCTGCTGGGCGCCCAGGGCGTCAGCCTCTGGGTGTGCGGGGCTGCAGACCCCAGCCAGGGCCCTGGGAGCCTGATGCACTCCGTGCGGCGCTGAGTCTGGGCGGCCAAACAACCTCTGGAGGAGCCCTGCACTAGCCTTTCCCTTCCCTCGAACAGAGCTCTTCCTGCTGGAGCCCTTGGCAGTGTGCAAGCCACCGGTCCCTAAGCCCTCCCCAAGGACGCCTGGGGCCTAGGTGCAAAGGCAAGGCAGGAGCGGAGCTGAGGCCAGGAAGGCGCCAGTGGCGTCTCCCAGCCTCGCGCAGCCTGTTCCTTCCTGGGCAGGAAGCCTAGCAGTGAGGCAAGTCAGGGCAAGGCTCTCCCAGGCAGAGCAGCCTCGCGCCAGCAACTCTGCCAGAACGGGCCTCTGAGCAGAGCTGGAGCTCTGCCGTCCTGGAGGCGCACTCGGCTCCAGCCAAGTAGGGCTTGAGCCAAACGAGGCTGGGCTGCCACTTCTTCCCTCGAGGAGGCTCGCCTCCCCGCCAGCTGTTCACTCGGCTTCCAGGTGGGGGCGCTCTGCGCCTCCTGCTGGTCTTGGCTCAGGGGCTGCTTGCCCTGAGCTGGGGCTGTGGGCGGGAGCCCAGGCACGCAGGGGCAGGCCCCAACCAGCTGCACACGTCTCTGCTGGGTAGGAGAGAGCTAGGGAAGCTACGTGTGTGAGGCAGCTCCTGGGGGCCCAGGGAGTCAGCCTCCGGGTGTGCGGGGTTGCAGACACCAGCCAGGGGCCCTGGGAGCCTGGTGCACTCCGTGCGGCGCTGAGTCTGGGCGGCCAAGCAACCTCTGGAGGAGCCCTGCACTAGCCATTCCCTTCCCTCGCAAAGAGCTCTTCCTGCTGGAGCCCTTGGCAGTGTGCAAGCCACAGGCCCCTAAGCCCTCGCCAAGGACGCCTGGGGCCTAGGTGCAAAGGCAAGGCAGGAGCGGAGCTGAGGCCAGGAAGGCGCCAGTGGCGTCTCCCAGCCTCGCGCAACCTGCTCCTTCCTGGGCAGGAAGCCTAGCAGCGAGGCAAGTCTGGCAAGGCTCGCCCAGGGAAGAGCAGCCTCGCGCCAGCCACTCTGCCAGATCGGACCTCTGAGCAGAGCAGGATCTCTGCCGTCCTGGAGGCGCACTCGGCTCCAGCCAAGTAGGGCTTGAGCCAAATGAGGCTGGGCTGCCTCTTCTTCCCTCGAGGAGGCTCGCCTCCCCGCCAGCTGTTCACTCGGCTTTCAGGTGGGGGCGATCTGCGCCTCCTGCAGGTCTTGGCTCAGGGGCTGCTTGCTCTGAGCTGGGGATGTGGGCGGGAGCCCAGGCACGCAGGGGCAGGCCCCAACCAGCTGCACACGTCTCTGCTGGGGAGGAGAGCGCTAGGGAAGCTACGTGTGTGAGGCAGCTGCTGGGCGCCCAGGGAGTCAGCCTCCGGGTGTGCGGGGCTGCAGACCCCAGCCAGGGCCCTGGGAGCCTGGTGCACTCCGTGCGGCGCTGAGTCTGGGCGGCCAAGCAACCTCTGGAGGAGCCCTGCACTAGCCCTTGCCTTCCCTCGCACAGAGCTCTTCCTGCTAGAGCCCTTGGCAGTGTGCAAGCCACCGGCCCCCAAGCCCTCCCCAAGGACGCCTGGGGCCTAGGTGCAAAGGCAAGGCAGGAGCGGAGCTGAGGCCAGGAAGGCGCCAGTGGCGTCTCCCAGCCTCGCGCAGCCTGCTCCTTCCTGGGCAGGAAGCCTAGCAGCGAGGCAAGTCTGGGCAAGGCTCGCCCAGGGCATAGCAGCTTCGCGCCAGCAACTATGCCAGATCAGGCCTCTGAGCAGAGCTGGAGCTCTGCCGTCCTGGAGGCGCACTCGGCTCCAGCCAAGTAGGGCTTGAGCCAAACGAGGCTGGGCTGCCTCTTCTTCCCTCGAGGAGGCTCGCCTCCCCGCCAGCTGTTCACTCGGATTCCAGGTGGGGGCGCTCTGCCCCTCCTGCAGGTCTTGGCTCAGGGGCTGCCTGCCCTGAGCTGGGGCTGTGCGCAGGAGCCCAGGCACGCAGGGGCAGGCCCCAACCAGCTGCACGCGTCTCTGCTGGGGAGGAGAGCGCTAGGGAAGCTACGTGTGTGAGGCAGCTGCTGGGCGCCCAGGGAGTCAGCCTCCGGGTGTGCGGGGCTGCAGACCCCAGCCAGGGGCCCTGGGAGCCTGGTGCACTCCGCGCGGCGCTGAGTCTGGGCGGCCAAGCACCCTCTGGAGGAGCCCTGCACTAGCCCTTTCCTTCCCTCGCACAGAGCTCTTCCTGCTGGAGCCCTTGGCAGTGTGCAAGCCACCGGCCCCTAAGCCCTCCCCAAGGACGCCTGGGGCCTAGGTGCAAAGGCAAGGCAGGAGCGGAGCTGAGGCCAGGAAGGCGCCAGTGGCGTCTCCCAGCCTCACGCAGCCTGCTCCTTCCTGGGCAGGAAGCCTAGCAGCGAGGCAAGTCTGGGCAAGGCTCGCCCGGGGCAGAGCAGCCTCGCGCCAGCAACTCTGCCAGAACGGGCCTCTGAGCAGAGCTGGAGCTCTGCCGTCCTGGAGGCGCACTCGGCTCCAGCCAAGTAGGGCTTGAGCCAAACGAGGCTGGGCTGCCTCTTCTTCCCTCGAGGAGGCTCGCCTCCCCGCCAGCTGTTCACTCGGCTTCCAGGTGGGGGCGCTCTGCACCTCCTGCTGGTCTTGGCTCAGGGGCTGCTTGCTCTGAGCTGGGGCTGTGGGCGGGAGCCCAGGCACGCAGGGGCAGGCCCCAACCAGCTGCACACGTCTCTGCTGGGGAGGAGAGCGCTAGGGAAGCTACGTGTGTGAGGCAGCTGCTGGGCGCCCAGGGAGTCAGCCTCCGGGTGTGCGGGGCTGCAGACCCCAGCCAGGGGCCCTGGGAGCCTGGTGCACTCCGTGCGGCGCTGAGTCTGGTCGGCCAAGCAACCGCTGGAGGAGCCCTGCACAGGCCCTTCCCTTCCCTCGCACAGAGCTCTTCCTGCTGGAGCCCTTGGCAGTGTGCAAGCCACCGGCCCCTAAGCCCTCCCCAAGGACGCATGGGGCCTAGGTGCAAACGCAAGCCAGGAGCAGAGCTGAGGCCAGGAAGGCGCCAGTGGCGTCTCCCAGCCTCGCGCAGCCTGCCCCTTCATGGGCAGGAAGCCTAGCAGCGAGGCAAGTCTGGGCAAGGCTCGCCCAGGGCAGAGCAGCCTCGCGCCAGCAACTCTGCCAGATCGGGCCTCTGAGCAGAGCTGGAGCTCTGCCGTCCTGGAGGCGCACTCGGTTCCAGCCAAGTAGGGCTTGAGCCAAACGAGGCTGGGCTGCCTCTTCTTCCCTCGAGAAGGCTCGCCTCCCCGCCAGCTTTTCACTCGGCTTCCAGGTGGGGGCGCTCTTCGCCTCCTGCAGGTCTTGGCTCAGGGGCTGCTTGCCCTGAGCTGGGGCTGTTCGCGTGAGCCCAGGCACGCAGGGGCAGGCCCAAACCAGCTGCACACGTCTCTGCTGGGGAGGAGAGCGCTAGGGAAGCTACGTGTGTGAGGCAGCTGCTGGGCGCCCAGGGAGTCAGCCTCCGGGTGTGCGGCGCTGCAGACCCCAGCCAGGGGCCCTGGGAGCCTGGTGCACTCCGTGCGGCGCTGAGCCTGGGCGGCCAAGCAATCGCTGGAGGAGCCCTGCACTGGCCCTTCCCTTCTCTCGCACAGAGATCTTCCTGCTGGAGCCCTTGGCAGTGTGCAAGCCACCGGCCCCTAAGCCCTCCCCAAGGACGCATGGGGCCTAGGTGCAAACGCAAGGCAGGAGCACAGCTGAGGCCAGGAAGGCGCCAATGGTGTCTCCCAGCCTCGCGCAGCCTGCTCCTTCCTGGGCAGGAAGCCTAGCAGCGAGGCAAGTCTGGGCAAGGCTCGCCCAGGCCAGAGCAGCCTCGCGCCAGCAACTCTGCCAGATCGGGCCTCTGAGCAGAGCTGGAGCTCTGCCGTCCTGGAGGCGCACTCGGCTCCAGCCAAGTAGGGCTTGAGCCAAAGGAGGCTGGGCTGCCTCTTCTTCCCTCGAGGAGGCTCGCCTCCCCGCCAGCTGTTCACTCGGCTTCCAGGTGGGGGCGCTCTGCGCCTCCTGCAGGTCTTGACTCAGGGGCTGCTTGCCCTGAGCTGGGGCTGTGGGCGGGAGCCCAGGCATGCAGGGGCAGGCCCCAACCAGCTGCACACGTCTCTGCTGGGGAGGAGAGCGCTAGGGAAGCTACGTGTGTGAGGCAGCTGCTGGGCGCCCAGGGAGTCAGCCTCCGGGTGTGCGGGGCTGCAGACCCCAGCCAGGGGCCCTGGGAGCCTGGGGCACTCCGTGCGGGGCTGAGCCTGGGCGGCCAAGCAACCGGTGGAGGAGCCCTGCACTGGCCCTTCCCTTCCCTCGCACAGAGCTCTTCTTGCTGGAGCCCTTGGCAGTGTGCAAGCCACCGGCCCCTAAGCCCTCCCCAAGGACGCCTGGGGCCTAGGTGCAAAGGCAAGGCAGGAGCGGAGCTGATGCCAGGAAGGCGCCAGTGGCGTCTCCCAGCCTAGCGCAACCTGCTCCTTCCTGGGCAGGAAGCCTAGCAGCGAGGCAAGTCTGGGCAAGGCTCGCCCAGGGCAGAGCAGCCTCGCGCCAGCAACTCTGCCAGATCGGGCCTCTGAGCAGAGCTGGAGCTCTGCCGTCCTGGAGGCGAAATCGGCTCCAGCCAAGTAGGGCTTGAGCCAAACGAGGCTGGGCTGCCTCTTCTTCCCTCGAGGAGGCTCGCCTCCCCGCCAGCTGTTCACTCGGCTTCCAGGTGGGGGCGATCAGCGCCTCCTGCACGTCTTGGCTCAGGGGCTGCTTGCTCTGAGCTGGGGCTGTGGGAGGGAGCCCAGGCACGCAGGGGCAGGCCCCAACCAGCTGCTCACGTCTCTGCTGGGGAGGAGAGTGCTAGGGAAACTACGTGTGTGAGGCAGCTGCTGGGCGCCCAGGGCGTCAGCCTCTGGGTGTGCGGGGCTGCAGACCCCAGCCAGGGCCCTGGGAGCCTGATGCACTCCGTGCGGCGCTGAGTCTGGGCGGCCAAACAACCTCTGGAGGAGCCCTGCACTAGCCTTTCCCTTCCCTCGAACAGAGCTCTTCCTGCTGGAGCCCTTGGCAGTGTGCAAGCCACCGGTCCCTAAGCCCTCCCCAAGGACGCCTGGGGCCTAGGTGCAAAGGCAAGGCAGGAGCGGAGCTGAGGCCAGGAAGGCGCCAGTGGCGTCTCCCAGCCTCGCGCAGCCTGTTCCTTCCTGGGCAGGAAGCCTAGCAGTGAGGCAAGTCAGGGCAAGGCTCTCCCAGGCAGAGCAGCCTCGCGCCAGCAACTCTGCCAGAACGGGCCTCTGAGCAGAGCTGGAGCTCTGCCGTCCTGGAGGCGCACTCGGCTCCAGCCAAGTAGGGCTTGAGCCAAACGAGGCTGGGCTGCCACTTCTTCCCTCGAGGAGGCTCGCCTCCCCGCCAGCTGTTCACTCGGCTTCCAGGTGGGGGCGCTCTGCGCCTCCTGCTGGTCTTGGCTCAGGGGCTGCTTGCCCTGAGCTGGGGCTGTGGGCGGGAGCCCAGGCACGCAGGGGCAGGCCCCAACCAGCTGCACACGTCTCTGCTGGGTAGGAGAGAGCTAGGGAAGCTACGTGTGTGAGGCAGCTCCTGGGGGCCCAGGGAGTCAGCCTCCGGGTGTGCGGGGTTGCAGACACCAGCCAGGGGCCCTGGGAGCCTGGTGCACTCCGTGCGGCGCTGAGTCTGGGCGGCCAAGCAACCTCTGGAGGAGCCCTGCACTAGCCATTCCCTTCCCTCGCAAAGAGCTCTTCCTGCTGGAGCCCTTGGCAGTGTGCAAGCCACAGGCCCCTAAGCCCTCGCCAAGGACGCCTGGGGCCTAGGTGCAAAGGCAAGGCAGGAGCGGAGCTGAGGCCAGGAAGGCGCCAGTGGCGTCTCCCAGCCTCGCGCAACCTGCTCCTTCCTGGGCAGGAAGCCTAGCAGCGAGGCAAGTCTGGGCAAGGCTCGCCCAGGGAAGAGCAGCCTCGCGCCAGCCACTCTGCCAGATCGGACCTCTGAGCAGAGCAGGATCTCTGCCGTCCTGGAGGCGCACTCGGCTCCAGCCAAGTAGGGCTTGAGCCAAATGAGGCTGGGCTGCCTCTTCTTCCCTCGAGGAGGCTCGCCTCCCCGCCAGCTGTTCACTCGGCTTTCAGGTGGGGGCGATCTGCGCCTCCTGCAGGTCTTGGCTCAGGGGCTGCTTGCTCTGAGCTGGGGATGTGGGCGGGAGCCCAGGCACGCAGGGGCAGGCCCCAACCAGCTGCACACGTCTCTGCTGGGGAGGAGAGCGCTAGGGAAGCTACGTGTGTGAGGCAGCTGCTGGGCGCCCAGGGAGTCAGCCTCCGGGTGTGCGGGGCTGCAGACCCCAGCCAGGGCCCTGGGAGCCTGGTGCACTCCGTGCGGCGCTGAGTCTGGGCGGCCAAGCAACCTCTGGAGGAGCCCTGCACTAGCCCTTCCCTTCCCTCGCACAGAGCTCTTCCTGCTGGAGCCCTTGGCAGTGTGCAAGCCACCGGCCCCTAAGCCCTCCCCAAGGACGCCTGGGGCCTAGGTGCAAAGGCAAGGCAGGAGCGGAGCTGAGGCCAGGAAGGCGCCAGTGGCGTCTTCCAGCCTCGCGCAGCCTGCTCCTTCCTGGGCAGGAAGCCTAGCAGCGAGGCAAGTCTGGGCAAGGTTCGCCCAGGGCAGAGCAGCCTCGCGCCAGCAACTCTGCCAGATCGGGCCTCTGAGCAGAGCTGGAGCTCTGCCGTCCTGGAGGTGCACTCATTCCAGCCAAGTGGAGCTTGAACCAAACGAGGCTGGGCTGCCTCTTCTTCCCTCGAGGAGGCTCGCCTCCCCGCCAGCTGTTCACTCGGCTTCCAGGTGGGGGCGCTCTGCGCCTCCTGCAGGTCTTGGCTCAGGGGCTGCTTGCCCTGAGCTGGGGCTGTGGGCGGGAGCCCAGGCACGCATGGGCAGGCCCCAACCAGCTGCACACGTCTCTGCTGGGGAGGAGAGCGCTAGGGAAGCTACGTGTGTGAGGCAGCTGCTGGGCGCCCAGGGAGTCAGCCTCCGGGTGTGCGGGGCTGCAGACCCCAGCCAGGGGCCCTGGGAGCCTGGTGCACTCCGTGCGGCGCTGAGCCTGGGCGGCCAAGCAACCGCTGGAGGAGCCCTGCACTGGCCCTTCCCTTCCCTCGCACAGAGCTCTTCCTGCTGGAGCCCTTGGCAGTGTGCAAGCCACCGGCCCCTAAGCCCTCCCCAAGGACGCCTGGGGCCTAGGTGCAAAGGCAAGGCAGGAGCGGAGCTGAGGCCAGGAAGGCGCCAGTGGCGTCTTCCAGCCTCGCGCAGCCTGCTCCTTCCTGGGCAGGAAGCCTAGCAGCGAGGCAAGTCTGGGCAAGGCTCGCCCAGGGCAGAGCAGCCTCGCGCCAGCAACTCTGCCAGAACGGGCCTCTGAGCAGAGCTGGAGCTCTGCCGTCCTGGAGGCGCACTCGGCTCCAGCCAAGTAGGGCTTGAGCCAAACGAGGCTGGGCTGCCTCTTCTTAACTCGAGGAGGCTCGACTCCCCGCCAGCTGTTCACTCGGCTTCCAGGTGGGGGCGCTCTGCGCCTCCTGCAGGTCTTGGCTCAGGGGCTGCTTGCCCTGAGCTGGGGCTGTGGGCGGGAGCCCAGGCACGCAGGGGCAGGCCCCAACCAGCTGCACACGTCTCTGCTGGGGAGGAGAGTGCTAGGGAAGCTACGTGTGTGAGGCAGCTACTGGGAGCCCAGGGAGTCAGCCTCCGGGTGTGCGGGGCTGCAGACACCAGCCAGGGGCCCTGGGAGCCTGGTGCACTCCGTGCGGCGCTGAGCCTGGGCGGCCAAGCAACCGCTGTAGGAGCCCTGCACTGGCCCTTCCCTTCCCTCGCACAGAGCTCTTCCTGCTGGAGCCCTTGGCAGTGTGCAAGCCACCGGCCCCTAAGCCCTCCCCAAGGACGCCTGGGGCCTAGGTGCAAAGGCAAGGCAGGAGCAGAGCTGAGGCTAGGAAGGCGCCAGTGGCGTCTCCCAGCCTCGCGTAGCCTACTCCTTCCTGGGCAGGAAGCCTAGCAGCGAGGCAAGTCTGGGCAAGGTTCGCCCAGGGCAGAGCGCCTCGCGCCAGCAACTCTGCCAGATCGGCCATCTGAGCAGAGCTGGAGCTCTGCCGTCCTGGAGGTGCACTCATTCCAGCCAAGTGGGGCTTGAGCCAAACGAGGCTGGGCTGCCTCTTCTTCCCTCGAGGAGGCTCGCCTCCCCGCCATCTGTTCACTCGGCTTCCAGGTGGGGGCGCTCTGCGCCTCCTGCAGGTCTTGGCTCAGGGGCTGCTTGCCCTGAGCTGGGGCTGTGCGCGGGAGCCCAGGAACGCAGGGGCAGGCCCCAACCAGCTGCACACGTCTCTGCTGGGGAGGAGAGCGCAAGGGAAGCTACGTGTGTGAGGAAGCTGCTGGGCGCCCAGGGAGTCAGCCTCCGGGTGTGCGGGGCTGCAGACCCCAGCCAGGGCCCTGGGAGCCTGGTGCACTCCGTGCCGAGCTAAGACTGGGCGGCCAAGCAACCGCTTGAGGAGCCCTGCACTAGCCCTTCCCTTCCCTCGCACAGAGCTCTTCCTGCTGGAGCCCTTGGCAGTGTGCAAGCCACCGGCCCCTAAGCCCTCCCCAAGGACGCCTGGGGCCTAGGTGCAAAGGCAAGGCAGGAGCGGAGCTGAGGCCAGGAAGGCGCCAGTGGCGTCTCCCAGCCTCGCGCAGCCTGCTCCTTCCTGGGCAGGAAGCCTAGCAGCGAGGCAAGTCTGGGCAAGGCTCGCCCAGGGCATAGCAGCTTCGCGCCAGCAACTATGCCAGATCAGGCCTCTGAGCAGAGCTGGAGCTCTGCCGTCCTGGAGGCACACTCGGCTCCAGCCAAGTAGGGCTTGAGCCAAACGAGGCTGGGCTGCCTCTTCTTCCCTCGAGGAGGCTCGCCTCCCCGCCAGCTGTTCACTCGGCTTCCAGGTGGGGGCGCTCTGCGCCTCCTGCAGGTCTTGGCTCAGGGGCTGCCTGCCCTGAGCTGGGGCTGTGGGCGGGAGCCCAGGCACGCAGGGGCAGGCCCCAACCAGCTGCTCACGTCTCTGCTGGGGAGGAGAGTGCTAGGGAAACTACGTGTGTGAGGCAGCTGCTGGGCGCCCAGGGCGTCAGCCTCTGGGTGTGCGGGGCTGCAGACCCCAGCCAGGGCCCTGGGAGCCTGATGCACTCCGTGCGGCGCTGAGTCTGGGCGGCCAAACAACCTCTGGAGGAGCCCTGCACTAGCCTTTCCCTTCCCTCGAACAGAGCTCTTCCTGCTGGAGCCCTTGGCAGTGTGCAAGCCACCGGTCCCTAAGCCCTCGCCAAGGACGCCTGGGGCCTAGGTGCAAAGGCAAGGCAGGAGCGGAGCTGAGGCCAGGAAGGCGCCAGTGGCGTCTCTCAGCCTCGCGCAACCTGCTCCTTCCTGGGCAGGAAGCCTAGCAGCGAGGCAAGTCTGGGCAAGGCTCGCCCAGGGAAGAGCAGCCTCGCGCCAGCCACTCTGCCAGATCGGACCTCTGAGCAGAGCAGGATCTCTGCCGTCCTGGAGGCGCACTCGGCTCCAGCCAAGTAGGGCTTGAGCCAAACGAGGCTGGGCTGCCTCTTCTTCCCTCGAGGAGGCTCGCCTCCCCGCCAGCTGTTCACTCGGCTTTCAGGTGGGGGCGATCTGCGCCTCCTGCAGGTCTTGGCTCAGGGGCTGCTTGCTCTGAGCTGGGGATGTGGGCGGGAGCCCAGGCACGCAGGGGCAGGCCCCAACCAGCTGCACACGTCTCTGCTGGGGAGGAGAGCGCTAGGGAAGCTACGTGTGTGAGGCAGCTGCTGGGCGCCCAGGGAGTCAGCCTCCGGGTGTGCGGGGCTGCAGACCCCAGCCAGGGCCCTGGGAGCCTGGTGCACTCCGTGCGGCGCTGAGTCTGGGCGGCCAAGCAACCTCTGGAGGAGCCCTGCACTAGCCCTTCCCTTCCCTCGCACAGAGCTCTTCCTGCTGGAGCCCTTGGCAGTGTGCAAGCCACCGGCCCCTAAGCCCTCCCCAAGGACGCCTGGGGCCTAGGTGCAAAGGCAAGGCAGGAGCGGAGCTGAGGCCAGGAAGGCGCCAGTGGCGTCTTCCAGCCTCGCGCAGCCTGCTCCTTCCTGGGCAGGAAGCCTAGCAGCGAGGCAAGTCTGGGCAAGGTTCGCCCAGGGCAGAGCAGCCTCGCGCCAGCAACTCTGCCAGATCGGGCCTCTGAGCAGAGCTGGAGCTCTGCCGTCCTGGAGGTGCACTCATTCCAGCCAAGTGGAGCTTGAACCAAACGAGGCTGGGCTGCCTCTTCTTCCCTCGAGGAGGCTCGCCTCCCCGCCAGCTGTTCACTCGGCTTCCAGGTGGGGGCGCTCTGCGCCTCCTGCAGGTCTTGGCTCAGGGGCTGCTTGCCCTGAGCTGGGGCTGTGGGCGGGAGCCCAGGCACGCATGGGCAGGCCCCAACCAGCTGCACACGTCTCTGCTGGGGAGGAGAGCGCTAGGGAAGCTACGTGTGTGAGGCAGCTGCTGGGCGCCCAGGGAGTCAGCCTCCGGGTGTGCGGGGCTGCAGACCCCAGCCAGGGGCCCTGGGAGCCTGGTGCACTCCGTGCGGGGCTGAGCCTGGGCGGCCAAGCAACCGCTGGAGGAGCCCTGCACTGGCCCTTCCCTTCCCTCGCACAGAGCTCTTCCTGCTGGAGCCCTTGGCAGTGTGCAAGCCACCGGCCCCTAAGCCCTCCCCAAGGACGCCTGGGGCCTAGGTGCAAAGGCAAGGCAGGAGCGGAGCTGAGGCCAGGAAGGCGCCAGTGGCGTCTTCCAGCCTCGCGCAGCCTGCTCCTTCCTGGGCAGGAAGCCTAGCAGCGAGGCAAGTCTGGGCAAGGCTCGCCCAGGGCAGAGCAGCCTCGCGCCAGCAACTCTGCCAGAACGGGCCTCTGAGCAGAGCTGGAGCTCTGCCGTCCTGGAGGCGCACTCGGCTCGAGCCAAGTAGGGCTTGAGCCAAACGAGGCTGGGCTGCCTCTTCTTAACTCGAGGAGGCTCGACTCCCCGCCAGCTGTTCACTCGGCTTCCAGGTGGGGGCGCTCTGCCCCTCCTGCAGGTCTTGGCTCAGGGGCTGCTTGCCCTGAGCTGGGGCTGTGGGCGGGAGCCCAGGCACGCAGGGGCAGGCCCCAACCAGCTGCACACGTCTCTGCTGGGGAGGAGAGTGCTAGGGAAGCTACGTGTGTGAGGCAGCTACTGGGAGCCCAGGGAGTCAGCCTCCGGGTGTGCGGGGCTGCAGACACCAGCCAGGGGCCCTGGGAGCCTGGTGCACTCCGTGCGGCGCTGAGCCTGGGCGGCCAAGCAACCGCTGTAGGAGCCCTGCACTGGCCCTTCCCTTCCCTCGCACAGAGCTCTTCCTGCTGGAGCCCTTGGCAGTGTGCAAGCCACCGGCCCCTAAGCCCTCCCCAAGGACGCCTGGGGCCTAGGTGCAAAGGCAAGGCAGGAGCAGAGCTGAGGCTAGGAAGGCGCCAGTGGCGTCTCCCAGCCTCGCGCAGCCTACTCCTTCCTGGGCAGGAAGCCTAGCAGCGAGGCAAGTCTGGGCAAGGTTCGCCCAGGGCAGAGCAGCCTCGCTCCAGCAACTCTGCCAGATCGGCCATCTGAGCAGAGCAGGAGCTCTGCCGTCCTGGAGGTGCACTCATTCCAGCCAAGTGGGGCTTGAGCCAAACGAGGCTGGGCTGCCTCTTCTTCCCTCGAGGAGGCTCGCCTCCCCGCCAGCTGTTCACTCGGCTTCCAGGTGGGGGCGCTCTGCGCCTCCTGCAGGTCTTGGCTCAGGGGCTGCTTGCCCTGAGCTGGGGCTGTGCGCGGGAGCCAAGGCACGCAGGGGCAGGCCCCAACCAGCTGCACACGTCTCTGCTGGGGAGGAGAGCGCAAGGGAAGCTACGTGTGTGAGGAAGCTGCTGGGCGCCCAGGGAGTCAGCCTCCGGGTGTGCGGGGCTGCAGACCCCAGCCAGGGCCCTGGGAGCCTGGTGCACTCCGTGCCGAGCTAAGTCTGGGGGGCCAAGCAACCTCTGGAGGAGCCCTGCACTAGCCCTTTCCTTCCCTCGCACAGAGCTCTTCCTGCTGGAGCCCTTGGCAGTCTGCAAGCCACCGGCCCCTAAGCCCTCCCCAAGGACGCCTGGGGCCTAGGTGCAAAGGCAAGGCAGGAGCGGAGCTGAGGCCAGGAAGGCGCCAGTGGCGTCTCCCAGCCTCGCGCAGCCTGCTCCTTCCTGGGCAGGAAGCCTAGCAGCGAGGCAAGTCTGGGCAAGGCTCGCCCAGGGCATAGCAGCTTCGCGCCAGCAACTATGCCAGATCAGGCCTCTGAGCAGAGCTGGAGCTCTGCCGTCCTGGAGGCGCACTCGGCTCCAGCCAAGTAGGGCTTGAGCCAAACGAGGCTGGGCTGCCTCTTCTTCCCTCGAGGAGGCTCGCCTCCCCGCCAGCTGTTCACTCGGCTTCCAGGTGGGGGCGCTCTGCGCCTCCTGCAGGTCTTGGCTCAGGGGCTGCTTGCCCTGAGCTGGGGCTGTGGGCGGGAGCCCAGGCACGCAGGGGCAGGCCCCAACCAGCTGCACACGTCTCTGCTGGGGAGGAGAGCGCTAGGGAAGCTACGTGTGTGAGGCAGCTGCTGGGCGCCCAGGGAGTCAGCCTCCGGGTGTGCGGGGCTGCAGACCCCAGCCAGGGGCCCTGGGAGCCTGGGGCACTCCGTGCGGGGCTGAGCCTGGGCGGCCAAGCAACCGGTGGAGGAGCCCTGCACTGGCCCTTCCCTTCCCTCGCACAGAGCTCTTCTTGCTGGAGCCCTTGGCAGTGTGCAAGCCACCGGCCCCTAAGCCCTCCCCAAGGACGCCTGGGGCCTAGGTGCAAAGGCAAGGCAGGAGCGGAGCTGAGGCCAGGAAGGCGCCAGTGGCGTCTCCCAGCCTCGCGCAGCCTGCTCCTTCCTGGGCAGGAAGCCTAGCAGCGAGGCAAGTCTGGGCAAGGCTCGCCCAGGGCATAGCAGCTTCGCGCCAGCAACTCTGCCAGATCAGGCCTCTGAGCAGAGCGGGAGCTCTGCCGTCCTGGAGGCGCACTCGGCTCCAGCCAAGTAGGGCTTGAGCCAAACGAGGCTGGGCTGCCTTTCTTCCCTCGAGGAGGCTCGCCTCCCCGCCATCTGTTCACTTGGCTTCCAGGTGGGGGCGCTCTGCGCCTCTTGCAGGTCTTGGCTCAGGGGCTGCCTGCCCTGAGCTGGGGCTGTGCGCAGGAGCCCAGGCACGCAGGGGCAGGCCCCACCCAGCTGCACACGTCTCTGCTGGGGAGGAGAGCGCTAGGGAAGCTACGTGTGTGAGGCAGCTGCTGGGCGCCCAGGGAGTCAGCCTCCGGGTGTGCGGGGCTGCAGACCCAGCCAGGGGCCCTGGGAGCCTGGCGCACTCCGTGCGGCGCTGAGTCTGGGCGGCCAAGCAACCTCTGGAGGAGCCCTGCACTAGACCTTCCCTTCCCTCGCACAGAGCCTTTCCTGCTGGAGCCCTTGGCAGTGTGCAAGCCACCGGCCCCTAAGCCCTCCCCAAGGACGCCTGGGGCCTAGGTGCAAAGGCAAGGCAGGAGCGGAGCTGAGGCCAGGAAGGCGCCAGTGGCGTCTCCCAGCCTCGCGCAGCCTGCTCCTTCCTGGGCAGGAAGCCTAGCAGCGAGGCAAGTCTGGGCAAGGCTCGCCCAGGGCAGAGCAGCCTCGCGCCAGCAACTCTGCCAGATCGGGCCTCTGAGCAGAGCTGGAGCTCTGCCGTCCTGGAGGTGCACTCATTCCAGCCAAGTGGAGCTTGAACCAAACGAGGCTGGGCTGCCTCTTCTTCCCTCGAGGAGGCTCGCCTCCCCGCCAGCTGTTCACTCGGCTTCCAGGTGGGGGCGCTCTGCGCCTCCTGCAGGTCTTGGCTCAGGGGCTGCTTGCCCTGAGCTGGGGCTGTGCGCGGGAGCCCAGGCACGCAGGGGCAGGCCCCAACCAGCTGCACACGTCTCTGCTGGGGAGGAGAGCGCTAGGGAACTACGTGTGTGAGGCAGCTGCTGGGCGCCCAGGGAGTCAGCCTCCGGGTGTGCGGGGCTGCAGACCCCAGCCAGGGGCCCTGGGAGCTTGGGGCACTCCGTGCGGGGCTGAGCCTGGGCGGCCAAGCAACCGGTGGAGGAGCCCTGCACTGGCCCTTCCCTTCCCTCGCACAGAGCTCTTCTTGCTGGAGCCCTTGGCAGTGTGCAAGCCACCGGCCCCTAAGCCCTCCCCAAGGAGGCCTGGGGCCAAGTGCAAAGGCAAGGCAGGAGAGGAGCTGAGGCCAGGAAGGCGCCAGTGGCGTCTCCCAGCCTCGCGCAACCTGCTCCTTCCTGGGCAGGAAGACTAGCAGCGAGGCAAGTCTGGGCAAGGCTCGCCCAGGGCAGAGCAGCCTCGCGCCAGCAACTCTGCCAGATCGGGCCTCTGAGCAGAGCTGGAGCTCTGCCGTCCTGGAGGCGAACTCGGCTCCAGCCAAGTAGGGCTTGAGCCAAACGAGGCTGGGCTGCCTCTTCTTCCCTCGAGGAGGCTCGCCTCCCCGCCAGCTGTTCACTCGGCTTCCAGGTGGGGGCGATCTGCGCCTCCTGCAGGTCTTGGCTCAGGGGCTGCTTGCTCTGAGCTGGGGCTGTGGGCGGGAGCCCAGGCACGCAGGGGCAGGCCCCAACCAGCTGCACACGTCTCTGCTGGGGAGGAGAGCGCTAGGGAAGCTACGTGTGTGAGGCAGCTGCTGGGCGTCCAGGGAGTTAGCCTCCGGGTGTGCGGGGCTGCAGACCACAGCCAGGGGCCCTGGGAGCCTGGTGCACTCCGTGCGGCGCTGAGCCTGGGCGGCCAAGCAACCGCTGGAGGAGCCCTGCACTGGCCCTTCCCTTCCCTTGCAGAGAGCTCTCCCTGCTGGAGCCCTTGGCAGTGTGCAAGCCACCGGCCCCTAATCCCTGCCCAAGGAAGCCTGGGGCCTAGGTGCAAAGGCAAGGCAGGAGCGGAGCTGAGGCCAGGAAGGCGCCAGTGGCGTCTCCCAGCCTCGCGCAGCCTGCTCTTTCCTGGGCAGGAAGCCTAGCAGCGAGGCAAGTCTGGGCAAGGCTCGCCCAGGGCAGAGCAGCCTCGCGCCAGCAACTCTGCCAGATCGGGCCTCTGAGCAGAACTGGAGCTCTGCCGTCCTGGAGGCGCACTCGGCTCCAGCCAAGTAGGGCTTGAGCCAAACGAGGCTGGGCTGCCTCTTCTTCCCTCGAGGAGGCTCGCCTCCCCGCCAGCTGTTCACTCGGCTTCCAGGTGGGGGCGCTCTTCGCCTCCTGCAGGTCTTGGCTCAGGGGTGCTTGCCCTGAGCTGGGGCTGTTCGCGTGAGCCCAGGCACGCAGGGGCAGGCCCCAACCAGATGCACACGTCTCTGCTGGGGAGGAGAGCGCTAGGGAAGCTACGTGTGTGAGGCAGCTGCTGGGCGCCCAGGGAGTCAGCCTCCGGGTGTGCGGGGCTGCAGACCCCAGCCAGGGGCCCTGGGAGCCTGGTGCACTCCGTGCGGCGCTGAGCCTGGGCGGCCAAGCAACCGCTGGAGGAGCCCTGCACTGGCCCTTCCCTTCCCTCGCACAGAGCTCTTCCTGCTGGAGCCCTTGGCAGTGTGCAAGCCACCGGCCCCTAAGCCCTCCCCAAGGACGATTGGGGCCTAGGTGCAAACGCAAGGCAGGAGCAGAGCTGAGGCCAGGAAGGCGCCAGTGTCGTCTCCCAGCCTCGCGCAGCCTGCTCCTTCCTGGGCAGGAAGCCTAGCAGCGAGGCAAGTCTGGGCAAGGCTCGCCCAGGGCAGAGCAGCCTCGCACCAGCAACTCTGCCAGATCGGGCCTCTGAGCAGAGCTGGAGCTCTGCAGTCCTGGAGGCGCACTCGGCTCCAGCCAAGTAGGGCTTGAGCCAAACGAGGCTGGGCTGCCTCTTCTTCCCTCGAGGAGGCTCGCCTCCCCGCCAGCTGTTCACTCGGCTTCCAGGTGGGGGCGCTCTGCGCCTCCTGCAGGTCTTGGATCAGGGGCTGCTTGCTCTGAGCTGGGGCTGTGGGCGGGAGCCCAGGCACGCAGGGGCAGGCCCCAACCAGCTGCACACGTCTCTGCTGGGGAGGAGAGTGCTAGGGAAGCTACGTGTGTGAGGCAGCTGCTGGGCGCCCAGGGAGTCAGCCTCCGGGTGTGCGGGGCTGCAGACCCCAGCCAGGGCCCTGGGAGCCTGGTGCACTCCGTGCGGCGCTGAGTCTGGGCGGCCAAGCAACCTCTGGAGGAGCCCTGCACTAGCCCTTCCCTTCCCTCGCACAGAGCTCTTCCTGCTGGAGCCCTTGGCAGTGTGCAAGCCACCGGCCCCTAAGCCCTCCCCAAGGACGCCTGGGGCCTAGGTGCAAAGGCAAGGCAGGAGCGGAGCTGAGGCCAGGAAGGCGCCAGTGGCGTCTCCCAGCCTCGCGCAGCCTGTTCCTTCCTGGGCAGGAAGCGTAGCAGTGAGGCAAGTCAGGGCAAGGCTCGCCCAGGGCAGAGCAGCCTCGCGCCAGCAACTCTGCCAGAACGGGCCTCTGAGCAGAGCTGGAGCTCTGCCGTCCTGGAGGCGCACTCGGCTCCAGCCAAGTAGGGCTTGAGCCAAACGAGGCTGGGCTGCCTCTTCTTCCCTCGAGGAGGCTCGCCTCCCCGCCAGCTGTTCACTCGGCTTCCTGGTGGGGGCGCTCTGCGCCTCCTGCAGGTCTTGGCTCAGGGGCTGCTTGCCCTGACCTGCGGCTGTGCGAGGGAGCCAAGGCACGCAGGGGCAGGCCCCAACCAGCTGCACACGTCTCTGATGGGGAGGAGAGCGCTAGGGAAGCTACATGTGTGAGGCAGCTGCTGGGCGCCCAGGGAGTCAGCCTCCGGGTGTGCGGGGCTGCAGACCCCAGCCAGGTGCCCTGGGAGCCTGGTGCACTCCGTGCGGCGCTGAGTCTGGGCGGCCAAGCAACCTCTGGAGGAGCCCTGCATTAGCCCTTCCCTTCCCTCGCACAGAGCTCTTCCTGCTGGAGCCCTTGGCAGTGTGCAAGCCACCGGCCCCTAACCCCTCCCCAAGGACGCCTGGGGCCTAGGTGCAAAGGCAAGGCAGGAGCGGAGCTGAGGCCAGGAAGGCGCCAGTGGCGTCTCCCAGCCTCGCGCAGCCTGCTCCTTCCTGGGCAGGAAGCCTAGCAGCGAGGCAAGTCTGGGCAAGGCTCGCCCAGGGCAGAGCAGCCTCGCGCCAGCAACTCTGCCAGAACGGGCCTCTGAGCAGAGCTGGAGCTCTGCCGTCCTGGAGGCGCACTCGGCTCCAGCCAAGTAGGGCTTGAGCCAAACGAGGCTGGGCTGCCTCTTCTTCCCTCGAGGAGGCTCGCCTCCCCGCCAGCTGTTCACTCGGCTTCCAGGTGGGGGCGCTCTGCGCCTCCTGCAGGTCTTGGCTCAGGGGCTGCTTGCCCTGAGCTGGGGCTGTGGGCGGGAGCCCAGGCACGCAGGGGCAGGCCCCAACCAGCTGCACACGTCTCTGCTGGGGAGGAGAGCGCTAGGGAAGCTACGTGTGTGAGGCAGCTGCTGGGCGTCCAGGGAGTCAGCCTCCGCGTGTGCGGGGCTGCAGACACCAGCCAGGGGCCCTGGGAGCCTGGTGCACTCCGTGCGGCGCTGAGCCTGGGCGGCCAAGCAACCGCTGGAGGAGCCCTGCACTGGCCCTTCCCTTCCCTCGCACAGAGCTCTTCCTGCTGGAGCCCTTGGCAGTGTGCAAGCCACCGGCCCCTAAGCCCTCCCCAAGGACGCCTGGGGCCTAGGTGCAAAGGCAAGGCAGGAGCGGAGCTGAGGCCAGGAAGGCGCCAGTGGCGTCTCCCAGCCTCGCGCAGCCTGCTCCTTCCTGGGCAGGAAGCCTAGCAGCGAGGCAAGTCTGGGCAAGGCTCGCCCAGGGCATAGCAGCTTCGCGCCAGCAACTATGCCAGATCAGGCCTCTGAGCAGAGCTGGAGCTCTGCCGTCCTGGAGGCGCACTCGGCTCCAGCCAAGTAGGGCTTGAGCCAAACGAGGCTGGGCTGCCTTTCTTCCCTCGAGGAGGCTCGCCTCCCCGCCATCTGTTCACTTGGCTTCCAGGTGGGGGCGCTCTGCGCCTCTTGCAGATCTTGGCTCAGGGGATGCCTGCCCTGAGCTGGGGCTGTGCGCAGGAGCCCAGGCACGCAGGGGCAGGCCCCACCCAGCTGCACACGTCTCTGCTGGGGAGGAGAGCGCTAGGGAAGCTACGTGTGTGAGGCAGCTGCTGGGCGCCCAGGGAGTCAGCCTCCGGGTGTGCGGGGCTGCAGACCCCAGCCAGGGGCTTTGGGAGCCTGGTGCCCTCCGTGCGGCGCTGAGTCTGGGCGGCCAAGCAACCTCTGGAGGAGCCCTGCACTAGCCCTTCCCTTCCCTCGCACAGAGCTCTTCCTGCTGGAGCCCTTGGCAGTGTGCAAGCCACCGGCCCCTAAGCCCTCCCCAAGGACGCCTGGGGCCTAGGTGCAAAGGCAAGGCAGGAGCGGAGCTGAGGCCAGGAAGGCGCCAGTGGCGTCTCCCAGCCTCGCGCAGCCTGCTCCTTCCTGGGCAGGAAGACTAGCAGCGAGGCAAGTCTGGGCAAGGCTCGCCCAGGGCAGAGCAGCCTCGCGCCAGCAACTCTGCCAGAACGGGCCTCTGAGCAGAGCAGGAGCTCTGCCGTCCTGGAGACGCACTCGGCTCCAGCCAAGGAGGGCTTGAGCCAAACGAGGCTGGGCTGCCTCTTCTTCCCTCGAGGAGGCTCGCCTCCCCGCCAGCTGTTCACTCGGCTTCCAGGTGGGGGCGCTCTGCGCCTCCTGCCGGTCTTGGCTCAGGGGCTGCTTGCTCTGAGCTGGGGCTGTGGGCGGGAGCACAGGCACGCAGGGGCAGGCCCCAACCAGCTGCACACGTCTCTGCTGGGGAGGAGAGTGCTAGGGAAGCTACGTGTGTGAGGCAGCTGCTGGGCGCCCAGGGAGTCAGCCTCCGGGTGTGCGGGGCTGCAGACCCCAGCCAGGGGCCCTGGGAGCCTGGTGCACTCCGTTCGGCGCTGAGCCTGGGCGGCCAAGCAACCGCCGGAGGAGCCTTGAACTGGCCCTTCCCTTCCCTCGCACAGAGCGCTTCCTGCTGGAGCCCTTGGCAGTGTGCAAGCCACCGGCCCCTAAGCCCTCCCCAAGGACGCCTGGGGCCTAGGTGCAAAGGCAAGGCAGGAGCGGAGCTGAGGCCAGGAAGGCGCCAGTGGCGTCTCCCAGCCTCGCGCAGCCTGCTCCTTCCTGGGCAGGAAGCCTAGCAGCGAGGCAAGTCTGGGCAATGCTCGCCCAGGGCATAGCAGCTTCGCGCCAGCAACTATGCCAGATCAGGCCTCTGAGCAGAGCTGGAGCTCTGCCGTCCTGGAGGGGCACTCGGCTCCAGCCAAGTAGGGCTTGAGCAAAACGAGGCTGGGCTGCCTCTTCTTCCCTCGAGGAGGCTCGCCTCCCCGCCATCTGTTCACTCGGCTTCCAGGTGGGGGCGCTCTGCGCCTCTTGCAGGTCTTGGCTCAGGGGCTGCCTGCCCTGAGCTGGGGCTGTGCGCAGGAGCCTAGGCACGCAGGGGCAGGCCCCAACCAGCTGCACACGTCTCTGCTGGGGAGGAGAGCGCTAGGGAAGCTACGTGTGTGAGGCAGCTGCTGGGCGCCCAGGGAGTCAGCCTCCGGGTGTGCGGGGCTGCAGACCCCAGCCAGGGGCCCTGGGAGCCTGGTGCATTCCGCGCGGTGCTGAGTCTGGGCGGCCAAGCAACCTCTGGAGGAGCCCTGCACTAGCCCTTTCCTTCCCTCGCACAGAGCTCTTCCTGCTGGAGCCCTTGGCAGTGTGCAAGCCACCGGCCCCTAAGCCCTCCCCAAGGACGCCTGGGGCCTAGGTGCAAAGGCAAGGCAGGAGCGGAGCTGAGGCCAGGAAGGCGCCAGTGGCGTCTCCCAGCCTCACGCAGCCTGCTCCTTCCTGGGCAGGAAGACTAGCAGCGAGGCAAGTCTGGGCAAGGCTCGCCCAGGGCAGAGCAGCCTCGCGCCAGCAACTCTGCCAGAACGTTCCTCTGAGCAGAGCAGGAGCTCTGCCGTCCTGGAGGCGCACTCGGCTCCAGCCAAGTAGGGCTTGAGCCAAACGAGGCTGGGCTGCCTCTTCTTCCCTCGAGGAGGCTCGCCTCCCCGCCAGCTGTTCACTCGGCTTCCAGGTGGGGGCGCTCTTCGCCTCCTGCAGGTCTTGGCTCAGGGGCTGCTTGCCCTGAGCTGGGGCTGTTCGCGTGAGCCCAGTCACGCAGGGGCAGGCCCCAACCAGCTGCACACGTCTCTGCTGGGGAGGAGAGCGCTAGGGAAGCTACGTGTGTGAGGCAGCTGCTGGGCGCCCAGGGAGTCAGCCTCCGGGTGTGCGGGGCTGCAGACCCCATCCAGGGGCCCTGGGAGCCTGGTGCACTCCGTGCGGCGCTGAGCCTGGGCGGCCAAGCAACCGCTGGAGGAGCCCTGCACTGACCCTTCCCTTCCCTCGCACAGAGCTCTTCCTGCTGGAGCCCTTGGCAGTGTGCAAGCCACCGGCCCCTAAGCCCTCCCCAAGGACGCCTGGGGCCTAGGTGCAAAGGCAAGGCAGGAGCGGAGCTGAGGCCAGGAAGGCGCCAGTGTCGTCTCCCAGCCTCGCGCAGCCTGCTCCTTCCTGGGCAGGAAGCCTAGCAGCGAGGCAAGTCTGGGCAAGGCTCGCCCAGGGCAGAGCAGCCTCGCACCAGCAACTCTGCCAGATCGGGCCTCTGAGCAGAGCTGGAGCTCTGCAGTCCTGGAGGCGCACTCGGCTCCAGCCAAGTAGGGCTTGAGCCAAACGAGGCTGGGCTGCCTCTTCTTCCCTCGAGGAGGCTCGCCTCCCCGCCAGCTGTTCACTCGGCTTCCAGGTGGGGGCGCTCTGCGCCTCCTGCAGGTCTTGGATCAGGGGCTGCTTGCTCTGAGCTGGGGCTGTGGGCGGGAGTCCAGGCACGCAGGGGCAGGCCCCAACCAGCTGCACACGTCTCTGCTGGGGAGGAGAGTGCTAGGGAAGCTACGTGTGTGAGGCAGCTGCTGGGCGCCCAGGGAGTCAGCCTCCGGGTGTGCGGGGCTGCAGACCCCAGCCAGGGCCCTGGGAGCCTGGTGCACTCCGTGCGGCGCTGAGTCTGGGCGGCCAAGCAACCTCTGGAGGAGCCCTGCACTAGCCCTTCCCTTCCCTCGCACAGAGCTCTTCCTGCTGGAGCCCTTGGCAGTGTGCAAGCCACCGGCCCCTAAGCCCTCCCCAAGGACGCCTGGGGCCTAGGTGCAAAGGCAAGGCAGGAGCGGAGCTGAGGCCAGGAAGGCGCCAGTGGCGTCTCCCAGCCTCGCGCAGCCTGTTCCTTCCTGGGCAGGAAGCGTAGCAGTGAGGCAAGTCAGGGCAAGGCTCGCCCAGGGCAGAGCAGCCTCGCGCCAGCAACTCTGCCAGAACGGGCCTCTGAGCAGAGCTGGAGCTCTGCCGTCCTGGAGGCGCACTCGGCTCCAGCCAAGTAGGGCTTGAGCCAAACGAGGCTGGGCTGCCTCTTCTTCCCTCGAGGAGGCTCGCCTCCCCGCCAGCTGTTCACTCGGCTTCCTGGTGGGGGCGCTCTGCGCCTCCTGCAGGTCTTGGCTCAGGGGCTGCTTGCCCTGACCTGCGGCTGTGCGAGGGAGCCAAGGCACGCAGGGGCAGGCCCCAACCAGCTGCACACGTCTCTGATGGGGAGGAGAGCGCTAGGGAAGCTACATGTGTGAGGCAGCTGCTGGGCGCCCAGGGAGTCAGCCTCCGGGTGTGCGGGGCTGCAGACCCCAGCCAGGTGCCCTGGGAGCCTGGTGCACTCCGTGCGGCGCTGAGTCTGGGCGGCCAAGCAACCTCTGGAGGAGCCCTTCATTAGCCCTTCCCTTCCCTCGCACAGAGCTCTTCCTGCTGGAGCCCTTGGCAGTGTGCAAGCCACCGGCCCCTAACCCCTCCCCAAGGACGCCTGGGGCCTAGGTGCAAAGGCAAGGCAGGAGCGGAGCTGAGGCCAGGAAGGCGCCAGTGGCGTCTCCCAGCCTCGCGCAGCCTGCTCCTTCCTGGGCAGGAAGCCTAGCAGCGAGGCAAGTCTGGGCAAGGCTCGCCCAGGGCAGAGCAGCCTCGCGCCAGCAACTCTGCCAGAACGGGCCTCTGAGCAGAGCTGGAGCTCTGCCGTCCTGGAGGCGCACTCGGCTCCAGCCAAGTAGGGCTTGAGCCAAACGAGGCTGGGCTGCCTCTTCTTCCCTCGAGGAGGCTCGCCTCCCCGCCAGCTGTTCACTCGGCTTCCAGGTGGGGGCGCTCTGCGCCTCCTGCAGGTCTTGGCTCAGGGGCTGCTTGCCCTGAGCTGGGGCTGTGGGCGGGAGCCCAGGCACGCAGGGGCAGGCCCCAACCAGCTGCACACGTCTCTGCTGGGGAGGAGAGCGCTAGGGAAGCTACGTGTGTGAGGCAGCTGCTGGGCGTCCAGGGAGTCAGCCTCCGCGTGTGCGGGGCTGCAGACACCAGCCAGGGGCCCTGGGAGCCTGGTGCACTCCGTGCGGCGCTGAGCCTGGGCGGCCAAGCAACCGCTGGAGGAGCCCTGCACTGGCCCTTCCCTTCCCTCGCACAGAGCTCTTCCTGCTGGAGCCCTTGGCAGTGTGCAAGCCACCGGCCCCTAAGCCCTCCCCAAGGACGCCTGGGGCCTAGGTGCAAAGGCAAGGCAGGAGCGGAGCTGAGGCCAGGAAGGCGCCAGTGGCGTCTCCCAGCCTCGCGCAGCCTGCTCCTTCCTGGGCAGGAAGCCTAGCAGCGAGGCAAGTCTGGGCAAGGCTCGCCCAGGGCATAGCAGCTTCGCGCCAGCAACTATGCCAGATCAGGCCTCTGAGCAGAGCTGGAGCTCTGCCGTCCTGGAGGCGCACTCGGCTCCAGCCAAGTAGGGCTTGAGCCAAACGAGGCTGGGCTGCCTTTCTTCCCTCGAGGAGGCTCGCCTCCCCGCCATCTGTTCACTTGGCTTCCAGGTGGGGGCGCTCTGCGCCTCTTGCAGATCTTGGCTCAGGGGATGCCTGCCCTGAGCTGGGGCTGTGCGCAGGAGCCCAGGCACGCAGGGGCAGGCCCCACCCAGCTGCACACGTCTCTGCTGGGGAGGAGAGCGCTAGGGAAGCTACGTGTGTGAGGCAGCTGCTGGGCGCCCAGGGAGTCAGCCTCCGGGTGTGCGGGGCTGCAGACCCCAGCCAGGGGCCCTGGGAGCCTGGTTCCCTCCGTGCGGCGCTGAGTCTGGGCGGCCAAGCAACCTCTGGAGGAGCCCTGCACTAGCCCTTCCCTTCCCTCGCACAGAGCTCTTCCTGCTGGAGCCCTTGGCAGTGTGCAAGCCACCGGCCCCTAAGCCCTCCCCAAGGACGCCTGGGGCCTAGGTGCAAAGGCAAGGCAGGAGCGGAGCTGAGGCCAGGAAGGCGCCAGTGGCGTCTCCCAGCCTCGCGCAGCCTGCTCCTTCCTGGGCAGGAAGACTAGCAGCGAGGCAAGTCTGGGCAAGGCTCGCCCAGGGCAGAGCAGCCTCGCGCCAGCAACTCTGCCAGAACGGGCCTCTGAGCAGAGCAGGAGCTCTGCCGTCCTGGAGACGCACTCGGCTCCAGCCAAGGAGGGCTTGAGCCAAACGAGGCTGGGCTGCCTCTTCTTCCCTCGAGGAGGCTCGCCTCCCCGCCAGCTGTTCACTCGGCTTCCAGGTGGGGGCGCTCTGCGCCTCCTGCAGGTCTTGGATCAGGGGCTGCTTGCTCTGAGCTGGGGCTGTGGGCGGGAGCACAGGCACGCAGGGGCAGGCCCCAACCAGCTGCACACGTCTCTGCTGGGGAGGAGAGCGCTAGGGAAGCTACGTGTGTGAGGCAGCTGCTGGGCGCCCAGGGAGTCAGCCTCCGGGTGTGCGGGGCTGCAGACCCCAGCCAGGGGCCCTGGGAGCCTGGTGCACTCCGTTCGGCGCTGAGCCTGGGCGGCCAAGCAACCGCCGGAGGAGCCTTGCACTGGCCCTTCCCTTCCCTCGCACAGAGCGCTTCCTGCTGGAGCCCTTGGCAGTGTGCAAGCCACCGGCCCCTAAGCCCTCCCCAAGGACGCCTGGGGCCTAGGTGCAAAGGCAAGGCAGGAGCGGAGCTGAGGCCAGGAAGGCGCCAGTGGCGTCTCCCAGCCTCGCGCAGCCTGCTCCTTCCTGGGCAGGAAGCCTAGCAGCGAGGCAAGTCTGGGCAATGCTCGCCCAGGGCATAGCAGCTTCGCGCCAGCAACTATGCCAGATCAGGCCTCTGAGCAGAGCTGGAGCTCTGCCGTCCTGGAGGGGCACTCGGCTCCAGCCAAGTAGGGCTTGAGCAAAACGAGGCTGGGCTGCCTCTTCTTCCCTCGAGGAGGCTCGCCTCCCCGCCATCTGTTCACTCGGCTTCCAGGTGGGGGCGCTCTGCGCCTCTTGCAGGTCTTGGCTCAGGGGCTGCCTGCCCTGAGCTGGGGCTGTGCGCAGGAGCCTAGGCACGCAGGGGCAGGCCCCAACCAGCTGCACACGTCTCTGCTGGGGAGGAGAGCGCTAGGGAAGCTACGTGTGTGAGGCAGCTGCTGGGCGCCCAGGGAGTCAGCCTCCGGGTGTGCGGGGCTGCAGACCCCAGCCAGGGGCCCTGGGAGCCTGGTGCATTCCGCGCGGTGCTGAGTCTGGGCGGCCAAGCAACCTCTGGAGGAGCCCTGCACTAGCCCTTTCCTTCCCTCGCACAGAGCTCTTCCTGCTGGAGCCCTTGGCAGTGTGCAAGCCACCGGCCCCTAAGCCCTCCCCAAGGACGCCTGGGGCCTAGGTGCAAAGGCAAGGCAGGAGCGGAGCTGAGGCCAGGAAGGCGCCAGTGGCGTCTCCCAGCCTCACGCAGCCTGCTCCTTCCTGGGCAGGAAGACTAGCAGCGAGGCAAGTCTGGGCAAGGCTCGCCCAGGGCAGAGCAGCCTCGCGCCAGCAACTCTGCCAGAACGTTCCTCTGAGCAGAGCAGGAGCTCTGCCGTCCTGGAGGCGCACTCGGCTCCAGCCAAGTAGGGCTTGAGCCAAACGAGGCTGGGCTGCCTCTTCTTCCCTCGAGGAGGCTCGCCTCCCCGCCAGCTGTTCACTCGGCTTCCAGGTGGGGGCGCTCTGCGCCTCCTGCAGGTCTTGGCTCAGGGGCTGCTTGCTCTGAGCTGGGGCTGTGGGCGGGAGCACAGGCACGCAGGGGCAGGCCCCAACCAGCTGCACACGTCTCTGCTGGGGAGGAGAGCGCTAGGGAAGCTACGTGTGTGAGGCAGCTGCTGGGCGCCCAGGGAGTCAGCCTCCGGGTGTGCGGGGCTGCAGACCCCAGCCAGGGGCCCTGGGAGCCTGGTGCACTCCGTGCGGCGCTGAGCCTGGGCGGCCAAGCAACCGCCGGAGGAGCCTTGCACTGGCCCTTCCCTTCCCTCGCACAGAGCGCTTCCTGCTGGAGCCCTTGGCAGTGTGCAAGCCACCGGCCCCTAAGCCCTCCCCAAGGACGCCTGGGGCCTAGGTGCAAAGGCAAGGCAGGAGCGGAGCTGAGGCCAGGAAGGCGCCAGTGGCGTCTCCCAGCCTCGCGCAGCCTGCTCCTTCCTGGGCAGGAAGCCTAGCAGCGAGGCAAGTCTGGGCAATGCTCGCCCAGGGCATAGCAGCTTCGCGCCAGCAACTATGCCAGATCAGGCCTCTGAGCAGAGCTGGAGCTCTGCCCTCCTGGAGGGGCACTCGGCTCCAGCCAAGTAGGGCTTGAGCTAAACGAGGCTGGGCTGCCTCTTCTTCCCTCGAGGAGGCTCGCCTCCCCGCCATCTGTTCACTCGGCTTCCAGGTGGGGGCGCTCTGCGCCTCTTGCAGGTCTTGGCTCAGGGGCTGCCTGCCCTGAGCTGGGGCTGTGCGCAGGAGCCTAGGCACGCAGGGGCAGGCCCCAACCAGCTGCACACGTCTCTGCTGGGGAGGAGAGCGCTAGGGAAGCTACGTGTGTGAGGCAGCTGCTGGGCGCCCAGGGAGTCAGCCTCCGGGTGTGCGGGGCTGCAGACCCCAGCCAGGGGCCCTGGGAGCCTGGTGCATTCCGCGCGGTGCTGAGTCTGGGCGGCCAAGCAACCTCTGGAGGAGCCCTGCACTAGCCCTTTCCTTCCCTCGCACAGAGCTCTTCCTGCTGGAGCCCTTGGCAGTGTGCAAGCCACCGGCCCCTAAGCCCTCCCCAAGGACGCCTGGGGCCTAGGTGCAAAGGCAAGGCAGGAGCGGAGCTGAGGCCAGGAATGCGCCAGTGGCGTCTCCCAGCCTCACGCAGCCTGCTCCTTCCTGGGCAGGAAGACTAGCAGCGAGGCAAGTCTGGGCAAGGCTCGCCCAGGGCAGAGCAGCCTCGCGCCAGCAACTCTGCCAGAACGTTCCTCTGAGCAGAGCAGGAGCTCTGCCGTCCTGGAGGCGCACTCGGCTCCAGCCAAGTAGGGCTTGAGCCAAACGAGGCTGGGCTGCCTCTTCTTCCCGCGAGGAGGCTCGCCTCCCCGCCAGCTGTTCACTCGGCTTCCAGGTGGGGGCGCTCTGCGCCTCCTGCAGGTCTTGGCTCAGGGGCTGCTTGCTCTGAGCTGGGGCTGTGGGCGGGAGCACAGGCACGCAGGGGCAGGCCCCAACCAGCTGCACACGTCTCTGCTGGGGAGGAGAGCGCTAGGGAAGCTACGTGTGTGAGGCAGCTGCTGGGCGCCCAGGGAGTCAGCCGCCGGGTGTGCGGGGCTGCAGACCCCAGCCAGGGGCCCTGGGAGCCTGGTGCACTCCGAGCGGCGCTGAGCCTGGGCGGCCAAGCAACCGACGGAGGAGCCCTGCACTGGCCCTTCCCTTCCCTCGCACAGAGCGCTTCCTGCTGGAGCCCTTGGCAGTGTGCAAGCCACCGGCCCCTAAGCCCTCCCCAAGGACGCCTGGGGCCTAGGTGCAAAGGCAAGGCAGGAGCGGAGCTGAGGCCAGGAAGGCGCCAGTGGCGTCTCCCAGCCTCGCGCAGCCTGCTCCTTCCTGGGCAGGAAGCCTAGCAGCGAGGCAAGTCTGGGCAAGGCTCGCCCAGGGCAGAGCAGCCTCGCGCCAGCAACTCTGCCAGATCGGGCCTCTGAGCAGAGCTGGAGCTCTGCCGTCCTGGAGACGCACTCGGTTCCAGCCAAGTAGGGCTTGAGCCAAACGAGGCTGGGCTGCCTCTTCTTCCCTCGAGGAGGCTCGCCTCCCCGCCAGCTGTTCACTCGGCTTCCAGGTGGGGGCGCTCTTCGCCTCCTGCAGGTCTTGGCTCAGGGGCTGCTTGCCCTGAGCTGGGGCTGTTCGCGGGAGCCCAGTCACGCAGGGGCAGGCCCCAACCAGCTGCACACGTCTCTGCTGGGGAGGAGAGCGCTAGGGAAGCTACGTGTGTGAGGCAGCTGCTGGGCGCCCAGGGAGTCAGCCTCCGGGTGTGCGGGGCTGCAGACCCCATCCAGGGGCCCTGGGAGCCTGGTGCACTCCGTGCGGCGCTGAGCCTGGGCGGCCAAGCAACCGCTGGAGGAGCCCTGCACTGACCCTTCCCTTCCCTCGCACAGAGCTCTTCCTGCTGGAGCCCTTGGCAGTGTGCAAGCCACCGGCCCCTAAGCCCTCCCCAAGGACGCCTGGGGCCTAGGTGCAAAGGCAAGGCAGGAGCGGAGCTGAGGCCAGGAAGGCGCCAGTGGCGTCTCCCAGCCTCGCGCAGCCTGCTCCTTCCTGGGCAGGAAGACTAGCAGCGAGGCAAGTCTGGGCAAGGCTCGCCCAGGGCAGAGCAGCCTCGCGCCAGCAACTCTGCCAGAACGGGCCTCTGAGCAGAGCAGAAGCTCTGCCGTCCTGGAGGCGCACTCGGCTCCAGCCAAGGAGGGCTTGAGCCAAACGAGGCTGGGCTGCCTCTTCTTCCCTCGAGGAGGCTCGCCTCCCCGCCAGCTGTTCACTCGGCTTCCAGGTGGGGGCGCTCTGCGCCTCCTGCAGGTCTTGGCTCAGGGGCTGCTTGCTCTGAGCTGGGGCTGTGGGCGGGAGCACAGGCACGCAGGGGCAGGCCCCAACCAGCTGCACACGTCTCTGCTGGGGAGGAGAGCGCTAGGGAAGCTACGTGTGTGAGGCAGCTGCTGGGCGCCCAGGGAGTCAGCCTCCGGGTGTGCGGGGCTGCAGACCCCAGCCAGGGGCCCTGGGAGCCTGGTGCACTCCGAGCGGCGCTGAGCCTGGGCGGCCAAGCAACCGCCGGAGGAGCCCTGCACTGGCCCTTCCCTTCCCTCGCACAGAGCGCTTCCTGCTGGAGCCCTTGGCAGTGTGCAAGCCACCGGCCCCTAAGCCCTCCCCAAGGACGCCTGGGGCCTAGGTGCAAAGGCAAGGCAGGAGCGGAGCTGAGGCCAGGAAGGCGCCAGTGGCGTCTCCCAGCCTCGCGCAGCCTGCTCCTTCCTGGGCAGGAAGCCTAGCAGCGAGGCAAGTCTGGGCAAGGCTCGCCCAGGGCAGAGCAGCCTCGCGCCAGCAACTCTGCCAGATCGGGCCTCTGAGCAGAGCTGGAGCTCTGCCGTCCTGGAGACGCACTCGGTTCCAGCCAAGTAGGGCTTGAGCCAAACGAGTCTGGGCTGCCTCTTCTTCCCGCGAGGAGGCTCGCCTCCCCGCCAGCTGTTCACTCGGCTTCCAGGTGGGGGCGCTCTTCGCCTCCTGCAGGTCTTGGCTCAGGGGCTGCTTGCCCTGAGCTGGGGCTGTTCGCGTGAGCACAGGCACGCAGGGGCAGGCCCCAACCAGCTGCACACGTCTCTGCTGGGGAGGAGAGCGCTAGGGAAGCTACGTGTGTGAGGCAGCTGCTGGGCGCCCAGGGAGTCAGCCTCCGGGTGTGCGGGGCTGCAGACCCCAGCCAGGGGCCCTGGGAGCCTGGTGCACTCCGTGCGGCGCTGAGCCTGGGCGGCCAAGCAACCGCCGGAGGAGCCTTGCACTGACCCTTCCCTTCCCTCGCACAGAGTGCTTCCTGCTGGAGCCCTTGGCAGTGTGCAAGCCACCGGCCCCTAAGCCCTCCCCAAGGACTCCTGGGGCCTAGGTGCAAAGGCAAGGCAGGAGCGGAGCTGAGGCCAGGAAGGCGCCAGTGGCGTCTCCCAGCCTCGCGCAGCCTGCTCCTTCCTGGGCAGGAAGCCTAGCAGCGAGGCAAGTCTGGGCAATGCTCGCCCAGGGCATAGCAGCTTCGCGCCAGCAACTATGCCAGATCAGGCCTCTGAGCAGAGCTGGAGCTCTGCCGTCCTGGAGGGGTACTCGGCTCCAGCCAAGTAGGGCTTGAGCAAAACGAGGCTGGGCTGCCTCTTCTTCCCTCGAGGAGGCTCGCCTCCCCGCCATCTGTTCACTCGGCTTCCAGGTGGGGGCGCTCTGCGCCTCTTGCAGGTCTTGGCTCAGGGGCTGCCTGCTCTGAGCTGGGGCTGTGCGCAGGAGCCCAGGCACGCAGGGGCAGGCCCCAACCAGCTGCACACGTCTCTGCTGGGGAGGAGAGCGCTAGGGAAGCTACGTGTGTGAGGCAGCTGCTGGGCGCCCAGGGAGTCAGCCTCCAGGTGTGCGGGGCTGCAGACCCCAGCCAGGGACCCTGGGAGCCTGGTGCATTCCGCGCGGTGCTGAGTCTGGGCGGCCAAGCAACCTCTGGAGGAGCCCTGCACTACCCCTTTCCTTCCCTCGCACAGAGCTCTTCCTGCTGGAGCCCTTGGCAGTGTGCAAGCCACCGGCCCCTAAGCCCTCCCCAAGGACGCCTGGGGCCTAGGTGCAAAGGCAAGGCAGGAGCGGAGCTGAGGCCAGGAATGCGCCAGTGGCGTCTCCCAGCCTCACGCAGCCTGCTCCTTCCTGGGCAGGAAGACTAGCAGCGAGGCAAGTCTGGGCAAGGCTCGCCCAGGGCAGAGCAGCCTCGCGCCAGCAACTCTGCCAGAACGTTCCTCTGAGCAGAGCAGGAGCTCTGCCGTCCTGGAGGCGCACTCGGCTCCAGCCAAGTAGGGCTTGAGCCAAACGAGGCTGGGCTGCCTCTTCTTCCCTCGAGGAGGCTCGCCTCCCCGCCAGCTGTTCACTCGGCTTCCAGGTGGGGGCGCTCTGCGCCTCCTGCAGGTCTTGGCTCAGGGGCTGCTTGCTCTGAGCTGGGGCTGTGGGCGGGAGCACAGGCACGCAGGGGCAGGCCCCAACCAGCTGCACACGTCTCTGCTGGGGAGGAGAGCGCTAGGGAAGCTACGTGTGTGAGGCAGCTGCTGGGCGCCCAGGGAGTCAGCCTCCGGGTGTGCGGGGCTGCAGACCCCAGCCAGGGGCCCTGGGAGCCTGGTGCACTCCGAGCGGCGCTGAGCCTGGGCGGCCAAGCAACCGACGGAGGAGCCCTGCACTGGCCCTTCCCTTCCCTCGCACAGAGCGCTTCCTGCTGGAGCCCTTGGCAGTGTGCAAGCCACCGGCCCCTAAGCCCTCCCCAAGGACGCCTGGGGCCTAGGTGCAAAGGCAAGGCAGGAGCGGAGCTGAGGCCAGGAAGGCGCCAGTGGCGTCTCCCAGCCTCGCGCAGCCTGCTCCTTCCTGGGCAGGAAGCCTAGCAGCGAGGCAAGTCTGGGCAAGGCTCGCCCAGGGCAGAGCAGCCTCGCGCCAGCAACTCTGCCAGATCGGGCCTCTGAGCAGAGCTGGAGCTCTGCCGTCCTGGAGACGCACTCGGTTCCAGCCAAGTAGGGCTTGAGCCAAACGAGGCTGGGCTGCCTCTTCTTCCCGCGAGGAGGCTCGCCTCCCCGCCAGCTGTTCACTCGGCTTCCAGGTGGGGGCGCTCTTCGCCTCCTGCAGGTCTTGGCTCAGGGGCTGCTTACCCTGAGCTGGGGCTGTTCGCGTGAGCCCAGTCACGCAGGGGCAGGCCCCAACCAGCTGCACACATCTCTGCTGGGGAGGAGAGCGCTAGGGAAGCTACGTGTGTGAGGCAGCTGCTGGGCGCCCAGGGAGTCAGCCTCCGGGTGTGCGGGGCTGCAGACCCCATCCAGGGGCCATGGGAGCCTGGTGAACTCCGTGCGGCGCTGAGCCTGGGCGGCCAAGCAACCGCTGGAGGAGCCCTGCACTGACCCTTCCCTTCCCTCGCACAGAGCTCTTCCTGCTGGAGCCCTTGGCAGTGTGCAAGCCACCGGCCCCTAAGCCCTCCCCAAGGACGCCTGGGGCCTAGGTGCAAAGGCAAGGCAGGAGCAGAGCTGAGGCCAGGAAGGCGCCAGTGTCGTCTCCCAGCCTCGCGCAGCCTGCTCCTTCCTGGGCAGGAAGCCTAGCAGCGAGGCAAGTCTGGGCAAGGCTCGCCCAGGGCAGAGCAGCCTCGCGCCAGCAACTCTGCCAGAACGGGCCTCTGAGCAGAGCTGGAGCTCTGCAGTCCTGGAGGCTCACTCGGCTCCAGCCAAGTAGGGCTTGAGCCAAACGAAGCTGGGCTGCCTCTTCTTCCCTCGAGGAGGCTCGGCTCCCTGCCAGCTGTTCACTCGGCTTCCAGGTGGGGGCGCTCTGCGCCTCCTGCAGGTCTTGGCTCAGGGGCTGCTTGCTCTGAGCTGGGGCTGTGGGCGGGAGCCCAGGCACGCAGGGGCAGGCCCCACCCAGCTGCACACGTCTCTGCTGGGGAGGAGAGCGCTAGGGAAGCTACGTGTGTGAGGCAGCTGCTGGGCGCCCAGGGAGTCAGCCTCCGGTTGTGCGGGGCTGCAGACCCCAGCCAGGGGCCCTGGGAACCTGGCGCACTCCGTGCGGCGCTGAGTCTGGGCGGCCAAGCAACCTCTGGAGGAGCCCTGCACTAGCCCTTCCCTTCCCTCGCACAGAGCTTTTCCTGCTGGAGCCCTTGGCAGTGTGCAAGCCACCGGCCCCTAAGCCCTCCCCAAGGACGCCTGGGGCCTAGGTGCAAAGGCAAGGCAGGAGCGGAGCTGAGGCCAGGAAGGCGCCAGTGGCATCTCCCAGCCTCGCGCAGCCTGCTCCTTCCTGGGCAGGAAGCCTAGCAGTGAGGCAAGTCAGGGCAAGGCTCGCCCAGGGCAGAGCAGCCTCGCGCCAGCAACTCTGCCAGATCGGGCCTCTGAGCAGAGCTGGAGCTCTGCCGTCCTGGAGGCGCACTCGGCTCCAGCCAAGTAGGGCTTGAGCCAAACGAGGCTGGGCTGCCTCTTCTTCCCTCGAGGAGGCTCGCCTCCCCGCCAGCTGTTCACTCGGCTTCCAGGTGGGGGCGCTCTGCGCCTCCTGCTGGTCTTGGCTCAGGGGCTGCTTGCCCAGAGCTGGGGCTGTGGGCGGGAGCCCAGGCACGCAGGGGAAGGCCCCAACCAGCTGCACACGTCTCTGCTAGGTAGGAGACCGCTAGGGAAGCTACGTGTGTGAGGCAGCTGCTGGGCGCCCAGGGAGTCAGCCTCCGGGTGTGCGGGGCTGCAGACCCCAGCCAGGGCCCTGGGAGCCTGGTGCACTCCGTGCGGCGCTGAGTCTGGGCGGCCAAGCAACCTCTGGAGGAGCCCTGCACTAGCCCTTCCCTTCCCTCGCACAGAGCTCTTCCTGCTGGAGCCTTTGGCAGTGTGCAAGCCACCGGCCCCTAAGCCCTCCCCAAGGACGCCTGGGGCCTAGGTGCAAAGGCAAGGCAGGAGCGGAGCTGAGGCCAGGAAGGCGCCAGTGGCGTCTCCCAGCCTCGCGCAACCTGCTCCTTCCTGGGCAGGAAGACTAGCAGCGAGGCAAGTCTGGGCAAGGCTCGCCCAGGGCAGAGCAGCCTCGCGCCAGCCACTCTGCCAGATCGGGCCTCTGAGCAGAGCAGGATCTCTGCCGTCCTGGAGGCGTACTCGGCTCCAGCCAAGTAGGGCTTGAGCCAAACGAGGCTGGGCTGCCTCTTCTTCCCTCGAGGAGGCTCGCCTCCCCGCCAGCTGTTCACTCGGCTTCCTGGTGGGGGCGCTCTGCGCCTCCTGCAGGTCTTGGCTCAGGGGCTGCTTGCCCTGAGCTGCGGCTGTGCGCGGGCCAAGGCACGCAGGGGCAGGCCCCAACCAGCTGCACACGTCTCTGATGGGGAGGAGAGCGCTAGGGAAGCTACATGTGTGAGGCAGCTGCTGGGCGCCCAGGGAGTCAGCCTCCGGGTGTGCGGGGCTGCAGACCACAGCCAGGTGCCCTGGGAGCCTGGTGCACTCCGTGCGGCGCTCAGTCTGGGCGGCCAAGCAACCTCTGGAGGAGCCCTGCATTAGCCCTTCCCTTCCCTCGCACAGAGCTCTTCCTGCTGGAGCCCTTGGCAGTGTGCAAGCCACCGGCCCCTAACCCCTCCCCAAGGACGCCTGGGGCCTAGGTGCAAAGGCAAGGCAGGAGCGGAGCTGAGGCCAGGAAGGCGCCAGTGGCGTCTCCCAGCCTCGCGCAGCCTGCTCCTTCCTGGGCAGGAAGACTAGCAGCGAGGCAAGTCTGGGCAAGGCTCGCCCAGGGCAGAGCAGCCTCGCGCCAGCAACTCTGCCAGAACGGGCCTCTGAGCAGAGCTGGAGCTCTGCCGTCCTGGAGGCGCATTCGGCTCCAGCCAAGTAGGGCTTGAGCCAAACGAGGATGGGCTGCCTCTTCTTCCCTCGAGGAGGCTCGCCTCCCCGCCAGCTGTTCACTCGGCTTCCAGGTGGGGGCGCTCTGCGCCTCCTGCAGGTCTTGGCTCAGGGGCTGTTTGCCCTGAGCTGGGGCAGTGGGCGGGATCCCAGGCACGCAGGGGCAGGCCCCAAACAGCTGCACACGTCTCTGCTGGGGAGGAGAGCGCTAGGGAAGCTACGTGTGTGAGGCAGCTGCTGGGCGCCCAGGGAGTCAGCCTCTGGGTGTGCGGGGCTGCAGACCCCAGCCAGGGGCCCTGGGAGCCTGGTGCACTCCGTGCGGCGCTGAGCCTGGGCGGCCAAGCAAACGCTGGAGGAGCCCTGCACTGGCCCTTCCCTTCCCTCGCACAGAGCTCTTCCTGCTGGAGCCCTTGGTAGTGTGCAAGCCACCGGCCCCTAAGCCCTCCCCAAGGACGCCTGGGGCCTAGGTGCAAAGGCAAGGCAGGAGCGGAGCTGAGGCCAGGAAGGCGCCAGTGGCGTCTCCCAGCCTCGCGCAGCCTGCTCCTTCCTGGGCAGGAAGACTAGCAGCGAGGCAAGTCTGGGCAAGGCTCGCCCAGGGCAGAGCAGCCTCGCGCCAGCAACTCTGCCAGAACGGGCCTCTGAGCAGAGCAGGAGCTCTGCCGTCCTGGAGGCGCACTCGGCTCCAGCCAAGGAGGGCTTGAGCCAAACGAGGCTGGGCTGCCTCTTCTTCCCTCGAGGAGGCTCGCCTCCCCGCCAGCTGTTCACTCGGCTTCCAGGTGGGGGCGCTCTGCGCCTCCTGCAGGTCTTGGCTCAGGGGCTGCTTGCTCTGAGCTGGGGCTGTGGGCGGGAGCACAGGCACGCAGGGGCAGGCCCCAACCAGCTGCACACGTCTCTGCTGGGGAGGAGAGCGCTAGGGAAGCTACGTGTGTGAGGCAGCTGCTGGGCGCCCAGGGAGTCAGCCTCCGGGTGTGCGGGGCTGCAGACCCCAGCCAGGGGCCCTGGGAGCCTGGTGCACTCCGAGCGGCGCTGAGCCTGGGCGGCCAAGCAACCGCCGCAGGAGCCCTGCACTGGCCCTTCCCTTCCCTCGCACAGAGCGCTTCCTGCTGGAGCCCTTGGCAGTGTGCAAGCCACCGGCCCCTAAGCCCTCCCCAAGGACGCCTGGGGCCTAGGTGCAAAGGCAAGGCAGGAGCGGAGCTGAGGCCAGGAAGGCGCCAGTGGCGTCTCCCAGCCTCGCGCAGCCTGCTCCTTCCTGGGCAGGAAGCCTAGCAGCGAGGCAAGTCTGGGCAAGGCTCGCCCAGGGCAGAGCAGCCTCGCGCCAGCAACTCTGCCAGATCGGGCCTCTGAGCAGAGCTGGAGCTCTGCCGTCCTGGAGACGCACTCGGTTCCAGCCAAGTAGGGCTTGAGCCAAACGAGGCTGGGCTGCCTCTTCTTCCCTCGAGGAGGCTCGCCTCCCCGCCAGCTGTTCACTCGGCTTCCAGGTGGGGGCGCTCTGCGCCTCCTGCAGGTCTTGGATCAGGGGCTGCTTGCTCTGAGCTGGGGCTGTGGGCGGGAGCCCAGGCACGCAGGGGCAGGCCCCAACCAGCTGCACACGTCTCTGCTGGGGAGGAGAGTGCTAGGGAAGCTACGTGTGTGAGGCAGCTGCTGGGCGCCCAGGGAGTCAGCCTCCGGGTGTGCGGGGCTGCAGACCCCAGCCAGGGCCCTGGGAGCCTGGTGCACTCCGTGCGGCGCTGAGTCTGGGCGGCCAAGCAACCTCTGGAGGAGCCCTGCACTAGCCCTTCCCTTCCCTCGCACAGAGCTCTTCCTGCTGGAGCCCTTGGCAGTGTGCAAGCCACCGGCCCCTAAGCCCTCCCCAAGGACGCCTGGGGCCTAGGTGCAAAGGCAAGGCAGGAGCGGAGCTGAGGCCAGGAAGGCGCCAGTGGCGTCTCCCAGCCTCGCGCTGCCTGTTCCTTCCTGGGCAGGAAGCGTAGCAGTGAGGCAAGTCAGGGCAAGGCTCGCCCAGGGCAGAGCAGCCTCGCGCCAGCAACTCTGCCAGAACGGGCCTCTGAGCAGAGCTGGAGCTCTGCCGTCCTGGAGGCGCACTCGGCTCCAGCCAAGTAGGGCTTGAGCCAAACGAGGCTGGGCTGCCTCTTCTTCCCTCGAGGAGGCTCGCCTCCCCGCCAGCTGTTCACTCGGCTTCCTGGTGTGGGCGCTCTGCGCCTCCTGCAGGTCTTGGCTCAGGGGCTGCTTGCCCTGACCTGCGGCTGTGCGAGGGAGCCAAGGCACGCAGGGGCAGGCCCCAACCAGCTGCACACGTCTCTGATGGGGAGGAGAGCGCTAGGGAAGCTACATGTGTGAGGCAGCTGCTGGGCGCCCAGGGAGTCAGCCTCCGGGTGTGCGGGGCTGCAGACCCCAGCCAGGTGCCCTGGGAGCCTGGTGCACTCCGTGCGGCGCTGAGTCTGGGCGGCCAAGCAACCTCTGGAGGAGCCCTGCATTAGCCCTTCCCTTCCCTCGCACAGAGCTCTTCCTGCTGGAGCCCTTGGCAGTGTGCAAGCCACCGGCCCCTAACCCCTCCCCAAGGACGCCTGGGGCCTAGGTGCAAAGGCAAGGCAGGAGCGGAGCTGAGGCCAGGAAGGCGCCAGTGGCGTCTCCCAGCCTCGCGCAGCCTACTCCTTCCTGGGCAGGAAGACTAGCAGCGAGGCAAGTCTGGGCAAGGCTCGCCCAGGGCAGAGCAGCCTCGCGCCAGCAACTCTGCCAGAACGGGCCTCTGAGCAGAGCTGGAGCTCTGCCGTCCTGGAGGCGCACTCGGCTCCAGCCAAGTAGGGCTTGAGCCAAACGAGGCTGGGCTGCCTCTTCTTCCCTCGAGGAGGCTCGCCTCCCCGCCAGCTGTTCACTCGGCTTCCAGGTGGGGGCGCTCTGCGCCTCCTGCAGGTCTTGGCTCAGGGGCTGCTTGCCCTGAGCTGGGGCTGTGGGCGGGATCCCAGGCACGCAGGGGCAGGCCCCAACCAGCTGCACACGTCTCTGCTGGGGAGGAGAGCGCTAGGGAAGCTACGTGTGTGAGGCAGCTGCTGGGCGCCCAGGGAGTCAGCCTCCGGGTGTGCGGGGCTGCAGACCCCAGCCAGGGGCCCTGGGAGCCTGGTGCACTCCGTGCGGCGCTGAGCCTGGGCGGCCAAGCAACCGCTGGAGGAGCCCTGCACTGGCCCTTCCCTTCCCTCGCACAGAGCTCTTCCTGCTGGAGCCCTTGGTAGTGTGCAAGCCACCGGCCCCTAAGCCCTCCCCAAGGACGCCTGGGGCCTAGGTGCAAAGGCAAGGCAGGAGCGGAGCTGAGGCCAGGAAGGCGCCAGTGGCGTCTCCCAGCCTCGCGCAGCCTGCTCCTTCCTGGGCAGGAAGACTAGCAGCGAGGCAAGTCTGGGCAAGGCTCGCCCAGGGCAGAGCAGCCTCGCGCCAGCAACTCTGCCAGAACGGGCCTCTGAGCAGAGCAGGAGCTCTGCCGTCCTGGAGGCGCACTCGGCTCCAGCCAAGGAGGGCTTGAGCCAAACGATGCTGGGCTGCCTCTTCTTCCCTCGAGGAGGCTCGCCTCCCCGCCAGCTGTTCACTCGGCTTCCAGGTGGGGGCGCTCTGCGCCTCTTGCAGGTCTTGGCTCAGGGGCTGCTTGCTCTGAGCTGGGGCTGTGGGCGGGAGCACAGGCACGCAGGGGCAGGCCCCAACCAGCTGCACACGTCTCTGCTGGGGAGGAGAGCGCTAGGGAAGCTACGTGTGTGAGGCAGCTGCTGGGCGCCCAGGGAGTCAGCCTCCGGGTGTGCGGGGCTGCAGACCCCAGCCAGGGGCCCTGGGAGCCTGGTGCACTCCGTGCGGCGCTGAGCCTGGGCGGCCAAGCAACCGCTGGTGGAGCCCTGCACTGGCCCTTCCCTTCCCTCGCACAGAGCGCTTCCTGCTGGAGCCCTTGGCAGTGTGCAAGCCACCGGCCCCTAAGCCCTCCCCAAGGACGCCTGGGGCCTAGGTGCAAAGGCAAGGCAGGAGCGGAGCTGAGGCCAGGAAGGCGCCAGGGGCGTCTTCCAGCCTCGCGCAGCCTGCTCCTTCCTGGGCAGGAAGCCTAGCAGCGAGGCAAGTCTGGGCAAGGCTCGCCCAGGGCAGAGCAGCCTCGCGCCACCAACTCTGCCAGAACGGGCCTCTGAGCAGAGCTGGAGCTCTGCCGTCCTGGAGGCGCACTCGGCTCCAGCCAAGTAGGGCTTGAGCCAAACGAGGCTGGGCTGCCTCTTCTTCCCTCGAGGAGGCTCGCCTCCCCGCCAGCTGTTCACTCGGCTTCCAGGTGGGGGCGCTCTGCGCCTCCTGCAGGTCTTGGCTCAGGGGCTGCTTGCCCTGAGCTGGGGCTGTGGGCGGGAGCCCAGGCACGCAGGGGCAGGCCCCAACCAGCTGCACACGTCTCTGCTGGGGAGGAGAGCGCTAGGGAAGCTACGTGTGTGAGGCAGCTGCTGGGCGTCCAGGGAGTCAGCCTCCGCGTGTGCGGAGCTGCAGACACCAGCCAGGGGCCCTGGGAGCCTGGTGCACTCCGTGCGGCGCTGAGCTTGGGCGGCCAAGCAACCGCTGGAGGAGCCCTGCACTGGCCCTTCCCTTCCCTCGCACAGAGCTCTTCCTGCTGGAGCCCTTGGCAGTGTGCAAGCCACCGGCCCCTAAGCCCTCCCCAAGGACGCCTGGGGCCTAGGTGCAAAGGCAAGGCAGGAGCGGAGCTGAGGCCAGGAAGGCGCCAGTGGCGTCTCCCAGCCTCGCGCAGCCTGCTCCTTCCTGGGCAGGAAGCCTAGCAGCGAGGCAAGTCTGGGCAAGGCTCGCCCAGGGCATAGCAGCTTCGCGCCAGCAACTCTGCCAGATCAGGCCTCTGAGCAGAGCTGGAGCTCTGCCGTCCTGGAGGCGCACTCGGTTCCAGCCAAGTAGGGCTTGAGCCAAACGAGGCTGGGCTGCCTTTCTTCCCTCGAGGAGGCTCGCCTCCCCGCCATCTGTTCACTTGGCTTCCAGGTGGGGGCGCTCTGCGCCTCTTGCAGGTCTTGGCTCAGGGGCTGCCTGCCCTGAGCTGGGGCTGTGCGCAGGAGCCCAGGCACGCAGGGGCAGGCCCCACCCAGCTGCACACGTCTCTGCTGGGGAGGAGAGCGCTAGGGAAGCTACGTGTGTGAGGCAGCTGCTGGGCGCCCAGGGAGTCAGCCTCCGGGTGTGCGGGGCTGCAGACCCCAGCCAGGGGCCCTGGGAGCCTGGCGCACTCCGTGCGGCGCTGAGTCTGGGCGGCCAAGCTACCTCTGGAGGAGCCCTGCACTAGACCTTCCCTTCCCTCGCACAGAGCCTTTCCTGCTGGAGCCCTTGGCAGTGTGCAAGCCACCGGCCCCTAAGCCCTCCCCAAGGACGCCTGGGGCCTAGGTGCAAAGGCAAGGCAGGAGCGGAGCTGAGGCCAGGAAGGCGCCAGTGGCGTCTCCCAGCCTCGCGCAGCCTGCTCCTTCCTGGGCAGGAAGCCTAGCAGCGAGGCAAGTCTGGGCAAGGCTCGCCCAGGGCAGAGCAGCCTCGCGCCAGCAACTCTGCCAGATCGGGCCTCTGAGCAGAACTGGAGCTATGCCGTCCTGGAGGCGCACTCGGTTCCAGGCAAGTAGGGCTTGAGCCAAACGAGGCTGGGCTGCCTCTTCTTCCCTCGAGGAGGCTCGCCTCCCCGCCAGCTGTTCACTCGGCTTCCAGGTGGGGGCGCTCTTCGCCTCCTGCAGGTCTTGGCTCAGGGGTGCTTGCCCTGAGCTGGGGCTGTTCGCGTGAGCCCAGGCACGCAGGGGCAGGCCCCAACCAGATGCACACGTCTCTGCTGGGGAGGAGAGCGCTAGGGAAGCTACGTGTGTGAGGCAGCTGCTGGGCGCCCAGGGAGTCAGCCTCCGGGTGTGCGGGGCTGCAGACCCCAGCCAGGGGCCCTGGGAGCCTGGTGCACTCCGTGCGGCGCTGAGCCTGGGCGGCCAAGCAACCGCTGGAGGAGCCCTGCACTGGCCCTTCCCTTCCCTCGCACAGAGCTCTTCCTGCTGGAGCCCTTGGCAGTGTGCAAGCCACCGGCCCCTAAGCCCTCCCCAAGGACGATTGGGGCCTAGGTGCAAACGCAAGGCAGGAGCAGAGCTGAGGCCAGGAAGGCGCCAGTGTCGTCTCCCAGCCTCGCGCAGCCTGCTCCTTCCTGGGCAGGAAGCCTAGCAGCGAGGCAAGTCTGGGCAAGGCTCGCCCAGGGCAGAGCAGCCTCGCACCAGCAACTCTGCCAGATCGGGCCTCTGAGCAGAGCTGGAGCTCTGCAGTCCTGGAGGCGCACTCGGCTCCAGCCAAGTAGGGCTTGAGCCAAACGAAGCTGGGCTGCCTCTTCTTCCCTCGAGGAGGCTCGCCTCCCCGCCAGCTGTTCACTCGGCTTCCAGGTGGGGGCGCTCTGCGCCTCCTGCAGGTCTTGGATCAGGGGCTGCTTGCTCTGAGCTGGGGCTGTGGGCGGGAGCCCAGGCACGCAGGGGCAGGCCCCAACCAGCTGCACACGTCTCTGCTGGGGAGGAGAGTGCTAGGGAAGCTACGTGTGTGAGGCAGCTACTGGGCGCTCAGGGAGTCAGCCTCCGGGTGTGCGGGGCTGCAGACCCCAGCCAGGGCCCTGGGAGCCTGGTGCACTCCGTGCGGCGCTGAGTCTGGGCGGCCAAGCAACCTCTGGAGGAGCCCTGCACTAGCCCTTCCCTTCCCTCGCACAGAGCTCTTCCTGCTGGAGCCCTTGGCAGTGTGCAAGCCACCGGCCCCTAAGCCCTCCCCAAGGACGCCTGGGGCCTAGGTGCAAAGGCAAGGCAGGAGTGGAGCTGAGGCCAGGAAGGCGCCAGTGGCGTCTCCCAGCCTCGCGCAGCCTGTTCCTTCCTGGGCAGGAAGCGTAGCAGTGAGGCAAGTCAGGGCAAGGCTCGCCCAGGGCAGAGCAGCCTCGCGCCAGCAACTCTGCCAGAACGGGCCTCTGAGCAGAGCTGGAGCTCTGCCGTCCTGGAGGCGCACTCGGCTCCAGCCAAGTAGGGCTTGAGCCAAACGAGGCTGGGCTGCCTCTTCTTCCCTCGAGGAGGCTCGCCTCCCCGCCAGCTGATCACTCGGCTTCCTGGTGGGGGCGCTCTGCGCCTCCTGCAGGTCTTGGCTCAGGGGCTGCTTGCCCTGACCTGCGGCTGTGCGAGGGAGCCAAGGCACGCAGGGGCAGGCCCCAACCAGCTGCACACGTCTCTGATGGGGAGGAGAGCGCTAGGGAAGCTACATGTGTGAGGCAGCTGCTGGGCGCCCAGGGAGTCAGCCTCCGGGTGTGCGGGGCTGCAGACCCCACCCAGGTGCCCTGGGAGCCTGGTGCACTCCGTGCGGCGCTGAGTCTGGGCGGCCAAGCAACCTCTGGAGGAGCCCTGCATTAGCCCTTCCCTTCCCTCGCACAGAGCTCTTCCTGCTGGAGCCCTTGGCAGTGTGCAAGCCACCGGCCCCTAACCCCTCCCCAAGGACGCCTGGGGCCTAGGTGCAAAGGCAAGGCAGGAGCGGAGCTGAGGCCAGGAAGGCGCCAGTGGCGTCTCCCAGCCTCGCGCAGCCTACTCCTTCCTGGGCAGGAAGACTAGCAGCGAGGCAAGTCTGGGCAAGGCTCGCCCAGGGCAGAGCAGCCTCGCGCCAGCAACTCTGCCAGAACGGGCCTCTGAGCAGAGCTGGAGCTCTGCCGTCCTGGAGGCGCACTCGGCTCCAGCCAAGTAGGGCTTGAGCCAAACGAGGCTGGGCTGCCTCTTCTTCCCTCGAGGAGGCTCGCCTCCCCGCCAGCTGTTCACTCGGCTTCCAGGTGGGGGCGCTCTGCGCCTCCTGCAGGTCTTGGCTCAGGGGCTGCCTGCCCTGAGCTGGGGCTGTGCGCAGGAGCCCAGGCACGCAGGGGCAGGCCCCAACCAGCTGCACACGTCTCTGCTGGGGAGGAGAGCGCTAGGGAAGCTACGTGTGTGAGGCAGCTGCTGGGCGCCCAGGGAGTCAGCCTCCAGGTGTGCGGGGCTGCAGACCCCAGCCAGGGGCCCTGGGAGCCTGGTGCATTCCGCGCGGTGCTGAGTCTGGGCGGCCAAGCAACCTCTGGAGGAGCCCTGCACTAGCCCTTTCCTTCCCTCGCACAGAGCTCTTCCTGCTGGAGCCCTTGGCAGTGTGCAAGCCACCGGCCCCTTAGCCCTCCCCAAGGACGCCTGGGGCCTAGGTGCAAAGGCAAGGCAGGAGCGGAGCTGAGGCCAGGAAGGCGCCAGTGGCGTCTCCCAGCCTCACGCAGCCTGCTCCTTCCTGGGCAGGAAGACTAGCAGCGAGGCAAGTCTGGGCAAGGCTCGCCCAGGGCAGAGCAGCCTCGCGCCAGCAACTCTGCCAGAACGTTCCTCTGAGCAGAGCAGGAGCTCTGCCGTCCTGGAGGCGCACTCGGCTCCAGCCAAGTAGGGCTTGAGCCAAACGAGGCTGGGCTGCCTCTTCTTCCCTCGAGGAGGCTCGCCTCCCCGCCAGCTGTTCACTCGGCTTCCAGGTGGGGGCGCTCTGCGCCTCCTGCAGGTCTTGGCTCAGGGGCTGCTTGCTCTGAGCTGGGGCTGTGGGCGGGAGCACAGGCACGCAGGGGCAGGCCCCAACCAGCTGCACACGTCTCTGCTGGGGAGGAGAGCGCTAGGGAAGCTACGTGTGTGAGGCAGATGCTGGGCGCCCAGGGAGTCAGCCTCCGGGTGTGCGGGGCTGCAGACCCCAGCCAGGGGCCCTGGGAGCCTGGTGCACTCCGAGCGGCGCTGAGCCTGGGCGGCCAAGCAACCGCCGGAGGAGCCCTGCACTGGCCCTTCCCTTCCCTCGCACAGAGCGCTTCCTGCTGGAGCCCTTGGCAGAGTGCAAGCCACCGGCCCCTAAGCCCTCCCCAAGGACGCCTGGGGCCTAGGTGCAAAGGCAAGGCAGGAGCGGAGCTGAGGCCAGGAAGGCGCCAGTGGCGTCTCCCAGCCTCGCGCAGCCTGCTCCTTCCTGGGCAGGAAGCCTAGCAGCGAGGCAAGTCTGGGAAAGGCTCGCCCAGGGCAGAGCAGCCTCGCGCCAGCAACTCTGCCAGATCGGGCCTCTGAGCAGAGCTGGAGCTCTGCCGTCCTGGAGACGCACTCGGTTCCAGCCAAGTAGGGCTTGAGCCAAACGAGGCTGGGCTGCCTCTTCTTCCCTCGAGGAGGCTCGCCTCCCCGCCAGCTGTTCACTCGGCTTCCAGGTGGGGGCGCTCTTCGCCTCCTGCAGGTCTTGGCTCAGGGGCTGCTTACCCTGAGCTGGGGCTGTTCGCGTGAGCCCAGTCACGCAGGGGCAGGCCCCAACCAGCTGCACACATCTCTGCTGGGGAGGAGAGCGCTAGGGAAGCTACGTGTGTGAGGCAGCTGCTGGGCGCCCAGGGAGTCAGCCTCCGGGTGTGCGGGGCTGCAGACCCCAGCCAGGGGCCATGGGAGCCTGGTGCACTCCGTGCGGAGCTAAGTCTGGGCGGCCAAGCAACCGCTGGAGGAGCCCTGCACTAGCCCTTCCCTTCCCTCGCACAGAGCTTTTCCTGCTGGAGCCCTTGGCAGTGTGCAAGCCACCGGCCCCTAAGCCCTCCCCAAGGACGCCTGGGGCCTAGGTGCAAAGGCAAGGCAGGAGCGGAGCTGAGGCCAGGAAGGCGCCAGTGGCATCTCCCAGCCTCGCGCAGCCTGCTCCTTCCTGGGCAGGAAGCCTAGCAGTGAGGCAAGTCAGGGCAAGGCTCGCCCAGGGCAGAGCAGCCTCGCGCCAGCAACTCTGCCAGAACGGGCCTCTGAGCAGAGCAGAAGCTCTGCCGTCCTGGAGGCGCACTCGGCTCCAGCCAAGGAGGGCTTGAGCCAAACGAGGCTGGGCTGCCTCTTCTTCCCTCGAGGAGGCTCGCCTCCCCGCCAGCTGTTCACTCGGCTTCCAGGTGGGGGCGCTCTGCGCCTCCTGCAGGTCTTGGCTCAGGGGCTGCTTGCTCTGAGCTGGGGCTGTGGGCGGGAGCACAGGCACGCAGGGGCAGGCCCCAACCAGCTGCACACGTCTCTGCTGGGGAGGAGAGCGCTAGGGAAGCTACGTGTGTGAGGCAGCTGCTGGGCGCCCAGGGAGTCAGCCTCCGGGTGTGCGGGGCTGCAGACCCCAGCCAGGGGCCCTGGGAGCCTGGTGCACTCCGAGCGGCGCTGAGCCTGGGCGGCCAAGCAACCGCCGGAGGAGCCCTGCACTGGCCCTTCCCTTCCCTCGCACAGAGCGCTTCCTGCTGGAGCCCTTGGCAGTGTGCAAGCCACCGGCCCCTAAGCCCTCCCCAAGGACGCCTGGGGCCTAGGTGCAAAGGCAAGGCAGGAGCGGAGCTGAGGCCAGGAAGGCGCCAGTGGCGTCTCCCAGCCTCGCGCAGCCTGCTCCTTCCTGGGCAGGAAGCCTAGCAGCGAGGCAAGTCTGGGCAAGGCTCGCCCAGGGCAGAGCAGCCTCGCGCCAGCAACTCTGCCAGATCGGGCCTCTGAGCAGAGCTGGAGCTCTGCCGTCCTGGAGACGCACTCGGTTCCAGCCAAGTAGGGCTTGAGCCAAACGAGTCTGGGCTGCCTCTTCTTCCCGCGAGGAGGCTCGCCTCCCCGCCAGCTGTTCACTCGGCTTCCAGGTGGGGGCGCTCTTCGCCTCCTGCAGGTCTTGGCTCAGGGGCTGCTTGCCCTGAGCTGGGGCTGTTCGCGTGAGCACAGGCACGCAGGGGCAGGCCCCAACCAGCTGCACACGTCTCTGCTGGGGAGGAGAGCGCTAGGGAAGCTACGTGTGTGAGGCAGCTGCTGGGCGCCCAGGGAGTCAGCCTCCGGGTGTGCGGGGCTGCAGACCCCAGCCAGGGGCCCTGGGAGCCTGGTGCACTCCGTGCGGCGCTGAGCCTGGGCGGCCAAGCAACCGCCGGAGGAGCCTTGCACTGACCCTTCCCTTCCCTCGCACAGAGCGCTTCCTGCTGGAGCCCTTGGCAGTGTGCAAGCCACCGGCCCCTAAGCCCTCCCCAAGGACTCCTGGGGCCTAGGTGCAAAGGCAAGGCAGGAGCGGAGCTGAGGCCAGGAAGGCGCCAGTGGCGTCTCCCAGCCTCGCGCAGCCTGCTCCTTCCTGGGCAGGAAGCCTAGCAGCGAGGCAAGTCTGGGCAATGCTCGCCCAGGGCATAGCAGCTTCGCGCCAGCAACTATGCCAGATCAGGCCTCTGAGCAGAGCTGGAGCTCTGCCGTCCTGGAGGGGTACTCGGCTCCAGCCAAGTAGGGCTTGAGCAAAACGAGGCTGGGCTGCCTCTTCTTCCCTCGAGGAGGCTCGCCTCCCCGCCATCTGTTCACTCGGCTTCCAGGTGGGGGCGCTCTGCGCCTCTTGCAGGTCTTGGCTCAGGGGCTGCCTGCTCTGAGCTGGGGCTGTGCGCAGGAGCCCAGGCACGCAGGGGCAGGCCCCAACCAGCTGCACACGTCTCTGCTGGGGAGGAGAGCGCTAGGGAAGCTACGTGTGTGAGGCAGCTGCTGGGCGCCCAGGGAGTCAGCCTCCAGGTGTGCGGGGCTGCAGACCCCAGCCAGGGGCCCTGGGAGCCTGGTGCATTCCGCGCGGTGCTGAGTCTGGGCGGCCAAGCAACCTCTGGAGGAGCCCTGCACTAGCCCTTTCCTTCCCTCGCACAGAGCTCTTCCTGCTGGAGCCCTTGGCAGTGTGCAAGCCACCGGCCCCTAAGCCCTCCCCAAGGACGCCTGGGGCCTAGGTGCAAAGGCAAGGCAGGAGCGGAGCTGAGGCCAGGAAGGCGCCAGTGGCGTCTCCCAGCCTCACGCAGCCTGCTCCTTCCTGGGCAGGAAGACTAGCAGCGAGGCAAGTCTGGGCAAGGCTCGCCCAGGGCAGAGCAGCCTCGCGCCAGCAACTCTGCCAGAACGTTCCTCTGAGCAGAGCAGGAGCTCTGCCGTCCTGGAGGCGCACTCGGCTCCAGCCAAGTAGGGCTTGAGCCAAACGAGGCTGGGCTGCCTCTTCTTCCCTCGAGGAGGCTCGCCTCCCCGCCAGCTGTTCACTCGGCTTCCAGGTGGGGGCGCTCTGCGCCTCCTGCAGGTCTTGGCTCAGGGGCTGCTTGCTCTGAGCTGGGGCTGTGGGCGGGAGCACAGGCACGCAGGGGCAGGCCCCAACCAGCTGCACACGTCTCTGCTGGGGAGGAGAGCGCTAGGGAAGCTACGTGTGTGAGGCAGCTGCTGGGCGCCCAGGGAGTCAGCCTCCGGGTGTGCGGGGCTGCAGACCCCAGCCAGGGGCCCTGGGAGCCTGGTGCACTCCGAGCGGCGCTGAGCCTGGGCGGCCAAGCAACCGCCGGAGGAGCCCTGCACTGGCCCTTCCCTTCCCTCGCACAGAGCGCTTCCTGCTGGAGCCCTTGGCAGTGTGCAAGCCACCGGCCCCTAAGCCCTCCCCAAGGACGCCTGGGGCCTAGGTGCAAAGGCAAGGCAGGAGCGGAGCTGAGGCCAGGAAGGCGCCAGTGGCGTCTCCCAGCCTCGCGCAGCCTGCTCCTTCCTGGGCAGGAAGCCTAGCAGCGAGGCAAGTCTGGGCAAGGCTCGCCCAGGGCAGAGCAGCCTCGCGCCAGCAACTCTGCCAGATCGGGCCTCTGAGCAGAGCTGGAGCTCTGCCGTCCTGGAGACGCACTCGGTTCCAGCCAAGTAGGGCTTGAGCCAAACGAGGCTGGGCTGCCTCTTCTTCCCGCGAGGAGGCTCGCCTCCCCGCCAGCTGTTCACTCGGCTTCCAGGTGGGGGCGCTCTTCGCCTCCTGCAGGTCTTGGCTCAGGGGCTGCTTACCCTGAGCTGGGGCTGTTCGCGTGAGCCCAGTCACGCAGGGGCAGGCCCCAACCAGCTGCACACATCTCTGCTGGGGAGGAGAGCGCTAGGGAAGCTACGTGTGTGAGGCAGCTGCTGGGCGCCCAGGGAGTCAGCCTCCGGGTGTGCGGGGCTGCAGACCCCATCCAGGGGCCATGGGAGCCTGGTGAACTCCGTGCGGCGCTGAGCCTGGGCGGCCAAGCAACCGCTGGAGGAGCCCTGCACTGACCCTTCCCTTCCCTCGCACAGAGCTCTTCCTGCTGGAGCCCTTGGCAGTGTGCAAGCCACCGGCCCCTAAGCCCTCCCCAAGGACGCCTGGGGCCTAGGTGCAAAGGCAAGGCAGGAGCAGAGCTGAGGCCAGGAAGGCGCCAGTGTCGTCTCCCAGCCTCGCGCAGCCTGCTCCTTCCTGGGCAGGAAGCCTAGCAGCGAGGCAAGTCTGGGCAAGGCTCGCCCAGGGCAGAGCAGCCTCGCGCCAGCAACTCTGCCAGAACGGGCCTCTGAGCAGAGCTGGAGCTCTGCAGTCCTGGAGGCTCACTCGGCTCCAGCCAAGTAGGGCTTGAGCCAAACGAAGCTGGGCTGCCTCTTCTTCCCTCGAGGAGGCTCGCCTCCCCGCCAGCTGTTCACTCGGCTTCCAGGTGGGGGCGCTCTGCGCCTCCTGCAGGTCTTGGCTCAGGGGCTGCTTGCTCTGAGCTGGGGCTGTGGGCGGGAGCCCAGGCACGCAGGGGCAGGCCCCACCCAGCTGCACACGTCTCTGCTGGGGAGGAGAGCGCTAGGGAAGCTACGTGTGTGAGGCAGCTGCTGGGCGCCCAGGGAGTCAGCCTCCGGTTGTGCGGGGCTGCAGACCCCAGCCAGGGGCCCTGGGAACCTGGCGCACTCCGTGCGGCGCTGAGTCTGGGCGGCCAAGCAACCTCTGGAGGAGCCCTGCACTAGCCCTTCCCTTCCCTCGCACAGAGCTTTTCCTGCTGGAGCCCTTGGCAGTGTGCAAGCCACCGGCCCCTAAGCCCTCCCCAAGGACGCCTGGGGCCTAGGTGCAAAGGCAAGGCAGGAGCGGAGCTGAGGCCAGGAAGGCGCCAGTGGCATCTCCCAGCCTCGCGCAGCCTGCTCCTTCCTGGGCAGGAAGCCTAGCAGTGAGGCAAGTCAGGGCAAGGCTCGCCCAGGGCAGAGCAGCCTCGCGCCAGCAACTCTGCCAGATCGGGCCTCTGAGCAGAGCTGGAGCTCTGCCGTCCTGGAGGCGCACTCGGCTCCAGCCAAGTAGGGCTTGAGCCAAACGAGGCTGGGCTGCCTCTTCTTCCCTCGAGGAGGCTCGCCTCCCCGCCAGCTGTTCACTCGGCTTCCAGGTGGGGGCGCTCTGCGCCTCCTGCTGGTCTTGGCTCAGGGGCTGCTTGCCCAGAGCTGGGGCTGTGGGCGGGAGCCCAGGCACGCAGGGGAAGGCCCCAACCAGCTGCACACGTCTCTGCTAGGTAGGAGACCGCTAGGGAAGCTACGTGTGTGAGGCAGCTGCTGGGCGCCCAGGGAGTCAGCCTCCGGGTGTGCGGGGCTGCAGACCCCAGCCAGGGCCCTGGGAGCCTGGTGCACTCCGTGCGGCGCTGAGTCTGGGCGGCCAAGCAACCTCTGGAGGAGCCCTGCACTAGCCCTTCCCTTCCCTCGCACAGAGCTCTTCCTGCTGGAGCCTTTGGCAGTGTGCAAGCCACCGGCCCCTAAGCCCTCCCCAAGGACGCCTGGGGCCTAGGTGCAAAGGCAAGGCAGGAGCGGAGCTGAGGCCAGGAAGGCGCCAGTGGCGTCTCCCAGCCTCGCGCAACCTGCTCCTTCCTGGGCAGGAAGACTAGCAGCGAGGCAAGTCTGGGCAAGGCTCGCCCAGGGCAGAGCAGCCTCGCGCCAGCCACTCTGCCAGATCGGGCCTCTGAGCAGAGCAGGATCTCTGCCGTCCTGGAGGCGTACTCGGCTCCAGCCAAGTAGGGCTTGAGCCAAACGAGGCTGGGCTGCCTCTTCTTCCCTCGAGGAGGCTCGCCTCCCCGCCAGCTGTTCACTCGGCTTCCTGGTGGGGGCGCTCTGCGCCTCCTGCAGGTCTTGGCTCAGGGGCTGCTTGCCCTGAGCTGCGGCTGTGCGCGGGCCAAGGCACGCAGGGGCAGGCCCCAACCAGCTGCACACGTCTCTGATGGGGAGGAGAGCGCTAGGGAAGCTACATGTGTGAGGCAGCTGCTGGGCGCCCAGGGAGTCAGCCTCCGGGTGTGCGGGGCTGCAGACCACAGCCAGGTGCCCTGGGAGCCTGGTGCACTCCGTGCGGCGCTCAGTCTGGGCGGCCAAGCAACCTCTGGAGGAGCCCTGCATTAGCCCTTCCCTTCCCTCGCACAGAGCTCTTCCTGCTGGAGCCCTTGGCAGTGTGCAAGCCACCGGCCCCTAACCCCTCCCCAAGGACGCCTGGGGCCTAGGTGCAAAGGCAAGGCAGGAGCGGAGCTGAGGCCAGGAAGGCGCCAGTGGCGTCTCCCAGCCTCGCGCAGCCTGCTCCTTCCTGGGCAGGAAGACTAGCAGCGAGGCAAGTCTGGGCAAGGCTCGCCCAGGGCAGAGCAGCCTCGCGCCAGCAACTCTGCCAGAACGGGCCTCTGAGCAGAGCTGGAGCTCTGCCGTCCTGGAGGCGCATTCGGCTCCAGCCAAGTAGGGCTTGAGCCAAACGAGGATGGGCTGCCTCTTCTTCCCTCGAGGAGGCTCGCCTCCCCGCCAGCTGTTCACTCGGCTTCCAGGTGGGGGCGCTCTGCGCCTCCTGCAGGTCTTGGCTCAGGGGCTGTTTGCCCTGAGCTGGGGCAGTGGGCGGGATCCCAGGCACGCAGGGGCAGGCCCCAAACAGCTGCACACGTCTCTGCTGGGGAGGAGAGCGCTAGGGAAGCTACGTGTGTGAGGCAGCTGCTGGGCGCCCAGGGAGTCAGCCTCTGGGTGTGCGGGGCTGCAGACCCCAGCCAGGGGCCCTGGGAGCCTGGTGCACTCCGTGCGGCGCTGAGCCTGGGCGGCCAAGCAAACGCTGGAGGAGCCCTGCACTGGCCCTTCCCTTCCCTCGCACAGAGCTCTTCCTGCTGGAGCCCTTGGTAGTGTGCAAGCCACCGGCCCCTAAGCCCTCCCCAAGGACGCCTGGGGCCTAGGTGCAAAGGCAAGGCAGGAGCGGAGCTGAGGCCAGGAAGGCGCCAGTGGCGTCTCCCAGCCTCGCGCAGCCTGCTCCTTCCTGGGCAGGAAGACTAGCAGCGAGGCAAGTCTGGGCAAGGCTCGCCCAGGGCAGAGCAGCCTCGCGCCAGCAACTCTGCCAGAACGGGCCTCTGAGCAGAGCAGGAGCTCTGCCGTCCTGGAGGCGCACTCGGCTCCAGCCAAGGAGGGCTTGAGCCAAACGAGGCTGGGCTGCCTCTTCTTCCCTCGAGGAGGCTCGCCTCCCCGCCAGCTGTTCACTCGGCTTCCAGGTGGGGGCGCTCTGCGCCTCCTGCAGGTCTTGGCTCAGGGGCTGCTTGCTCTGAGCTGGGGCTGTGGGCGGGAGCACAGGCACGCAGGGGCAGGCCCCAACCAGCTGCACACGTCTCTGCTGGGGAGGAGAGCGCTAGGGAAGCTACGTGTGTGAGGCAGCTGCTGGGCGCCCAGGGAGTCAGCCTCCGGGTGTGCGGGGCTGCAGACCCCAGCCAGGGGCCCTGGGAGCCTGGTGCACTCCGAGCGGCGCTGAGCCTGGGCGGCCAAGCAACCGCCGCAGGAGCCCTGCACTGGCCCTTCCCTTCCCTCGCACAGAGCGCTTCCTGCTGGAGCCCTTGGCAGTGTGCAAGCCACCGGCCCCTAAGCCCTCCCCAAGGACGCCTGGGGCCTAGGTGCAAAGGCAAGGCAGGAGCGGAGCTGAGGCCAGGAAGGCGCCAGTGGCGTCTCCCAGCCTCGCGCAGCCTGCTCCTTCCTGGGCAGGAAGCCTAGCAGCGAGGCAAGTCTGGGCAAGGCTCGCCCAGGGCAGAGCAGCCTCGCGCCAGCAACTCTGCCAGATCGGGCCTCTGAGCAGAGCTGGAGCTCTGCCGTCCTGGAGACGCACTCGGTTCCAGCCAAGTAGGGCTTGAGCCAAACGAGGCTGGGCTGCCTCTTCTTCCCTCGAGGAGGCTCGCCTCCCCGCCAGCTGTTCACTCGGCTTCCAGGTGGGGGCGCTCTGCGCCTCCTGCAGGTCTTGGATCAGGGGCTGCTTGCTCTGAGCTGGGGCTGTGGGCGGGAGCCCAGGCACGCAGGGGCAGGCCCCAACCAGCTGCACACGTCTCTGCTGGGGAGGAGAGTGCTAGGGAAGCTACGTGTGTGAGGCAGCTGCTGGGCGCCCAGGGAGTCAGCCTCCGGGTGTGCGGGGCTGCAGACCCCAGCCAGGGCCCTGGGAGCCTGGTGCACTCCGTGCGGCGCTGAGTCTGGGCGGCCAAGCAACCTCTGGAGGAGCCCTGCACTAGCCCTTCCCTTCCCTCGCACAGAGCTCTTCCTGCTGGAGCCCTTGGCAGTGTGCAAGCCACCGGCCCCTAAGCCCTCCCCAAGGACGCCTGGGGCCTAGGTGCAAAGGCAAGGCAGGAGCGGAGCTGAGGCCAGGAAGGCGCCAGTGGCGTCTCCCAGCCTCGCGCTGCCTGTTCCTTCCTGGGCAGGAAGCGTAGCAGTGAGGCAAGTCAGGGCAAGGCTCGCCCAGGGCAGAGCAGCCTCGCGCCAGCAACTCTGCCAGAACGGGCCTCTGAGCAGAGCTGGAGCTCTGCCGTCCTGGAGGCGCACTCGGCTCCAGCCAAGTAGGGCTTGAGCCAAACGAGGCTGGGCTGCCTCTTCTTCCCTCGAGGAGGCTCGCCTCCCCGCCAGCTGTTCACTCGGCTTCCTGGTGTGGGCGCTCTGCGCCTCCTGCAGGTCTTGGCTCAGGGGCTGCTTGCCCTGACCTGCGGCTGTGCGAGGGAGCCAAGGCACGCAGGGGCAGGCCCCAACCAGCTGCACACGTCTCTGATGGGGAGGAGAGCGCTAGGGAAGCTACATGTGTGAGGCAGCTGCTGGGCGCCCAGGGAGTCAGCCTCCGGGTGTGCGGGGCTGCAGACCCCAGCCAGGTGCCCTGGGAGCCTGGTGCACTCCGTGCGGCGCTGAGTCTGGGCGGCCAAGCAACCTCTGGAGGAGCCCTGCATTAGCCCTTCCCTTCCCTCGCACAGAGCTCTTCCTGCTGGAGCCCTTGGCAGTGTGCAAGCCACCGGCCCCTAACCCCTCCCCAAGGACGCCTGGGGCCTAGGTGCAAAGGCAAGGCAGGAGCGGAGCTGAGGCCAGGAAGGCGCCAGTGGCGTCTCCCAGCCTCGCGCAGCCTACTCCTTCCTGGGCAGGAAGACTAGCAGCGAGGCAAGTCTGGGCAAGGCTCGCCCAGGGCAGAGCAGCCTCGCGCCAGCAACTCTGCCAGAACGGGCCTCTGAGCAGAGCTGGAGCTCTGCCGTCCTGGAGGCGCACTCGGCTCCAGCCAAGTAGGGCTTGAGCCAAACGAGGCTGGGCTGCCTCTTCTTCCCTCGAGGAGGCTCGCCTCCCCGCCAGCTGTTCACTCGGCTTCCAGGTGGGGGCGCTCTGCGCCTCCTGCAGGTCTTGGCTCAGGGGCTGCTTGCCCTGAGCTGGGGCTGTGGGCGGGATCCCAGGCACGCAGGGGCAGGCCCCAACCAGCTGCACACGTCTCTGCTGGGGAGGAGAGCGCTAGGGAAGCTACGTGTGTGAGGCAGCTGCTGGGCGCCCAGGGAGTCAGCCTCCGGGTGTGCGGGGCTGCAGACCCCAGCCAGGGGCCCTGGGAGCCTGGTGCACTCCGTGCGGCGCTGAGCCTGGGCGGCCAAGCAACCGCTGGAGGAGCCCTGCACTGGCCCTTCCCTTCCCTCGCACAGAGCTCTTCCTGCTGGAGCCCTTGGTAGTGTGCAAGCCACCGGCCCCTAAGCCCTCCCCAAGGACGCCTGGGGCCTAGGTGCAAAGGCAAGGCAGGAGCGGAGCTGAGGCCAGGAAGGCGCCAGTGGCGTCTCCCAGCCTCGCGCAGCCTGCTCCTTCCTGGGCAGGAAGACTAGCAGCGAGGCAAGTCTGGGCAAGGCTCGCCCAGGGCAGAGCAGCCTCGCGCCAGCAACTCTGCCAGAACGGGCCTCTGAGCAGAGCAGGAGCTCTGCCGTCCTGGAGGCGCACTCGGCTCCAGCCAAGGAGGGCTTGAGCCAAACGATGCTGGGCTGCCTCTTCTTCCCTCGAGGAGGCTCGCCTCCCCGCCAGCTGTTCACTCGGCTTCCAGGTGGGGGCGCTCTGCGCCTCTTGCAGGTCTTGGCTCAGGGGCTGCTTGCTCTGAGCTGGGGCTGTGGGCGGGAGCACAGGCACGCAGGGGCAGGCCCCAACCAGCTGCACACGTCTCTGCTGGGGAGGAGAGCGCTAGGGAAGCTACGTGTGTGAGGCAGCTGCTGGGCGCCCAGGGAGTCAGCCTCCGGGTGTGCGGGGCTGCAGACCCCAGCCAGGGGCCCTGGGAGCCTGGTGCACTCCGTGCGGCGCTGAGCCTGGGCGGCCAAGCAACCGCTGGTGGAGCCCTGCACTGGCCCTTCCCTTCCCTCGCACAGAGCGCTTCCTGCTGGAGCCCTTGGCAGTGTGCAAGCCACCGGCCCCTAAGCCCTCCCCAAGGACGCCTGGGGCCTAGGTGCAAAGGCAAGGCAGGAGCGGAGCTGAGGCCAGGAAGGCGCCAGGGGCGTCTTCCAGCCTCGCGCAGCCTGCTCCTTCCTGGGCAGGAAGCCTAGCAGCGAGGCAAGTCTGGGCAAGGCTCGCCCAGGGCAGAGCAGCCTCGCGCCACCAACTCTGCCAGAACGGGCCTCTGAGCAGAGCTGGAGCTCTGCCGTCCTGGAGGCGCACTCGGCTCCAGCCAAGTAGGGCTTGAGCCAAACGAGGCTGGGCTGCCTCTTCTTCCCTCGAGGAGGCTCGCCTCCCCGCCAGCTGTTCACTCGGCTTCCAGGTGGGGGCGCTCTGCGCCTCCTGCAGGTCTTGGCTCAGGGGCTGCTTGCCCTGAGCTGGGGCTGTGGGCGGGAGCCCAGGCACGCAGGGGCAGGCCCCAACCAGCTGCACACGTCTCTGCTGGGGAGGAGAGCGCTAGGGAAGCTACGTGTGTGAGGCAGCTGCTGGGCGTCCAGGGAGTCAGCCTCCGCGTGTGCGGAGCTGCAGACACCAGCCAGGGGCCCTGGGAGCCTGGTGCACTCCGTGCGGCGCTGAGCTTGGGCGGCCAAGCAACCGCTGGAGGAGCCCTGCACTGGCCCTTCCCTTCCCTCGCACAGAGCTCTTCCTGCTGGAGCCCTTGGCAGTGTGCAAGCCACCGGCCCCTAAGCCCTCCCCAAGGACGCCTGGGGCCTAGGTGCAAAGGCAAGGCAGGAGCGGAGCTGAGGCCAGGAAGGCGCCAGTGGCGTCTCCCAGCCTCGCGCAGCCTGCTCCTTCCTGGGCAGGAAGCCTAGCAGCGAGGCAAGTCTGGGCAAGGCTCGCCCAGGGCATAGCAGCTTCGCGCCAGCAACTCTGCCAGATCAGGCCTCTGAGCAGAGCTGGAGCTCTGCCGTCCTGGAGGCGCACTCGGTTCCAGCCAAGTAGGGCTTGAGCCAAACGAGGCTGGGCTGCCTTTCTTCCCTCGAGGAGGCTCGCCTCCCCGCCATCTGTTCACTTGGCTTCCAGGTGGGGGCGCTCTGCGCCTCTTGCAGGTCTTGGCTCAGGGGCTGCCTGCCCTGAGCTGGGGCTGTGCGCAGGAGCCCAGGCACGCAGGGGCAGGCCCCACCCAGCTGCACACGTCTCTGCTGGGGAGGAGAGCGCTAGGGAAGCTACGTGTGTGAGGCAGCTGCTGGGCGCCCAGGGAGTCAGCCTCCGGGTGTGCGGGGCTGCAGACCCCAGCCAGGGGCCCTGGGAGCCTGGCGCACTCCGTGCGGCGCTGAGTCTGGGCGGCCAAGCTACCTCTGGAGGAGCCCTGCACTAGACCTTCCCTTCCCTCGCACAGAGCCTTTCCTGCTGGAGCCCTTGGCAGTGTGCAAGCCACCGGCCCCTAAGCCCTCCCCAAGGACGCCTGGGGCCTAGGTGCAAAGGCAAGGCAGGAGCGGAGCTGAGGCCAGGAAGGCGCCAGTGGCGTCTCCCAGCCTCGCGCAGCCTGCTCCTTCCTGGGCAGGAAGCCTAGCAGCGAGGCAAGTCTGGGCAAGGCTCGCCCAGGGCTGAGCAGCCTCGCGCCAGCAACTCTGCCAGATCGGGCCTCTGAGCAGAACTGGAGCTATGCCGTCCTGGAGGCGCACTCGGTTCCAGGCAAGTAGGGCTTGAGCCAAACGAGGCTGGGCTGCCTCTTCTTCCCTCGAGGAGGCTCGCCTCCCCGCCAGCTGTTCACTCGGCTTCCAGGTGGGGGCGCTCTTCGCCTCCTGCAGGTCTTGGCTCAGGGGTGCTTGCCCTGAGCTGGGGCTGTTCGCGTGAGCCCAGGCACGCAGGGGCAGGCCCCAACCAGATGCACACGTCTCTGCTGGGGAGGAGAGCGCTAGGGAAGCTACGTGTGTGAGGCAGCTGCTGGGCGCCCAGGGAGTCAGCCTCCGGGTGTGCGGGGCTGCAGACCCCAGCCAGGGGCCCTGGGAGCCTGGTGCACTCCGTGCGGCGCTGAGCCTGGGCGGCCAAGCAACCGCTGGAGGAGCCCTGCACTGGCCCTTCCCTTCCCTCGCACAGAGCTCTTCCTGCTGGAGCCCTTGGCAGTGTGCAAGCCACCGGCCCCTAAGCCCTCCCCAAGGACGATTGGGGCCTAGGTGCAAACGCAAGGCAGGAGCAGAGCTGAGGCCAGGAAGGCGCCAGTGTCGTCTCCCAGCCTCGCGCAGCCTGCTCCTTCCTGGGCAGGAAGCCTAGCAGCGAGGCAAGTCTGGGCAAGGCTCGCCCAGGGCAGAGCAGCCTCGCACCAGCAACTCTGCCAGATCGGGCCTCTGAGCAGAGCTGGAGCTCTGCAGTCCTGGAGGCGCACTCGGCTCCAGCCAAGTAGGGCTTGAGCCAAACGAAGCTGGGCTGCCTCTTCTTCCCTCGAGGAGGCTCGCCTCCCCGCCAGCTGTTCACTCGGCTTCCAGGTGGGGGCGCTCTGCGCCTCCTGCAGGTCTTGGATCAGGGGCTGCTTGCTCTGAGCTGGGGCTGTGGGCGGGAGCCCAGGCACGCAGGGGCAGGCCCCAACCAGCTGCACACGTCTCTGCTGGGGAGGAGAGTGCTAGGGAAGCTACGTGTGTGAGGCAGCTACTGGGCGCTCAGGGAGTCAGCCTCCGGGTGTGCGGGGCTGCAGACCCCAGCCAGGGCCCTGGGAGCCTGGTGCACTCCGTGCGGCGCTGAGTCTGGGCGGCCAAGCAACCTCTGGAGGAGCCCTGCACTAGCCCTTCCCTTCCCTCGCACAGAGCTCTTCCTGCTGGAGCCCTTGGCAGTGTGCAAGCCACCGGCCCCTAAGCCCTCCCCAAGGACGCCTGGGGCCTAGGTGCAAAGGCAAGGCAGGAGTGGAGCTGAGGCCAGGAAGGCGCCAGTGGCGTCTCCCAGCCTCGCGCAGCCTGTTCCTTCCTGGGCAGGAAGCGTAGCAGTGAGGCAAGTCAGGGCAAGGCTCGCCCAGGGCAGAGCAGCCTCGCGCCAGCAACTCTGCCAGAACGGGCCTCTGAGCAGAGCTGGAGCTCTGCCGTCCTGGAGGCGCACTCGGCTCCAGCCAAGTAGGGCTTGAGCCAAACGAGGCTGGGCTGCCTCTTCTTCCCTCGAGGAGGCTCGCCTCCCCGCCAGCTGATCACTCGGCTTCCTGGTGGGGGCGCTCTGCGCCTCCTGCAGGTCTTGGCTCAGGGGCTGCTTGCCCTGACCTGCGGCTGTGCGAGGGAGCCAAGGCACGCAGGGGCAGGCCCCAACCAGCTGCACACGTCTCTGATGGGGAGGAGAGCGCTAGGGAAGCTACATGTGTGAGGCAGCTGCTGGGCGCCCAGGGAGTCAGCCTCCGGGTGTGCGGGGCTGCAGACCCCACCCAGGTGCCCTGGGAGCCTGGTGCACTCCGTGCGGCGCTGAGTCTGGGCGGCCAAGCAACCTCTGGAGGAGCCCTGCATTAGCCCTTCCCTTCCCTCGCACAGAGCTCTTCCTGCTGGAGCCCTTGGCAGTGTGCAAGCCACCGGCCCCTAACCCCTCCCCAAGGACGCCTGGGGCCTAGGTGCAAAGGCAAGGCAGGAGCGGAGCTGAGGCCAGGAAGGCGCCAGTGGCGTCTCCCAGCCTCGCGCAGCCTACTCCTTCCTGGGCAGGAAGACTAGCAGCGAGGCAAGTCTGGGCAAGGCTCGCCCAGGGCAGAGCAGCCTCGCGCCAGCAACTCTGCCAGAACGGGCCTCTGAGCAGAGCTGGAGCTCTGCCGTCCTGGAGGCGCACTCGGCTCCAGCCAAGTAGGGCTTGAGCCAAACGAGGCTGGGCTGCCTCTTCTTCCCTCGAGGAGGCTCGCCTCCCCGCCAGCTGTTCACTCGGCTTCCAGGTGGGGGCGCTCTGCGCCTCCTGCAGGTCTTGGCTCAGGGGCTGCCTGCCCTGAGCTGGGGCTGTGCGCAGGAGCCCAGGCACGCAGGGGCAGGCCCCAACCAGCTGCACACGTCTCTGCTGGGGAGGAGAGCGCTAGGGAAGCTACGTGTGTGAGGCAGCTGCTGGGCGCCCAGGGAGTCAGCCTCCAGGTGTGCGGGGCTGCAGACCCCAGCCAGGGGCCCTGGGAGCCTGGTGCATTCCGCGCGGTGCTGAGTCTGGGCGGCCAAGCAACCTCTGGAGGAGCCCTGCACTAGCCCTTTCCTTCCCTCGCACAGAGCTCTTCCTGCTGGAGCCCTTGGCAGTGTGCAAGCCACCGGCCCCTTAGCCCTCCCCAAGGACGCCTGGGGCCTAGGTGCAAAGGCAAGGCAGGAGCGGAGCTGAGGCCAGGAAGGCGCCAGTGGCGTCTCCCAGCCTCACGCAGCCTGCTCCTTCCTGGGCAGGAAGACTAGCAGCGAGGCAAGTCTGGGCAAGGCTCGCCCAGGGCAGAGCAGCCTCGCGCCAGCAACTCTGCCAGAACGTTCCTCTGAGCAGAGCAGGAGCTCTGCCGTCCTGGAGGCGCACTCGGCTCCAGCCAAGTAGGGCTTGAGCCAAACGAGGCTGGGCTGCCTCTTCTTCCCTCGAGGAGGCTCGCCTCCCCGCCAGCTGTTCACTCGGCTTCCAGGTGGGGGCGCTCTGCGCCTCCTGCAGGTCTTGGCTCAGGGGCTGCTTGCTCTGAGCTGGGGCTGTGGGCGGGAGCACAGGCACGCAGGGGCAGGCCCCAACCAGCTGCACACGTCTCTGCTGGGGAGGAGAGCGCTAGGGAAGCTACGTGTGTGAGGCAGATGCTGGGCGCCCAGGGAGTCAGCCTCCGGGTGTGCGGGGCTGCAGACCCCAGCCAGGGGCCCTGGGAGCCTGGTGCACTCCGAGCGGCGCTGAGCCTGGGCGGCCAAGCAACCGCCGGAGGAGCCCTGCACTGGCCCTTCCCTTCCCTCGCACAGAGCGCTTCCTGCTGGAGCCCTTGGCAGTGTGCAAGCCACCGGCCCCTAAGCCCTCCCCAAGGACGCCTGGGGCCTAGGTGCAAAGGCAAGGCAGGAGCGGAGCTGAGGCCAGGAAGGCGCCAGTGGCGTCTCCCAGCCTCGCGCAGCCTGCTCCTTCCTGGGCAGGAAGCCTAGCAGCGAGGCAAGTCTGGGAAAGGCTCGCCCAGGGCAGAGCAGCCTCGCGCCAGCAACTCTGCCAGATCGGGCCTCTGAGCAGAGCTGGAGCTCTGCCGTCCTGGAGACGCACTCGGTTCCAGCCAAGTAGGGCTTGAGCCAAACGAGGCTGGGCTGCCTCTTCTTCCCTCGAGGAGGCTCGCCTCCCCGCCAGCTGTTCACTCGGCTTCCAGGTGGGGGCGCTCTTCGCCTCCTGCAGGTCTTGGCTCAGGGGCTGCTTACCCTGAGCTGGGGCTGTTCGCGTGAGCCCAGTCACGCAGGGGCAGGCCCCAACCAGCTGCACACATCTCTGCTGGGGAGGAGAGCGCTAGGGAAGCTACGTGTGTGAGGCAGCTGCTGGGCGCCCAGGGAGTCAGCCTCCGGGTGTGCGGGGCTGCAGACCCCAGCCAGGGGCCATGGGAGCCTGGTGCACTCCGTGCGGCGCTGAGTCTGGGCGGCCAAGCAACCGCTGGAGGAGCCCTGCACTAGCCCTTCCCTTCCCTCGCACAGAGCTTTTCCTGCTGGAGCCCTTGGCAGTGTGCAAGCCACCGGCCCCTAAGCCCTCCCCAAGGACGCCTGGGGCCTAGGTGCAAAGGCAAGGCAGGAGCGGAGCTGAGGCCAGGAAGGCGCCAGTGGCATCTCCCAGCCTCGCGCAGCCTGCTCCTTCCTGGGCAGGAAGCCTAGCAGTGAGGCAAGTCAGGGCAAGGCTCGCCCAGGGCAGAGCAGCCTCGCGCCAGCAACTCTGCCAGATCGGGCCTCTGAGCAGAGCTGGAGCTCTGCCGTCCTGGAGGCGCACTCGGCTCCAGCCAAGTAGGGCTTGAGCCAAACGAGGCTGGGCTGCCTCTTCTTCCCTCGAGGAGGCTCGCCTCCCCGCCAGCTGTTCACTCGGCTTCCTGGTGGGGGCGCTCTGCGCCTCCTGCAGGTCTTGGCTCAGGGGCTGCTTGCCCTGAGCTGCGGCTGTGCGCGGGAGCCAAGGCACGCAGGGGCAGGCCCCAACCAGCTGCACACGTCTCTGATGGGGAGGAGAGCGCTAGGGAAGCTACATGTGTGAGGCAGCTGCTGGGCGCCCAGGGAGTCAGCCTCTGGGTGTGCGGGGCTGCAGACCCCAGCCAGGGGCCCTGGGAGCCTGGTGCACTCCGTGCGGCGCTGAGCCTGGGCGGCCAAGCAACCGCTGGAGGAGCCCTGCACTGGCCCTTCCCTTCCCTCGCACAGAGCTCTTCCTGCTGGAGCCCTTGGTAGTGTGCAAGCCACCGGCCCCTAAGCCCTCCCCAAGGACGCCTGGGGCCTAGGTGCAAAGGCAAGGCAGGAGCGGAGCTGAGGCCAGGAAGGCGCCAGTGGCGTCTCCCAGCCTCGCGCAGCCTGCTCCTTCCTGGGCAGGAAGACTAGCAGCGAGGCAAGTCTGGGCAAGGCTCGCCCAGGGCAGAGCAGCCTCGCGCCAGCAACTCTGCCAGAACGGGCCTCTGAGCAGAGCAGGAGCTCTGCCGTCCTGGTGCGCACTCGGCTCCAGCCAAGGAGGGCTTGAGCCACACGAGGCTGGGCTGCCTCTTCTTCCCTCGAGGAGGCTCGCCTCCCCGCCAGCTGTTCACTCGGCTTCCAGGTGGGGGCGCTCTGCGCCTCCTGCAGGTCTTGGCTCAGGGGCTGCTTGCTCTGAGCTGGGGCTGTGGGCGGGAGCACAGGCACGCAGGGGCAGGCCCCAACCAGCTGCACACGTCTCTGCTGGGGAGGAGAGCGCTAGGGAAGCTACGTGTGTGAGGCAGCTGCTGGGCGCCCAGGGAGTCAGCCTCCGGGTGTGCGGGGCTGCAAACCCCAGCCAGGGGCCCTGGGAGCCTGGTGCACTCCGAGCGGCGCTGAGCCTGGGCGGCCAAGCAACCGCCGGAGGAGCCCTGCACTGGCCCTTCCCTTCCCTCGCACAGAGCGCTTCCTGCTGGAGCCCTTGGCAGTGTGCAAGCCACCGGCCCCTAAGCCCTCCCCAAGGACGCCTGGGGCCTAGGTGCAAAGGCAAGGCAGGAGCGGAGCTGAGGCCAGGAAGGCGCCAGTGGCGTCTCCCAGCCTCGCGCAGCCTGCTCCTTCCTGGGCAGGAAGCCTAGCAGCGAGGCAAGTCTGGGCAAGGCTCGCCCAGGGCAGAGCAGCCTCGCGCCAGCAACTCTGCCAGATCGGGCCTCTGAGCAGAGCTGGAGCTCTGCCGTCCTGGAGACGCACTCGGTTCCAGCCAAGTAGGGCTTGAGCCAAACGAGGCTGGGCTGCCTCTTCTTCCCTCGAGGAGGCTCGCCTCCCCGCCAGCTGTTCACTCGGCTTCCAGGTGGGGGCGCTCTTCGCCTCCTGCAGGTCTTGGCTCAGGGGCTGCTTGCCCTGAGCTGGGGCTGTTCGCGTGAGCCCAGTCACGCAGGGGCAGGCCCCAACCAGCTGCACACGTCTCTGCTGGGGAGGAGAGCGCTAGGGAAGCTACGTGTGTGAGGCAGCTGCTGGGCGCCCAGGGAGTCAGCCTCCGGGTGTGCGGGGCTGCAGACCCCATCCAGGGGCCCTGGGAGCCTGGTGCACTCCGAGCGGCGCTGAGCCTGGGCGGCCAAGCAACCGCCGGAGGAGCCCTGCACTGGCCCTTCCCTTCCCTCGCACAGAGCGCTTCCTGCTGGAGCCCTTGGCAGTGTGCAAGCCACCGGCCCCTAAGCCCTCCCCAAGGACGCCTGGGGCCTAGGTGCAAAGGCAAGGCAGGAGCGGAGCTGAGGCCAGGAAGGCGCCAGTGGCGTCTCCCAGCCTCGCGCAGCCTGCTCCTTCCTGGGCAGGAAGACTAGCAGCGAGGCAAGTCTGGGCAAGGCTCGCCCAGGGCAGAGCAGCCTCGCGCCAGCAACTCTGCCAGATCGGGCCTCTGAGCAGAGCTGGAGCTCTGCCGTCCTGGAGACGCACTCGGTTCCAGCCAAGTAGGGCTTGAGCCAAACGAGGCTGGGCTGCCTCTTCTTCCCTCGAGGAGGCTCGCCTCCCCGCCAGCTGTTCTCTCGGCTTCCAGGTGGGGGCGCTCTTCGCCTCCTGCAGGTCTTGGCTCAGGGGCTGCTTGCCCTGAGCTGGGGCTGTTCGCGTGAGCCCAGTCACGCAGGGGCAGGCCCCAACCAGCTGCACACGTCTCTGCTGGGGAGGAGAGCGCTAGGGAAGCTACGTGTGTGAGGCAGCTGCTGGGCGCCCAGGGAGTCAGCCTCCGGGTGTGCGGGGCTGCAGACCCCATCCAGGGGCCCTGGGAGCCTGGTGCACTCCGTGCGGCGCTGAGCCTGGGCGGCCAAGCAACCGCTGGAGGAGCCCTGCACTGACCCTTCCCTTCCCTCGCACAGGGCTCTTCCTGCTGGAGCCCTTGGCAGTGTGCAAGCCACCGGCCCCTAAGCCCTCCCCAAGGACGCATGGGGCCTAGGTGCAAAGGCAAGGCAGGAGCGGAGCTGAGGCCAGGAAGGCGCCAGTGGCGTCTCCCAGCCTCGCGCAGCCTGCTCCTTCCTGAGCAGGAAGACTAGCAGCGAGGCAAGTCTGGGCAAGGCTCGCCCAGGGCAGAGCAGCCTCGCGCCAGCAACTCTGCCAGAACGGGCCTCTGAGCAGAGCAGAAGCTCTGCCGTCCTGGAGGCGCACTCGGCTCCAGCCAAGGAGGGCTTGAGCCAAACGAGGCTGGGCTGCCTCTTCTTCCCTCGAGGAGGCTCGCCTCCCCGCCAGCTGTTCACTCGGCTTCCAGGTGGGGGCGCTCTGCGCCTCCTGCAGGTCTTGGCTCAGGGGCTGCTTGCTCTGAGCTGGGGCTGTGGGCGGGAGCACAGGCACGCAGGGGCAGGCCCCAACCAGCTGCACACGTCTCTGCTGGGGAGGAGAGCGCTAGGGAAGCTACGTGTGTGAGGCAGCTGCTGGGCGCCCAGGGAGTCAGCCTCCGGGTGTGCGGGGCTGCAGACCCCAGCCAGGGGCCCTGGGAGCCTGGTGCACTCCGAGCGGCGCTGAGCCTGGGCGGCCAAGCAACCGCCGGAGGAGCCCTGCACTGGCCCTTCCCTTCCCTCGCACAGAGCGCTTCCTGCTGGAGCCCTTGGCAGTGTGCAAGCCACCGGCCCCTAAGCCCTCCCCAAGGACGCCTGGGGCCTAGGTGCAAAGGCAAGGCAGGAGCGGAGCTGAGGCCAGGAAGGCGCCAGTGGCGTCTCCCAGCCTCGCGCAGCCTGCTCCTTCCTGGGCAGGAAGCCTAGCAGCGAGGCAAGTCTGGGCAAGGCTCGCCCAGGGCAGAGCAGCCTCGCGCCAGCAACTCTGCCAGATCGGGCCTCTGAGCAGAGCTGGAGCTCTGCCGTCCTGGAGACGCACTCGGTTCCAGCCAAGTAGGGCTTGAGCCAAACGAGGCTGGGCTGCCTCTTCTTCCCTCGAGGAGGCTCGCCTCCCCGCCAGCTGTTCACTCGGCTTCCAGGTGGTGGCGCTCTTCGCCTCCTGCAGGTCTTGGCTCAGGGGCTGCTTGCCCTGAGCTGGGGCTGTTCGCGTGAGCCCAGTCACGCAGGGGCAGGCCCCAACCAGCTGCACACGTCTCTGCTGGGGAGGAGAGCGCTAGGGAAGCTACGTGTGTGAGGCAGCTGCTGGGCGCCCAGGGAGTCACCTCCGGTTGTGCGGGCTGCAGACCCCATCCAGGGGCCCTGGGAGCCTGGTGCACTCCGTGCGGCGCTGAGCCTGGGCGGCCAAGCAACCGCTGGAGGAGCCCTGCACTGACCCTTCCCTTCCCTCGCACAGAGCTCTTCCTGCTGGAGCCCTTGGCAGTGTGCAAGCCACCGGCCCCTAAGCCCTCACCAAGGACGCATGGGGCCTAGGTGCAAAGGCAAGGCAGGAGCGGAGCTGAGGCCAGGAAGGCGCCAGTGGCGTCTCCCAGCCTCGCGCAGCCTGCTCCTTCCTGTGCAGGAAGACTAGCAGCGAGGCAAGTCTGGGAAGGCTCGCCCAGGGCAGAGCAGCCTCGCGCCAGCAACTCTGCCAGAACGGGCCTCTGAGCAGAGCAGAAGCTCTGCCGTCCTTGAGGCGCACTCGGCTCCAGCCAAGGAGGGCTTGAGCCAAACGAGGCTGGGCTGCCTCTTCTTCCCTCGAGGAGGCTCGCCTCCCCGCCAGCTGTTCACTCGGCTTCCAGGTGGGGGCGCTCTGCGCCTCCTGCAGGTCTTGGCTCAGGGGCTGCTTGCTCTGAGCTGGGGCTGTGGGCGGGAGCACAGGCACGCAGGGGCAGGCCCCAACCAGCTGCACACGTCTCTGCTGGGGAGGAGAGCGCTAGGGAAGCTACGTGTGTGAGGCAGCTGCTGGGCGCCCAGGGAGTCAGCCTCCGGGTGTGCGGGGCTGCAGACCCCAGCCAGGGGCCCTGGGAGCCTGGTGCACTCCGTGCGGCGCTGAGCCTGGGCGGCCAAGCAACCGCCGGAGGAGCCTTGCATGACCCTTCCCTTCCCTCGCACAGAGCGCTTCCTGCTGGAGCCCTTGGCAGTGTGCAAGCCACCGGCCCCTAAGCCCTCCCCAAGGACGCCTGGGGCCTAGGTGCAAAGGCAAGGCAGGAGCGGAGCTGAGGCCAGGAAGGCGCCAGTGGCGTCTCCCAGCCTCGCGCAGCCTGCTCCTTCCTGGGCAGGAAGCCTAGCAGCGAGGCAAGTCTGGGCAATGCTCGCCCAGGGCATAGCAGCTTCGCGCCAGCAACTATGCCAGATCAGGCCTCTGAGCAGAGCTGGAGCTCTGCCGTCCTGGAGGGGCACTCGGCTCCAGCCAAGTAGGGCTTGAGCAAAACGAGGCTGGGCTGCCTCTTCTTCCCTCGAGGAGGCTCGCCTCCCCGCCATCTGTTCACTCGGCTTCCAGGTGGGGGCGCTCTGCGCCTCTTGCAGGTCTTGGCTCAGGGGCTGCCTGCCCTGAGCTGGGGCTGTGCGCAGGAGCCCAGGCACGCAGGGGCAGGCCCCAACCAGCTGCACACGTCTCTGCTGGGGAGGAGAGCGCTAGGGAAGCTACGTGTGTGAGGCAGCTGCTGGGCGCCCAGGGAGTCAGCCTCCAGGTGTGCGGGGCTGCAGACCCCAGCCAGGGGCCCTGGGAGCCTGGTGCATTCCGCGCGGTGCTGAGTCTGGGCGGCCAAGCAACCTCTGGAGGAGCCCTGCACTAGCCCTTTCCTTCCCTCGCACAGAGCTCTTCCTGCTGGAGCCCTTGGCAGTGTGCAAGCCACCGGCCCCTTAGCCCTCCCCAAGGACGCCTGGGGCCTAGGTGCAAAGGCAAGGCAGGAGCGGAGCTGAGGCCAGGAAGGCGCCAGTGGCGTCTCCCAGCCTCACGCAGCCTGCTCCTTCCTGGGCAGGAAGACTAGCAGCGAGGCAAGTCTGGGCAAGGCTCGCCCAGGGCAGAGCAGCCTCGCGCCAGCAACTCTGCCAGAACGTTCCTCTGAGCAGAGCAGGAGCTCTGCCGTCCTGGAGGCGCACTCGGCTCCAGCCAAGTAGGGCTTGAGCCAAACGAGGCTGGGCTGCCTCTTCTTCCCTCGAGGAGGCTCGCCTCCCCGCCAGCTGTTCACTCGGCTTCCAGGTGGGGGCGCTCTGCGCCTCCTGCAGGTCTTGGCTCAGGGGCTGTTTGCCCTGAGCTGGGGCTGTGGGCGGGATCCCAGGCACGCAGGGGCAGGCCCCAAACAGCTGCACACGTCTCTGCTGGGGAGGAGAGCGCTAGGGAAGCTACGTGTGTGAGGCAGCTGCTGGCCGCCCAGGGAGTCAGCCTCTGGGTGTGCGGGGCTGCAGACCCCAGCCAGGGGCCCTGGGAGCCTGGTGCACTCCGTGCGGCGCTGAGCCTGGGCGGCCAAGCAACCGCTGGAGGAGCCCTGCACTGGCCCTTCCCTTCCCTCGCACAGAGCTCTTCCTGCTGGAGCCCTTGGTAGTGTGCAAGCCACCGGCCCCTAAGCCCTCCCCAAGGACGCCTGGGGCCTAGGTGCAAAGGCAAGGCAGGAGCGGAGCTGAGGCCAGGAAGGCGCCAGTGGCGTCTCCCAGCCTCGCGCAGCCTGCTCCTTCCTGGGCAGGAAGACTAGCAGCGAGGCAAGTCTGGGCAAGGCTCGCCCAGGGCAGAGCAGCCTCGCGCCAGCAACTCTGCCAGAACGGGCCTCTGAGCAGAGCAGGAGCTCTGCCGTCCTGGTGCGCACTCGGCTCCAGCCAAGGAGGGCTTGAGCCAAACGAGGCTGGGCTGCCTCTTCTTCCCTCGAGGAGGCTCGCCTCCCCGCCAGCTGTTCACTCGGCTTCCAGGTGGGGGCGCTCTGCGCCTCCTGCAGGTCTTGGCTCAGGGGCTGCTTGCTCTGAGCTGGGGCTGTGGGCGGGAGCACAGGCACGCAGGGGCAGGCCCCAACCAGCTGCACACGTCTCTGCTGGGGAGGAGAGCGCTAGGGAAGCTACGTGTGTGAGGCAGCTGCTGGGCGCCCAGGGAGTCAGCCTCCGGGTGTGCGGGGCTGCAGACCCCAGCCAGGGGCCCTGGGAGCCTGGTGCACTCCGAGCGGCGCTGAGCCTGGGCGGCCAAGCAACCGCCGGAGGAGCCCTGCACTGGCCCTTCCCTTCCCTCGCACAGAGCGCTTCCTGCTGGAGCCCTTGGCAGTGTGCAAGCCACCGGCCCCTAAGCCCTCCCCAAGGAAGCCTGGGGCCTAGGTGCAAAGGCAACGCAGGAGCGGAGCTGAGGCCAGGAAGGCGCCAGTGGCGTCTCCCAGCCTCGCGCAGCCTGCTCCTTCCTGGGCAGGAAGCCTAGCAGCGAGGCAAGTCTGGGCAATGCTCGCCCAGGGCATAGCAGCTTCGCGCCAGCAACTATGCCAGATCAGGCCTCTGAGCAGAGCTGGAGCTCTGCCGTCCTGGAGACGCACTCGGTTCCAGGCAAGTAGGGCTTGAGCCAAACGAGGCTGGGCTGCCTCTTCTTCCCTCGAGGAGGCTCGCCTCCCCGCCAGCTGTTCACTCGGCTTCCAGGTGGGGGCGTTCTTCGCCTCCTGCAGGTCTTGGCTCAGGGGCTGCTTACCCTGAGCTGGGGCTGTTCGCGTGAGCCCAGTCACGCAGGGGCAGGCCCCAACCAGCTGCACACGTCTCTGCTGGGGAGGAGAGCGCTAGGGAAGCTACGTGTGTGAGGCAGCTGCTGGGCGCCCAGGGAGTCAGCCTCCGGGTGTGCGGGGCTGCAGACCCCATCCAGGGGCCATGGGAGCCTGGTGCACTCCGTGCGGCGCTGAGCCTGGGCGGCCAAGCAACCGCTGGAGGAGCCCTGCACTGACCCTTCCCTTCCCTCGCACAGAGCTCTTCCTGCTGGAGCCCTTGGCAGTGTGCAAGCCACCGGCCCCTAAGCCCTCCCCAAGGACGCATGGGGCCTAGGTGCAAACGCAAGGCAGGAGCAGAGCTGAGGCCAGGAAGGCGCCAGTGTCGTTTCCCAGCCTCGCGCAGCCTGCTCCTTCCTGGGCAGGAAGCCTAGCAGCGAGGCAAGTCTGGGCAAGGCTCGCCCAGGGCAGAGCAGCCTCGCGCCAGCAACTCTGCCAGATCGGGCCTCTGAGCAGAGCTGGAGCTCTGCAGTCCTGGAGGCTCACTCGGCTCCAGCCAAGTAGGGCTTGTGCCAAACGAAGCTGGGCTGCCTCTTCTTCCCTCGAGGAGGCTCGCCTCCCCGCCAGCTGTTCACTCGGCTTCCAGGTGGGGGCGCTCTGCGCCTCCTGCAGGTCTTGGCTCAGGGGCTGCTTGCTCTGAGCTGGGGCTGTGGGCGGGAGCCCAGGCACGCAGGGGCAGGCCCCACCCAGCTGCACACGTCTCTGCTGGGGAGGAGAGCGCTAGGGAAGCTACGTGTGTGAGGCAGCTGCTGGGCGCCCAGGGAGTCAGCCTCCGTGTGTGCGGGGCTGCAGACCCCAGCCAGGGGCCTTGGGAACCTGGCGCACTCCGTGCGGCGCTGAGTCTGGGCGGCCAAGCAAACTCTGGAGGAGCCCTGCACTAGCCCTTCCCTTCCCTCGCACAGAGCTTTTCCTGCTGGAGCCCTTGGCAGTGTGCAAGCCACCGGCCCCTAAGCCCTCCCCAAGGACGCCTGGGGCCTAGGTGCAAAGGCAAGGCAGGAGCGGAGCTGAGGCCAGGAAGGCGCCAGTGGCATCTCCCAGCCTCGCGCAGCCTGCTCCTTCCTGGGCAGGAAGCCTAGCAGTGAGGCAAGTCAGGGCAAGGCTCGCCCAGGGCAGAGCAGCCTCGCGCCAGCAACTCTGCCAGATCGGGCCTCTGAGCAGAGCTGGAGCTCTGCCGTCCTGGAGGCGCACTCGGCTCCAGCCACGTAGGGCTTGAGCCAAACGAGGCTGGGCTGCCTCTTCTTCCCTCGAGGAGGCTCGCCTCCCCGCCAGCTGTTCACTCGGCTTCCAGGTGGGGGCGCTCTGCGCCTCCTGCTGGTCTTGGCTCAGGGGCTGCTTGCCCAGAGCTGGGGCTGTGGGCGGGAGCCCAGGCACGCAGGGGAAGGCCCCAACCAGCTGCACACGTCTCTGCTAGGTAGGAGACCGCTAGGGAAGCTACGTGTGTGAGGCAGCTGCTGGGCGCCCAGGGAGTCAGCCTCCGGGTGTGCGGGGCTGCAGACCCCAGCCAGGGCCCTGGGAGCCTGGTGCACTCCGTGCGGCGCTGAGTCTGGGCGGCCAAGCAACCTCTGGAGGAGCCCTGCACTAGCCCTTCCCTTCCCTCGCACAGAGCTCTTCCTGCTGGAGCCTTTGGCAGTGTGCAAGCCACCGGCCCCTAAGCCCTCCCCAAGGACGCCTGGGGCCTAGGTGCAAAGGCAAGGCGGGAGCGGAGCTGAGGCCAGGAAGGCGCCAGTGGCGTCTCCCAGCCTCGCGCAACCTGCTCCTTCCTGGGCAGGAAGCCTAGCAGCGAGGCAAGTCTGGGCAAGGCTCGCCCAGGGCAGAGCAGCCTCGCGCCAGCCACTCTGCCAGATCGGGCCTCTGAGCAGAGCAGGATCTCTGCCGTCCTGGAGGCGTACTCGGCTCCAGCCAAGTATGGCTTGAGCCAAACGAGGCTGGGCTGCCTCTTCTTCCCTCGAGGAGGCTCGCCTCCCCGCCAGGTGTTCACTCGGCTTCCTGGTGGGGGCGCTCTGCGCCTCCTGCAGGTCTTGGCTCAGGGGCTGCTTGCCCTGAGCTGCGGCTGTGCGCGGGAGCCAAGGCACGCAGGGGCAGGCCCCAACCAGCTGCACACGTCTCTGATGGGGAGGAGAGCGCTAGGGAAGCTACATGTGTGAGGCAGCTGCTGGGCGCCCAGGGAGTCAGCCTCCGGGTGTGCGGGGCTGCAGACCACAGCCAGGTGCCCTGGGAGCCTGGTGCACTCCGTGCGGCGCTCAGTCTGGGCGGCCAAGCAACCTCTGGAGGAGCCCTGCATTAGCCCTTCCCTTCCCTCGCACAGAGCTCTTCCTGCTGGAGCCCTTGGCAGTGTGCAAGCCACCGGCCCCTAACCCCTCCCCAAGGACGCCTGGGGCCTAGGTAAAAGGCAAGGCAGGAGCGGAGCTGAGGCCAGGAACCCCAAACAGCTGCACACGTCTCTGCTGGGGAGGAGAGCGCTAGGGAAGCTACGTGTGTGAGGCAGCTGCTGGGCGCCCAGGGAGTCAGCCTCTGGGTGTGCGGGGCTGCAGACCCCAGCCAGGGGCCCTGGGAGCCTGGTGCACTCCGTGCGGCGCTGAGCCTGGGCGGCCAAGCAACCGCTGGAGGAGCCCTGCACTGGCCCTTCCCTTCCCTCGCACAGAGCTCTTCCTGCTGGAGCCCTTGGTAGTGTGCAAGCCACCGGCCCCTAAGCCCTCCCCAAGGACGCCTGGGGCCTAGGTGCAAAGGCAAGGCAGGAGCGGAGCTGAGGCCAGGAAGGCGCCAGTGGCGTCTCCCAGCCTCGCGCAGCCTGCTCCTTCCTGGGCAGGAAGACTAGCAGCGAGGCAAGTCTGGGCAAGGCTCGCCCAGGGCAGAGCAGCCTCGCGCCAGCAACTCTGCCAGAACGGGCCTCTGAGCAGAGCAGGAGCTCTGCCGTCCTGGACTCGCACTCGGCTCCAGCCAAGGAGGGCTTGAGCCAAACGAGGCTGGGCTGCCTCTTCTTCCCTCGAGGAGGCTCGCCTCCCCGCCAGCTGTTCACTCGGCTTCCAGGTGGGGGCGCTCTGCGCCTCCTGCAGGTCTTGGCTCAGGGGCTGCTTGCTCTGAGCTGGGGCTGTGGACGGGAGCACAGGCACGCAGGGGCAGGTCCCCACCAGCTGCACACGTCTCTGCTGGGGAGGAGAGCGCTAGGGAAGCTACGTGTGTGAGGCAGCTGCTGGGCGCCCAGGGAGTCAGCCTCCGGGTGTGCGGGGCTGCAGACCCCAGCCAGGGGCCCTGGGAGCCTGGTGCACTCCGTGCGGCGCTGAGCCTGGGCTGCCAAGCAACCGCCGGAGGAGCCTTGCACTGACCCTTCCCTTCCCTCGCACAGAGCGCTTCCTGCTGGAGCCCTTGGCAGTGTGCAAGCCACCGGCCCCTAAGCCCTCCCCAAGGACGCCTGGGGCCTAGGTGCAAAGGCAAGGCAGGAGCGGAGCTGAGGCCAGGAAGGCGCCAGTGGCGTCTCCCAGCCTCGCGCAGCCTGCTCCTTCCTGGGCAGGAAGCCTAGCAGCGAGGCAAGTCTGGGCAATGCTCGCCCAGGGCATAGCAGCTTCGCGCCAGCAACTAGGCCAGATCAGGCCTCTGAGCAGAGCTGGAGCTCTGCCGTCCTGGAGGGGCACTCGGCTCCAGCCAAGTAGGGCTTGAGCAAAACGAGGCTGGGCTGCCTCTTCTTCCCTCGAGGAGGCTCGCCTCCCCGCCATCTGTTCACTCGGCTTCCAGGTGGGGGCGCTCTGCGCCTCTTGCAGGTCTTGGCTCAGGGGCTGCCTGCCCTGAGCTGGGGCTGTGCGCAGGAGCCCAGGCACGCAGGGGCAGGCCCCAACCAGCTGCACACGTCTCTGCTGGGGAGGAGAGCGCTAGGGAAGCTACGTGTGTGAGGCAGCTGCTGGGCGCCCAGGGAGTCAGCCTCCAGGTGTGCGGGGCTGCAGACCCCAGCCAGGGGCCCTGGGAGCCTGGTGCATTCCGCGCGGTGCTGAGTCTGGGCGGCCAAGCAACCTCTGGAGGAGCCCTGCACTAGCCCTTTCCTTCCCTCGCACAGAGCTCTTCCTGCTGGAGCCCTTGGCAGTGTGCAAGCCACCGGCCCCTTAGCCCTCCCCAAGGACGCCTGGGGCCTAGGTGCAAAGGCAAGGCAGGAGCGGAGCTGAGGCCAGGAAGGCGCCAGTGGCGTCTCCCAGCCTCACGCAGCCTGCTCCTTCCTGGGCAGGAAGACTAGCAGCGAGGCAAGTCTGGGCAAGGCTCGCCCAGGGCAGAGCAGCCTCGCGCCAGCAACTCTGCCAGAACGTTCCTCTGAGCAGAGCAGGAGCTCTGCCGTCCTGGAGGCGCACTCGGCTCCAGCCAAGTAGGGCTTGAGCCAAACGAGGCTGGGCTGCCTCTTCTTCCCTCGAGGAGGCTCGCCTCCCCGCCAGCTGTTCACTCGGCTTCCAGGTGGGGGCGCTCTGCGCCTCCTGCAGGTCTTGGCTCAGGGGCTGCTTGCTCTGAGCTGGGGCTGTGGGCGGGAGCACAGGCACGCAGGGGCAGGCCCCAACCAGCTGCACACGTCTCTGCTGGGGAGGAGAGCGCTAGGGAAGCTACGTGTGTGAGGCAGATGCTGGGCGCCCAGGGAGTCAGCCTCCGGGTGTGCGGGGCTGCAGACCCCAGCCAGGGGCCCTGGGAGCCTGGTGCACTCCGAGCGGCGCTGAGCCTTGGCGGCCAAGCAACCGCCGGAGGAGCCCTGCACTGGCCCTTCCCTTCCCTCGCACAGAGCGCTTCCTGCTGGAGCCCTTGGCAGTGTGCAAGCCACCGGCCCCTAAGCCCTCCCCAAGGACGCCTGGGGCCTAGGTGCAAAGGCAAGGCAGGAGCGGAGCTGAGGCCAGGAAGGCGCCAGTGGCGTCTCCCAGCCTCGCGCAGCCTGCTCCTTCCTGGGCAGGAAGCCTAGCAGCGAGGCAAGTCTGGGCAAGGCTCGCCCAGGGCAGAGCAGCCTCGCGCCAGCAACTCTGCCAGATCGGGCCTCTGAGCAGAGCTGGAGCTCTGCCGTCCTGGAGACGCACTCGGTTCCAGCTAAGTAGGGCTTGAGCCAAACGAGGCTGGGCTGCCTCTTCTTCCCTCGAGGAGGCTCGCCTCCCCGCCAGCTGTTCACTCGGCTTCCAGGTGGGGGCGCTCTTCGCCTCCTGCAGGTCTTGGCTCAGGGGCTGCTTACCCTGAGCTGGGGCTGTTCGCGTGAGCCCAGTCACGCAGGGGCAGGCCCCAACCAGCTGCACACATCTCTGCTGGGGAGGAGAGCGCTAGGGAAGCTACGTGTGTGAGGCAGCTGCTGGGCGCCCAGGGAGTCAGCCTCCGGGTGTGCGGGGCTGCAGACCCCAGCCAGGGGCCATGGGAGCCTGGTGCACTCCGTGCGGCGCTGAGTCTGGGCGGCCAAGCAACCGCTGGAGGAGCCCTGCACTAGCCCTTCCCTTCCCTCGCACAGAGCTTTTCCTGCTGGAGCCCTTGGCAGTGTGCAAGCCACCGGCCCCTAAGCCCTCCCCAAGGACGCCTGGGGCCTAGGTGCAAAGGCAAGGCAGGAGCGGAGCTGAGGCCAGGAAGGCGCCAGTGGCATCTCCCAGCCTCGCGCAGCCTGCTCCTTCCTGGGCAGGAAGCCTAGCAGTGAGGCAAGTCAGGGCAAGGCTCGCCCAGGGCAGAGCAGCCTCGCGCCAGCAACTCTGCCAGATCGGGCCTCTGAGCAGAGCTGGAGCTCTGCCGTCCTGGAGGCGCACTCGGCTCCAGCCAAGTAGGGCTTGAGCCAAACGAGGCTGGGCTGCCTCTTCTTCCCTCGAGGAGGCTCGCCTCCCCGCCAGCTGTTCACTCGGCTTCCTGGTGGGGGCGCTCTGCGCCTCCTGCAGGTCTTGGCTCAGGGGCTGCTTGCCCTGAGCTGCGGCTGTGCGCGGGAGCCAAGGCACGCAGGGGCAGGCCCCAACCAGCTGCACACGTCTCTGATGGGGAGGAGAGCGCTAGGGAAGCTACATGTGTGAGGCATCTGCTGGGCGCCCAGGGAGTCAGCCTCTGGGTGTGCGGGGCTGCAGACCCCAGCCAGGGGCCCTGGGAGCCTGGTGCACTCCGTGCGGCGCTGAGCCTGGGCGGCCAAGCAACCGCTGGAGGAGCCCTGCACTGGCCCTTCCCTTCCCTCGCACAGAGCTCTTCCTGCTGGAGCCCTTGGTAGTGTGCAAGCCACCGGCCCCTAAGCCCTCCCCAAGGACGCCTGGGGCCTAGGTGCAAAGGCAAGGCAGGAGCGGAGCTGAGGCCAGGAAGGCGCCAGTGGCGTCTCCCAGCCTCGCGCAGCCTGCTCCTTCCTGGGCAGGAAGACTAGCAGCGAGGCAAGTCTGGGCAAGGCTCGCCCAGGGCAGAGCAGCCTCGCGCCAGCAACTCTGCCAGAACGGGCCTCTGAGCAGAGCAGGAGCTCTGCCGTCCTGGTGCGCACTCGGCTCCAGCCAAGGAGGGCTTGAGCCACACGAGGCTGGGCTGCCTCTTCTTCCCTCGAGGAGGCTCGCCTCCCCGCCAGCTGTTCACTCGGCTTCCAGGTGGGGGCGCTCTGCGCCTCCTGCAGGTCTTGGCTCAGGGGCTGCTTGCTCTGAGCTGGGGCTGTGGGCGGGAGCACAGGCACGCAGGGGCAGGCCCCAACCAGCTGCACACGTCTCTGCTGGGGAGGAGAGCGCTAGGGAAGCTACGTGTGTGAGGCAGCTGCTGGGCGCCCAGGGAGTCAGCCTCCGGGTGTGCGGGGCTGCAAACCCCAGCCAGGGGCCCTGGGAGCCTGGTGCACTCCGAGCGGCGCTGAGCCTGGGCGGCCAAGCAACCGCCGGAGGAGCCCTGCACTGGCCCTTCCCTTCCCTCGCACAGAGCGCTTCCTGCTGGAGCCCTTGGCAGTGTGCAAGCCACCGGCCCCTAAGCCCTCCCCAAGGACGCCTGGGGCCTAGGTGCAAAGGCAAGGCAGGAGCGGAGCTGAGGCCAGGAAGGCGCCAGTGGCGTCTCCCAGCCTCGCGCAGCCTGCTCCTTCCTGGGCAGGAAGCCTAGCAGCGAGGCAAGTCTGGGCAAGGCTCGCCCAGGGCAGAGCAGCCTCGCGCCAGCAACTCTGCCAGATCGGGCCTCTGAGCAGAGCTGGAGCTCTGCCGTCCTGGAGACGCACTCGGTTCCAGCCAAGTAGGGCTTGAGCCAAACGAGGCTGGGCTGCCTCTTCTTCCCTCGAGGAGGCTCGCCTCCCCGCCAGCTGTTCACTCGGCTTCCAGGTGGGGGCGCTCTTCGCCTCCTGCAGGTCTTGGCTCAGGGGCTGCTTGCCCTGAGCTGGGGCTGTTCGCGTGAGCCCAGTCACGCAGGGGCAGGCCCCAACCAGCTGCACACGTCTCTGCTGGGGAGGAGAGCGCTAGGGAAGCTACGTGTGTGAGGCAGCTGCTGGGCGCCCAGGGAGTCAGCCTCCGGGTGTGCGGGGCTGCAGACCCCATCCAGGGGCCCTGGGAGCCTGGTGCACTCCGAGCGGCGCTGAGCCTGGGCGGCCAAGCAACCGCCGGAGGAGCCCTGCACTGGCCCTTCCCTTCCCTCGCACAGAGCGCTTCCTGCTGGAGCCCTTGGCAGTGTGCAAGCCACCGGCCCCTAAGCCCTCCCCAAGGACGCCTGGGGCCTAGGTGCAAAGGCAAGGCAGGAGCGGAGCTGAGGCCAGGAAGGCGCCAGTGGCGTCTCCCAGCCTCGCGCAGCCTGCTCCTTCCTGGGCAGGAAGACTAGCAGCGAGGCAAGTCTGGGCAAGGCTCGCCCAGGGCAGAGCAGCCTCGCGCCAGCAACTCTGCCAGATCGGGCCTCTGAGCAGAGCTGGAGCTCTGCCGTCCTGGAGACGCACTCGGTTCCAGCCAAGTAGGGCTTGAGCCAAACGAGGCTGGGCTGCCTCTTCTTCCCTCGAGGAGGCTCGCCTCCCCGCCAGCTGTTCACTCGGCTTCCAGGTGGGGGCGCTCTTCGCCTCCTGCAGGTCTTGGCTCAGGGGCTGCTTGCCCTGAGCTGGGGCTGTTCGCGTGAGCCCAGTCACGCAGGGGCAGGCCCCAACCAGCTGCACACGTCTCTGCTGGGGAGGAGAGCGCTAGGGAAGCTACGTGTGTGAGGCAGCTGCTGGGCGCCCAGGGAGTCAGCCTCCGGGTGTGCGGGGCTGCAGACCCCATCCAGGGGCCCTGGGAGCCTGGTGCACTCCGTGCGGCGCTGAGCCTGGGCGGCCAAGCAACCGCTGGAGGAGCCCTGCACTGACCCTTCCCTTCCCTCGCACAGGGCTCTTCCTGCTGGAGCCCTTGGCAGTGTGCAAGCCACCGGCCCCTAAGCCCTCCCCAAGGACGCATGGGGCCTAGGTGCAAAGGCAAGGCAGGAGCGGAGCTGAGGCCAGGAAGGCGCCAGTGGCGTCTCCCAGCCTCGCGCAGCCTGCTCCTTCCTGGGCAGGAAGACTAGCAGCGAGGCAAGTCTGGGCAAGGCTCGCCCAGGGCAGAGCAGCCTCGCGCCAGCAACTCTGCCAGAACGGGCCTCTGAGCAGAGCAGAAGCTCTGCCGTCCTGGAGGCGCACTCGGCTCCAGCCAAGGAGGGCTTGAGCCAAACGAGGCTGGGCTGCCTCTTCTTCCCTCGAGGAGGCTCGCCTCCCCGCCAGCTGTTCACTCGGCTTCCAGGTGGGGGCGCTCTGCGCCTCCTGCAGGTCTTGGCTCAGGGGCTGCTTGCTCTGAGCTGGGGCTGTGGGCGGGAGCACAGGCACGCAGGGGCAGACCCCAACCAGCTGCACACGTCTCTGCTGGGGAGGAGAGCGCTAGGGAAGCTACGTGTGTGAGGCAGCTGCTGGGCGCCCAGGGAGTCAGCCTCCGGGTGTGCGGGGCTGCAGACCCCAGCCAGGGGCCCTGGGAGCCTGGTGCACTCCGAGCGGCGCTGAGCCTGGGCGGCCAAGCAACCGCCGGAGGAGCCCTGCACTGGCCCTTCCCTTCCCTCGCACAGAGCGCTTCCTGCTGGAGCCCTTGGCAGTGTGCAAGCCACCGGCCCCTAAGCCCTCCCCAAGGACGCATGGGGCCTAGGTGCAAAGGCAAGGCAGGAGCGGAGCTTAGGCCAGGAAGGCGCCAGTGGCGTCTCCCAGCCTCGCGCAGCCTGCTCCTTCCTGGGCAGGAAGCCTAGCAGCGAGGCAAGTCTGGGCAAGGCTCGCCCAGGGCAGAGCAGCCTCGCGCCAGCAACTCTGCCAGATCGGGCCTCTGAGCAGAGCTGGAGCTCTGCCGTCCTGGAGACGCACTCGGTTCCAGCCAAGTAGGGCTTGAGCCAAACGAGGCTGGGCTGCCTCTTCTTCCCTCGAGGAGGCTCGCCTCCCCGCCAGCTGTTCACTCGGCTTCCAGGTGGTGGCGCTCTTCGCCTCCTGCAGGTCTTGGCTCAGGGGCTGCTTGCCCTGAGCTGGGGCTGTTCGCGTGAGCCCAGTCACGCAGGGGCAGGCCCCAACCAGCTGCACACGTCTCTGCTGGGGAGGAGAGCGCTAGGGAAGCTACGTGTGTGAGGCAGCTGCTGGGCGCCCAGGGAGTCACCTCCGGGTGTGCGGGCTGCAGACCCCATCCAGGGGCCCTGGGAGCCTGGTGCACTCCGTGCGGCGCTGAGCCTGGGCGGCCAAGCAACCGCTGGAGGAGCCCTGCACTGACCCTTCCCTTCCCTCGCACAGAGCTCTTCCTGCTGGAGCCCTTGGCAGTGTGCAAGCCACCGGCCCCTAAGCCCTCCCCAAGGACGCATGGGGCCTAGGTGCAAAGGCAAGGCAGGAGCGGAGCTGAGGCCAGGAAGGCGCCAGTGGCGTCTCCCAGCCTCGCGCAGCCTGCTCCTTCCTGGGCAGGAAGACTAGCAGCGAGGCAAGTCTGGGAAGGCTCGCCCAGGGCAGAGCAGCCTCGCGCCAGCAACTCTGCCAGAACGGGCCTCTGAGCAGAGCAGAAGCTCTGCCGTCCTTGAGGCGCACTCGGCTCCAGCCAAGGAGGGCTTGAGCCAAACGAGGCTGGGCTGCCTCTTCTTCCCTCGAGGAGGCTCGCCTCCCCGCCAGCTGTTCACTCGGCTTCCAGGTGGGGGCGCTCTGCGCCTCCTGCAGGTCTTGGCTCAGGGGCTGCTTGCTCTGAGCTGGGGCTGTGGGCGGGAGCACAGGCACGCAGGGGCAGGCCCCAACCAGCTGCACACGTCTCTGCTGGGGAGGAGAGCGCTAGGGAAGCTACGTGTGTGAGGCAGCTGCTGGGCGCCCAGGGAGTCAGCCTCCGGGTGTGCGGGGCTGCAGACCCCAGCCAGGGGCCCTGGGAGCCTGGTGCACTCCGTGCGGCGCTGAGCCTGGGCGGCCAAGCAACCGCCGGAGGAGCCTTGCACTGACCCTTCCCTTCCCTCGCAAAGAGCGCTTCCTGCTGGAGCCCTTGGCAGTGTGCAAGCCACCGGCCCCTAAGCCCTCCCCAAGGACGCCTGGGGCCTAGGTGCAAAGGCAAGGCAGGAGCGGAGCTGAGGCCAGGAAGGCGCCAGTGGCGTCTCCCAGCCTCGCGCAGCCTGCTCCTTCCTGGGCAGGAAGCCTAGCAGCGAGGCAAGTCTGGGCAATGCTCGCCCAGGGCATAGCAGCTTCGCGCCAGCAACTATGCCAGATCAGGCCTCTGAGCAGAGCTGGAGCTCTGCCGTCCTGGAGTTGCACTCGGCTCCAGCCAAGTAGGGCTTGAGCAAAACGAGGCTGGGCTGCCTCTTCTTCCCTCGAGGAGGCTCGCCTCCCCGCCATCTGTTCACTCGGCTTCCAGGTGGGGGCGCTCTGCGCCTCTTGCAGGTCTTGGCTCAGGGGCTGCCTGCCCTGAGCTGGGGCTGTGCGCAGGAGCCCAGGCACGCAGGGGCAGGCCCCAACCAGCTGCACACGTCTCTGCTGGGGAGGAGAGCGCTAGGGAAGCTACGTGTGTGAGGCAGCTGCTGGGCGCCCAGGGAGTCAGCCTCCAGGTGTGCGGGGCTGCAGACCCCAGCCAGGGGCCCTGGGAGCCTGGTGCATTCCGCGCGGTGCTGAGTCTGGGCGGCCAAGCAACCTCTGGAGGAGCCCTGCACTAGCCCTTTCCTTCCCTCGCACAGAGCTCTTCCTGCTGGAGCCCTTGGCAGTGTGCAAGCCACCGGCCCCTTAGCCCTCCCCAAGGACGCCTGGGGCCTAGGTGCAAAGGCAAGGCAGGAGCGGAGCTGAGGCCAGGAAGGCGCCAGTGGCGTCTCCCAGCCTCACGCAGCCTGCTCCTTCCTGGGCAGGAAGACTAGCAGCGAGGCAAGTCTGGGCAAGGCTCGCCCAGGGCAGAGCAGCCTCGCGCCAGCAACTCTGCCAGAACGTTCCTCTGAGCAGAGCAGGAGCTCTGCCGTCCTGGAGGCGCACTCGGCTCCAGCCAAGTAGGGCTTGAGCCAAACGAGGCTGGGCTGCCTCTTCTTCCCTCGAGGAGGCTCGCCTCCCCGCCAGCTGTTCACTCGGCTTCCAGGTGGGGGCGCTCTGCGCCTCCTGCAGGTCTTGGCTCAGGGGCTGATTGCCCTGAGCTGGGGCTGTGGGCGGGATCCCAGGCACGCAGGGGCAGGCCCCAACCAGCTGCACACGTCTCTGCTGGGGAGGAGAGCGCTAGGGAAGCTACGTGTGTGAGGCAGCTGCTGGCCGCCCAGGGAGTCAGCCTCTGGGTGTGCGGGGCTGCAGACCCCAGCCAGGGGCCCTGGGAGCCTGGTGCACTCCGTGCGGCGCTGAGCCTGGGCGGCCAAGCAACCGCTGGAGGAGCCCTGCACTGGCCCTTCCCTTCCCTCGCACAGAGCTCTTCCTGCTGGAGCCCTTGGTAGTGTGCAAGCCACCGGCCCCTAAGCCCTCCCCAAGGACGCCTGGGGCCTAGGTGCAAAGGCAAGGCAGGAGCGGAGCTGAGGCCAGGAAGGCGCCAGTGGCGTCTCCCAGCCTCGCGCAGCCTGCTCCTTCCTGGGCAGGAAGACTAGCAGCGAGGCAAGTCTGGGCAAGGCTCGCCCAGGGCAGAGCAGCCTCGCGCCAGCAACTCTGCCAGAACGGGCCTCTGAGCAGAGCAGGATCTCTGCCGTCCTGGTGCGCACTCGGCTCCAGCCAAGGAGGGCTTGAGCCAAACGAGGCTGGGCTGCCTCTTCTTCCCTCGAGGAGGCTCGCCTCCCCGCCAGCTGTTCACTCGGCTTCCAGGTGGGGGCGCTCTGCGCCTCCTGCAGGTCTTGGCTCAGGGGCTGCTTGCTCTGAGCTGGGGCTGTGGGCGGGAGCACAGGCACGCAGGGGCAGGCCCCAACCAGCTGCACACGTCTCTGCTGGGGAGGAGAGCGCTAGGGAAGCTACGTGTGTGAGGCAGCTGCTGGGCGCCCAGGGAGTCAGCCTCCGGGTGTGCGGGGCTGCAGACCCCAGCCAGGGGCCCTGGGAGCCTGGTGCACTCCGAGCGGCGCTGAGCCTGGGCGGCCAAGCAACCGCCGGAGGAGCCCTGCACTGGCCCTTCCCTTCCCTCGCACAGAGCGCTTCCTGCTGGAGCCCTTGGCAGTGTGCAAGCCACCGGCCCCTAAGCCCTCCCCAAGGACGCCTGGGGCCTAGGTGCAAAGGAAAGGCAGGAGCGGAGCTGAGGCCAGGAAGGCGCCAGTGGCGTCTCCCAGCCTCGCGCAGCCTGCTCCTTCCTGGGCAGGAAGCCTAGCAGCGAGGCAAGTCTGGGCAAGGCTCGCCCAGGGCATAGCAGCTTCGCGCCAGCAACTATGCCAGATAAGGCCTCTGAGCAGAGCTGGAGCTCTGCCGTCCTGGAGGCGCACTCGGCTCCAGCCAAGTAGGGCTTGAGCCAAACGAGGCTGGGCTGCCTCTTCTTCCCTCGAGGAGGCTCGCCTCCCCGCCATCTGTTCACTCGGCTTCCAGGTGGGGGCGCTCTGCGCCTCTCGCAGGTCTTGGCTCATGGGCTGCCTGCCCTGAGCTGGGGCTGTGCGCAGGAGCCCAACACGCAGGGGCAGGCCCCAACCAGCTGCACACGTCTCTGCTGGGGAGGAGAGCGCTAGGGAAGCTACGTGTGTGAGGCAGCTGCTGGGCGCCCAGGGAGTAAGCCTCCGGGTGTGCGGGGCTGCAGACCCCAGCCAGGGGCCCTGGGAGCCTGGTGCATTCCGCGCGGTGCTGAGTCTGGGCGGCCAAGCAACCTCTGGAGGAGCCCTGCACTAGACCTTTCCTTCCCTCGCACAGAGCTCTTCCTGCTGGAGCCCTTGGCAGTTTTCAAGCCACCGGTCCCTAAGCCCTCCCCAAGGACGCCTGGGGCCTAGGTGCAAAGGCAAGGCAGGAGCGGGGCTGAGGCCAGGAAGGCGCCAGTGGCGTCTCCCAGCCTCGCGCAGCCTGCTCCTTCCTGGGCAGGAAGACTAGCAGCGAGGCAAGTCTGGGCAAGGCTCGCCCAGGGCAGAGCAGCCTCGCGCCAGCAACTCTGCCAGAACGTTCCTCTGAGCAGAGCAGGATCTCTGCCGTCCTGGAGGCGCACTCGGCTCCAGCCAAGTAGGGCTTGAGCCAAACGAGGCTGGGCTGCCTCTTCTTCCCTCGAGGAGGCTCGCCTCCCCGCCAGCTGTTCACTCGGCTTCCAGGTGGGGGCGCTCTTCGCCTCCTGCAGGTCTTGGCTCAGGGGCTGCTTGCCCTGAGCTGGGGCTGTTCGCGTGAGCCCAGGCACGCAGGGGAAGGCCCCAACCAGCTGCACACGTCTCTGCTGGGGAGGAGAGCGCTAGGGAAGCTACGTGTGTGAGGCAGCTGCTGGGCGCCCAGGGAGTCAGCCTCCGTGTGTGCGGGGCTGCAGACCCCAGCCAGGGGCCCTGGGAACCTGGCGCACTCCGTGCGGCGCTGAGTCTGGGCGGCCAAGCAAACTCTGGAGGAGCCCTGCACTAGCCCTTCCCTTCCCTCGCACAGAGCTTTTCCTGCTGGAGCCCTTGGCAGTGTGCAAGCCACCGGCCCCTAAGCCCTCCCCAAGGACGCCTGGGGCCTAGGTGCAAAGGCAAGGCAGGAGCGGAGCTGAGGCCAGGAAGGCGCCAGTGGCATCTCCCAGCCTCGCGCAGCCTGCTCCTTCCTGGGCAGGAAGCCTAGCAGTGAGGCAAGTCAGGGCAAGGCTCGCCCAGGGCAGAGCAGCCTCGCGCCAGCAACTCTGCCAGATCGGGCCTCTGAGCAGAGCTGGAGCTCTGCCGTCCTGGAGGCGCACTCGGCTCCAGCCACGTAGGGCTTGAGCCAAACGAGGCTGGGCTGCCTCTTCTTCCCTCGAGGAGGCTCGCCTCCCCGCCAGCTGTTCACTCGGCTTCCAGGTGGGGGCGCTCTGCGCCTCCTGCTGGTCTTGGCTCAGGGGCTGCTTGCCCAGAGCTGGGGCTGTGGGCGGGAGCCCAGGCACGCAGGGGAAGGCCCCAACCAGCTGCACACGTCTCTGCTAGGTAGGAGACCGCTAGGGAAGCTACGTGTGTGAGGCAGCTGCTGGGCGCCCAGGGAGTCAGCCTCCGGGTGTGCGGGGCTGCAGACCCCAGCCAGGGCCCTGGGAGCCTGGTGCACTCCGTGCGGCGCTGAGTCTGGGCGGCCAAGCAACCTCTGGAGGAGCCCTGCACTAGCCCTTCCCTTCCCTCGCACAGAGCTCTTCCTGCTGGAGCCTTTGGCAGTGTGCAAGCCACCGGCCCCTAAGCCCTCCCCAAGGACGCCTGGGGCCTAGGTGCAAAGGCAAGGCGGGAGCGGAGCTGAGGCCAGGAAGGCGCCAGTGGCGTCTCCCAGCCTCGCGCAACCTGCTCCTTCCTGGGCAGGAAGCCTAGCAGCGAGGCAAGTCTGGGCAAGGCTCGCCCAGGGCAGAGCAGCCTCGCGCCAGCCACTCTGCCAGATCGGGCCTCTGAGCAGAGCAGGATCTCTGCCGTCCTGGAGGCGTACTCGGCTCCAGCCAAGTAGGGCTTGAGCCAAACGAGGCTGGGCTGCCTCTTCTTCCCTCGAGGAGGCTCGCCTCCCCGCCAGCTGTTCACTCGGCTTCCTGGTGGGGGCGCTCTGCGCCTCCTGCAGGTCTTGGCTCAGGGGCTGCTTGCCCTGAGCTGCGGCTGTGCGCGGGAGCCAAGGCACGCAGGGGCAGGCCCCAACCAGCTGCACACGTCTCTGATGGGGAGGAGAGCGCTAGGGAAGCTACATGTGTGAGGCAGCTGCTGGGCGCCCAGGGAGTCAGCCTCCGGGTGTGCGGGGCGGCAGACCACAGCCAGGTGCCCTGGGAGCCTGGTGCACTCCGTGCGGCGCTCAGTCTGGGCGGCCAAGCAACCTCTGGAGGAGCCCTGCATTAGCCCTTCCCTTCCCTCGCACAGAGCTCTTCCTGCTGGAGCCCTTGGCAGTGTGCAAGCCACCGGCCCCTAACCCCTCCCCAAGGACGCCTGGGGCCTAGGTAAAAGGCAAGGCAGGAGCGGAGCTGAGGCCAGGAACCCCAAACAGCTGCACACGTCTCTGCTGGGGAGGAGAGCGCTAGGGAAGCTACGTGTGTGAGGCAGCTGCTGGGCGCCCAGGGAGTCAGCCTCTGGGTGTGCGGGGCTGCAGACCCCAGCCAGGGGCCCTGGGAGCCTGGTGCACTCCGTGCGGCGCTGAGCCTGGGCGGCCAAGCAACCGCTGGAGGAGCCCTGCACTGGCCCTTCCCTTCCCTCGCACAGAGCTCTTCCTGCTGGAGCCCTTGGTAGTGTGCAAGCCACCGGCCCCTAAGCCCTCCCCAAGGACGCCTGGGGCCTAGGTGCAAAGGCAAGGCAGGAGCGGAGCTGAGGCCAGGAAGGCGCCAGTGGGGTCTCCCAGCCTCGCGCAGCCTGCTCCTTCCTGGGCAGGAAGACTAGCAGCGAGGCAAGTCTGGGCAAGGCTCGCCCAGGGCAGAGCAGCCTCGCGCCAGCAACTCTGCCAGAACGGGCCTCTGAGCAGAGCAGGAGCTCTGCCGTCCTGGAGGCGCACTCGGCTCCAGCCAAGGAGGGCTTGAGCCAAACGAGGCTGGGCTGCCTCTTCTTCCCTCGAGGAGGCTCGCCTCCCCGCCAGCTGTTCACTCGGCTTCCAGGTGGGGGCGCTCTGCGCCTCCTGCAGGTCTTGGCTCAGGGGCTGCTTGCTCTGAGCTGGGGCTGTGGACGGGAGCACAGGCACGCAGGGGCAGGTCCCCACCAGCTGCACACGTCTCTGCTGGGGAGGAGAGCGCTAGGGAAGCTACGTGTGTGAGGCAGCTGCTGGGAGCCCAGGGAGTCAGCCTCCGGGTGTGCGGGGCTGCAGACCCCAGCCAGGGGCCCTGGGAGCCTGGTGCACTCCGTGCGGAGCTGATCCTGGGCGGCCAAGCAACCGCTGGAGGAGCCCTGCACTGGCCCTTCCCTTCCCTCGCACAGAGCTCTTCCTGCTGGAGCCCTTGGTAGTGTGCAAGCCACCGGCCCCTAAGCCCTCCCCAAGGACGCCTGGGGCCTAGGTGCAAAGGCAAGGCAGGAGCGGAGCTGAGGCCAGGAAGGCGCCAGTGGCGTCTCCCAGCCTCGCGCAGCCTGCTCCTTCCTGGGCAGGAAGCCTAGCAGCGAGGCAAGTCTGGGCAAGGCTCGCCCAGGGCATAGCAGCTTCGCGCCAGCAACTATGCCAGATCAGGCCTCTGAGCAGAGCTGGAGCTCTGCCGTCCTGGAGGGGCACTCGGCTCCAGCCAAGTAGGGCTTGAGCCAAACGAGGCTGGGCTGCCTCTTCTTCCCTCGAGGAGGCTCGCCTCCCCGCCAGCTGTTCACTCGGCTTCCAGGTGGGGGCGCTCTGCGCCTCTCGCAGGTCTTGGCTCAGGGGCTGCCTGCCCTGAGCTGGGGCTGTGCGCAGGAGCCCAACACGCAGGGGCAGGCCCCAACCAGCTGCACACGTCTCTGCTGGGGAGGAGAGCGCTAGGGAAGCTACGTGTGTGAGGCAGCTGCTGGGCGCCCAGGGAGTAAGCCTCCGGGTGTGCGGGGCTGCAGACCCCAGCCAGGGGCCCTGGGAGCCTGGTGCATTCCGCGCGGTGCTGAGTCTGGGCGGCCAAGCAACCTCTGGAGGAGCCCTGCACTAGACCTTTCCTTCCCTCGCACAGAGCTCTTCCTGCTGGAGCCCTTGGCAGTTTTCAAGCCACCGGTCCCTAAGCCCTCCCCAAGGACGCCTGGGGCCTAGGTGCAAAGGCAAGGCAGGAGCGGAGCTGAGGCCAGGAAGGCGCCAGTGGCGTCTCCCAGCCTCGCGCAGCCTGCTCCTTCCTGGGCAGGAAGACTAGCAGCGAGGCAAGTCTGGGCAAGGCTCGCCCAGGGCAGAGCAGCCTCGCGCCAGCAACTCTGCCAGAACGTTCCTCTGAGCAGAGCAGGATCTCTGCCGTCCTGGAGGCGCACTCGGCTCCAGCCAAGTAGGGCTTGAGCCAAACGAGGCTGGGCTGCCTCTTCTTCCCTCGAGGAGGCTCGCCTCCCCGCCAGCTGTTCACTCGGCTTCCAGGTGGGGGCGCTCTTCGCCTCCTGCAGGTCTTGGCTCAGGGGCTGCTTGCCCTGAGCTGGGGCTGTTCGCGTGAGCCCAGGCACGCAGGGGAAGGCCCCAACCAGCTGCACACGTCTCTGCTGGGGAGGAGAGCGCTAGGGAAGCTACGTGTGTGAGGCAGCTGCTGGGCGCCCAGGGAGTCAGCCTCCGGGTGTGCGGGGCTGCAGACCCCAGCCAGGGGCCCTGGGAGCCTGGTGCACTCCGTGCGGCGCTGAGCCTGGGCGGCCAAGCAACCGCTGGAGGAGCCCTGCACTGACCCTTCCCTTCCCTCGCACAGAGCTCTTCCTGCTGGAGCCCTTGGCAGTGTGCAAGCCACCGGCCCCTAAGCCCTCCCCAAGGACGCATGGGGCCTAGGTGCAAAGGCAAGGCAGGAGCGGAGCTGAGGCCAGGAAGGCGCCAGTGGCGTCTCCCAGCCTCGCGCAGCCTGCTCCTTCCTGGGCAGGAAGACTAGCAGCGAGGCAAGTCTGGGCAAGGCTCGCCCAGGGCAGAGCAGCCTCGCGCCAGCAACTCTGCCAGAACGGGCCTCTGAGCAGAGCAGGAGCTCTGCCGTCCTGGAGGCGCACTCGGCTCCAGCCAAGGAGGGCTTGAGCCAAACGAGGCTGGGCTGCCTCTTCTTCCCTCGAGGAGGCTCGCCTCCCCGCCAGCTGTTCACTCGGCTTCCAGGTGGGGGCGCTCTGCGCCTCCTGCAGGTCTTGGCTCAGGGGCTGCTTGCTCTGAGCTGGGGCTGTGGGCGGGAGCACAGGCACGCAGGGGCAGGCCCCAACCAGCTGCACACGTCTCTGCTGGGGAGGAGAGCGCTAGGGAAGCTACGTGTGTGAGGCAGCTGCTGGGCCCCCAGGGAGTCAGCCTCCGGGTGTGCGGGGCTGCAGACCCCAGCCAGGGGCCCTGGGAGCCTGGTGCACTCCGTGCGGCGCTGAGCCTGGGCGGCCAAGCAACCGCCGGAGGAGCCTTGCACTGGCCCTTCCCTTCCCTCGCACAGAGCGCTTCCTGCTGGAGCCCTTGGCAGTGTGCAAGCCACCGGCCCCTAAGCCCTCCCCAAGGAAGCCTGGGGCCTAGGTGCAAAGGCAAGGCAGGAGCGGAGCTGAGGCCAGGAAGGCGCCAGTGGCGTCTCCCAGCCTCGCGCAGCCTGCTCCTTCCTGGGCAGGAAGCCTAGCAGCGAGGCAAGTCTGGGCAATGCTCGCCCAGGGCATAGCAGCTTCGCGCCAGCAACTATGCCAGATCAGGCCTCTGAGCAGAGCTGGAGCTCTGCCGTCCTGGAGACGCACTCGGTTCCAGCCAAGTAGGGCTTGAGCCAAACGAGGCTGGGCTGCCTCTTCTTCCCTCGAGGAGGCTCGCCTCCCCGCCAGCTGTTCACTCGGCTTCCAGGTGGGGGCGCTCTGCGCCTCCTGCAGGTCTTGGCTCAGGGGCTGCTTGCTCTGAGCTGGGGCTGTGGGCGGGAGCCCAGGCACGCAGGGGCAGGCCCCACCCAGCTGCACACGTCTCTGCTGGGGAGGAGAGCGCTAGGGAAGCTACGTGTGTGAGGCAGCTGCTGGGCGCCCAGGGAGTCAGCCTCCGTGTGTGCGGGGCTGCAGACCCCAGCCAGGGGCCCTGGGAACCTGGCGCACTCCGTGCGGCGCTGAGTCTGGGCGGCCAAGCAAACTCTGGAGGAGCCCTGCACTAGCCCTTCCCTTCCCTCGCACAGAGCTTTTCCTGCTGGAGCCCTTGGCAGTGTGCAAGCCACCGGCCCCTAAGCCCTCCCCAAGGACGCCTGGGGCCTAGGTGCAAAGGCAAGGCAGGAGCGGAGCTGAGGCCAGGAAGGCGCCAGTGGCATCTCCCAGCCTCGCGCAGCCTGCTCCTTCCTGGGCAGGAAGCCTAGCAGTGAGGCAAGTCAGGGCAAGGCTCGCCCAGGGCAGAGCAGCCTCGCGCCAGCACCTCTGCCAGATCGGGCCTCTGAGCAGAGCTGGAGCTCTGCCGTCCTGGAGGCGCACTCGGCTCCAGCCACGTAGGGCTTGAGCCAAACGAGGCTGGGCTGCCTCTTCTTCCCTCGAGGAGGCTCGCCTCCCCGCCAGCTGTTCACTCGGCTTCCAGGTGGGGGCGCTCTGCGCCTCCTGCTGGTCTTGGCTCAGGGGCTGCTTGCCCAGAGCTGGGGCTGTGGGCGGGAGCCCAGGCACGCAGGGGAAGGCCCCAACCAGCTGCACACGTCTCTGCTAGGTAGGAGACCGCTAGGGAAGCTACGTGTGTGAGGCAGCTGCTGGGCGCCCAGGGAGTCAGCCTCCGGGTGTGCGGGGCTGCAGACCCCAGCCAGGGCCCTGGGAGCCTGGTGCACTCCGTGCGGCGCTGAGTCTGGGCGGCCAAGCAACCTCTGGAGGAGCCCTGCACTAGCCCTTCCCTTCCCTCGCACAGAGCTCTTCCTGCTGGAGCCTTTGGCAGTGTGCAAGCCACCGGCCCCTAAGCCCTCCCCAAGGACGCCTGGGGCCTAGGTGCAAAGGCAAGGCGGGAGCGGAGCTGAGGCCAGGAAGGCGCCAGTGGCGTCTCCCAGCCTCGCGCAACCTGCTCCTTCCTGGGCAGGAAGCCTAGCAGCGAGGCACGTCTGGGCAAGGCTCGCCCAGGGCAGAGCAGCCTCGCGCCAGCCACTCTGCCAGATCGGGCCTCTGAGCAGAGCAGGATCTCTGCCGTCCTGGAGGCGTACTCGGCTCCAGCCAAGTAGGGCTTGAGCCAAACGAGGCTGGGCTGCCTCTTCTTCCCTCGAGGAGGCTCGCCTCCCCGCCAGCTGTTCACTCGGCTTCCTGGTGGGGGCGCTCTGCGCCTCCTGCAGGTCTTGGCTCAGGGGCTGCTTGCCCTGAGCTGCGGCTGTGCGCGGGAGCCAAGGCACGCAGGGGCAGGCCCCAACCAGCTGCACACGTCTCTGATGGGGAGGAGAGCGCTAGGGAAGCTACATGTGTGAGGCAGCTGCTGGGCGCCCAGGGAGTCAGCCTCCGGGTGTGCGGGGCGGCAGACCACAGCCAGGTGCCCTGGGAGCCTGGTGCACTCCGTGCGGCGCTCAGTCTGGGCGGCCAAGCAACCTCTGGAGGAGCCCTGCATTAGCCCTTCCCTTCCCTCGCACAGAGCTCTTCCTGCTGGAGCCCTTGGCAGTGTGCAAGCCACCGGCCCCTAACCCCTCCCCAAGGACGCCTGGGGCCTAGGTAAAAGGCAAGGCAGGAGCGGAGCTGAGGCCAGGAACCCCAAACAGCTGCACACGTCTCTGCTGGGGAGGAGAGCGCTAGGGAAGCTACGTGTGTGAGGCAGCTGCTGGGCGCCCAGGGAGTCAGCCTCTGGGTGTGCGGGGCTGCAGACCCCAGCCAGGGGCCCTGGGAGCCTGGTGCACTCCGTGCGGCGCTGAGCCTGGGCGGCCAAGCAACCGCTGGAGGAGCCCTGCACTGGCCCTTCCCTTCCCTCGCACAGAGCTCTTCCTGCTGGAGCCCTTGGTAGTGTGCAAGCCACCGGCCCCTAAGCCCTCCCCAAGGACGCCTGGGGCCTAGGTGCAAAGGCAAGGCAGGAGCGGAGCTGAGGCCAGGAAGGCGCCAGTGGCGTCTCCCAGCCTCGCGCAGCCTGCTCCTTCCTGGGCAGGAAGACTAGCAGCGAGGCAAGTCTGGGCAAGGCTCGCCCAGGGCAGAGCAGCCTCGCGCCAGCAACTCTGCCAGAACGGGCCTCTGAGCAGAGCAGGAGCTCTGCCGTCCTGGAGGCGCACTCGGCTCCAGCCAAGGAGGGCTTGAGCCAAACGAGGCTGGGCTGCCTCTTCTTCCCTCGAGGAGGCTCGCCTCCCCGCCAGCTGTTCACTCGGCTTCCAGGTGGGGGCGCTCTGCGCCTCCTGCAGGTCTTGGCTCAGGGGCTGCTTGCTCTGAGCTGGGGCTGTGGACGGGAGCACAGGCACGCAGGGGCAGGTCCCCACCAGCTGCACACGTCTCTGCTGGGGAGGAGAGCGCTAGGGAAGCTACGTGTGTGAGGCAGCTGCTGGGAGCCCAGGGAGTCAGCCTCCGGGTGTGCGGGGCTGCAGACCCCAGCCAGGGGCCCTGGGAGCCTGGTGCACTCCGTGCGGCGCTGATCCTGGGCGGCCAAGCAACCGCTGGAGGAGCCCTGCACTGGCCCTTCCCTTCCCTCGCACAGAGCTCTTCCTGCTGGAGCCCTTGGTAGTGTGCAAGCCACCGGCCCCTAAGCCCTCCCCAAGGACGCCTGGGGCCTAGGTGCAAAGGCAAGGCAGGAGCGGAGCTGAGGCCAGGAAGGCGCCAGTGGCGTCTCCCAGCCTCGCGCAGCCTGCTCCTTCCTGGGCAGGAAGCCTAGCAGCGAGGCAAGTCTGGGCAAGGCTCGCCCAGGGCATAGCAGCTTCGCGCCAGCAACTATGCCAGATCAGGCCTCTGAGCAGAGCTGGAGCTCTGCCGTCCTGGAGGGGCACTCGGCTCCAGCCAAGTAGGGCTTGAGCCAAACGAGGCTGGGCTGCCTCTTCTTCCCTCGAGGAGGCTCGCCTCCCCGCCAGCTGTTCACTCGGCTTCCAGGTGGGGGCGCTCTGCGCCTCCTGCAGGTCTTGGCTCAGGGGCTGCCTGCCCTGAGCTGGGGCTGTGCGCAGGAACCCAGGCACGCAGGGGCAGGCCCCAACCAGCTGCACACGTCTCTGCTGGGGAGGAGAGCGCTAGGGAAGCTACGTGTGTGAGGCAGCAGCTGGGCGCCCAGGGAGTCAGCCTCCGGGTGTGAGGGGCTGCAGACACCAGCCAGGGGCCCTAGGAGCCTGGTGCAATCCGCGCGGCGCTGAGTCTGGGCGGCCAAGCAACCTCTGGAGGAGCCCTGCACTAGCCCTTTCCTTCCCTCGCACAGAGCTCTTCCTGCTGGAGCCCTTGGCAGTGTGCAAGACACCGGCCCCTAAGCCCTCCCCAAGGACGCCTGGGGCCTAGGTGCAAAGGCAAGGCAGGAGCGGAGCTGAGGCCAGGAAGGCGCCAGTGGCGTCTCCCAGCCTCGCGCAGCCTGCTCCTTCCTGGGCAGGAAGCCTAGCAGCGAGGCAAGTCTGGGCAAGGCTCGCCCAGGGCAGAGCAGCCTCGCGCCAGCAACTCTGCCAGATCGGGCCTCTGAGCAGAGCTGGAGCTCTGCCGTCCTGGAGGCGCACTCGGTTCCAGCCAAGTAGGGCTTGAGCCAAACGAGGCTGGGCTGCCTCTTCTTCCCTCGAGGAGGCTCGCCTCCCCGCCAGCTGTTCACTCGGCTTCCAGGTGGGGGCGCTCTTCGCCTCCTGCAGGTCTTGGCTCAGGGGCTGCTTGCCCTGAGCTGGGGCTGTTCGCGTGAGCCCAGGCACGCAGTGGCAGGCCCCAACCAGCTGCACACGTCTCTGCTGGGGAGGAGAGTGCTAGGGAAGCTACGTGTGTGAGGCAGCTGCTGGGCGCCCAGGGAGTCAGCCTCCGGGTGTGCGGGGCTGCAGACCCCAGCCAGGGGCCCTGGGAGCCTGGTGCACTCCGTGCGGCGCTGAGCCTGGGCGGCCAAGCAACCTCTGGAGGAGCCCTGCACTGGCCCTTCCCTTCCCTCGCACAGAGCTCTTCCTGCTGGAGCCCTTGGCAGTGTGCAAGCCACCGGCCCCTAAGCCCTCCCCAAGGACGCAGGGGCCTAGGTGTAAACGCAAGGCAGGAGCAGAGCTGAGGCCAGGAAGGCGCCAGTGTCGTCTCCCAGCCTCGCGCAGCCTGCTCCTTCCTGGGCAGGAAGCCTAGCAGCGAGGCAAGTCTGGGCAAGGCTCGCCCAGGGCAGAGCAGCCTCGCGCCAGCAACTCTGCCAGATCGGGCCTCTGAGCAGAGCTGGAGCTCTGCAGTCCTGGAGGCTCACTCGGCTGCAGCCAAGTAGGGCTTGAGCCAAACGAAGCTGGGCTGCCTCTTCTTCCCTCGAGGAGGCTCGCCTCCCCGCCAGCTGTTCACTCGGCTTCCAGGTGGGGGCGCTCTGCGCCTCCTGCAGGTCTTGGCTCAGGGGCTGCTTGCCCTGAGCTGGGGCTGTGCGCGGGAGCCCAGGCACGCAGGGGCAGGCCCCAACCAGCTGCACACGTCTCTGCTGGGGAGGAGAGCGCAAGGGAAGCTACGTGTGTGAGGAAGCTGCTGGGCGCCCAGGGAGTCAGCCTCCGGGTGTGCGGGGCTGCAGACCCCAGCCAGGGCCCTGGGAGCCTGGTGCACTCCGTGCGGAGCTAAGTCTGGGCGGCCAAGCAACCGCTGGAGGAGCCCTGCACTAGCCCTTCCCTTCCCTCGCACAGAGCTCTTCCTGCTGGAGCCCTTGGCAGTGTGCAAGCCACCGGCCCCTAAGCCCTCCCCAAGGACGCCTGGGGCCTAGGTGCAAAGGCAAGGCAGGAGCGGAGCTGAGGCCAGGAAGGCGCCAGTGGCGTCTCCCAACCTCGCGCAGCCTGCTCCTTCCTGGGCAGGAAGCCTAGCAGCGAGGCAAGTCTGGGCAAGGCTCGCCCAGGGCATAGCAGCTTCGCGCCAGCAACTATGCCAGATCAGGCCTCTGAGCAGAGCTGGAGCTCTGCCGTCCTGGAGGCGCACTCGGCTCCAGCCAAGTAGGGCTTGAGCCAAACGAGGCTGGGCTGCCTCTTCTTCCCTCGAGGAGGCTCGCCTCCCCGCCATCTGTTCACTCGGCTTCCAGGTGGGGGCGCTCTGCGCCTCTTGCAGGTCTTGGCTCATGGGCTGCCTGACCTGAGCTGGGGCTGTGCGCAGGAGCCCAGGCACGCAGGGGCAGGCCCCAACCAGCTGCACACGTCTCTGCTGGGGAGGAGAGCGCTAGGGAAGCTACGTGTGTGAGGCAGCTGCTCGGCGCCCAGGGAGTCAGCCTCCGGGTGTGCGGGGCTGCAGACCCCAGCCAGGGGCCCTGAGAGCCTGGTGCATTCCGCGCGGTGCTGAGTCTGGGCGGCCAAGCAACCTCTGGAGGAGCCCTGCACTAGCCCTTTCCTTCCCTCGCACAGAGCTCTTCCTGCTGGAGCCCTTGGCAGTTTTCAAGCCACCGGTCCCTAAGCCCTCCCCAAGGACGCCTGGGGCCTAGGTGCAAAGGCAAGGCAGGAGCGGAGCTGAGGCCAGGAAGGCGCCAGTGGCGTCTCCCAGCCTCCCGCAGCCTGCTCCTTCCTGGGCAGGAAGACTAGCAGCGAGGCAAGTCTGGGCAAGGCTCGCCCAGGGCAGAGCAGCCTCGCGCCAGCAACTCTGCCAGAACGTTCCTCTGAGCAGAGCAGGATCTCTGCCGTCCTGGAGGCGCACTCGGCTCCAGCCAAGTAGGGCTTGAGCCAAACGAGGCTGGGCTGCCTCTTCTTCCCTCGAGGAGGCTCGCCTCCCCGCCAGCTTTTCACTCGGCTTCCAGGTGGGGGCGCTCTTCGCCTCCTGCAGGTCTTGGCTCAGGGGCTGCTTGCCCTGAGCTGGGGCTGTTCGCGTGAGCCCAGGCACGCAGGGGCAGGCCCCAACCAGCTGCACACGTCTCTGCTGGGGAGGAGAGCGCTAGGGAAGCTACGTGTGTGAGGCAGCTGCTGGGCGCCCAGGGAGTCAGCCTCCGGGTGTGCGGGGCTGCAGACCCCATCCAGGGGGCCTGGGAGCCTGGTGCACTCCGTGCGGCGCTGAGCCTGGGCGGCCAAGCAACCGCTGGAGGAGCCCTGCACTGACCCTTCCCTTCCCTCGCACAGAGCTCTTCCTGCTGGAGCCCTTGGCAGTGTGCAAGCCACCGGCCCCTAAGCCCTCCCCAAGGACGCATGGGGCCTAGGTGCAAAGGCAAGGCAGGAGCGGAGCTGAGGCCAGGAAGGCGCCAGTGGCCTCTCCCAGCCTCGCGCAGCCTGCTCCTTCCTGGGCAGGAAGACTAGCAGCGAGGCAAGTCTGGGCAAGGCTCGCCCAGGGCAGAGCAGCCTCGCGCCAGCAACTCTGCCAGAACGGGCCTCTGAGCAGAGCAGGAGCTCTGCCGTCCTGGAGGCGCACTCGGTTCCAGCCAAGGAGGGCTTGAGCCAAACGAGGCTGGGCTGCCTCTTCTTCCCTCGAGGAGGCTCGCCTCCCCGCCAGCTGTTCACTCGGCTTCCAGGTGGGGGCGCTCTGCGCCTCCTGCAGGTCTTGGCTCAGGGGCTGCTTGCTCTGAGCTGGGGCTGTGGGCGGGAGCACAGGCACGCAGGGGCAGGCCCCAACCAGCTGCACACGTCTCTGCTGGGGAGGAGAGCGCTAGGGAAGCTACGTGTGTGAGGCAGCTGCTGGGCGCCCAGGGAGTCAGCCTCCGGGTGTGCGGGGCTGCAGACCCCAGCCAGGGGCCCTGGGAGCCTGGTGCACTCCGTGCGGCGCTGAGCCTGGGCGGCCAAGCAACCGCCGGAGGAGCCTTGCATTGGCACTTCCCTTCCCTCGCACAGAGCGCTTCCTGCTGGAGCCCTTGGCAGTGTGCAAGCCACCGGCCCCTAAGCCCTCCCCAAGGACGCCTGGGGCCTAGGTGCAAAGGCAAGGCAGGAGCGGAGCTGAGGCCAGGAAGGCGCCAGTGGCGTCTCCCAGCCTCGCGCAGCCTGCTCCTTCCTGGGCAGGAAGCCTAGCAGCGAGGCAAGTCTGGGCAATGCTCGCCCAGGGCATAGCAGCTTCGCGCCAGCAACTATGCCAGATCAGGCCTCTGAGCAGAGCTGGAGCTCTGCCGTCCTGGAGGGGCACTCGGCTCCAGCCAAGTAGGGCTTGAGCCAAACGAGGCTGGGCTGCCTCTTCTTCCCTCGAGGAGGCTCGCCTCCCCGCCATCTGTTCACTCGGCTTCCAGGTGGGGGCGCTCTGCGCCTCTTGCAGGTCTTGGCTCAGGGGCTGCTTGCCCTGAGCTGGGGCTGTGCGCAGGAGCCCAGGCACGCAGGGGCAGGCCCCAACCAGCTGCACACGTCTCTGCTGGGGAGGAGAGCGCTAGGGAAGCTACGTGTGTGAGGCAGCTGCTGGGCGCCCAGGGAGTCAGCCTCCGGGTGTGCGGGGCTGCAGACCCCAGCCAGGGGCCCTGGGAGCCTGGTGCATTCCGCGCGGTGCTGAGTCTTGGCGGCCAAGCAACCTCTGGAGGAGCCCTGCACTAGCCCTTTCCTTCCCTCGCACAGAGCTCTTCCTGCTGGAGCCCTTGGCAGTGTGCAAGCCACCGGCCCCTAAGCCCTCCCCAAGGATGCCTGGGGCCTAGGTGCAAAGGCAAGGCAGGAGCGGAGCTGAGGCCAGGAAGGCGCCAGTGGCGTCTCCCAGCCTCACGCAGCCTGCTCCTTCCTGGGCAGGAAGACTAGCAGCGAGGCAAGTCTGGGCAAGGCTCGCCCAGGGCAGAGCAGCCTCGCGCCAGCAACTCTGCCAGAACGTTCCTCTGAGCAGAGCAGGAGCTCTGCCGTCCTGGAGGCGCACTCGGCTCCAGCCAAGTAGGGCTTGAGCCAAACGAGGCTGGGCTGCCTCTTCTTCCCTCGAGGAGGCTCGCCTCCCCGCCAGCTGTTCACTCGGCTTCCAGGTGGGGGCGCTCTGCGCCTCCTGCAGGTCTTGGCTCAGGGGCTGCTTGCTCTGAGCTGGGGCTGTGGGCGGGAGCACAGGCACGCAGGGGCAGGCCCCAACCAGCTGCACACGTCTCTGCTGGGGAGGAGAGCGCTAGGGAAGCTACGTGTGTGAGGCAGCTGCTGGGCGCCCAGGGAGTCAGCCTCCGGGTGTGCGGGGCTGCAGACCCCAGCCAGGGGCCCTGGGAGCCTGGTGCACTCCGAGCGGCGCTGAGCCTGGGCGGCCAAGCAACCGCCGGAGGAGCCCTGCACTGGCCCTTCCCTTCCCTCGCACAGAGCGCTTCCTGCTGGAGCCCTTGGCAGTGTGCAAGCCACCGGCCCCTAAGCCCTCCCCAAGGACGCCTGGGGCCTAGGTGCAAAGGCAAGGCAGGAGCGGAGCTGAGGCCAGGAAGGCGCCAGTGGCGTCTCCCAGCCTCGCGCAGCCTGCTCCTTCCTGGGCAGGAAGCCTAGCAGCGAGGCAAGTCTGGGCAAGGCTCGCCCAGGGCAGAGCAGCCTCGCGCCAGCAACTCTGCCAGATCGGGCCTCTGAGCAGAGCTGGAGCTCTGCCGTCCTGGAGACGCACTCGGTTCCAGCCAAGTAGGGCTTGAGCCAAACGAGGCTGGGCTGCCTCTTCTTCCCTCGAGGAGGCTCGCCTCCCCGCCAGCTGTTCACTCGGCTTCCAGGTGGGGGCGCTCTTCGCCTCCTGCAGGTCTTGGCTCAGGGGCTGCTTACCCTGAGCTGGGGCTGTTCGCGTGAGCCCAGTCACGCAGGGGCAGGCCCCAACCAGCTGCACACGTCTCTGCTGGGGAGGAGAGCGCTAGGGAAGCTACGTGTGTGAGGCAGCTGCTGGGCGCCCAGGGAGTCAGCCTCCGGGTGTGCGGGGCTGCAGACCACATCCAGGGGCCATGGGAGCCTGGTGCAATCCGTGCGGCGCTGAGCCTGGGCGGCCAAGCAACCGCTGGAGGAGCCCTGCACTGACCCTTCCCTTCCCTCGCACAGAGCTCTTCCTGCTGGAGCCCTTGGCAGTGTGCAAGCCACCGGCCCCTAAGCCCTCCCCAAGGACGCATGGGGCCTAGGTGCAAACGCAAGGCAGGAGCAGAGCTGAGGCCAGGAAGGCGCCAGTGTCGTCTCCCAGCCTCGCGCAGCCTGCTCCTTCCTGGGCAGGAAGCCTAGCAGCGAGGCAAGTCTGGGCAAGGCTCGCCCAGGGCAGAGCAGCCTCGCGCCAGCAACTCTGCCAGATCGGGCCTCTGAGCAGAGCTGGAGCTCTGCAGTCCTGGAGGCTCACTCGGCTCCAGCCAAGGAGGGCTTGAGCCAAACGAGGCTGGGCTGCCTCTTCTTCCCTCGAGGAGGCTCGCCTCCCCGCCATCTGTTCACTCGGCTTCCAGGTGGGGGCGCTCTGCGCCTCTCGCAGGTCTTGGCTCAGGGGCTGCCTGCCCTGAGCTGGGGCTGTGCGCAGGAGCCCAACACGCAGGGGCAGGCCCCAACCAGCTGCACACGTCTCTGCTGGGGAGGAGAGCGCTAGGGAAGCTACGTGTGTGAGGCAGCTGCTGGGCGCCCAGGGAGTAAGCCTCCGGGTGTGCGGGGCTGCAGACCCCAGCCAGGGGCCCTGGGAGGCTGGTGCATTCCGCGCGGTGCTGAGTCTGGGCGGCCAAGCAACCTCTGGAGGAGCCCTGCACTAGCCCTTTCCTTCCCTCGCACAGAGCTCTTCCTGCTGGAGCCCTTGGCAGTTTTCAAGCCACCGGTCCCTAAGCCCTCCCCAAGGACGCCTGGGGCCTAGGTGCAAAGGCAAGGCAGGAGCGGAGCTGAGGCCAGGAAGGCGCCAGTGGCGTCTCCCAGCCTCGCGCAGCCTGCTCCTTCCTGGGCAGGAAGCCTAGCAGCGAGGCAAGTCTGGGCAAGGCTCGCCCAGGGCAGAGCAGCCTCGCGCCAGCAACTCTGCCAGAACGTTCCTCTGAGCAGAGCAGGAGCTCTGCCGTCCTGGAGGCGTACTCGGCTCCAGCCAAGTAGGGCTTGAGCCAAACGAGGCTGGGCTGCCTCTTCTTCCCTCGAGGAGGCTCGCCTCCCCGCCAGCTGTTCACTCGGCTTCCTGGTGGGGGCGCTCTGCGCCTCCTGCAGGTCTTGGCTCAGGGGCTGCTTGCCCTGAGCTGCGGCTGTGCGCGGGAGCCAAGGCACGCAGGGGCAGGCCCCAACCAGCTGCACACGTCTCTGATGGGGAGGAGAGCGCTAGGGAAGCTACATGTGTGAGGCAGCTGCTGGGCGCCCAGGGAGTCAGCCTCCGGGTGTGCGGGGCTGCAGACCACAGCCAGGTGCCCTGGGAGCCTGGTGCACTCCGTGCGGCGCTCAGTCTGGGCGGCCAAGCAACCTCTGGAGGAGCCCTGCATTAGCCCTTCCCTTCCCTCGCACAGAGCTCTTCCTGCTGGAGCCCTTGGCAGTGTGCAAGCCACCGGCCCCTAACCCCTCCCCAAGGACGCCTGGGGCCTAGGTGCAAAGGCAAGGCAGGAGCGGAGCTGAGGCCAGGAAGGCGCCAGTGGCGTCTCCCAGCCTCGCGCAGCCTGCTCCTTCCTGGGCAGGAAGACTAGCAGCGAGGCAAGTCTGGGCAAGGCTCGCCCAGGGCAGAGCAGCCTGGCGCCAGCAACTCTGCCAGAACGGGCCTCTGAGCAGAGCTGGAGCTCTGCCGTCCTGGAGGCGCATTCGGCTCCAGCCAAGTAGGGCTTGAGCCAAACGAGGCTGGGCTGCCTCTTCTTCCCTCGAGGAGGCTCGCCTCCCCGCCAGCTGTTCACTCGGCTTCCAGGTGGGGGCGCTCTGCGCCTCCTGCAGGTCTTGGCTCAGGGGCTGTTTGCCCTGAGCTGGGGCTGTGGGCGGGATCCCAGGCACGCAGGGGCAGGCCCCAAACAGCTGCACACGTCTCTGCTGGGGAGGAGAGCGCTAGGGAAGCTACGTGTGTGAGGCAGCTGCTGGGCGCCCAGGGAGTCAGCCTCCGGGTGTGCGGGGCTGCAGACCCCAGCCAGGGGCCCTGGGAGCCTGGTGCACTCCGTGCGGCGCTGAGCCTGGGCGGCCAAGCAACCGCTGGAGGAGCCCTGCAATGGCCCTTCCCTTCCCTCGCACAGAGCTCTTCCTGCTGGAGCCCTTGGTAGTGTGCAAGCCACCGGCCCCTAAGCCCTCCCCAAGGACGCCTGGGGCCTAGGTGCAAAGGCAAGGCAGGAGCGGAGCTGAGGCCAGGAAGGCGCCAGTGGCGTCTCCCAGCCTCGCGCAGCCTGCTCCTTCCTGGGCAGGAAGACTAGCAGCGAGGCAAGTCTGGGCAAGGCTCGCCCAGGGCAGAGCAGCCTCGCGCCAGCAACTCTGCCAGAACGGGCCTCTGAGCAGAGCAGGAGCTCTGCCGTCCTGGTGCGCACTCGGCTCCAGCCAAGGAGGGCTTGAGCCAAACGAGGCTGGGCTGCCTCTTCTTCCCTCGAGGAGGCTCGCCTCCCCGCCAGCTGTTCACTCGGCTTCCAGGTGGGGGCGCTCTGCGCCTCCTGCAGGTCTTGGCTCAGGGGCTGCTTGCTCTGAGCTGGGGCTGTGGGCGGGAGCACAGGCACGCAGGGGCAGGCCCCAACCAGCTGCACACGTCTCTGCTGGGGAGGAGAGCGCTAGGGAAGCTACGTGTGTGAGGCAGCTGCTGGGCGCCCAGGGAGTCAGCCTCCGGGTGTGCGGGGCTGCAGACCCCAGCCAGGGGCCCTGGGAGCCTGGTGCACTCCGTGCGGCGCTGAGCCTGGGCGGCCAAGCAACCGCCGGAGGAGCCTTGCACTGGCCCTTCCCTTCCCTCGCACAGAGCGCTTCCTGCTGGAGCCCTTGGCAGTGTGCAAGCCACCGGCCCCTAAGCCCTCCCCAAGGACGCCTGGGGCCTAGGTGCAAAGGCAAGGCAGGAGCGGAGCTGAGGCCAGGAAGGCGCCAGTGGCGTCTCCCAGCCTCGCGCAGCCTGCTCCTTCCTGGGCAGGAAGCCTAGCAGCGAGGCAAGTCTGGGCAAGGCTCGCCCAAGGGCAGAGCAGCCTCGCGCCAGCAACTCTGCCAGATCGGGCCTCTGAGCAGAGCTGGAGCTCTGCCTTCCTGGAGGCGCACTCGGTTCCAGCCAAGTAGGGCTTGAGCCAAACGAGGCTGGGCTGCCTCTTCTTCCCTCGAGGAGGCTCGCCTCCCCGCCAGCTGTTCACTCGGCTTCCAGGTGGGGGCGCTCTTCGCCTCCTGCAGGTCTTGGCTCAGGGGCTGCTTGCCCTGAGCTGGGGCTGTTCGCGTGAGCCCAGTCACGCAGGGGCAGGCCCCAACCAGCTGCACACGTCTCTGCTGGGGAGGAGAGCGCTAGGGAAGCTACGTGTGTGAGGCAGCTGCTGGGCGCCCAGGGAGTCAGCCTCCGGGTGTGCGGGGCTGCAGACCCCAGCCAGGGGCCCTGGGAGCCTGGTGCACTCCGTGCGGCGCTGAGCCTGGGCGGCCAAGCAACCGCTGGAGGAGCCCTGCACTGGCCCTTCCCTTCCCTCGCACAGAGCTCTTCCTGCTGGAGCCCTTGGCAGTGTGCAAGCCACCGGCCCTAAGCCCTCCCCAAGGACGCTTGGGGCCTAGGTGCAAACGCAAGGCAGGAGCAGAGCTGAGGCCAGGAAGGCGCCAGTGTCGTCTCCCAGCCTCGCGCAGCCTGCTCCTTCCTGGGCAGGAAGACTAGCAGCGAGGCAAGTCTGGGCAAGGCTCGCCCAGGGCAGAGCAGCCTCGCGCCAGCAACTCTACCAGATCGGGCCTCTGAGCAGAGCTGGAGCTCTGCAGTCCTGGAGGCTCACTCGGCTCCAGCCAAGTAGGGCTTGAGCCAAACGAAGCTGGGCTGCCTCTTCTTCCCTCGAGGAGGCTCGCCTCCCCGCCAGCTGTTCACTCGGCTTCCAGGTGGGGGCGCTCTGCGCCTCCTGCAGGTCTTGGCTCAGGGGCTGCTTGCCCTGAGCTGGGGCTGTGGGCGGGAGCCCAGACACGCAGGGGCAGGCCCCAACCAGCTGCACACGTCTCTGCTGGGGAGGAGAGCGCAAGGGAAGCTACGTGTGTGAGGAAGCTGCTGGGCGCCCAGGGAGTCAGCCTCCGGGTGTGCGGGGCTGCAGACCCCAGCCAGGGCCCTGGGAGCCTGGTGCACTCCGTGCCGAGCTAAGTCTGGGCGGCCAAGCAACCGCTGGAGGAGCCCTGCACTAGCCCTTCCCTTCCCTCGCACAGAGCTCTTCCTGCTGGAGCCCTTGGCAGTGTGCAAGCCACCGGCCCCTAACCCCTCCCCAAGGACGCCTGGGGCCTAGGTGCAAAGGCAAGGCAGGAGCTGAGCTGAGGCCAGGAAGGCGCCAGTGGCGTCTCCCAACCTCGCGCAGCCTGCTTCTTCCTGGGCAGGAAGCCTAGCAGCGAGGCAAGTCTGGGCAAGGCTCGCCCAGGGCATAGCAGCTTCGCGCCAGCAACTATGCCAGATCAGGCCTCTGAGCAGAGCTGGAGCTCTGCCGTCCTGGAGGCGCACTCGGCTCCAGCCAAGTAGGGCTTGAGCCAAACGAGGCTGGGCTGCCTCTTCTTCCCTCGAGGAGGCTCGCCTCCCCGCCATCTGTTCACTCGGCTTCCAGGTGGGGGCGCTCTGCGCCTCTCGCATGTCTTGGCTCAGGGGCTGCCTGCCCTGAGCTGGGGCTGTGCGCAGGAGCCCAACACGCAGGGGCAGGCCCCAACCAGCTGCACACGTCTCTGCTGGGGAGGAGAGCGCTAGGGAAGCTACGTGTGTGAGGCAGCTGCTGGGCGCCCAGGGAGTAAGCCTCCGGGTGTGCGGGGCTGCAGACCCCAGCCAGGGGCCCTGGGAGCCTGGTGCATTCCGCGCGGTGCTGAGTCTGGGCAGCCAAGCAACCTCTGGAGGAGCCCTGCACTAGCCCTTTCCTTCCCTCGCACAGAGCTCTTCCTGCTGGAGCCCTTGGCAGTGTTCAAGCCACCGGTCCCTAAGCCCTCCCCAAGGACGCCTGGGGCCTAGGTGCAAAGGCAAGGCAGGAGCGGAGCTGAGGCCAGGAAGGCGCCAGTGGCGTCTCCCAGCCTCGCGAAGCCTGCTCCTTCCTGGGCAGGAAGACTAGCAGCGAGGCAAGTCTGGGCAAGGCTCGCCCAGGGCAGAGCAGCCTCGCGCCAGCAACTCTGCCAGAACGTTCCTCTGAGCAGAGCAGGAGCTCTGCCGTCCTGGAGGCGCACTCGGCTCCAGCCAAGTAGGGCTTGAGCCAAACGAGGCTGGGCTGCCTCTTCTTCCCTCGAGGAGGCTCGCCTCCCCGCCAGCTGTTCACTCGGCTTCCAGGTGGGGGCGCTCTTCGCCTCCTGCAGGTCTTGGCTCAGGGGCTGCTTGCCCTGAGCTGGGGCTGTTCGCGTGAGCCCAGGCACGCAGTGGCAGGCCCCAACCAGCTGCACACGTCTCTGATGGGGAGGAGAGCGCTAGGGAAGCTACATGTGTGAGGCAGCTGCTGGGCGCCCAGGGAGTCAGCCTCCGGGTGTGCGGGGCTGCAGACCCCAGCCAGGGGCCCTGGGAGCCTGGTGCACTCCGTGCGGCGCTGAGCCTGGGCGGCCAAGCAACCTCTGGAGGAGCCCTGCACTGGCCCTTCCCTTCCCTCGCACAGAGCTCTTCCTGCTGGAGCCCTTGGCAGTGTGCAAGCCACCGGCCCCTAAGCCCTCCCCAAGGACGCATGGGGCCTAGGTGTAAACGCAAGGCAGGAGCAGAGCTGAGGCCAGGAAGGCGCCAGTGTCGTCTCCCAGCCTCGCGAAGCCTGCTCCTTCCTGGGCAGGAAGCCTAGCAGCGAGGCAAGTCTGGGCAAGGCTCGCCCAGGGCAGAGCAGCCTCGCGCCAGCAACTCTGCCAGATCGGGCCTCTGAGCAGAGCTGGAGCTCTGCAGTCCTGGAGGCTCACTCGGCTGCAGCCAAGTAGGGCTTGAGCCAAACGAAGCTGGGCTGCCTCTTCTTCCCTCGAGGAGGCTCGCCTCCCCGCCAGCTGTTCACTCGGCTTCCAGGTGGGGGCGCTCTGCGCCTCCTGCAGGTCTTGGCTCAGGGGCTGCTTGCCCTGAGCTGGGGCTGTGCGCGGGAGCCCAGGCACGCAGGGGCAGGCCCCAACCAGCTGCACACGTCTCTGCTGGGGAGGAGAGCGCAAGGGAAGCTACGTGTGTGAGGAAGCTGCTGGGCGCCCAGGGAGTCAGCCTCCGGGTGTGCGGGGCTGCAGACCCCAGCCAGGGCCCTGGGAGCCTGGTGCACTCCGTGCGGCGCTGAGACTGGGCGGCCAAGCAACCGCTGTAGGATCCCTGCACTGGCCCTTCCATTCCCTCGCATAGAGCTGTTCCTGCTGGAGCCCTTGGCAGTGTGCAAGCCACCGGCCCCTAAGCCCTCCCCAAGGACGCCTGGGGCCTAGGTGCAAAGGCAAGGCAGGAGCGGAGCTGAGGCCAGGAAGGCGCCAGTGGCGTCTCCCAGCCTCGCGCAGCCTGCACCTTCCTGGGCAGGAAGCCTAGCAGCGAGGCAAGTCTGGGCAAGGCTCGCCCAGGGCAGAGCAGCCTCGCGCCAGCAACTCTGCCAGAACGGGCCTCTGAGCAGAGCTGGAGCTCTGCCGTCCTGGAGGCGCACTCGGCTCCAGCCAAGTAGGGTTTGAGCCAAACGAGGCTGGGCTGCCTCTTCTTACCTCGAGGAGGCTCGCCTCCCCGCCAGCTGTTCACTCGGCTTCCAGGTGGGGGCGCTCTTCGCCTCCTGCAGGTCTTGGCTCAGGGGATGCTTGCTCTGAGCTGGGGCTGTGGGCGGGAGCCCAGGCACGCAGGGGCAGGCCCCAACCAGCTGCACACGTCTCTGCTGGGGAGGAGAGCGCTAGGGAAGCTACGTGCGTGAGGCGGCTGCTGGGCTCCCAGGGAGTCAGCCTCCGGGTGTGCGGGGCTGCAGACCCCAGCCAGGGGCCCTGGGAGCCTGATGCACTCCGTGCGGCGCTGAGTCTAGGCGGCCAAGCAAACTCTGGAGAAGCCCTGCACTAGCCCTTCCCTTCCCTCGCACAGAGCTCTTCCTTCTGGAGCCCTTGGCAGTGTGCAAGCCACCGGCCCCTAAGCCCTCCCCAAGGACGCCTGGGGCCTAGGTGCAAAGGCAAGGCAGGAGCGGAGCTGAGGCCAGGAATGCGCCAGTGGCGTCTCCCAGCCTCGCGCAGCCTGCTCCTTCCTGGGCAGGAAGCCTAGCAGCGAGGCAAGTCTGGGCAAGCCTCGCCCAAGGCAGAGCAGCCTCGCGCCAGCAACTCTGCCAGAACGGGCCTCTGAGCAGAGCTGGAGCTCTGCCGTCCTGGAGGCGCACTCGGCTCCAGCCAAGTAGGGCTTGAGCCAAACGAGGCTGGGCTGCCTCTTCTTCCCTCGAGGAGGCTCGCCTCCCCGCCAGCTGTTCACTCGGCCTCCAGGTGGGGGCTCTCTGCGCCTCCTGCAGGTCTTGGATCAGGGGCTGCTTGCCCTGAGCTGGGGCTGTGGGCGGGAGCCCAGGCACGCAGGGGCAGGCCCCAACCAGCTGCACACGTCTCTGCTGGGGAGGAGAGCGCTAGGGAAGCTACGTGTGTGAGGCAGCTGCTGGGCGCCCAGGGAGTCAGCCTCCGGGTGTGCGGGGCTGCAGACCCCAGCCAGGGGCCCTGGGAGCCTGGGGCACTCCGTGAGGCGCTGATCCTGGGCGGCCAAGCAACGCTGGAGGAGCCATGCACTGGCCTTTCCCTTCCCTCGCACAGAGCTCTTCCTGCTGGAGCCCTTGGCAGTGTGCAAGCCAACGGCCCCTAAGCCCTCCCCAAGGACGCATGGGGCCTAGGTGCAAACGCAAGGCAGGAGCAGAGCTGAGGCCAGGAAGGCGCCAGTGTCGTCTCCCAGCCTCGCGCAGCCTGCTCCTTCCTGGGCAGGAAGCCTAGCAGCGAGGCAAGTCTGGGCAAGGCTCGCCCAGGGCAGAGCAGCCTCGTGCCAGCAACTCTGCCAGATCGGGCCTCTGAGCAGAGCTGGAGCTCTGCCGTCCTGGAGGCGCACTCATTCCAGCCAAATAGGGCTTGAGCCAAACGAGGCTGGGCTGCCTCTTCTTCCCTCGAGGAGGCTCGCCTCCCCGTCAGCTGTTCACTCGGCTTCCAGGTGGGGGCGCTCTGCGGCTCCTGCAGGTCTTGGCTCAGGGGCTGCTTGCCCTGAGCTGGGGATGTGCGCGGGAGCCCAGGCAAGCAGGGGCAGGCCCCAACCAGATGCACACGTCTCTGCTGGAGAGGAGAGCGCAAGGGAAGCTACGTGTGTGAGGAAGCTGCTGGGCGCCCAGGGAGTCAGCCTCCGGGTGTGCGGGGCTGCAGACCCCAGCCAGGGCCCTGGGAGCCTGGTGTACTCCGTGCCGAGATAAGTCTGGGCGGCCAAGCAATCGCTGGAGGAGCCCTGCACTAGCCCTTCCCTTCCCTCGCACAGAGCTCTTCCTGCTGGAGCCCTTGGCAGTGTGCAAGACACCGGCCCCCAAGCCCTCCCCAAGGACGCCTGGGGCCTAGGTGCAAAGGCAAGGCAGGAGCGGAGCTGAGGCCAGGAAGGCGCCAGTGACGTCTCCCAGCCTCGCGCAGCCTGCACCTTCCTGGGCAGGAAGCCTAGCAGCGAGGCAAGTCTGGGCAAGTCTCGCCCAGGGCAGAGCAGCCTCGCGCCAGCAACTCTGCCAGAACGGGCCTCTGAGCAGAGCTGGAGCTCTGCCGTCCTGGAGGCGCACTCGGCTCCAGCCAAGTAGGGTTTGAGCCAAACGAGGCTGGGCTGCCTCTTCTTCCCTCGAGGAGGCTCGCCTCCCCGCCAGCTGTTCACTCGGCTTCCAGGTGGGGGCGCTCTTCGCCTCCTGCAGGTCTTGGCTCAGGGGATGCTTGCTCTGAGCTGGGGCTGTGGGCGGGAGCCCAGGCACGCAGGGGCAGGCCCCAACCAGCTGCACACGTCTCTGCTGGGGAGGAGAGCGCTAGGGAAGCTACGTGCGTGAGGCAGCTGCTGGGCTCCCAGGGAGTCAGCCTCCGGGTGTGCGGGGCTGCAGACCCCAGCCAGGGGCCCTGGGAGCCTGATGCACTCCGTGCGGCGCTGAGTCTAGGCGGCCAAGCAAACTCTGGAGAAGCCCTGCACTAGCCCTTCCCTTCCCTCGCACAGAGCTCTTCCTTCTGGAGCCCTTGGCAGTGTGCAAGCCACCGGCCCCTAAGCCCTCCCCAAGGACGCCTGGGGCCTAGGTGCAAAGGCAAGGCAGGAGAGGAGCTGAGGCCAGGAAGGCGCCAGTAGCGTCTCCCAGCCTCGCGCAACCTGCTCCTTCCTGGGCAGGAAGCCTAGCAGCGAGGCAAGTCTGGGCAAGGCTCGCCCAGGGCAGAGCAGCCTCGCCCCAGCAACTCTGTCAGATCGGGCCTCTGAGCAGAGCTGGAGCTCTGCCGTCCTGGAGGCGCACTCGGCTCCAGACAAGTAGGGCTTGAGCCAAACGAGGCTGGGCTGCCTCTTCTTCCCTCGAGGAGGCTCGCCTCCCCGCCAGCTGTTCACTCGGCTTCCAGGTGGGGGCGATCTGCGCCTCCTGCAGGTCTTGGCTCAGGGGCTGCTTCCTCTGAGCTGGGGCTGTGGGCGGGAGCCCAGGCACGCAGGGGCAGGCCCCAACCAGCTGCACACGTCTCTGCTGGGTAGGAGAGCGCTAGGGAAGCTACGTGTGTGAGGCAGCTGCTGGGCGTCCAGGGAGTCAGCCTCCGGGTGTGCGGGGCTGCAGACCACAGCCAGGGGCCCTGGGAGCCTGGTGCACTCCGTGCGGCGCTGAGTCTAGGCGGCCAAGCAAACTCTGGAGAAGCCCTGCACTAGCCCTTCCCTTCCCTCGCACAGAGCTCTTCCTGCTGGAGCCCTTGGTAGTGTGCAAGCCACCGGCCCCTAAGCCCTCCCCAAGGACGCCTGGGGCCTAGGTGCAAAGGCAAGGCAGGAGCGGAGCTGAGGCCAGGAAGGCGCCAGTGGCGTCTCCCAGCCTCGCGCAGCCTGCTCCTTCCTGGGCAGGAAGCGTAGCAGCGAGGCAAGTCTGGGCAAGGCTCGCCCAGGGCAGAGCAGCCTCGCGCCAGCAACTCTGCCAGAACGGGCCTCTCAGCAGAGCTGGAGCTCTGCCGTCCTGGAGGCGCACTCGGCTCCAGCCAAGTAGGGCTTGAGCCAAACGAGGCTGGGCTGCCTCTTCTTCCCTCGAGGAGGCTCGCCTCCCCGCCAGCTGTTCACTCGGCTTCCAGGTGGGGGCGCTCTGCGCCTCCTGCAGGTCTTGGCTCAGGGGCTGCTTGCCCTGAGCTGGGGTTGTTCGCAGGAGCACAGGCACGGAGGGGCAGGCCCCAACCAGCTGCACACGTCTCTGCTGGGGAGGAGAGCGCTAGGGAAGCTACGTGTGTGAGGCAACTGCTGGGCGCCCAGGGAGTCAGCCTCCGGGTGTGCGGGGCTGCAGACCCCAGCCAGGGGCCCTGGGAGCCTGGTGCACTCCGGGCGGCGCTGAGCCTGGGCGGCCAAGCAACCGCTGGAGGAGCCCTGCACTGGCCCTTCCCTTCCCTCGCACAGAGCTCTTCCTGCTGGAGCCCTTGGCAGTGTGCAAGCCACCGGCCCCTAAGCCCTCCCAAAGGACGCATGGGGCTTAGGTGCAAACGCAAGGCAGGAGCAGAGCTGAGGCCAGGAAGGCGCCAGTGGCGTCTCCCAGCCTCGCGCAGCCTGCTCCTTCCTGGGCACGAAGCCTAGCAGCGAGGCAAGTCTGGGCAAGGCTCGCCCAGGGCAGAGCAGCCTCGCGCCAGCAACTCTTCCTGATCGGGCCTCTGAGCAGAGCTGGAGCTCTGCCAACCTGGAGGCGCACTCGGTTCCAGCCAAGTAGGGCTTGAGCCAAACGAGGCTGGGCTGCCTCTTCTTCCCTCGAGGAGGCTCGCCTCCCCGCCAGCTGTTCACTCGGCTTCCAGGTGGGGGCGCTCTTCCCCTCCTGCAGGTCTTGGCTCAGGGGCTGCTTGCCCTGAGCTTGGGCTGTTCGCGTGAGCCCAGGCACGCAGGGGCAGGCCCCAACCAGCTGCACACGTCTCTGCTGGGGAGGAGAGCGCTAGGGAAGTTACGTGTGTGAGGCAGCTGCTGGGCGCCCAGGGAGTCAGCCTCCGGGTGTGCGGCGCTGCAGACCCCAGCCTGGGGCCCTGGGAGCCTGGTGCACTCCGTGCGGCGCTGAGCCTGGGCGGCCAAGCAACCGCTGGAGGAGCCCTGCACTGGCCCGTCCCTTCCCTCGCACAGAGCTCTTCCTGCTGGAGCCCTTGGCAGTGTGCAAGCCACCGGCCCCTAAGCCCTCCCCAAGGATGCATGGGGCCTAGGTGCAAACGCAAGGCAGGAGCAGAGCTGAGGCCAGGAAGGCGCCAGTGTCGTCTCCCAGCCTCGCGCAGCCTGCTCCTTCCTGGGCAGGAAGCCTAGCAGCGAGGCAAGTCTGGGCAAGGCTCGCCCAGGGCAGAGCAGCCTCGCTCCAGCAACTCTGCCAGATCATGCCTCTGAGCAGAGCTGGAGCTCTGCAGTCCTGGAGGCGCACTCGGCTCCAGTCAAGTAGGGCTTGAGCCAAACGAAGCTGGGCTGCCTCTTCTTCCCTCGAGGAGGCTCGCCTCCCCGCCAGCTCTTCACTCGGCTTCCAGGTGGGGGCGCTCTGCGCCTCATGCAGGTCTTGGCTCAGGGGCTGCTTGCCCTGAGCTGGGGCTGTGCGCAGGAGCCCAGGCACGCAGGGGCAGGCCCCAACCCGCTGCACACGTCTCTGCTGGGGAGGAGAGCGCTAGGGAAGCTACGTGTGTGAGGCAGCTGCTGGGCGCCCAGGGAGTCAGCCTCCGGGTGTGCGGGGCTGCAGACCCCAGCCAGGGGCCCTGGGAGCCTGGTGCACTCCGCGTGGTGCTGAGTCTGGGCGGCCAAGCAACCTCTGGAGGAGCCCTACACTAGACCTTTCATTCCCTCGCACAGAGCTCTTCCTGCTGGAGCCCTTGGCAGTGTGCAAGCCACCGGCCCCTAAGCCCTCCCCAAGGACGCCTGGGGCCTAGGTGCAAAGGCAAGGCAGGAGCGGAGCTGAGGCCAGGAAGGCGCCAGTGGCGTCTCCCAGCCTCGCGCAGCCTGCTCCTTCCTGGGCAGGAAGCCTAGCAGCGAGGCAAGTCTGGGCAAGCCTCGCCCAGGGCAGAGCAGCCTCGCGCCAGCAACTCTGCCAGAACGGGCCTCTGAGCAGAGCTGGAGCTCTGCCGTCCTGGAGGCGCACTCGGCTCCAGCCAAGTAGGGCTTGAGCCAAACGAGGCTGGGCTGCCTCTTCTTCCCTCGAGGAGGCTCGCCTCCCCGCCAGCTGTTCACTCGGCTTCCAGGTGGGGGCTCTCTGCGCCTCCTGCAGGTCTTGGCTCAGGGGCTGCTTGCTCTGAGCTGGGGCTGTGGGCGGGAGCCCAGGCACGCAGGGGCAGGCCCCAACCAGCTGCACACGTCTCTGCTGGGGAGGAGAGCGCTAGGGAAGCTACGTGTGTGAGGCATCTGCTGGGCGCCAGGGAGTCAGCCTCCGGGTGTGCGGGGCTGCAGACCCCAGCCAGGGGCCCTGGGAGCCTGGGGCACTCCGTGAGGCGCTGATCCTGGGCGGCCAAGCAACGCTGGAGGAGCCATGCACTGGCCTTTCCCTTCCCTCGCACAGAACTCTTCCTGCTGGAGCCCTTGGCAGTGTGCAAGCCAACGGCCCCTAAGCCCTCCCCAAGGACGCATGGGGCCTAGGTGCAAACGCAAGGCAGGAGCAGAGCTGAGGCCAGGAAGGCGCCAGTGTCGTCTCCCAGCCTCGCGCAGCCTGCTCCTTCCTGGGCAGGAAGCCTAGCAGCGAGGCAAGTCTGGGCAAGGCTCGCCCAGGGCAGAGCAGCCTCGTGCCAGCAACTCTGCCAGATCGGGCCTCTGAGCAGAGCTGGAGCTCTGCCGTCCTGGAGGCGCACTCATTCCAGCCAAATAGGGCTTGAGCCAAACGAGGCTGGGCTGCCTCTTCTTCCCTCGAGGAGGCTCGCCTCCCCGTCAGCTGTTCACTCGGCTTCCAGGTGGGGGCGCTCTGCGGCTCCTGCAGGTCTTGGCTCAGGGGCTGCTTGCCCTGAGCTGGGGATGTGCGCGGGAGCCCAGGCAAGCAGGGGCAGGCCCCAACCAGCTGCACACGTCTCTGCTGGAGAGGAGAGCGCAAGGGAAGCTACGTGTGTGAGGAAGCTGCTGGGCGCCCAGGGAGTCAGCCTCCGGGTGTGCGGGGCTGCAGACCCCAGCCAGGGCCCTGGGAGCCTGGTGTACTCCGTGCCGAGATAAGTCTGGGCGGCCAAGCAATCGCTGGAGGAGCCCTGCACTAGCCCTTCCCTTCCCTCGCACAGAGCTCTTCCTGCTGGAGCCCTTGGCAGTGTGCAAGACACCGGCCCCCAAGCCCTCCCCAAGGACGCCTGGGGCCTAGGTGCAAAGGCAAGGCAGGAGCGGAGCTGAGGCCAGGAAGGCGCCAGTGGCGTCTCCCAGCCTCGCGCAGCCTGCTCCTTCCTGGGCAGGAAGCCTAGCAGCGAGGCAAGTCTGGGCAAGGCTCGCCCAGGGCATAGCAGCTTCGTGCGAGCAACTATGCCAGATCAGGCCTCTGAGCAGAGATGGAGCTCTGCCGTCCTGGAGGCGCACTCGGCTCCAGCCAAGTAGTGCTTGAGCCAAACGAGGCTGGGCTGCCTCTTCTTCCCTCGAGGAGGCTCGCCTCCCCGCCAGCTGTTCACTCGGCCTCCAGGTGGGGGCGCTCTGCGCCTCCTGCAGGTCTTGGCTCAGGGGCTGCTTGCCCTGAGCTGGGGCTGTGCGCAGGAGCCCAGGCACGCAGGGGCAGGCCCCAACCAGCTGCACACGTCTCTGCTGGGGAGGAGAGCGCTAGGGAAGCTACGTGTGTGAGGCAGCTGCTGGGCGCCCAGGGAGTCAGCCTCCGGGTGTGCGGGGCTGCAGACCCCAGCCAGGGGCCCTGGGAGCCTGGTGCACTCCGCGCGGTGCTGAGTCTGGGCGGCCAAGCAACCTCTGGAGGAGCCCTGCACTAGACCTTTCCTTCCCTCGCACAGAGCTCTTCCTGCTGCAGCCCTTGGCAGTGTGCAAGCCACCGGCCCCTAAGCCCTCCCCAAGGACGCCTGGGGCCTAGGTGCAAAGGCAAGGCAGGAGCGGAGCTGAGGCCAGGAAGGCGCCAGTGGCGTCTCCCAGCCTCGCGCAGCCTGCTCCTTCCTGGGCAGGAAGCCTAGCAGCGAGGCAAGTCTGGGCAAGGCTCGCCCAGGGCAGAGCAGCCTCGCGCCAGCAACTCTGCCAGAACGGGCCTCTGAGCAGAGCTGGAGCTCTGCCGTCCTGGAGGCGCACTCGGCTCCAGCCAAGTAGGGCTTGAGCCAAACGAGGCTGGGCTGCCTCTTCTTCCCTCGAGGAGGATCGCCTCCCCGCCAGCTGTTCACTCGGCTTCCAGGTGGGGGCGCTCTTCGCCTCCTGCAGGTCTTGGCTCAGGGGATGCTTGCTCTGAGCTGGGGCTGTGGGCGGGAGCCCAGGCACGCAGGGGCAGGCCCCAACCAGCTGCACACGTCTCTGCTGGGGAGGAGAGCGCTAGGGAAGCTACGTGCGTGAGGCAGCTGCTGGGCTCCCAGGGAGTCAGCCTCCGGGTGTGCGGGGCTGCAGACCCCAGCCAGGGGCCCTGGGAGCCTGATGCACTCCGTGCGGCGCTGAGTCTAGGCGGCCAAGCAAACTCTGGAGAAGCCCTGCACTAGCCCTTCCCTTCCCTCGCACAGAGCTCTTCCTTCTGGAGCCCTTGGCAGTGTGCAAGCCACCGGCCCCTAAGCCCTCCCCAAGGACGCCTGGGGCCTAGGTGCAAAGGCAAGGCAGGAGAGGAGCTGAGGCCAGGAAGGCGCCAGTAGCGTCTCCCAGCCTCGCGCAACCTGCTCCTTCCTGGGCAGGAAGCCTAGCAGCGAGGCAAGTCTGGGCAAGGCTCGCCCAGGGCAGAGCAGCCTCGCCCCAGCAACTCTGCCAGATCGGGCCTCTGAGCAGAGCTGGAGCTCTGCCGTCCTGGAGGCGCACTCGGCTCCAGCCAAGTAGGGCTTGAGCCAAACGAGGCTGGGCTGCCTCTTCTTCCCTCGAGGAGGCTCGCCTCCCCGCCAGCTGTTCACTCGGCTTCCAGGTGGGGGCGATCTGCGCCTCCTGCAGGTCTTGGCTCAGGGGCTGCTTCCTCTGAGCTGGGGCTGTGGGCGGGAGCCCAGGCACGCAGGGGCAGGCCCCAACCAGCTGCACACGTCTCTGCTGGGTAGGAGAGCCCTAGGGAAGCTACGTGTGTGAGGCAGCTGCTGGGCGTCCAGGGAGTCAGCCTCCGGGTGTGCGGGGCTGCAGACCACAGCCAGGGGCCCTGGGAGCCTGGTGCACTCCGTGCGGCCCTGAGCCTGGGCTTCCAAGCAACCGCTGGAGGAGCCCTGCACTGGCCCTTCCCTTCCCTCGCACAGAGCTCTTCCTGCTGGAGCCCTTGGTAGTGTGCAAGCCACCGGCCCCTAAGCCCTCCCCAAGGACGCCTGGGGCCTAGGTGCAAAGGCAAGGCAGGAGCGGAGCTGAGGCCAGGAAGGCGCCAGTGGCGTCTCCCAGCCTCGCGCAGCCTGCTCCTTCCTGGGCAGGAAGCGTAGCAGCGAGGCAAGTCTGGGCAAGGCTCGCCCAGGGCAGAGCAGCCTCGCGCCAGCAACTCTGCCAGAACGGGCCTCTCAGCAGAGCTGGAGCTCTGCCGTCCTGGAGGCGCACTCGGCTCCAGCCAAGTAGGGCTTGAGCCAAACGAGGCTGGGCTGCCTCTTCTTCCCTCGAGGAGGCTCGCCTCCCCGCCAGCTGTTCACTCGGCTTCCAGGTGGGGGCGCTCTGCGCCTCTTGCAGGTCTTGGCTCAGGGGCTGCTTGCCCTGAGCTGGGGTTGTTCGCAGGAGCACAGGCACGGAGGGGCAGGCCCCAACCAGCTGCACACGTCTCTGCTGGGGAGGAGAGCGCTAGGGAAGCTACGTGTGTGAGGCAGCTGCTGGGCGCCCAGGGAGTCAGCCTCCGGGTGTGCGGGGCTGCAGACCCCAGCCAGGGGCCCTGGGAGCCTGGTGCACTCCGGGCGGCGCTGAGCCTGGGCGGCCAAGCAACCGCTGGAGGAGCCCTGCACTGGCCCTTCCCTTCCCTCGCACAGAGCTCTTCCTGCTGGAGCCCTTGGCAGTGTGCAAGCCACCGGCCCCTAAGCCCTCCCAAAGGACGCATGGGGCTTAGGTGCAAACGCAAGGCAGGAGCAGAGCTGAGGCCAGGAAGGCGCCAGTGGCGTCTCCCAGCCTCGCGCAGCCTGCTCCTTCCTGGGCACGAAGCCTAGCAGCGAGGCAAGTCTGGGCAAGGCTCGCCCAGGGCAGAGCAGCCTCGCGCCAGCAACTCTTCCTGATCGGGCCTCTGAGCAGAGCTGGAGCTCTGCCAACCTGGAGGCGCACTCGGTTCCAGCCAAGTAGGGCTTGAGCCAAACGAGGCTGGGCTGCCTCTTCTTCCCTCGAGGAGGCTCGCCTCCCCGCCAGCTGTTCACTCGGCTTCCAGGTGGGGGCGCTCTTCCCCTCCTGCAGGTCTTGGCTCAGGGGCTGCTTGCCCTGAGCTTGGGCTGTTCGCGTGAGCCCAGGCACGCAGGGGCAGGCCCCAACCAGCTGCACACGTCTCTGCTGGGGAGGAGAGCGCTAGGGAAGTTACGTGTGTGAGGCAGCTGCTGGGCGCCCAGGGAGTCAGCCTCCGGGTGTGCGGCGCTGCAGACCCCAGCCTGGGGCCCTGGGAGCCTGGTGCACTCCGTGCGGCGCTGAGCCTGGGCGGCCAAGCAACCGCTGGAGGAGCCCTGCACTGGCCCGTCCCTTCCCTCGCACAGAGCTCTTCCTGCTGGAGCCCTTGGCAGTGTGCAAGCCACCGGCCCCTAAGCCCTCCCCAAGGATGCATGGGGCCTAGGTGCAAACGCAAGGCAGGAGCAGAGCTGAGGCCAGGAAGGCGCCAGTGTCGTCTCCCAGCCTCGCGCAGCCTGCTCCTTCCTGGGCAGGAAGCCTAGCAGCGAGGCAAGTCTGGGCAAGGCTCGCCCAGGGCAGAGCAGCCTCGCTCCAGCAACTCTGCCAGATCATGCCTCTGAGCAGAGCTGGAGCTCTGCAGTCCTGGAGGCGCACTCGGCTCCAGTCAAGTAGGGCTTGAGCCAAACGAAGCTGGGCTGCCTCTTCTTCCCTCGAGGAGGCTCGCCTCCCCGCCAGCTCTTCACTCGGCTTCCAGGTGGGGGCGCTCTGCGCCTCATGCAGGTCTTGGCTCAGGGGCTGCTTGCCCTGAGCTGGGGCTGTGCGCAGGAGCCCAGGCACGCAGGGGCAGGCCCCAACCCGCTGCACACGTCTCTGCTGGGGAGGAGAGCGCTAGGGAAGCTACGTGTGTGAGGCAGCTGCTGGGCGCCCAGGGAGTCAGCCTCCGGGTGTGCGGGGCTGCAGACCCCAGCCAGGGGCCCTGGGAGCCTGGTGCACTCCGCGTGGTGCTGAGTCTGGGCGGCCAAGCAACCTCTGGAGGAGCCCTACACTAGACCTTTCATTCCCTCGCACAGAGCTCTTCCTGCTGGAGCCCTTGGCAGTGTGCAAGCCACCGGCCCCTAAGCCCTCCCCAAGGACGCCTGGGGCCTAGGTGCAAAGGCAAGGCAGGAGCGGAGCTGAGGCCAGGAAGGCGCCAGTGGCGTCTCCCAGCCTCGCGCAGCCTGCTCCTTCCTGGGCAGGAAGCCTAGCAGCGAGGCAAGTCTGGGCAAGCCTCGCCCAGGGCAGAGCAGCCTCGCGCCAGCAACTCTGCCAGAACGGGCCTCTGAGCAGAGCTGGAGCTCTGCCGTCCTGGAGGCGCACTCGGCTCCAGCCAAGTAGGGCTTGAGCCAAACGAGGCTGGGCTGCCTCTTCTTCCCTCGAGGAGGCTCGCCTCCCCGCCAGCTGTTCACTCGGCTTCCAGGTGGGGGCTCTCTGCGCCTCCTGCAGGTCTTGGCTCAGGGGCTTCTTGCCCTGAGCTGGGGCTTTGGTCGGGAGCCCAGGCACGCAGGGGCAGGCCCCAACCAGCTGCACACGTCTCTGCTGGGGAGGAGAGCGCTAGGGAAGCTACGTGTGTGAGGCAGCTGCTGGGCGCCAGGGAGTCAGCCTCCGGGTGTGCGGGGCTGCAGACCCCAGCCAGGGGCCCTGGGAGCCTGGGGCACTCCGTGAGGCGCTGATCCTGGGCGGCCAAGCAACGCTGGAGGAGCCATGCACTGGCCTTTCCCTTCCCTCGCACAGAACTCTTCCTGCTGGAGCCCTTGGCAGTGTGCAAGCCAACGGCCCCTAAGCCCTCCCCAAGGACGCATGGGGCCTAGGTGCAAACGCAAGGCAGGAGCAGAGCTGAGGCCAGGAAGGCGCCAGTGTCGTCTCCCAGCCTCGCGCAGCCTGCTCCTTCCTGGGCAGGAAGCCTAGCAGCGAGGCAAGTCTGGGCAAGGCTCGCCCAGGGCAGAGCAGCCTCGTGCCAGCAACTCTGCCAGATCGGGCCTCTGAGCAGAGCTGGAGCTCTGCCGTCCTGGAGGCGCACTCATTCCAGCCAAATAGGGCTTGAGCCAAACGAGGCTGGGCTGCCTCTTCTTCCCTCGAGGAGGCTCGCCTCCCCGTCAGCTGTTCACTCGGCTTCCAGGTGGGGGCGCTCTGCGGCTCCTGCAGGTCTTGGCTCAGGGGCTGCTTGCCCTGAGCTGGGGATGTGCGCGGGAGCCCAGGCAAGCAGGGGCAGGCCCCAACCAGCTGCACACGTCTCTGCTGGAGAGGAGAGCGCAAGGGAAGCTACGTGTGTGAGGAAGCTGCTGGGCGCCCAGGGAGTCAGCCTCCGGGTGTGCGGGGCTGCAGACCCCAGCCAGGGCCCTGGGAGCCTGGTGTACTCCGTGCCGAGATAAGTCTGGGCGGCCAAGCAATCGCTGGAGGAGCCCTGCACTAGCCCTTCCCTTCCCTCGCACAGAGCTCTTCCTGCTGGAGCCCTTGGCAGTGTGCAAGACACCGGCCCCCAAGCCCTCCCCAAGGACGCCTGGGGCCTAGGTGCAAAGGCAAGGCAGGAGCGGAGCTGAGGCCAGGAAGGCGCCAGTGGCGTCTCCCAGCCTCGCGCAGCCTGCTCCTTCCTGGGCAGGAAGCCTAGCAGCGAGGCAAGTCTGGGCAAGGCTCGCCCAGGGCATAGCAGCTTCGTGCGAGCAACTATGCCAGATCAGGCCTCTGAGCAGAGATGGAGCTCTGCCGTCCTGGAGGCGCACTCGGCTCCAGCCAAGTAGTGCTTGAGCCAAACGAGGCTGGGCTGCCTCTTCTTCCCTCGAGGAGGCTCGCCTCCCCGCCAGCTGTTCACTCGGCCTCCAGGTGGGGGCGCTCTGCGCCTCCTGCAGGTCTTGGCTCAGGGGCTGCTTGCCCTGAGCTGGGGCTGTGCGCAGGAGCCCAGGCACGCAGGGGCAGGCCCCAACCAGCTGCACACGTCTCTGCTGGGGAGGAGAGCGCTAGGGAAGCTACGTGTGTGAGGCAGCTGCTGGGCGCCCAGGGAGTCAGCCTCCGGGTGTGCGGGGCTGCAGACCCCAGCCAGGGGCCCTGGGAGCCTGGTGCACTCCGCGCGGTGCTGAGTCTGGGCGGCCAAGCAACCTCTGGAGGAGCCCTGCACTAGACCTTTCCTTCCCTCGCACAGAGCTCTTCCTGCTGCAGCCCTTGGCAGTGTGCAAGCCACCGGCCCCTAAGCCCTCCCCAAGGACGCCTGGGGCCTAGGTGCAAAGGCAAGGCAGGAGCGGAGCTGAGGCCAGGAAGGCGCCAGTGGCGTCTCCCAGCCTCGCGCAGCCTGCTCCTTCCTGGGCAGGAATCCTAGCAGCGAGGCAAGTCTGGGCAAGGCTCGCCCAGGGCAGAGCAGCCTCGCGCCAGCAACTCTGCCAGAACGGGCCTCTGAGCAGAGCTGGAGCTCTGCCGTCCTGGAGGCGCACTCGGCTCCAGCCAAGTAGGGCTTGAGCCAAACGAGGCTGGGCTGCCTCTTCTTCCCTCGAGGAGGCTCGCCTCCCCGCCAGCTGTTCACTCGGCTTCCAGGTGGGGGCGCTCTTCGCCTCCTGCAGGTCTTGGCTCAGGGGCTACTTGCCCTGAGCTGGGGCTGTGGGCGGGATCCCAGGCACGCAGGGGCAGGCCCCAACCAGCTGCACACGGCTCTGCTGGGGAGGAGAGCACTAGGGAATCTACGTGTGTGAGGAAGCTTCTGGGCGCCCAGGGAGTCAGCCTCCGTGTGTGCGGGGCTGCAGACCCCAGCCAGGGCCCTGGGAGCCTGGTGCACTCCGTGCCGAGCTAAGTCTGGGCGGCCAAACAACCGCTGGAGGAGCCCTGCACTAGCCCTTCCCTTCCCTCGCACAGAGCTCTTCCTGCTGGAGCCCTTGGCAGTGTGCAAGTCACCGGCCCCTAAGCCCTCCCCAAGGACGCCTGGGGCCTAGGTGCAAAGGCAAGGCAGGAGCGGAGCTGAGGCCAGGAAGGCGCCAGTGGCGTCTCCCAGCCTCGCGCAGCCTGTTCCTTCCTGGGCAGGAAGCCTAGCAGCGAGGCAAGTCTGGGCAAGGCTCGCCCAGGGCATAGCAGCTTCGTGCGAGCAACTATGCCAGATCAGGCCTCTGAGCAGAGCGGGAGCTCTGCCGTCCTGGAGGCGCACTCGGCTCCAGCCAAGTAGGGCTTGAGCCAAACGAGGCTGGGCTGCCTCTTCTTCACTCGAGGAGGCTCGCCTCCCCGCCAGCTGTTCACTCGGCTTCCAGGTGGGGGCCCTCTGCGCCTCCTGCAGGTCTTGGCTCAGGGGCTGCTTGCCGTGAGCTGGGGCTGTGCGCAGGAGCCCAGGCACGCAGGGGCAGGCCCCAACCAGCTGCACACGTCTCTGCTGGGGAGGAGAGCGCTAGGGAAGCTACGTGTGTGAGGCAGCTGCTGGGCGCCCAGGGAGTGAGCCTCCGGGTGTGCGGGGCTGCAGACCCCAGCCAGGGGCCCTGGGAGCCTGGGGCACTCCGTGCGGCGCTGATCCTGGGCGGCCAAGCAACCGCTGGAGGAGCCATGCACTGGCCCTTCCCTTCCCTCGCACAGAGCTCTTCCTGCTGGAGCCCTTGGCAGTGTGCAAGCCACCTGCCCCTAAGCCATCCCCAAGGACGCCTGGGGCCTAGGTACAAAGGCAAGGCAGGAGCGGAGCTGAGGCCAGGAAGGCGCCAGTGGCGTCTCCCAGCCTCGCGCCGCCTGCTCCTTCCTGGGCAGGAAGCCTAGCAACGAGGCAAGTCTGGGCAAGGCTCGCCCAGGGCAGAGCCGCCTCGCGCCAGCAACTCTGCCAGAACGGGCCTCTGAGCAGAGCTGGAGATCTGCCATCCTGGAGGCGCACTCGGCTCCAGCCAAGTAGGGCTTGAGCCAAACGAGGCTGGGCTGCCTCTTCTTCCCTCGAGGAGGCTCGCCTCCCCGCCAGCTGTTCACTCGGCTTCCAGGTGGGGGCGCTCTTCGCCTCCTGCAGGTCTTGGCTCAGGGGCTGCTTGCCCTGAGCTGGGGCTGTGCGCGGGAGCCCAGGCACGCAGGGGCAGGCCCCAACCAGCTGCACACGTCTCTGCTGGGGAGGAGAGCGCTAGGGAAGCTACGTGTGTGAGGAAGCTGCTGGGCGCCCAAGGAGTCAGCCTCCGGGTGTGCGGGGCTGCAGACCCCAGCCAGGGCCCTGGGAGCCTGGTGCACTCCGTGCCGAGCTAAGTCTGGGCGGCCAAGCAACCGCTGGAGGAGCCCTGCACTAGCCCTTCCCTTCCCTCGCACAGAGCTCTTCCTGCTGGAGCCCTTGGCAGAGTGCAAGTCACTGGCCCCTAAGCCATCCCCAAGGACGCCTGGGGCCTAGGTGCAAAGGCAAGGCAGGAGCGGAGCTGAGGCCAGGAAGGCGCCAGTGGCATCTCCCAGCCTCGCGCAGCCTGCTCCTTCCTGGGCAGGAAGCCTAGCAGCGAGGCAAGTCTGGGCAAGGCTCGCCCAGGGCATAGCAGCTTCGTGCGAGCAACTATGCCAGATCAGGCCTCTGAGCAGAGCTGGAGCTCTGCCGTCCTGGAGGCGCACTCGGCTCCAGCCAAGTAGGGCTTGAGCCAAACGAGGCTGGGCTGCCTCTTCTTCCCTCGAGGAGGCTCGCCTCCCCGCCAGCTGTTCACTCGGCCTCCAGGTGGGGGCGCTCTGCGCCTCCTGCAGGTCTTGGCTCAGGGGCTGCTTGCCCTGAGCTGGGGCTGTGCGCAGGAGCCCAGGCACGCAGGGGCAGGCCCCAACCAGCTGCACACGTCTCTGCTGGGGAGGAGAGCGCTAGGGAAGCTACGTGTGTGAGGCAGCTGCTGGGCGCCCAGGGAGTCAGCCTCCGGGTGTGCGGGGCTGCAGACCCCAGCCAGGGGCCCTGGGAGCCTGGTGCACTCCGCGTGGTGCTGAGTCTGGGCGGCCAAGCAACCTCTGGAGGAGCCCTGCACTAGACCTTTCCTTCCCTCGCACAGAGCTCTTCCTGCTGCAGCCCTTGGCAGTGTGCAAGCCACCGGCCCCTAAGCCCTCCCCAAGGAAGCCTGGGGCCTAGGTGCAAAGGCAAGGCAGGAGCGGAGCTGAGGCCAGGAAGGCGCCAGTGGCGTCTCCCAGCCTCGCGCAGCCTGCTCCTTCCTGGGCAGGAAGCCTAGCAGCGAGGCAAGTCTGGGCAAGGCTCGCCCTGGGCAGAGCAGCCTCGCGCCAGCAACTCTGCCAGAACTGGCCTCTGAGCAGAGCTGGAGCTCTGCCGTCCTGGAGGCGCACTCGGCTCCAGCCAAGTAGGGCTTGAGCCAAACGAGGCTGGGCTGCCTCTTCTTCCCTCGAGGAGGCTCGCCTCCCCGCCAGCTGTTCACTCGGCTTCCAGGTGGGGGCGCTCTGCGCCTCCTGCAGGTCTTGGCTCAGGGGCTGCTTGCCCTGAGCTGGGGCTGTGGGCGGGAGCCCAGGCACGCAGGGGCAGGCCCCAACCAGCTGCACACGTTTCTGCTGGGGAGGAGAGCGCTAGGGAAGCTACGTGTGTGAGGCAGCTGCTGGGCGCCCAGGGAGTCAGCCTCCGGGTGTGCGGGGCTGCAGACCCCAGCCAGGGGCCCTGGGAGCCTGGGGCACTCCGTGCGGCGCTGATCCTGGGCGGCCAAGCAACCGCTGGAGGAGCCATGCACTGGCCCTTCCCTCTCCTCGCACAGAGCTCTTCCTGCTGGAGCCCTTGGCAGTGTGCAAGCCACCGGCCCCTAAGCCCTGCCCAAGGACGCCTGGGGCCTAGGTGCAAAGGCAAGGCAGGAGCGGAGCTGAGGCCAGGAAGGCGCCAGTGGCGTCTCCCAGCCTCGCGCAGCCTGCACCTTCCTGGGCAGGAAGCCTAGCAGCGAGGCAAGTCTGGGCAAGGCTCGCCCAGGGCAGAGCAGCCTCGCGCCAGCAACTCTGCCAGAACGGGCCTCTGAGCAGAGCTGGAGCTCTGCCGTCCTGGAGGCGCACTCGGCTCCAGCCAAGTAGGGCTTGAGCCAAACGAGGCTGGGCTTCCTCTTCTTCCCTCGAGGAGGCTCGCCTCCCCGCCAGCTGTTCACTCGGCTTCCAGGTGGGGGCGCTCTTCGCCTCCTGCCGGTCTTGGCTCAGGGGCTGCTTGCCCTGAGCTGGGGCTGTGCGCGGGAGCCCAGGCACGCAGGGGCAGGCCCCAACCAGCTGCACACGTCTCTGCTGGGGAGGAGAGCGCTAGGGAAGCTACGTGTGTGAGGAAGCTGCTGGGCGCCCAGGGAGTCAGCCTCCGGGTGTGCGGGGCTGCAGACCCCAGCCAGGGCCCTGGGAGCCTGGTGCACTCCGTGCTGAGCTAAGTCTGGGCGGCCAAGCAACCGCTGGAGGAGCCCTGCACTAGCCCTTCCCTTCCCTCGCACAGAGCTCTTCCTGCTGGAGCCCTTGGCAGTGTGCAAGTCACCGGCCCCTAAGCCCTCCCCAAGGACGCCTGAGGCCTAGGTGCAAAGGCAAGGCAGGAGCGGCGCTGAGGCCAGGAAGGCGCCAGTGGCGTCTCCCAGCCTCGCGCAGCCTGCTCCTTCCTGGGCAGGAAGCCTAGCAGCGAGGCAAGTCTGGGCAAGGCTCGCCCAGGGCATAGCAGCTTCGCGCGAGCAACTATGCCAGATCAGGCCTCTGAGCAGAGCTGGAGCTCTGCCGTCCTGGAGGCGCACTCGGCTCCAGCCAAGTAGGGCTTGAGCCAAACGAGGCTGGGCTGCCTCTTCTTCCCTCGAGGAGGCTCGCCTCCCCGCCAGCTGTTCACTCGGCTTCCAGGTGGGGGCGCTCTGCGCCTCCTGCAGGTCTTGGCTCAGGGGCTGCTTGCCCTGAGCTGGGGCTGTGTGCGGGAGCCCAGGCACGCAGGGGCAGGCGCCAACCAGCTGCACACGTCTCTGCTGGGGAGGAGAGCGCTAGGGAAGCTACGTGCGTGAGGCAGCTGCTGGGCTCCCAGGGAGTCAGCCTCCGGGTGTGCGGAGCTGCAGACCCCAGCCAGGGGCCCTGGGAGCCTGATGCACTCCGTGCGGCGCTGAGTCTAGGCGGCCAAGCAACCTCTGGAGAAGCCCTGCACTAGCCCTTCCCTTCCCTCGCACAGAGCTCTTCCTTCTGGAGCCCTTGGCAGTGTGCAAGCCACCGGCCCCTAAGCCCTCCCCAAGGACGCCTGGGGCTTAGGTGCAAAGGCAAGGCAGGAGAGGAGCTGAGGCCAGGAAGGCGCCAGTGGCGTCTCCCAGCCTCGCGCAACCTGCTCCTTCCTGGGCAGGAAGCCTAGCAGCGAGGCAAGTCTGGGCAAGGCTCGCCCAGGGCAGAGCAGCCTCGCGCCAGCAACTCTGCCAGATCGGGCCTCTGAGCAGAGCTGGAGCTCTGCCGTCCTGGAGGCGAACTCGGCTCCAGCCAAGTAGGGCTTGAGCCAAACGAGGCTGGGCTGCCTCTTCTTCCCTCGAGGAGGCTCGCCTCCCCGCCAGCTGTTCACTCGGCTTCCAGGTGGGGGCGATCTGCGCCTCCTGCAGGTCTTGGCTCAGGGGCTGCTTGCTCTGAGATGGGGCTGTGGGCGGGAGCCCAGGCACGCAGGGGCAGGCCCCAACCAGCTGCACACGTCTCTGCTGGGGAGTAGAGCGCTAGGGAAGCTACGTGCGTGAGGCAGCTGCTGGGCTCCCACGGAGTCAGCCTCCGGGTGTGCGGGGCTGCAGACCCCAGCCAGGGGCCCTGGGAGCCTGATGCACTCCGTGCGGCGCTGAGTCTAGGCGGCCAAGCAAACTCTGGAGAAGCCCTGCACTAGCCCTTCCCTTCCCTCGCACAGAGCTCTTCCTTCTGGAGCCCTTGGCAGTGTGCAAGCCACCGGCCCCTAAGCCCTCCCCAAGGACGCCTGGGGCCTAGGTGCAAAGGCAAGGCAGGAGAGGAGCTGAGGCCAGGAATGCGCCAGTGGCGTCTCCCAGCCTCGCGCAACCTGCTCCTTCCTGGGCAGGAAGCCTAGCAGCGAGGCAAGTCTGGGCAAGGCTCGCCCAGGGCAGAGCAGCCTCGCCCCAGCAACTCTGCCAGATCGGGCCTCTGAGCAGAGCTGGAGCTCTGCCGTCCTGGAGGCGCACTCGGCTCCAGCCAAGTAGGGCTTGAGCCAAACGAGGCTGGGCTGCCTCTTCTTCCCTCGAGGAGGCTCGCCTCCCCGCCAGCTGTTCACTCGGCTTCCAGGTGGGGGCGATCTGCGCCTCCTGCAGGTCTTGGCTCAGGGGCTGCTTCCTCTGAGCTGGGGCTGTGGGCGGGAGCCCAGGCACGCAGGGGCAGGCCCCAACCAGCTGCACACGTCTCTGCTGGGTAGGAGAGCGCTAGGGAAGCTACGTGTGTGAGGCAGCTGCTGGGCGTCCAGGGAGTCAGCCTCCGGGTGTGCGGGGCTGCAGACCACAGCCAGGGGCCCTGGGAGCCTGGTGCACTCCGTGCGGACCTGAGCCTGGGCGGCCAAGCAACCGCTGGAGGAGCCCTGCACTGGCCCTTCCCTTCCCTCGCACAGAGCTCTTCCTGCTGGAGCCCTTGGCAGTGTGCAAGCCCCCGGTCCCTAAGACCTCCCCACGGACGCCTGGGGCCTAGGTCCAAAGGCAAGGCAGGAGCGGAGCTGAGGCCAGGAAGGCGCCAGTGGCGTCTCCCAGCCTCGCGCAGCCTGCTCCTTCCTGGGCAGGAAGCCTAGCAGCGAGGCAAGTCTGGGCAAGGCTCGCCCAGGGCAGAGCAGCCTCGCGCCAGCAACTCTGCCAGAACGGGCCTCTCAGCAGAGCTGGAGCTCTGCCGTCCTGGAGGCGCACTCGGCTCCAGCCAAGTAGGGCTTGAACCAAACGAGTCTGGGATGCCTCTTCTTCCCTCGAGGAGGCTCGCCTCCCCGCCAGCTGTTCACTCGGCTTCCAGGTGGGGGCGCTCTGCGCCTCCTGCAGGTCTTGGCTCAGGGGCTGCTTGCTCTGAGCTGGGGTTGTTCGCAGGAGCACAGGCACGGAGGGGCAGGCCCCAACCAGCTGCACACGTCTCTGCTGGGGAGGAGAGCGCTAGGGAAGCTACGTGTGTGAGGCAGCTGCTGGGCGCCCAGGGAGTCAGCCTCCGGGTGTGCGGGGCTGCAGACACCAGCCAGGGGCCCTGGGAACCTGGTGCACTCCGCGCGGTGCTGAGTCTGGGCGGCCAAGCAACCGCTGGAGGAGCCCTGCACTAGCCCTTCCCTTCCCTCGCACAGAGCTCTTCCTGCTGGAGCCCTTGGCAGAGTGCAAGTCACTGGCCCCTAAGCCATCCCCAAGGACGCCTGGGGCCTAGGTGCAAAGGCAAGGCAGGAGCGGAGCTGAGGCCAGGAAGGCGCCAGTGGCGTCTCCCAGCCTCGCGCAGCCTGCTCCTTCCTGGGCAGGAAGCCTAGCAGCGAGGCAAGTCTGGGCAAGGCTCGCCCAGGGCATAGCAGCTTCGTGCGAGCAACTATGCCAGATCAGGCCTCTGAGCAGAGCTGGAGCTCTGCCGTCCTGGAGGCGCACTCGGCTCCAGCCAAGTAGGGCTTGAGCCAAACGAGGCTGGGCTGCCTCTTCTTCCCTCGAGGAGGCTCGCCTCCCCGCCAGCTGTTCACTCGGCCTCCAGGTGGGGGCGCTCTGCGCCTCCTGCAGGTCTTGGCTCAGGGGCTGCTTGCCCTGAGCTGGGGCTGTGCGCAGGAGCCCAGGCACGCAGGGGCAGGCCCCAACCAGCTGCACACGTCTCTGCTGGGGAGGAGAGCGCTAGGGAAGCTACGTGTGTGAGGCAGCTGCTGGGCGCCCAGGGAGTCAGCCTCCGGGTGTGCGGGGCTGCAGACCCCAGCCAGGGGCCCTGGGAGCCTGGTGCACTCCGCGCGGTGCTGAGTCTGGGCGGCCAAGCAACCTCTGGAGGAGCCCTGCACTAGACCTTTCCTTCCCTCGCACAGAGCTCTTCCTGCTGCAGCCCTTGGCAGTGTGCAAGCCACCGGCCCCTAAGCCCTCCCCAAGGACGCCTGGGGCCTAGGTGCAAAGGCAAGGCAGCAGCGGAGCTGAGGCCAGGAAGGCGCCAGTGGCGTCTCCCAGCCTCGCGCAGCCTGCTCCTTCCTGGGCAGGAAGCCTAGCAGCGAGGCAAGTCTGGGCAAGGCTCGCCCAGGGCAGAGCAGCCTCGCGCCAGCAACTCTGCCAGAACGGGCCTCTGAGCAGAGCTGGAGATCTGCCATCCTGGAGGCGCACTCGGCTCCAGCCAAGTAGGGCTTGAGCCAAACGAGGCTGGGCTGCCTCTTCTTCCCTCGAGGAGGCTCGCCTCCCCGCCAGCTGTTCACTCGGCTTCCAGGTGGGGGCGCTCTTCGCCTCCTGCAGGTCTTGGCTCAGGGGCTGCTTGCCCTGAGCTGGGGCTGTGCGCGGGAGCCCAGGCACGCAGGGGCAGGCCCCAACCAGCTGCACACGTCTCTGCTGGGGAGGAGAGCGCTAGGGAAGCTACGTGTGTGAGGAAGCTGCTGGGCGCCCAAGGAGTCAGCCTCCGGGTGTGCGGGGCTGCAGACCCCAGCCAGGGCCCTGGGAGCCTGGTGCACTCCGTGCCGAGCTAAGTCTGGGCGGCCAAGCAACCGCTGGAGGAGCCCTGCACTAGCCCTTCCCTTCCCTCGCACAGAGCTCTTCCTGCTGGAGCCCTTGGCAGTGTGCAAGTCACCGGCCCCTAAGCCCTCCCCAAGGACGCCTGAGGCCTAGGTGCAAAGGAAAGGCAGGAGCGGCGCTGAGGCCAGGAAGGCGCCAGTGGCGTCTCCCAGCCTCGCGCAGCCTGCTCCTTCCTGGGCAGGAAGCCTAGCAGCGAGGCAAGTCTGGGCAAGGCTCGCCCAGGGCATAGCAGCTTCGCGCGAGCAACTATGCCAGATCAGGCCTCTGAGCAGAGCTGGAGCTCTGCCGTCCTGGAGGCGCACTCGGCTCCAGCCAAGTAGGGCTTGAGCCAAACGAGGCTGGGCTGCCTCTTCTTCCCTCGAGGAGGCTCGCCTCCCCGCCAGCTGTTCACTCGGCTTCCAGGTGGGGGCGCTCTGCGCCTCCTGCAGGTCTTGGCTCAGGGGCTGCTTGCCCTGAGCTGGGGCTGTGCGCAGGAGCCCAGGCAAGCAGGGGCATGCCCCAACCAGCTGCACACGTCTCTGCTGGGGAGGAGAGCGCTAGGGAAGCTACGTCTGTGAGGCAGCTGCTGGGCGCCCAGGGAGTCAGCCTCCGGGTGTGCGGGGCTGCAGACCCCAGCCAGGGGCCCTGGGAGCCTGGTGCACTCCGCGCGGTGCTGAGTCTGGGCGGCCAAGCAACCTCTGGAGGAGCCCTGCACTAGACCTTTCCTTCCCTCGCACAGAGCTCTTCCTGCTGGAGCCCTTGGCAGTGTGCAAGCCACCGGCCCCTAAGCCCTCCCCAAGGACGCCTGGGGCCTAGGTGCAAAGGCAAGGCAGGAGCGGAGCTGAGGCCAGGAAGGCGCCAGTGGCGTCTCCCAGCCTCGCGCAGCCTGCTCCTTCCTGGGCAGGAAGCCTAGCAGCGAGGCAAGTCTGGGCAAGGCTCGCCCAGGGCAGAGCAGCCTCGCGCCAGCAACTCTGCCAGAACGGGCCTCTGAGCAGAGCTGGAGCTCTGCCGTCCTGGAGGCGCACTCGGCTCCAGCCAAGTAGGGCTTGAGCCAAACGAGGCTGGGCTGCCTCTTCTTCCCTCGAGGAGGCTCGCCTCCCCGCCAGCTGTTCACTCGGCTTCCAGGTGGGGGCGCTCTTCGCCTCCTGCAGGTCTTGGCTCAGGGGCTGCTTGCCCTGAGCTGGGGCTGTGCGCGGGAGCCCAGGCACGCAGGGGCAGGCCCCAACCAGCTGCACACGTCTCTGCTGGGGAGGAGAGCGCTAGGGAAGCTACGTGTGTGAGGAAGCTGCTGGGCGCCCAGGGAGTCAGCCTCCGGGTGTGTGGGGCTGCAGACCCCAGCCAGGGCCCTGGGAGCCTGGTGCACTCCGTGCCGAGCTAAGTCTGGGCGGCCAAGCAACCGCTGGAGGAGCCCTGCACTAGCCCTTCCCTTCCCTCGCACAGAGCTCTTCCTGCTGGAGCCCTTGGCAGTGTGCAAGTCACCGGCCCCTAAGCCCTCCCCAAGGACGCCTGGGGCCTAGGTGCAAAGGCAAGGCAGGAGCGGAGCTGAGGCCAGGAAGGCGCCAGTGGCGTCTCCCAGCCTCGCGCAGCCTGCTCCTTCCTGGGCAGGAAGCCTAGCAGCGAGGCAAGTCTGGGCAAGGCTCGCCCAGGGCATAGCAGCTTCGCGCCAGCAACTATGCCAGATCAGGCCTCTGAGCAGAGCTGGAGCTCTGCGGTCCTGGAGGCGCACTCGGCTCCAGCCAAGTAGGGCTTGAGCCAAACGAGGCTGGGCTGCCTCTTCTTCCCTCGAGGAGGCTCGCCTCCCCGCCAGCTGTTCACTCGGCTTCCAGGTGGGGGCGCTCTGCGCCTCCTGCAGGTCTTGGCTCAGGGGCTGCTTGCCCTGAGCTGGGGCTGTGCGCAGGAGCCCAGGCACGCAGGGGCAGGCCCCAACCAGCTGCACACGTCTCTGCTGGGGAGGAGAGCGCTAGGGAAGCTACGTGTGTGAGGCAGCTGCTGGGCGCCCAGGGAGTCAGCCTCCGGGTGTGCGGGGCTGCAGACCCCAGCCAGGGGCCCTGGGAGCCTGGTGCACTCCGCGCGGTGCTGAGTCTGGGCGGCCAAGCAACCTCTGGAGGAGCCCTGCACTAGACATTTCCTTCCCTCGCACAGAGCTCTTCCTGCTGCAGCCCTTGGCAGTGTGCAAGCCACCGGCCCCTAAGCCCTCCCCAAGGACGCCTGGGGCCTAGGTGCAAAGGCAAGGCAGGAGCGGAGCTGAGGCCAGGAAGGCGCCAGTGGCGTCTCCCAGCCTCGCGCAGCCTGCTCCTTCCTGGGCAGGAAGCCTAGCAGCGAGGCAAGTCTGGGCAAGGCTCGCCCTGGGCAGAGCAGCCTCGCGCCAGCAACTCTGCCAGAACTGGCCTCTGAGCAGAGCAGGAGCTCTGCCGTCCTGGAGGCGCACTCGGCTCCAGCCAAGTAGGGCTTGAGCCAAACGAGGCTGGGCTGCCTCTTCTTCCCTCGAGGAGGCTCGCCTCCCCGCCAGCTGTTCACTCGGCTTCCAGGTGGGGGCGCTCTGCGCCTCCTGCAGGTCTTGGCTCAGGGGCTGCTTGCCCTGAGCTGGGGCTGTGGGCGGGAGCCCAGGCACGCAGGGGCAGGCCCCAACCAGCTGCACACGTCTCTGCTGGGGAGGAGAGCGCTAGGGAAGCTACGTGTGTGAGGCAGCTGCTGGGCGCCCAGGGAGTCAGCCTCCGGGTGTGCGGGGCTGCAGACCCCAGCCAGGGGCCCTGGGAGCCTGGGGCACTCCGTGCGGCGCTGATCCTGGGCGGCCAAGCAACCGCTGGAGGAGCCATGCACTGGCCCTTCCCTCTCCTCGCACAGAGCTCTTCCTGCTGGAGCCCTTGGCAGTGTGCAAGCCACCGGCCCCTAAGCCCTGCCCAAGGAAGCCTGGGGCCTAGGTGCAAAGGCAAGGCAGGAGCGGAGCTGAGGCCAGGAAGGCGCCAGTGGCGTCTCCCAGCCTCGCGCAGCCTGCTCCTTCCTGGGCAGGAAGCCTAGCAGCAAGGCAAGTCTGGGCAAGGCTCGCCCAGGGCAGAGCAGCCTCGCGCCAGCAACTCTGCCAGAACGGGCCTCTGAGCAGAGCTGGAGGTCTGCCGTCCTGGAGGCGCACTCGGCTCCAGCCAAGTAGGGCTTGAGCCAAACGAGGCTGGGCTTCCTCTTCTTCCCTCGAGGAGGCTCGCCTCCCCGCCAGCTGTTCACTCGGCTTCCAGGTGGGGGCGCTCTTCGCCTCCTGCCGGTCTTGGCTCAGGGGCTGCTTGCCCTGAGCTGGGGCTGTGCGCGGGAGCCCAGGCACGCAGGGGCAGGCCCCAACCAGCTGCACACGTCTCTGCTGGGGAGGAGAGCGCTAGGGAAGCTACGTGTGTGAGGAAGCTGCTGGGCGCCCAGGGAGTCAGCCTCCGGGTGTGCGGGGCTGCAGACCCCAGCCAGGGCCCTGGGAGCCTGGTGCACTCCGTGCTGAGCTAAGTCTGGGCGGCCAAGCAACCGCTGGAGGAGCCCTGCACTAGCCCTTCCCTTCCCTCGCACAGAGCTCTTCCTGCTGGAGCCCTTGGCAGTGTGCAAGTCACCGGCCCCTAAGCCCTCCCCAAGGACGCCTGGGGCCTAGGTGCAAAGGCAAGGCAGGAGCGGCGCTGAGGCCAGGAAGGCGCCAGTGGCGTCTCCCAGCCTCGCGCATCCTGCTCCTTCCTGGGCAGGAAGCCTAGCAGCGAGGCAAGTCTGGGCAAGGCTCGCCCAGGGCATAGCAGCTTCGCGCGAGCAACTATGCCAGATCAGGCCTCTGAGCAGAGCTGGAGCTCTGCCGTCCTGGAGGCGCACTCGGCTCCAGCCAAGTAGGGCTTGAGCCAAACGAGGCTGGGCTGCCTCTTCTTCCCTCGAGGAGGCTCGCCTCCCCGCCAGCTGTTCACTCGGCTTCCAGGTGGGGGCGCTCTGCGCCTCCTTCAGGTCTTGGCTCAGGGGCTGCTTGCCCTGAGCTGGGGCTGTGCGCAGGAGCCCAGGCAAGCAGGGGCATGCCCCAACCAGCTGCACACGTCTCTGCTGGGGAGGAGAGCGCTAGGGAAGCTACGTCTGTGAGGCAGCTGCTGGGCGCCCAGGGAGTCAGCCTCCGGGTGTGCGGTGCTGCAGACCCCAGCCAGGGGCCCTGGGAGCCTGGTGCACTCCGCGCGGTGCTGAGTCTGGGCGGCCTAGCAACCTCTGGAGGAGCCCTGCACTAGACCTTTCCTTCCCTCGCACAGAGCTCTTCCTGCTGGAGCCCTTGGCAGTGTGTAAGCCACCGGCCCCTAAGCCCTCCCCAAGGACGCCTGGGGCCTAGGTGCAAAGGCAAGGCAGGAGCGGAGCTGAGGCCAGGAAGGCGCCAGTGGCGTCTCCCAGCCTCGCGCAGCCTGCTCCTTCCTGGGCAGGAAGCCTAGCAGCGAGGCAAGTCTGGGCAAGGCTCGCCCAGGGCAGAGCAGCCTCGCGCCAGCAACTCTGCCAGAACGGGCCTCTGAGCAGAGCTGGAGCTCTGCCGTCCTGGAGGCGCACTCGGCTCCAGCCAAGTAGGGCTTGAGCCAAACGAGGCTGGGCTGCCTCTTCTTCCCTCGAGGAGGCTCGCCTCCACGCCAGCTGTTCACTCGGCTTCCAGGTGGGGGCGCTCTTCGCCTCCTGCAGGTCTTGGCTCAGGGGCTGCTTGCCCTGAGCTGGGGCTGTGCGCGGGAGCCCAGGCACGCAGGGGCAGGCCCCAACCAGCTGCACACGTCTCTGCTGGGGAGGAGAGCGCTAGGGAAGCTACGTGTGTGAGGAAGCTGCTGGGCGCCCAGGGAGTCAGCCTCCGGGTGTGTGGGGCTGCAGACCCCAGCCAGGGCCCTGGGAGCCTGGTGCACTCCGTGCCGAGCTAAGTCTGGGCGGCCAAGCAACCGCTGGAGGAGCCCTGCACTAGCCCTTCCCTTCCCTCGCACAGAGCTCTTCCTGCTGGAGCCCTTGGCAGTGTGCAAGTCACCGGCCCCTAAGCCCTCCCCAAGGACGCCTGGGGCCTAGGTGCAAAGGCAAGGCAGGAGCGGAGCTGAGGCCAGGAAGGCGCCAGTGGCGTCTCCCAGCCTCGCGCAGCCTGCTCCTTCCTGGGCAGGAAGCCTAGCAGCGAGGCAAGTCTGGGCAAGGCTCGCCCAGGGCATAGCAGCTTCGTGCGAGCAACTATGCCAGATCAGGCCTCTGAGCAGAGCTGGAGCTCTGCCGTCCTGGAGGCACACTCGGCTCCAGCCAAGTAGGGCTTGAGCCAAACGAGGCTGGGCTGCCTCTTCTTCCCTCGAGGAGGCTCGCTTCCCCGCCAGCTGTTCACTCGGCTTCCAGGTGGGGGCGCTCTTCGCCTCCTGCAGGTCTTGGCTCAGGGGCTGCTTGCCCTGAGCTGGGGCTGTGCGCGGGAGCCCAGGCACGCAGGGGCAGGCGCCAACCAGCTGCACACGTCTCTGCTGGGGAGGAGAGCGCTAGGGAAGCTTCGTGCGTGAGGCAGCTGCTGGGCTCCCAGGGAGTCAGCCTCCGGGTGTGCGGAGCTGCAGACCCCAGCCAGGGGCCCTGGGAGCCTGATGCACACCGTGCGGCGCTGAGTCTAGGCGGCCAAGCCACCTCTGGAGAAGCCCTGCACTAGCCCTTCCCTTCCCTCGCACAGAGCTCTTCCTTCTGGAGCCCTTGGCAGTGTGCAAGCCACCGGCCCCTAAGCCCTCCCCAAGGACGCCTGGGGCTTAGGTGCAAAGGCAAGGCAGGAGAGGAGCTGAGGCCAGGAAGGGGCCAGTGGCGTCTCCCAGCCTCGCGCAACCTGCTCCTTCCTGGGCAGGAAGCCTAGCAGCGAGGCAAGTCTGGGCAAGGCTCGCCCAGGGCAGAGCAGCCTCGCGCCAGCAACTCTGCCAGATCGGGCCTCTGAGCAGAGCTGGAGCTCTGCCGTCCTGGAGGCCAATTCGGCTCCAGCCAAGTAGGGCTTGAGCCAAACGAGGCTGGGCTGCCTCTTCTTCCCTCGAGGAGGCTCGCCTCCCCGCCAGCTGTTCACTCGGCTTCCAGGTGGGGGCGATCTGCGCCTCCTGCAGGTCTTGGCTCAGGGGCTGCTTGCTCTGAGATGGGGCTGTGGGCGGGAGCCCAGGCACGCAGGGGCAGGCCCCAACCAGCTGCACACGTCTCTGCTGGGGAGGAGAGCGCTAGGGAAGCTACGTGTGTGAGGCAGCTGCTGGGCGTCCAGGGAGTCAGCCTCCGGGTGTGCGGGGCTGCAGACCACAGCCAGGGTCCCTGGGAGCCTGGTGCACTCCGTGCGGCGCTGAGCCTGGGCGGCCAAGCAACCGCTGGAGGAGCCCTGCACTGGCCCTTCCCTTCCCTCGCACAGAGCTCTTCCTGCTGGAGCCCTTGGCAGTGTGCAAGCCACCGGCCCCTAAGCCCTGCCCAAGGACGCCTGGGGCCTAGGTGCAAAGGCAAGGCAGGAGCGGAGCTGAGGCCAGGAAGGCGCCAGTGGCGTCTCCCAGCCTCGCGCAGCCTGCTCCTTCCTGGGCAGGAAGCCTAGCAGCGAGGCAAGTCTGGGCAAGGCTCGCCCAGGGCAGAGCAGCCTCGCGCCAGCAACTCTGCCAGAACGGGCCTCTGAGCAGAGCTGGAGCTCTGCCGTCCTGGAGGCGCACTCGGATCCAGCCAAGTAGGGCTTGAGCCAAACGAGGCTGGGCTGCCTCTTCTTCCCTCGAGGAGGCTCGCCTCCCCGCCAGCTGTTCACTCGGCTTCCAGGTGGGGGCGCTCTGCGCCTCCTGCAGGTCTTGGCTCAGGGGCTGCTTGCCCTGAGCTGGGGCTGTGTGCGGGAGCCCAGGCACGCCGGGGCAGGCCCCAACCAGCTGCACACGTCTCTGCTGGGGAGGAGAGCGCTAGGGAAGCTACGTCTGTGAGGCAGCTGCTGGGCGCCCAGGGAGTCAGCCTCCGGGTGTGCGGGGCTGCAGACCCCAGCCAGGGACCCTGGGAGCCTGGGGCACTCCGTGCGGCGCTGATCCTGGGCGGCCAAGCAACCGCTGGAGGAGCCATGCACTGGCCCTTCCCTTCCCTCGCACAGAGCTGTTCTTGCTGGAGCCCTTGGCAGTGTGCAAGCCACCGCCCCTAAGCCCTCCCCAAGGACGCCTGGGGCCTAGGTGCAAAGGCAAGGCAGGAGCGGAGCTGAGGCCAGGAAGGCGCCAGTGGCGTCTCCCAGCCTCGCGCAGCCTGCTCCTTCCTGGGCAGGAAGCCTAGCAGCGAGGCAAGTCTGGGCAAGGCTCGCCCAGGGCAGAGCAGCCTCGCGCCAGCAACTCTGCCAGATCGGGCCTCTGAGCAGAGCTGGAGCTCTGCCGTCCTGGAGGCGCACTCGGATCCAGCCAAGTAGGGCTTGAGCCAAACGAGGCTGGGCTGCCTCTTCTTCCCTCGAGGAGGCTCGCCTCCCCACCAGCTGTTCACTCGGCTTCCAGGTGGGGGCGCTCTTCGCCTCCTGCAGGTCTTGGCTCAGGGGCTGCTTGCTCTGAGCTGGGGCTGTGGGCGGGAGCCCAGGCACGCAGGGGCAGGCCCCAACCAGCTGCACACGTCTCTGCTGGGGAGGAGAGCGCTAGGGAAGCTACGTGCGTGAGGCAGCTGCTGGGCTCCCAGGGAGTCAGCCTCTGGGTGTGCGGAGCTGCAGACCCCAGCCAGGGGCCCTGGGAGCCTGATGCACTCCGTGCGGCGCTGAGTCTAGGCGGCCAAGCAACCTCTGGAGAAGCCCTGCACTAGCCCTTCCCTTCCCTCGCACAGAGCTCTTCCTTCTGGAGCCCTTGGCAGTGTGCAAGCCACCGGCCCCTAAGCGCTCCCCAAGGACGCCTGGGGCCTAGGTGCAAAGGCAAGGCAGGAGAGGAGCTGAGGCCAGGAAGGCGCCAGTGGCGTCTCCCAGCCTCGCGCAACCTGCTCCTTCCTGGGCAGGAAGCCTAGCAGCGAGGCAACTCTGGGCAACGCTCGCCCAGGGCAGAGCAGCCTCGCGCCAGCAACTCTGCCAGATCGGGCCTCTGAGCAGAGCTGGAGCTCTGCCGGCCTGGAGGCGCACTCGGTTCCAGCCAAGTAGGGCTTGAGCCAAACGAGGCTGGGCTGCCTCTTCTTCCCTCGAGGAGGCTCGCCTCCCCGCCAGCTGTTCACTCGGCTTCCAGGTGGGGGCGATCTGCGCCTCTTGCAGGTCTTGGCTCAGGGGCTGCTTGCTCTGAGATGGGGCTGTGGGCGGGAGCCCAGGCACGCAGGGGCAGGCCCCAACCAGCTGCACACGTCTCTGCTGGGGAGGAGAGCGCTAGGGAAGCTACGTGTGTGAGGCAGCTGCTGGGCGTCCAGGGAGTCAGCCTCCGGGTGTGCGGGGCTGCAGACCACAGCCAGGGGCCCTGGGAGCCTGGTGCACTCCGTGCGGCGCTGAGCCTGGGCGGCCAAGCAACCGCTGGAGGAGCCCTGCACTGGCCCTTCCCTTCCCTCGCACAGAGCTCTTCCTGCTGGAGCCCTTGGCAGTGTGCAAGCCACCGGCCCCTAAGCCCTGCCCTAGGACGCCTGGGGCCTAGGTGCAAAGGCAAGGCAGGAGCGGAGCTGAGGCCAGGAAGGCGCCAGTGGCGTCTCCCAGCCTCGCGCAGCCTGCTCCTTCCTGGGCAGGAAGCCTAGCAGCGAGGCAAGTCTGGGCAAGGCTCGCCCAGGGCAGAGCAGCCTCGCGCCAGCAACTCTGCCAGAACGGGCCTCTGAGCAGAGCTGGAGCTCTGCCGTCCTGGAGGCGCACTCGGCTCCAGCCAAGTAGGGCTTGAGCCAAACGAGGCTGGGCTGCCTCTTCTTCCCTCGAGGAGGCTCGCCTCCCCGCCAGCTGTTCACTCGGCTTCCAGGTGGGGGCGCTCTGCGCCTCCTGCAGGTCTTGGCTCAGGGGCTGCTTGCCCTGAGCTGGGGCTGTGGGCGGGATCCCAGGCACGCAGGTGCAGGCCCCAAACAGCTGCACACGTCTCTGCTGGGGAGGAGAGCGCTAGGGAAGCTACGTGTGTGAGGCAGCTGCTGGGCGCCCAGGGAGTCAGCCTCCGGGTGTGCGGGGCTGCAGACCCCAGCCAGGGGCCCTGGGAGCCTGGTGCACTCCGCGCGGTGCTGAGTCTGGGGGGCCAAGCAACCTCTGGAGGAGCCCTGCACTAGACCTTTCCTTCCCTCGCACAGAGCTCTTCCTGCTGGAGCCCTTGGCAGTGTGCAAGCCACCGGCCCCTAAGCCCTCCCCAAGGACGCCTGGGGCCTAGGTGCAAAGGCAAGGCAGGAGCGGAGCTGAGGCCAGGAAGGCGCCAGTGGCGTCTCCCAGCCTCGCGCAGCCTGCTCCTTCCTGGACAGGAAGACTAGCAGCGAGGCAAGTCTGGGCAAGGCTCGCCCAGGGCAGAGCAGCCTCGCGACAGCAACCTTGCCAGAACGTTCCTCTGAGCAGAGCAGGAGCTCTGCCGTCCTGGAGGCGCACTCGGCTCCAGCCAAGTAGGGCTTGAGCCAAACGAGGCTGGGCTGCCTCTTCTTCCCTCGAGGAGGCTCGCCTCCCCGCCAGCTGTTCACTCGGCTTCCAGGTGGGGGCGCTCTACGCCTCCTGCAGGTCTTGGCTCAGGGGCTGCTTGCTCTGAGCTGGGGTTGTGGGCAGGAGCACAGGCACGCAGGGGCAGGCCCCACCCAGCTGCACACGTCTCTGCTGGGGAGGAGAGCGCTAGGGAATCTACGTGTGTGAGGCAGCTGCTGGGCGCCCAGGGAGTCAGCCTCCGGGTGTGCGGGGCTGCAGACCCCAGCCAGGGGCCCTGGGAGCCTGGTGCACTCCGTGCGGCGCTGAGCCTGGGCGGCCAAGCAACCGCCGGAGGAGCCCTGCACTGGCCCTTCCCTTCCCTCGCACAGAGCGCTTCCTGCTGGAGCCCTTGGCAGTGTGCAAGCCACCGGCCCCTAAGCCCTCCCCAAGGAGGCCTGGGGCCTAGATGCAAAGGCAAGGCAGCAGCGGAGCTGAGGCCAGGAAGGCGCCAGTGGCGTCTTCCAGCCTCGCGCAGCCTGCTCCTTCCTGGGCAGGAAGCCTAGCAGCGAGGCAAGTATGGGCAAGGCTCGCCCAGGGCAGAGCAGCCTCGCGCCAGCAACTCTGCCAGAACGGGCCTCTGAGCAGAGCTGGAGCTCTGCCGTCCTGGAGGCACACTCGGCTCCAGCCAAGTAGGGCTTGAGCCAAACGAGGCTGGGCTGCCTCTTCTTCCCTCGAGGAGGTTCGCCTCCCCGCCAGCTGTTCACTCGGCTTCCAGCTGGGGGCGCTCTGCGCCTCCTGCAGGTCTTGGCTCAGGGGCTGCCTGCCCTGAGCTGGGGCTGTGCGCAGGAGCCCAGGCACGCAGGGGCAGGCCCCAACCAGCTGCACACGTCTCTGCTGGGGAGGAGAGCGCTAGGGAAGCTACGTGTGTGAGGCAGCTGCTGGGCGCCCAGGGAGTCAGCCTCCGGGTGTGCGGGGCTGCAGACACCAGCCAGGGGCCCTAGGAGCCTGGTGCATCCGCGCGGCGCTGAGTCTGGGCGGCCAAGCAACCTCTGGAGGAGCCCTGCACTAGCCCTTTCCTTCCCTCGCACAGAGCTCTTCCTGCTGGAGCCCTTGGCAGTGTGCAAGCCACCGGCCCCTAAGCCCTCCCCAAGGACGCCTGGGGCCTAGGTGCAAAGGCAAGGCAGGAGCGGAGCTGAGGCCAGGAAGGCGCCAGTGGCGTCTCCCAGCCTCGCGCAGCCTGCTCCTTCCTGGGCAGGAAGCGTAGCAGCGAGGCAAGTCTGGGCAAGGCTCGCCCAGGGCAGAGCAGCCTCGCGCCAGCAACTCTGCCAGATCGGGCCTCTGAGCAGAGCTGGAGCTCTGCCGTCCTGGAGGCGCACTCGGTTCCAGCCAAGTAGGGCTTGAGCCAAACGAGGCTGGGCTGCCTCTTCTTCCCTCGAGGAGGCTCGCCTCCCCGCCAGCTGTTCACTCGGCTTCCAGGTGGGGGCGCTCTGCGCCTCCTGCAGGTCTTGGCTCAGGGGCTGCTTGCCCTGAGCTGGGGCTGTGCGCAGGAGCCCAGGCAAGCAGGGGCATGCCCCAACCAGCTGCACACGTCTCTGCTGGGGAGGAGAGCGCTAGGGAAGCTACGTCTGTGAGGCAGCTGCTGGGCGCCCAGGGAGTCAGCCTCCGGGTGTGCGGGGCTGCAGACCCCAGCCAGGGGCCCTGGGAGCCTGGTGCACTCCGCGCGGTGCTGAGTCTGGGCGGCCAAGCAACCTCTGGAGGAGCCCTGCACTAGACCTTTCCTTCCCTCGCACAGAGCTCTTCCTGCTGGAGCCCTTGGCAGTGTGCAAGCCACCGGCCCCTATGCCCTCCCCAAGGACGCCTGGGGCCTAGGTGCAAAGGCAAGGCAGGAGCGGAGCTGAGGCCAGGAAGGCGCCAGTGGCGTCTCCCAGCCTCGCGCAGCCTGCTCCTTCCTGGGCAGGAAGCCTAGCAGCGAGGCAAGTCTGGGCAAGGCTCGCCCAGGGCAGAGCAGCCTCGCGCCAGCAACTCTGCCAGAACGGGCCTCTGAGCAGAGCTGGAGCTCTGCCGTCCTGGAGGCGCACTCGGCTCCAGCCAAGTAGGGCTTGAGCCAAACGAGGCTGGGCTGCCTCTTCTTCCCTCGAGGAGGCTCGCCTCCCCGCCAGCTGTTCACTCGGCTTCCAGGTGGGGGCGCTCTTCGCCTCCTGCAGGTCTTGGCTCAGGGGCTGCTTGCCCTGAGCTGGGGCTGTGTGCGGGAGCCCAGGCACGCAGGGGCAGGCCCCAACCAGCTGCACACGTCTCTGCTGGGGAGGAGAGCGCTAGGGAAGCTACGTGTGTGAGGAAGCTGCTGGGCGCCCAGGGAGTCAGCCTCCGGGTGTGTGGGGCTGCAGACCCCAGCCAGGGCCCTGGGAGCCTGGTGCACTCCGTGCCGAGCTAAGTCTGGGCGGCCAAGCAACCGCTGGAGGAGCCCTGCACTAGCCCTTCCCTTCCCTCGCACAGAGCTCTTCCTGCTGGAGCCCTTGGCAGTGTGCAAGTCACCGGCCCCTAAGCCCTCCCCAAGGACGCCTGGGGCTTAGGTGCAAAGGCAAGGCAGGAGAGGAGCTGAGGCCAGGAAGGGGCCAGTGGCGTCTCCCAGCCTCGCGCAACCTGCTCCTTCCTGGGCAGGAAGCCTAGCAGCGAGGCAACTCTGGGCAAGGCTCGCCCAGGGCAGAGCAGCCTCGCGCCAGCAACTCTGCCAGATCGGGCCTCTGAGCAGAGCTGGAGCTCTGCCGTCCTGGAGGCGCACTCGGCTCCAGCCAAGTAGGGCTTGAGCCAAACGAGGCTGGGCTGCCTCTTCTTCCCTCGAGGAGGCTCGCCTCCCCGCCAGCTGTTCACTCGGCTTCCAGGTGGGGGCGATCTGCGCCTCCTGCAGGTCTTGGCTCAGGGGCTGCTTGCTCTGAGATGGGGCTGTGGGCGGGAGCCCAGGCACGCAGGGGCAGGCCCCAACCAGCTGCACACGTCTCTGCTGGGGAGGAGAGCGCTAGGGAAGCTACGTGTGTGAGGCAGCTGCTGGGCGTCCAGGGAGTCAGCCTCCGGGTGTGCGGGGCTGCAGACCACAGCCAGGGTCCCTGGGAGCCTGGTGCACTACGTGCGGCGCTGAGCCTGGGCGGCCAAGCAACCGCTGGAGGAGCCCTGCACTGGCCCTTCCCTTCCCTCGCACAGAGCTCTTCCTGCTGGAGCCCTTGGCAGTGTGCAAGCCACCGGCCCCTAAGCCCTGCCCTAGGACGCCTGGGGCCTAGGTGCAAAGGCAAGGCAGGAGCGGAGCTGAGGCCAGGAAGGCGCCAGTGGCGTCTCCCAGCCTCGCGCAGCCTGCTCCTTCCTGGGCAGGAAGCCTAGCAGTGAGGCAAGTCTGGGCAAGGCTCGCCCAGGGCAGAGCAGCCTCGCGCCAGCAACTCTGCCAGAACGGGCCTCTGAGCAGAGCTGGAGCTCTGCTGTCCTGGAAGCGCACTCGGCTCCAGCCAAGTAGGGCTTGAGCCAAACGAGGCTGGGCTGCCTCTTCTTCCCTCGAGGAGGCTCGCCTCCCCGCCAGCTGTTCACACGGGTTCCAGGTTGGGGCGCTCTGCGCCTCCTGCTGGTCTTGGCTCAGGGGCTGCTTGCCCTGAGCTGGGGCTGTGGGCGGGAGCCCAGGCACGCAGGGGCAGGCCCCAACCAGCTGCACACGTCTCTGCTGGGGAGGAGAGCACTAGGGAAGCGACGTGTGTGAGGCAGCTTCTGGGCGCCCAGGGAGTCAGCCTCCGGGTGTGCGGGGCTGCAGACCCCAGCCAGGGGCCCTGGGAGCCTGGTGCACTCCGTGCGGCGCTGAGCCTGGGCGGCCAAGCAACCGATGGAGGAGCCCTGCACTGGCCCTTCCCTTCCCTCGCACAGAGCCCTTCCTGCTGGAGCCCTTGGCAGTGTGCAAGCCACCGGACCCTAAGCCCTCCCCAAGGACGCCTGGGGCCTAGGTGCAAAGGCAAGGCAGCAGCGGAGCTGAGGCCAGGAAGGCGCCAGTGGCGTCTTCCAGCCTCGCGCAGCCTGCTCCTTCCTGGGCAGGAAGCCTAGCAGCGAGGCAAGTCTGGGCAAGGCTCGCCCAGGGCAGAGCAGCCTCGCGCCAGCAACTCTGCCAGAACGGGCCTCTGAGCAGAGCTGGAGCTCTGCCGTCCTGGAGGCGCACTCGGCTCCAGCCAAGTAGGGCTTGAGCCAAACGAGGCTGGGCTGCCTCTTCTTCCCTCGAGGAGGCTCGCCTCCCCGCCAGCTGTTCACTCGGCTTCCAGGTGGGGGCGCTCTGCGCCTCCTGCAGGTCTTGGCTCAGGGGCTGCTTGCCCTGAGCTGGGGCTGTGTGCGGGAGCCCAGGCACGCCGGGGCAGGCCCCAACCAGCTGCACACGTCTCTGCTGGGGAGGAGAGCGCTAGGGAAGCTACGTCTGTGAGGCAGCTGCTGGGCGCCCAGGGAGTCAGCCTCCGGGTGTGCGGGGCTGCAGACCCCAGCCAGGGACCCTGGGAGCCTGGGGCACTCCGTGCGGCGCTGAGCCTGGGCGGCCAAGCAACCGCTGGAGGAGCCATGCACTGGCCCTTCCCTTCCCTCGCACAGAGCTGTTCTTGCTGGAGCCCTTGGCAGTGTGCAAGCCACCGCCCCTAAGCCCTCCCCAAGGACGCCTGGGGCCTAGGTGCAAAGGCAAGGCAGGAGCGGAGCTGAGGCCAGGAAGGCGCCAGTGGCGTCTCCCAGCCTCGCGCAGCCTGCTCCTTCCTGGGCAGGAAGCCTAGCAGCGAGGCAAGTCTGGGCAAGGCTCGCCCAGGGCAGAGCAGCCTCGCGCCAGCAACTCTGCCAGATCGGGCCTCTGAGCAGAGCTGGAGCTCTGCCGTCCTGGAGGCGCACTCGGCTCCAGCCAAGTAGGGCTTGAGCCAAACGAGGCTGGGCTGCCTCTTCTTCCCTCGAGGAGGCTCGCCTCCCCACCAGCTGTTCACTCGGCTTCCAGGTGGGGGCGCTCTTCGCCTCCTGCAGGTCTTGGCTCAGGGGCTGCTTGCTCTGAGCTGGGGCTGTGGGCGGGAGCCCAGGCACGCAGGGGCAGGCCCCAACCAGCGGCACACGTCTCTGCTGGGGAGGAGAGCGCTAGGGAAGCTACGTGCGTGAGGCAGCTGCTGGGCTCCCAGGGAGTCAGCCTCCGGGTGTGCGGAGCTGCAGACCCCAGCCAGGGGCCCTGGGAGCCTGATGCACTCCGTGCGGCGCTGAGTCTAGGCGGCCAAGCAACCTCTGGAGAAGCCCTGCACTAGCCCTTCCCTTCCCTCGCACAGAGCTCTTCCTTCTGGAGCCCTTGGCAGTGTGCAAGTCACCGGCCCCTAAGCGCTCCCCAAGGACGCCTGGGGCCTAGGTGCAAAGGCAAGGCAGGAGAGGAGCTGAGGCCAGGAAGGCGCCAGTGGCGTCTCCCAGCCTCGCGCAACCTGCTCCTTCCTGGGCAGGAAGCCTAGCAGCGAGGCAAGTCTGGGCAAGGCTCGCCCAGGGCAGAGCAGCCTCGCGCCAGCAACTCTGCCAGAACGGGCCTCTCAGCAGAGCTGCAGCTCTGCCGTCCTGGAGGCGCACTCGGCTCCAGCCAAGTAGGGCTTGAGCCAAACGAGGCTGGGCTGCCTCTTCTTCCCTCGAGGAGGCTCGCCTCCCCGCCAGCTGTTCACTCGGCTTCCAGGTGGGGGCGCTCTGTGCCTCCTGCAGGTCTTGGCTCAGGGGCTGCTTGCTCTGAGCTGGGGCTGTGGGCGGGAGCCCAGGCACGCAGGGGCAGGCCCCAACCAGCTGCACACGTCTCTGCTGGGGAGGAGAGCGCTAGGGAAGCTACGTGTGTGAGGCAGCTGCTGGGCGCCCAGGGAGTCAGCCTCCGGGTGTGCGGGGCTGCAGACCCCAGCCAGGGGCCCTGGGAGCCTGGTGCACTCCGTGCGGCGCTGAGTTTGGGCGGCCAAGCAACCGCTGGAGGAGCCCTGCACTGGCCCTTCCCTTCCCTCGCACAGAGCTCTTCCTGCTGCAGCCCTTGGCAGTGTGCAAGCCACCGGCCCCTAACCACTCCCCAAGGATGCCTGGGGCCTAGGTGCAAAGGCAAGGCAGGAGCGGAGCTGAGGCCAGGAAGGCGCCAGTGGCGTCTCCCAGCCTCGCGCAGCCTGCTCCTTCCTGGGCAGGAAGACAAGCAGCGAGGCAAGTCTGGGCAAGGCTCGCCCAGGGCAGAGCAGCCTCGCGCCAGCAACTCTGCCAGAACGGGCCTCTGAGCAGAGCTGGAGCTCTGCCGTCCTGGAGGCGCACTCGGCTCCAGCCAAGTAGGGCTTGAGCCAAACGAGGCTGGGCTGCCTCTTCTTCCCTCGAGGAGGCTCGCCTCCCCGCCATCTGTTCACTCGGCTTCCAGGTGGGGGCGCTCTGCGCCTCCTGCAGGTCTTGGCTCAGGGGCTGCTTGCCCTGAGCTGGGGCTGTGGGCGGGATCCCAGGCACGCAGGTGCAGGCCCCAAACAGCTGCACACGTCTCTGCTGGGGAGGAGAGCGCTAGGGAAGCTACGTGTGTGAGGCAGCTGCTGGGCGCCCAGGGAGTCAGCCTCCGGGTGTGCGGAGCTGCAGACCCCAGCCAGGGGCCCTGGGAGCCTGGTGCACTCCGCGCGGTGCTGAGTCTGGGGGGCCAAGCAACCTCTGGAGGAGCCCTGCACTAGACCTTTCCTTCCCTCGCACAGAGCTCTTCCTGCTGGACCCTTGGCAGTGTGCAAGACACCTGCCCCTAAGCCATCCCCAAGGACGCAAGGGGCCTAGGTGCAAACGCAAGGCAGGAGCGGAGCTGAGGCCAGGAAGGCGCCAGTGGCGTCTCCCAGCCTCGCGCAGCCTGCTCCTTCCTGGGCAGGAAGCCTAGCAGCGAGGCAAGTCTGGGCAAGGCTCGCCCAGGGCAGAGCAGCCTCGCGCCAGCAACTCTGCCAGAACGGGCCTCTGAGCAGAGCTGGAGCTCTGCCGTCCTGGAGGCGCACTCGGCTCCAGCCAAGTAGGGCTTGAGCCAAACGAGGCTGGGCTGCCTCTTCTTCCCTCGAGGAGGCTCGCCTCCCCGCCAGCTGTTCACTCGGCTTCCAGGTGGGGGCGCTCTTCGCCTCCTGCAGGTCTTGGCTCAGGGGCTGCTTTCCCTGAGCTGGGGCTGTGCGCGGGAGCCCAGGCACGCAGGGGCAGGCCCCAACCAGCTGCACACGTCTCTGCTGGGGAGGAGAGCGCTAGGGAAGCTACGTGTGTGAGGAAGCTGCTGGGCGCCCAGGAAGTCAGCCTCCGGGTGTGCGGGGCTGCAGACCCCAGCCAGGGCCCTGGGAGCCTGGTGCACTCCGTGCCGAGCTAAGTCTGGGCGGCCAAGCAACCGCTGGAGGAGCCCTGCAATAGCCCTTCCCTTCCCTCGCACGGAGCTCTTCCTGCTGGAGCCCTTGGCAGTGTGCAAGTCACCGGCCCCTGAGCCCTCCCCAAGGACGCCTGGGGCCTAGGTGCAAAGGCAAGGCAGGAGCGGCGCTGAGGCCAGGAAGGCGCCAGTGGTGTCTCCCAGCCTCGCGCAGCCTGCTCCTTCCTGGGCAGGAAGCCTAGCAGCGAGGCAAGTCTGGGCAAGGCTCGCCCAGGGCATAGCAGCTTCGCGCCAGCAACTATGCCAGATCAGGCCTCTGAGCAGAGCTGGAGCTCTGCCGTCCTGGAGGCGCACTCGGCTCCAGCCAAGTAGGGCTTGAGCCAAACGAGGCTGGGCTGCCTCTTCTTCCCTCGAGGAGGCTCGCCTCCCCGCCAGCTGTTCAGTCGGCTTCCAGGTGGGGGCGCTCTGCGCCTCCTGCAGGTCTTGGCTCAGCGGCTGCTTGCCCTGAGCTGGGGCTGTGCGCAGGAGCCCAGGCACGCAGGGGCAGGCCCCAACCAGCTGCACACGTCTCTGCTGGGGAGGAGAGCGCTAGGGAAGCTACGTGTGTGAGGCAGCTGCTGGGCGCCCAGGGAGTCAGCCTCCGGGTGTGCGGGGCTGCAGACCCCAGCCAGGGGCCCTGGGAGCCTGGTGCACTCCGTGCGGTGCTGAGTCTGGGCGGCCAAGCAACCTCTGGAGGAGCCCTGCACTAGACCTTTCCTTCCCTCGCACAGAGCTCTTCCTGCTGGAGCCCTTGGCAGTGTGCAAGCCACCGGCCCCTAAGCCCTTCCCAAGGTAGCCTGGGGCCTAGGTGCAAAGGCAAGGCAGGAGCGGAGCTGAGGCCAGGACGGCGCCAGTGGCGTCTCCCAGCCTCGCGCAGCCTGCTCCTTCCTGGGCAGGAAGCCTAGCAGCGAGGCAAGTCTGGGCAAGGCTCGGCCAGGGCAGAGCAGCCTCGCGCCAGCAACTGTGCCAGAACGGGCCTCTGAGCAGAGCTGGAGCTCTGCCGTCCTGGAGGCGCACTCGGCTCCAGCCAAGTAGGGCTTGAGCCAAACGAGGCTGGGCTGCCTCTTCTTCCCTCGAGGAGGCTCGCCTCCCCGCCAGCTGTTCACTCGGCTTCCAGGTGGGGGCGCTCTGCGCCTCCTGCAGGTCTTGGCTCAGGGGCTGCTTGCCCTGAGCTGGGGCTGTGGGCGGGAGCCCAGGCACGCAGGGGCAGGCCCCAACCAGGTGCAAACGTCTCTGCTGGGGAGGAGAGCGCTTGGGAAGCTACGTGTGTGAGGCAGGTGCTGGGCGCCCAGGGAGTCAGCCTCCGGGTGTGCGGGGCTGCAGACCCCAGCCAGGGGCCCTGGGAGCCTGGGGCACTCCGTGCGGCGCTGATCCTGGGCGGCCAAGCAACCGCTGGAGGAGCCATGCACTGGCCCTTCCCTTCCCTCGCACAGAGCTGTTCTTGCTGGAGCCCTTGGCAGTGTGCAAGCCACCGGCCCCTAAGCCCTCCCCAAGGACGCCTGGGGCCTAGGTGCAAAGGCAAGGCAGGAGCGGAGCTGAGGCCAGGAAGGCGCCAGTGGCGTCTCCCAGCCTCGCGCAGCCTGCTCCTTCCTGGGCAGGAAGCCTAGCAGCGAGGCAAGTCTGGGCAAGGCTCGCCCAGGGCAGAGCAGCCTCGCGCCAGCAACTCTGCCAGATCGGGCCTCTGAGCAGAGCTGGAGCTCTGCCGTCCTGGAGGCGCACTCGGCTACAGCCAAGTAGGGCTTGAGCCAAACGAGGCTGGGCTGCCTCTTCTTCCCTCGAGGAGGCTCGCCTCCCCACCAGCTGTTCACTCGGCTTCCAGGTGGGGGCGCTCTTCGCCTCCTGCAGGTCTTGGCTCAGGGGCTGCTTGCTCTGAGCTGGGGCTGTGGGCGGGAGCCCAGGCACGCAGGGGCAGGCCCCAACCAGCTGCACACGTCTCTGCTGGGGAGGAGAGCGCTAGGGAAGCTACGTGCGTGAGGCAGCTGCTGGGCTCCCAGGGAGTCAGCCTCCGGGTGTGCGGAGCTGCAGACCCCAGCCAGGGGCCCTGGGAGCCTGATGCACTCCGTGCGGCGCTGAGTCTAGGCGGCCAAGCAACCTCTGGAGAAGCCCTGCACTAGCCCTTCCCTTCCCTCGCACAGAGCTCTTCCTTCTGGAGCCCTTGGCAGTGTGCAAGCCACCGGCCCCTAAGCCCTCCCCAAGGACGCCTGGGGCCTAGGTGCAAAGACAAGGCAGGAGAGGAGCTGAGGCCAGGAAGGCGCCAGTGGCGTCTCCCAGCCTCGCGCAACCTGCTCCTTCCTGGGCAGGAAGCCTAGCAGCGAGGCAACTCTGGGCAAGGCTCGCCCAGGGCAGAGCAGCCTCGCGCCAGCAACTCTGCCAGATCGGGCCTCTGAGCAGAGCTGGAGCTCTGCCGTCCTGGAGGCGAACTCGGCTCCAGCCAAGTAGGGCTTGAGCCAAACGAGGCTGGGCTGCCTCTTCTTCCCTCGAGGAGGCTCGCCTCCCAGCCAGCTGTTCATTCGGCGTCCAGGTGGGGGCGATCTGCGCCTCCTGCAGGTCTTGGCTCAGGGGCTGCTTGCTCTGAGATGGGGCTGTGGGCGGGAGCCCAGGCACGCAGGGGCAGGCCCCAACCAGCTGCACACGTCTCTGCTGGGGAGGAGAGCGCTAGGGAAGCTACGTGTGTGAGGCAGCTGCTGGGCGTCCAGGGAGTCAGCCTCCGGGCGTGCGGGGCTGCAGACCACAGCCAGGGGCACTGGCAGCCTGGTGCACTCCGTGCGGCGCTGAGCCTGGGCGGCCAAGCAACCGCTGGAGGAGCCCTGCACTGGCCCTTCCCTTCCCTCGCACAGAGCTCTTCCTGCTGGAGCCCTTGGCAGTGTGCAAGCCACCGGCCCCTAAGCCCTGCCCAAGGACGCCTGGGGCCTAGGTGCAAAGGCAAGGCAGGAGCGGAGCTGAGGCCAGGAAGGCGCCAGTGGCCTCTCCCAGCCTCGCGCAGCCTGCTCCTTCCTGGGCAGGAAGCCTAGCAGTGAGGCAAGTCTGGGCAAGGCTCGCCCAGGGCAGAGCAGCCTCGCGCCAGCAACTCTGCCAGAACGGGCCTCTGAGCAGAGCTGGAGCTCTGCTGTCCTGGAGGCGCACTCGGCTCCAGCCAAGTAGGGCTTGAGCCAAACGAGGCTGGGCTGCCTCTTCTTCCCTCGAGGAGGCTCGCCTCCCCGCCAGCTGTTCACTCGGCTTCCAGGTGGGGGCGCTCTGCGCCTCCTGCAGGTCTTGGCTCAGGGGCTGCTTGCTCTGAGCTGGGGCTGTGGGCGGGAGCCCAGGCACGCAGGGGCAGGCCCCAACCAGCTGCACACGTCTCTGCTGGGGAGGAGAGCGCTAGGGAAGCTACGTGTGTGAGGCAGCTGCTGGGCGCCCAGGGAGTCAACCTCCGGGTGTGCGGGGCTGCAGACCCCAGCCAGGGGCCCTGGGAGCCTGGTGCACTCCGTGCGGCGCTGAGTCTGGGCGGCCAAGCAACCGCTTGAGGAGCCCTGCACTGGCCCTTCCCTTCCCTCGCACAGAGCTCTTCCTGCTGCAGCCCTTGGCAGTGTGCAAGCCACCGGCCCCTAACCACTCCCCAAGAATGCCTGGGGCCTCGGTGCAAAGGCAAGGCAGGAGCGGAGCTGAGGCCAGGAAGGCGCCAGTGGCGTCTCCCAGCCTCGCGCAGCCTGCTCCTTCCTGGGCAGGAAGACAAGCAGCGAGGCAAGTCTGGGCAAGGCTCGCCCAGGGCAGAGCAGCCTCGCGCCAGCAACTCTGCCAGAACGGGCCTCTGAGCAGAGCTGGAGCTCTGCCGTCCTGGAGGCGCACTCGGCTCCAGCCAAGGAGGGCTTGAGCCAAACGAGGCTGGGCTGCCTCTTCTTCCCTCGAGGAGGCTCGCCTCCCCGCCAGCTGTTCACTCGGCTTCCAGGTGGGGGCGCTCTGCGCCTCCTGCTGGTCTTGGCTCAGGGGCTGCTTGCCCTGAGCTGGGGCTGTGGGAGGGAGCCCAGGCACGCAGGGGCAGGCCCCAACCAGCTGCACACGTCTCTGCTAGGTAGGAGAGCGCTAGGGAAGCTACGTGTGTGAGGCAGCTCCTGGGGGCCCAGGGAGTCAGCCTCCGGGTGTGCGGGGCTGCAGACCCCAGCCAGAGGCCCTGGGAGCCTGGTGCACTCCGTGCGGCGCTGAGTCTGGGCGGCCAAGCAACCTCTGGAGGAGCCCTGCACTAGCCCTTTCCTTCCCTCGCACAGAGCTCTTCCTGCTGGAGCCCTTGGCAGTGTGCAAGCCACCGGCCCCTAAGCCCTCCCCAAGGACGCCTGGGGCCTAGGTGCAAAGGCAAGGCAGGAGCGGAGCTGAGGCCAGGAAGGCGCCAGTGGCGTCTCCCAGCCTCGCGCAACCTGCTCCTTCTTGGGCAGGAAGCAGAGCAGCGAGGCAAGTCTGGGCAAGGCTCGCCCAGGGCAGAGCAGCCTCGCGCCAGCCACTCTGCCAGATCGGGCCTCTGAGCAGAGCAGGATCTCTGCCGTCCTGGAGGCGCACTCGGCTCCAGCAACTAGGGCTTGAGCCAAACGAGGCTGGGCTGCCTCTTCTTCCCTCGAGGAGGCTCGCCTCCCCGCCAGCTGTTCAGTCGGCTTCCAGGTGGGGGCGCTCTGCGCCTCCTGCAGGTCTTGGCTCAGGGGCTGCTTGCTCTGAGCTGGGGCTGTGGGCGGGAGCACAGGCACGCAGGGGCAGGCCCCAACCAGCTGCACACGTCTCTGCTGGGGAGGAGAGCGCTAGGGAAGCTACGTGTGTGAGGCAGCTGCTGGGCGCCCAGGGAGTCAGCCTCCGGGTGTGCGGGGCTGCAGACCCCAGCCAGGGGCCCTGGGAGCCTGGTGCACTCCGTGTGGCCCTGAGCCTGGGCGGCCAAGGAACCGCTGGAGGAGCCCTGCACTGGCCCTTCCCTTCCCTCGCACAGAGCGCTTCCTGCTGGAGCCCTTGGCAGTGTGCAAGCCACCGGCCCCTAAGCCCTGCCCAAGGACGCCTGGGGCCTAGGTGCAAAGGCAAGGCAGCAGCGGAGCTGAGGCCAGGAAGGCGCCAGTGGCGTCTTCCAGCCTCTCGCAGCCTGCTCCTTCCTGGGCAGGAAGCCTAGCAGCGAGGCAAGTCTGGGCAAGGCTCGCCCAGGGCATAGCAGCTTCGCGCCAGCAACTATGCCAGATCAGGCCTCTGAGCAGAGCTGGAGCTCTGCCGTCCTGGAGGCACACTCGGCTCCAGCCAAGTAGGGCTTGAGCCAAACGAGGCTGGGCTGCCTCTTCTTCCCTCGAGAAGGCTCGCCTCCCCGCCAGCTGTTCACTCGGCTTCCAGGTGGGGGCCCTCTGCGCCTCCTGCAGGTCTAGGCTCAGGGGCTGCCTGCCCTGAGCTGGGGCTGTGCGCAGGAGCCAAGGCACGCAGGGGCAGGCCCCAACCAGCTGCACACGTCTCTGCTGGGGAGGAGAGCGCTAGGGAAGCTACGTGTGTGAGGCAGCTGCTGGGCGCCCAGGGAGTCAGCCTCCGGGTGTGCGGGGCTGCAGACACCAGCCAGGGGCCCTAGGAGCCTGGTGCACTCCGCGCGGCGCTGAGTCTGGGCGGCCAAGCAACCTCTGGAGGAGCCCTGCACTAGCCCTTTCCTTCCCTCGCACAGTGCTCTTCCTGCTGGAGCCCTTAGCAGTGTGCAAGCCACCGGCCCCTAAGCCCTCCCCAAGGACGCCTGGGGCCTAGGTGCAAAGGCAAGGCAGGAGCGGAGCTGAGGCCAGGAAGGCGCCAGTGGCGTCTCCCAGCCTCGCGCAGCCTGCTCCTTCCTGGGCAGGAAGACTAGCAGCGAGGCAAGTCTGGGCAAGGCTCGCCCAGGGCAGAGCAGCCTCGCGCCAGCAACTCTGCCAGAACGGGCCTCTCAGCAGAGCAGGAGCTCTGCCGTCCTGGAGGCGCACTCGGCTCCAGCCAAGGAGGGCTTGAGCCAAACGAGGCTGGGCTGCCTCTTCTTCCCTCGAGAAGGCTCGCCTCCCCGCCAGCTGTTCACTCGGCTTCCAGGTGGGGGCGCTCTTCGCCTCCTGCAGGTCTTGGCTCAGGGGCTGCTTTCCCTGAGCTGGGGCTGTGCGCGGGAGCCCAGGCACGCAGGGGCAGGCCCCAACCAGCTGCACACGTCTCTGCTGGGGAGGAGAGCGCTAGGGAAGCTACGTGTGTGAGGCAGCTGCTGGGCGCCCAGGGAGTCAGCCTCCGGGTGTGCGGGGCTGCAGACCCCAGCCAGAGGCCCTGGGAGCCTGGGGCACTCCGTGCGGCGCTGAGCCTGGGCGGCCAAGCAACCGCTGGAGGAGCCCTGCACTGGCCCTTCCCTTCCCTTCCACAGAGCGCTTCCTGCTGGAGCCCTTGGCAGTGTGCAAGCCACCGGCCCCTAAGCCCTCCCCAAGGACGCCTGGGGCCTAGGTGCAAAGGCAAGGCAGCAGCGGAGCTGAGGCCAGGAAAGCGCCAGTGGCGTCTTCCAGCCTCGCGCAGCCTGCTCCTTCCTGGGCAGGAAGCCTAGCAGCGAGGAAAGTCTGGGCAAGGCTCGCCCAGGGCAGAGCAGCCTCGCGCCAGCAACTCTGCCAGAACGGGCCTCTGAGCAGAGCTGGAGCTCTGCCGTCCTGGAGGCGCACTCGGCTCCAGCCAAGTAGGGCTTGAGCCAAACGAGCCTGGGCTTCCTCTTCTTCCCTCGAGGAGGCTCGCCTCCCCGCCAGCTGTTCACTCGGCTTCCAGGTGGGGGCGCTCTTCGCCTCGTGCAGGTCTTGGCTCAGGGGCTGCTTGCCCTGAGCTGGGGCTGTGGGCGGGATCCCAGGCACGCAGGGGCAGGCCCCAACCAGCTGCACACGTCTCTGCTGGGGAGGAGAGCGCTAGGGAAGCTACGTGTGTGAGGCAGCTGCTGGGCGCCCAGGGAGTCAGCCTCCGGGTGTGCGGGGCTGCAGACCCCAGCCAGGGGCCCTGGGAGCCTGGTGCACTCCGTGCGGCGCTGAGCCTGGGCGGCCAAGCAACCGCTGGAGGAGCCCTGCACTGGCCCTTCCCTTCCCTCGCACAGAGCTCTTCCTGCTGGAGCCCTTGGTAGTGTGCAAGCCACCGGCCCCTAAGCCCTCCCCAAGGACGCCTGGGGCCTAGGTGCAAAGGCAAGGCAGGAGCGGAGCTGAGGCCAGGAAGGCGCCAGTGGCGTCTTCCAGCCTCGCGCAGCCTGCTCCTTCCTGGGCAGGAAGCCTAGCAGCGAGGCAAGTCTGGGCAAGCCTCGCCCAGGGCAGAGCAGCCTCGCGCCAGCAACTCTGCCAGAACGGGCCTCTGAGCAGAGCTGGAGCTCTGCCGTCCTGGAGGCGCACTCGGCTCCAGCCAAGTAGGGCTTGAGCCAAACGAGGCTGGGCTGCCTCTTCTTCCCTCGAGGAGGCTCGCCTCCCCGCCAGCTGTTCACTCGGCTTCCAGGTGGGGGCGGTCTGCGCCTCCTGCAGGTCTTGGCTCAGGGGCTGCTTGCCCTGAGCTGGGGCTGTGGGCGGGAGCCCAGGCACGCAGGGGCAGACCCCAACCAGCTGCACACGTCTCTGCTGCGGAGGAGAGCGCTAGGGAAGCTACGTGTGTGAGGAAGCTGCTGGGCGCCCAGGGAGTCAGCCTCCGGGTGTGCGGGGCTGCAGACCCCAGCCAGGGCCCTGGGAGCCTGGTGCACTCCGTGCCGAACTAAGTCTGGGCGGCCAAGCCACCGCTGGAGGAGCCCTGCACTAGCTCTTCCCTTCCCTCGCACAGAGCTCTTCCTGCTGGAGCCCTTGGCAGTGTGCAAGCCACCGGCCCCTAAGCCCTCCCCAAGGACGCCTGGGGGGTAGGTGCAAAGGCAAGGCAGGAGCGGAGCTGAGGCCAGGAAGGCGACAGTGGCGTCTCCCAGCCTCTCGCAGCCTGCTCCTTCCTGGGCAGGAAGCCTAGCAGCGAGGCAAGTCTGGGCAAGGATCGCCCAGGGCATAGCAGCTTCGCGCCAGCAACTATGCCAGATCATGCCTCTGAGCAGAGCTGGAGCTCTGCCGTCCTGGAGGCACACTCGGCTCCAGCCAAGTAGGGCTTGAGCCAAACGAGGCTGGGCTGCCTCTTCTTCCCTCGAGAAGGCTCGCCTCCCCGCCAGCTGTTCACTCGGCTTCCAGGTGGGGGCGCTCTGCGCCTCCTGCAGGTCTTGGCTCAGGGGCTGCTTGCTCTGAGCTGGGGCTGTGGGCGGGAGCACAGGCACGCAGGGGCAGGCCCCAACCAGCTGCACACGTCTCTGCTGGGGAGGAGAGCGCTAGGGAAGCTACGTGTGTGAGGCAGCTGCTGGGCGCCCAGGGAGTCAGCCTCCGGGTGTGCGGGGCTGCAGACCCCAGCCAGGGGCCCTGGGAGCCTGGTGCACTCCGTGCGGCGCTGAGCCTGGCGGCCAAGCAACCGCTGGAGGAGCCCTGCACTGGCCCTTCCCTTCCCTCGCACAGAGCGCTTCCTGCTGGAGCCCTTGGCAGTGTGCAAGCCACCGGCCCCTAAGCCCTCCCCAAGGACGCCTGGGGCCTAGGTGCAAAGGCAAGGCAGGAGCGGAGCTGAGGCCAGGAAGGCGCCAGTGGCGTCTTCCAGCCTCGCGCAGCCTGCTCCTTCCTGGGCAGGAAGCCTAGCAGCGAGGAAAGTCTGGGCAAGGCTCGCCCAGGGCAGAGCAGCCTCGCGCCAGCAACTCTGCCAGAACGGGCCTCTGAGCAGAGCTGGAGCTCTGCCGTCCTGGAGGCGCACTCGGCTCCAGCCAAGTAGGGCTTGAGCCAAACGAGGCTGGGCTGCCTCTTCTTCCCTCGAGGAGGCTCGCCTCCCCGCCAGCTGTTCACTCGGCTTCCAGGTGGGGGCGCTCTGCGCCTCCTGCAGGTCTTGGCTCAGGGGCTGCTTGCCCTGAGCTGGGGCTGTGGGCGGGAGCCCAGGCACGCAGGGGCAGGCCCCAACCAGCTGCACACGTCTCTGCTGGGCAGGAGAGTGCTAGGGAAGCTACGTGTGTGAGGCAGCTACTGGGCGCCCAGGGAGTCAGCCTCCGGGTGTGCGGGGCTGCAGACACCAGCCAGGGGCCCTGGGAGCCTGGTGCACTCCGTGCGGCGCTGAGCCTGGGCGGCCAAGCAACCGCTGGAGGAGCCCTGCACTTGCCCTTCCCTTCCCTCGCACAGAGCTCTTCCTGCTGGAGCCCTTGGCAGTGTGCAAGCCACCGGCCCCTAAGCCCTCCCCAAGGACGCCTGGGGCCTAGGTGCAAAGGCAAGGCAGGAGCGGAGCTGAGGCCAGGAAGGCGCCAGTGGCGTCTCCCATCCTCGCGCAGTCTGCTCCTTCCTGGGCAGGAAGTCTAGCAGCGAGGCAAGTCTGGGCAAGGCTCGCCCATGGCAGAGCAGCCTCCCGCCAGCAACTCTGCCAGATCGGGCCTCTGAGCAGAGCTGGAGCTCTGCCGTCCTGGAGGCGCACACGGCTCCAGCCAAGTAGGGCTTGAGCCAAACGAGGCTGGGATTCCTCTTCTTCCCTCGAGGAGGCTCGCCTCTCCGCCAGCTGTTCACTCAGCTTCCAGGTGGGGGCGCTCTTCGACTCCTGCAGGTCTTGGCTCAGGGGATGCTTGCCCTGAGCTGGGGCTGTGCGCGGGAGCCCAGGCAAGCAGGGGCAGGCCCTAACCAGCTGCAAACATCTCTGCTGGGGAGGAGAGCGCTAGGGAATCTACGTGTGTGAGGCAGCTGCTGGGCGCCCAGGGAGTCAGCCTCCGGGTGTGCGGGGCTGCAGACCCCAGCCAGGGGCCATGGGAGCCTGGTGCACTGCGTGCCGAGCTAAGTCTGGGCGGCCAAGCAACCGCTGGAGGAGCCCTGCACTGGCCCTTCCCTTCCCTCGCACAGAGCTCTTCCTGCTGGAGCCCTTGGCAGTGTGCCAGCCACCGGCCCCTAAGCCCTCCGCAAGGACGCCTTGGGCCTAGGTTCAAAGGCAAGGCAGGAGCGGAGCTGAGGCCAGGAAGGCGCCAGTGGCGTCTCCCAGCCTCACGCAGCCTGCTCCTTCCTGGGCAGGAAGCCTAGCAGCGAGGCAAGTCTGGGCAAGGCTCGCCCAGGGCAGAGCAGCTTCGCGCCAGCAACTATGCCAGATCAGGCCTCTGAGCAGAGCTTGAGCTCTGCCGTCCTGGAGGCGCACTCGGCTCCAGCCAAATAGGGCTTGAGCCAAACGAGGCTGGGCTGCCTCTTCTTCCCTCGAGGAGGCTCGCCTCCCCGCCAGCTGTTCACTCGGCTTCCAGGTGGGGGCGCTCTGCCCCTCCTGCAGGTCTTGGCTCAGGGGCTGCTTGCTCTGAGCTGGGGCTGTGGGCGGGAGCACAGGCACGCAGGGGCAGGCCCCAACCAGCTGCACACGTCTCTGCTGGGGAGGAGAGCGCTAGGGAAGCTACGTGTGTGAGGCAGCTGCCTGGCGCAAAGGGAGTCAGCCTCCGGGTGTGCGGGGCTGCAGACCCCAGCCAGGGGCCCTGGGAGCCTGGTGCACTCCGTGCGGCGCTGAGCCTGGGCGGCCAAGCAACCGCTGGAGGAGCCCTGCACTGGCCCTTCCCTTCCCTCGCACAGAGCGCTTCCTGCTGGAGCCCTTGGCAGTGTGCAAGCCACCGGCCCCTAAGCCCTCCCCAAGGACGCCTGGGGCCTAGGTGCAAAGGCAAGGCAGGAGCGGAGCTGAGGCCAGGAAGGCGCCAGTGGCGTCTTCCAGCCTCGCGCAGCCTGCTCCTTCCTGGGCAGGAAGCCTAGCAGCGAGGAAAGTCTGGGCAAGGCTCGCCCAGGGCAGAGCAGCCTCGCGCCAGCAACTCTGCCAGAACGGGCCTCTGAGCAGAGCTGGAGCTCTGCCGTCCTGGAGGTGCACTCATTGCAGCCAAGTGGGGCTTGAGCCAAACGAGGCTGGGCTGCCTCTTCTTCCCTCGAGGAGGCTCGCCTCCCCGCCAGCTGTTCACTCGGCTTCCAGGTGGGGGCGCTCTGCGCCTCCTGCAGGTCTTGGCTCAGGGGCTGCTTGCCCTGAGCTGGGGCTGTGCGCGGGAGCCCAGGCACGCAGGGGCAGGCCCCAACCAGCTGCACACGTCTCTGCTGGGGAGGAGAGCGCAAGGGAAGCTACGTGTGTGAGGAAGCTGCTGGGCGCCCAGGGAGTCAGCCTCCGGGTGTGCGGGGCTGCAGACCCCAGCCAGGGCCCTGGGAGCCTGGTGCACTCCGTGCCGAGCTAAGTCTGGGCGGCCAAGCCACCGCTGGAGGAGCCCTGCACTAGCTCTTCCCTTCCCTCGCACAGAGCTCTTCCTGCTGGAGCCCTTGGCAGTGTGCAAGCCACCGGCCCCTAAGCCCTCCCCAAGGACGCCTGGGGCCTACGTGCAAAGGCAAGGCAGGAGCGGAGCTGAGGCCAGGAAGGCGCCAGTGGCGTCTCCCAGCCTCTCGCAGCCTGCTCCTTCCTGGGCAGGAAGCCTAGCAGCGAGGCAAGTCTGGGCAAGGCTCGCCCAGGGCATAGCAGCTTCGCGCCAGCAACTATGCCAGATCAGGCCTCTGAGCAGAGCTGGAGCTATGCCGTCCTGGAGGCACACTCGGCTCCAGCCAAGTAGGGCTTGAGCCAAACGAGGCTGGGCTGCCTCTTCTTCCCTCGAGAAGGCTCGCCTCCCCGCCAGCTGTTCACTCGGCTTCCAGGTGGGGGCCCTCTGCGCCTCCTGCAGGTCTTGGCTCAGGGGCTGCCTGCCCTGAGCTGGGGCTGTGCGCAGGAGCCAAGGCACGCAGGGGCAGGCCCCAACCAGCTGCACACGTCTCTGCTGGGGAGGAGAGCGCTAGGGAAGCTACGTGTGTGAGGCAGCTGCTGGGCGCCCAGGGAGTCAGCCTCCGGGTGTGCGGGGCTGCAGACACCAGCCAGGGGCCCTAGGAGCCTGGTGCACTCCGCGCGACGCTGAGTCTGGGCGGCCAAGCAACCTCTGGAGGAGCCCTGCACTAGCCCTTTCCTTCCCTCGCACAGTACTCTTCCTGCTGGAGCCCTTAGCAGTGTGCAAGCCACCGGCCCCTAAGCCCTCCCCAAGGACGCATGGGGCCTAGGTGCAAAGGCAAGGCAGGAGCGGAGCTGAGGCCAGGAAGGCGCCAGTGGCGTCTCCCAGCCTCGCGCAGCCTGCTCCTTCCTGGGCAGGAAGACTAGCAGCGAGGCAAGTCTGGGCAAGGCTCGCCCAGGGCAGAGCAGCCTCGCGCCAGCAACTCTGCCAGAACGGGCCTCTGAGCAGAGCAGGAGCTCTGCCGTCCTGGAGGCGCACTCGGCTCCAGCCAAGGAGGGCTTGAGCCAAACGAGGCTGGGCTGCCTCTTCTTCCCTCGAGGAGGCTCGCCTCCCCGCCAGCTGTTCACTCGGCTTCCAGGTGGGGGCGCTCTTCGCCTCCTGCAGGTCTTGGCTCAGGGGCTGCTTTCCCTGAGCTGGGGCTGTGCGCGGGAGCACAGGCACGCAGGGGCAGGCCCCAACCAGCTGCACACGTCTCTGCTGGGGAGGAGAGCGCTAGGGAAGCTACGTGTGTGAGGCAGCTGCTGGGCGCCCAGGGAGTCAGCATCCGGGTGTGCGGTTTGCAGACCCCAGCCAGGGGCCCTGGGAGCCTGGTGCACTCCGTGCGGCGCTGAGCCTGGGGGGCCAAGCAACCGCTGGAGGAGCCCTGCACTGGCCCTTCCCTTCCCTCGCACAGAGCGCTTCCTGCTGGAGCCCTTGGCAGTGTGCAAGCCACCGGACCCTAAGCCCTCCCCAAGGACGCCTGGGGCCTAGGTGCAAAGGCAAGGCAGCAGCGGAGCTGAGGCCAGGAAGGCGCCAGTGGCGTCTTCCAGCCTCGCGCAGCCTGCTCCTTCCTGGGCAGGAAGCCTAGCAGCGAGGAAAGTCTGGGCAAGGCTCGCCCAGGGCAGAGCAGCCTCGCGCCAGCAACTCTGCCAGAACGGGCCTCTGAGCAGAGCTGGAGCTCTGCCGTCCTGGAGGCGAACTCGGCTCCAGCCAAGTAGGGCTTGAGCCAAACGAGGCTGGGCTGCCTCTTCTTCCCTCGAGGAGGCTCGCCTCCCCGCCAGCTGTTCACTCGGCTTCCAGGTGGGGGCGCTCTGCGCCTCCTGCAGGTCTTGGCTCAGGGGCTGCTTGCCCTGAGCTGGGGCTGTGGGCGGGAGCCCAGGCACGCAGGGGCAGGCCCCAACCAGCTGCACACGTCTCTGCTGGGGAGGAGAGCGCTAGGGAAGCTACGTGTGTGAGGCAGCTGCTGGGCGCCCAGGGAGTCAGCCTCCGGGTGTGCGGGGCTGCAGACCCCAGCCAGGGGCCCTGGGAGCCTGGGGCACTCCGTGCGGCGCTGATCCTGGGCGGCCAAGCAACCGCTGGAGGAGCCATGCACTGGCCCTTCCCTTCCCTCGCACAGAGCTCTTCTTGCTGGAGCCCTTGGCAGTGTGCAAGCCACCGGCCCCTAAGCCCTCCCCAAGGACGCCTGGGGCCTAGGTGCAAAGGCAAGGCAGGAGCGGAGCTGAGGCCAGGAAGGCGCCAGTGGCGTCTCCCAGCCTCGCGCAGCCTGCTCCTTCCTGGGCAGGAAGCCTAGCAGCGAGGCAAGTCTGGGCAAGGCTCGCCCAGGGCAGAGCAGCCTCCCGCCAGCAACTCTGCCAGATCGGGCCTCTGAGCAGAGCTGGAGCTCTGCCGTCCTGGAGGCGCACACGGCTCCAGCCAAGTAGGGCTTGAGCCAAACGAGGCTGGGCTTCCTCTTCTTCCCTCGAGGAGGCTCGCCTCTCCGCCAGCTGTTCACTCAGCTTCCATGTGGGGGCGCTCTTCGACTCCTGCAGGTCTTGGCTCAGGGGCTGCTTGCCCTGAGCTGGGGCTGTGCGCGGGAGCCCAGGCGAGCAGGGGCAGGCCCTAACCAGCTGCAAACGTCTCTGATGGGGAGGAGAGCGCTAGGGAAGCTACGTGTGTGAGGCAGCTGCTGGGCGCCCAGGGAGTCAGCCTCCGGGTGTGCGGGGCTGCAGACCCCAGCCAGGGGCCATGGGAGCCTGGTGCACTCCGTGCCGAGCTAAGTCTGGGCGGCCAAGCAACCGCTGGAGGAGCCCTGCACTGGCCCTTCCCTTCCCTCGCACAGAGCTCTTCCTGCTGGAGCCCTTGGCAGTGTGCCAGCCACCGGCCCCTAAGCCCTCCGCAAGGACTCCTTGGGCCTAGGTTCAAAGGCAAGGCAGGAGCGGAGCTGAGGCCAGGAAGGCGCCAGTGGCGTCTCCCAGCCTCACGCAGCCTGCTCCTTCCTGGGCAGGAAGCCTAGCAGCGAGGCAAGTCTGGGCAAGGCTCGCCCAGGGCAGAGCAGCTTCGCGCCAGCAACTATGCCAGATCAGGCCTCTGAGCAGAGCTTGAGCTCTGCCGTCCTGGAGGCGCACTCGGCTCCAGCCAAATAGGGCTTGAGCCAAACGAGGCTGGGCTGCCTCTTCTTCCCTCGAGGAGGCTCGCCTCCCCGCCAGCTGTTCACTCGGCTTCCAGGTGGGGGCGCTCTGCGCCTCCTGCAGGTCTTGGCTCAGGGGCTGCCTGCCCTGAGCTGGGGCTGTGCGCAGGAGCCCAGGCACGCAGGGGCAGGCCCCAACCAGCTGCACACGTCTCTGCTGGGGAGGAGAGCGCTAGGGAAGCTACGTGTGTGAGGCAGCTGCTGGGCGCCCAGGGAGTCAGCCTCCGGGTGTGCGGGGCTGCAGACACCAGCCAGGGGCCCTAGGAGCCTGGTGTACTCCGCGCGGCGCTGAGTCTGGGCGGCCAAGCAACCTCTGGAGGAGCCCTGCACTAGCCCTTTCCTTCCCTCGCACAGAGCTCTTCCTGCTGGAGCCCTTGGCAGTGTGCAAGCCACCGGCCCCTAAGCCCTCCCCAAGGACGCCTGGGGCCTAGGTGCAAAGGCAAGGCAGGAGCGGAGCTGAGGCCAGGAAGGCGCCAGTGGCGTCTCCCAGCCTCGCGCAGCCTGCTCCTTCCTGGGCAGAAAGACTAGCAGCGAAGCAAGTCTGGGCAAGGCTCGCCCAGGGCAGAGCAGCCTCGCGCCAGCAACTCTGCCAGAATGGGCCTCTGAGCAGAGCAGGAGCTCTGCCGTCCTGGAGGCGCACTCGGCTCCAGCCAAGTAGGGCTTGAGCCAAACGAGGCTGGGCTGCCTCTTCTTCCCTCGAGGAGGCTCGCCTCCCCGCCAGCTGTTCACTCGGCTTCCAGGTGGGGGCGCTCTGCGCCTCCTGCAGGTCTTGGCTCAGGGGCTGCTTGCTCTGAGCTGGGGCTGTGGGCGGGAGCACAGGCACGCAGGGGCAGGCCCCAACCAGCTGCACACGTCTCTGCTGGGGAGGAGAGCGCTAGGGAAGCTACGTGTGTGAGGCAGCTGCTGGGCGCCCAGGGAGTCAGCCTCCGGGTGTGCGGGGCTGCAGACCCCAGCCAGGGGCCCTGGGAGCCTGGGGCACTCCGTGCGGCGCTGAGCCTGGGCGGCCAAGCAACCGCTGGAGGAGCCCTGCACTGGCCCTTCCCTTCCCTCGCACAGAGCGCTTCCTGCTGGAGCCCTTGGCAGTGTGCAAGCCACCGGCCCCTAAGCCCTCCCCAAGGACGCCTGGCGCCTAGGTGCAAAGGCAAGGCAGCAGCGGAGCTGAGGCCAGGAAGGCGCCAGTGGCGTCTTCCAGCCTCGCGCAGCCTGCTCCTTCCTGGGCAGGAAGCCTAGCAGCGAGGAAAGTCTGGGCAAGGCTCGCCCAGGGCAGAGCAGCCTCGCGCCAGCAACTCTGCCAGAACGGGCCTCTGAGCAGAGCTGGAGCTCTGCCGTCCTGGAGGCGCACTCGGCTCCAGCCAAGTAGGGCTTGAGCCAAACGAGGCTGGGCTTCCTCTTCTTCCCTCGAGGAGGCTCGCCTCCCCGCCAGCTGTTCATTCCGCTTCCAGGTGGGGGCGCTCTTCGCCTCGTGCAGGTCTTGGCTCAGGGGCTGCTTGCCCTGAGCTGGGGCTGTGCGCGGGATCCCAGGCACGCAGGGGCAGGCCCCAACCAGCTGCACACGTCTCTGCTGGGGAGGAGAGCGCTAGGGAAGCTACGTGTGTGAGGCAGCTGCTGGGCGCCCAGGGAGTCAGCCTCCGGGTGTGCGGGGCTGCAGACCCCAGCCAGGGGCCCTGGGAGCCTGGTGCACTCCGTGCGGCGCTGAGCCTGGTCGGCCAAGCAACCGCTGGGGGAGCCCTGCACTGGCCCTTCCCTTCCCTCGCACAGAGCTCTTCCTGCTGGAGCCCTTGGTAGTGTGCAAGCCACCGGCCCCTAAGCCCTCCCCAAGGACGCCTGGGGCCTAGGTGCAAAGGCAAGGCAGGAGCGGAGCTGAGGCCAGGAAGGCGCCAGTGGCGTCTTCCAGCCTCGCGCAGCCTGCTCCTTCCTGGGCAGGAAGCCTAGCAGCGAGGCAAGTCTGGGCAAGGCTCGCCCAGGGCAGAGCAGCCTCGCGCCAGCAACTCTGCCAGAACGGGCCTCTGAGCAGAGCTGGAGCTCTGCCGTCCTGGAGGCGCACTCGGCTCCAGCCAAGGAGGGCTTGAGCCAAACGAGGCTGGGCTGCCTCTTCTTCCCTCGAGGAGGCTCGCCTCCCCGCCAGCTGTTCACTCGGCTTCCAGGTGGGGGCGCTCTGCGCCTCCTGCAGGTCTTGGCTCAGGGGCTGCTTGCCCTGAGCTGGGGCTGTGGGCGGGAGCCCAGGCACGCAGGGGCAGGCCCCAACCAGCTGCACACGTCTCTGCTGCGGAGGAGAGCGCTAGGGAAGCTACGTGTGTGAGGAAGCTGCTGGGCGCCCAGGGAGTCAGCCTCCGGGTGTGCGGGGCTGCAGACCCCAGCCAGGGCCCTGGGAGCCTGGTGCACTCCGTGCCGAGCTAAGTCTGGGCGGCCAAGCCACCGCTGGAGGAGCCCTGCACTAGCTCTTCCCTTCCCTCGCACAGAGCTCTTCCTGCTGGAGCCCTTGGCAGTGTGCAAGCCACCGGCCCCTAAGCCCTCCCCAAGGACGCCTGGGGCCTAGGTGCAAAGGCAAGGCAGGAGCGGAGCTGAGGCCAGGAAGGCGCCAGTGGCGTCTCCCAGCCTCGCGCAGCCTGCTCCTTCCTGGGCAGGAAGCCTAGCAGCGAGGCAAGTCTGGGCAAGGCTCGCCCAGGGCATAGCAGCTTCGCGCCAGCAACTATGCCAGATCATGCCTCTGAGCAGAGCTGGAGCTCTGCCGTCCTGGAGGCACACTCGGCTCCAGCCAAGTAGGGCTTGAGCCAAACGAGGCTGGGCTGCCTCTTCTTCCCTCGAGAAGGCTCGCCTCCCCGCCAGCTGTTCACTCGGCTTCCAGGTGGGGGCGCTCTGCGCCTCCTGCAGGTCTTGGCTCAGGGGCTGCTTGCTCTGAGCTGGGGCTGTGGGCGGGAGCACAGGCACGCAGGGGCAGGCCCCAACCAGCTGCACACGTCTCTGCTGGGGAGGAGAGCGCTAGGGAAGCTACGTGTGTGAGGCAGCTGCTGGGCGCCCAGGGAGTCAGCCTCCGGGTGTGCGGGGCTGCAGACCCCAGCCAGGGGCCCTGGGAGCCTGGTGCACTCCGTGCGGCGCTGAGCCTGGGCGGCCAAGCAACCGCTGGAGGAGCCCTGCACTGGCCCTTCCCTTCCCTCGCACAGAGCGCTTCCTGCTGGAGCCCTTGGCAGTGTGCAAGCCACCGGCCCCTAAGCCCTCCCCAAGGACGCCTGGGGCCTAGGTGCAAAGGCAAGGCAGGAGCGGAGCTGAGGCCAGGAAGGCGCCAGTGGCGTCTTCCAGCCTCGCGCAGCCTGCTCCTTCCTGGGCAGGAAGCCTAGCAGCGAGGAAAGTCTGGGCAAGGCTCGCCCAGGGCAGAGCAGCCTCGCGCCAGCAACTCTGCCAGAACGGGCCTCTGAGCAGAGCTGGAGCTCTGCCGTCCTGGAGGCGCACTCGGCTCCAGCCAAGTAGGGCTTGAGCCAAACGAGGCTGGGCTGCCTCTTCTTCCCTCGAGGAGGCTCGCCTCCCCGCCAGCTGTTCACTCGGCTTCCAGGTGGGGGCGCTCTGCGCCTCCTGCAGGTCTTGGCTCAGGGGCTGCTTGCCCTGAGCTGGGGCTGTGGGCGGGAGCCCAGGCACGCAGGGGCAGGCCCCAACCAGCTGCACACGTCTCTGCTGGGCAGGAGAGTGCTAGGGAAGCTACGTGTGTGAGGCAGCTACTGGGCGCCCAGGGAGTCAGCCTCCGGGTGTGCGGGGCTGCAGACCCCAGCCAGGGGCCCTGGGAGCCTGGTGCACTCCGTGCGGCGCTGAGCCTGGGCGGCCAAGCAACCGCTGGAGGAGCCCTGCACTTGCCCTTCCCTTCCCTCGCACAGAGCTCTTCCTGCTGGAGCCCTTGGCAGTGTGCAAGCCACCGGCCCCTAAGCCCTCCCCAAGGACGCCTGGGGCCTAGGTGCAAAGGCAAGGCAGGAGCGGAGCTGAGGCCAGGAAGGCGCCAGTGGCATCTCCCATCCTCGCGCAGCCTGCTCCTTCCTGGGCAGGAAGTCTAGCAGCGAGGCAAGTCTGGGCAAGGCTCGCCCATGGCAGAGCAGCCTCCCGCCAGCAACTCTGCCAGATCGGGCCTCTGAGCAGAGCTGGAGCTCTGCCGTCCTGGAGGCGCACTAGGCTCCAGCCAAGTAGGGCTTGAGCCAAACGAGGCTGGGATTCCTCTTCTTCCCTCGAGGAGGCTCCCCTCTCCGCCAGCTGTTCACTCAGCTTCCAGGTGGGGGCGCTCTTCGACTCCTGCAGGTCTTGGCTCAGGGGATGCTTGCCCTGAGCTGGGGCTGTGCGCGGGAGCCCAGGCAAGTAGGGGCAGGCCCTAACCAGCTGCAAACGTCTCTGCTGGGGAGGAGAGCGCTAGGGAATCTACGTGTGTGAGGCAGCTGCTGGGCGCCCAGGGAGTCAGCCTCCGGGTGTGCGGGGCTGCAGACCCCAGCCAGGGGCCATGGGAGCCTGGTGCACTCCGTGCCGAGCTAAGTCTGGGCGGCCAAGCAACCGCTGGAGGAGCCCTGCACTGGCCCTTCCCTTCCCTCGCACAGAGCTCTTCCTGCTGGAGCCCTTGGCAGTGTGCCAGCCACCGGCCCCTAAGCCCTCCGCAAGGACGCCTGGGGCCTAGGTTCAAAGGCAAGGCAGGAGCGGAGCTGAGGCCAGGAAGGCGCCAGTGGCGTCTCCCAGCCTCACGCAGCCTGCTCCTTCCTGGGCAGGAAGCCTAGCAGCGAGGCAAGTCTCGGCAAGGCTCGCCCAGGGCAGAGCAGCCTCGTGCCAGCAACTCTGCCAGAACGGGCCTCTGAGCAGAGCTGGAGCTCTGCCGTCCTGGAGGCGCACTCGGCTCCAGCCAAGTAGGGCTTGAGCCAAACGAGGCTGGGCTGCCTCTTCTTCCCTCGAGGAGGCTCGCCTCCCCGCCAGCTGTTCACTCGGCTTCCAGGTGGGGGCGCTCTGCGCCTCCTGCAGGTCTTGGCTCAGGGGCTGCTTGCTCTGAGCTGGGGCTGTGGGCGGGAGCACAGGCACGCAGGGGCAGGCCCCAACCAGCTGCACACGTCTCTGCTGGGGAGGAGAGCGCTAGGGAAGCTACGTGTGTGAGGCAGCTGCCTGGCGCAAAGGGAGTCAGCCTCCGGGTGTGCGGGGCTGCAGACCCCAGCCAGGGGCCCTGGGAGCCTGGTGCACTCCGTGCGGCACTGAGCCTGGGCGGCCAAGCAACCGCTGGAGGAGCCCTGCACTGGCCCTTCCCTTCCCTCGCACAGAGCGCTTCCTGCTGGAGCCCTTGGCAGTGTGCAAGCCACCGGCCCCTAAGCCCTCCCCAAGGACGCCTGGGGCCTAGGTGCAAAGGCAAGGCAGGAGCGGAGCTGAGGCCAGGAAGGCGCCAGTGGCGTCTTCCAGCCTCGCGCAGCCTGCTCCTTCCTTGGCAGGAAGCCTAGCAGCGAGGAAAGTCTGGGCAAGGCTCGCCCAGGGCAGAGCAGCCTCGCGCCAGCAACTCTGCCAGAACGGGCCTCTGAGCAGAGCTGGAGCTCTGCCGTCCTGGAGGTGCACTCATTGCAGCCAAGTGGGGCTTGAGCCAAACGAGGCTGGGCTGCCTCTTCTTCCCTCGAGGAGGCTCGCCTCCCCGCCAGCTGTTCACTCGGCTTCCAGGTGGGGGCGCTCTGCGCCTCCTGCAGGTCTTGGCTCAGGGGCTGCTTGCCCTGAGCTGGGGCTGTGCGCGGGAGCCCAGGCACGCAGGGGCAGGCCCCAACCAGCTGCACACGTCTCTGCTGGGGAGGAGAGCGCAAGGGAAGCTACGTGTGTGAGGAAGCTGCTGGGCGCCCAGGGAGTCAGCCTCCGGGTGTGCGGGGCTGCAGACCCCAGCCAGGGCCCTGGGAGCCTGGTGCACTCCGTGCCGAGCTAAGTCTGGGCGGCCAAGCCACCGCTGGAGGAGCCCTGCACTAGCTCTTCCCTTCCCTCGCACAGAGCTCTTCCTGCTGGAGCCCTTGGCAGTGTGCAAGCCACCGGCCCCTAAGCCCTCCCCAAGGACGCCTGGGGCCTACGTGCAAAGGCAAGGCAGGAGCGGAGCTGAGGCCAGGAAGGCGCCAGTGGCGTCTCCCAGCCTCTCGCAGCCTGCTCCTTCCTGGGCAGAAAGCCTAGCAGCGAGGCAAGTCTGGGCAAGGCTCGCCCAGGGCATAGCAGCTTCGCGCCAGCAACTATGCCAGATCAGGCCTCTGAGCAGAGCTGGAGCTCTGCCGTCCTGGAGGCGCACTCGGCTCCAGCCAAGTAGGGCTTGAGCCAAACGAGGCTGGGCTGCCTCTTCTTCCCTCGAGAAGGCTCGCCTCCCCGCCAGCTGTTCACTCGGCTTCCAGGTGGGGGCCCTCTGCGCCTCCTGCAGGTCTTGGCTCAGGGGCTGCCTGCCCTGAGCTGGGGCTGTGCGCAGGAGCCAAGGCACGCAGGGGCAGGCCCCAACCAGCTGCACACGTCTCTGCTGGGGAGGAGAGCGCTAGGGAAGCTACGTGTGTGAGGCAGCTGCTGGGCGCCCAGGGAGTCAGCCTCCGGGTGTGCGGGGCTGCAGACACCAGCCAGGGGCCCTAGGAGCCTGGTGCACTCCGCGCGGCGCTGAGTCTGGGCGGCCAAGCAACCTCTGGAGGAGCCCTGCACTAGCCCTTTCCTTCCCTCGCACAGTGCTCTTCCTGCTGGAGCCCTTGGCAGTGTGCAAGCCACCGGCCCCTAAGCCCTCCCCAAGGACGCCTGGGGCCTAGGTGCAAAGGCAAGGCAGGAGCGGAGCTGAGGCCAGGAAGGCGCCAGTGGCGTCTCCCAGCCTCGCGCAGCCTGCTCCTTCCTGGGCAGGAAGACTAGCAGCGAGGCAAGTCTGGGCAAGGCTCGCCCAGGGCAGAGCAGCCTCGCGCCAGCAACTCTGCCAGAACGGGCCTCTGAGCAGAGCAGGAGCTCTGCCGTCCTGGAGGCGCACTCGGCTCCAGCCAAGGAGGGCTTGAGCCAAACGAGGCTGGGCTGCCTCTTCTTCCCTCGAGGAGGCTCGCCTCCCCGCCAGCTGTTCACTCGGCTTCCAGGTGGGGGCGCTCTGCGCCTCCTGCAGGTCTTGGCTCAGGGGCTGCTTGCTCTGAGCTGGGGCTGTGGGCGGGAGCACAGGCACGCAGGGGCAGGCCCCAACCAGCTGCACACGTCTCTGCTGGGGAGGAGAGCGCTAGGGAAGCTACGTGTGTGAGGCAGCTGCCTGGCGCAAAGGGAGTCAGCCTCCGGGTGTGCGGGGCTGCAGACCCCAGCCAGGGGCCCTGGGAGCCTGGTGCACTCCGTGCGGCGCTGAGCCTGGGCGGCCAAGCAACCGCTGGAGGAGCCCTGCACTAGCCCTTCCCTTCCCTCGCACAGAGCGCTTCCTGCTGGAGCCCTTGGCAGTGTGCAAGCCACCGGCCCCTAAGCCCTCCCCACGGACGCCTGGGGCCTAGGTGCAAAGGCAAGGCAGGAGCGGAGCTGAGGCCAGGAAGGCGCCAGTGGCGTCTTCCAGCTCGCGCAGCCTGCTCCTTCCTGGGCAGGAAGCCTAGCAGCGAGGAAAGTCTGGGCAAGGCTCGCCCAGGGCAGAGCAGCCTCGCGCCAGCAACTCTGCCAGAACGGGCCTCTGAGCAGAGCTGGAGCTCTGCCGTCCTGGAGGCGCACTCGGCTCCAGCCAAGTAGGGCTTGAGCCAAACGAGGCTGGGCTGCCTCTTCTTCCCTCGAGGAGGCTCGCCTCCCCGCCAGCTGTTCACTCGGCTTCCAGGTGGGGGCGATCTGCGCCTCCTGCAGGTCTTGGCTCAGGGGCTGCTTGCCCTGAGCTGGGGCTGTGCGCGGGAGCCCAGGCACGCAGGGGCAGGCCCCAACCAGCTGCACACGTCTCTCCTGGGGAGGAGAGCGCAAGGGAAGCTACGTGTGTGAGGAAGCTGCTGGGCGCCCAGGGAGTCAGCCTCCGGGTGTGCGGGGCTGCAGACCCCAGCCAGGGCCCTGGGAGCCTGGTGCACTCCGTGCCGAGCTAAGTCTGGGCGGCCAAGCCACCGCTGGAGGAGCCCTGCACTAGCTCTTCCCTTCCCTCGCACAGAGCTCTTCCTGCTGGAGCCCTTGGCAGTGTGCAAGCCACCGGCCCCTAAGCCCTCCCCAAGGACGCCTGGGGCCTAGGTGCAAAGGCAAGGCAGGAGCGGAGCTGAGGCCAGGAAGGCGCCAGTGGCGTCTCCCAGCCTCGCGCAGCCTGCTCCTTCCTGGGCAGGAAGCCTAGCAGCGAGGAAAGTCTGGGCAAGGCTCGCCCAGGGCATAGCAGCTTCGCGCCAGCAACTATGCCAGATCAGGCCTCTGAGCAGAGCTGGAGCTCTGCCGTCCTGGAGGCACACTCGGCTCCAGCCAAGTAGGGCTTGAGCCAAACGAGGCTGGGCTGCCTCTTCTTCCCTCGAGAAGGCTCGCCTCCCCGCCAGCTGTTCACTCGGCTTCCAGGTGGGGGCGATCTGCGCCTCCTGCAGGTCTTGGCTCAGGGTCTGCTTGCTCTGAGCTGGGGCTGTGGGCGGGAGCCCAGGCACGCAGGGGCAGGCCCCAACCAGCTGCACACGTCTCTGCTGGGGAGGAGAGCGCTAGGGAAGCTACGTGTGTGAGGCAGCTGCTGGGCGCCCAGGGAGTCAGCCTCCGGGTGTGCGGGGCTGCAGACCCCAGCCAGGGGCCCTGGGAGCCTGGTGCACTCCGTGCGGCGCTGAGCCTGGGCGGCCAAGCAACCGCTGGAAGAGCCCTGCACTGGCCCTTCCCTTCCCTCGAACAGAGCGCTTCCTGCTGGAGCCCTTGGCAGTGTGCAAGCCACCGGCCCCTAAGCCCTCCCCAAGGACGCCTGGGGCCTTGGTGCAAAGGCAAGGCAGCAGCGGAGCTGAGGCCAGGAAGGCGCCAGTGGCGTCTTCCAGCCTCGCGCAGCCTGCTCCTTCCTGGGCAGGAAGCCTAGCAGCGAGGCAAGTCTGGGCAAGGCTCGCCCAGGGCAGAGCAGCCTCGCGCCAGCAACTCTGCCAGAACGGGCCTCTGAGCAGAGCTGGAGCTCTGCCGTCCTGGAGGCGAACTCGGCTCCAGCCAAGTAGGGCTTGAGCCAAACGAGGCTGGGCTGCCTCTTCTTCCCTCGAGGAGGCTCGCCTCCCCGCCAGCTGTTCACTCGGCTTCCAGGTGGGGGCGCTCTGCGCCTCCTGCAGGTCTTGGCTCAGGGGCTGCTTGCCCTGAGCTGGGGCTGTGGGCGGGAGCCCAGGCACGCAGGGGCAGGCCCCAACCAGCTGCACACGTCTCTGCTGGGGAGGAGAGCGCTAGGGAAGCTACGTGTGTGAGGCAGCTGCTGGGCGCCCAGGGAGTCAGCCTCCGGGTGTGCGGGGCTGCAGACCCCAGCCAGGGGCCCTGGGAGCCTGGGGCACTCCGTGCGGCGCTGATCCTGGGCGGCCAAGCAACCGCTGGAGGAGCCCTGCACTGGCCCTTCCCTTCCCTCGCACAGAGCTCTTCTTGCTGGAGCCCTTGGCAGTGTGCAAGCCACCGGCCCCTAAGCCCTCCCCAAGGACGCCTGGGGCCTAGGTGCAAAGGCAAGGCAGGAGCGGAGCTGAGGCCAGGAAGGCGCCAGTGGCGTCTCCCAGCCTCGCGCAGCCTGCTCCTTCCTGGGCAGGAAGCCTAGCAGCGAGGCAAGTCTGGGCAAGGCTCGCCCAGGGCAGAGCAGCCTCCCGCCAGCAACTCTGCCAGATCGGGCCTCTGAGCAGAGCTGGAGCTCTGCCGTCCTGGAGGCGCACACGGCTCCAGCCAAGTAGGGCTTGAGCCAAACGAGGCTGGGCTTCCTCTTCTTCCCTCGAGGAGGCTCGCCTCTCCGCCAGCTGTTCACTCAGCTTCCAGGTGGGGGCGCTCTTCGACTCCAGCAGGTCTTGGCTCAGGGGCTGCTTGCCCTGAGCTGGGGCTGTGCGCGGGAGCCCAGGCAAGCAGGGGCAGGCCCTAACCAGCTGCAAACGTCTCTGATGGGGAGGAGAGCGCTAGGGAAGCTACGTGTGTGAGGCAGCTGCTGGGCGCCCAGGGAGTCAGCCTCCGGGTGTGCGGGGCTGCAGACCCCAGCCAGGGGCCATGGGAGCCTGGTGCACTCCGTGCCGAGCTAAGTCTGGGGGGCCAAGCAACCGCTGGAGGAGCCCTGCACTGGCCCTTCCCTTCCCTCGCACAGAGCTCTTCCTGCTGGAGCCCTTGGCAGTGTGCCAGCCACCGGCCCCTAAGCCCTCCGCAAGGACTCCTTGGGCCTAGGTTCAAAGGCAAGGCAGGAGCGGAGCTGAGGCCAGTAAGGCGCCAGTGGCGTCTCCCAGCCTCACGCAGCCTGCTCCTTCCTGGGCAGGAAGCCTAGCAGCGAGGCAAGTCTGGGCAAGGCTCGCCCAGGGCAGAGCAGCTTCGCGCCAGCAACTATGCCAGATCAGGCCTCTGAGCAGAGCTTGAGCTCTGCCGTCCTGGAGGCGCACTCGGCTCCAGCCAAATAGGGCTTGAGCCAAACGAGGCTGGGCTGCCTCTTCTTCCCTCGAGGAGGCTCGCCTCCCCGCCAGCTGTTCACTCGGCTTCCAGGTGGGGGCGCTCTGCGCCTCCTGCAGGTCTTGGCTCAGGGGCTGCCTGCCCTGAGCTGGGGCTGTGCGCAGGAGCCCAGGCACGCAGGGGCAGGCCCCAACCAGCTGCACACGTCTCTGCTGGGGAGGAGAGCGCTAGGGAAGCTACGTGTGTGAGGCAGCTGCTGGGCGCCCAGGGAGTCTGCCTCCGGGTGTGCGGGGCTGCAGACCCCAGCCAGGGGCCATGGGAGCCTGGTGCACTCCGTGCCGAGCTAAGTCTGGGCGGCCAAGCAACCGCTGGAGGAGCCCTGCACTGGCCCTTCCCTTCCCTCGCACAGAGCTCTTCCTGCTGGAGCCCTTGGCAGTGTGCCAGCCACCGGCCCCTAAGCCCTCCGCAAGGACGCCTGGGGCCTAGGTTCAAAGGCAAGGCAGGAGCGGAGCTGAGGCCAGGAAGGCGCCAGTGGCGTCTCCCAGCCTCACGCAGCCTGCTCCTTCCTGGGCAGGAAGCCTAGCAGCGAGGCAAGTCTCGGCAAGGCTCGCCCAGGGCAGAGCAGCCTCGTGCCAGCAACTCTGCCAGAACGGGCCTCTGAGCAGAGCTGGAGCTCTGCCGTCCTGGAGGCGCACTCGGCTCCAGCCAAGTAGGGCTTGAGCCAAACGAGGCTGGGCTGCCTCTTCTTCCCTCGAGGAGGCTCGCCTCCCCGCCAGCTGTTCACTCGGCTTCCAGGTGGGGGCGCTCTGCGCCTCCTGCAGGTCTTGGCTCAGGGGCTGCTTGCTCTGAGCTGGGGCTGTGGGCGGGAGCACAGGCACGCAGGGGCAGGCCCCAACCAGCTGCACAGGTCTCTGCTGGGGAGGAGAGCGCTAGGGAAGCTACGTGTGTGAGGCAGCTGCCTGGCGCAAAGGGAGTCAGCCTCCGGGTGTGCGGGGCTGCAGACCCCAGCCAGGGGCCCTGGGAGCCTGGTGCACTCCGTGCGGCACTGAGCCTGGGCGGCCAAGCAACCGCTGGAGGAGCCCTGCACTGGCCCTTCCCTTCCCTCGCACAGAGCGCTTCCTGCTGGAGCCCTTGGCAGTGTGCAAGCCACCGGCCCCTAAGCCCTCCCCAAGGACGCCTGGGGCCTAGGTGCAAAGGCAAGGCAGGAGCGGAGCTGAGGCCAGGAAGGCGCCAGTGGCGTCTTCCAGCCTCGCGCAGCCTGCTCCTTCCTTGGCAGGAAGCCTAGCAGCGAGGAAAGTCTGGGCAAGGCTCGCCCAGGGCAGAGCAGCCTCGCGCCAGCAACTCTGCCAGAACGGGCCTCTGAGCAGAGCTGGAGCTCTGCCGTCCTGGAGGTGCACTCATTGCAGCCAAGTGGGGCTTGAGCCAAACGAGGCTGGGCTGCCTCTTCTTCCCTCGAGGAGGCTCGCCTCCCCGCCAGCTGTTCACTCGGCTTCCAGGTGGGGGCGCTCTGCGCCTCCTGCAGGTCTTGGCTCAGGGGCTGCTTGCCCTGAGCTGGGGCTGTGCGCGGGAGCCCAGGCACGCAGGGGCAGGCCCCAACCAGCTGCACACGTCTCTGCTGGGGAGGAGAGCGCAAGGGAAGCTACGTGTGTGAGGAAGCTGCTGGGCGCCCAGGGAGTCAGCCTCCGGGTGTGCGGGGCTGCAGACCCCAGCCAGGGCCCTGGGAGCCTGGTGCACTCCGTGCCGAGCTAAGTCTGGGCGGCCAAGCCACCGCTGGAGGAGCCCTGCACTAGCTCTTCCCTTCCCTCGCACAGAGCTCTTCCTGCTGGAGCCCTTGGCAGTGTGCAAGCCACCGGCCCCTAAGCCCTCCCCAAGGACGCCTGGGGCCTACGTGCAAAGGCAAGGCAGGAGCGGAGCTGAGGCCAGGAAGGCGCCAGTGGCGTCTCCCAGCCTCTCGCAGCCTGCTCCTTCCTGGGCAGAAAGCCTAGCAGCGAGGCAAGTCTGGGCAAGGCTCGCCCAGGGCATAGCAGCTTCGCGCCAGCAACTATGCCAGATCAGGCCTCTGAGCAGAGCTGGAGCTCTGCCGTCCTGGAGGCGCACTCGGCTCCAGCCAAGTAGGGCTTGAGCCAAACGAGGCTGGGCTGCCTCTTCTTCCCTCGAGAAGGCTCGCCTCCCCGCCAGCTGTTCACTCGGCTTCCAGGTGGGGGCCCTCTGCGCCTCCTGCAGGTCTTGGCTCAGGGGCTGCCTGCCCTGAGCTGGGGCTGTGCGCAGGAGCCAAGGCACGCAGGGGCAGGCCCCAACCAGCTGCACACGTCTCTGCTGGGGAGGAGAGCGCTAGGGAAGCTACGTGTGTGAGGCAGCTGCTGGGCGCCCAGGGAGTCAGCCTCCGGGTGTGCGGGGCTGCAGACACCAGCCAGGGGCCCTAGGAGCCTGGTGCACTCCGCGCGGCGCTGAGTCTGGGCGGCCAAGCAACCTCTGGAGGAGCCCTGCACTAGCCCTTTCCTTCCCTCGCACAGTGCTCTTCCTGCTGGAGCCCTTGGCAGTGTGCAAGCCACCGGCCCCTAAGCCCTCCCCAAGGACGCCTGGGGCCTAGGTGCAAAGGCAAGGCAGGAGCGGAGCTGAGGCCAGGAAGGCGCCAGTGGCGTCTCCCAGCCTCGCGCAGCCTGCTCCTTCCTGGGCAGGAAGACTAGCAGCGAGGCAAGTCTGGGCAAGGCTCGCCCAGGGCAGAGCAGCCTCGCGCCAGCAACTCTGCCAGAACGGGCCTCTGAGCAGAGCAGGAGCTCTGCCGTCCTGGAGGCGCACTCGGCTCCAGCCAAGGAGGGCTTGAGCCAAACGAGGCTGGGCTGCCTCTTCTTCCCTCGAGGAGGCTCGCCTCCCCGCCAGCTGTTCACTCGGCTTCCAGGTGGGGGCGCTCTGCGCCTCCTGCAGGTCTTGGCTCAGGGGCTGCTTGCTCTGAGCTGGGGCTGTGGGCGGGAGCACAGGCACGCAGGGGCAGGCCCCAACCAGCTGCACACGTCTCTGCTGGGGAGGAGAGCGCTAGGGAAGCTACGTGTGTGAGGCAGCTGCCTGGCGCAAAGGGAGTCAGCCTCCGGGTGTGCGGGGCTGCAGACCCCAGCCAGGGGCCCTGGGAGCCTGGTGCACTCCGTGCGGCGCTGAGCCTGGGCGGCCAAGCAACCGCTGGAGGAGCCCTGCACTGGCCCTTCCCTTCCCTCGCACAGAGCGCTTCCTGCTGGAGCCCTTGGCAGTGTGCAAGCCACCGGCCCCTAAGCCCTCCCCAAGGACGCCTGGGGCCTAGGTGCAAAGGCAAGGCAGGAGCGGAGCTGAGGCCAGGAAGGCGCCAGTGGCGTCTTCCAGCTCGCGCAGCCTGCTCCTTCCTGGGCAGGAAGCCTAGCAGCGAGGAAAGTCTGGGCAAGGCTCGCCCAGGGCAGAGCAGCCTCGCGCCAGCAACTCTGCCAGAACGGGCCTCTGAGCAGAGCTGGAGCTCTGCCGTCCTGGAGGCGCACTCGGCTCCAGCCAAGTAGGGCTTGAGCCAAACGAGGCTGGGCTGCCTCTTCTTCCCTCGAGGAGGCTCGCCTCCCCGCCAGCTGTTCACTCGGCTTCCAGGTGGGGGCGATCTGCGCCTCCTGCAGGTCTTGGCTCAGGGGCTGCTTGCCCTGAGCTGGGGCTGTGCGCGGTAGCCCAGGCACGCAGGGGCAGGCCCCAACCAGCTGCACACGTCTCTCCTGGGGAGGAGAGCGCAAGGGAAGCTACGTGTGTGAGGAAGCTGCTGGGCGCCCAGGGAGTCAGCCTCCGGGTGTGCGGGGCTGCAGACCCCAGCCAGGGCCCTGGGAGCCTGGTGCACTCCGTGCCGAGCTAAGTCTGGGCGGCCAAGCCACCGCTGGAGGAGCCCTGCACTAGCTCTTCCCTTCCCTCGCACAGAGCTCTTCCTGCTGGAGCCCTTGGCAGTGTGCAAGCCACCGGCCCCTAAGCCCTCCCCAAGGACGCCTGGGGCCTAGGTGCAAAGGCAAGGCAGGAGCGGAGCTGAGGCCAGGAAGGCGCCAGTGGCGTCTCCCAGCCTCGCGCAGCCTGCTCCTTCCTGGGCAGGAAGCCTAGCAGCGAGGAAAGTCTGGGCAAGGCTCGCCCAGGGCATAGCAGCTTCGCGCCAGCAACTATGCCAGATCAGGCCTCTGAGCAGAGCTGGAGCTCTGCCGTCCTGGAGGCACACTCGGCTCCAGCCAAGTAGGGCTTGAGCCAAACGAGGCTGGGCTGCCTCTTCTTCCCTCGAGAAGGCTCGCCTCCCCGCCAGCTGTTCACTCGGCTTCCAGGTGGGGGCGATCTGCGCCTCCTGCAGGTCTTGGCTCAGGGTCTGCTTGCTCTGAGCTGGGGCTGTGGGCGGGAGCCCAGGCACGCAGGGGCAGGCCCCAACCAGCTGCACACGTCTCTGCTGGGGAGGAGAGCGCTAGGGAAGCTACGTGTGTGAGGCAGCTGCTGGGCGCCCAGGGAGTCAGCCTCCGGGTGTGCGGGGCTGCAGACCCCAGCCAGGGGCCCTGGGAGCCTGGTGCACTCCGTGCGGCGCTGAGCCTGGGCGGCCAAGCAACCGCTGGAAGAGCCCTGCACTGGCCCTTCCCTTCCCTCGAACAGAGCGCTTCCTGCTGGAGCCCTTGGCAGTGTGCAAGCCACCGGCCCCTAAGCCCTCCCCAAGGACGCCTGGGGCCTAGGTGCAAAGGCAAGGCAGCAGCGGAGCTGAGGCCAGGAAGGCGCCAGTGGCGTCTTCCAGCCTCGCGCAGCCTGCTCCTTCCTGGGCAGGAAGCCTAGCAGCGAGGCAAGTCTGGGCAAGGCTCGCCCAGGGCAGAGCAGCCTCGCGCCAGCAACTCTGCCAGAACGGGCCTCTGAGCAGAGCTGGAGCTCTGCCGTCCTGGAGGCGAACTCGGCTCCAGCCAAGTAGGGCTTGAGCCAAACGAGGCTGGGCTGCCTCTTCTTCCCTCGAGGAGGCTCGCCTCCCCGCCAGCTGTTCACTCGGCTTCCAGGTGGGGGCGCTCTGCGCCTCCTGCAGGTCTTGGCTCAGGGGCTGCTTGCCCTGAGCTGGGGCTGTGGGCGGGAGCCCAGGCACGCAGGGGCAGGCCCCAACCAGCTGCACACGTCTCTGCTGGGGAGGAGAGCGCTAGGGAAGCTACGTGTGTGAGGCAGCTGCTGGGCGCCCAGGGAGTCAGCCTCCGGGTTTGCGGGGCTGCAGACCCCAGCCAGGGGCCCTGGGAGCCTGGGGCACTCCGTGCGGCGCTGATCCTGGGCGGCCAAGCAACCGCTGGAGGAGCCCTGCACTGGCCCTTCCCTTCCCTCGCACAGAGCTCTTCTTGCTGGAGCCCTTGGCAGTGTGCAAGCCACCGGCCCCTAAGCCCTCCCCAAGGACGCCTGGGGCCTAGGTGCAAAGGCAAGGCAGGAGCGGAGCTGAGGCCAGGAAGGCGCCAGTGGCGTCTCCCAGCCTCGCGCAGCCTGCTCCTTCCTGGGCAGGAAGCCTAGCAGCGAGGCAAGTCTGGGCAAGGCTCGCCCAGGGCAGAGCAGCCTCCCGCCAGCAACTCTGCCAGATCGGGCCTCTGAGCAGAGCTGGAGCTCTGCCGTCCTGGAGGCGCACACGGCTCCAGCCAAGTAGGGCTTGAGCCAAACGAGGCTGGGCTTCCTCTTCTTCCCTCGAGGAGGCTCGCCTCTCCGCCAGCTGTTCACTCAGCTTCCAGGTGGGGGCGCTCTTCGACTCCAGCAGGTCTTGGCTCAGGGGCTGCTTGCCCTGAGCTGGGGCTGTGCGCGGGAGCCCAGGCAAGCAGGGGCAGGCCCTAACCAGCTGCAAACGTCTCTGATGGGGAGGAGAGCGCTAGGGAAGCTACGTGTGTGAGGCAGCTGCTGGGCGCCCAGGGAGTCAGCCTCCGGGTGTGCGGGGCTGCAGACCCCAGCCAGGGGCCATGGGAGCCTGGTGCACTCCGTGCCGAGCTAAGTCTGGGGGGCCAAGCAACCGCTGGAGGAGCCCTGCACTGGCCCTTCCCTTCCCTCGCACAGAGCTCTTCCTGCTGGAGCCCTTGGCAGTGTGCCAGCCACCGGCCCCTAAGCCCTCCGCAAGGACTCCTTGGGCCTAGGTTCAAAGGCAAGGCAGGAGCGGAGCTGAGGCCAGTAAGGCGCCAGTGGCGTCTCCCAGCCTCACGCAGCCTGCTCCTTCCTGGGCAGGAAGCCTAGCAGCGAGGCAAGTCTGGGCAAGGCTCGCCCAGGGCAGAGCAGCTTCGCGCCAGCAACTATGCCAGATCAGGCCTCTGAGCAGAGCTTGAGCTCTGCCGTCCTGGAGGCGCACTCGGCTCCAGCCAAATAGGGCTTGAGCCAAACGAGGCTGGGCTGCCTCTTCTTCCCTCGAGGAGGCTCGCCTCCCCGCCAGCTGTTCACTCGGCTTCCAGGTGGGGGCGCTCTGCGCCTCCTGCAGGTCTTGGCTCAGGGGCTGCCTGCCCTGAGCTGGGGCTGTGCGCAGGAGCCCAGGCACGCAGGGGCAGGCCCCAACCAGCTGCACACGTCTCTGCTGGGGAGGAGAGCGCTAGGGAAGCTACGTGTGTGAGGCAGCTGCTGGGCGCCCAGGGAGTCAGCCTCCGGGTGTGCGGGGCTGCAGACACCAGCCAGGGGCCCTAGGAGCCTGGTGCACTCCGCGCGGCGCTGAGTCTGGGCGGCCAAGCAACCTCTGGAGGAGCCCTGCACTAGCCCTTTCCTTCCCTCGCACAGAACTCTTCCTGCTGGAGCCCTTGGCAGTGTGCAAGCCACCGGCCCCTAAGCCCTCCCCAAGGACGCCTGGGGCCTAGGTGCAAAGGCAAGGCAGGAGCGGAGCTGAGGCCAGGAAGGCGCCAGTGGCGTCTCCCAGCCTCGCGCAGCCTGCTCCTTCCTGGGCAGGAAGCCTAGCAGCGAGGCAAGTCTGGGCAAGGCTCGCCCAGGGCAGAGCAGCCTCGCGCCAGCAACTCTGCCAGATCGGGCCTCTGAGCAGAGCTGGAGCTCTGCCGTCCTGGAGGCGCACTCGGCTACAGCCAAGTAGGGCTTGAGCCAAACGAGGCTGGGCTGCCTCTTCTTCCCTCGAGGAGGCTCGCCTCCCCACCAGCTGTTCACTCGGCTTCCAGGTGGGGGCGCTCTTCGCCTCCTGCAGGTCTTGGCTCAGGGGCTGCTTGCTCTGAGCTGGGGCTGTGGGCGGGAGCCCAGGCACGCAGGGGCAGGCCCCAACCAGCTGCACACGTCTCTGCTGGGGAGGAGAGCGCTAGGGAAGCTACGTGCGTGAGGCAGCTGCTGGGCTCCCAGGGAGTCAGCCTCCGGGTGTGCGGAGCTGCAGACCCCAGCCAGGGGCCCTGGGAGCCTGATGCACTCCGTGCGGCGCTGAGTCTAGGCGGCCAAGCAACCTCTGGAGAAGCCCTGCACTGGCCCTTCCCTTCCCTCGCACAGAGCTCTTCCTTCTGGAGCCCTTGGCAGTGTGCAAGCCACCGGCCCCTAAGCCCTCCCCAAGGACGCCTGGGGCCTAGGTGCAAAGACAAGGCAGGAGAGGAGCTGAGGCCAGGAAGGCGCCAGTGGCGTCTCCCAGCCTCGCGCAACCTGCTCCTTCCTGGGCAGGAAGCCTAGCAGCGAGGCAACTCTGGGCAAGGCTCGCCCAGGGCAGAGCAGCCTCGCGCCAGCAACTCTGCCAGATCGGGCCTCTGAGCAGAGCTGGAGCTCTGCCGTCCTGGAGGCGAACTCGGCTCCAGCCAAGTAGGGCTTGAGCCAAACGAGGCTGGGCTGCCTCTTCTTCCCTCGAGGAGGCTCGCCTCCCCGCCAGCTGTTCACTCGGCTTCCAGGTGGGGGCGATCTGCGCCTCCTGCAGGTCTTGGCTCAGGGGCTGCTTGCTCTGAGATGGGGCTGTGGGCGGGAGCCCAGGCACGCAGGGGCAGGCCCCAACCAGCTGCACACGTCTCTGCTGGGGAGGAGAGCGCTAGGGAAGCTACGTGTGTGAGGCTGCTGCTGGGCGTCCAGGGAGTCAGCCTCCGGGTGTGCGGGGCTGCAGACCACAGCCAGGGGCACTGGCAGCCTGGTGCACTCCGTGCGGCGCTGAGCCTGGGCGGCCAAGCAACCGCTGGAGGAGCCCTGCACTGGCCCTTCCCTTCCCTCGCACAGAGCTCTTCCTGCTGGAGCCCTTGGCAGTGTGCAAGCCACCGGCCCCTAAGCCCTGCCCAAGGACGCCTGGGGCCTAGGTGCAAAGGCAAGGCAGGAGCGGAGCTGAGGCCAGGAAGGCGCCAGTGGCGTCTCCCAGCCTCGCGCAGCCTGCTCCTTCCTGGGCAGGAAGCCTAGCAGTGAGGCAAGTCTGGGCAAGGCTCGCCCAGGGCAGAGCAGCCTCGCGCCAGCAACTCTGCCAGAACGGGCCTCTGAGCAGAGCTGGAGCTCTGCTGTCCTGGAGGCGCACTCGGCTCCAGCCAAGTAGGGCTTGAGCCAAACGAGGCTGGGCTGCCTCTTCTTCCCTCGAGGAGGCTCGCCTCCCCGCCAGCTGTTCACTCGGCTTCCAGGTGGGGGCGCTCTGCGCCTCCTGCAGGTCTTGGCTCAGGGGCTGCTTGCTCTGAGCTGGGGCTGTGGGCGGGAGCCCAGGCACGCAGGGGCAGGCCCCAACCAGCTGCACACGTCTCTGCTGGGGAGGAGAGCGCTAGGGAAGCTACGTGTGTGAGGCAGCTGCTGGGCGCCCAGGGAGTCAGCCTCCGGGTGTGCGGGGCTGCAGACCCCAGCCAGGGGCCCTGGGAGCCTGGTGCACTCCGTGCGGCGCTGAGTCTGGGCGGCCAAGCAACCGCTTGAGGAGCCCTGCACTGGCCCTTCCCTTCCCTCGCACAGAGCTCTTCCTGCTGCAGCCCTTGGCAGTGTGCAAGCCACCGGCCCCTAACCACTCCCCAAGAATGCCTGGGGCCTCGGTGCAAAGGCAAGGCAGGAGCGGAGCTGAGGCCAGGAAGGCGCCAGTGGCGTCTCCCAGCCTCGCGCAGCCTGCTCCTTCCTGGGCAGGAAGACAAGCAGCGAGGCAAGTCTGGGCAAGGCTCGCCCAGGGCAGAGCAGCCTCCCGCCAGCAACTCTGCCAGAACGGGCCTCTGAGCAGAGCTGGAGCTCTGCCGTCCTGGAGGCGCACTCGGCTCCAGCCAAGGAGGGCTTGAGCCAAACGAGGCTGGGCTGCCTCTTCTTCCCTCGAGGAGGCTCGCCTCCCCGCCAGCTGTTCACTCGGCTTCCAGGTGGGGGCGCTCTGCGCCTCCTGCTGGTCTTGGCTCAGGGGCTGCTTGCCCTGAGCTGGGGCTGTGGGAGGGAGCCCAGGCACGCAGGGGCAGGCCCCAACCAGCTGCACACGTCTCTGCTAGGTAGGAGAGCGCTAGGGAAGCTACGTGTGTGAGGCAGCTCCTGGGGGCCCAGGGAGTCAGCCTCCGGGTGTGCGGGGCTGCAGACCCCAGCCAGAGGCCCTGGGAGCCTGGTGCACTCCGTGCGGCGCTGAGTCTTGGCGGCCAAGCAACCTCTGGAGGAGCCCTGCACTAGCCCTTTCCTTCCCTCGCACAGAGCTCTTCCTGCTGGAGCCCTTGGCAGTGTGCAAGCCACCGGCCCCTAAGCCCTCCCCAAGGACGCCTGGGGCCTAGGTGCAAAGGCAAGGCAGGAGAGGAGCTGAGGCCAGGAAGGCGCCAGTGGCGTCTCCCAGCCTCGCGCAACCTGCTCCTTCTTGGGCAGGAAGCAGAGCAGCGAGGCAAGTCTGGGCAAGGCTCGCCCAGGGCAGAGCAGCCTCGCGCCAGCCACTCTGCCAGATCGGGCCTCTGAGCAGAGCAGGATCTCTGCCGTCCTGGAGGCGCACTCGGCTCCAGCAACTAGGGCTTGAGCCAAACGAGGCTGGGCTGCCTCTTCTTCCCTCGAGGAGGCTCGCCTCCCCGCCAGCTGTTCAGTCGGCTTCCAGGTGGGGGCGCTCTGCGCCTCCTGCAGGTCTTGGCTCAGGGGCTGCTTGCTCTGAGCTGGGGCTGTGGGCGGGAGCCCAGGCACGCAGGGGCAGGCCCCAACCAGCTGCACACGTCTCTGCTGGGGAGGAGAGCGCTAGGGAAGCTACGTGTGTGAGGCAGCTGCTGGGCGCCCAGGGAGTCAGCCTCCGGGTGTGCGGGGCTGCAGACCCCAGCCAGGGGCCCTGGGAGCCTGGTGCACTCCGTGTGGCCCTGAGCCTGGGCGGCCAAGGAACCGCTGGAGGAGCCCTGCACTGGCCCTTCCCTTCCCTCGCACAGAGCGCTTCCTGCTGGAGCCCTTGGCAGTGTGCAAGCCACCGGCCCCTAAGCCCTGCCCAAGGACGCCTGGGGCCTAGGTGCAAAGGCAAGGCAGCAGCGGAGCTGAGGCCAGGAAGGCGCCAGTGGCGTCTTCCAGCCTCTCGCAGCCTGCTCCTTCCTGGGCAGGAAGCCTAGCAGCGAGGCAAGTCTGGGCAAGGCTCGCCCAGGGCATAGCAGCTTCGCGCCAGCAACTATGCCAGATCAGGCCTCTGAGCAGAGCTGGAGCTCTGCCGTCCTGGAGGCACACTCGGCTCCAGCCAAGTAGGGCTTGAGCCAAACGAGGCTGGGCTGCCTCTTCTTCCCTCGAGAAGGCTCGCCTCCCCGCCAGCTGTTCACTCGGCTTCCAGGTGGGGGCCCTCTGCGCCTCCTGCAGGTCTAGGCTCAGGGGCTGCCTGCCCTGAGCTGGGGCTGTGCGCAGGAGCCAAGGCACGCAGGGGCAGGCCCCAACCAGCTGCACACGTCTCTGCTGGGGAGGAGAGCGCTAGGGAAGCTACGTGTGTGAGGCAGCTGCTGGGCGCCCAGGGAGTCAGCCTCCGGGTGTGCGGGGCTGCAGACACCAGCCAGGGGCCCTAGGAGCCTGGTGCACTCCGCGCGGCGCTGAGTCTGGGCGGCCAAGCAACCTCTGGAGGAGCCCTGCACTAGCCCTTTCCTTCCCTCGCACAGTGCTCTTCCTGCTGGAGCCCTTAGCAGTGTGCAAGCCACCGGCCCCTAAGCCCTCTCCAAGGACGCCTGGGGCCTAGGTGCAAAGGCAAGGCAGGAGCGGAGCTGAGGCCAGGAAGGCGCCAGTGGCGTCTCCCAGCCTCGCGCAGCCTGCTCCTTCCTGGGCAGGAAGACTAGCAGCGAGGCAAGTCTGGGCAAGGCTCGCCCAGGGCAGAGCAGCCTCGCGCCAGCAACTCTGCCAGAACGGGCCTCTCAGCAGAGCAGGAGCTCTGCCGTCCTGGAGGCGCACTCGGCTCCAGCCAAGGAGGGCTTGAGCCAAACGAGGCTGGGCTGCCTCTTCTTCCCTCGAGAAGGCTCGCCTCCCCGCCAGCTGTTCACTCGGCTTCCAGGTGGGGGCGCTCTTCGCCTCCTGCAGGTCTTGGCTCAGGGGCTGCTTTCCCTGAGCTGGGGCTGTGCGCGGGAGCCCAGGCACGCAGGGGCAGGCCCCAACCAGCTGCACACGTCTCTGCTGGGGAGGAGAGCGCTAGGGAAGCTACGTGTGTGAGGCAGCTGCTGGGCGTCCAGGGAGTCAGCCTCCGGGTGTGCGGGGCTGCAGACCACAGCCAGGGGCACTGGCAGCCTGGTGCACTCCGTGCGGCGCTGAGCCTGGGCGGCCAAGCAACCGCTGGAGGAGCCCTGCACTGGCCCTTCCCTTCCCTCGCACAGAGCTCTTCCTGCTGGAGCCCTTGGCAGTGTGCAAGCCACCGGCCCCTAAGCCCTGCCCAAGGACGCCTGGGGCCTAGGTGCAAAGGCAAGGCAGGAGCGGAGCTGAGGCCAGGAAGGCGCCAGTGGCGTCTCCCAGCCTCGCGCAGCCTGCTCCTTCCTGGGCAGGAAGCCTAGCAGTGAGGCAAGTCTGGGCAAGGCTCGCCCAGGGCAGAGCAGCCTCGCGCCAGCAACTCTGCCAGAACGGGCCTCTGAGCAGAGCTGGAGCTCTGCTGTCCTGGAGGCGCACTCGGCTCCAGCCAAGTAGGGCTTGAGCCAAACGAGGCTGGGCTGCCTCTTCTTCCCTCGAGGAGGCTCGCCTCCCCGCCAGCTGTTCACTCGGCTTCCAGGTGGGGGCGCTCTGCGCCTCCTGCAGGTCTTGGCTCAGGGGCTGCTTGCTCTGAGCTGGGGCTGTGGGCGGGAGCCCAGGCACGCAGGGGCAGGCCCCAACCAGCTGCACACGTCTCTGCTGGGGAGGAGAGCGCTAGGGAAGCTACGTGTGTGAGGCAGCTGCTGGGCGCCCAGGGAGTCAGCCTCCGGGTGTGCGGGGCTGCAGACCCCAGCCAGGGGCCCTGGGAGCCTGGTGCACTCCGTGCGGCGCTGAGCCTGGCGGCCAAGCAACCGCTGGAGGAGCCCTGCACTGGCCCTTCCCTTCCCTCGCACAGAGCGCTTCCTGCTGGAGCCCTTGGCAGTGTGCAAGCCACCGGCCCCTAAGCCCTCCCCAAGGACGCCTGGGGCCTAGGTGCAAAGGCAAGGCAGGAGCGGAGCTGAGGCCAGGAAGGCGCCAGTGGCGTCTTCCAGCCTCGCGCAGCCTGCTCCTTCCTGGGCAGGAAGCCTAGCAGCGAGGAAAGTCTGGGCAAGGCTCGCCCAGGGCAGAGCAGCCTCGCGCCAGCAACTCTGCCAGAACGGGCCTCTGAGCAGAGCTGGAGCTCTGCCGTCCTGGAGGCGCACTCGGCTCCAGCCAAGTAGGGCTTGAGCCAAACGAGGCTGGGCTGCCTCTTCTTCCCTCGAGGAGGCTCGCCTCCCCGCCAGCTGTTCACTCGGCTTCCAGGTGGGGGCGCTCTGCGCCTCCTGCAGGTCTTGGCTCAGGGGCTGCTTGCCCTGAGCTGGGGCTGTGGGCGGGAGCCCAGGCACGCAGGGGCAGGCCCCAACCAGCTGCACACGTCTCTGCTGGGCAGGAGAGTGCTAGGGAAGCTACGTGTGTGAGGCAGCTACTGGGCGCCCAGGGAGTCAGCCTCCGGGTGTGCGGGGCTGCAGACACCAGCCAGGGGCCCTGGGAGCCTGGTGCACTCCGTGCGGCGCTGAGCCTGGGCGGCCAAGCAACCGCTGGAGGAGCCCTGCACTTGCCCTTCCCTTCCCTCGCACAGAGCTCTTCCTGCTGGAGCCCTTGGCAGTGTGCAAGCCACCGGCCCCTAAGCCCTCCCCAAGGACGCCTGGGGCCTAGGTGCAAAGGCAAGGCAGGAGCGGAGCTGAGGCCAGGAAGGCGCCAGTGGCGTCTCCCATCCTCGCGCAGCCTGCTCCTTCCTGGGCAGGAAGTCTAGCAGCGAGGCAAGTCTGGGCAAGGCTCGCCCATGGCAGAGCAGCCTCCCGCCAGCAACTCTGCCAGATCGGGCCTCTGAGCAGAGCTGGAGCTCTGCCGTCCTGGAGGCGCACACGGCTCCAGCCAAGTAGGGCTTGAGCCAAACGAGGCTGGGATTCCTCTTCTTCCCTCGAGGAGGCTCGCCTCTCCGCCAGCTGTTCACTCAGCTTCCAGGTGGGGGCGCTCTTCGACTCCTGCAGGTCTTGGCTCAGGGGATGCTTGCCCTGAGCTGGGGCTGTGCGCGGGAGCCCAGGCAAGCAGGGGCAGGCCCTAACCAGCTGCAAACATCTCTGCTGGGGAGGAGAGCGCTAGGGAATCTACGTGTGTGAGGCAGCTGCTGGGCGCCCAGGGAGTCAGCCTCCGGGTGTGCGGGGCTGCAGACCCCAGCCAGGGGCCATGGGAGCCTGGTGCACTGCGTGCCGAGCTAAGTCTGGGCGGCCAAGCAACCGCTGGAGGAGCCCTGCACTGGCCCTTCCCTTCCCTCGCACAGAGCTCTTCCTGCTGGAGCCCTTGGCAGTGTGCCAGCCACCGGCCCCTAAGCCCTCCGCAAGGACGCCTTGGGCCTAGGTTCAAAGGCAAGGCAGGAGCGGAGCTGAGGCCAGGAAGGCGCCAGTGGCGTCTCCCAGCCTCACGCAGCCTGCTCCTTCCTGGGCAGGAAGCCTAGCAGCGAGGCAAGTCTGGGCAAGGCTCGCCCAGGGCAGAGCAGCTTCGCGCCAGCAACTATGCCAGATCAGGCCTCTGAGCAGAGCTTGAGCTCTGCCGTCCTGGAGGCGCACTCGGCTCCAGCCAAATAGGGCTTGAGCCAAACGAGGCTGGGCTGCCTCTTCTTCCCTCGAGGAGGCTCGCCTCCCCGCCAGCTGTTCACTCGGCTTCCAGGTGGGGGCGCTCTGCGCCTCCTGCAGGTCTTGGCTCAGGGGCTGCTTGCTCTGAGCTGGGGCTGTGGGCGGGAGCACAGGCACGCAGGGGCAGGCCCCAACCAGCTGCACACGTCTCTGCTGGGGAGGAGAGCGCTAGGGAAGCTACGTGTGTGAGGCAGCTGCCTGGCGCAAAGGGAGTCAGCCTCCGGGTGTGCGGGGCTGCAGACCCCAGCCAGGGGCCCTGGGAGCCTGGTGCACTCCGTGCGGCGCTGAGCCTGGGCGGCCAAGCAACCGCTGGAGGAGCCCTGCACTGGCCCTTCCCTTCCCTCGCACAGAGCGCTTCCTGCTGGAGCCCTTGGCAGTGTGCAAGCCACCGGCCCCTAAGCCCTCCCCAAGGACGCCTGGGGCCTAGGTGCAAAGGCAAGGCAGGAGCGGAGCTGAGGCCAGGAAGGCGCCAGTGGCGTCTTCCAGCCTCGCGCAGCCTGCTCCTTCCTGGGCAGGAAGCCTAGCAGCGAGGAAAGTCTGGGCAAGGCTCGCCCAGGGCAGAGCAGCCTCGCGCCAGCAACTCTGCCAGAACGGGCCTCTGAGCAGAGCTGGAGCTCTGCCGTCCTGGAGGTGCACTCATTGCAGCCAAGTGGGGCTTGAGCCAAACGAGGCTGGGCTGCCTCTTCTTCCCTCGAGGAGGCTCGCCTCCCCGCCAGCTGTTCACTCGGCTTCCAGGTGGGGGCGCTCTGCGCCTCCTGCAGGTCTTGGCTCAGGGGCTGCTTGCTCTGAGCTGGGGCTGTGGGCGGGAGCACAGGCACGCAGGGGCAGGCCCCAACCAGCTGCACACGTCTCTGCTGGGGAGGAGAGCGCTAGGGAAGCTACGTGTGTGAGGCAGCTGCTGGGCGCCCAGGGAGTCAGCCTCCGGGTGTGCGGGGCTGCAGACCCCAGCCAGGGGCCCTGGGAGCCTGGGGCACTCCGTGCGGCGCTGAGCCTGGGCGGCCAAGCAACCGCTGGAGGAGCCCTGCACTGGCCCTTCCCTTCCCTCGCACAGAGCGCTTCCTGCTGGAGCCCTTGGCAGTGTGCAAGCCACCGGCCCCTAAGCCCTCCCCAAGGACGCCTGGGGCCTAGGTGCAAAGGCAAGGCAGGAGCGGAGCTGAGGCCAGGAAGGCGCCAGTGGCGTCTTCCAGCCTCGCGCAGCCTGCTCCTTCCTGGGCAGGAAGCCTAGCAGCGAGGAAAGTCTGGGCAAGGCTCGCCCAGGGCAGAGCAGCCTCGCGCCAGCAACTCTGCCAGAACGGGCCTCTGAGCAGAGCTGGAGCTCTGCCGTCCTGGAGGCGCACTCGGCTCCAGCCAAGTAGGGCTTGAGCCAAACGAGGCTGGGCTGCCTCTTCTTCCCTCGAGGAGGCTCGCCTCCCCGCCAGCTGTTCACTCGGCTTCCAGGTGGGGGCGCTCTGCGCCTCCTGCAGGTCTTGGCTCAGGGGCTGCTTGCCCTGAGCTGGGGCTGTGGGCGGGAGCCCAGGCACGCAGGGGCAGGCCCCAACCAGCTGCACACGTCTCTGCTGGGCAGGAGAGTGCTAGGGAAGCTACGTGTGTGAGGCAGCTACTGGGCGCCCAGGGAGTCAGCCTCCGGGTGTGCGGGGCTGCAGACACCAGCCAGGGGCCCTGGGAGCCTGGTGCACTCCGTGCGGCGCTGAGCCTGGGCGGCCAAGCAACCGCTGGAGGAGCCCTGCACTTGCCCTTCCCTTCCCTCGCACAGAGCTCTTCCTGCTGGAGCCCTTGGCAGTGTGCAAGCCACCGGCCCCTAAGCCCTCCCCAAGGACGCCTGGGGCCTAGGTGCAAAGGCAAGGCAGGAGCGGAGCTGAGGCCAGGAAGGCGCCAGTGGCGTCTCCCATCCTCGCGCAGCCTGCTCCTTCCTGGGCAGGAAGTCTAGCAGCGAGGCAAGTCTGGGCAAGGCTCGCCCATGGCAGAGCAGCCTCCCGCCAGCAACTCTGCCAGATCGGGCCTCTGAGCAGAGCTGGAGCTCTGCCGTCCTGGAGGCGCACACGGCTCCAGCCAAGTAGGGCTTGAGCCAAACGAGGCTGGGATTCCTCTTCTTCCCTCGAGGAGGCTCGCCTCTCCGCCAGCTGTTCACTCAGCTTCCAGGTGGGGGCGCTCTTCGACTCCTGCAGGTCTTGGCTCAGGGGATGCTTGCCCTGAGCTGGGGCTGTGCGCGGGAGCCCAGGCAAGCAGGGGCAGGCCCTAACCAGCTGCAAACATCTCTGCTGGGGAGGAGAGCGCTAGGGAATCTACGTGTGTGAGGCAGCTGCTGGGCGCCCAGGGAGTCAGCCTCCGGGTGTGCGGGGCTGCAGACCCCAGCCAGGGGCCATGGGAGCCTGGTGCACTGCGTGCCGAGCTAAGTCTGGGCGGCCAAGCAACCGCTGGAGGAGCCCTGCACTGGCCCTTCCCTTCCCTCGCACAGAGCTCTTCCTGCTGGAGCCCTTGGCAGTGTGCCAGCCACCGGCCCCTAAGCCCTCCGCAAGGACGCCTTGGGCCTAGGTTCAAAGGCAAGGCAGGAGCGGAGCTGAGGCCAGGAAGGCGCCAGTGGCGTCTCCCAGCCTCACGCAGCCTGCTCCTTCCTGGGCAGGAAGCCTAGCAGCGAGGCAAGTCTGGGCAAGGCTCGCCCAGGGCAGAGCAGCTTCGCGCCAGCAACTATGCCAGATCAGGCCTCTGAGCAGAGCTTGAGCTCTGCCGTCCTGGAGGCGCACTCGGCTCCAGCCAAATAGGGCTTGAGCCAAACGAGGCTGGGCTGCCTCTTCTTCCCTCGAGGAGGCTCGCCTCCCCGCCAGCTGTTCACTCGGCTTCCAGGTGGGGGCGCTCTGCGCCTCCTGCAGGTCTTGGCTCAGGGGCTGCTTGCTCTGAGCTGGGGCTGTGGGCGGGAGCACAGGCACGCAGGGGCAGGCCCCAACCAGCTGCACACGTCTCTGCTGGGGAGGAGAGCGCTAGGGAAGCTACGTGTGTGAGGCAGCTGCCTGGCGCAAAGGGAGTCAGCCTCCGGGTGTGCGGGGCTGCAGACCCCAGCCAGGGGCCCTGGGAGCCTGGTGCACTCCGTGCGGCGCTGAGCCTGGGCGGCCAAGCAACCGCTGGAGGAGCCCTGCACTGGCCCTTCCCTTCCCTCGCACAGAGCGCTTCCTGCTGGAGCCCTTGGCAGTGTGCAAGCCACCGGCCCCTAAGCCCTCCCCAAGGACGCCTGGGGCCTAGGTGCAAAGGCAAGGCAGGAGCGGAGCTGAGGCCAGGAAGGCGCCAGTGGCGTCTTCCAGCCTCGCGCAGCCTGCTCCTTCCTGGGCAGGAAGCCTAGCAGCGAGGAAAGTCTGGGCAAGGCTCGCCCAGGGCAGAGCAGCCTCGCGCCAGCAACTCTGCCAGAACGGGCCTCTGAGCAGAGCTGGAGCTCTGCCGTCCTGGAGGTGCACTCATTGCAGCCAAGTGGGGCTTGAGCCAAACGAGGCTGGGCTGCCTCTTCTTCCCTCGAGGAGGCTCGCCTCCCCGCCAGCTGTTCACTCGGCTTCCAGGTGGGGGCGCTCTGCGCCTCCTGCAGGTCTTGGCTCAGGGGCTGCTTGCTCTGAGCTGGGGCTGTGGGCGGGAGCACAGGCACGCAGGGGCAGGCCCCAACCAGCTGCACACGTCTCTGCTGGGGAGGAGAGCGCTAGGGAAGCTACGTGTGTGAGGCAGCTGCTGGGCGCCCAGGGAGTCAGCCTCCGGGTGTGCGGGGCTGCAGACCCCAGCCAGGGGCCCTGGGAGCCTGGGGCACTCCGTGCGGCGCTGAGCCTGGGCGGCCAAGCAACCGCTGGAGGAGCCCTGCACTGGCCCTTCCCTTCCCTCGCACAGAGCGCTTCCTGCTGGAGCCCTTGGCAGTGTGCAAGCCACCGGCCCCTAAGCCCTCCCCAAGGACGCCTGGCGCCTAGGTGCAAAGGCAAGGCAGCAGCGGAGCTGAGGCCAGGAAGGCGCCAGTGGCGTCTTCCAGCCTCGCGCAGCCTGCTCCTTCCTGGGCAGGAAGCCTAGCAGCGAGGAAAGTCTGGGCAAGGCTCGCCCAGGGCAGAGCAGCCTCTCGCCAGCAACTCTGCCAGAACGGGCCTCTGAGCAGAGCTGGAGCTCTGCCGTCCTGGAGGCGCACTCGGCTCCAGCCAAGTAGGGCTTGAGCCAAACGAGGCTGGGCTTCCTCTTCTTCCCTCGAGGAGGCTCGCCTCCCCGCCAGCTGTTCACTCGGCTTCCAGGTGGGGGCGCTCTTCGCCTCGTGCAGGTCTTGGCTCAGGGGCTGCTTGCCCTGAGCTGGGGCTGTGCGCGGGATCCCAGGCACGCAGGGGCAGGCCCCAACCAGCTGCACACGTCTCTGCTGGGGAGGAGAGCGCTAGGGAAGCTACGTGTGTGAGGCAGCTGCTGGGCGCCCAGGGAGTCAGCCTCCGGGTGTGCGGGGCTGCAGACCCCAGCCAGGGGCCCTGGGAGCCTGGTGCACTCCGTGCGGCGCTGAGCCTGGGCGGCCAAGCAACCGCTGGGGGAGCCCTGCACTGGCCCTTCCCTTCCCTCGCACAGAGCTCTTCCTGCTGGAGCCCTTGGTAGTGTGCAAGCCACCGGCCCCTAAGCCCTCCCCAAGGACGCCTGGGGCCTAGGTGCAAAGGCAAGGCAGGAGCGGAGCTGAGGCCAGGAAGGCGCCAGTGGCGTCTTCCAGCCTCGCGCAGCCTGCTCCTTCCTGGGCAGGAAGCCTAGCAGCGAGGCAAGTCTGGGCAAGGCTCGCCCAGGGCAGAGCAGCCTCGCGCCAGCAACTCTGCCAGAACGGGCCTCTGAGCAGAGCTGGAGCTCTGCCGTCCTGGAGGCGCACTCGGCTCCAGCCAAGTAGGGCTTGAGCCAAACGAGGCTGGGCTGCCTCTTCTTCCCTCGAGGAGGCTCGCCTCCCCGCCAGCTGTTCACTCGGCTTCCAGGTGGGGGCGCTCTGCGCCTCCTGCAGGTCTTGGCTCAGGGGCTGCTTGCCCTGAGCTGGGGCTGTGGGCGGGAGCCCAGGCACGCAGGGGCAGGCCCCAACCAGCTGCACACGTCTCTGCTGCGGAGGAGAGCGCTAGGGAAGCTACGTGTGTGAGGAAGCTGCTGGGCGCCCAGGGAGTCAGCCTCCGGGTGTGCGGGGCTGCAGACCCCAGCCAGGGCCCTGGGAGCCTGGTGCACTCCGTGCCGAGCTAAGTCTGGGCGGCCAAGCCACCGCTGGAGGAGCCCTGCACTAGCTCTTCCCTTCCCTCGCACAGAGCTCTTCCTGCTGGAGCCCTTGGCAGTGTGCAAGCCACCGGCCCCTAAGCCCTCCCCAAGGACGCCTGGGGCCTAGGTGCAAAGGCAAGGCAGGAGCGGAGCTGAGGCCAGGAAGGCGCCAGTGGCGTCTCCCAGCCTCGCGCAGCCTGCTCCTTCCTGGGCAGGAAGCCTAGCAGCGAGGCAAGTCTGGGCAAGGCTCGCCCAGGGCATAGCAGCTTCGCGCCAGCAACTATGCCAGATCATGCTTCTGAGCAGAGCTGGAGCTCTGCCGTCCTGGAGGCACACTCGGCTCCAGCCAAGTAGGGCTTGAGCCAAACGAGGCTGGGCTGCCTCTTCTTCCCTCGAGAAGGCTCGCCTCCCCGCCAGCTGTTCACTCGGCTTCCAGGTGGGGGCGCTCTGCGCCTCCTGCAGGTCTTGGCTCAGGGGCTGCTTGCTCTGAGCTGGGGCTGTGGGCGGGAGCACAGGCACGCAGGGGCAGGCCCCAACCAGCTGCACACGTCTCTGCTGGGGAGGAGAGCGCTAGGGAAGCTACGTGTGTGAGGCAGCTGCTGGGCGCCCAGGGAGTCAGCCTCCGGGTGTGCGGGGCTGCAGACCCCAGCCAGGGGCCCTGGGAGCCTGGTGCACTCCGTGCGGCGCTGAGCCTGGGCGGCCAAGCAACCGCTGGAGGAGCCCTGCACTGGCCCTTCCCTTCCCTCGCACAGAGCGCTTCCTGCTGGAGCCCTTGGCAGTGTGCAAGCCACCGGCCCCTAAGCCCTCCCCAAGGACGCCTGGGGCCTAGGTGCAAAGGCAAGGCAGGAGCGGAGCTGAGGCCAGGAAGGCGCCAGTGGCGTCTTCCAGCCTCGCGCAGCCTGCTCCTTCCTGGGCAGGAAGCCTAGCAGCGAGGAAAGTCTGGGCAAGGCTCGCCCAGGGCAGAGCAGCCTCGCGCCAGCAACTCTGCCAGAACGGGCCTCTGAGCAGAGCTGGAGCTCTGCCGTCCTGGAGGCGCACTCGGCTCCAGCCAAGTAGGGCTTGAGCCAAACGAGGCTGGGCTGCCTCTTCTTCCCTCGAGGAGGCTCGCCTCCCCGCCAGCTGTTCACTCGGCTTCCAGGTGGGGGCGCTCTGCGCCTCCTGCAGGTCTTGGCTCAGGGGCTGCTTGCCCTGAGCTGGGGCTGTGGGCGGGAGCCCAGGCACGCAGGGGCAGGCCCCAACCAGCTGCACACGTCTCTGCTGGGCAGGAGAGTGCTAGGGAAGCTACGTGTGTGAGGCAGCTACTGGGCGCCCAGGGAGTCAGCCTCCGGGTGTGCGGGGCTGCAGACCCCAGCCAGGGGCCCTGGGAGCCTGGTGCACTCCGTGCGGCGCTGAGCCTGGGCGGCCAAGCAACCGCTGGAGGAGCCCTGCACTTGCCCTTCCCTTCCCTCGCACAGAGCTGTTCCTGCTGGAGCCCTTGGCAGTGTGCAAGCCACCGGCCCCTAAGCCCTCCCCAAGGACGCCTGGGGCCTAGGTGCAAAGGCAAGGCAGGAGCGGAGCTGAGGCCAGGAAGGCGCCAGTGGCATCTCCCATCCTCGCGCAGCCTGCTCCTTCCTGGGCAGGAAGTCTAGCAGCGAGGCAAGTCTGGGCAAGGCTCGCCCATGGCAGAGCAGCCTCCCGCCAGCAACTCTGCCAGATCGGGCCTCTGAGCAGAGCTGGAGCTCTGCCGTCCTGGAGGCGCACTAGGCTCCAGCCAAGTAGGGCTTGAGCCAAACGAGGCTGGGATTCCTCTTCTTCCCTCGAGGAGGCTCGCCTCTCCGCCAGCTGTTCACTCAGCTTCCAGGTGGGGGCGCTCTTCGACTCCTGCAGGTCTTGGCTCAGGGGATGCTTGCCCTGAGCTGGGGCTGTGCGCGGGAGCCCAGGCAAGTAGGGGCAGGCCCTAACCAGCTGCAAACGTCTCTGCTGGGGAGGAGAGCGCTAGGGAATCTACGTGTGTGAGGCAGCTGCTGGGCGCCCAGGGAGTCAGCCTCCGGGTGTGCGGGGCTGCAGACCCCAGCCAGGGGCCATGGGAGCCTGGTGCACTCCGTGCCGAGCTAAGTCTGGGCGGCCAAGCAACCGCTGGAGGAGCCCTGCACTGGCCCTTCCCTTCCCTCGCACAGAGCTCTTCCTGCTGGAGCCCTTGGCAGTGTGCCAGCCACCGGCCCCTAAGCCCTCCGCAAGGACGCCTGGGGCCTAGGTTCAAAGGCAAGGCAGGAGCGGAGCTGAGGCCAGGAAGGCGCCAGTGGCGTCTCCCAGCCTCACGCAGCCTGCTCCTTCCTGGGCAGGAAGCCTAGCAGCGAGGCAAGTCTCGGCAAGGCTCGCCCAGGGCAGAGCAGCTTCGCGCCAGCAACTATGCCAGATCAGGCCTCTGAGCAGAGCTTGAGCTCTGCCGTCCTGGAGGCGCACTCGGCTCCAGCCAAATAGGGCTTGAGCCAAACGAGGCTGGGCTGCCTCTTCTTCCCTCGAGGAGGCTCGCCTCCCCGCCAGCTTTTCACTCGGCTTCCAGGTGGGGGCGCTCTGCGCCTCCTGCAGGTCTTGGCTCAGGGGCTGCTTGCCCTGAGCTGGGGCTGTGCACGGGATCCCAGGCACGCAGGGGCAGGCCCCAACCAGCTGCACACGTCTCTGCTGGGGAGGAGAGCGCTAGGGAAGCTACGTGTGTGAGGCAGCTGCTGGGCGCCCAGGGAGTCAGCCTCCGGGTGTGCGGGGCTGCAGACCCCAGCCAGGGGCCCTGGGAGCCTGGTGCACTCCGTGCGGCGCTGAGCCTGGGCGGCCAAGCAACCGCTGGAGGAGCCCTGCACTGGCCCTTCCCTTCCCTCGCACAGAGCGCTTCCTGCTGGAGCCCTTGGTAGTGTGCAAGCCACCGGCCCCTAAGCCCTCCCCAAGGACGCCTGGGGCCTAGGTGCAAAGGCAAGGCAGGAGCTGAGCTGAGGCCAGGAAGGCGCCAGTGGCGTCTTCCAGCCTCGCGCAGCCTGCTCCTTCCTGGGCAGGAAGCCTAGCAGCGAGGCAAGTCTGGGCAAGGCTCGCCCAGGGCAGAGCAGCCTCGTGCCAGCAACTCTGCCAGAACGGGCCTCTGAGCAGAGCTGGAGCTCTGCCGTCCTGGAGGCGCACTCGGCTCCAGCCAAGTAGGGCTTGAGCCAAACGAGGCTGGGCTGCCTCTTCTTCCCTCGAGGAGGCTCGCCTCCCCGCCAGCTGTTCACTCGGCTTCCAGGTGGGGGCGCTCTGCGCCTCCTGCAGGTCTTGGCTCAGGGGCTGCTTGCTCTGAGCTGGGGCTGTGGGCGGGAGCACAGGCACGCAGGGGCAGGCCCCAACCAGCTGCACACGTCTCTGCTGGGGAGGAGAGCGCTAGGGAAGCTACGTGTGTGAGGCAGCTGCCTGGCGCAAAGGGAGTCAGCCTCCGGGTGTGCGGGGCTGCAGACCCCAGCCAGGGGCCCTGGGAGCCTGGTGCACTCCGTGCGGCGCTGAGCCTGGGCGGCCAAGCAACCGCTGGAGGAGCCCTGCACTGGCCCTTCCCTTCCCTCGCACAGAGCGCTTCCTGCTGGAGCCCTTGGCAGTGTGCAAGCCACCGGCCCCTAAGCCCTCCCCAAGGACGCCTGGGGCCTAGGTGCAAAGGCAAGGCAGGAGCGGAGCTGAGGCCAGGAAGGCGCCAGTGGCGTCTTCCAGCCTCGCGCAGCCTGCTCCTTCCTTGGCAGGAAGCCTAGCAGCGAGGAAAGTCTGGGCAAGGCTCGCCCAGGGCAGAGCAGCCTCGCGCCAGCAACTCTGCCAGAACGGGCCTCTGAGCAGAGCTGGAGCTCTGCCGTCCTGGAGGTGCACTCATTGCAGCCAAGTGGGGCTTGAGCCAAACGAGGCTGGGCTGCCTCTTCTTCCCTCGAGGAGGCTCGCCTCCCCGCCAGCTGTTCACTCGGCTTCCAGGTGGGGGCGCTCTGCGCCTCCTGCAGGTCTTGGCTCAGGGGCTGCTTGCCCTGAGCTGGGGCTGTGCGCGGGAGCCCAGGCACGCAGGGGCAGGCCCCAACCAGCTGCACACGTCTCTGCTGGGGAGGAGAGCGCAAGGGAAGCTACGTGTGTGAGGAAGCTGCTGGGCGCCCAGGGAGTCAGCCTCCGGGTGTGCGGGGCTGCAGACCCCAGCCAGGGCCCTGGGAGCCTGGTGCACTCCGTGCCGAGCTAAGTCTGGGCGGCCAAGCCACCGCTGGAGGAGCCCTGCACTAGCTCTTCCCTTCCCTCGCACAGAGCTCTTCCTGCTGGAGCCCTTGGCAGTGTGCAAGCCACCGGCCCCTAAGCCCTCCCCAAGGACGCCTGGGGCCTACGTGCAAAGGCAAGGCAGGAGCGGAGCTGAGGCCAGGAAGGCGCCAGTGGCGTCTCCCAGCCTCTCGCAGCCTGCTCCTTCCTGGGCAGAAAGCCTAGCAGCGAGGCAAGTCTGGGCAAGGCTCGCCCAGGGCATAGCAGCTTCGCGCCAGCAACTATGCCAGATCAGGCCTCTGAGCAGAGCTGGAGCTCTGCCGTCCTGGAGGCGCACTCGGCTCCAGCCAAGTAGGGCTTGAGCCAAACGAGGCTGGGCTGCCTCTTCTTCCCTCGAGAAGGCTAGCCTCCCCGCCAGCTGTTCACTCGGCTTCCAGGTGGGGGCCCTCTGCGCCTCCTGCAGGTCTTGGCTCAGGGGCTGCCTGCCCTGAGCTGGGGCTGTGCTCAGGAGCCAAGGCACGCAGGGGCAGGCCCCAACCAGCTGCACACGTCTCTGCTGGGGAGGAGAGCGCTAGGGAAGCTACGTGTGTGAGGCAGCTGCTGGGCGCCCAGGGAGTCAGCCTCCGGGTGTGCGGGGCTGCAGACACCAGCCAGGGGCCCTAGGAGCCTGGTGCACTCCGCCCGGCGCTGAGTCTGGGCGGCCAAGCAACCTCTGGAGGAGCCCTGCACTTGCCCTTTCCTTCCCTCGCACAGTGCTCTTCCTGCTGGAGCCCTTAGCAGTGTGCAAGCCACCGGCCCCTAAGCCCTCCCCAAGGACGCCTGGGGCCTAGGTGCAAAGGCAAGGCAGGAGCGGAGCTGAGGCCAGGAAGGCGCCAGTGGCGTCTCCCAGCCTCGCACAGCCTGCTCCTTCCTGGGCAGGAAGACTAGCAGCGAGGCAAGTCTGGGCAAGGCTCGCCCAGGGCAGAGCAGCCTCGCGCCAGCAACTCTGCCAGAACGGGCCTCTGAGCAGAGCAGGAGCTCTGCCGTCCTGGAGGCGCACTCGGCTCCAGCCAAGGAGGGCTTGAGCCAAACGAGGCTGGGCTGCCTCTTCTTCCCTCGAGGAGGCTCGCCTCCCCGCCAGCTGTTCACTCGGCTTCCAGGTGGGGGCGCTCTGCGCCTCCTGCAGGTCTTGGCTCAGGGGCTGCTTGCTCTGAGCTGGGGCTGTGGGCGGGAGCACAGGCACGCAGGGGCAGGCCCCAACCAGCTGCACACGTCTCTGCTGGGGAGGAGAGCGCTAGGGAAGCTACGTGTGTGAGGCAGCTGCCTGGCGCAAAGGGAGTCAGCCTCCGGGTGTGCGGGGCTGCAGACCCCAGCCAGGGGCCCTGGGAGCCTGGTGCACTCCGTGCGGCGCTGAGCCTGGGCGGCCAAGCAACCGCTGGAGGAGCCCTGCACTGGCCCTTCCCTTCCCTCGCACAGAGCGCTTCCTGCTGGAGCCCTTGGCAGTGTGCAAGCCACCGGCCCCTACGCCCTCCCCAAGGACGCCTGGGGCCTAGGTGCAAAGGCAAGGCAGGAGCGGAGCTGAGGCCAGGAAGGCGCCAGTGGCGTCTTCCAGCTCGCGCAGCCTGCTCCTTCCTGGGCAGGAAGCCTAGCAGCGAGGAAAGTCTGGGCAAGGCTCGCCCAGGGCAGAGCAGCCTCGCGCCAGCAACTCTGCCAGAACGGGCCTCTGAGCAGAGCTGGAGCTCTGCCGTCCTGGAGGTGCACTCATTGCAGCCAAGTGGGGCTTGAGCCAAACGAGGCTGGGCTGCCTCTTCTTCCCTCGAGGAGGCTCGCCTCCCCGCCAGCTGTTCACTCGGCTTCCAGGTGGGGGCGCTCTGCGCCTCCTGCAGGTCTTGGCTCAGGGGCTGCTTGCCCTGAGCTGGGGCTGTGCGCGGGAGCCCAGGCACGCAGGGGCAGGCCCCAACCAGCTGCACACGTCTCTGCTGGGGAGGAGAGCGCAAGGGAAGCTACGTGTGTGAGGAAGCTGCTGGGCGCCCAGGGAGTCAGCCTCCGGGTGTGCGGGGCTGCAGACCCCAGCCAGGGCCCTGGGAGCCTGGTGCACTCCGTGCCGAGCTAAGTCTGGGCGGCCAAGCCACCGCTGGAGGAGCCCTGCACTAGCTCTTCCCTTCCCTCGCACAGAGCTCTTCCTGCTGGAGCCCTTGGCAGTGTGCAAGCCACCGGCCCCTAAGCCCTCCCCAAGGACGCCTGGGGCCTAGGTGCAAAGGCAAGGCAGGAGCGGAGCTGAGGCCAGGAAGGCGCCAGTGGCGTCTCCCAGCCTCGCGCAGCCTGCTCCTTCCTGGGCAGGAAGCCTAGCAGCGAGGCAAGTCTGGGCAAGGCTCGCCCAGGGCATAGCAGCTTCGCGCCAGCAACTATGCCAGATCAGGCCTCTGAGCAGAGCTGGAGCTCTGCCGTCCTGGAGGCACACTCGGCTCCAGCCAAGTAGGGCTTGAGCCAAACGAGGCTGGGCTGCCTCTTCTTCCCTCGAGAAGGCTCGCCTCCCCGCCAGCTGTTCACTCGGCTTCCAGGTGGGGGCGCTCTGCGCCTCCTGCAGGTCTTGGCTCAGGGGCTGCTTGCTCTGAGCTGGGGCTGTGGGCGGGAGCACAGGCACGCAGGGGCAGGCCCCAACCAGCTGCACACGTCTCTGCTGGGGAGGAGAGCGCTAGGGAAGCTACGTGTGTGAGGCAGCTGCTGGGCGCCCAGGGAGTCAGCCTCCGGGTGTGCGGGGCTGCAGACCCCAGCCAGGGGCCCTGGGAGCCTGGTGCACTCCGTGCGGCGCTGAGCCTGGGCGGCCAAGCAACCGCTGGAGGAGCCCTGCACTGGCCCTTCCCTTCCCTCGCACAGAGCGCTTCCTGCTGGAGCCCTTGGCAGTGTGCAAGCCACCGGCCCCTAAGCCCTCCCCAAGGACGCCTGGGGCCTAGGTGCAAAGGCAAGGCAGGAGCGGAGCTGAGGCCAGGAAGGCGCCAGTGGCGTCTTCCAGCCTCGCGCAGCCTGCTCCTTCCTGGGCAGGAAGCCTAGCAGCGAGGAAAGTCTGGGCAAGGCTCGCCCAGGGCAGAGCAGCCTCGCGCCAGCAACTCTGCCAGAACGGGCCTCTGAGCAGAGCTGGAGCTCTGCCGTCCTGGAGGCGCACTCGGCTCCAGCCAAGTAGGGCTTGAGCCAAACGAGGCTGGGCTGCCTCTTCTTCCCTCGAGGAGGCTCGCCTCCCCGCCAGCTGTTCACTCGGCTTCCAGGTGGGGGCGCTCTGCGCCTCCTGCAGGTCTTGGCTCAGGGGCTGCTTGCCCTGAGCTGGGGCTGTGGGCGGGAGCCCAGGCACGCAGGGGCAGGCCCCAACCAGCTGCACACGTCTCTGCTGGGCAGGAGAGTGCTAGGGAAGCTACGTGTGTGAGGCAGCTACTGGGCGCCCAGGGAGTCAGCCTCCGGGTGTGCGGGGCTGCAGACCCCAGCCAGGGGCCCTGGGAGCCTGGTGCACTCCGTGCGGCGCTGAGCCTGGGCGGCCAAGCAACCGCTGGAGGAGCCCTGCACTTGCCCTTCCCTTCCCTCGCACAGAGCTCTTCCTGCTGGAGCCCTTGGCAGTGTGCAAGCCACCGGCCCCTAAGCCCTCCCCAAGGACGCCTGGGGCCTAGGTGCAAAGGCAAGGCAGGAGCGGAGCTGAGGCCAGGAAGGCGCCAGTGGCATCTCCCATCCTCGCGCAGCCTGCTCCTTCCTGGGCAGGAAGTCTAGCAGCGAGGCAAGTCTGGGCAAGGCTCGCCCATGGCAGAGCAGCCTCCCGCCAGCAACTCTGCCAGATCGGGCCTCTGAGCAGAGCTGGAGCTCTGCCGTCCTGGAGGCGCACTAGGCTCCAGCCAAGTAGGGCTTGAGCCAAACGAGGCTGGGATTCCTCTTCTTCCCTCGAGGAGGCTCGCCTCTCCCCCAGCTGTTCACTCAGCTTCCAGGTGGGGGCGCTCTTCGACTCCTGCAGGTCTTGGCTCAGGGGATGCTTGCCCTGAGCTGGGGCTGTGCGCGGGAGCCCAGGCAAGTAGGGGCAGGCCCTAACCAGCTGCAAACGTCTCTGCTGGGGAGGAGAGCGCTAGGGAATCTACGTGTGTGAGGCAGCTGCTGGGCGCCCAGGGAGTCAGCCTCCGGGTGTGCGGGGCTGCAGACCCCAGCCAGGGGCCATGGGAGCCTGGTGCACTCCGTGCCGAGCTAAGTCTGGGCGGCCAAGCAACCGCTGGAGGAGCCCTGCACTGGCCCTTCCCTTCCCTCGCACAGAGCTCTTCCTGCTGGAGCCCTTGGCAGTGTGCCAGCCACCGGCCCCTAAGCCCTCCGCAAGGACGCCTGGGGCCTAGGTTCAAAGGCAAGGCAGGAGCGGAGCTGAGGCCAGGAAGGCGCCAGTGGTGTCTCCCAGCCTCACGCAGCCTGCTCCTTCCTGGGCAGGAAGCCTAGCAGCGAGGCAAGTCTCGGCAAGGCTCGCCCAGGGCAGAGCAGCTTCGCGCCAGCAACTATGCCAGATCAGGCCTCTGAGCAGAGCTTGAGCTCTGCCGTCCTGGAGGCGCACTCGGCTCCAGCCAAATAGGGCTTGAGCCAAACGAGGCTGGGCTGCCTCTTCTTCCCTCGAGGAGGCTCGCCTCCCCGCCAGCTTTTCACTCGGCTTCCAGGTGGGGGCGCTCTGCGCCTCCTGCAGGTCTTGGCTCAGGGGCTGCTTGCCCTGAGCTGGGGCTGTGCACGGGATCCCAGGCACGCAGGGGCAGGCCCCAACCAGCTGCACACGTCTCTGCTGGGGAGGAGAGCGCTAGGGAAGCTACGTGTGTGAGGCAGCTGCTGGGCGCCCAGGGAGTCAGCCTCCGGGTGTGCGGGGCTGCAGACCCCAGCCAGGGGCCCTGGGAGCCTGGTGCACTCCGTGCGGCGCTGAGCCTGGGCGGCCAAGCAACCGCTGGAGGAGCCCTGCACTGGCCCTTCCCTTCCCTCGCACAGAGCGCTTCCTGCTGGAGCCCTTGGTAGTGTGCAAGCCACCGGCCCCTAAGCCCTCCCCAAGGACGCCTGGGGCCTAGGTGCAAAGGCAAGGCAGGAGCTGAGCTGAGGCCAGGAAGGCGCCAGTGGCGTCTTCCAGCCTCGCGCAGCCTGCTCCTTCCTGGGCAGGAAGCCTAGCAGCGAGGCAAGTCTGGGCAAGGCTCGCCCAGGGCAGAGCAGCCTCGTGCCAGCAACTCTGCCAGAACGGGCCTCTGAGCAGAGCTGGAGCTCTGCCGTCCTGGAGGCGCACTCGGCTCCAGCCAAGTAGGGCTTGAGCCAAACGAGGCTGGGCTGCCTCTTCTTCCCTCGAGGAGGCTCGCCTCCCCGCCAGCTGTTCACTCGGCTTCCAGGTGGGGGCGCTCTGCGCCTCCTGCAGGTCTTGGCTCAGGGGCTGCTTGCTCTGAGCTGGGGCTGTGGGCGGGAGCACAGGCACGCAGGGGCAGGCCCCAACCAGCTGCACACGTCTCTGCTGGGGAGGAGAGCGCTAGGGAAGCTACGTGTGTGAGGCAGCTGCCTGGCGCAAAGGGAGTCAGCCTCCGGGTGTGCGGGGCTGCAGACCCCAGCCAGGGGCCCTGGGAGCCTGGTGCACTCCGTGCGGCGCTGAGCCTGGGCGGCCAAGCAACCGCTGGAGGAGCCCTGCACTGGCCCTTCCCTTCCCTCTCACAGAGCGCTTCCTGCTGGAGCCCTTGGCAGTGTGCAAGCCACCGGCCCCTAAGCCCTCCCCAAGGACGCCTGGGGCCTAGGTGCAAAGGCAAGGCAGGAGCGGAGCTGAGGCCAGGAAGGCGCCAGTGGCGTCTTCCAGCCTCGCGCAGCCTGCTCCTTCCTTGGCAGGAAGCCTAGCAGCGAGGAAAGTCTGGGCAAGGCTCGCCCAGGGCAGAGCAGCCTCGCGCCAGCAACTCTGCCAGAACGGGCCTCTGAGCAGAGCTGGAGCTCTGCCGTCCTGGAGGTGCACTCATTGCAGCCAAGTGGGGCTTGAGCCAAACGAGGCTGGGCTGCCTCTTCTTCCCTCGAGGAGGCTCGCCTCCCCGCCATCTGTTCACTCGGCTTCCAGGTGGGGGCGCTCTGCGCCTCCTGCAGGTCTTGGCTCAGGGGCTGCTTGCCCTGAGCTGGGGCTGTGCGCGGGAGCCCAGGCACGCAGGGGCAGGCCCCAACCAGCTGCACACGTCTCTGCTGGGGAGGAGAGCGCAAGGGAAGCTACGTGTGTGAGGAAGCTGCTGGGCGCCCAGGGAGTCAGCCTCCGGGTGTGCGGGGCTGCAGACCCCAGCCAGGGCCCTGGGAGCCTGGTGCACTCCGTGCCGAGCTAAGTCTGGGCGGCCAAGCCACCGCTGGAGGAGCCCTGCACTAGCTCTTCCCTTCCCTCGCACAGAGCTCTTCCTGCTGGAGCCCTTGGCAGTGTGCAAGCCACCGGCCCCTAAGCCCTCCCCAAGGACGCCTGGGGCCTACGTGCAAAGGCAAGGCAGGAGCGGAGCTGAGGCCAGGAAGGCGCCAGTGGCGTCTCCCAGCCTCTCGCAGCCTGCTCCTTCCTGGGCAGAAAGCCTAGCAGCGAGGCAAGTCTGGGCAAGGCTCGCCCAGGGCATAGCAGCTTCGCGCCAGCAACTATGCCAGATCAGGCCTCTGAGCAGAGCTGGAGCTCTGCCGTCCTGGAGGCGCACTCGGCTCCAGCCAAGTAGGGCTTGAGCCAAACGAGGCTGGGCTGCCTCTTCTTCCCTCGAGAAGGCTCGCCTCCCCGCCAGCTGTTCACTCGGCTTCCAGGTGGGGGCCCTCTGCGCCTCCTGCAGGTCTTGGCTCAGGGGCTGCCTGCCCTGAGCTGGGGCTGTGCGCAGGAGCCAAGGCACGCAGGGGCAGGCCCCAACCAGCTGCACACGTCTCTGCTGGGGAGGAGAGCGCTAGGGAAGCTACGTGTGTGAGGCAGCTGCTGGGCGCCCAGGGAGTCAGCCTCCGGGTGTGCGGGGCTGCAGACACCAGCCAGGGGCCCTAGGAGCCTGGTGCACTCCGCGCGGCGCTGAGTCTGGGCGGCCAAGCAACCTCTGGAGGAGCCCTGCACTTGCCCTTTCCTTCCCTCGCACAGTGCTCTTCCTGCTGGAGCCCTTAGCAGTGTGCAAGCCACCGGCCCCTAAGCCCTCCCCAAGGACGCCTGGGGCCTAGGTGCAAAGGCAAGGCAGGAGCGGAGCTGAGGCCAGGAAGGCGCCAGTGGCGTCTCCCAGCCTCGCACAGCCTGCTCCTTCCTGGGCAGGAAGACTAGCAGCGAGGCAAGTCTGGGCAAGGCTCGCCCAGGGCAGAGCAGCCTCGCGCCAGCAACTCTGCCAGAACGGGCCTCTGAGCAGAGCAGGAGCTCTGCCGTCCTGGAGGCGCACTCGGCTCCAGCCAAGGAGGGCTTGAGCCAAACGAGGCTGGGCTGCCTCTTCTTCCCTCGAGGAGGCTCGCCTCCCCGCCAGCTGTTCACTCGGCTTCCAGGTGGGGGCGCTCTGCGCCTCCTGCAGGTCTTGGCTCAGGGGCTGCTTGCTCTGAGCTGGGGCTGTGGGCGGGAGCACAGGCACGCAGGGGCAGGCCCCAACCAGCTGCACACGTCTCTGCTGGGGAGGAGAGCGCTAGGGAAGCTACGTGTGTGAGGCAGCTGCCTGGCGCAAAGGGAGTCAGCCTCCGGGTGTGCGGGGCTGCAGACCCCAGCCAGGGGCCCTGGGAGCCTGGTGCACTCCGTGCGGCGCTGAGCCTGGGCGGCCAAGCAACCGCTGGAGGAGCCCTGCACTGGCCTTTCCCTTCCCTCGCACAGAGCGCTTCCTGCTGGAGCCCTTGGCAGTGTGCAAGCCACCGGCCCCTAAGCCCTCCCCAAGGACGCCTGGGGCCTAGGTGCAAAGGCAAGGCAGGAGCGGAGCTGAGGCCAGGAAGGCGCCAGTGGCGTCTTCCAGCTCGCGCAGCCTGCTCCTTCCTGGGCAGGAAGCCTAGCAGCGAGGAAAGTCTGGGCAAGGCTCGCCCAGGGCAGAGCAGCCTCGCGCCAGCAACTCTGCCAGAACGGGCCTCTGAGCAGAGCTGGAGCTCTGCCGTCCTGGAGGTGCACTCATTGCAGCCAAGTGGGGCTTGAGCCAAACGAGGCTGGGCTGCCTCTTCTTCCCTCGAGGAGGCTCGCCTCCCCGCCAGCTGTTCACTCGGCTTCCAGGTGGGGGCGCTCTGCGCCTCCTGCAGGTCTTGGCTCAGGGGCTGCTTGCCCTGAGCTGGGGCTGTGCGCGGGAGCCCAGGCACGCAGGGGCAGGCCCCAACCAGCTGCACACGTCTCTGCTGGGGAGGAGAGCGCAAGGGAAGCTACGTGTGTGAGGAAGCTGCTGGGCGCCCAGGGAGTCAGCCTCCGGGTGTGCGGGGCTGCAGACCCCAGCCAGGGCCCTGGGAGCCTGGTGCACTCCGTGCCGAGCTAAGTCTGGGCGGCCAAGCCACCGCTGGAGGAGCCCTGCACTAGCTCTTCCCTTCCCTCGCACAGAGCTCTTCCTGCTGGAGCCCTTGGCAGTGTGCAAGCCACCGGCCCCTAAGCCCTCCCCAAGGACGCCTGGGGCCTAGGTGCAAAGGCAAGGCAGGAGCGGAGCTGAGGCCAGGAAGGCGCCAGTGGCGTCTCCCAGCCTTTCGCAGCCTGCTCCTTCCTGGGCAGGAAGCCTAGCAGCGAGGCAAGTCTGGGCAAGGCTCGCCCAGGGCATAGCAGCTTCGCGCCAGCAACTATGCCAGATCAGGCCTCTGAGCAGAGCTGGAGCTCTGCCGTCCTGGAGGCACACTCGGCTCCAGCCAAGTAGGGCTTGAGCCAAACGAGGCTGGGCTGCCTCTTCTTCCCTCGAGAAGGCTCGCCTCCCCGCCAGCTGTTCACTCGGCTTCCAGGTGGGGGCGCTCTGCGCCTCCTGCAGGTCTTGGCTCAGGGGCTGCCTGCCCTGAGCTGGGGCTGTGCGCAGGAGCCCAGGCACGCAGGGGCAGGCCCCAACCAGCTGCACACGTCTCTGCTGGGGAGGAGAGCGCTAGGGAAGCTACGTGTGTGAGGCAGCTGCTGGGCGCCCAGGGAGTCAGCCTCCGGGTGTGCGGGGCTGCAGACACCAGCCAGGGGCCCTAGGAGCCTGGTGCACTCCGCGCGGCGCTGAGTCTGGGCGGCCAAGCAACCTCTGGAGGAGCCCTGCACTAGCCCTTTCATTCCCTCGCACAGTGCTCTTCCTGCTGGAGCCCTTGGCAGTGTGCAAGCCACCGGCCCCTAAGCCCTCCCCAAGGACGCCTGGGGCCTACGTGCAAAGGCAAGGCAGGAGCGGAGCTGAGGCCAGGAAGGCGCCAGTGGCGTCTCCCAGCCTCGCGCAGCCTGCTCCTTCCTGGGCAGGAAGACTAGCAGCGAGGCAAGTCTGGGCAAGGCTCGCCCAGGGCAGAGCAGCCTCGCGCCAACAACTCTGCCAGAACGGGCCTCTGAGCAGAGCAGGAGCTCTGCCGTCCTGGAGGCGCACTCGGCTCCAGCCAAGGAGGGCTTGAGCCAAACGAGGCTGGGCTGCCTCTTCTTCCCTCGAGGAGGCTCGCCTCCCCGCCAGCTGTTCACTCGGCTTCCAGGTGGGGGCGCTCTGCGCCTCCTGCAGGTCTTGGCTCAGGGGCTGCTTGCTCTGAGCTGGGGCTGTGGGCGGGAGCCCAGGCACGCAGGGGCAGGCCCCAACCAGCTGCACACGTCTCTGCTGGGGAGGAGAGCGCGAGGGAAGCTACGTGTGTGAGGCAGCTGCTGGGCGCCCAGGGAGTCAGCCTCCGGGTGTGGGGGGCTGCAGACCCCAGCCAGGGGCCCTGGGAGCCTGGGGCACTCCGTGCGGCGCTGAGCCTGGGCGGCCAAGCAACCGCTGGAGGAGCCCTGCACTGGCCCTTCCCTTCCCTCGCACAGAGCTCTTCCTGCTGGAGCCCTTGGCAGTGTGCAAGCCACCGGCCCCTAAGCCCTCCCCAAGGACGCCTGGGGCCTAGGTGCAAAGGCAAGGCAGGAGCGGAGCTGAGGCCAGGAAGGCGCCAGTGGCGTCTCCCAGCTTCGCGCAGCCTGCTCCTTCCTGGGCAGGAAGCCTAGCAGCGAGGCAAGTCTGGGCAAGGCTCGCCCAGGGCAGAGCAGCCTCGCGCCAGCAACTCTGCCAGAACGGGCCTCTGAGCAGAGCTGGAGCTCTGCCGTCCTGGAGGCGCACTCGGCTCCAGGCAAGTAGGGCTTGAGCCAAACGAGGCTGGGCTTCCTCTTCTTCCCTCGAGGAGGCTCGCCTCCCCGCCAGCTGTTCACTCGGCTTCCAGGTGGGGGCGATCTGCGCCTCCTGCAGGTCTTGGCTCAGGGGCTGCTTGCTCTGAGCTGGGGCTGTGGGCGGGAGCCCAGGCACGCAGGGGCAGGCCCCAACCAGCTGCACACGTCTCTGCTGGGGAGGAGAGCGCTAGGGAAGCTACGTGTGTGAGGCAGCTGCTGGGCGCCCAGGGAGTCAGCCTCCGGGTGTGCGGGGCTGCAGACCCCAGCCAGGGGCCCTGGGAGCCTGGTGCACTCCGTGCGGCGCTGAGCCTGGGCGGCCAAGCAACCGCTGGAAGAGCCCTGCACTGGCCCTTCCCTTCCCTCGAACAGAGCGCTTCCTGCTGGAGCCCTTGGCAGTGTGCAAGCCACCGGCCCCTAAGCCCTCCCCAAGGACGCCTGGGGCCTAGGTGCAAAGGCAAGGCAGCAGCGGAGCTGAGGCCAGGAAGGCGCCAGTGGCGTCTTCCAGCCTCGCGCAGCCTGCTCCTTCCTGGGCAGGAAGCCTAGCAGCGAGGCAAGTCTGGGCAAGGCTCGCCCAGGGCAGAGCAGCCTCGCGCCAGCAACTCTGCCAGAACGGGCCTCTGAGCAGAGCTGGAGCTCTGCCGTCCTGGAGGCGAACTCGGCTCCAGCCAAGTAGGGCTTGAGCCAAACGAGGCTGGGCTGCCTCTTCTTCCCTCGAGGAGGCTCGCCTCCCCGCCAGCTGTTCACTCGGCTTCCAGGTGGGGGCGCTCTGCGCCTCCTGCAGGTCTTGGCTCAGGGGCTGCTTGCCCTGAGCTGGGGCTGTGGGCGGGAGCCCAGGCACGCAGGGGCAGGCCCCAACCAGCTGCACACGTCTCTGCTGGGGAGGAGAGCGCTAGGGAAGCTACGTGTGTGAGGCAGCTGCTGGGCGCCCAGGGAGTCAGCCTCCGGGTGTGCGGGGCTGCAGACCCCAGCCAGGGGCCCTGGGAGCCTGGGGCACTCCGTGCGGCGCTGATCCTGGGCGGCCAAGCAACCGCTGGAGGAGCCCTGCACTGGCCCTTCCCTTCCCTCGCACAGAGCTCTTCCTGCTGGAGCCCTTGGCAGTGTGCAAGCCACCGGCCCCTAAGCCCTCCCCAAGGACGCCTGGGGCCTAGGTGCAAAGGCAAGGCAGGAGCGGAGCTGAGGCCAGGAAGGCGCCAGTGGCGTCTCCCAGCCTCGCGCAGCCTGCTCCTTCCTGGGCAGGAAGCCTAGCAGCGAGGCAAGTCTGGGCAAGGCTCGCCCAGGGCAGAGCAGCCTCCCGCCAGCAACTCTGCCAGATCGGGCCTCTGAGCAGAGCTGGAGCTCTGCCGTCCTGGAGGCGCACACGGCTCCAGCCAAGTAGGGCTTGAGCCAAACGAGGCTGGGCTTCCTCTTCTTCCCTCGAGGAGGCTCGCCTCTCCGCCAGCTGTTCACTCAGCTTCCAGGTGGGGGCGCTCTTCGACTCCAGCAGGTCTTGGCTCAGGGGCTGCTTGCCCTGAGCTGGGGCTGTGCGCGGGAGCCCAGGCAAGCAGGGGCAGGCCCTAACCGGCTGCAAACGTCTCTGATGGGGAGGAGAGCGCTAGGGAAGCTACGTGTGTGAGGCAGCTGCTGGGCGCCCAGGGAGTCAGCCTCCGGGTGTGCGGGGCTGCAGACCCCAGCCAGGGGCCATGGGAGCCTGGTGCACTCCGTGCCGAGCTAAGTCTGGGGGGCCAAGCAACCGCTGGAGGAGCCCTGCACTGGCCCTTCCCTTCCCTCGCACAGAGCTCTTCCTGCTGGAGCCCTTGGCAGTGTGCCAGCCACCGGCCCCTAAGCCCTCCGCAAGGACTCCTTGGGCCTAGGTTCAAAGGCAAGGCAGGAGCGGAGCTGAGGCCAGGAAGGCGCCAGTGGCGTCTCCCAGCCTCACGCAGCCTGCTCCTTCCTGGGCAGGAAGCCTAGCAGCGAGGCAAGTCTGGGCAAGGCTCGCCCAGGGCAGAGCAGCTTCGCGCCAGCAACTATGCCAGATCAGGCCTCTGAGCAGAGCTTGAGCTCTGCCGTCCTGGAGGCGCACTCGGCTCCAGCCAAATAGGGCTTGAGCCAAACGAGGCTGGGCTGCCTCTTCTTCCCTCGAGGAGGCTCGCCTCCCCGCCAGCTGTTCACTCGGCTTCCAGGTGGGGGCGCTCTGCGCCTCCTGCAGGTCTTGGCTCAGGGGCTGCCTGCCCTGAGCTGGGGCTGTGCGCAGGAGCCCAGGCACGCAGGGGCAGGCCCCAACCAGCTGCACACGTCTCTGCTGGGGAGGAGAGCGCTAGGGAAGCTACGTGTGTGAGGCAGCTGCTGGGCGCCCAGGGAGTCAGCCTCCGGGTGTGCGGGGCTGCAGACACCAGCCAGGGGCCCTAGGAGCCTGGTGCACTCCGCGCGGCGCTGAGTCTGGGCGGCCAAGCAACCTCTGGAGGAGCCCTGCACTAGCCCTTTCCTTCCCTCGCACAGAGCTCTTCCTGCTGGAGCCCTTGGCAGTGTGAAGCCACCGGCCCCTAAGCCCTCCCCAAGGACGCCTGGGGCCTAGGTGCAAAGGCAAGGCAGGAGCGGAGCTGAGGCCAGGAAGGCGCCAGTGGCGTCTCCCAGCCTCGCGCAGCCTGCTCCTTCCTGGGCAGGAAGACTAGCAGCGAGGCAAGTCTGGGCAAGGCTCGCCCAGGGCAGAGCAGCCTCGCGCCAGCAACTCTGCCAGAACGGGCCTCTGAGCAGAGCAGGAGCTCTGCCGTCCTGGAGGCGCACTCGGCTCCAGCAACTAGGGCTTGAGCCAAACGAGGCTGGGCTGCCTCTTCTTCCCTCGAGGAGGCTCGCCTCCCCGCCAGCTGTTCAGTCGGCTTCCAGGTGGGGGCGCTCTGCGCCTCCTGCAGGTCTTGGCTCAGGGGCTGCTTGCTCTGAGCTGGGGCTGTGGGCGGGAGCACAGGCACGCAGGGGCAGGCCCCAACCAGCTGCACACGTCTCTGCTGGGGAGGAGAGCGCTAGGGAATCTACGTGTGTGAGGCAGCTGCTGGGCGCCCAGGGAGTCAGCCTCCGGGTGTGCGGGGCTGCAGACCCCAGCCAGGGGCCCTGGGAGCCTGGTGCACTCCGTGTGGCGCTGAGCCTGGGCGGCCAAGCAACCGCTGGAGGAGCCCTGCACTGGCCCTTCCCTTCCCTCGCACAGAGCGCTTCCTGCTGGAGCCCTTGGCAGTGTGCAAGCCACCGGCCCCTAAGCCCTGCCCAAGGACGCCTGGGGCCTAGGTGCAAAGGCAAGGCAGCAGCGGAGCTGAGGCCAGGAAGGCGCCAGTGGCGTCTTCCAGCCTCGCGCAGCCTGCTCCTTCCTGGGCAGGAAGCCTAGCAGCGAGGCAAGTCTGGGCAAGGCTCGCCCAGGGCATAGCAGCTTCGCGCCAGCAACTATGCCAGATCAGGCCTCTGAGCAGAGCTGGAGCTCTGCCGTCCTGGAGGCACACTCGTCTCCAGCCAAGTAGGGCTTGAGCCAAACGAGGCTGGGCTGCCTCTTCTTCCCTCGAGGAGGCTCGTCTCCCCGCCAGCTGTTCACTCGGCTTCCAGGTGGGGGCGCTCTTCGCCTCCTGCAGGTCTTGGCTCAGGGGCTGCTTGCCCTGAGCTGGGGCTGTGCGCGGGATCCCAGGCACGCAGGGGCAGGCCCCAACCAGCTGCACACGTCTCTGCTGGGGAGGAGAGCGCTAGGGAAGCTACGTGTGTGAGGCAGCTGCTGGGCGCCCAGGGAGTCAGCCTCCGGGTGTGCGGGGTTGCAGACCCCAGCCAGGGGCCCTGGGAGCCTGGTGCACTCCGTGCGGCGCTGAGCCTGGGCGGCCAAGCAACCGCTGGAGGAGCCCTGCACTGGCCCTTCCCTTCCCTCGCACAGAGCTCTTCCTGCTGGAGCCCTTGGTAGTGTGCAAGCCACCGGCCCCTAAGCCCTCCCCAAGGACGCCTGGGGCCTAGGTGCAAAGGCAAGGCAGGAGCGGAGCTGAGGCCAGGAAGGCGCCAGTGGCGTCTTCCAGCCTCGCGCAGCCTGCTCCTTCCTGGGCAGGAAGCCTAGCAGCGAGGCAAGTCTGGGCAAGGCTCGCCCAGGGCAGAGCAGCCTCGCGCCAGCAACTCTGCCAGAACGGGCCTCTGAGCAGAGCTGGAGCTCTGCCGTCCTGGAGGCGCACTCGGCTCCAGCCAAGTAGGGCTTGAGCCAAACGAGGCTGGGCTGCCTCTTCTTCCCTCGAGGAGGCTCGCCTCCCCGCCAGCTGTTCACTCGGCTTCCAGGTGGGGGCGCTCTGCGCCTCCTGCAGGTCTTGGCTCAGGGGCTGCTTGCCCTGAGCTGGGGCTGTGTGCGGGAGCCCAGGCACGCAGGGGCAGGCCCCAACCAGCTGCACACGTCTCTGCTGGGGAGGAGAGCGCAAGGGAAGCTACGTGTGTGAGGAAGCTGCTGGGCGCCCAGGGAGTCAGCCTCCGGGTGTGCGGGGCTGCAGACCCCAGCCAGGGCCCTGGCAGCCTGGTGCACTCCGTGCCGAGCTAAGTCTGGGCGGCCAAGCCACCGCTGGAGGAGCCCTGCACTAGCTCTTCCCTTCCCTCGCACAGAGCTCTTCCTGCTGGAGCCCTTGGCAGTGTGCAAGCCACCGGCCCCTAAGCCCTCCCCAAGGACGCCTGGGGCCTAGGTGCAAAGGCAAGGCAGGAGCGGAGCTGAGGCCAGGAAGGCGCCAGTGGCGTCTCCCAGCCTCGCGCAGCCTGCTCCTTCCTGGGCAGGAAGCCTAGCAGCGAGGCAAGTCTGGGCAAGGCTCGCCCAGGGCATAGCAGCTTCGCGCCAGCAACTATGCCAGATCAGGCCTCTGAGCAGAGCTGGAGCTCTGCCGTCCTGGAGGCACACTCGGCTCCAGCCAAGTAGGGCTTGAGCCAAACGAGGCTGGGCTGCCTCTTCTTCCCTCGAGAAGGCTCGCCTCCCCGCCAGCTGTTCACTCGGCTTCCAGGTGGGGGCCCTCTGCGCCTCCTGCAGGTCTTGGCTCAGGGGCTGCCTGCCCTGAGCTGGGGCTGTGCGCAGGAGCCAAGGCACGCAGGGGCAGGCCCCAACCAGCTGCACACGTCTCTGCTGGGGAGGAGAGCGCTAGGGAAGCTACGTGTGTGAGGCAGCTGCTGGGCGCCCAGGGAGTCAGCCTCCGGGTGTGCGGGGCTGCAGACACCAGCCAGGGGCCCTAGGAGCCTGGTGCACTCCGCGCGGCGCTGAGTCTGGGCGGCCAAGCAACCTCTGGAGGAGCCCTGCACTAGCCCTTTCCTTCTTTCGCACAGTGCTCTTCCTGCTGGAGCCCTTGGCAGTGTGCAAGCCACCGGCCCCTAAGCCCTCCCCAAGGACGCCTGGGGCCTAGGTGCAAAGGCAAGGCAGGAGCGGAGCTGAGGCCAGGAAGGCGCCAGTGGCGTCTCACAGCCTCGCGCAGCCTGCTCCTTCCTGGGCAGGAAGACTAGCAGCGAGGCAAGTCTGGGCAAGGCTCGCCCAGGGCAGAGCAGCCTCGCGCCAGCAACTCTGCCAGAACGGGCCTCTGAGCAGAGCAGGAGCTCTGCCGTCCTGGAGGCGCACTCGGCTCCAGCCAAGGAGGGCTTGAGCCAAACGAGGCTGGGCTGCCTCTTCTTCCCTCGAGGAGGCTCGCCTCCCCGCCAGCTGTTCACTCGGCTTCCAGGTGGGGGCGCTCTGCTCCTCCTGCAGGTCTTGGCTCAGGGGCTGCTTGCTCTGAGCTGGGGCTGTGGGCGGGAGCACAGGCACGCAGGGGCAGGCCCCAACCAGCTGCACACGTCTCTGCTGGGGAGGAGAGCGCTAGGGAAGCTACGTGTGTGAGGCAGCTGCCTGGCGCAAAGGGAGTCAGCCTCCGGGTTTGCGGGGCTGCAGACCCCAGCCAGGGGCCCTGGGAGCCTGGTGCACTCCGTGCGGCGCTGAGCCTGGGCGGCCAAGCAACCGCTGGAGGAGCCCTGCACTGGCCCTTCCCTTCCCTCGCACAGAGCGCTTCCTGCTGGAGCCCTTGGCAGTGTGCAAGCCACCGGCCCCTAAGCCCTCCCCAAGGACGCCTGGGGCCTAGGTCCAAAGGCAAGGCAGGAGCGGAGCTGAGGCCAGGAAGGCGCCAGTGGCGTCTTCCAGCCTCTGGCAGCCTGCTCCTTCCTGGGCAGGAAGCCTAGCAGCGAGGCAAGTCTGGGCAAGGCTCGCCCAGGGCAGAGCAGCCTCGCGCCAGCAACTCTGCCAGAACGGGCCTCTGAGCAGAGCTGGAGCTCTGCCGTCCTGGAGGTGCACTCATTGCAGCCAAGTGGGGCTTGAGCCAAACGAGGCTGGGCTGCCTCTTCTTCCCTCGAGGAGGCTCGCCTCCCCGCCAGCTGTTCACTCGGCTTCCAGGTGGGGGCGCTCTGCGCCTCCTGCAGGTCTTGGCTCAGGGGCTGCTTGCCCTGAGCTGGGGCTGTGCGCGGGAGCCCAGGCACGCAGGGGCAGGCCCCAACCAGCTGCACACGTCTCTGCTGGGGAGGAGAACGCAAGGGAAGCTACGTGTGTGAGGAAGCTGCTGGGCGCCCAGGGAGTCAGCCTCCGGGTGTGCGGGGCTGCAGACCCCAGCCAGGGCCCTGGGAGCCTGGTGCACTCCGTGCCGAGCTAAGTCTGGGCGGCCAAGCCACCGCTGGAGGAGCCCTGCACTAGCTCTTCCCTTCCCTCGCACAGAGCTCTTCCTGCTGGAGCCCTTGGCAGTGTGCAAGCCACCGGCCCCTAAGCCCTCCCCAAGGACGCCTGGGGCCTAGGTGCAAAGGCAAGGCAGGAGCGGAGCTGAGGCCAGGAAGGCGCCAGTGGCGTCTCCCAGCCTCGCGCAGCCTGCTCCTTCCTGGGCAGGAAGCCTAGCAGCGAGGCAAGTCTGGGCAAGGCTCGCCCAGGGCATATCAGCTTCGCGCCAGCAACTATGCCAGATCAGGCCTCTGAGCAGAGCTGGAGCTCTGCCGTCCTGGAGGCACACTCGGCTCCAGCCAAGTAGGGCTTGAGCCAAACGAGGCTGGGCTGCCTCTTCTTCCCTCGAGAAGGCTCGCCTCCCCGCCAGCTGTTCACTCGGCTTCCAGGTGGGGGCGCTCTGCGCCTCCTGCAGGTCTTGGCTCAGGGGCTGCCTGCCCTGAGCTGGAGCTGTGCGCAGGAGCCCAGTCACGCAGGGGCAGGCCCCAACCAGCTGCACACGTCTCTGCTGGGGAGGAGAGCGCTAGGGAAGCTACGTGTGTGAGGCAGCTGCTGGGCGCCCAGGGAGTCAGCCTCCGGGTGTGCGGAGCTGCAGACACCAGCCAGGGGCCCTAGGAGCCTGGTGCACTCCGCGCGGCGCTGAGTCTGGGCGGCCAAGCAACCTCTGGAGGAGCCCTGCACTAGCCCTTTCCTTCCCTCGCACAGTGCTCTTCCTGCTGGAGCCCTTGGCAGTGTGCAAGCCACCGGCCCCTAAGCCCTCCCCAAGGATGCCTGGGGCCTAGGTGCAAAGGCAAGGCAGCAGCGGAGCTGAGGCCAGGAAGGCGCCAGTGGCGTCTCCCAGCCTCGCGCAGCCTGCTCCTTCCTGGGCAGGAAGACTAGCAGCGAGGCAAGTCTGGGCAAGGCTCGCCCAGGGCAGAGCAGCCTCGCGCCAGCAACTCTGCCAGAACGGGCCTCTGAGCAGAGCAGGAGCTCTGCCGTCCTGGAGGCGCACTCGGCTCCAGCCAAGGAGGGCTTGAGCCAAACGAGGCTGGGCTGCCTCTTCTTTCCTCGAGGAGGCTCGCCTCCCCGCCAGCTGTTCACTCGGCTTCCAGGTGGGGGCGCTCTGCGCCTCCTGCAGGTCTTGGCTCAGGGGCTGCTTGCTCTGAGCTGGGGCTGTGGGCGGGAGCACAGGCACGCAGGGGCAGGCCCCAACCAGCTGCACACGTCTCTGCTGGGGAGGAGAGCGCTAGGGAAGCTACGTGTGTGAGGCAGCTGCTGGGCGCAAAGGGAGTCAGCCTCCGGGTGTGCGGGGCTGCAGACCCCAGCCAGGGGCCCTGGGAGCCTGGTGCACTCCGTGCGGCGCTGAGCCTGGGCTGCCAAGCAACCGCTGGAGGAGCCCTGCACTGGCCCTTCCCTTCCCTCGCACAGAGCGCTTCCTGCTGGAGCCCTTGGCAGTGTGCAAGCCACCGGCCCCTAAGCCCTCCCCAAGGACGCCTGGGGCCTAGGTGCAAAGGCAAGGCAGGAGCGGAGCTGAGGCCAGGAAGGCGCCAGTGGCGTCTTCCAGCCTCGCGCAGCCTGCTCCTTCCTGGGCAGGAAGCCTAGCAGCGAGGAAAGTCTGGGCAAGGCTCGCCCAGGGCAGAGCAGCCTCGCGCCAGCAACTCTGGCAGAACGGGCCTCTGAGCAGAGCTGGAGCTCTGCCGTCCTGGAGGTGCACTCATTGCAGCCAAGTGGGGCTTGAGCCAAACGAGGCTGGGCTGCCTCTTCTTCCCTCGAGGAGGCTCGCCTCCCCGCCAGCTGTTCACTCGGCTTCCAGGTGGGGGCGCTCTGCGCCTCCTGCAGGTCTTGGCTCAGGGGCTGCTTGCTCTGAGCTGGGGCTGTGGGCGGGAGCCCAGGCACGCAGGGGCAGGCCCCAACCAGCTGCACACGTCTCTGCTGGGGAGGAGAGTGCTAGGGAAGCTACGTGTGTGAGGCAGCTGCTGGGCGCCCAGGGAGTCAGCCTCCGGGTGTGCGGGGCTGCAGACCCCAGCCAGGGCCCTGGGAGCCTGGTGCACTCCGTGCGGCGCTGAGTCTGGGCGGCCAAGCAACCTCTGGAGGAGCCCTGCACTAGCCCTTCACTTCCCTCGCACAGAGCTCTTCCTGCTGGAGCCCTTGGCAGTGTGCAAGCCACCGGCCCCTAAGCCCTCCCCAAGGACGCCTGGGGCCTAGGTGCAAAGGCAAGGCAGGAGCGGAGCTGAGGCCAGGAAGGCGCCAGTGGCGTCTCCCAGCCTCGCGCAGCCTGTTCCTTCCTGGGCAGGAAGCCTAGCAGGGAGGCAAGTCAGGGTAAGGCTCGCCCAGGGCAGAGCAGCCTCGCGCGAGCAACTCTGCCAGAACGGGCCTCTGAGCAGAGCTGGAGCTCTGCCGTCCTGGAGGCGCACTCGGCTCCAGCCAAGTAGGCCTTGAGCCAAACGAGGCTGGGCTGCCTCTTCTTCCCTCGAGGAGGCTCGCCTCCCCGCCAGCTGTTCACTCGGCTTCCTGGTGGGGGCGCTCTGCGCCTCCTGCAGGTGTTGGCTCAGGGGCTGCTTGCCCTGAGCTGGGGCTGTGCGCGGGAGCCCAGGCACGCAGGGGCAGGCCCCAACCAGCTGCACACGTCTCTGCTGGGGAGGAGAGCGCTAGGGAAGCTACGTGTGTGAGGCAGCTGCTGGGCGCCCAGGGAGTCAGCCTCCGGGTGTGCGGGGCTGCAGACCCCAGCCAGGGGCCCTGGGAGCCTGGTGCAATCCGTGCGGCGCTGAGTCTGGGCGGCCAAGAAACCGCCTGAGGAGCCCTGCACTGGCCCTTCCCTTCCCTCACACAGAGCTCTTCCTGCTGGAGCCCTTGGCAGTGTGCAAGCCACCGGCCCCTAAGCCCTCCCCAAGGATGCCTGGGGCCTAGTTGCAAAGGCAAGGCAGGAGCGGAGCTGAGGCCAGGAAGGCGCCAGTGGCGTCTCCCAGCCTCGCGCAGCCTGCTCCTTCCTGGGCAGGAACCCTAGCAGCGAGGCAAGTCTGGGCAAGGCTCGCCCAGGGCAGAGCAGCCTCGCGCCAGCAATTCTGCCAGAACGGGCCTCTGAACAGAGTTGGAGCTCTGCCGTCCTGGAGGCGCACTCGGCTCCAGCCAAGTAGGGCTTGAGCCAAACGAGGCTGGGCTGCCTCTTCTTCCCTCGAGGAGGCTCGTCTCCCCGCCAGGTGTTCATTCGGCTTCCAGGTGGGGGCGCTCTGCCCCTCCTGCAGGTCTTGGCTCAGGGGCTGCTTGCCCTTAGCTGGGGCTGTGGGCGGGAGCCCAGGCACGCAGGGGCAGGCCCCAACCAGCTGCACACGTCTCTGCTGGGGAGGAGAGCGCTAGGGAAGGTACGTGTGTGAGGCAGCTGCTGGGCGCCCAGGGAGTCAACCTCCGGGTGTGCGGGCTGCAGACCCCAGCCAGGGGCCCTGGGAATCTGGTGCACTCCGTGCGGCGCTGAGCCTGGGCGGCCAAGCAACCGCTGGAGGAGCCCTGCACTGGCCCTTCCCTTCCCTCGCACAGAGCTCTTCCTGCTGGAGCCCTTGGCAGTGTGCAAGCCACCGGCCCCTAAGCCCTCCCCAAGGACGCCTGGGGCCTAGGTGCAAAGGCAAGGCAGGAGCAGAGCTGAGGCCAGGAAGGCGCCAGTGGCGTCTCCCAGCCTCGCGCAGCCTGCTCCTTCCTGGGCAGGAAGCCTAGCAGCTAGGCAAGTCTGGGCAAGGCTCGCCCAGGCCAGAGCAGGCTCGCGAGAGCAACTCTGCCAGATCGGGCCTCTGAGCAGAGCTGGAGCTCTGCCGTCCTGGAGGCGCACTCGGCTCCAGCCAAGTAGGGCTTGAGCCAAACGAGGCTGGGCTGCCTCTTCTTCCCTCGAGGAGGCTCGCCTTCGCGCCAGCTGTTCACTCGGCTTCCAGGTGGGGGCGCTCTGCGCCTCCTGCAGGTCTTGGCTCAGGGGCTGCTTGCCCTGAGCTGGGGCTGTGGGCGGGAGCCCAGGCACGCAGGGGTTTGCCCCAAGCAGCTGCACACGTCTCTGCTGGGGAGGAGAGCGCTAGGGAAGCTACGTGTGTGAGGCAGCTGCTGGGCGCCCAGGGAGTCAGCCTCCGGGTTTGCGGGGCTGCAGACCCCAGCCAGGGGCCCTGGGAGCCTGGTGCACTCCGTGCCGAGCTAAGTCTGGGCAGCCAAGCAACCGCTGGAGGAGCCCTGCACTGGCCCTTCCCTTCCCTCGCACAGAGCTCTTCCTGCTGGAGCCCTTGGCAGTGTGCAAGCCACCGGCCCCTAAGCCCTCCCCAAGGACGCCTGGGGCCTAGGTGCAAAGGCAAGGCAGGAGCGGAGCTGAGGCCAGGAAGGCGCCAGTGGCGTCTCCCAGCCTCGCGCAGCCTGCTCCTTCCTGGGCAGGAAGCCTAGCAGCGAGGCAAGTCTGGGCAAGGCTCGCCCAGGGCAGAGCAGCCTCGCGCCAGCATCTCTGCCAGAACGGGCGTCTCTGCAGAGCTGGAGCTCTGCCGTCCTGGAGGCGCACTCGGCTCCAGCCAAGTAGGGCTTGAGCCAAAGGAGGCTGGGCTGCCTCTTCTTCCCTCGAGGAGGCTCGCCTCCCCGCCAGCTGTTCACTCGGCTTCCAGGTGGGGGCGCTCTGCGCCTCCTGCAGGTCTTGGCTCAGGGGCTGCTTGCCCTGAGCTGGGGATGTGGGCGGGAGCCCAGGTACGCAGGGGGAGGCCCCACCCAGCTGCACACGTCTCTGCTGGGGAGGAGAGCGCTAGGGAAGCTACGTGTGTGAGGCAGCTGCTGGGCGCCCAGGGAGTCAGCCTCCGGGTGTGCGGGGCTGCAGACCGCAGCCAGGGGCCCTGGGAGCATGGGGCACTCCGTGCGGCGCTGAGCCTGGGCGGCCAAGCAACCGCTGGAGGAGCCCTGCACTGGCCCTTCCCTTCCCTCGCACAGAGCTCTTCCTGCTGGAGCCCTTGGCAGTGTGCAAGCCACCGGCCCCTAAGCCCTCCCCAAGGACGCCTGGGGCCTAGGTGCAAAGGCAAGGCAGGAGCGGAGCTGAGGCCAGGAATGCGCCAGTGGCGTCTCCCAGCCTCGCGCAGCCTGCTCCATCCTGGGCAGGAAGCCTAGCAGCGAGGCAAGTCCGGGCAAGGCTCGCCCAGGGCAGAGCAGCCTCGCGCCAGCAACTCTGCCAGAACGGGCCTCTGAGCAGAGCTGGAGCTCTGCCGTCCTGGAGGCGCACTCGGCTACAGCCTAGTACGGCTTGAGCCAAACGAGGCTGGGCTGCCTCTTCTTCCCTCGAGGAGGCTCGCCTCCCTGCCAGCTGTTCACTCGGCTTCCAGGTGGGGGCGCTCTTCGCCTCCTGCAGGTCTTGGCTCAGGGGCTGCTTGCCCTGAGCTGGGCCTGTGGGCGGGAGCCCAGGCACGCAGGGGCAGGCCCCAACGAGCTGCCCACGTCTCTGCTGGGGAGGAGAGCGCTAGGGAAGCTACGTGTGTGAGGCAGCTGCTGGGCGCCCAGGGAGTCAGCCTCCGGGTGTGCGGGCTGCAGACCACAGAAAGGGGCCCTGGGAGCCTGGTGCACTCCGTGCGGCGCTGAGCCTGGGCGGCCAAGCAACCGCTGGAGGAGCCCTGCACTGGCCCTTCCCTTCCCTCGCACAGAGCTCTTCCTGCTGGAGCCCTTGGCAGTGTGCAAGCCCCCGGCCCCTAAATCCTCCCCAAGGTCGCCTGGGGCCTAGGTGCAAAGGCATGGCAGGAGCGGAGCTGAGGCCATGAAGGCGCCAGTGGCATCTCCCAGCCTCGCGCAGCCTGCTCCTTCCTGGGCAGGAAGCCTAGCAGCGAGGCAAGTCTGGGCAAGGCTCGCTCAGGGCAGAGCAGCCTCGCGCCAGCAACTCTGCCAGAACGGGCCTCTGAGCAGAGCTGGAGCTCTGCCGTCCTGGAGGTGCACTCATTGCAGCCAAGTGGGGCTGGAGCCAAACGAGGCTGGGCTGCCTCTTCTTCCCTCGAGGAGGCTCGCCTCCCCGCCAGCTGTTCACTCGGCTTCCAGGTGGGGGCGCTCTGCGCCTCCTGCAGGTCTTGGCTCAGGGGCTGCTTGCTCTGAGCTGGGGCTGTGGGCGGGAGCCCAGGCACGCAGGGGCAGGCCCCAACCAGCTGCACACGTCTCTGCTGGGGAGGAGAGTGCTAGGGAAGCTACGTGTGTGAGGCAGCTGCTGGGCGCCCAGGGAGTCAGCCTCCGGGTGTGCGGGGCTGCAGACCCCAGCCAGGGCCCTGGGAGCCTGGTGCACTCCGTGCGGCGCTGAGTCTGGGCGGCCAAGCAACCTCTGGAGGAGCCCTGCACTAGCCCTTCACTTCCCTCGCACAGAGCTCTTCCTGCTGGAGCCCTTGGCAGTGTGCAAGCCACCGGCCCCTAAGCCCTCCCCAAGGACGCCTGGGGCCTAGGTGCAAAGGCAAGGCAGGAGCGGAGCTGAGGCCAGGAAGGCGCCAGTGGCGTCTCCCAGCCTCGCGCAGCCTGTTCCTTCCTGGGCAGGAAGCCTAGCAGGGAGGCAAGTCAGGGTAAGGCTCGCCCAGGGCAGAGCAGCCTCGCGCCAGCAACTCTGCCAGAACGGGCCTCTGAGCAGAGATGGAGCTCTGCCGTCCTGGAGGCGCACTCGGCTCCAGCCAAGTAGGCCTTGAGCCAAACGAGGCTGGGCTGCCTCTTCTTCCCTCGAGGAGGCTCGCCTCCCCGCCAGCTGTTCACTCGTCTTCCTGGTGGGGGCGCTCTGCGCCTCCTGCAGGTGTTGGCTCAGGGGCTGCTTGCCCTGAGCTGGGGCTGTGCGCGGGAGCCCAGGCACGCAGGGGCAGGCCCCAACCAGCTGCACACGTCTCTGCTGGGGAGGAGAGCGCTAGGGAAGCTACGTGTGTGAGGCAGCTGCCTGGCGCAAAGGGAGTCAGCCTCCGGGTGTGCGGGGCTGCAGACCCCAGCCAGGGGCCCTGGGAGCCTGGTGCAATCCGTGCGGCGCTGAGTCTGGGCGGCCAAGAAACCGCCTGAGGAGCCCTGCACTGGCCCTTCCCTTCCCTCACACAGAGCTCTTCCTGCTGGAGCCCTTGGCAGTGTGCAAGCCACCGGCCCCGAAGCCCTCCCCAAGGATGCCTGGGGCCTAGTTGCAAAGGCAAGGCAGGAGCGGAGCTGAGGCCAGGAAGGCGCCAGTGGCGTCTCCCAGCCTCGCGCAGCCTGCTCCTTCCTGGGCAGGAACCCTAGCAGCGAGGCAAGTCTGGGCAAGGCTCGCCCAGGGCAGAGCAGCCTCGCGCCAGCAATTCTGCCAGAACGGGCCTCTGAACAGAGTTGGAGCTCTGCCGTCCTGGAGGCGCACTCGGCTCCAGCCAAGTAGGGCTTGAGCCAAACGAGGCTGGGCTGCCTCTTCTTCCCTCGAGGAGGCTCGTCTCCCCGCCAGGTGTTCATTCGGCTTCCAGGTGGGGGTGCTCTGCCCCTCCTGCAGGTCTTGGCTCAGGGGCTGCTTGCCCTTAGCTGGGGCTGTGGGCGGGAGCCCAGGCACGCAGGGGCAGGCCCCAACCAGCTGCACACGTCTCTGCTGGGGAGGAGAGCGCTAGGGAAGGTACGTGTGTGAGGCAGCTGCTGGGCGCCCAGGGAGTCAACCTCCGGGTGTGCGGGCTGCAGACCCCAGCCAGGGGCCCTGGGAATCTGGTGCACTCCGTGCGGCGCTGAGCCTGGGCGGCCAAGCAACCGCTGGAGGAGCCCTGCACTGGCCCTTCCCTTCCCTCGCACAGAGCTCTTCCTGCTGGAGCCCTTGGCAGTGTGCAAGCCACCGGCCCCTAAGCCCTCCCCAAGGACGCCTGGGGCCTAGGTGCAAAGGCAAGGCAGGAGCAGAGCTGAGGCCAGGAAGGCGCCAGTGGCGTCTCCCAGCCTCGCGCAGCCTGCTCCTTCCTGGGCAGGAAGCCTAGCAGCTAGGCAAGTCTGGGCAAGGCTCGCCCAGGCCAGAGCAGCCTCGCGAGAGCAACTCTGCCAGATCGGGCCTCTGAGCAGAGCTGGAGCTCTGCCGTCCTGGAGGCGCACTCGGCTCCAGCCAAGTAGGGCTTGAGCCAAACGAGGCTGGGCTGCCTCTTCTTCCCTCGAGGAGGCTCGCCTTCGCGCCAGCTGTTCACTCGGCTTCCAGGTGGGGGCGCTCTGCGCCTCCTGCAGGTCTTGGCTCAGGGGCTGCTTGCCCTGAGCTGGGGCTGTGGGCGGGAGCCCAGGCACGCAGGGGTTGGCCCCAAGCAGCTGCACACGTCTCTGCTGGGGAGGAGAGCGCTAGGGAAGCTACGTGTGTGAGGCAGCTGCTGGGCGCCCAGGGAGTCAGCCTCCGGGTTTGCGGGGCTGCAGACCCCAGCCAGGGGCCCTGGGAGCCTGGTGCACTCCGTGCCGAGCTAAGTCTGGGCAGCCAAGCAACCGCTGGAGGAGCCCTGCACTGGCCCTTCCCTTCCCTCGCACAGAGCTCTTCCTGCTGGAGCCCTTGGCAGTGTGCAAGCCACCGGCCCCTAAGCCCTCCCCAAGGACGCCTGGGGCCTAGGTGCAAAGGCAAGGCAGGAGCGGAGCTGAGGCCAGGAAGGCGCCAGTGGCGTCTCCCAGCCTCGCGCAGCCTGCTCCTTCCTGGGCAGGAAGCCTAGCAGCGAGGCAAGTCTGGGCAAGGCTCGCCCAGGGCAGAGCAGCCTCGCGCCAGCATCTCTGCCAGAACGGGCGTCTCTGCAGAGCTGGAGCTCTGCCGTCCTGGAGGCGCACTCGGCTCCAGCCAAGTAGGGCTTGAGCCAAAGGAGGCTGGGCTGCCTCTTCTTCCCTCGAGGAGGCTCGCCTCCCCGCCAGCTGTTCACTCGGCTTCCAGGTGGGGGCGCTCTGCGCCTCCTGCAGGTCTTGGCTCAGGGGCTGCTTGCCCTGAGCTGGGGATGTGGGCGGGAGCCCAGGTACGCAGGGGCAGGCCCCACCCAGCTGCACACGTCTCTGCTGGGGAGGAGAGCGCTAGGGAAGCTACGTGTGTGAGGCAGCTGCTGGGCGCCCAGGGAGTCAGCCTCCGGGTGTGCGGGGCTGCAGACCCCAGCCAGGGGCCCTGGGAGCCTGGGGCACTCCGTGCGGCGCTGAGCCTGGGCGGCCAAGCAACCGCTGGAGGAGCCCTGCACTGGCCCTTCCCTTCCCTCGCACAGAGCTCTTCCTGCTGGAGCCCTTGGCAGTGTGCAAGCCACCGGCCCCTAAGCCCTCCCCAAGGACGCCTGGGGCCTAGGTGCAAAGGCAAGGCAGGAGCGGAGCTGAGGCCAGGAATGCGCCAGTGGCGTTTCCCAGCCTCCCGCAGCCTGCTCCATCTTGGGCAGGAAGCCTAGCAGCGAGGCAAGTCTGGGCAAGGCTCGCCCAGGGCAGAGCAGCCTCGCGCCAGCAACTCTGCCAGAACGGGCCTCTGAGCAGAGCTGGAGCTCTGCCGTCCTGGAGGCGCACTCGGCTACAGCCTAGTAGGGCTTGAGCCAAACGAGGCTGGGCTGCCTCTTCTTCCCTCGAGGAGGCTCGCCTCCCTGCCAGCTGTTCACTCGGCTCCCAGGTGGGGGCGCTCTTCGCCTCCTGCAGGTCTTGGCTCAGGGGCTGCTTGCTCTGAGCTGGGGCTGTGGGCGGGAGCCCAGGCACGCAGGGGCAGGCCCCAACCAGCTGCACACGTCTCTGCTGGGGAGGAGAGCGCTAGGGAAGCTACGTGTGTGAGGCAGCTGCTGGGCACCCAGGGAGTCAGCCTCCGGGTGTGCGGGGCTGCAGACCCCAGCCAGGGGCCCTGGGAGCCTGGTGCACTCCGTGCGGCGCTGAGCCTGGGCGGCCAAGCAACCGCTGGAGGAGCCATGCACTGGCCCTTCCCTTCCCTCGCACAGAGCTCTTCCTGCTGGAGCCCTTGGCAGTGTGCAAGCCACCGGCCCCTAAGCCCTCCCCAAGGACGCCTGGGGCCTAGGTGCAAAGGCAAGGCAGGAGCGGAGCTGAGGCCAGGAAGGCGCCAGTGGCGTCTCCCAGCCTCGCGCAGCCTGCTCCTTCCTGGGCAGGAAGCCTAGCAGCGAGGCAAGTCTGGGCAAGGCTCGCACAGGGCAGAGCAGCATCGCGCCAGCAACTCTGCCAGAACGGGCCTCTGAGCAGAGCTGGAGCTCTGCCGTCCTGGAGGCGCACTCGGCTCCAGCCAAGTAGGGCTTGAGCCAAACGAGGCTGGGCTGCCTCTTCTTCCCTCGAGGAGGCTCGCCTCCCCGCCAGCTGTTCACTCGGCTTCCAGGTGGGGGCGCTCTGTGCCTCCTGCAGGTCTTGGCTCAGGGGCTGCTTGCCCTGAGCTGGGGCTGTGGGCAGGAACCCAGGCACGCAGGGGCAGGCCCCACCCAGCTGCACACGTCTCTGCTGGGGAGGAGAGCGCTAGGGAAGCTACGTGTGTGAGGCAGCTGCTGGGCGCCCAGGGAGTCAGCCTCCGGGTGTGCGGGGCTGCAGACCCCAGCCAGTGGCCCTGGGAGCCTGGTGCACTCCGAGCGGCGCTGAGCCTGGGCGGCCAAGCAACCGCTGGAGGAGCCCTGCACTGGCCCTTCCCTTCCCTCGCACAGAGCTCTTCCTGCTGGAGCCCTTGGCAGTGTGCAAGCCACCGGCCCCTAAGCCCTCCCCAAGGACGCCTGGGGCCTAGGTGCAAAGGCAAGGCAGGAGCGGAGCTGAGGCCAGGAAGGCGCCAGTGGCGTCTCCCAGCCTCGGGCAGCCTGCTCCTTCCTGGGCAGGAAGCCTAGTAGCGAGGCAAGTCTGGGCAAGGCTCGCCCAGGGCAGAGCAGCCTCGCGCCAGCAACTCTGCCAGAACGGGCGTCTCTGCAGAGCTGGAGCTCTGCCGTCCTGGAGGCGCACTCGGCTCCAGCCAAGTAGGGCTTGAGCCAAAGGAGGCTGGGCTGCCTCTTCTTCCCTCGAGGAGGCTCGCCTCCCCGCCAGCTGTTCACTCGGCTTCCAGGTGGGGGCGCTCTGCGCCTCCTGCAGGTCTTGGCTCAGGGGCTGCTTGCCCTGAGCTGGGCCTGTGGGCGGGAGCCCAGGCACGCAGGGGCAGGCCCCAACGAGCTGCCCACGTCTCTGCTGGGGAGGAGAGCGCTAGGGAAGCTACGTGTGTGAGGCAGCTGCTGGGCGCCCAGGGAGTCAGCCTCCGGGTGTGCGGGCTGCAGACCACAGAAAGGGGCCCTGGGAGCCTGGTGCACTCCGTGCGGTGCTGAGCCTGGGCGGCCAAGCAACCGCTGGAGGAGCCCTGCACTGGCCCTTCCCTTCCCTCGCACAGAGCTCTTCCTGCTGGAGCCCTTGGCAGTGTGCAAGCCCCCGGCCCCTAAATCCTCCCCAAGGTCGCCTGGGGCCTAGGTGCAAAGGCATGGCAGGAGCGGAGCTGAGGCCATGAAGGCGCCAGTGGCATCTCCCAGCCTCGCGCAGCCTGCTCCTTCCTGGGCAGGAAGCCTAGCAGCGAGGCAAGTCTGGGCAAGGCTCGCTCAGGGCAGAGCAGCCTCGCGCCAGCAACTCTGCCAGAACGGGCCTCTGAGCAGAGCTGGAGCTCTGCCGTCCTGGAGGCGCACTCGGCTCCAGCCAAGTAGGGCTTGAGCCAAACGAGGCTGGGCTGCCTCTTCTTCCCTCGAGGAGGCTCGCCTACCCGCCAGCTGTTCACTCGGCTTCCAGGTGGGGGCGCTCTTCGCCTGCTGCATGTCTTGGCTCAGGGGCTGCTTGCCCTGAGCTGGGGCTGTGCGCGGGAGCCCAGGCACGCAGGGGCAGGCCCCAACCAGCTGCACACGTCTCTGCTGGGGAGGAGAGCGCTAGGGAAGCTACGTGTGTGAGGCAGCTGCTGGGCGCCCAGGGAGTCAGCCTGGGGGTGTTCGGGGCTGCAGACCCCAGCCAGGGGCCCTGGGAGCCTGGTGCACTCCGTGCCGAGCTAAGTCTGGGTGGCCAAGCAACCGCTGGAGGAGCCCTGCACTAGCCCTTCCCTTCCCTCGCACAGAGCTCTTCCTGCTGGAGCCCTTGGCAGTGTGCAAGCCACCGGCCCCTAAGCCCTCCCCAAGGACGCCTGGGGTCTAGGTGCAAAAGCAAGGCAGGAGCGGAGCTGAGGCCAGGAAGGCGCCAGTGGCGTCTTCCAGCCTCGCGCAGCCTGCTCCTTCCTGGGCAGGAAGCCTAGCAGCGAGGCAAGTCTGGGCAAGGCTCGGCCAGGGCAGAGCAGCTTCGCGCCAGGAACTATGCCAGATCAGGCCTCTGAGCAGAGCTGGTGCTCTGCCGTCCTGGAGGCGCACTCGGCTCCAGCCAAGTAGGGCTTGAGCCAAACGAGGCTGGGCTGCCTCTTCTTCCCTCGAGGAGGCTCGCCTCCCCGCCAGCTGTTCACTCGGCTTCCAGGTGGGGGCGCTCTGCGCCTCCTGCAGGTCTTGGCTCAGGGGCTGCTTTCCTGAGCTGGGGCTGTGCGCAGGAGCCCAGGCACGCAGGGGCAGGCCCCAACCAGCTGCACACGTCTCTGCTGGGGAGGAGAGCGCTAGGGAAGCTACGTGTGTGAGGCAGCTGCTGGGCGCCCAGGGAGTCAGCCTCCGGGTGTGCGGGGCTGCAGACCACAGCCAGGGGCCCTGGGAGCCTGGTGCACTCCGTGCAGCGCTGAGCCTGGGCGGCCAAGCAACCGCTGGAGGAGCCCTACAATGGCCCTTCCCTTCCCTCGCACAGAGCTCTTCCTGCTGGAGCCCTTGGCAGTGTTCAAGCCACCGGCCCCTAAGCCCTCCCCAAGGACGCCTGGGGCCTAGGTCCAAAGGCAAGGCAGGAGCGGAGCTGAGGCCAGGAAGGCGCCAGTGGCGTCTCCCAGCCTCGCGCAGCCTGCTCCTTCCTGGGCAGGAAGACTAGCAGTGAGGCAAGTCTGGGCAAGGCTCGCCCAGGGCAGAGCAGCCTCGCGCCAGCAACTCTGCCAGAACGGGCCTCTGAGCAGAGCTGGAGCTCTGCCGTCCTGGAGGCGCACTCGGCTCCAGCCAAGTAGGGCTTGAGCCAAACGAGGCTGGGCTGCCTCTTCTTCCCTCGAGGAGGCTCGCCTCCCCGCCAGCTGTTCACTCGGCTTCCAGGTGGGGGCGCTCTGCGCCTCCTGCAGGTCTTGGCTCAGGGGCTGCTTGCTCTGAGCTGGGGCTGTGGGCGGGAGCACAGGCACGCAGGGGCAGGCCCCAACCAGCTGCACACGTCTCTGCTGGGGAGGAGAGCGCTAGGGAAGCTACGTGTGTGAGGCAGCTGCCTGGCGCAAAGGGAGTCAGCCTCCGGGTGTGCGGGGCTGCAGACCCCAGCCAGGGGCCCTGGGAGCCTGGTGCACTCCGTGCGGCGCTGAGCCTGGGCGGCCAAGCAACCGCTGGAGGAGCCCTGCACTGCCCTTTCCCTTCCCTCGCACAGAGCGCTTCCTGCTGGAGCCCTTGGCAGTGTGCAAGCCACCGGCCCCTAAGCCCTCCCCAAGGACGCCTGGGGCCTAGGTGCAAAGGCAAGGCAGGAGCGGAGCTGAGGCCAGGAAGGCGCCAGTGGCGTCTTCCAGCCTCGCGCAGCCTGCTCCTTCCTTGGCAGGAAGCCTAGCCGCGAGGAAAGTCTGGGCAAGGCTCGCCCAGGGCAGAGCAGCCTCGCGCCAGCAACTCTGCCAGAACGGGCCTCTGAGCAGAGCTGGAGCTCTGCCGTCCTGGAGGTGCACTCATTGCAGCCAAGTGGGGCTTGAGCCAAACGAGGCTGGGCTGCCTCTTCTTCCCTCGAGGAGGCTCGCCTCCCCGCCAGCTGTTCACTCGGCTTCCAGGTGGGGGCGCTCTGCGCCTCCTGCAGGTCTTGGCTCAGGGGCTGCTTGCCCTGAGCTGGGGCTGTGCGCGGGAGCCCAGGCACGCAGGGGCAGGCCCCAACCAGCTGCACACGTCTCTGCTGGGGAGGAGAGCGCAAGGGAAGCTACGTGTGTGAGGAAGCTGCTGGGCGCCCAGGGAGTCAGCCTCCGGGTGTGCGGGGCTGCAGACCCCAGCCAGGGCCCTGGGAGCCTGGTGCACTCCGTGCCGAGCTAAGTCTGGGCGGCCAAGCCACCGCTGGAGGAGCCCTGCACTAGCTCTTCCCTTCCCTCGCACAGAGCTCTTCCTGCTGGAGCCCTTGGCAGTGTGCAAGCCACCGGCCCCTAAGCCCTCCCCAAGGACGCCTGGGGCCTACGTGCAAAGGCAAGGCAGGAGCGGAGCTGAGGCCAGGAAGGCGCCAGTGGCGTCTCCCAGCCTCTCGCAGCCTGCTCCTTCCTGGGCAGAAAGCCTAGCAGCGAGGCAAGTCTGGGCAAGGCTCGCCCAGGGCATAGCAGCTTCGCGCCAGCAACTATGCCAGATCAGGCCTCTGAGCAGAGCTGGAGCTCTGCTGTCCAGGAGGCACACTCGGCTCCAGCCAAGTAGGGCTTGAGCCAAACGAGGCTGGGCTGCCTCTTCTTCCCTCGAGAAGGCTCCCCTCCCCGCCAGCTGTTCACTCGGCTTCCAGGTGGGGGCCCTCTGCGCCTCCTGCAGGTCTTGGCTCAGGGGCTGCCTGCCCTGAGCTGGGGCTGTGCGCAGGAGCCAAGGCACGCAGGGGCAGGCCCCAACCAGCTGCACACGTCTCTGCTGGGGAGGAGAGCGCTAGGGAAGCTACGTGTGTGAGGCAGCTGCTGGGCGCCCAGGGAGTCAGCCTCCGGGTGTGCGGGGCTGCAGACACCAGCCAGGGGCCCTAGGAGCCTGGTGCACTCCGCGCGGCGCTGAGTCTGGGCGGCCAAGCAACCTCTGGAGGAGCCCTGCACTAGCCCTTTCCTTCCCTCGCACAGTGCTCTTCCTGCTGGAGCCCTTAGCAGTGTGCAAGCCACCGGCCCCTAAGCCCTCCCCAAGGACGCCTGGGGCCTAGGTGCAAAGGCAAGGCAGGAGCGGAGCTGAGGCCAGGAAGGCGCCAGTGGCGTCTCCCAGCCTCGCGCAGCCTGCTCCTTCCTGGGCAGGAAGACTAGCAGCGAGGCAAGTCTGGGCAAGGCTCGCCCAGGGCAGAGCAGCCTCGCGCCAGCAACTCTGCCAGAACGGGCCTCTGAGCAGAGCAGGAGCTCTGCCGTCCTGGAGGCGCACTAGGCTCCAGCCAAGGAGGGCTTGAGCCAAACGAGGCTGGGCTGCCTCTTCTTCCCTCGAGGAGGCTCGCCTCCCCGCCAGCTGTTCACTCGGCTTCCAGGTGGGGGCGCTCTGCGCCTCCTGCAGGTCTTGGCTCAGGGGCTGCTTGCTCTGAGCTGGGGCTGTGGGCGGGAGCACAGGCACGCAGGGGCAGGCCCCAACCAGCTGCACACGTCTCTGCTGGGGAGGAGAGCGCTAGGGAAGCTACGTGTGTGAGGCAGCTGCCTGGCGCAAAGGGAGTCAGCCTCCGGGTGTGCGGGGCTGCAGACCCCAGCCAGGGGCCCTGGGAGCCTGGTGCACTCCGTGCGGCGCTGAGCCTGGGCGGCCAAGCAACCGCTGGAGGAGCCCTGCACTGGCCCTTCCCTTCCCTCGCACAGAGCGCTTCCTGCTGGAGCCCTTGGCAGTGTGCAAGCCACCGGCCCCTAAGCCCTGCCCAAGGACGCCTGGGGCCTAGGTGCAAAGGCAAGGCAGCAGCGGAGCTGAGGCCAGGAAGGCGCCAGTGGCGTCTTCCAGCCTCGCGCAGCCTGCTCCTTCCTGGGCAGGAAGCCTAGCAGCGAGGCAAGTCTGGGCAAGGCTCGCCCAGGGCATAGCAGCTTCGCGCCAGCAACTATGCCAGATCAGGCCTCTGAGCAGAGCTGGAGCTCTGCCGTCCTGGAGGCACACTCGGCTCCAGCCAAGTAGGGCTTGAGCCAAACGAGGCTGGGCTGCCTCTTCTTCCCTCGAGGAGGCTCGCCTCCCCGCCAGCTGTTCACTCGGCTTCCAGGTGGGGGCGCTCTTCGCCTCCTGCAGGTCTTGGCTCAGGGGCTGCTTGCCCTGAGCTGGGGCTGTGCGCGGGATCCCAGGCACGCAGGGGCAGGCCCCAACCAGCTGCACACGTCTCTGCTGGGGAGGAGAGCGCTAGGGAAGCTACGTGTGTGAGGCAGCTGCTGGGCGCCCAGGGAGTCAGCCTCCGGGTGTGCGGGGTTGCAGACCCCAGCCAGGGGCCCTGGGAGCCTGGTGCACTCCGTGCGGCGCTGAGCCTGGGCGGCCAAGCAACCGCTGGAGGAGCCCTGCACTGGCCCTTCCCTTCCCTCGCACAGAGCTCTTCCTGCTGGAGCCCTTGGTAGTGTGCAAGCCACCGGCCCCTAAGCCCTCCCCAAGGACGCCTGGGGCCTAGGTGCAAAGGCAAGGCAGGAGCGGAGCTGAGGCCAGGAAGGCGCCAGTGGCGTCTTCCAGCCTCGCGCAGCCTGCTCCTTCCTGGGCAGGAAGCCTAGCAGCGAGGCAAGTCTGGGCAAGGCTCGCCCAGGGCAGAGCAGCCTCGCGCCAGCAACTCTGCCAGAACGGGCCTCTGAGCAGAGCTGGAGCTCTGCCGTCCTGGAGGTGCACTCATTGCAGCCAAGTGGGGCTTGAGCCAAACGAGGCTGGGCTGCCTCTTCTTCCCTCGAGGAGGCTCGCCTCTCCGCCAGCTGTTCACTCGGCTTCCAGGTGGGGGCGCTCGGCCCCTCCTGCAGGTCTTGGCTCAGGGGCTGCTTGCCCTGAGCTGGGGCTGTGCGCGGGAGCCCAGGCACGCAGGGGCAGGCCCCAACCAGCTGCACACGTCTCTGCTGGGGAGGAGAGCGCAAGGGAAGCTACGTGTGTGAGGAAGCTGCTGGGCGCCCAGGGAGTCAGCCTCCGGGTGTGCGGGGCTGCAGACCCCAGCCAGGGCCCTGGGAGCCTGGTGCACTCCGTGCCGAGCTAAGTCTGGGCGGCCAAGCCACCGCTGGAGGAGCCCTGCACTAGCTCTTCCCTTCCCTCGCACAGAGCTCTTCCTGCTGGAGCCCTTGGCAGTGTGCAAGCCACCGGCCCCTAAGCCCTCCCCAAGGACGCCTGGGGCCTAGGTGCAAAGGCAAGGCAGGAGCGGAGCTGAGGCCAGGAAGGCGCCAGTGGCGTCTCCCAGCCTCGCGCAGCCTGCTCCTTCCTGGGCAGGAAGCCTAGCAGCGAGGCAAGTCTGGGCAAGGCTCGCCCAGGGCATAGCAGCTTCGCGCCAGCAACTATGCCAGATCAGGCCTCTGAGCAGAGCTGGAGCTCTGCCGTCCTGGAGGCACACTCGGCTCCAGCCAAGTAGGGCTTGAGCCAAACGAGGCTGGGCTGCCTCTTCTTCCCTCGAGAAGGCTCGCCTCCCCGCCAGCTGTTCACTCGGCTTCCAGGTGGGGGCCCTCTGCGCCTCCTGCAGGTCTTGGCTCAGGGGCTGCCTGCCCTGAGCTGGGGCTGTGCGCAGGAGCCAAGGCACGCAGGGGCAGGCCCCAACCAGCTGCACACGTCTCTGCTGGGGAGGAGAGCGCTAGGGAAGCTACGTGTGTGAGGCAGCTGCTGGGCGCCCAGGGAGTCAGCCTCCGGGTGTGCGGGGCTGTAGACACCAGCCAGGGGCCCTAGGAGCCTGGTGCACTCCGCGCGGCGCTGAGTCTGGGCGGCCAAGCAACCTCTGGAGGAGCCCTGCACTAGCCCTTTCCTTCCCTCGCACAGTGCTCTTCCTGCTGGAGCCCTTGGCAGTGTGCAAGCCACCGGCCCCTAAGCCCTCCCCAAGGACGCCTGGGGCCTAGGTGCAAAGGCAAGGCAGGAGCGGAGCTGAGGCCAGGAAGGCGCCAGTGGCGTCTCCCAGCCTCGCGCAGCCTGCTCCTTCCTGGGCAGGAAGACTAGCAGCGAGGCAAGTCTGGGCAAGGCTCGCCCAGGGCAGAGCAGCCTCGCGCCAGCAACTCTGCCAGAACGGGCCTCTGAGCAGAGCAGGAGCTCTGCCGTCCTGGAGGCGCACTCGGCTCCAGCCAAGGAGGGCTTGAGCCAAACGAGGCTGGGCTGCCTCTTCTTCCCTCGAGGAGGCTCGCCTCCCCGCCAGCTGTTCACTCGGCTTCCAGGTGGGGGCGCTCTGCGCCTCCTGCAGGTCTTGGCTCAAGGGCTGCTTGCTCTGAGCTGGGGCTGTGGGCGGGAGCACAGGCACGCAGGGGCAGGCCCCAACCAGCTGCACACGTCTCTGCTGGGGAGGAGAGCGCTAGGGAAGCTACGTGTGTGAGGCAGCTGCCTGGCGCAAAGGGAGTCAGCCTCCGGGTGTGCGGGGCTGCAGACCCCAGCCAGGGGCCCTGGGAGCCTGGTGCACTCCGTGCGGCGCTGAGCCTGGGCGGCCAAGCAACCGCTGGAGGAGCCCTGCACTGGCCCTTCCCTTCCCTCGCACAGAGCGCTTCCTGCTGGAGCCCTTGGCAGTGTGCAAGCCACCGGCCCCTAAGCCCTCCCCAAGGACGCCTGGGGCCTAGGTGCAAAGGCAAGGCAGGAGCAGAGCTGAGGCCAGGAAGGCGCCAGTGGCGTCTTCCAGCCTCTGGCAGCCTGCTCCTTCCTGGGCAGGAAGCCTAGCAGCGAGGCAAGTCTGGGCAAGGCTCGCCCAGGGCAGAGCAGCCTCGCGCCAGCAACTCTGCCAGAACGGGCCTCTGAGCAGAGCTGGAGCTCTGCCGTCCTGGAGGTGCACTCATTGCAGCCAAGTGGGGCTTGAGCCAAACGAGGCTGGGCTGCCTCTTCTTCCCTCGAGGAGGCTCGCCTCCCCGCCAGCTGTTCACTCGGCTTCCAGGTGGGGGCGCTCTGCGCCTCCTGCAGGTCTTGGCTCAGGGGCTGCTTGCCCTGAGCTGGGGCTGTGCGCGGGAGCCCAGGCACGCAGGGGCAGGCCCCAACCAGCTGCACACGTCTCTGCTGGGGAGGAGAGCGCAAGGGAAGCTACGTGTGTGAGGAAGCTGCTGGGCGCCCAGGGAGTCAGCCTCCGGGTGTGCGGGGCTGCAGACCCCAGCCAGGGCCCTGGGAGCCTGGTGCACTCCGTGCCGAGCTAAGTCTGGGCGGCCAAGCCACCGCTGGAGGAGCCCTGCACTAGCTCTTCCCTTCCCTCGCACAGAGCTCTTCCTGCTGGAGCCCTTGGCAGTGTGCAAGCCACCGGCCCCTAAGCCCTCCCCAAGGACGCCTGGGGCCTAGGTGCAAAGGCAAGGCAGGAGCGGAGCTGAGGCCAGGAAGGCGCCAGTGGCGTCTCCCAGCCTCGCGCAGCCTGCTCCTTCCTGGGCAGGAAGCCTAGCAGCGAGGCAAGTCTGGGCAAGGCTCGCCCAGGGCATATCAGCTTCGCGCCAGCAACTATGCCAGATCAGGCCTCTGAGCAGAGCTGGAGCTCTGCCGTCCTGGAGGCACACTCGGCTCCAGCCAAGTAGGGCTTGAGCCAAACGAGGCTGGGCTGCCTCTTCTTCCCTCGAGAAGGCTCGCCTCCCCGCCAGCTGTTCACTCGTCTTCCAGGTGGGGGCGCTCTGCGCCTCCTGCAGGTCTTGGCTCAGGGGCTGCCTGCCCTGAGCTGGGGCTGTGCGCAGGAGCCCAGTCACGCAGGGGCAGGCCCCAACCAGCTGCACACGTCTCTGCTGGGGAGGAGAGCGCTAGGGAAGCTACGTGTGTGAGGCAGCTGCTGGGCGCCCAGGGAGTCAGCCTCCGGGTGTGCGGAGCTGCAGACACCAGCCAGGGGCCCTAGGAGCCTGGTGCACTCCGCGCGGCGCTGAGTCTGGGCGGCCAAGCAACCTCTGGAGGAGCCCTGCACTAGCACTTTCCTTCCCTCGCACAGTGCTCTTCCTGCTGGAGCCCTTGGCAGTGTGCAAGCCACCGGCCCCTAAGCCCTCCCCAAGGACGCCTGGGGCCTAGGTGCAAAGGCAAGGCAGCAGCGGAGCTGAGGCCAGGAAGGCGCCAGTGGCGTCTCCCAGCCTCGCGCAGCCTGCTCCTTCCTGGGCAGGAAGACTAGCAGCGAGGCAAGTCTGGGCAAGGCTCGCCCAGGGCAGAGCAGCCTCGCGCCAGCAACTCTGCCAGAACGGGCCTCTGAGCAGAGCAGGAGCTCTGCCGTCCTGGAGGCGCACTCGGCTCCAGCCAAGGAGGGCTTGAGCCAAACGAGGCTGGGCTGCCTCTTCTTCCCTCGAGGAGGCTCGCCTCCCCGCCAGCTGTTCACTCGGCTTCCAGGTGGGGGCGCTCTGTGCCTCCTGCAGGTCTTGGCTCAGGGGCTGCTTGCCCTGAGCTGGGGCTGTGGGCAGGAACCCAGGCACGCAGGGGCAGGCCCCACCCAGCTGCACACGTCTCTGCTGGGGAGGAGAGCGCTAGGGAAGCTACGTGTGTGAGGCAGCTGCTGGGCGCCCAGGGAGTCAGCCTCCGGGTGTGCGGGGCTGCAGACCCCAGCCAGTGGCCCTGGGAGCCTGGTGCACTCCGAGCGGCGCTGAGCCTGGGCGGCCAAGCAACCGCTGGAGGAGCCCTGCACTGGCCCTTCCCTTCCCTCGCACAGAGCTCTTCCTGCTGGAGCCCTTGGCAGTGTGCAAGCCACCGGCCCCTAAGCCCTCCCCAAGGACGCCTGGGGCCTAGGTGCAAAGGCAAGGCAGGAGCGGAGCTGAGGCCAGGAAGGCGCCAGTGGCGTCTCCCAGCCTCGGGCAGCCTGCTCCTTCCTGGGCAGGAAGCCTAGTAGCGAGGCAAGTCTGGGCAAGGCTCGCCCAGGGCAGAGCAGCCTCGCGCCAGCAACTCTGCCAGAACGGGCGTCTCTGCAGAGCTGGAGCTCTGCCGTCCTGGAGGCGCACTCGGCTCCAGCCAAGTAGCGCTTGAGCCAAACGAGGCTGGGCTGCCTCTTCTTCCCTCGAGGAGGCTCGCCTCCCCGCCAGCTGTTCACTCGGCTTCCAGGTGGGGGCGCTCTGCGCCTCCTGCAGGTCTTGGCTCATGGGCTGCTTGCCCTGAGCTGTGGCTGTGGGCGGGATCCCAGGCACGCAGGGGCAGGCCCCAACCAGCTGCACACGTCTCTGCTGGGGAGGAGAGCGCAAGGGAAGCTACGTGTGTGAGGCAGCTGCTGGGCGCCCAGGGAGTCAGCCTCCGGGTGTGCGGGGCTGCAGACCCCAGCCAGGGGCCCTGGGAGCCTGGTGCACTCCGTGCGGCGCTGAGCCTGGGCGGCCAAGCAACCGCTGGAGGAGCCCTGCACTGGCCCTTCCTTTCCCTCGTACAGAGCTCTTCCTGCTGGAGCCCTTGGCAGTGTGCAAGCCACCGGCCCCTAAGCCCTCCCCAAGGACGCCTGGGGCCTAGGTGCAAAGGCAAGGCAGGAGCGGAGCTGAGGCCAGGAAGGCGCCAGTGGCGTCTCCCAGCCTCGCGCAGCCTGCTCCTTCCTGGGCAGGAAGCCTAGCAGCGAGGCAAGTCTGGGCAAGGCTAGCCCAGGGCAGAGCAGCCTCGCGCCAGCAACTCTGCCAGAACGGGCCTCTGAGCAGAACTGGAGCTCTGGCGTCCTGGAGGCGCACTCGGCTCCAGCCAAGTAGGGCTTGAGCCAAAGGAGGCTGGGCTGCCTCTTCTTCCCTCGAGGAGGCTCGCCTCCCCGCCAGCTGTTCACTCGGCTTCCAGGTGGGGGCGCTCTGCGCCTCCTGCAGGTCTTGGCTCAGGGGCTGCTTGCCCTGAGCTGGGCCTGTGGGCGGGAGCCCAGGCACGCAGGGGCAGGCCCCAACGAGCTGCCCACGTCTCTGCTGGGGAGGAGAGCGCTAGGGAAGCTACGTGTGTGAGGCAGCTGCTGGGCGCCCAGGGAGTCAGCCTCCGGGTGTGCGGGCTGCAGACCACAGAAAGGGGCCCTGGGAGCCTGGTGCACTCCGTGCGGCGCTGAGCCTGGGCGGCCAAGCAACCGCTGGAGGAGCCCTGCACTGGCCCTTCCCTTCCCTCGCACAGAGCTCTTCCTGCTGGAGCCCTTGGCAGTGTGCAAGCCCCCGGCCCCTAAATCCTCCCCAAGGTCGCCTGGGGCCTAGGTGCAAAGGCATGGCAGGAGCGGAGCTGAGGCCATGAAGGCGCCAGTGGCATCTCCCAGCCTCGCGCAGCCTGCTCCTTCCTGGGCAGGAAGCCTAGCAGCGAGGCAAGTCTGGGCAAGGCTCGCCCAGGGCAGAGCAGCCTCGCGCCAGCAACTCTGCCAGAACGGGCCTCTGAGCAGAGCTGGAGCTCTGCCGTCCTGGAGGCGCACTCGGCTCCAGCCAAGTAGGGCTTGAGCCAAACGAGGCTGGGCTGCCTCTTCTTCCCTCGAGGAGGCTCGCCTCCCCGCCAGCTGTTCACTCGGCTTCCAGGTGGGGGCGCTCTGCGCCTCCTGCAGGTCTTGGCTCAGGGGCTGCTTGCTCTGAGCTGGGGCTGTGGGCGGGAGCACAGGCATGCAGGGGCAGGCCCCAACCAGCTGCACACGTCTCTGCTGGGGAGGAGAGCGCTAGGGAAGCTACGTGTGTGAGGCAGCTGCCTGGCGCAAAGGGAGTCAGCCTCCGGGTGTGCGGGGCTGCAGACCCCAGCCAGGGGCCCTGGGAGCCTGGTGCACTCCGTGCGGCGCTGAGCCTGGGCGGCCAAGCAACCGCTGGAGGAGCCCTGCACTGGCCCTTCCCTTCCCTCGCACAGAGCGCTTCCTGCTGGAGCCCTTGGCAGTGTGCAAGCCACCGGCCCCTAAGCCCTCCCCAAGGACGCCTGGGGCCTAGGTGCAAAGGCAAGGCAGGAGCGGAGCTGAGGCCAGGAAGGCGCCAGTGGCGTCTTCCAGCCTCGCGCAGCCTGCTCCTTCCTTGGCAGGAAGCCTAGCAGCGAGGAAAGTCTGGGCAAGGCTCGCCCAGGGCAGAGCAGCCTCGCGCCAGCAACTCTGCCAGAACGGGCCTCTGAGCAGAGCTGGAGCTCTGCCGTCCTGGAGGTGCACTCATTGCAGCCAAGTGGGGCTTGAGCCAAACGAGGCTGGGCTGCCTCTTCTTCCCTCGAGGAGGCTCGCCTCCCCGCCAGCTGTTCACTCGGCTTCCAGGTGGGGGCGCTCTGCGCCTCCTGCAGGTCTTGGCTCAGGGGCTGCTTGCCCTGAGCTGGGGCTGTGCGCGGGAGCCCAGGCACGCAGGGGCAGGCCCCAACCAGCTGCACACGTCTCTGCTGGGGAGGAGAGCGCAAGGGAAGCTACGTGTGTGAGGAAGCTGCTGGGCGCCCAGGGAGTCAGCCTCCGGGTGTGCGGGGCTGCAGACACCAGCCAGGGCCCTGGGAGCCTGGTGCACTCCGTGCCGAGCTAAGTCTGGGCGGCCAAGCCACCGCTGGAGGAGCCCTGCACTAGCTCTTCCCTTCCCTCGCACAGAGCTCTTCCTGCTGGAGCCCTTGGCAGTGTGCAAGCCACCGGCCCCTAAGCCCTCCCCAAGGACGCCTGGGGCCTACGTGCAAAGGCAAGGCAGGAGCGGAGCTGAGGCCAGGAAGGCGCCAGTGGCGTCTCCCAGCCTCTCGCAGCCTGCTCCTTCCTGGGCAGAAAGCCTAGCAGCGAGGCAAGTCTGGGCAAGGCTCGCCCAGGGCATAGCAGCTTCGCGCCAGCAACTATGCCAGATCAGGCCTCTGAGCAGAGCTGGAGCTCTGCCGTCCTGGAGGCACACTCGGCTCCAGCCAAGTAGGGCTTGAGCCAAACGAGGCTGGGCTGCCTCTTCTTCCCTCGAGAAGGCTCGCCTCCCCGCCAGCTGTTCACTCGGCTTCCAGGTGGGGGCCCTCTGCGCCTCCTGCAGGTCTTGGCTCAGGGGCTGCCTGCCCTGAGCTGGGGCTGTGCGCAGGAGCCAAGGCACGCAGGGGCAGGCCCCAACCAGCTGCACACGTCTCTGCTGGGGAGGAGAGCGCTAGGGAAGCTACGTGTGTGAGGCAGCTGCTGGGCGCCCAGGGAGTCAGCCTCCGGGTGTGCGGGGCTGCAGACACCAGCCAGGGGCCCTAGGAGCCTGGTGCACTCCGCGCGGCGCTGAGTCTGGGCGGCCAAGCAACCTCTGGAGGAGCCCTGCACTAGCCCTTTCCTTCCCTCGCACAGTGCTCTTCCTGCTGGAGCCCTTAGCAGTGTGCAAGCCACCGGCCCCTAAGCCCTCCCCAAGGACGCCTGGGGCCTAGGTGCAAAGGCAAGGCAGGAGCGGAGCTGAGGCCAGGAAGGCGCCAGTGGCGTCTCCCAGCCTCGCGCAGCCTGCTCCTTCCTGGGCAGGAAGACTAGCAGCGAGGCAAGTCTGGGCAAGGCTCGCCCAGGGCAGAGCAGCCTCGCGCCAGCAACTCTGCCAGAACGGGCCTCTGAGTAGAGCAGGAGCTCTGCCGTCCTGGAGGCGCACTCGGCTCCAGCCAAGGAGGGCTTGAGCCAAACGAGGCTGGGCTGCCTCTTCTTCCCTCGAGGAGGCTCGCCTCCCCGCCAGCCGTTCACTCGGCTTCCAGGTGGGGGCGCTCTGCGCCTCCTGCAGGTCTTGGCTCAGGGGCTGCTTGCTCTGAGCTGGGGCTGTGGGCGGGAGCACAGGCACGCAGGGGCAGGCCCCAACCAGCTGCACACGTCTCTGCTGGGGAGGAGAGCGCTAGGGAAGCTACGTGTGTGAGGCAGCTGCCTGGCGCAAAGGGAGTCAGCCTCCGGGTGTGCGGGGCTGCAGACCCCAGCCAGGGGCCCTGGGAGCCTGGTGCACTCCGTGCGGCGCTGAGCCTGGGCGGCCAAGCAACCGCTGGAGGAGCCCTGCACTGGCCCTTCCCTTCCCTCGCACAGAGCGCTTCCTGCTGGAGCCCTTGGCAGTGTGCAAGCCACCGGCCCCTAAGCCCTCCCCAAGGACGCCTGGGGCCTAGGTGCAAAGGCAAGGCAGGAGCAGAGCTGAGGCCAGGAAGGCGCCAGTGGCGTCTTCCAGCCTCTGGCAGCCTGCTCCTTCCTGGGCAGGAAGCCTAGCAGCGAGGCAAGTCTGGGCAAGGCTCGCCCAGGGCAGAGCAGCCTCGCGCCAGCAACTCTGCCAGAACGGGCCTCTGAGCAGAGCTGGAGCTCTGCCGTCCTGGAGGTGCACTCATTGCAGCCAAGTGGGGCTTGAGCCAAACGAGGCTGGGCTGCCTCTTCTTCCCTCGAGGAGGCTCGCCTCCCCGCCAGCTGTTCACTCGGCTTCCAGGTGGGGGCGCTCTGCGCCTCCTGCAGGTCTTGGCTCAGGGGCTGCTTGCCCTGAGCTGGGGCTGTGCGCGGGAGCCCAGGCACGCAGGGGCAGGCCCCAACCAGCTGCACTCGTCTCTGCTGGGGAGGAGAGCGCAAGGGAAGCTACGTGTGTGAGGAAGCTGCTGGGCGCCCAGGGAGTCAGCCTCCGGGTGTGCGGGGCTGCAGACCCCAGCCAGGGCCCTGGGAGCCTGGTGCACTCCGTGCCGAGCTAAGTCTGGGCGGCCAAGCCACCGCTGGAGGAGCCCTGCACTAGCTCTTCCCTTCCCTCGCACAGAGCTCTTCCTGCTGGAGCCCTTGGCAGTGTGCAAGCCACCGGCCCCTAAGCCCTCCCCAAGGACGCCTGGGGCCTAGGTGCAAAGGCAAGGCAGGAGCGGAGCTGAGGCCAGGAAGGCGCCAGTGGCGTCTCCCAGCCTCGCGCAGCCTGCTCCTTCCTGGGCAGGAAGCCTAGCAGCGAGGCAAGTCTGGGCAAGGCTCGCCCAGGGCATATCAGCTTCGCGCCAGCAACTATGCCAGATCAGGCCTCTGAGCAGAGCTGGAGCTCTGCCGTCCTGGAGGCACACTCGGCTCCAGCCAAGTAGGGCTTGAGCCAAACGAGGCTGGGCTGCCTCTTCTTCCCTCGAGAAGGCTCGCCTCCCCGCCAGCTGTTCACTCGGCTTCCAGGTGGGGGCGCTCTGCGCCTCCTGCAGGTCTTGGCTCAGGGGCTGCCTGCCCTGAGCTGGGGCTGTGCGCAGGAGCCCAGTCACGCAGGGGCAGGCCCCAACCAGCTGCACACGTCTCTGCTGGGGAGGAGAGCGCTAGGGAAGCTACGTGTGTGAGGCAGCTGCTGGGCGCCCAGGGAGTCAGCCTCCGGGTGTGCGGAGCTGCAGACACCAGCCAGGGGCCCTAGGAGCCTGGTGCACTCCGCGCGGCGCTGAGTCTGGGCGGCCAAGCAACCTCTTGAGGAGCCCTGCACTAGCACTTTCCTTCCCTCGCACAGTGCTCTTCCTGCTGGAGCCCTTGGCAGTGTGCAAGCCACCGGCCCCTAAGCCCTCCCCAAGGACGCCTGGGGCCTAGGTGCAAAGGCAAGGCAGCAGCGGAGCTGAGGCCAGGAAGGCGCCAGTGGCGTCTCCCAGCCTCGCGCAGCCTGCTCCTTCCTGGGCAGGAAGACTAGCAGCGAGGCAAGTCTGGGCAAGGCTCGCCCAGGGCAGAGCAGCCTCGCGCCAGCAACTCTGCCAGAACGGGCCTCTGAGCAGAGCAGGAGCTCTGCCGTCCTGGAGGCGCACTCGGCTCCAGCCAAGGAGGGCTTGAGCCAAACGAGGCTGGGCTGCCTCTTCTTCCCTCGAGGAGGCTCGCCTCCCCGCCAGCTGTTCACTCGGCTTCCAGGTGGGGGCGCTCTGTGCCTCCTGCAGGTCTTGGCTCAGGGGCTGCTTGCCCTGAGCTGGGGCTGTGGGCAGGAACCCAGGCACGCAGGGGCAGGCCCCACCCAGCTGCACACGTCTCTGCTGGGGAGGAGAGCGCTAGGGAAGCTACGTGTGTGAGGCAGCTGCTAGGCGCCCAGGGAGTCAGCCTCCGGGTGTGCGGGGCTGCAGACCCCAGCCAGTGGCCCTGGGAGCCTGGTGCACTCCGAGCGGCGCTGAGCCTGGGCGGCCAAGCAACCGCTGGAGGAGCCCTGCACTGGCCCTTCCCTTCCCTCGCACAGAGCTCTTCCTGCTGGAGCCCTTGGCAGTGTGTAAGCCACCGGCCCCTAAGCCCTCCCCAAGGACGCCTGGGGCCTAGGTGCAAAGGCAAGGCAGGAGCGGAGCTGAGGCCAGGAAGGCGCCAGTGGCGTCTCCCAGCCTCGGGCAGCCTGCTCCTTCCTGGGCAGGAAGCCTAGTAGCGAGGCAAGTCTGGGCAAGGCTCGCCCAGGGCAGAGCAGCCTCGCGCCAGCAACTCTGCCAGAACGGGCGTCTCTGCAGAGCTGGAGCTCTGCCGTCCTGGAGGCGCACTCGGCTCCAGCCAAGTAGCGCTTGAGCCAAACGAGGCTGGGCTGCCTCTTCTTCCCTCGAGGAGGCTCGCCTCCCCGCCAGCTGTTCACTCGGCTTCCAGGTGGGGGCGCTCTGCGCCTCCTGCAGGTCTTGGCTCATGGGCTGCTTGCCCTGAGCTGTGGCTGTGGGCGGGATCCCAGGCACGCAGGGGCAGGCCCCAACCAGCTGCACACGTCTCTGCTGGGGAGGAGAGCGCAAGGGAAGCTACGTGTGTGAGGCAGCTGCTGGGCGCCCAGGGAGTCAGCCTCCGGGTGTGCGGGGCTGCAGACCCCAGCCAGGGGCCCTGGGAGCCTGGTGCACTCCGTGCGGCGCTGAGCCTGGGCGGCCAAGCAACCGCTGGAGGAGCCCTGCACTGGCCCTTCCTTTCCCTCGTACAGAGCTCTTCCTGCTGGAGCCCTTGGCAGTGTGCAAGCCACCGGCCCCTAAGCCCTCCCCAAGGACGCCTGGGGCCTAGGTGCAAAGGCAAGGCAGGAGCGGAGCTGAGGCCAGGAAGGCGCCAGTGGCGTCTCCCAGCCTCGCGCAGCCTGCTCCTTCCTGGGCAGGAAGCCTAGCAGCGAGGCAAGTCTGGGCAAGGCTAGCCCAGGGCAGAGCAGCCTCGCGCCAGCAACTCTGCCAGAACGGGCCTCTGAGCAGAACTGGAGCTCTGGCGTCCTGGAGGCGCACTCGGCTCCAGCCAAGTAGGGCTTGAGCCAAAGGAGGCTGGGCTGCCTCTTCTTCCCTCGAGGAGGCTCGCCTCCCCGCCAGCTGTTCACTCGGCTTCCAGGTGGGGGCGCTCTGCGCCTCCTGCAGGTCTTGGCTCAGGGGCTGCTTGCCCTGAGCTGGGCCTGTGGGCGGGAGCCCAGGCACGCAGGGGCAGGCCCCAACGAGCTGCCCACGTCTCTGCTGGGGAGGAGAGCGCTAGGGAAGCTACGTGTGTGAGGCAGCTGCTGGGCGCCCAGGGAGTCAGCCTCCGGGTGTGCGGGCTGCAGACCACAGAAAGGGGCCCTGGGAGCCTGGTGCACTCCGTGCGGCGCTGAGCCTGGGCGGCCAAGCAACCGCTGGAGGAGCCCTGCACTGGCCCTTCCCTTCCCTCGCACAGAGCTCTTCCTGCTGGAGCCCTTGGCAGTGTGCAAGCCCCCGGCCCCTAAATCCTCCCCAAGGTCGCCTGGGGCCTAGGTGCAAAGGCATGGCAGGAGCGGAGCTGAGGCCATGAAGGCGCCAGTGGCATCTCCCAGCCTCGCGCAGCCTGCTCCTTCCTGGGCAGGAAGCCTAGCAGCGAGGCAAGTCTGGGCAAGGCTCGCCCAGGGCAGAGCAGCCTCGCGCCAGCAACTCTGCCAGAACGGGCCTCTGAGCAGAGCTGGAGCTCTGCCGTCCTGGAGGCGCACTCGGCTCCAGCCAAGTAGGGCTTGAGCCAAACGAGGCTGGGCTGCCTCTTCTTCCCTCGAGGAGGCTCGCCTCCCCGCCAGCTGTTCACTCGGCTTCCAGGTGGGGGCGCTCTGCGCCTCCTGCAGGTCTTGGCTCAGGGGCTGCTTGCTCTGAGCTGGGGCTGTGGGCGGGAGCACAGGCATGCAGGGGCAGGCCCCAACCAGCTGCACACGTCTCTGCTGGGGAGGAGAGCGCTAGGGAAGCTACGTGTGTGAGGCAGCTGCCTGGCGCAAAGGGAGTCAGCCTCCGGGTGTGCGGGGCTGCAGACCCCAGCCAGGGGCCCTGGGAGCCTGGTGCACTCCGTGCGGCGCTGAGCCTGGGCGGCCAAGCAACCGCTGGAGGAGCCCTGCACTGGCCCTTCCCTTCCCTCGCACAGAGCGCTTCCTGCTGGAGCCCTTGGCAGTGTGCAAGCCACCGGCCCCTAAGCCCTCCCCAAGGACGCCTGGGGCCTAGGTGCAAAGGCAAGGCAGGAGCGGAGCTGAGGCCAGGAAGGCGCCAGTGGCGTCTTCCAGCCTCGCGCAGCCTGCTCCTTCCTTGGCAGGAAGCCTAGCAGCGAGGAAAGTCTGGGCAAGGCTCGCCCAGGGCAGAGCAGCCTCGCGCCAGCAACTCTGCCAGAACGGGCCTCTGAGCAGAGCTGGAGCTCTGCCGTCCTGGAGGTGCACTCATTGCAGCCAAGTGGGGCTTGAGCCAAACGAGGCTGGGCTGCCTCTTCTTCCCTCGAGGAGGCTCGCCTCCCCGCCAGCTGTTCACTCGGCTTCCAGGTGGGGGCGCTCTGCGCCTCCTGCAGGTCTTGGCTCAGGGGATGCTTGCCCTGAGCTGGGGCTGTGCGCGGGAGCCCAGGCACGCAGGGGCAGGCCCCAACCAGCTGCACACGTCTCTGCTGGGGAGGAGAGCGCAAGGGAAGCTACGTGTGTGAGGAAGCTGCTGGGCGCCCAGGGAATCAGCCTCCGGGTGTGCGGGGCTGCAGACCCCAGCCAGGGCCCTGGGAGCCTGGTGCACTCCGTGCCGAGCTAAGTCTGGGCGGCCAAGCCACCGCTGGAGGAGCCCTGCACTAGCTCTTCCCTTCCCTCGCACAGAGCTCTTCCTGCTGGAGCCCTTGGCAGTGTGCAAGCCACCGGCCCCTAAGCCCTCCCCAAGGACGCCTGGGGCCTACGTGCAAAGGCAAGGCAGGAGCGGAGCTGAGGCCAGGAAGGCGCCAGTGGCGTCTCCCAGCCTCTCGCAGCCTGCTCCTTCCTGGGCAGAAAGCCTAGCAGCGAGGCAAGTCTGGGCAAGGCTCGCCCAGGGCATAGCAGCTTCGCGCCAGCAACTATGCCAGATCAGGCCTCTGAGCAGAGCTGGAGCTCTGCCGTCCTGGAGGCACACTCGGCTCCAGCCAAGTAGGGCTTGAGCCAAACGAGGCTGGGCTGCCTCTTCTTCCCTCGAGAAGGCTCGCCTCCCCGCCAGCTGTTCACTCGGCTTCCAGGTGGGGGCCCTCTGCGCCTCCTGCAGGTCTTGGCTCAGGGGCTGCCTGCCCTGAGCTGGGGCTGTGCGCAGGAGCCAAGGCACGCAGGGGCAGGCCCCAACCAGCTGCACACGTCTCTGCTGGGGAGGAGAGCGCTAGGGAAGCTACGTGTGTGAGGCAGCTGCTGGGCGCCCAGGGAGTCAGCCTCCGGGTGTGCGGGGCTGCAGACACCAGCCAGGGGCCCTAGGAGCCTGGTGCACTCCGCGCGGCGCTGAGTCTGGGCGGCCAAGCAACCTCTGGAGGAGCCCTGCACTAGCCCTTTCCTTCCCTCGCACAGTGCTCTTCCTGCTGGAGCCCTTAGCAGTGTGCAAGCCACCGGCCCCTAAGCCCTCCCCAAGGACGCCTGGGGCCTAGGTGCAAAGGCAAGGCAGGAGCGGAGCTGAGGCCAGGAAGGCGCCAGTGGCGTCTCCCAGCCTCGCGCAGCCTGCTCCTTCCTGGGCAGGAAGACTAGCAGCGAGGCAAGTCTGGGCAAGGCTCGCCCAGGGCAGAGCAGCCTCGCGCCAGCAACTCTGCCAGAACGGGCCTCTGAGCAGAGCAGGAGCTCTGCCGTCCTGGAGGCGCACTCGGCTCCAGCCAAGGAGGGCTTGAGCCAAACGAGGCTGGGCTGCCTCTTCTTCCCTCGAGGAGGCTCGCCTCCCCGCCAGCTGTTCACTCGGCTTCCAGGTGGGGGCGCTCTGCGCCTCCTGCAGGTCTTGGCTCAGGGGCTGCTTGCTCTGAGCTGGGGCTGTGGGCGGGAGCACAGGCACGCAGGGGCAGGCCCCAACCAGCTGCACACGTCTCTGCTGGGGAGGAGAGCGCTAGGGAAGCTACGTGTGTGAGGCAGCTGCCTGGCGCAAAGGGAGTCAGCCTCCGGGTGTGCGGGGCTGCAGACCCCAGCCAGGGGCCCTGGGAGCCTGGTGCACTCCGTGCGGCGCTGAGCCTGGGCGGCCAAGCAACCGCTGGAGGAGCCCTGCACTGGCCCTTCCCTTCCCTCGCACAGAGCGCTTCCTGCTGGAGCCCTTGGCAGTGTGCAAGCCACCGGCCCCTAAGCCCTCCCCAAGGACGCCTGGGGCCTAGGTGCAAAGGCAAGGCAGGAGCGGAGCTGAGGCCAGGAAGGCGCCAGTGGCGTCTCCCAGCTTCGCGCAGCCTGCTCCTTCCTGGGCAGGAAGCCTAGCAGCGAGGCAAGTCTGGGCAAGGCTCGCCCAGGGCAGAGCAGCCTCGCGCCAGCAACTCTGCCAGAACGGGCCTCTGAGCAGAGCTGGAGCTCTGCCGTCCTGGAGGCGCACTCGGCTCCAGGCAAGTAGGGCTTGAGCCAAACGAGGCTGGGCTTCCTCTTCTTCCCTCGAGGAGGCTCGCCTCCCCGCCAGCTGTTCACTCGGCTTCCAGGTGGGGGCGATCTGCGCCTCCTGCAGGTCTTGGCTCAGGGGCTGCTTGCTCTGAGCTGGGGCTGTGGGCGGGAGCCCAGGCACGCAGGAGCAGGCCCCAACCAGCTGCACACGTCTCTGCTGGGGAGGAGAGCGCTAGGGAAGCTACGTGTGTGAGGCAGCTGCTGGGCGCCCAGGGAGTCAGCCTCCGGGTGTGCGGGGCTGCAGACCACAGCCAGGGGCCCTGGGAGCCTGTTGCACTCCGTGCGGCGCTGAGCCTGGGCGGCCAAGCAACCGCTGGAAGAGCCCTGCACTGGCCCTTCCCTTCCCTCGAACAGAGCGCTTCCTGCTGGAGCCCTTGGCAGTGTGCAAGCCACCGGCCCCTAAGCCCTCCCCAAGGACGCCTGAGGCCTAGGTGCAAAGGCAAGGCAGCAGCGGAGCTGAGGCCAGGAAGGCGCCAGTGGCGTCTTCCAGCCTCGCGCAGCCTGCTCCTTCCTGGGCAGGAAGCCTAGCAGCGAGGCAAGTCTGGGCAAGGCTCGCCCAGGGCAGAGCAGCCTCGCGCCAGCAACTCTGCCAGAACGGGCCTCTGAGCAGAGCAGGAGCTCTGCCGTCCTGGAGGCGCACTCGGCTCCAGGCAAGTAGGGCTTGAGCCAAACGAGGCTGGGCTTCCTCTTCTTCCCTCGAGGAGGCTCGCCTCCCCGCCAGCTGTTCACTCGGCTTCCAGGTGGGGGCGCTCTGCGCCTCCTGCAGGTCTTGGCTCAGGGGCTGCTTGCCCTGAGCTGGGGCTGTGGGCGGGAGCCCAGGCACGCAGGGGCAGGCCCCAACCAGCTGCACACGTCTCTGCTGGGGAGGAGAGCGCTAGGGAAGCTACGTGTGTGAGGCAGCTGCTGGGCGCCCAGGGAGTCAGCCTCCGGGTGTGCGGGGCTGCAGACCCCAGCCAGGGGCCCTGGGAGCCTGGGGCACTCCGTGCGGCGCTGATCCTGGGCGGCCAAGCAACCGCTGGAGGAGCCATGCACTGGCCCTTCCCTTCCCTCGCACAGAGTTCTTCTTGCTGGAGCCCTTGGCAGTGTGCAAGCCACCGGCCCCTAAGCCCTCCCCAAGGACGCCTGGGGCCTAGGTGCAAAGGCAAGGCAGGAGCGGAGCTGAGGCCAGGAAGGCGCCAGTGGCGTCTCCCAACCTCGCGCAGCCTGCTCCTTCCTGGGCAGGAAGCCTAGCAGCGAGGCAAGTCTGGGCAAGGCTCGCCCAGGGCAGAGCAGCCTCCCGCCAGCAACTCTGCCAGATCGGGCCTCTGAGCAGAGCTGGAGCTCTGCCGTCCTGGAGGCGCACACGGCTCCAGCGAAGTAGGGCTTGAGCCAAACGAGGCTGGGCTTCCTCTTCTTCCCTCGAGGAGGCTCGCCTCTCCGCCAGCTGTTCACTCAGCTTCCAGGTGGGGGCGCTCTTCGACTCCAGCAGGTCTTGGCTCAGGGGCTGCTTGCCCTGAGCTGGGGCTGTGCGCGGGAGCCCAGGCAAGCAGGGGCAGGCCCTAACCAGCTGCAAACGTCTCTGATGGGGAGGAGAGCGCTAGGGAAGCTACGTGTGTGAGGCAGCTGCTGGGCGCCCAGGGAGTCAGCCTCCGGGTGTGCGGGGCTGCAGACCCCAGCCAGGGGCCATGGGAGCCTGGTGCACTCCGTGCCGAGCTAAGTCTGGGCGGCCAAGCAACCGCTGGAGGAGCCCTGCACTGGCCCTTCCCTTCCCTCGCACAGAGCTCTTCCTGCTGGAGCCCTTGGCAGTGTGCCAGCCACCGGCCCCTAAGCCCTCCCCAAGGACGCCTGGGGCCTAGGTGCAAAGGCAAGGCAGGAGCGGAGCTGAGGCCAGGAAGGCGCCAGTGGCGTCTCCCAGCCTCGCGCAGCCTGCTCCTTCCTGGGCAGGAAGCCTAGCAGCGAGGCAAGTCTGGGCAAGGCTCGCCCAGGGCAGAGCAGCCTCCCGCCAGCAACTCTGCCAGATCGGGCCTCTGAGCAGAGCTGGAGCTCTGCCGTCCTGGAGGCGCACACGGCTCCAGCGAAGTAGGGCTTGAGCCAAACGAGGCTGGGCTTCCTCTTCTTCCCTCGAGGAGGCTCGCCTCTCCGACAGCTGTTCACTCAGCTTCCAGGTGGGGGCGCTCTTCGACTCCAGCAGGTCTTGGCTCAGGGGCTGCTTGCCCTGAGCTGGGGCTGTGCGCGGGAGCCCAGGCAAGCAGGGGCAGGCCCTAACCAGCTGCAAACGTCTCTGATGGGGAGGAGAGCGCTAGGGAAGCTACGTGTGTGAGGCAGCTGCTGGGCGCCCAGGGAGTCAGCCTCCGGGTGTGCGGGGCTGCAGACCCCAGCCAGGGGCCATGGGAGCCTGGTGCACTCCGTGCCGAGCTAAGTCTGGGCGGCCAAGCAACCGCTGGAGGAGCCCTGCACTGGCCCTTCCCTTCCCTCGCACAGAGCTCTTCCTGCTGGAGCCCTTGGCAGTGTGCCAGCCACCGGCCCCTAAGCCCTCCCCAAGGACGCCTGGGGCCTAGGTGCAAAGGCAAGGCAGGAGCGGAGCTGAGGCCAGGAAGGCGCCAGTGGCGTCTCCCAGCCTCGCGCAGCCTGCTCCTTCCTGGGCAGGAAGCCTAGCAGCGAGGCAAGTCTGGGCAAGGCTCGCCCAGGGCAGAGCATCCTCGCGCCAGCAACTCTGCCAGAACGGGCCTCTGAGCAGAGCTGGAGCTCTGCCGTCCTGGAGGTGCACTCATTGCAGCCAAGTGGGGCTTGAGCCAAACGAGGCTGGGCTGCCTCTTCTTCCCTCGAGGAGGCTCGCCTCCCCGCCAGCTGTTCACTCGGCTTCCAGGTGGGGGCGCTCTGCGCCTCCTGCAGGTCTTGGCTCAGGGGCTGCTTGCCCTGAGCTGGGGCTGTGCGCGGGAGCCCAGGCACGCAGGGGCAGGCCCCAAACAGCTGCACACGTCTCTGCTGGGGAGGAGAGCGCAAGGGAAGCTACGTGTGTGAGGAAGCTGCTGGGCGCCCAGGGAGTCAGCCTCCGGGTGTGCGGGGCTGCAGACCCCAGCCAGGGCCCTGGGAGCCTGGTGCACTCCGTGCCGAGCTAAGTCTGGGCGGCCAAGCCACCGCTGGAGGAGCCCTGCACTAGCTCTTCCCTTCCCTCGCACAGAGCTCTTCCTGCTGGAGCCCTTGGCAGTGTGCAAGCCACCGGCCCCTAAGCCCTCCCCAAGGACGCCTGGGGCCTAGGTGCAAAGGCAAGGCAGGAGCGGAGCTGAGGCCAGGAAGGCGCCAGTGGCGTCTCCCAGCCTCGCGCAGCCTGCTCCTTCCTGGGCAGGAAGCCTAGCAGCGAGGCAAGTCTGGGCAAGGCTCGCCCAGGGCATAGCAGCTTCGCGCCAGCAACTATGCCAGATCAGGCCTCTGAGCAGAGCTGGAGCTCTGCCGTCCTGGAGGCACACTCGGCTCCAGCCAAGTAGGGCTTGAGCCAAACGAGGCTGGGCTGCCTCTTCTTCCCTCGAGAAGGCTCGCCTCCCCGCCAGCTGTTCACTCGGCTTCCAGGTGGGGGCCCTCTGCGCCTCCTGCAGGTCTTGGCTCAGGGGCTGCCTGCCCTGAGCTGGGGCTGTGCGCAGGAGCCAAGGCACGCAGGGGCAGGCCCCAACCAGCTGCACACGTCTCTGCTGGGGAGGAGAGCGCTAGGGAAGCTACGTGTGTGAGGCAGCTGCTGGGCGCCCAGGGAGTCAGCCTCCGGGTGTGCGGGGCTGCAGACACCAGCCAGGGGCCCTAGGAGCCTGGTGCACTCCGCGCGGCGCTGAGCCTGGGCGGCCAAGCAACCTCTGGAGGAGCCCTGCACTAGCCCTTTCCTTCCCTCGCACAGTGCTCTTCCTGCTGGAGCCCTTGGCAGTGTGCAAGCCACCGGCCCCTAAGCCCTCCCCAAGGACGCCTGGGGCCTAGGTGCAAAGGCAAGGCAGGAGCGGAGCTGAGGCCAGGAAGGCGCCAGTGGCGTCTCCCAGCCTCGCGCAGCCTGCTCCTTCCTGGGCAGGAAGACTAGCAGCGAGGCAAGTCTGGGCAAGGCTCGCCCAGGGCAGAGCAGCCTCGCGCCAGCAACTCTGCCAGAACGGGCCTCTGAGCAGAGCAGGAGCTCTGCCGTCCTGGAGGCGCACTCGGCTCCAGCCAAGGAGGGCTTGAGCCAAACGAGGCTGGGCTGCCTCTTCTTCCCTCGAGGAGGCTCGCCTCCCCGCCAGCTGTTCACTCGGCTTCCAGGTGGGGGCGCTCTGCGCCTCCTGCAGGTCTTGGCTCAGGGGCTGCTTGCTCTGAGCTGGGGCTGTGGGCGGGAGCACAGGCACGCAGGGGCAGGCCCCAACCAGCTGCACACGTCTCTGCTGGGGAGGAGAGCGCTAGGGAAGCTACGTGTGTGAGGCAGCTGCCTGGCGCAAAGGGAGTCAGCCTCCGGGTGTGCGGGGCTGCAGACCCCAGCCAGGGGCCCTGGGAGCCTGGTGCACTCCGTGCGGCGCTGAGCCTGGGAGGCCAAGCAACCGCTGGAGGAGCCCTGCACTGGCCCTTCCCTTCCCTCGCACAGAGCGCTTCCTGCTGGAGCCCTTGGCAGTGTGCAAGCCACCGGCCCCTAAGCCCTCCCCAAGGACGCCTGGGGCCTAGGTGCAAAGGCAAGGCAGGAGCGGAGCTGAGGCCAGGAAGGCGCCAGTGGCGTCTTCCAGCCTCTGGCAGCCTGCTCCTTCCTGGGCAGGAAGCCTAGCAGCGAGGCAAGTCTGGGCAAGGCTCGCCCAGGGCAGAGCAGCCTCGCGCCAGCAACTCTGCCAGAACGGGCGTCTCTGCAGAGCTGGAGCTCTGCCGTCCTGGAGGCGCACTCGGCTCCAGCCAAGTAGCGCTTGAGCCAAACGAGGCTGGGCTGCCTCTTCTTCCCTCGAGGAGGCTCGCCTCCCCGCCAGCTGTTCACTCGGCTTCCAGGTGGGGGCGCTCTGCGCCTCCTGCAGGTCTTGGCTCATGGGCTGCTTGCCCTGAGCTGTGGCTGTGGGCGGGATCCCAGGCACGCAGGGGCAGGCCCCAACCAGCTGCACACGTCTCTGCTGGGGAGGAGAGCGCAAGGGAAGCTACGTGTGTGAGGCAGCTGCTGGGCGCCCAGGGAGTCAGCCTCCGGGTGTGCGGGGCTGCAGACCCCAGCCAGGGGCCCTGGGAGCCTGGTGCACTCCGTGCGGCGCTGAGCCTGGGCGGCCAAGCAACCGCTGGAGGAGCCCTGCACTGGCCCTTCCTTTCCCTCGTACAGAGCTCTTCCTGCTGGAGCCCTTGGCAGTGTGCAAGCCACCGGCCCCTAAGCCCTCCCCAAGGACGCCTGGGGCCTAGGTGCAAAGGCAAGGCAGGAGCGGAGCTGAGGCCAGGAAGGCGCCAGTGGCGTCTCCCAGCCTCGCGCAGCCTGCTCCTTCCTGGGCAGGAAGCCTAGCAGCGAGGCAAGTCTGGGCAAGGCTAGCCCAGGGCAGAGCAGCCTCGCGCCAGCAACTCTGCCAGAACGGGCCTCTGAGCAGAACTGGAGCTCTGGCGTCCTGGAGGCGCACTCGGCTCCAGCCAAGTAGGGCTTGAGCCAAAGGAGGCTGGGCTGCCTCTTCTTCCCTCGAGGAGGCTCGCCTCCCCGCCAGCTGTTCACTCGGCTTCCAGGTGGGGGCGCTCTGCGCCTCCTGCAGGTCTTGGCTCAGGGGCTGCTTGCCCTGAGCTGGGCCTGTGGGCGGGAGCCCAGGCACGCAGGGGCAGGCCCCAACGAGCTGCCCACGTCTCTGCTGGGGAGGAGAGCGCTAGGGAAGCTACGTGTGTGAGGCAGCTGCTGGGCGCCCAGGGAGTCAGCCTCCGGGTGTGCGGGCTGCAGACCACAGAAAGGGGCCCTGGGAGCCTGGTGCACTCCGTGAGGCGCTGAGCCTGGGCGGCCAAGCAACCGCTGGAGGAGCCCTGCACTGGCCCTTCCCTTCCCTCGCACAGAGCTCTTCCTGCTGGAGCCCTTGGCAGTGTGCAAGCCCCCGGCCCCTAAATCCTCCCCAAGGTCGCCTGGGGCCTAGGTGCAAAGGCATGGCAGGAGCGGAGCTGAGGCCATGAAGGCGCCAGTGGCATCTCCCAGCCTCGCGCAGCCTGCTCCTTCCTGGGCAGGAAGCCTAGCAGCGAGGCAAGTCTGGGCAAGGCTCGCTCAGGGCAGAGCAGCCTCGCGCCAGCAACTCTGCCAGAACGGGCCTCTGAGCAGAGCTGGAGCTCTGCCGTCCTGGAGGCGCACTCGGCTCCAGCCAAGTAGGGCTTGAGCCAAACGAGGCTGGGCTGCCTCTTCTTCCCTCGAGGAGGCTCGCCTACCCGCCAGCTGTTCACTCGGCTTCCAGGTGGGGGCGCTCTTCGCCTCCTGCATGTCTTGGCTCAGGGGCTGCTTGCCCTGAGCTGGGGCTGTGCGCGGGAGCCCAGGCACGCAGGGGCAGGCCCCAACCAGCTGCACACGTCTCTGCTGGGGAGGAGAGCGCTAGGGAAGCTACGTGTGTGAGGCAGCTGCTGGGCGCCCAGGGAGTCAGCCTGGGGGTGTTCGGGGCTGCAGACCCCAGCCAGGGGCCCTGGGAGCCTGGTGCACTCCGTGCCGAGCTAAGTCTGGGTGGCCAAGCAACCGCTGGAGGAGCCCTGCACTAGCCCTTCCCTTCCCTCGCACAGAGCTCTTCCTGCTGGAGCCCTTGGCAGTGTGCAAGCCACCGGCCCCTAAGCCCTCCCCAAGGACGCCTGGGGTCTAGGTGCAAAAGCAAGGCAGGAGCGGAGCTGAGGCCAGGAAGGCGCCAGTGGCGTCTTCCAGCCTCGCGCAGCCTGCTCCTTCCTGGGCAGGAAGCCTAGCAGCGAGGCAAGTCTGGGCAAGGCTCGGCCAGCGCAGAGCAGCTTCGCGCCAGGAACTATGCCAGATCAGGCCTCTGAGCAGAGCTGGTGCTCTGCCGTCCTGGAGGCGCACTCGGCTCCAGCCAAGTAGGGCTTGAGCCAAACGAGGCTGGGCTGCCTCTTCTTCCCTCGAGGAGGCTCGCCTCCCCGCCAGCTGTTCACTCGGCTTCCAGGTGGGGGCGCTCTGCGCCTCCTGCAGGTCTTGGCTCAGGGGCTGCTTTCCTGAGCTGGGGCTGTGCGCAGGAGCCCAGGCACGCAGGGGCAGGCCCCAACCAGCTGCACACGTCTCTGCTGGGGAGGAGAGCGCTAGGGAAGCTACGTGTGTGAGGCAGCTGCTGGGCGCCCAGGGAGTCAGCCTCCGGGTGTGCGGGGCTGCAGACCACAGCCAGGGGCCCTGGGAGCCTGGTGCACTCCGTGCGGCGCTGAGCCTGGGCGGCCAAGCAACCGCTGGAGGAGCCCTGCACTGGCCCTTCCCTTCCCTCGCACAGAGCGCTTCCTGCTGGAGCCCTTGGCAGTGTGCAAGCCACCGGCCCCTAAGCCCTCCCCAAGGACGCCTGGGGCCTAGGTGCAAAGGCAAGGCAGGAGCGGAGCTGAGGCCAGGAAGGCGCCAGTGGCGTCTTCCAGCCTCGCGCAGCCTGCTCCTTCCTTGGCAGGAAGCCTAGCAGCGAGGAAAGTCTGGGCAAGGCTCGCCCAGGGCAGAGCAGCCTCGCGCCAGCAACTCTGCCAGAACGGGCCTCTGAGCAGAGCTGGAGCTCTGCCGTCCTGGAGGTGCACTCATTGCAGCCAAGTGGGGCTTGAGCCAAACGAGGCTGGGCTGCCTCTTCTTCCCTCGAGGAGGCTCGCCTCCCCGCCAGCTGTTCACTCGGCTTCCAGGTGGGGGCGCTCTGCGCCTCCTGCAGGTCTTGGCTCAGGGGCTGCTTGCCCTGAGCTGGGGCTGTGCGCGGGAGCCCAGGCACGCAGGGGCAGGCCCCAACCAGCTGCACACGTCTCTGCTGGGGAGGAGAGCGCAAGGGAAGCTACGTGTGTGAGGAAGCTGCTGGGCGCCCAGGGAGTCAGCCTCCGGGTGTGCGGGGCTGCAGACCCCAGCCAGGGCCCTGGGAGCCTGGTGCACTCCGTGCCGAGCTAAGTCTGGGCGGCCAAGCCACCGCTGGAGGAGCCCTGCACTAGCTCTTCCCTTCCCTCGCACAGAGCTCTTCCTGCTGGAGCCCTTGGCAGTGTGCAAGCCACCGGCCCCTAAGCCCTCCCCAAGGACGCCTGGGGCCTACGTGCAAAGGCAAGGCAGGAGCGGAGCTGAGGCCAGGAAGGCGCCAGTGGCGTCTCCCAGCCTCTCGCAGCCTGCTCCTTCCTGGGCAGAAAGCCTAGCAGCGAGGCAAGTCTGGGCAAGGCTCGCCCAGGGCATAGCAGCTTCGCGCCAGCAACTATGCCAGATCAGGCCTCTGAGCAGAGCTGGAGCTCTGCCGTCCTGGAGGCACACTCGGCTCCAGCCAAGTAGGGCTTGAGCCAAACGAGGCTGGGCTGCCTCTTCTTCCCTCGAGAAGGCTCGCCTCCCCGCCAGCTGTTCACTCGGCTTCCAGGTGGGGGCCCTCTGCGCCTCCTGCAGGTCTTGGCTCAGGGGCTGCCTGCCCTGAGCTGGGGCTGTGCGCAGGAGCCAAGGCACGCAGGGGCAGGCCCCAACCAGCTGCACACGTCTCTGCTGGGGAGGAGAGCGCTAGGGAAGCTACGTGTGTGAGGCAGCTGCTGGGCGCCCAGGGAGTCAGCCTCCGGGTGTGCGGGGCTGCAGACACCAGCCAGGGGCCCTAGGAGCCTGGTGCACTCCGCGCGGCGCTGAGTCTGGGCGGCCAAGCAACCTCTGGAGGAGCCCTGCACTAGCCCTTTCCTTCCCTCGCACAGTGCTCTTCCTGCTGGAGCCCTTAGCAGTGTGCAAGCCACCGGCCCCTAAGCCCTCCCCAAGGACGCCTGGGGCCTAGGTGCAAAGGCAAGGCAGGAGCGGAGCTGAGGCCAGGAAGGCGCCAGTGGCGTCTCCCAGCCTCGCGCAGCCTGCTCCTTCCTGGGCAGGAAGACTAGCAGCGAGGCAAGTCTGGGCAAGGCTCGCCCAGGGCAGAGCAGCCTCGCGCCAGCAACTCTGCCAGAACGGGCCTCTGAGCAGAGCAGGAGCTCTGCCGTCCTGGAGGCGCACTCGGCTCCAGCCAAGGAGGGCTTGAGCCAAACGAGGCTGGGCTGCCTCTTCTTCCCTCGAGGAGGCTCGCCTCCCCGCCAGCTGTTCACTCGGCTTCCAGGTGGGGGCGCTCTGCGCCTCCTGCAGGTCTTGGCTCAGGGGCTGCTTGCTCTGAGCTGGGGCTGTGGGCGGGAGCACAGGCACGCAGGGGCAGGCCCCAACCAGCTGCACACGTCTCTGCTGGGGAGGAGAGCGCTAGGGAAGCTACGTGTGTGAGGCAGCTGCCTGGCGCAAAGGGAGTCAGCCTCCGGGTGTGCGGGGCTGCAGACCCCAGCCAGGGGCCCTGGGAGCCTGGTGCACTCCGTGCGGCGCTGAGCCTGGGCGGCCAAGCAACCGCTGGAGGAGCCCTGCACTGGCCCTTCCCTTCCCTCGCACAGAGCGCTTCCTGCTGGAGCCCTTGGCAGTGTGCCAGCCACCGGCCCCTAAGCCCTCCCCAAGGACGCCTGGGGCCTAGGTGCAAAGGCAAGGCAGGAGCGGAGCTGAGGCCAGGAAGGCGCCAGTGGCGTCTTCCAGCTCGCGCAGCCTGCTCCTTCCTGGGCAGGAAGCCTAGCAGCGAGGCAAGTCTGGGCAAGGCTCGCCCAGGGCAGAGCAGCCTCGCGCCAGCAACTCTGCCAGAACGGGCCTCTGAGCAGAGCAGGAGCTCTGCCGTCCTGGAGGCGCACTCGGCTCCAGCCAAGGAGGGCTTGAGCCAAACGAGGCTGGGCTGCCTCTTCTTCCCTCGAGGAGGCTCGCCTCCCCGCCAGCTGTTCACTCGGCTTCCAGGTGGGGGCGCTCTGCGCCTCCTGCAGGTCTTGGCTCAGGGGCTGCTTGCTCTGAGCTGGGGCTGTGGGCGGGAGCCCAGGCACGCAGGGGCAGGCCCCAACCAGCTGCACACGTCTCTGCTGGGGAGGAGAGCGCTAGGGAAGCTACGTGTGTGAGGCAGCTGCTGGGCGCCCAGGGAGTCAGCCTCCGGGTGTGGGGGGCTGCAGACCCCAGCCAGGGGCCCTGGGAGCCTGGGGCACTCCGTGCGGCGCTGAGCCTGGGCGGCCAAGCAACCGCTGGAGGAGCCCTGCACTGGCCCTTCCCTTCCCTCGCACAGAGCTCTTCCTGCTGGAGCCCTTGGCAGAGTGCAAGCCACCGGCCCCTAAGCCCTCCCCAAGGACGCCTGGGGCCTAGGTGCAAAGGCAAGGCAGGAGCGGAGCTGAGGCCAGGAAGGCGCCAGTGGCGTCTCCCAGCTTCGCGCAGCCTGCTCCTTCCTGGGCAGGAAGCCTAGCAGCGAGGCAAGTCTGGGCAAGGCTCGCCCAGGGCAGAGCAGCCTCGCGCCAGCAACTCTGCCAGAACGGGCCTCTGAGCAGAGCTGGAGCTCTGCCGTCCTGGAGGCGCACTCGGCTCCAGGCAAGTAGGGCTTGAGCCAAACGAGGCTGGGCTTCCTCTTCTTCCCTCGAGGAGGCTCGCCTCCCCGCCAGCTGTTCACTCGGCTTCCAGGTGGGGGCGATCTGCGCCTCCTGCAGGTCTTGGCTCAGGGGCTGCTTGCTCTGAGCTGGGGCTGTGGGCGGGAGCCCAGGCACGCAGGAGCAGGCCCCAACCAGCTGCACACGTCTCTGCTGGGGAGGAGAGCGCTAGGGAAGCTACGTGTGTGAGGCAGCTGCTGGGCGCCCAGGGAGTCAGCCTCCGGGTGTGCGGGGCTGCAGACCCCAGCCAGGGGCCCTGGGAGCCTGGTGCACTCCGTGCGGCGCTGAGCCTGGGCGGCCAAGCAACCGCTGGAAGAGCCCTGCACTGGCCCTTCCCTTCCCTCGAACAGAGCGCTTCCTGCTGGAGCCCTTGGCAGTGTGCAAGCCACCGGCCCCTAAGCCCTCCCCAAGGACGCCTGGGGCCTAGGTGCAAAGGCAAGGCAGCAGCGGAGCTGAGGCCAGGAAGGCGCCAGTGGCGTCTTCCAGCCTCGCGCAGCCTGCTCCTTCCTGGGCAGGAAGCCTAGCAGCGAGGCAAGTCTGGGCAAGGCTCGCCCAGGGCAGAGCAGCCTCGCGCCAGCAACTCTGCCAGATCGGGCCTCTGAGCAGAGCTGGAGCTCTGCCGTCCTGGAGGCGAACTCGGCTCCAGCCAAGTAGGGCTTGAGCCAAACGAGGCTGGGCTGCCTCTTCGTCCCTCGAGGAGGCTCGCCTCCCCGCCAGCTGTTCACTAGGCTTCCAGGTGGGGGCGCTCTGCGCCTCCTGCAGGTCTTGGCTCAGGGGCTGCTTGCCCTGAGCTGGGGCTGTGGGCGGGAGCCCAGGCACGCAGGGGCAGGCCCCAACCAGCTGCACACGTCTCTGCTGGGGAGGAGAGCGCTAGGGAAGCTACGTGTGTGAGGCAGCTGCTGGGCGCCCAGGGAGTCAGCCTCCGGGTGTGCGGGGCTGCAGACCCCAGCCAGGGGCCCTGGGAGCCTGGGGCACTCCGTGCGGCGCTGATCCTGGGCGGCCAAGCAACCGCTGGAGGAGCCATGCACTGGCCCTTCCCTTCCCTCGCACAGAGCTCTTCTTGCTGGAGCCCTTGGCAGTGTGCAAGCCACCGGCCCCTAAGCCCTCCCCAAGGACGCCTGGGGCCTAGGTGCAAAGGCAAGGCAGGAGCGGAGCTGAGGCCAGGAAGGCGCCAGTGGCGTCTCCCAGCCTCGCGCAGCCTGCTCCTTCCTGGGCAGGAAGCCTAGCAGCGAGGCAAGTCTGGGCAAGGCTCGCCCAGGGCAGAGCAGCCTCCCGCCAGCAACTCTGCCAGATCGGGCCTCTGAGCAGAGCTGGAGCTCTGCCGTCCTGGAGGCGCACACGGCTCCAGCGAAGTAGGGCTTGAGCCAAACGAGGCTGGGCTTCCTCTTCTTCCCTCGAGGAGGCTCGCCTCTCCGCCAGCTGTTCACTCAGCTTCCAGGTGGGGGCGCTCTTCGACTCCAGCAGGTCTTGGCTCAGGGGCTGCTTGCCCTGAGCTGGGGCTGTGCGCGGGAGCCCAGGCAAGCAGGGGCAGGCCCTAACCAGCTGCAAACGTCTCTGATGGGGAGGAGAGCGCTAGGGAAGCTACGTGTGTGAGGCAGCTGCTGGGCGCCCAGGGAGTCAGCCTCCGGGTGTGCGGGGCTGCAGACCCCAGCCAGGGGCCATGGGAGCCTGGTGCACTCCGTGCCGAGCTAAGTCTGGGCGGCCAAGCAACCGCTGGAGGAGCCCTGCACTGGCCCTTCCCTTCCCTCGCACAGAGCTCTTCCTGCTGGAGCCCTTGGCAGTGTGCCAGCCACCGGCCCCTAAGCCCTCCCCAAGGACGCCTGGGGCCTAGGTGCAAAGGCAAGGCAGGAGCGGAGCTGAGGCCAGGAAGGCGCCAGTGGCGTCTCCCAGCCTCGCGCAGCCTGCTCCTTCCTGGGCAGGAAGCCTAGCAGCGAGGCAAGTCTGGGCAAGGCTCGCCCAGGGCAGAGCAGCCTCCCTCCAGCAACTCTGCCAGATCGGGCCTCTGAGCAGAGCTGGAGCTCTGCCGTCCTGGAGGCGCACACGGCTCCAGCGAAGTAGGGCTTGAGCCAAACGAGGCTGGGCTTCCTCTTCTTCCCTCGAGGAGGCTCGCCTCTCCGCCAGCTGTTCACTCAGCTTCCAGGTGGGGGCGCTCTTCGACTCCAGCAGGTCTTGGCTCAGGGGCTGCTTGCCCTGAGCTGGGGCTGTGCGCGGGAGCCCAGGCAAGCAGGGGCAGGCCCTAACCAGCTGCAAACGTCTCTGATGGGGAGGAGAGCGCTAGGGAATCTACGTGTGTGAGGCAGCTGCTGGGCGCCCAGGGAGTCAGCCTCCGGGTGTGCGGGGCTGCAGACCCCAGCCAGGGGCCATGGGAGCCTGGTGCACTCCGTGCCGAGCTAAGTCTGGGCGGCCAAGCAACCGCTGGAGGAGCCCTGCACTGGCCCTTCCCTTCCCTCGCACAGAGCTCTTCCTGCTGGAGCCCTTGGCAGTGTGCCAGCCACCGGCCCCTAAGCCCTCCCCAAGGACGCCTGGGGCCTAGGTGCAAAGGCAAGGCAGGAGCGGAGCTGAGGCCAGGAAGGCGCCAGTGGCGTCTCCCAGCCTCGCGCAGCCTGCTCCTTCCTGGGCAGGAAGCCTAGCAGCGAGGCAAGTCTGGGCAAGGCTCGCCCAGGGCAGAGCATCCTCGCGCCAGCAACTCTGCCAGAACGGGCCTCTGAGCAGAGCTGGAGCTCTGCCGTCCTGGAGGTGCACTCATTGCAGCCAAGTGGGGCTTGAGCCAAACGAGGCTGGGCTGCCTCTTCTTCCCTCGAGGAGGCTCGCCTCCCCGCCAGCTGTTCACTCGGCTTCCAGGTGGGGGCGCTCTGTGCCTCCTGCAGGTCTTGGCTCAGGGGCTGCTTGCCCTGAGCTGGGGCTGTGGGCAGGAACCCAGGCACGCAGGGGCAGGCCCCACCCAGCTGCACACGTCTCTGCTGGGGAGGAGAGCGCTAGGGAAGCTACGTGTGTGAGGCAGCTGCTGGGCGCCCAGGGAGTCAGCCTCCGGGTGTGCGGGGCTGCAGACCCCAGCCAGTGGCCCTGGGAGCCTGGTGCACTCCGAGCGGCGCTGAGCCTGGGCGGCCAAGCAACCGCTGGAGGAGCCCTGCACTGGCCCTTCCCTTCCCTCGCACAGAGCTCTTCCTGCTGGAGCCCTTGGCAGTGTGCAAGCCACCGGCCCCTAAGCCCTCCCCAAGGACGCCTGGGGCCTAGGTGCAAAGGCAAGGCAGGAGCGGAGCTGAGGCCAGGAAGGCGCCAGTGGCGTCTCCCAGCCTCGGGCAGCCTGCTCCTTCCTGGGCAGGAAGCCTAGTAGCGAGGCAAGTCTGGGCAAGGCTCGCCCAGGGCAGAGCAGCCTCGCGCCAGCAACTCTGCCAGAACGGGCGTCTCTGCAGAGCTGGAGCTCTGCCGTCCTGGAGGCGCACTCGGCTCCAGCCAAGTAGCGCTTGAGCCAAACGAGGCTGGGCTGCCTCTTCTTCCCTCGAGGAGGCTCGCCTCCCCGCCAGCTGTTCACTCGGCTTCCAGGTGGGGGCGCTCTGCGCCTCCTGCAGGTCTTGGCTCAGGGGCTGCTTGCCCTGAGCTGTGGCTGTGGGCGGGAGCCCAGGCACGCAGGGGCAGGCCCCAACCAGCTGCACACGTCTCTGCTGGGGAGGAGAGCGCTAGGGAAGCTACGTGTGTGAGGCAGCTGCTGGGCGCCCAGGGAGTCAGCCTGGGGGTGTTCGGGGCTGCAGACCCCAGCCAGGGGCCCTGGGAGCCTGGTGCACTCCGTGCCGAGCTAAGTCTGGGTGGCCAAGCAACCGCTGGAGGAGCCCTGCACTAGCCCTTCCCTTCCCTCGCACAGAGCTCTTCCTGCTGGAGCCCTTGGCAGTGTGCAAGCCACCGGCCCCTAAGCCCTCCCCAAGGACGCTTGGGGTCTAGGTGCAAAAGCAAGGCAGGAGCGGAGCTGAGGCCAGGAAGGCGCCAGTGGCGTCTTCCAGCCTCGCGCAGCCTGCTCCTTCCTGGGCAGGAAGCCTAGCAGCGAGGCAAGTCTGGGCAAGGCTCGGCCAGGGCAGAGCAGCTTCGCGCCAGGAACTATGCCAGATCAGGCCTCTGAGCAGAGCTGGTGCTCTGCCGTCCTGGAGGCGCACTCGGCTCCAGCCAAGTAGGGCTTGAGCCAAACGAGGCTGGGCTGCCTCTTCTTCCCTCGAGGAGGCTTGCCTCCCCGCCAGCTGTTCAGTCGGCTTCCAGGTGGGGGCGCTCTGCGCCTCCTGCAGGTCTTGGCTCAGGGGCTGCTTTCCTGAGCTGGGGCTGTGCGCAGGAGCCCAGGCACGCAGGGGCAGGCCCCAACCAGCTGCACACGTCTCTGCTGGGGAGGAGAGCGCTAGGGAAGCTACGTGTGTGAGGCAGCTGCTGGGCGCCCAGGGAGTCAGCCTCCGGGTGTGCGGGGCTGCAGACCACAGCCAGGGGCCCTGGGAGCCTGGTGCACTCCGTGCAGCGCTGAGCCTGGGCGGCCAAGCAACCGCTGGAGGAGCCCTACACTGGCCCTTCCCTTCCCTCGCACAGAGCTCTTCCTGCTGGAGCCCTTGGCAGTGTTCAAGCCACCGGCCCCTAAGCCCTCCCCAAGGACGCCTGGGGCCTAGGTCCAAAGGCAAGGCAGGAGCGGAGCTGAGGCCAGGAAGGCGCCAGTGGCGTCTCCCAGCCTCGCGCAGCCTGCTCCTTCCTGGGCAGGAAGCCTAGCAGTGAGGCAAGTCTGGGCAAGGCTCGCCCAGGGCAGAGCAGCCTCGCGCCAGCAACTCTGCCAGAACGGGCCTCTGAGCAGAGCTGGAGCTCTGCCGTCCTGGAGGCGCACTCGGCTCCAGCCAAGTAGGGCTTGAGCCAAACGAGGCTGGGCTGCCTCTTCTTCCCTCGAGGAGGCTCGCCTCCCCACCAGCTGTTCACTAGGCTTCCAGGTGGGGGCGATCTGCGCCTCCTGCAGGTCTTGGCTCAGGGGCTGCTTGCCCTGAGCTGGGGCCGTGGGCGGGAGCCCAGGTACGCAGGGGCAGGCCCCAGCCAGCTGCACACGTCTCTGCTGGGGAGGAGAGCGCTAGGGAAGCTACGTGTGTGAGGCAGCTGCTGGGCGCCCAGGGAGTCAGCCTCCGGGTGTGCGGGGCTGCAGACCCCAGCCAGGGGCCCTGGGAGCCTGGTGCACTCCGTGCGGCGCTGAGCCTGGGCGGCCAAGCAACCGCTGGAGGAGCCCTGCACTGGCCCTTCCCTTCCCTCTCACAGAGCTCTTCCTGCTGGAGCCCTTGGCAGTGTGCAAGCCACCGGCCCCTAAGCCCTCCCCAAGGACGCCTGGGGCCTAGGTGCAAAGGCAAGGCAGGAGCAGAGCTGAGGCAAGGAAGGCGCCAGTGGCGTCTCCCAGCCTCGCGCAGCCTGCTCCTTCCTTGGCAGGAAGCCTAGCAGCGAGGCAAGTCTGGGCAAGGCTCGCCCAAGGCAGAGCAGCCTCGCGCCAGCAACTCTGCCGTATCGGGCCTCTGAGCAGAGCTGGAGCTCTGCCGTTCTGGAGGCGCACTCGGCTCCAGCCAAGTAGGGCTTGAGCCAAACGAGGATGGGCTGCCTCTTCTTCCCTCGAGGAGGCTCGCCTTCACGCCAGCTGTTCACTCGGCTTCCAGGTGGGGGCGCTCTGCGCCTCCTGCAGGTCTTGGCTCAGGGGCTGCTTGCCCTGAGCTGGGGCTGTGGGCGGGAGCCCAGGCACGCAGGGGCAGGCCCCAACCAGCTGCACACGTCTCTGCTGCGGAGGAGAGGGCTAGGGAAGCTACGTGTGTGAGGCAGCTGCTGGGCGCCCAGGGAGTCAGCCTCCGGGTGTGCGGGGCTGCAGACCCCAGCCAGGGGCCCTGGGGCCTGGTGCACTCCGTGCCGAGCTAAGTCTGGGCGGCCAAGCAACCGCTGGACGAGCCCTGCACTAGCCCTTCCCTTCCCTCGCACAGAGCTCTTCCTGCTGGAGCCCTTGGCAGTGTGCAAGCCACCGGACCCTAAGCCCTCCCCAAGGACGCCTGGGGCCTAGGTGCAAAGGCAAGGCAGGAGCAGAGCTGAGGCCAGGAAGGCGCCAGTGGCGTCTCCCAGCCTCGCGCAGCCTGCTCCTTCCTGGGCAGGAAGCCTAGCAGCGAGGCAAGTCTGGGCAAGGCTCGCCCAGGGCAGAGCAGCTTCGCGCCAGCAACTATGCCAGATCAGGCCTCTGAGCAGAGCTGGAGCTCTGCCGTCCTGGAGGCGCACTCGGCTCCAGCCAAGTAGGGCTTGAGCCAAACGAGGCTGGGCTGCCTCTTCTTCCCTCGAGGAGGCTCGCCTCCCCGCCAGCTGTTCACTCGGCTTCCAGGTGGGGGCGCTCTGCGCCTCCTGCAGGTCTTGGCTCAGGGGCTGCTTGCTCTGAGCTGGGGCTGTGGGCGGGAGCCCAGGCACGCAGGGGCAGGCCCCAAACAGCTGCACACGTCTCTGCTGGGGAGGAGAGCGCTAGGGAAGCTACGTGTGTGAGGCAGCTGCTGGGCGCCCAGGGAGTCAGCCTCCGGGTGTGCGGGGCTGCAGACCCCAGCCAGGGGCCCTGGGAGCCTGGTGCACTCCGTGCGGCGCTGAGCCTGGGCGGCCAAGCAACCGCTGGAGGAGCCCTGCACTGGCCCTTCCCTTCCCTCGCACAGAGCTCTTCCTGCTGGAGCCCTTGGCAGTGTGCAAGCCACCGGCCCCTAAGCCCTCCCCAAGGACGCCTGGGGCCTAGGTGCAAAGGCAAGGCAGGAGCAGAGCTGAGGCCAGGAAGGCGCCAGTGGCGTCTCCCAGCCTCGCGCAGCCTGCTCCTTCCTGGGCAGGAAGCCTAGCAGCGAGGCAAGTCTGGGCAAGGCTCGCCCAGGCCAGAGCAGCCTCGCGAGAGCAACTCTGCCAGATCGGGCCTCTGAGCAGAGCTGGAGCTCTGCCGTCCTGGAGGCGCACTCGGCTCCAGCCAAGTAGGGCTTGAGCCAAACGAGGCTGGGCTGCCTCTTCTTCCCTCGAGGAGGCTCGCCTTCGCGCCAGCTGTTCACTCGGCTTCCAGGTGGGGGCGCTCTGCGCCTCCTGCAGGTCTTGGCTCAGGGGCTGCTTGCCCTGAGCTGGGGCTGTGGGCGGGAGCCCAGGCACGCAGGGGCAGGCCCCAACCAGCTGCACACGTCTCTGCTGGGGAAGAGAGCGCTAGGGAAGCTCGTGTGTGAGGCAGCTGCTGGGCGCCCAGGGAGTCAGCCTCCGGGTGTGCGTGGCTGCAGACCCCAGCCAGGGGCCCTGGGAGCCTGGTGCACTCCGTGCGGCGCTGAGTCTGGGCGGCCAAGCAACCGCTGGAGGAGCCCTGCACTGGCCCTTCCCTTCCCTCGCACAGAGCTCTTCCTGCTGGAGCCCTTGGCAGTGTGCAAGCCACCGGCCCCTAAGCCCTCCCCAAGGACGCCTGGGGCCTAGGTGCAAAGGCAAGGCAGGAGCGGAGCTGAGGCCGGGAAGGCGCCAGTGGCGTCTCCCAGCCTCGCGCATCCTGCTCCTTCCAGGGCAGGAAGCCTAGCAGCGAGGCAAGTCTGGGCAAGGCTCGCCCAGGGCAGAGCAGCCTCGCGCCAGCAACTCTGCCAGATCGGGCCTCTGAGCAGAGCTGGAGCTCTTCTGTCCTGGAGGCGCACTCGGCTCCAGCCAAGTAGGGCTTGAGCCAAACGAGGCTGGGCTGCCTCTTCTTCCCTCGAGCAGGCTCGCCTCCCCGCCAGCTGTTCACTCGGCTTCCAGGTGGGGGCGCTCTGCGCCTCCTGCAGGTCTTGGCTCAGGGGCTGCTTGCCCTGAGCTGTGGTTGTGGGCGGGAGCCCAGGCACGCAGGGGCAGGCCCCAACCAGCTGCACACGTCTCTTCCTGGGAGGAGAGCGCTAGGGAAGCTACGTGTGTGAGGCAGCTGCTGGGCGCCCAGGGAGTCAGCCTCCGGGTGTGCGGGACTGCAGACCCCAGCCAGGGGCCCTGGGAGCCTGGTGCACTCCGTGCGGCTCTGAGTCTCAGCGGCCAAGGAACTGCTGGAGGAGCCCTGCACTTGCCCTTCCCTTCCCTCTCACGGAGCTCTCCCTGCTGAGCCCTTGGCAGTGTGCAAGCCACCTAAGCCCTCCCCAAGGACGCCTGGGCCCTAGGTGCAAAGGCAAGGCAGGAGCGGAGCTGAGGCCAGAAAGGCGCCAGTAGCGTCTCCCAGCTTCGCGCAGCCTGCTTTTACTGCTGGAGCCCTTGCCTGTGCGGCACTCAGTAGCCCCTAATCGCGACTCCAAACCCCAAACTCCACCCTGACCTCAAAACCCTATATCCCGAACCCGTAATCTGAATGCCTATCTCGAATCCCGAAACAATGAACCTGAAACCTGATACCTTAACCCTAACCCGACCTCATACCATAACACCTACCCCTTAATCCCAAGCCCAAACTCCAATCTCCAAACCCAAACCCCAAACCGCAAACCTCTAACCCCGAAGCCGAACCCCATACCCCAAACCCCAAGCCCCTAATCAGAACAAGAAACCCCAAACCCCACACCCCAAACCCCTAACTCGAACACCATACCATGAACCCCAACCCATTTCCCGAATCCAAATCTCTAACCCCATGCACCGGACTCCCAACCTGAACCCGAATCCCCTAACCCAATCCCCTACCTGAACCCTTTACCATAACTCAAAAACGAAACACCAAACCCCTAACCCATAACCTGAACTGCGACCCCCTACCCTAAAACAGAAGCCCCTGTCACTACCCCCTAACCAGAACAGCGATCCCCTTAACCGAACCTCAAACGCCGAACCCCAGACCCCTAACCCGATCCGTGAACCCCTAACTCGAACCCGAACCCCTAACCCAAGCCCCAAACCCAAACCCTGACCCCCAAACCCCATACCACAAACCCCGAATCATGTAGCCCAAACCCCGAATCCATAACTCAAACCCCGAACCCCAAATCTGGAACCCGAACCCCCAACCCCAAACCGCTAACATGAACCCCAAACCCAAACCCAAACCGCACACCCCTAATGCCTTACCGGAAACGCAAACCCATAAACTGAACCCCAAACACTGAACCCAAACCCCTAACCCATACCCCACACCCTTCACCCCCAACCCAAACCCCAAACCCCTAACCCAAACTGCGAACACCTAACCCAAATTCTAAACCCCGAAACCCAAACCCCAAAACCCAACCCTCAAACCCAAACTCCAAACCCCTGATCCGAACCCCAAACCCCAAACCCCTAACCGGAACCCCAAACCTCAAACCCCAAACCGCACAACCCAAACCCCTAAGCCGAACCCCGAACTCCCAACCCCTAACTCCTAACCTGAACAGCGAAACTCGAAACTGCACTTCACACCCCCATCCCCAAACCCTGAACCCAAACCCCCGAACACCAAACCCCAAACCTCAAATCTTGACCCCCAAACCACAAATCTCACTTACTGAACCTCTATCGGAACCCCCAACCCCGATCCTCGAACCCCAATTCCCTAACCCCAAACCCAAACCCCAAACCCCTAATCTGTAACCCAAAGTGCAAACCCAAAAACAGAACCCCAAACCCCCAACCCACAACCCTGAACCCAAACCCCAAACCCATAACTGGAACCCCAAACCGCGAACCCCTGACCCAAATCCCAGACTCCAAACCCCAAATCCCTAACCCCTAACCAAATCCGCGAACCCCTTCCCCAAACCTCGAACTCCAAACCGCAAACCCGAACCCCGAACCCCGAACCCGAACCCCAAACCCAAACCCAAACCGCGAACCCCAAAACCCAAACCCATAACCCGAATCCCAAACCCAAAACCCCTAACCCGAATCCCAAACCTCCAACCCAAACCGCGAACCCCAAACCCCAAACCCTTCACCCTAACCTCAAACCCAAACCCGAACTGTGAACCCCTAACCCAATCCGAGAGCCCCTAACCTGATCCCCAAACCCCAAACCCAAACCTCAAACCACAAACCCAAACCGCGAACCCCAAACCCTTTACCTGAACCTCAAACCCCAAACCCGAACTGCGAACCCCGAACCTGAACTGAGAACCCATAACCTGATCCCCAAATCTGAAACGCGAACCCCTAACCCGAACCCCAAACCCCAAACCCAAACCGCGAACCCCTAACCCGAACCCCGAACCCCAAACCCCTAAGCTGAACCTTGAACCCCTAATCGGAACCCCAAACTTCAAACTAGAACCACGAACCCCTAACCCCAAACGCTGAACCCCAAACTACAAACACGAACCCTGAACCCGAACCCTAAGTAGAGAGGGGATTCCCCGCACCCGAACTCTGAACCTGAACCCTAACAAGTTGGGGGGATGCCAGAACCCTAAACCTAACCCTAACAATAAAACTCTAACATAAACATAAACTTTTCTGGCCTAAGCCCCGCCCCTTGCTGTCCCTCACCCCCTAAAAGCAAACGAGGCAAAACTGGGACTTGAATGCCTGACCTACAGAGCCAAGTTGGATGTTTAACTGGTTGTCAGCCTAACCGCTTCGCTAGGGAGGATTACTGGGCTTTGTCTTGCTCCCAGGCACTCTTCAAGCCTCACCCCGCCACTGCAGGCTAATAAAGAACTATGGACCCTATTAGCGCTCACTTTAGCTGTAACCCTAGAGCTAATGCCAACCCTAACCGTAACCCGAACCATGACCCTGACCTGAACCCTAACCCAAACCCGAACTCTAAGAAGAGGGGGGGTCCCCGAATTCTAACCTGAACCCGAACCCTAACAAGTGGGGGGGGGGTTGCCCGAACCCTAACCCTAGGCTTAACAATAAACCTCTAAAATAAAAAAATTTTCTGGTCTAAGCCCTGGCTCTTGCAGTCCCCTGCCCCTTAAAAGCAAAAAGATCAGACTGGAGACTTGAACTCCTGATTTACAGGCCATAGTCTGCCTGCCTAGTGGCCCGCCTAACCCCTATGCTACAGAGGCTTGCTGCTTTCAGCAGGGCTCCCGAACCCTCTTCAAGCCTCGGCCCGCCAGGGCAGGCTAATAAAGAACTATGAGCCCTATTAGGGCTCACTTTAAGCTGTAACCCCAACACTAATGCTAACCCTAACCGTAACCTGAACCCTGACCCTGACATGAACCCTAACCCAAACCCGAACTCTTAGAAGAGGGGGTTCCCCAAATTCTAACCCTAACCCTGAACCTGAACCTGAACAAGTTGTGGGGTTGCCCGAACCCTAACCCTAAGCTTAACAATAAACCTCTAAAATAAAAATAAACATTTCTGGTCTAAGTCCCGCCTGTTGCTGTCCCCCGCCCCCTAAGAGCAAAAGAGTTAAGCTGCGGATTTGAACTCCTGACTTACAGACCATCACCTGCCTGCTCACCAGCACACCTAACCGCTATGCTACAGAGGCTTGCTGCTCTGACAGAGCTCCCGGACCCTCTTCAAGCCTCTGCCCGCCAGGGTCTGGCTCTATAGAATATCATGGCTGTCCTAGGTCATCTTTGCTTTCTATAGTCATAGTTTTATCCCTAAATCATAGACAGATCAGCTGAGAAAAAGCTTGGATTGTCTCGGTGGGGTGGATTTGCTTGTCCTTGTGTTTCACCTGGAGGCAGTCGCGGTCCCGCGGGCCTGTCCTGGAAGGGGGCGTGGGGGTGGGGCGCACCGTGAGCGCGTCGGGGGCGGGGCGAGCCTGGGCGGCTGGTCAGGAGCGCGGCTCACGTGAGCGGGTCTGGGGCGGGATGAACATGGCGGCGCGTCGGGGGCCAGGGCTCTCAGGGCTCGCCATTGCAGCTGGGAATGCTCGTTTCGTGGGCTCCTGGGTCCCCGTCGATTGGCATCCAGCGAGCAGAGCGCAGGGCTGTGGGCCACAGGTAAGGGAACTCAGACTGGGCGGAGCAGGGAACCATGTATTCTGCCCTCTTTGTTTGCAGTCTCGGAGCCGACTAAAATGGCGGTCGCAGAAAAGCCTCGCCTTTGGGGCCAAGGGTTTTACCGCTTTACCCCTTTGCATAAAGCTCAGACCCGCGCGGTTTTCCCAAGCAGCCTAGTGTATTGCTTCCTACAGGCCTGGAGAGGATAACAGGCAGGAAGGCCAGGGGTCTCCAGACAGAGAAAATAGACTGCAAGTGTCAGACGTTTTTTCCTCTCTCTTAAGAGGCCAGAGGAGACAAAAGAGTGCTGCATTTTTTTTCCTCCATCTTGATACAAATTTAAAAGGAGGTTTCTCAGAAAATTCTGTGTTGCCATGACCACTCCTGGCTCCACCTGAATTTAACTTTCCTCAAACCTTGAACTAAGCAATGCATTTTTCTTATGGAAATGTTTGTCTTAAGGTATGCTAATGTACTATGTATTTACCCAAGGCTCTGTCTTCAGGTCAGTTTCCCCTAAAGGCTCAGAAAAAACTTGACAAACCAGTATGTTTTACTCATACCTTGTTCTCTTAATCTATGTGAATGAAACTATATATTTGCTTGGAAATCTGCCTTTCTTCAAGATTCATGTCCATCATTTTATGGCCTGGGATGACTCATCTGCTGCCAATGTTATCTCAATGCATGCTGTGGGTGAGGGGCCTGGTGCCATTCTCTGACACATTGTCTTTCTTTCATTAGCAGACTGCTAGTGGCTCTATAACATCTGGCTAAAGCCTAGCAGGGGGTACTCTTTCTTCCCCCTTTTACTGTCTACGTCAGCAGCTCTCTCGATCTCTTTTATATTTTAATAAAACTTTTTAACAGAAAACCTCTGAGCCATCAAGCTTCGTCACTTGCCCTGGATTGAATTCTCCTCTGGAGTCCAAGAATGCTGGCATCTTTTGTGGTTTAGCAACCACCTTTCAGCCTTTTGTAATTCATATTGAATCTTCATTTCAGATTGAAGATGCATTCCATGGTATTGCCAACTGAAGCCTTTTCATCGCTATGGAGTATCTGTCCATGTCTTTAAGGTATTTTTCAGCAATCATGTATCATTTCCAGTGTGCCAGTCTTGTTATCCTCATTCTGTCCATAGCAAAGTCTTTTATTAATGTTGACATGACTGAAAGGGAATCGTTTGTTTAAATTCCTTTTCAGATTGTTATTTGCTGGTGTATACAGATAACACTGTGTCATCATCCATTTGTATCAGTTTGGACAGCTTGATAGTTGTCTTTAGTTTCTTTAATTTCTCATAATTTAAGATGACCCTGGCTCATATATTTACAGTCTCACCCCTAGTCTCAGTCATTTCTTCAAAGAACTGTCCTTTTTTTAATCATTACATTATTTTTGACTGTGCTGGGTCTTTATTGCTCGTTTGTCTAGTTGTAGTGAGCAGAGGCTACCCTCTAGTTGCTGTGCCATGGCTTCTCATTGCAGTGCTTTCTCTGCCAGAGCTTGGGCTCTGGAGCATGCAAACTTCAAGAGCTGTTCAAGGGCTTCGTTGCCCCTGGGCGTGTGGAATCTCCTACACAGGAATTGAACCCATGTTCCCTGCATCGGTAGGCAGATTCTTTACCACCGGGCCATTGGAGATGTTTCCTGTTCCCTTTTATTAGAGAATGATATTTAAAACATACATGTAGGAGCTCAATATGCTCAGCTGACAATACATGGATATATATATATACATGTATTCCAGCTCACCTTTGAACATATTCAGTTAAAGGTAATTTGTGATGTCTCCAACCTGATCCACCACGACATGGACATTGTAACGTTTCCTTTTGTTTATCTGTAACTTTGCATTCCAATGGTAAGATACCTGGCTTCCACCGCTTGTCATACACAGAATTCAGTGCTTGTCCCACGTGGTTACTGAAAAAAAAACTGTCAGATTGTCTTTCAAAGGGGGCTCTGCATGCATTGCACCAGTATCTTGAGTATGTTTTTGTATGATAGTTTACTATCAGTATACCCTCAGTGGCCAGGTGTCTATTTCAGTCGCTACCAATTATGAATGGGCTTGTTTGCTCTAGTGTTCTTGGACAATTCGAATACAGTTTCTTTGTCAGATATGCATTGTTTTAGGAAAACAGTTTTATTGATTGTTGGCTGTGTTGCATCTTTGTGTGTGGGCTTTTCTCTAGCTTTGGTGAGCATGGCCCATAACTAGTGGTTTGCAGGCTTCTCACTGCAGTGTCTCCTCTTGTTGAGGGGCACAGGCTCACGGGCTTCAGTGGCTGCAGCATGTGAACTCGGCATCGTGGCTTCCAGGATCTAGAGCACAGGCTCGCTCGGCTGTTGTGGCACACGGGCTCCATAGGATGTGGGATCTTCCCATCCTAGGGATCGCACATGCATCTCCAGCACCGGGGGGTGGATTCTTTACTATGGAACCACCAGGGCATATTTTAGATTCTAGTTTTCCACACATGTATCTAGTGAAAGAGGCCAGGATCAAGAGGCATGGCAGCTGGGAATCCTCAGCCCCAGCTCTGGTGTGCTATCCAAAGCTCTGGGGCCTTTGGTGAGCAGCTCAGCTTCCCTGGGACTGTTTCCTCCCATCAGAAATGCCCTGCTTTTGGACTGTAGCCCACCAAGCTCCTCTGTCCCTGGGATTTCTGAGACCAGAGTACTGCAGGTGGTGCCATTTCCTTCTCTGCTGCTGCTGCTGCTGCTGCTGCTGCTGCTGCGTCGCTTCAGTCGTGCCTGACTCTGCGCGACCCCATAGACAGCAGCCTACCAGGCTCCTCTGTCCCTGGGATTCTCCAGGCAAGAACACTGGAGTGGGTTGCCATGTCCTTCTCCAGTGCATGAAAGTGAAAAGTGAAAGTGAAGCCACTCAGTGAAGTCGTGTCCGTCTCTTAGTGACCCCGGGGTTGCAGCCTACCAGGCTCCTCTGTCCGTGGGATTCTCCAGGCAATGGTACTGGAGTAGGCTGCCATTGCCTTCTCTGATTTCCTTCTCTGCAAGATAGCGTTTTGAAGATATTTTCTCCTGGATATTGCTTTTGATGAAGGAAGGGGGATCCCTTTCAGGGCTTGAGAGTGAGTTCTTGTCTGACACTGGGCAATGAGTTGTCTGAGGAGAGGAGTGCTGTCCAAGCGAGAGGCTTTATTGGGAAGGGCTGCCAGGGTGGAGGGCAGGAGGGTGAGGGAAACGGAGAGAACCACTCTGTCATGTGGCTCACAGTCTCAGGTTTTATGGTCATCGGGCTCATTTCTGGTTTGTCTCTTGCCAGGCATTCTGAATTGGGATCCTTCTTGGGGGCACACGCATCACTCAGCTGAGATGGATTCCAGCGAAGTGGATCCTGGGAGGTTGGTAGGACCTCTGAACTGGAGCCTCCCATCTCCTGACCTCTCCAGAATTCTGGTTGGTGGTAGCTTGTTCGTTCCTTGTTCCTTCCCAGGACCTCCTGTTGTAAGATGATTCCTGCAAGTGTTTTCTTTTCTCTGTTGCCTGGCCAGGGTGGGTGGTCCGTGGTTCATTTAACAGTTTGTTTTTGGTTCTCTCGAGTAAGGTCCTCCACAGGGTAAATGTATGAAATGATAAAAGGCAATGTTTTAACTAATTTGTATTCATAATTTGGTAAGTTGGCTTGTTTTGTGTATGTTAGACCTGATCACCAGACCGAAGGTCATGTAGAACTTTTGCAGTTTTCTAAAATTCTATAGTTTTTAAAATGGAGTTACCTTGTTGCAAAGTTTGTGTTTATGTTCATATTTTTTTAAAGTTATTTCTTTTTAGTTGATTGATCATTGCTTTACAATATTGGTTTGATTTGTCATACATCCACATGAATTAACCATAGGTGTACCTATGTCCTCTTACTCTTGAATCTCCCTCCCATTTCACACCCATTCCCACCACTCCAGGTTACTACTGAGCCCCAGTTTGAGTTCCCTGAATCATACAGCAAATTCCCATTGGTTGTCTATTTACAAATGTAGGTGTACCTGCACCCATGCTGCTCTCTCCATTCATCTCACCCTCTCCCTCTTGTTCTCCACCCTTGTCTGTAAGTCTGTTCTCTATGTCTGCACCTCCATTGCTGCTCTGTGAACAGACTCGTCAGTACCATCCTTCTAGATTCCATGTTTTTCTCTCTTTGACTGACTTCCCTCCCCTTTATTAGAACAAACTCAAATGTGTTCCTTTTTATGGCTGCATTCCATGCAGGCTCTGATTGTTCCTTAGCCATGTTTTGCAGAGGGTCATGGAGCTATTCTGCTCCATTTCAGTTTGGGCTTCCAGTCTGAGTGCTCACAGCAGAGCTGCTTCTGGGTGAGCCCTCTGAGGTCTGTGAGCGCCGGGCTGCCCGCTCTTCTCTTGTGGCCCGCAGGGGGCGCCAAAGGCCCCTCTGACCCGCGGGCGCAGGACGCTTTGCCTTTAGACTCTGCTCCGTGAGCAGCTGGCGGGAGCTTTGTCTCCTCAGGACCATCAGGGCTCAGGCTTCTGGATAACAGGGCTGCATCCAGGCTGAGAGGAGCAGGGTTGCCTCAGTGCCCACCAGCAGGGAGGCGCTGCAAGAGCGAAAAATGAGGATGGAGTAGACGTTTCCTGTGTCCAGCTGAGGGCTGACTGGAGGTCCATCTCAGAGGACTCAGGGGGAAAGAGCTCCGTGTGCAAAGCGGTGGGTTTTCAGTTAGATTTGCCTTAGATGATGTAGAGGATGAACACTGATGTTCTTCCGTGTAGGTGGCCATTTTCCTGTCACTGTTTCTTGAGAAGACTGTCCTTTCCTCTTCGCTCGTTCCTGGTTTGATTTTCAGGAACTGACCATGTACAGGTGGGTTCGTTTCTGGGCTCTCTATTCTCTCCTGGAGTCCATGTGTCTGTGTTCCTGCCAGTTCCTCACTGTGGTGGTCACTACAGCTCCGTGATGTAGTTTGAAGAGGGATAGGAAGATGCCTCCAGCTGTGTTCCTCTTTCTCAGAGTCTTTTTGGCCGCTTAAGGTCCCGTTCAACAGTAGCAGTCTAATATGAGGAATACTTCTATTTCTGTGAAAAATGCCATTGAATATTATTTTGTGATTGCAGTCCGTGTATTTGTTGATGACTTTGGTTGGAATGGACCTCTTAATTCCTCATTGTTCCAGTGCATGAGCGTGGAACAGTTTTCTGTGTATTTGTGTTTTCTTTGGTTTCTTTATCAGTGCTTTCTAGTTTTCTGACTACTGGTCTTTTATGTTCTTGATTAAGTTTGTTGCTAGATGTTTTATTTAAGTGGGATTTTCTTAATATTTTTTTCTGATTGTTATTAGTGTGTAGAAATGCAAGTGATTTCTGGACTGTAAATGGTAGTATTTTATATGATTGTAAATTGATCCGAAATGATTCCGCTTTACTGAATGTAGCCTAACAACTTTTTGTGAAGTGATGTGGATCATTTTATCTGTAAGATCTGTTTCTCCTGCAGTAGGTCATCCAGAGGACCCAAGACATGGTGGTTACTAATAGACTTCCCACAGTACTTCTTCATTCCACGTGGACTCCTTCACGGGCAGTGAGCATCGCAGCTTCCCTTGAACTTCATCTGGGTAAGTCTTGGCCTGTATCAGAAAGTTTCCTGCCTGTCTGCTCTAAATTTCTTTTGTGGTATTGACATGGTTGTTTTGAAACCTAGTATACTTTCCAGTCATTTAAAATGTACAGAAAATGCCTAGCAATGGGAACAAGTGCTAGCATTTGCCACATCATCTAAAATACTCTATGTGTTTTATCCAAAATGGGTGCCTTCTTCAGAACCAGCACATAATCTCCAAAATCAGGAAATCATATGGTATCTACATTATAATGTAATCCACCACCCCACTTCCACTTTTAGCAATTGTTCAAATGTATGAATATATCTTTTGTTTCCGTCTTCATCCTTTTTTCTTTATTTAGAGTGTTACTGAGATTTTCAGTTATTTGGACAAACTTGATGGATTGAAAGCAGACATGGTGAATAAGGGTTCTGGGTGGCCTTTCCTATGTGGATTTTTTTTTCACTGAAGATGGTTTTAATATTTATTCATGTTGTAACATGTATGAATCCTGCATTCTTTCTCCCCCCATAGTAATTAAAAATAAGTAATATGCCATTTACCGTTTAGATATTTGTAAGCATACAGTGTTGTAGCAGACAACCTTTTCTTGTTTTGCAAACCAGTTTAATAATGTGCACCTTGTGCGTGCTTTGGAGAAACTCAGGAAACTGAGTCAGTGACTGAAATGGCCCAAGATATCACCTCAGATTCCATCTTCATCTGAAAACAAAACAGGCACTTCCTGGTGGTCCAGTGGCTGAGACTGGACACTCCCAAAGAAGGAGGCCCAGGTTCATTCCCTGATCCAAGAACTAGATCTCCCATGCCACAACGGAGAATTTGCATGTTGTAGCTAAATATCTGGCTTGCCTCAATGAAGGTTGACCTGGCGCAGCCAAATTAAAAAAGAAACATTAAGAAAATACAACCAAAGGAAAGGAAGGGTATGGTTGTTGTGCAGATTTATGGCTTAGCTTTCCCTATCGATAGAAAAGAAAAAAGAGTTTCAAAAGACTGTGTCTCATCCTTCTATCTGGCATATAGAGAGGATTCCTTTGAAATGAGATTTCTCTGGTAAATGTGACTCACAGAAGAGCTGTCTTGAACTTGGGTTTCAGAGATGATCATGTGTCCTGTAAAAAAATAAAAGTTAATTGGGTCCAACTAATCCTCATGCTGAGGTGGTATATTTTGTGGTAGCATTTGCTCCCCTTCACTTTGGATGTATCCCCATTTGTTTACACTGTCATCTACTGAAGACATCCTGATATTTGAAAGTTTTTAGTTATTACAAGTAGAGCTGTTGTATATAATCATGCGATACTTTTTTGTCTGGACATGTTTTCAAAGCTGTTTAGTAAGTGCTAGACATGTAGTATTCAGGTCACAGGAGAGCCTTGTTTAGCTGTGGAAACATCCAGCTATGTTTCTCTGTGGCTTGTGGGATCTTCTGGGGTAACAGATCGAACTAGAGTGTCTTGCATTGTCAGGCAGATTCTTTACCACTGAGCCACTCGAGAAGCTGTGCCCTACCCCCTTTTTTTGAGTTTACTGGATCTAATAGGTGTGCAGTGCTACCTCACTGTTATTTTAGTTTGTAATTTCCTAATGATATGTGATTTTGAGTCTTTTTGATAGGCTTATTTACTATCTTTATATTTTTGTAGGCCAGATGTTTAGGTGTATACATTTTTTATGAGATTGTTCTAGATTTTTTGGTATATTTGGAGTACAATCCTTTATCAGATATATATTTTATAAATATATTTTCCTTTGGCTTGTGTTTAAGTTTTGTGAATAAGGTTTTTCACAGTTTAAATTTCTAATTTTTAAAGTTGATGTTATATATGTTTTATGTCCGTTTTTGGATAGACTTTAGTGTGTTGTTGTTGTTGTTAAATTTTATAAGCAGAAGTGAGGTACCGTAGATACAGTTTTAAGTTAAGCTGAGGTACCATAGATACAGTTTTGCCTTTTGTCTGTTGAGAAGTTTGAGTGAGTTTGGTGTACACTGTAACATTATGTCTACATTCATTTGACTGGATATAGCTTCCAATTATTTGTCTAATTGGTTTTGGAGATATCACGGGAAGTCAGTTTTTCCAAGGGAAACTGAGGTCCATGAAACATGAACTCTTTTCGATCGGTCGGAATCACTCTCTGCTATTTCTGACAGATTTGACTTGTTTGGATATCTCATATGAGTGGAATCACAGCACGTTTGTCTTTTCTTGGTCTGGTTTATTTCACTTAATCTAATGACCATAAGGTTTGTCCACATTGTCGCATTGTCAGAATTACTGACTTTGAAGGGCCGAATCAGATTCCATTGTGTGTATACCACAGTTTATTCATGGAATTGGCTGCCATGGACACTTAGATCACTTCTGTTTGTTTGCCAGTGTTGAATCATGCTGTTGTGAGTATGACGGAAGAAGTATCCATTTTTTCAGCCCCCTTTCCCAATCCTTTTGGGTACATAGCATGAATTGGAATCAAACTATGTATTTATTCCACGTGTTCGTTTTGGAGTCATTTCTGTAATGTCTTGCAGAGTGACAGCACCATTTAATGTACTTTTTTGTATGGTGGAATACCGTTCAAGCTTCTGAATATACCTTGTGTTGCATATTCAGTCTCCCACCAACGGACACTTGAATGAGTTCTACCTTTGAGCTATCGTGAATGTCACTATGAATATTTGTGTACCAGTTTTTGTTTGAATTATTAACAAATACATTACTATATATAAAAGAAGCCACAAGGACCTACTGTACAGTTTAGGAAACTATTAAATATCTTATGATAATGTATAATGGAAGAGAATCTCAAAAGGAATATATGAAAAGCACATAATAACCATGATATTTATTGTGCCAACACTATGAGTTATTATAGCACTACTCAACGTGTATTTATACATGTCACTAAAATATTCACATCTGTAAGGATATTATAAAAAATTATATAAAAAATCAAGAATTCAAACAGAGAATAAATAAACTTCCTGTCATTGCTCATCATCATTTATACATTCATACTACCTGCAACACTCATTGTATAAGTGCTGGACTAGCAATTGACATTCTTGTAAACCAAGAGATTGTGAAGGTGTAAGGAAATATAACTTATTGAATTCCTTAATGAAGGATTATAGAACTCTATGTCCATGAAGTGAATGAAATTCCGTTTTATTGAGCCACATTCTTACTAGAGTGATGAGCCTCCACCCCACCCAACGTTAGTTCACAATGAAATCCTGCAGTCCTCTGGCCTCAATGTCTGCTTCCTGCTACCGAGAAAGAAAAGATGAGGAAGTCCTGACAAAACCGATGCTATTTTTCTTTTTCTGATTTGTATTTTATCTCAGGGCTTGGCAAAAAGAGGGCCCAACCTGTTTTTAGAGTTCCATCCCAAGGGTTCCTCCGGCATGTTCCCTATGTTGACAAACTGCTGATTATTTTCAACAAAGGACAATGATCTGCACTTCACTATCTGTTGCTTGAGCTGGAATAGTGGGCATCCCTTGAAGTGCAGTCCTTCATGCGGAAGTAGGCATCCCTGAAGCAATAGTATAAGAGGAACACATTTATCATGTAGACATCGCATCCCATGCATTTGTAATAATTTTTCAGTTATACCCGTCATCATCAGAGGAACTGACTTGTCCCAGTAATAATGAGAGTACCCAGTATCACAGTTCCTTGACTTATGAGTAGTTCCTATGAGTACCCTTATGAGTACTTCTTCCAATGTTGTTTCTCCTACTTTGGTCATGAACAGTAGAAGCTGATGGCAGTGGTCCTTGAAATGTATGTCGATTCCCAGGTGGCACAGTCAGTAAATAATCTGCCTACCAGTGCAGGAGGTGGAAGTGATGTGGGTTTGATCCCTGGTTCAGGAAGATAACAATTCATACGCATGTTTTATGTGAACCAGTTTGATACTCATGAGTTTTTTCTTCTGTATACAGAAAAGCAAATGCTGTTCAAGGACACTGAAAGAACCCTGATTTCGAAAATCAGATCTGTATTGTGAACAATGCTTAGATATCCGTGAGTCGAAGCATAGTATTATGCCTATCATCCTTGTATTTCCCTCAGTGAAATATGTTGAGGAAAACTCTTCATTCATGGTCTAGATTCACGAAGAAGCTAAATAGCATTCATCCTTTACGTTGACAACTGTGAATTTAAATCTCCTGTGAATCTTATGTGACAACCACACATACCAACATGAGTTATTAGTATTATATCAATATTTTTAGTCCTATTGTATGTCAACTAAAAAAATCAATATATAATTGTACATGAAGTCAAGACATAAAGTCAGTGCAAATACAAAATGTTCCATCCTTTGAGAAAGGGAGAAAAATATCTCTGTGCTTAGCCTATTGCATTTTATGTATTAGATCCTTAAGTAGTTTATTCACCACACCCTATGAATGATTCACAAATCTTCAGAGAAGAAAGGGTCATTTCTCTTAAACAATGAGTAGTTCAACTCTTCTCAAAGCAAAGTCATAAGTGAGTCTAATTTTGCGTGAGACCATGAAAACTCAGTGTTTTCATTATGCTTGTGCTTATGATGGGAGGAGGTCTGAGAAGGCACTTCTGAAGGATTATTCATACCAGTCGTTCTCATATGTATTGAGTCTTTAAAGGTCGAATCACCGAGGTGTTGCTTCTACACTTGTACTAGGCTGAGCAGCAACATTCCCTTTCTCCCTAAGTGCAGTAGACGTCTGTCTTCTGTCCTCTGGAGTATGTATTGCTTGAGCTCACCACAGCCTAGTAGATGGAAATCGTCAGGATATTCTGGAAACCCTTTTTATTTCAGTCTGTTCAGGAGGTTACCACTGCTGCAAACCTCTGGATTTTACCATGCACTTTTAACAACCTCAGATGAAGGATACAAGTCAACACTGGTGACAGCCACGGGCTTCCATGGCCTATCCGTGATTGTTGGCTTTGCTTTCATAATCATCCTGTTTCTTATACCAACTAAACTGTCACTGTATTTTTTAATTACCATTTTATCTTTGATGGTTTTTAGATCTATTATGGATTTTCCTATATATCTTCACTCATCGGTGAGGGTCTTATGTTAGTAGTAGTTACGACAACTGACTTCCAGTCAGTTAGCTCTGGCAGAATAGAAAAAAGAATGACCCATTGTATATTATTAATATTATGTATCAATATATTATTCGTTTTATTGTTTGCAGTCATCCACTTCCAAGTTTCCGAAATAAACTTTCAGAAAAATCACATCCTTTTGAATGTCCGTTTGACTGAATAGGAGCACAGAAATGCTATTCCATAAAATTGTTTACAGTTTCCATTCCGTTCCTCCTGTTTGATGTAGATATTGGCCTTTGGTTCTATCACTAGCTTTGCAAGTAAAAAAAAATTAATTAGAGCTCGTATGGTAATTTTACTGTTAGCAATAAGTTTAGCATAAAATGAACACAGAAGAGGTTACAGTAGACCAAATACGAAAGTCAGTTTAAAAGAAAACATAGTGTTGAATGTTTACAGTAGGAATATAGTTATGAAGTTCCTTTATTATTATTCTATCCTTTCTGTTTCTTTTGCAGGGGTGTTAATGTACAGATTCCAGTACTATGGCTAGAGTGAATAATAGTATCATTATTCTTGAGAGCAACTCTACTAAGTCTTCACGCGCATGTCACTCAAGGTTTTTTAATACCTATTATGTTAGTCGTGTTTGTAGTTTGTGAAGTCACATAAGTTGCATTCATTCAAGCTATAGTATCAAACAGCAATGGCATCAATTATAGATGTGAATCGATATCGAATGTGAATCCATTTCACTGTGACAAGTTATTATTGTAGATATTCTATTCATGCCAGTAACAAAGCTGTGCAGAAATAATACAATGTTTATTAAAAAAATAAGATTTACTAATTTGTTTTTTTATTCTCTTTCTTTTAAACAGATTTAATGACAACAGGCTCAACTTTTCATTCACTTGTATGACTATGAGCAGTTTGACCAAGTTGAAGAAGATGACTCGTTTGTAGTCTTCCTCATCAGCTCATTCCATCTACTGGCTTTAAAATCATTTAGTACAGAGCTCACCGTCTAGGTGTTCATCCAGTGTTTTGTTTGCTTATCATGCAGGATCATTTTAAAAGGAAAAGTATGTGTGTATGAGTTAGAGCTCTGATCCCAAGAGTCCATGTAGAAGCTTCCCCTGAGAAATGTATCGTTTTTGCACCAATGCTACTGACATGTGTGAATGTGGTATACCACGCGTCCCAATAAGTGTAAACAGCTTCACAGGCTACTTATTTGAAATGACCAGTACTCATGACATTCCATTCAACTGAGGACTAAATATAGCCAACGTAGGCTGTGTTTGCCAAATAGACTTTGAAGTATTCTTCACACAGTCCTTCATCGACGCCAGTTTTCAGATCGAAGAAACCCTTGCTCCATGAAGTTTGTGAACACATATACTCATGTTTTGTTTGAGATTTTAAAGTCATTCTTCAGTTTTGTTGGAGGAATGGTTCTGTATATGCCCCGTGGATCCCCAAATCCACTGATGTTCATGTGTCTTGGGGCTTCCCAGGTGGTTCTAGTGGTAAAGAACATGCAGAACATACCCATGCAGGAGACATGGGAGGTATGGATTCCATCCCTGGGGCAGGAAGATCTCCTGAGGGAGAGCATGGCAACCCCCTCCAGTATCTTTGCCTAGAGAATCTCATGGAGAGAGGAGCCTGGTGGGGCCTAGTCCATATGATCCCAAGGAGTTGGACACAATGTAAGTGACTTCGCACAGCACATGATTCGTTGTCATAGCTAATATAATGGAGATGACATAAAAAGAAGCACCAGCGGGCGAAAGTCAATATCCATCACTTTTAAACTTTGGAATGTATTGTGATATTTTACATCCATATTTGTATGACTTGATAGTTGGAGAATCGATGCATGTGAAGGCCTGGTTGTGTTATATGTATGTTGAGGGAAGATATATTTTTATGTGGTTTGACATATAGGTCCCATTTCATTCGTAGACATATGCATACTCATCACTTATCATCATTTTTTTTTGAAAAGACCATTGTTTGGAAAGGTTGTTGTCTAACCATGAAAGATGCTTGAATTCTTGGGCTCCTTAGAGGAAGAATTCAACCCGGGGCCAGTGATGAGGCTTGATCAGTCAGAGCTTTTGTGTCCCAACGTTTTATTAAAGTATAAAAGAGAGAAAGCTTCTGACATAGACATCAGAAGGGGGCAGAAAGAGTGCCCCCTACTCATCTTTGGCTGGATGTTATCTAGCTACTAGCAGTCTACTCATTAGAGAAAGGAATGGCAGCAGACCCCTCACCCACAAGATATATGGAGATGACCGTGGCACCAGGTGAGTCATCCTGGGCCATAAAACGATTGATATGAGCAAATGGATAGCTTCATTCACATAGATCAGGAGAAGCATGTATGAGTAACGCATATTGGTTTGTCAAGTCAGTTCTGAGCCTTTAGGCAGAACCTACTTGAAGATAGAGTCTAGGGTAAATACATAGTACATTCACATAGCTTAAGGCAAACCTTTCCATAAGAAAAATGCCTTGGTCAGCTCAAAGTATGAGAAAAGTGAAGTTCAGGCGGAACCAGGTGTCATTATAGCAACACAGAATTGTAAGAGAAAACCTCTTTTTAAATTTGTATCAAGAAGGGGAGAAAAGATAACAGCTTGTTTCCTCCTGCCTCGGAAGTGACAGATAACAACTGTCTGACACTTGCACCCCATTTCCTCCCTTTGGAGACCCCTGGCCTTCCTGGCTGTTACCCTCTCAGTTTCATTCATTGAGCGTTTTCTGCCTTGTGAAACATTGGGCATAGAAGTATGTGTTTATTTAGGGGTATTTCATCCAATTTCATTTAAATGCATATGTGAATTAGAAAGTTTGACATGCTGTTGCTTTGTATACCGATTGGGAAATGTGAGCCTCCAAGCTTAATTTAGTTTTTCATGTTCATTTTTCTTTTTAGGGGTACAAAGAAAAATAATATGACTGTTAAGATCAGCTTTCGTATTTTTTGCCAAATATGAATTGGGATCACATCGATCAGAGATGAGTCTGTGCATGAAAGCCCTAATAACTAATGCTAATTGACTTCACTACCATGGGATGTTTTCATATCTACTGAGGATTTACTTCATGTATTTCGATTTTAACTTTCTGTCTTACAGCCTTGTTTATAGATCAAAGCTATTTGAAATTGTCATCTGGTTTCAAATGGCTTGTGAGGTTATTCATGAGTGGTTTATAAAACCGAATGGATTGTACGTAGCCATACTTTGTTGTCATTCTATGAATTTCAAGAATGTCTGAAGAATGTCTGCAGTTATGCCTTAAAGATTCATACAATTGATGTCCAATATTTATCTCAATAGACTTGCTTTCAATTTGTAGTTTCCTATGCATATGTCTTTCTTTATGGATTTGGGTAGAACTTGTATTGGAACACTGAAAAATCTGTGATATCAACCGTGCTGACCTTCTTTCTGGTGGTCATCATTAAGATTTTCACGCTCACTGTCACTTTGTGCAATGCTATGGATCCTAGTGGAAACAGGTGCTGTTCATCCTACTTTTGTGAAGATTGAACTCATCGTAGAAAGTGGAATTTGTTGAAATATTTATGGTATAAATAAATCTTTTCTATATAATTACCCAGAGTCCTGGTGCGTATTTGATTGCTAAGTTATAAAATGTGTGAGATAGATGTGATCCATCAATGGCGACTGGATAAGTGGTGGAGAGGTATTTTGGTGATGCAAGAGATTTAAATGATGTGATCACAGTATTTATATCCCTTTTATGTGGATAATGGGTCTTGGATCCATGTTTGAAACCTTACAACCTCGTCTTTTGTTATGCATGGGAAGTGTCAAAAATGAAGATGCGGGTAGGTACTTCAAGGGTAAGTATAGGGCTGAGGGCATGACTATGATGTGGGTTAGGGTTATGATGTGGATAGGGGGTCAGGTTAGGGTAGGGTAAAGGTTAGAGTTCGTGGAACAGCCCTCCAAACTTGTTAGGGTGAGGGGTGAGGTGTGAGGGTTCAGGATGAGGGTGAGGGTAAGGATTCAGGGTGAGGGTTCAGGGTGAGGGTTAGGATTCAGGATGATGGAAAGGGTTCAGGGAGAGGGTGAGGGTGAGGGTTCAGGGTGAGGGTGAGGGTTAGGGTTCGGGGTGAGCGTTCAGGGTGAAGGTGTGGGCCTCACATCTGATACAGGATTGTACTCCAAATATACCCATCCCTTCCCTTGAACAGACCTCTCACTATGGGAGCCCTTGGCAGTGTGGAACCCACCGGCCTATAAGCCCTCCAAAAGGACGACTGGGGCCTAGGTGCAAAGGCAATGCAGGAGTGGAGCTGAGGCCAGGAAGGCGCCAGTGGCGTCTGCCAACTTCGCAAAGGCTGCTCCTTCCTGGGTAGGAAGCCTAGCAGCGAGGCAAGTCTGGCCAAGGTTCGCCCAGGGCAGAGCAGGCTCGCGCCAGGAACTCTGCCAGATCGGGCCTCTGAGCAGAGCTGGAGCTCTGCCATCCTGGAGGCGCACTCGGCTCCGCCCAAGCAGGGCTTGCAGCCTAAGGCGGCTGGGCTGCTTCATCTTCCCCCTGGGAGGCTAGATTCCCGAATGCTGTTCACTCGGCTTCCAGGCGCCGGCTCCCTGCCCCTCCGTCCGGTCTAGGATCAGGGGCTGCTTCCCCTGAGCTGGGGCTGTGGGCGGGAGCCCAGACACACAGGGGCAGGCCCCAACCAGCTGCACACGTCTCTGCTCCGAGGAGAGCGCTAGGGAACCTACCTGTGTGAGGCAGCTGCTGGGCGCCCACGGAGTCAGCCTCCAGGTGTGCGGGGCTGCAGACGCCAGCCAGGGGCCTAGGAGCCTCTGATCTCCGTGCGGCTCTGAGTCTGGGCGGCCAAGAAACCGCTGGAGGAGCCCTGCACGTGTCCTTCTCGTTCCTCTGACGGAGTTCTCCCTGCTGGAGCTCTTGACAGTGTGCAAGCCACTGGCCCCAAGACCTCCCCAAGGACGCCTGGAGCCTTGGTGCAAAGGCAAGGCAGGAGCGGAGGTGAGGTCAGGAAGGCGCCGTGGCTTCTCCCAGCCTCGCGCAGCCTGCTCCTTCCTGGGCAGGAAGACTAGTAGCAAGGCAAGTCTGGGCAAGGCTCTCCCAGGGCAGAGCAGCCTCACGCTAGGAACTCTGCCAGATCGGGCCTCTGAGCAGAGCTGGAGCTCTGCCGTCCTGGAGGCGCACTCGGCTCTGCCCAAGCAGGCTTTAGCCCCACGCGGCTGAGATGCCTCTGCTTCCCCCAAGGAGGCTCACTTCCCCGCATGCTGTTCACTCGGCTTCCAGGCGAGGGTGCTTTGCGCCTCCTGCAGCTCTTGGCTCAGGGGCTACTTGCCGTGAGCTGGGGCAGTGGGCGGGAGCCGAGACACGCAGGGGCAGGCCCCAACCAGCTGCACACCTCTCTGCTGGGGAGGAGAGCGTCAGGGAACCTCCGTGTGTGAGGCAGCTGCTGGGCGCCCATGAAATCAGCCGCCGGGTGTGCGGGGTTGCAGACCCCAGGCAGGGGCCCTGGGAGCCTGGTGCTCTCTGTGTGGCGCTCAGTCTGGGCGTCCAAGCCACCGATGAAGCAGCCCTGCACTTGCCCTTCCCTTCCCTCGCACAGAGCTCTCCCTGCTGGTGCCCTTGGCAGGGTGCAAGACACCGGCCCCTAAGCCCTCCCCAAGGACGCCTGGGGCCTAGGTGCAAAGGCAAGGCAGGAGTGGACCTGGGGCCAGGAAGGCGCCAGTGGCCTCTCCAGCCTCTGGCAGTCTGCTCCTTCTCGGGCAGGAAGCCTAGCAGCAAGGCAAGTCAGGGCAATGCTGGTCCAGGGCAAAGCTGCCTCGCGCCAGGAACTCTGCCAGATCGGGAATCTGAGCAGAGCTGGAGCTCTGCCGTACTAGAAGCGCACTCAGATCCGCCCAAGCATGGTTTGTAGCCGCACGCGGCTGGGCTGCCTCTGCTTTCCCCAGGCGCCTCCTGCAGGTCTTGGGTCAGGGGCTGCTCCCCTGATCTGGGGCTCTGGGCGTGAGCCCAGACACGTAGGGGCAGGCCCCAGCCACCTGCACACGTCTCTGCTCCGAGGAGAGCGCTAGGGAACCTAGGTGTGTGAGGCAGCTGCTTGGCGCCCACGGAGTCAGCCTCCGGGTTTGCAAGGCTGCAGACCCCAGCAAGGTGCCCTGGGAGCCTACTGCTCTCCATGCGGCTCTGAGTCTGGGCGGCCAAGCAACCGCTGGAGGAGCCCTGCACTTGTCCTTCTCTTCACTCTGACGGAGCTCTCCCTGCTGGAGCTCTTGGTAGTGTGCAAGCCACTGGCCCCAAGCCCTCCCCAAGGACGCCTGGAGCCTTGGTGCAAAGGCAAGGCAGGAGGGGAGCTGAGGCCAGGAAGGCGCCAGTGGCGTCTCCCAGCCTCGCGCAGCCTGCTCCTTCCTGGGCAGGAAGACTAGTAGTGAGGCAAGTCTGGGCAAGGCTCGCCCAAGTCAGAGCAGTCTCACGCCAGGAACTCTGCCAGATCGGGCCTCTGAGCAGAGCTGGAGCTCTGCCGGACTGGAGGCGCACTCGGCTCTGCCTAAGCAGGCTTTAGCCGCACGCGGCTGAGCTGCCTCTGCTTCCCCCGAGGAGGCTCGCTTCCCCGCCTGCTGTTCACTCGGCTTCCAGGCGAGGGCGCTTTTCGCCTCCTGCAGCTCTTGGCTCAGGGGCTGCTTGCCGTGAGCTGGGGCTGTGGGCGGGAGCCGAGACACGCAGGGGCAGGCCCCAACCAGCTGCACACCTCTCTGCTGGGGAGGAGAGCGCCAGGGAACCTCCGTGTGTGAGTCAACTGCTGGGTGCCCACGGAGTCAGCCTCCGGGTGTGCGGGGCTGCAGACCCCAGACAGGGGCCCTGGGAGCCTGTTATCTCCATGCTGCTCTGAGTCTGGGCGGCCAAGAACCGCTGAAGGTGCCCTGCAGTTGCCCTTCCCTTCCCTCTCACAGAGCTCTCCCTGCTGGAGCCCTTGGCAGTATGCAACCCATCGTCCCCTAAGCCATCCCCAAAGATGTCTGGGGCCTAGATGCAAAGGCAGTGCTTGAGCAGAGCTGAGTCCAGGAAGGCGCCAGTAGTGTCTCCCAGCCTCACGCAGCCTGCTCCTTCCTGGGCAGGAAGCCTAGCAGCGAGGCAAAGTCTGGCAAGGCTCGCCCAGGGCAGAGCAGCCTCGCGCCAGCAACTCTGCCAGATCGGGCCTCTGAGCAGAGATGGAGCTCTGCCATACTGGAGGCGCACTCGGATCCGCCCAAGCAGGGTTTGCAACTGCACCCGGCTCGGCTGCCACGTATTCCCTCAAGGAGGCTCGCTTCCCCGCATGCTGTTCACTCGGCTTCCAGGCGGGGGCGCTCTGCGCCTGCTGCAGGTCTTGGCTCAGGGGCTACTTTCCCTGAGCTGCGGCTGTGAGCGGGAGCCCAGACACGCAGGGGCAAGCCCCAACCAGCTGCACACCTCTCTGCTGGGGAGGAGAGCGCTAGGGATCCTCCGTGTGTGAGGCAGTTGCTGGGTGCCCACGGAGTCAGCCTCTGGGTGTGCGGGGCTGCAGACCCCAGCCAGGGGCCCTGGGAGCCTGGTGCTCTCTGTGAGGCGCTCAGTCTGGGCGTCCAAGCAACCGATGGAGGAGCCCTGCAGTTGCCCTTCCCTTCCCTCTCACAGAGCTCTCCCTGCTGGAGCCCTTGGCAGTGTGCAACCCATCGTCCCCTAAGCCATCCCCAAAGATGTCTGGGGCCTAGATGCAAAGGCAGTGCTTGAGCAGAGCTGAGTCCAGGAAGGCGCCAGTAGTGTCTCCCAGCCTCACGCAGCCTGCTCCTTCCTGGGCAGGAAGCCTAGCAGCGAGGCAAAGTCTGGCAAGGCTCGCCCAGGGCAGAGCAGCCTCGCGCCAGGAACTCTGCCAGATCGGGCCTCTGAGCAGAGCTGGAGCTCTGCCGGACGGGAGGTGCACTCAGCTCTGCCCAAGCAGGCTTTAGCTGCACGCGGCTGAGCTGCCTCTGCTTCCCCCGAGGAGGCTCGCTTCCCCGCCTGCTGTTCACTCGGCTTCCAGGCGGGGGCGCCCTGCGCCTCCTGCAGGTCTTGGCTCAGGGGCTTCTTGCCCTGAGCTGGGGCTGTGGGCGGGAGCCCAGGCACGCAGGGGCAAGCCCCAACCAGCTGCACACGTCTCTGCTGGGGAGGAGAGCGCCAGGGAACCTCCGTGTGTGAGGCAGGTGCTGGGCGCCCATGAAATCAGCCTCCCGGTGTTCGGGGTTGCAGACCCCAGCCAGGGTCCCTGGGAGCCTGGTGCTCTCTGTGTGGCGCTCAGTCTGGGCGTCCAAGCAGCGGATGAAGCAGCCCTGCACTTGCCCTTCCCTTCCCTCTGACAGAGCTCTCCCTGCTGGAGCCCTTGGCAGGGTGCAAGACACCGGCCCCTAAGTCCTCCCCAAGGATGCCTGGGGCCTTGGTGCAAAGGCAAGGCAGGAGCGGAGCCGAGGCCAGGAAGGCGCCAATGGTCTCTCCAGCCTCTGGCAATCTGCTCCTTCCTGGGCAGGAATCCTAGCAGCGAGGCAAGTCAGGGCAATGCTGGTCCAGGGCAAAGCTGCCTCTCGCCAGGAACTCTGCCAGATCGGGACTCTGAGTAGAGCTGGAGCTCTGCCATACTAGAAGCGCACTGGGATCTGCCCAAGCATGGTTTGCAGCCGCACGCGGCTGGGCTGCCTCTGCTTTCCCCGAGCGCCTCCTGCAGGTCTTGGGTCAGGGGCTGCTCCCCTGAGCTGGGGCTCTGGGCGTGAGCCCAGACACGTAGGGGCAGGCCCCAGCCACCTGCACACGTCTCTGCTCCGAGGAGAGCGCTAGGGAACGTACGTGTGTGAGGCAGCTGCTGGGTGCCCACGGAGTCAGCCTCCGGGTGTGTGGGGCTGCAGACCCCAGCCAGGGGCCCTGGGAGCCTGGTGCACTCCGTGCGGCGCTGGGTCTGGGTGGCCAAGCAACCGCTGGAGTAGCCCTACACTTGCCCTTCCCTTCCCTCTGACAGAGCTCTCCCTGCTGGAGCCGTTGGCAGTGTGCAAGCCACCAGCCCCTGAGCCCTCTCCAAGGACACCTGGGTCCTAGGTGCAAAGGCAAGGCAGGAGCGGGGCTGAGGCTAGGAAGGCTCCAGTGGCGTCTCCCAGCCTCGCGCAGCCTGCTCTTACTGCTGGAGCTCTTGCCTGTGCCGCACTCAGTAGCCCCTAATCGCGACTCCAAACCCCGAACTCGACCCTGACCTCAAAACTCTATATCCCGATCCCGTAAACTGAATGCCAAGCTCGAATCCCCAAACCATGAACCTGAGCCGTGATTCCGTAACCCTAACCCAACCTCAAACCCAAACCCCTACCCCTTAATTCCAAGCCCAAACTCCAATCTCCAAACCCAAACTCCAAACCGCAAACCTCTAACCTCAAAGCCGAACCCCATACCCCAAACCCCATGCCCCTAATCAGAACAAGATACCCCAAACCCCACACCCCAAACCCCTAACTCCAACACCATACCATGAACCCCAACCCATTTACCGAATCCAAATCTCCAACCCCATGCACCAAACTCCCAACCTGAACCAGAATCCCCTAACACAAACTCCTACCTGAACCCTTTACCATAACCCGAAAATGAAACACCAAACGCCTAACCCATAACCTGAACTGCGACCCCCTACGCTAAAACAGAAGCCCCTGTCACTAACCCCTAACCCGAACAGCGAACCCCTTAACCGAACCCCAATCGCCGAACCCCAAACCCCTAACCCGATCTGTGAACCCCTAACTCGAACCCGAACCCCTAACCCGAGCCCCAAACCCAAACCCCGACCCCCAAACCCCATACCGGAAACCCCGAACCACGTAGCCCAAACCCCGAATCCATAACTCAAACCCCGAACCCCAAATCTGGAACCCGAACCCCCAACCCCAAACCGCTAACATGAACCCCAAACCCAAACCCAAACTGCACACCCCTAATGCCTTACCAGAAATGCAAACCCATAAACTGAACCCCAAACCCTGAACCCAAACCCCTAACCCATACCCCACACACCCAACCCAAACCCCAAACCCCTAACCCAAACCGTGAACACCTAAACCGAATTCTAAATCCCGAAATCCAAACCCCAAAACCCAACCCTCAAACCCAAACTCCAAACCCCTGATCCGAACCCCGAACCCCAAACCCCTGGCCGGAACCCCAAACCTCAAACCCCAAACCGCACACCCCAAACCCCTAAGCCGAACCCCGAACCGCCAACCCCTAACTCCTAACCCGAACAGCGAAACTCGAAACTGCACCTCACACCCCAACCCCAAACCCTGAACCCAAACCCCCGAAGCCCAAACCCCAAACCTCAAATCTTGACCCCCGAACCACAAATCTCACTTACTGAACCTCTAATCGGAACCCCCAACCCCAATCCTCGAACCCCAATTCCCGAACCCCAAACCCAAACCCCAAACCCCTAATCCGTAACCCGAACTGCAAACCCAAAAACCGAACCCCAAACCCCCAACCCATAACCCTGAACCCAAACCCCAAACCCATAACTAGAACCCCAAACCGCGAACCCCTGACCCAAATCCCAGACTCCAAACCCCAAATCCCTAACCCCTAACCAAATCCGCGAACCCCTATCCCAAACCGCGAACCCCAAACCCCAACCCTCAACCCCTAACCTGAAACGCGAACCCCAAACCCCAAACCTCGAACTCCAAACCCCAAACCCGAACCCCGAACCCCTAACCCGAACCCCAAACCCAAACCCAAACCGCGAACCCCAAAACCCAAACCCATAACCCGAATCCCAAACCCAAAACCCCTAACCCGAATCCCAAACCTCCAACCCAAACCGCGAACCCCAAACCCCTCACCCTAACCTCAAACCCCAAACCCGAACTGTGAACCCCAACCCAATCCGAGAACCCCTAACCTGATCCCCAAACCCCAAACCCAAACCTCAAACCACAAACCCAAACCGCGAACCCCAAACCCTTTACCTGAACCTCAAATCCCAAACCCGAACTGCAAACCCCGAACCTGAACCGAGAACCCATAACCTGATCCCCAAACCCGAAACGCGAACCTCTAACCCGAAGCCCAAACCCCAAACCCAAACTGCGAACCCCAACCCAAACCCCAAACCCCAAACCCCTAAGCTGAACCTTGAACCCCTAATCGGAACCCCAAACTTCAAACTAGAACCGCGAACCCCTAACCCCAAACCCTGAACCCCAAACCCCAAACACGAACCCTGAACCCAAACCCGAATCCGAACCCTAAGAAGAGAGGGGATTCCCCGAACCCGAACTCTGAACCCTAACAAGTTGGGGGGATGCCGGAACCCTAAACCTAACCCTAACAATAAAACTCTAACATAAACATAAACTTTTCTGGCCTAAGCCCCGCCCCTTGCTGTCCCCCACCCCCTAAAAGGGAAAGAGGCAAAACTAGGACTTGAACACCTAACCTATAGAACTAACTGGTTGTAAGCCTAACCACTATGCCAGGGAGGCTCAGTGGGTTTTGCCTTGCTCCCAGGCACTCTTCAAGCCTCTCGCCTCCACGGCAGGCTAATAAAGAACTATGGACCCTATTAGCGCTCACTTTAAGCAGTTACCCTAAAGCTAATGCCAACCCTAACCGTAACCCGAACCCTGACCCTGACCTGAACCCTAACCCAAACCCGAACTCTAAGAAGAGGGGGTCCCCGAATTCTAACCTGAACCCGAACCCTAACAAGTAGGGGGGTTGCCCGAACCGTAACCCTAAGCTTAACAATAAACCTCTAAAATAAAAAAATTTTCTGGTCTAAGCCCCAGCTCTTGCAGTCCCCTGCCCCTTAAAAGCAAAAAGGTTGGACTGGAGACTTGAACTCCTGATTTACAGACCATAGTCTGCTTGTCTAGTGGCCCACCTAACCGCTATGCTACAGAAGCTTGCTGACTTTAGCAGGGCTCCCGGCCTCCCTTCAAGCCTCGGCCCGCCAGGGCAGGCTGATAAAGAACTATGGGCCCTATTAGGGCTCACTTTAAGCTGTAACCCCAACACTAATGCTAACCCTAACCGTAACCTGAACCCTGACCCTGACCTGAACCGTAACCCAAACCCGAACTCTTAGAAGAGGGGGTTCCCCAAATTCTAACCCTAACCCTGAACCTGAACCTGAACAAGTTGGGGGGTTGCCCGGACCCTAACCCTAAGCTTAACAATAAACCTCTAAAATAAAAATAAACGTTTCTGGTCTAAGCCCCGCCTCTTGCTGTCCCCCGCCCCCTAAGAGCAAAAGAGTTAAGCTGCGGATTTGAACTCCTGACTTACAGACCACAGTCTGCCTTGCTCACCAGCGCACCTAACCGCTATGCTACAGAGGCTTGCTGCTCTGACAGAGCTCCCGGACCCTCTTCAAGCCTCTGCGCGCCAGGGTCTGGCTCTATAGAATATCATGGCTGTCCTAGGTCATCTTTGCTTTCTATAGTCATAGTTTTATCCCTAAATCATAGACAGATCAGCTGAGAAAAAGCTTGGATTGTCTCGGTGGGGTGGATTTGCTTGTCCTTGTGTTTCACCTGGAGGCAGTCGCGATCCCGCGGGCCTGTCCTGGAAGGGGGCGTGGGGGTGGGGCGCACCGTGAGCGCGTCGGGGGCGGGGCCAGCCTGGGCGGCTGGTCAGGAGCGCGGCTCACGTGAGCGGGTCTGGGGCGGGATGAACATGGCGGCGCGACGGGGGCCAGGGCTCTCAGGGCTCGCCATTGCAGCTGGGAATGCTCGTTTCGTGGGCTCCTGGGTCCCCGTCGATTGGCATCCAGCGAGCAGAGCGCAGGGCTGTGGGCCACAGGTAAGGGAACTCAGACTGGGCGGAGCAGGGAACCATGTATTCTGCCCTCTTTGTTTGCAGTCTCGGAGCCGACTAAAATGGCGGTCGCAGAAAAGCCTCGCCTTTGGGGCCAAGGGTTTTACCGCTTTACCCCTTTGCATAAAGCTCAGACCCGCGCGGTTTTCCCAAGCAGCCTAGTGTATTGCTTCCTACAGGCCTGGAGAGGATAACAGGCAGGAAGGCCAGGGGTCTCCAGACAGAGAAAATAGACTGCAAGTGTCAGACGTTTTTTCCTCTCTCTTAAGAGGCCAGAGGAGACAAAAGAGTGCTGCATTTTTTTTCCTCCATCTTGATACAAATTTAAAAGGAGGTTTCTCAGAAAATTCTGTGTTGCCATGACCACTCCTGGCTCCACCTGAATTTAACTTTCCTCAAACCTTGAACTAAGCAATGCATTTTTCTTATGGAAATGTTTGTCTTAAGGTATGCTAATGTACTATGTATTTACCCAAGGCTCTGTCTTCAGGTCAGTTTCCCCTAAAGGCTCAGAAAAAACTTGACAAACCGGTATGTTTTACTCATACCTTGTTCTCTTAATCTATGTGAATGAAACTATATATTTGCTTGGAAATCTGCCTTTCTTCAAGATTCATGTCCATCATTTTATGGCCTGGGATGACTCATCTGCTGCCAATGTTATCTCAATGCATGCTGTGGGTGAGGGGCCTGGTGCCATTCTCTGACACATTGTCTTTCTTTCATTAGCAGACTGCTAGTGGCTCTATAACATCTGGCTAAAGACTAGCAGGGGGTACTCTTTCTTCCCCCTTTTACTGTCTATGTCAGCAGCTCTCTCGATCTCTTTTATATTTTAATAAAACTTTTTAACAGAAAACCTCTGAGCCATCAAGCTTCGTCACTTGCCCTGGATTGAATTCTCCTCTGGAGTCCAAGAATGCTGGCATCTTTTGTGGTTTAGCAACCACCTTTCAGCCTTTTGTAATTCATATTGAATCTTCATTTCAGATTGAAGATGCATTCCATGGTATTGCCAACTGAAGCCTTTTCATCGCTATGGAGTATCTGTCCATGTCTTTAAGGTATTTTTCAGCAATCATGTATCATTTCCAGTGTGCCAGTCTTGTTATCCTCATTCTGTCCATAGCAAAGTCTTTTATTAATGTTGACATGACTGAAAGGGAATCGTTTGTTTAAATTCCTTTTCAGATTGTTATTTGCTGGTGTATACAGATAACACTGTGTCATCATCCATTTGTATCAGTTTGGACAGCTTGATAGTTGTCTTTAGTTTCTTTAATTTCTCATAATTTAAGATGACCCTGGCTCATATATTTACAGTCTCACCCCTAGTCTCAGTCATTTCTTCAAAGAACTGTCCCTTTTTTTAACATTACATTATTTTTGACTGTGCTGGGTCTTTATTGCTCGTTTGTCTAGTTGTAGTGAGCAGAGGCTACCCTCTAGTTGCTGTGCCATGGCTTCTCATTGCAGTGCTTTCTCTGTTTGCAGAACTTGGGCTCTGGAGCATGCAAACTTCTAGAGTTGTTCAAGGGCTTCGTTGCCCCTGGGCGTGTGGGATCTCCTACACAGGAATTGAACCCGTGTTCCCTGCATCGGTAGGCAGATTCTTTACCACCGGGCCATCGGAGATGTTTCCTGTTCCCTTTTATTAGAGAATGATATTTAAAACATACATGTAGGAGCTCAATATGCTCAGCTGACAAATACATGGATATATATATACATGTATTCCAGCTCACCTTTGAACATATTCAGTTAAAGGTAATTTGTGATGTCTCCAACCTGATCCACCACGACATGGACATTGTAACGTTTCCTTTTGTTTATCTGTAACTTTGCATTCCAATGGTAAGATACCTGGCTTCCACCGCTTGTCATACACAGAATTCAGTGCTTGTCCCACGTGGTTACTGAAAAAAAACTGTCAGATTGTCTTTCAAAGGGGGCTCTGCATGCATTGCACCAGTATCTTGAGTATGTTTTTGTATGATAGTTTACTATCAGTATACCCTCAGTGGCCAGGTGTCTATTTCAGTCGCTACCAATTATGAATGGGCTTGTTTGCTCTAGTGTTCTTGGACAATTCGAATACAGTTTCTTTGTCAGATATGCATTTTTTTTAGGAAAACAGTTTTATTGATTGTTGGCTGTGTTGCATCTTTGTGTGTGGGCTTTTCTCTAGTTTTGGTGAGCATGGGCCATAACTAGTGGTTTGCAGGCTTCTCACTGCAGTGTCTCCTCTTGTTGAGGGGCACAGGCTCATGGGCTTCAGTGGCTGCAGCATGTGAACTCGGCATCGTGGCTTCCAGGATCTAGAGCACAGGCTCGGCAGTTGTGGCACACGGGCTCCATAGGATGTGGGATCTTCCCATCCTAGGGATCGCACATGCATCTCCAGCACCAGGGGGTGGATTCTTTGGAATCTATGGAACTACCAGGGCATATTTTAGATTCTAGTTTTCCACACATGTATCTAGTGAAAGAGGCCAGGATCAAGAGGCATGGCAGCTGGGAATCCTCAGCCCCAGCTCTGGTGTGCTATCCAAAGCTCTGGGGCCTCTGGTGAGCAGCTCAGCTTCCCTGGGACTGTTTCCTCCCGTCAGAAATGCCCTGCTTTTGGACTGTAGCCCACCAAGCTCCTCTGTCCCTGGGATTTCTGAGACCAGAGTACTGCAGGTGGTGCCATTTCCTTCTCTGCTGCTGCTGCTGCATCGCTTCAGTCGTGCCTGACTCTGCGCGACCCCATAGACAGCAGCCTACCAGGCTCCTCTGTCCCTGGGATTCTCCAGGCAAGAACACTGGAGTGGGTTGCCATGTGCTTCTCCAGTGCATGAAAGTGAAAAGTGAAAGTGAAGTCACTCAGTGAAGTCGTGTCCATCTCTTAGTGACCCCGGGGTTGCAGCCTACCAGGCTCCTCTGTCCATGGGATTCTCCAGGCAATGGTACTGGAGTGGGCTGCCATTGCCTTCTCTGATTTCCTTCTCTGCAAGATAGCGTTTTGAAGATATTTTCTCCTGGATATTGCTTTTGATGAAGGAAGGGGGATCCCTTCCAGGGCTTGAGAGTGAGTTCTTGTCTGACACTGGGCAATGAGTTGTCTGAGGAGAGGAGTGCTGTCCAAGCGAGAGGCTTTATTGGGAAGGGCTGCCGGGGTGGAGGGCAGGAGGGTGAGGGAAACGGAGAGAGCCACTCTGTCATGTGGCTCACAGTCTCAGGTTTTATGGTCATCGGGTTAATTTCTGGTTTGTCTCTTGCCAGGCATTCTGAATTGGGATCTCTCTTGGGGGCACACACATCACTCAGCTGAGATGGATTCCAGCGAAGTGGATCCTGGGAGGTTGGTAGGACCTCTGAACTGGAGCCTCCCATCACCTGACCTCTCCAGAATTCTGGTTGGTGGTAGCTTGTTCGTTCCTTGTTCCTTCCCAGGCCCTCCTGTTGTAAGATGACTCCTGCAAGTGTTTTCTTTTCTCTGTTGCCTGGCCGGGGTGGGTGGTCGGTGGTTCATTTAATAGTTTGTTTTTGGTTCTCTCGAGTAAGGTCCTCCACAGGGTAAATGTATGAAATGATAAAAGGCAATGTTTTAACTAATTTGTATTCATAATTTGGTAAGTTGGCTTGTTTTGTGTATGTTAGACCTGATCACCAGACCGAAGGTCATGTAGAACTTTAGTAGTTTTCTAAAATTCTATAGTTTTTAAAATGGAGTTACCTTGTTGCAAAGTTTGTGTTTATGTTCATATTTTTTTAAACAGTTATTTCTTTTTAGTTGATTGATCATTGCTTTACAATATTGGTTTGATTTGTCATACATCCACATGAATTAACCATAGGTGTACCTATGTCCTCTTGCTCTTGAATCTCCCTCCCACCTCGCACGCATTCCCACCTCTCCAGGTTAATACTGAGCCCCAGTTTGAGTTCCCTGAATCATACAGCAAATTCCCATTGGTTTACATATTTACAAATGTAGGTGTACCTGCACCCATGCTGCTCTCTCCATTCATCTCACCCTCTCCCTCTTGTTCTCCACCCTCGTCTGTAAGTCTGTTCTCTATGTCTGCACCTCCATTGCTGCTCTGTGAACAGACTCGTCAGTACCATCCTTCTAGATTACATGTTTTTCTCTCTTTGACTGACTTCCCTCCCCTTTATTAGAACAAACTCAAATTTGTTCCTTTTTATGGCTGCATTCCATACAGGCTCTGTTTGTTCCTTAGCCATGTTTTGCAGAGGGTCATGGAGCTATTCTGCTCCATTTCAGTTTGGGCTTCCAGTCTGAGTGCTCGCAGCAGAGCTGCTTCTGGGTGAGCCCTCTGAGGTCTGTGAGCGCCGGGCTGCCCGCTCTTCTCCTGTGGCCCGAAGGGGGCGCCAAAGGCCCCTCTGACCCGCGGGCGCAGGACGCTTTGCCTTTAGACTCTGCTCCGTGAGCAGCTGGCGGGAGCTTTGTCTCCTCAGGACCATCGGGGCTCAGGCTTCTGGATAACAGGGCTGCATCCAGGCTGAGAGGAGCAGGGTTGCCTCAGTGCCCACCAGCAGGGAGGCGCTGCAAGAGCGGAAAATGAGGACGGAGTAGACGTTTCCTGTGTCCAGCTGAGGGCTGACTGGGGGTCCATCTCAGAGGACTCAGGGGGAAAGAGCTCCGTGTGCAAAGCGGTGGGTTTTCAGTTAGATTTGCGTTAGATGATGTAGAGGATGAACACTGATGTTCTTCCGTGTAGGTGGCCATTTTCCTGTCACTGTTTCTTGAGAAGACTGTCCTTTCCTCTTCGCTCGTTCCTGGTTTGATTTTCAGGAACTGACCATGTACAGGTGGGTTCGTTTCTGGGCTCTCTATTCTCTCCTGGAGTCCATGTGTCTGTGTTCCTGCCAGTTCCTCACTGTGGTGGTCACTACAGCTCCGTGATGTAGTTTGAAGAGGGATAGGAAGATGCCTCCAGCTGTGTTCCTCTTTCTCAGAGTCTTTTTGGCTGTTTAAGGTCCTGTTCAACAGTAGCAGTCTAATATGAGGAATACTTCTATTTCTGTGAAAAATGCCATTGAATATTATTTTGTGATTGCAGTCCGTGTATTTGTTGATGACTTTGGTTGGAATGGACCTTTTAATTCCTCATTGTTCCAGTGCATGAGCGTGGAACAGTTTTCTGTGTATTTGTGTTTTCTTTGGTTTCTTTATCAGTGCTTTCTAGTTTTCTGACTACTGGTCTTTTATGTTCTTGATTAAGTTTGTTGCTAGATGTTTTATTTAAGTGGGATTTTCTTAATATTTTTTTCTGATTGTTATTAGTGTGTAGAAATGCAAGTGATTTCTGGACTGTAAATGGTAGTATTTTATATGATTGTAAATTGATCCGAAATGATTCCGCTTTACTGAATGTAGCCTAACAACTTTTTGTGAAGTGATGTGGATCATTTTATCTGTAAGATCTGTTTCTCCTGCAGTAGGTCATCCAGAGGACCCAAGACATGGTGGTTACTAATAGACTTCCCACAGTACTTCTTCATTCCACGTGGACTCCTTCACGGGCAGTGAGCATCGCAGCTTCCCTTGAACTTCATCTGGGTAAGTCTTGGCCTGTATCAGAAAGTTTCCTGCCTGTCTGCTCTAAATTTCTTTTGTGGTATCGACATGGTTGTTTTGAAACCTAGTATACTTTCCAGTCATTTAAAATGTACAGAAAATGCCTAGCAATGGGAACAAGTGCTAGCATTTGCCACATCATCTAAAATACTCTATGTGTTTTATCCAAAATGGGTTCCTTCTTCAGAACCAGCACATAATCTCCAAAATCAGGAAATCATATGGTATCTACATTATAATGTAATCCACCACCCCACTTCCACTTTTAGCAATTGTTCAAATGTATGAATATATCTTTTGTTTCCATCTTCATCCTTTTTTCTTTATTTAGAGTGTTACTGAGATTTTCAGTTATTTGGACAAACTTGATGGATTGAAAGCAGACATGGTGAATAAGGGTTCTGGGTGGCCTTTCCTATGTGGATTTTTTTTTTCACTGAAGATGGTTTTAATATTTATTCATGTTGTAACATGTATGAATCCTGCATTCTTTCTCCCCCCATAGTAATTAAAAATAAATAATATGCCATTTACCGTTTAGATATTTGTAAGCATACAGTGTTGTAGCAGACAACCTTTTCTTGTTTTGCAAACCAGTTTAATAATGTGCACCTTATGCGTGCTTTGGAGAAACTCAGGAAACTGAGTCAGTGACTGAAATGGCCCAAGATATCACCTTAGATTCCATCTTCATCTGAAAACAAAACAGGCACTTCCTGGTGGTCCAGTGGCTGAGACTGGACACTCCCAAAGAAGGAGGCCCAGGTTCATTCCCTGATCCAAGAACTAGATCTCCCATGCCACAACGGAGAATTTGCATGTTGTAGCTAAGTATCTGGCTTGCCTCAATGAAGGTCAACCTGGCACAGCCAAGTTAAAAAAGAGACAAATATTAAAAAAAATACAACCAAAGGAAAGGAAGGGTATGGTGGTTGTGCAGATTTACGGCTTAGCTTTCCCTATCGATAGAAAAGAAAAAAGAGTTTCAAAAGACTGTGTCTCATCCTTCTATCTGGCATATAGAGAGGATTCCTTTGAAATGAGATTTCTCTGGTAAATGTGACTCACAGAAGAGCTGTCTTGAACTTGGGTTTCAGAGATGATCATGTGTCCTCTAAAAAAATAAAAGTTAATTGGGTCCAACTGATTCTCATGCTGAGGTGGTATATTTTGTGGTAGCATTTGCTCCCCTTCACTTTGGATGTATCCCCATTTGTTTACACTGTCATCTACTGAAGACATCCTGATATTTGAAAGTTTTTAGTTATTACAAGTAGAGCTGTTGTATATAATCATGCGATACTTTTTGTCTGGATGTTTTCAAAGCTTTTTAGTAAGTGCTAGCCATGTAGTATTCAGGTCACAGGAGAGCCTTGTTTAGCTGTGGAAACATCCAGCTATGTTTCTCTGTGGCATGTGGGATCTTCTGGGGTAACGGATCGAACTAGAGTGTCTTGCATTGTCAGGCAGATTCTTTACCACTGAGCCACCAGAGAAGTTGTGCCCTACCCCCTTTTTTTGAGTTTACTGAATCTAATAGGTGTGCAGTGCTACCTCACTGTTATTTTAGTTTGTAATTTCCTAATGATATGTGATTTTGAGTCTTTTTGATAGGCTTATTTACTATCTTTATATTTTTGTAGGCCAGGTGTTTAGGTTTATACATTTTTTATGAGATTGTTCCAGATTTTTTGGTATGTTTATAGTACAATCCTTTATCAGATATGTATTTTATAAATATATTTTCCTGTGGCTTGTGTTTAAGTTTTGTGAATAAGGTTTTCCACAGTTTAAATTTCCAATTTTTTAAAGTTAATGTTATATATGTTTTATATCCTTTTTTTGGATAGACTTTAGTGTGTTGTTGTTGTTGTTAAATTTTATAAGCAGAAGTGAGGTACTGTAGATACAGTTTTAAGCTAAGATGAGGTACCATAGATACAGTTTTGCCTTTTGTCTGTTAAGAAGTTTGAGTGAGTTTGGTGTACACTGTATGTAACATTATGTCTACATTCATTTGACTGGATATAGCTTCCAATTATTTGTCTAATTGGTTTTGGAGATATCACGGGAAGTCAGTTTTTCCAAGGGAAACTGAGGTCCATGAAACATGAACTCTTTTCGATCGGTCGGAATCACTCTCTGCTATTTCTGACAGATTTGACTTGTTTGGATATCTCATATGAGTGGAATCACAGCACGTTTGTCTTTTCTTGGTCTGGTTTATTTCACTTAATCTAATGACCATAAGGTTTGTCCACATTGTCGCATTGTCAGAATTACTGACTTTGAAGGGCCGAATCAGATTCCATTGTGTGTATACCACAGTTTGTTTATGGAATTGGCTGCCATGGACACTTAGATCACTTCTGTTTGTTTGCCAGTGTGAATCATGCTGTTGTGAGTATGACGGAAGAAGTATCCATTTTTTCAGCCCCCTTTCCTAATCCTTTTGGGTACATAGCTTGAATTGGAATCGAACTATGTATTTATTCCATGTGTTTGTTTTGGAGTCATTTCTGTAATGTCTTGCAGAGTGACAGCACCATTTAATGTACTTTTTCGTATGGTGGAATACCGTTCAAGCTTCTGAATATACCTTGTGTTGCATATTCAGTCTCCCACCAACGGACACTTGAATGAGTTCTACCTTTGAGCTATCGTGAATGTCACTATGAATATTTGTGTACCAGTTTTTGTTTGAATTATTAACAAATACATTACTATATATAAAAGAAGCCACAAGGACCTACTGTACAGTTTAGGAAACTATTAAATATCTTATGATAATGTATAATGGAAGAGAATCTCAAAAGGAATATATGAAAAGCACATAATAACCATGATATTTATTGTGCCAACACTATGAGTTATCATAGCACTACTCAACGTGTATTTATACATGTCACTAAAATATTCACATCTGTAAGGATATTATAAAAAATTATGTAAAAAATCAAGAATTCAAACAGAGAATAAATAAACTTCCTGTCATTGCTCATCATCATTTATACACTAATACTACCTGTAACACTCATTGTATAAGTGCTGGACTAGCAATTGACATTCTCGTAAACCAAGAGATTGTGAAGGTGTAAGGAAATATAGCTTATTGAATTCCTTAATGAAGGATTATAGAACTCTATGTCCATGAAGTGAATGAAATTCCGTTTTATTGAGCCACATTCTTACTAGAGTGATGAGCTTCCACCCCACCCAACATTAGTTCACAATGAAATCCTGCAGTCCTCTGGCCTCAATGTCTGCTTCCTGCTACCGAGAAAGAAAAGATGAGGAAGTCCTGACAAAACCGATGCTATTTTTCTTTTTCTGATTTGTAGTTTATCGCAGGGCTTGGCAAAAAGAGGGCCCAACCTGTTTTTAGAGTTCCATCCCAAGGGTTCCTCCGGCATGTTCCCTATGTTGACAAACTGCTGATTATTTTCAACAAAGGACAATGATCTGCACTTCACTATCTGTTGCTTGAGCTGGAATAGCAGGCATCCCTTGAAGTGCAGTCCTTCATGTGGAAGTAGGCATCCCTGAAGCAATAGTATAAGAGGAACACATTTATCATGTAGACATCGCAGCCCATGCATTTGTAATAATTTTTCAGTTATACCCGTCATCATCAGAGGAACTGACTTGTCCCAGTAATAACGAGAGTACCCAGTATAACAGTTCCTTGACTTATGAGTACTTCCTATGAGTACCCTTATGAGTACTTCTTCCAATGTTGTTTCTCCTACTTTGGTCATGAACAGTAGAAGCTGATGGCAGTGGTCCTTGAAATGTATGTCGATTCCCAGGTGGCACAGTCAGTAAATAATCTGCCTACCAGTGCAGGAGGTGGAAGTGATGTGGGTTTGATCTCTGGTTCAGGAAGATAACAATTCATACACATGTTTTATGTGAACCAGTTTGATACTCATGAGTTTTTTTCTTCTGTATACAGAAAAACAAATGCTGTTCAAGGACACTGAAAGAACCCTGATTTCGAAAATCAGATCTGTATTGTGAGCAATGCTTAGATATCCATGAGTCGAAGCATAGTATTATGCCTATCATCCTTGTATTTCCCTCAGTGAAATATGTTGAGGAAAACTCTTCATTCATGGTCTAGATTCACGAAGAAGCTAAATAGCATTCATCCTTTACGTTGACAACTGTGAATTTAAATCTCCTGTGAATCCTATGTGACAACCACACATACCAACATGAGTTATTAGTATAATATCAATATTTTTAGTCCTATTGTATGTCAACTAAAAAAATCAATATGTAATTGTACATGAAGTCAAGACAAAATCAGTGTAGAGACAAAATCAGTGTAAATACAAAATGTTCCATCCTTTGAGAAAGGGAGAAAAACATCTCTGTGCTTAGCCTATTGCATTTTTATGTATTGGATCCTTAAGTAGTTTATTCACCACACCCTTTGAATGATTCACAAATCTTCAGAGAAGAAAGGATCATTTCTCTTTAACAATGAGTAGTTCAACTCTTCTCAAAGCAAAGTCATAAGTGAGTCTAATTTTGTGTGAGACCATGAAAACTCAGTGTTTTCATTATGCTTGTGCTTATGATGGGAGGAGGTCTGAGAACGCACTTGTGAAGGATTATTCATACCAGTCGTTCTCATACGTATCTATTCTTTAAAGGTCGAATCACCGAGGTGTTGCTTCTACACTTGTACTAGGCTGAGTAGCAACATTCCCTTTCTCCCTAAGTGCAGTAGACATGTTCCCAACCTGTCTGTCTTCTGTCCTCTGGAGTATGTATTGCTTGAGCTCACCACAGCCTAGTAGATGGAAATCATCAGGATATTCTGGAAACCCTTTTTATTTCAGTCTGTTCAGGAGGTTACCACTGCTGCAAACCTCTGGATTTTACCAAGCGCTTTTAACAACCTCAGATGAAGGATACAAGTCAACACTCGTGACAGCCACGGGCTTCCATGGCCTATCCGTGATTGTTGGCTTTGCTTTCATAATCATCCTGTTTCTTATACCAACTAAACTGTCACTGTATTTTTTAATTACCATTTTATCTTTGATGGTTTTTAGATCTATTATGGATTTTCCTATATATCTTCACTTATCGGTGAGGGTCTTATGTTAGTAGTAGTTACGACAACTGACTTCCTGTCTGTTAGCTGTGGCAGAATAAAAAAAAGAATGACCCACTGTATATTTTTAATATTATGTATCAATATATTATTAGTGTTATTGTTTGCAGTCATCCAATTCCAAGTTTCTGAAATAAACTTTGAGAAAAATCACATCCTTTTGAATGTCCATTTGACTGAATAGGAGCACAGAAATGTTCTTCCATAAAATTGTTTACAGTTTCCATTCCGTTTCTCCTGTTTGATGTAGATATCGGCCTTTGGTTCTATCATTAGCTTTGCAAGTAAAAAAAAAATAATTAGAGCTCGTATGGTAATTTTACTGTTAGCAATAAGTTTAGCATAAAATGAACACAGAAGAGGTTACAGTAGACCAAATATGAAAGTCAGTTTAAAAGAAAACATAGTGTTGAATGTTTACAGTAGGAATATAGTTATGAAGTTCCTTTATTATTATTCTATCCTTTCCATTTCTTTTGCAGGGGTGTTAATGTACAGATTCCAGTACTATGGCTAGAGTGAATAATAGTATCATTATTCTTGAGAGCAACTCTACTAAGTCTTCACGCTCATGTCACTCAAGGTTTTTTAATACCTATTATGTTAGTCGTGTTTGTAGTTTGTGAAGTCACATAAGTTGCATTCATTCAAGCAATAGTATCAAACAGCTATGGCATCAATTATAGATGTGAATCGATATCGAATGTGAATCCATTTCATTATTATTACAATAATAATCTACACGTTATTATTGTAGATATTCTATTTATGCCAGTAACAAAGCCGTGCAGAAATAATACAACGTTTATTAAGAAAATAAGATTTACTAATTTGTTTTATTATTCTATTTCTTTAAAACAGATTGAATGACAACAGGCTTAACTTTTCATTCACTTGTATGACTATGAGCAGTTTGACCAAGTTGAAGAAGATGACTCGTTTGTAGTCTTCCTCATCAGCTCATTCCATCTACTGGCTTTAAAATCATTTAGTACAGAGCTCACCGTCTAGGTGTTCATCCAGTGTTTTGTTTGCTTATCATGCAGGATCATTTTAAAAGGAAAAGTACGTGTGTATGAGTTAGAGCTCTGATCCCAAGAGTCCATGTAGAAGTTTCCCCTGAGAAATGTATCGTTTTTGCACCAATGCTACTGACATGTGTGAATGTGGTATACCACACATCCCAATAAGTGTAAACAGCTTCACATGCTACTTATTTGAAACGACCAGTACTCATGACATTCTCATTCATTTGAGGACTAAATATAGCCAACGTAGGCTGTGTTTGCCAAATAGACTTTGAAGTATTCTTCACACAGTCCTTCATCGACGCCAGTTTTCAGATCGAAGAAACCCTTGCTCCATGAAGTTTGTGAACACATATACTCATGTTTTGTTTGAGATTTTAAAGTCATTCTTCAGTTTTGTTGGAGGAATGGTTCTGTATATGCCCTGTCGGGCTTCCCAGGTGGTTCTAGTGGTAAGGAACATGCAGAACATACCCATGCAGGAGACATAGGAGATATGGATACGATCCCTGGGGCAGGAAGATCTCCTGAGGGAGAGCATGGCAACCCACTCCAGTATCCTTGCCTAGAGAATCTCATGGAGAGGAACCTGGTGGGGCCTAGTCCATATGATCCCAAAGAGTTGGACACAATGTAAGTGACTTAGCACAGCACATGATTCGTTGTCATAGCTAATATAATGGAGATGACATAAAAAAGAAGTGCCAGCAGGCGAAAGTCAATATCCATCACTTTGGAATGTATTGTGATATTTTACATCCATATTTGTATGACTTGATAGTTGGAGAATCGATGCATCTGAAGGCCTGATTGTGTTATATGTATGTTGAGGGAAGATATATTTTTATGTGGTTTGACATATGGGTCCCATTTGATTCGTAGGCATATGCATACTCATCACTTATCCTTATTTTTTTTGAAAAGACCATTGTTTGGAAAGGTTGTTGTCTAACCATGAAAGATGCTTGAAGTCTTGGGCTCCTTGGAGGAAGAATTCAACCCAGGGTCAGTGATGAGGCTTGATCAGTCAGAGCTTTTGTGTCCCAACGTTTTATTAAAGTATAAAAGAGAGAAAGCTTCTGACATAGACATCAGAAGGGGGCAGAAAGAGTGCCCCCCTACTCATCTTTAGCTGGATGTCATCTAGCTACTAGCAGACTACTCATTAGAGAAAGGAATGGCAGCAGACCCCTCACCCACAAGATATATGGAGATGACTGTGGCACCAGGTGAGTCATCCTGGGCCATAAAACGATTGATATGAGCAAATAGATAGCTTCATTCACATAGATCAGGAGAAGCATGTATGAGTAACGCATATTGGTTTGTCAAGTCAGTTCTGAGCCTTTAGGCAGAACCTACTTGAAGATAGAGTCTAGGGTAAATACATAGTACATTCACATAGCTTAAGGCAAACCTTTCCATAAGAAAAATGCCTTGGTCAGCTCAAAGTATGAGAAAAGTGAAGTTCAGGTGGAACCAGGTGTCATTATAGCAACACAGAATTGTAAGAGAAAACCTCTTTTTGAATTTGTATCGAGAAGGGAAAACAAGATAACAGCTTGTTTCCTCCTGCCTCGGAAGTGACAGATAACTGTCTGACACTTGCACCCCATTTCCTCCCTTTGGAGACCCCTGGCCTTCCTGGCTCTTACCCTCTCAGTTTCATTCTTTGAATGTTATCTGCCTTGTGAAACATTGAGCATAGCAGTATGTGTTTATTT